>NC_089841.1:14437236-15697236 GCF_035609145.1 Eleutherodactylus coqui | reverse complement strand
GTTAATAATCATTAATAAACATTTACTTTTGAAGCACAGCTGCTTGTTTTGTGTTTGCGCCAATCTTTCTTCATCAGTTCGATGTTAGGATGTTGCCTGAGATCTGATGGACTGAAGGGAGGGCTGGCAGGCAGTTGGTATATAGTGAGGAGAGGATCACACCGCGGATCCCAGACTTTGTGGAGTTTAGGACACTTTGTTTTCCAAGAGCCTCCTTCTATTCTCCTGTGATCAGGGCTTCCATCTATCTTTCACTCGCGGGTATCAACTAATCTGTAGCAAAACCTACAATAAACTGGATGGACTTGGATCAGGGAATTGAGCGTTCCCAGCATGATGCCATTGTAGAAACCTTTACAAACTTGTACAAGTCATCTCATATAATGCCTTTTGCAGATGATACCAGGGTTCCCATCATAGATGTTCCAGAGAGCTGACCGTCTTTTCTCTCCAGGAACTTGTATTTTATAAGTGTAGAAATCTCCATATTATTCTATAACTGTGTTTCTGCAGGAAGATTAGTAATACTACTGTGTTCCCCGAAAATAAGACCATGTCTTATATTATTTTTTTTGCCCCAAAAGAGGAACTAGGTCTTATTTTTGGGGGAGGTCTTATCATACTTACCTAGCAGGCTTGGTTGAGGTCTCTCCCGCTGTTCTCCACAGCTCCAACGTGCTTCCCAAGCCCTTGGCTGTTATGCAACATCACTTTCTGGTTACAGGATTCATAAATACCGCCTCCAGGAAGCGATGGCTGTGATTGGTCCTTTGTCCACAGCTAATCAATGTAGCGCTGGATGAACCAATGTGATGGCTGTCATTGGTTTATATAGCACTGCATTAATTGAGTAGAGGCAGGATTTATGAATTAGCTGAGCTAAGGCCAATCACAGCCATTGCCTTAGAAGTGAGATTTATAAATTCCATAACCAGGAAGTGATGATGTATGAAAAGCTGAGGACTGTGGGAACTGCACCAAACCTCTAGAGAACAACTGGATGGACCTAGCCCAAGCTTGCTAGGTAATGTATTCTTTTATTTTTTATTAAGTAGTGTAACTAGGGTTTATTTTCAGGGTAGGGCTTACATTTCAAACCTCCCCAAAAATAGGCTAGGGCTTATTTTCAGGGTAGGAATTTTCTATTTATTTCTATACTTGTGGTGGTAACCTATGCATAAGCCGAAGTTGTTGGGGATTTAGGTTCAAGGGCTTGAAGATGCAAAAGCGATAGTATAGAAAATGATCTCTGTTGGATAAGAAGTAAGCTAAAGGACTGTTTAGACACAGATGTGGCTTGTGAGTGATCATTTTTAGAGATGAGTGAGCGTACTCAGCCACGCCCCTTTTTCGCCCGAGCGCCGCGATTTTCGAGTACTTCCGTACTCGGGCGAAAAGATTCGGGGGGCGCCGTGGGTGAGTGGGGGGTTGCAGCAGGGAGTGGGGGGGGGGGAGAGAGGGAGAGAGAGAGGGCTCCCCCCTGTTCCCCGCTGCTACCCCCCGCGCCGCCACGCCTCCCCCCGCCGCCCCTCGAATCTTTTCACCTGAGTACTGAAGTACTCGAAAATTGCAGTGCTCGATCGAGTAATTACTCGAAACGAGTATACTCGCTCATCTCTAATCATTTAACATAATCTACTAATTGGTACTAATGCCTGGGAGTTGAATTTATTCAGAGGACTGCCTGCTGTTCTCTGAATAATTCCTTTTGTTCTGCGAGCTGGCTGACAGCTGAGAATGCAATCGGCTGTTCTCAGCAGTCCCTGGGCAGAGCACAGAGTGCGGTCTATTTTATCAGCTGTTCTGCTGAATGACAGATATCAAGCTGAACTGAAATCCTTTGTTCATCAGAAAACTGAAAGATGGACATATTTACACCCAACAATTATCGCTCAAAAGATGGCTTTTTGAGCAAATTTTGAGCCATAATCGTTGTCAAAATGGGCATTAAGACCTGATGTCTTGCATATCTCAGCTGGCCAACTATGTTAAACGACTGGAAATCATCAGGGCTACAACTTCCATGTCCTGACCACAGCTCTTTCAGATAGCATTATTGACCTCAATCTAATGAAAACAAAGATCTGGTACCGTGTTAGCAAGTAGAGCAAAATGTGATTGTTCTCAGCAAGAGAAACCACGTAATCTTGTGGATATGATACCTTTTAATGGCTGACAAAAATACATGATGTAATAATAGCGAGCTTTCGTACCAACGCAGGGTACTTCTTCAGGCTTAAATGGATTGGATCTGAAGAGGCATGGATATTTATACACACTTATAACATACATACTTATGACAAGGCACAGATATGGATGTGATTGGTTCGCACTTAAAAGGAATTCTGCAAACCAGAAAACAAACTTTTTTTGTCTAGGCACTGATAGCGGAGTGAAAGTTTTATGGTCTCTAAATTACTGTTGGAGGGGGGGGGGGAAGGTCAGCAGGCTTGAATTGTTATAAGAGATACACAAACATTTTTAGCTAAATACTGATAAGGGAGTGAAAGTTTATGGTCCCTGAATTACTGTTGATGGGCGTCTTATCTGTGCAATCAAGTCTCACACTTCCCATTCACGCATAAATCCTGGGGAATAATTTAACCCAGTATTCAGCGTGTCAAAGGTTGTTATCAATTTATACTCCCAAATTCTTCTGTGGTTTTGTGACTTGAAACCACCCTTCAATATCAAAACTCTCATATCTCCTATGTCATGTCCATGGCTAGAGAAGTGTTCGGCCACAGGTAATTCTCTTCTTCTGTGTTCAATTGTGTGGCGATGAGATCTCATCCTGGCTTTCAGTTTCTGTCCTGTTTCTCCAACATAAAGACCCCCAACAGGACATTTACTGCACATGATCAGGTACACAACATTGGACGAGGAACATGTGAATGTCCCCTGGATCTTATAGTCCTGCTGTGTGTTGGGGATCCGTATCCTGTCCGCAGTCAGTACATGTGAGCAGGTCTTACAGCTCCTTACATTACAGGGATAAGTTCCTTTTTGTGTGTCAGAGGGTAATGCACTCCTGATTATAAAGTTCCTCAAGTTAGGAGGTTGCCTGTAACACAGAAGCGGAGGGTCCGGGAATATGGTTTTCAGACGGTCATCCTTGTGCAGGGTATGGTGGAGTTTTCTTGCGGTTTTCCTCAGTATCTCTAGTTGCGGATTGTAGGTCACTACTAGAGGCACACGATTGTTTCTTTCCTTCTCCTTGTATTGGAGTAGTTGACTTCTGGGTATCCTGGTGGCTCTGGTGATTTGGTCATCAATTGAGGTGGGATGGTAGCCCTGATTTATAAATGTTCTTTTAAGATGGTACAAATGTTCCTCTCTGTCTGTTGGGTTGGAGCAGATCCGGTTGTATCTGATGGCCTGGCTGTAGACAATGGACTTTTTGATGTGTTTAGGATGGAAACTGTCCCATCTGAGGTATGTGGGCCGATCAATCGGTTTTCGGTACAGGGATGTCTGTATTGAGTTATTTGAAATCTTTATGGTGGTGTCCAAAAAGTTGATTTCTGTATGCGAGTAGTTTAATGTCAGGTTTATGGTGGGGTGGAATGCATTGAATCTTTCATGGAATTTTATTAATTCTTGTTCGGTGTTGGTCCAGATGATCATGATGTCATCAATGTAGCGGAAGTAGGCCAATGGTTTGCTGGGGCAAGAGGCCAGAAAGTCACTCTCCAGTTTTGCCATAAAAAGGTTGGCATACTGCGGTGCCATTTTACTGCCCATGGCAGTCCCTGTGAGTTGCAGGAACATCTCTTTGCCAAAGGAGAAATAATTGTGTGTGAGAATGAATCTTGTGAGTTGTAGCACTGCATCAGAGGCGACCCCATTGGCCTCAAGGTGCGCCTGGCAGGCAGTCAGTCCATCCTCGTGTGGGATGTTGGAATATAAGGATTCCACATCCATAGTGGCCAGGATGGTGCCATTGGGGAGGGGACCTACGGTTGACAGTTTGTTCAGTAGGTCCGTGGTGTCTTGCAGGTAGCTGGTTGTGTTTCTCACCAGTGGTTTGAGGATGCCTTCCACCCATCCTGAGATTCCTTCAGTGAGGGTTCCCACACCTGAGATAATCGGTCTTCCTGGGTTGCCAGTTTTGTGTAGTTTTGGAAGCATGTAGAATGTCCCCACCTTGGGGTTCTCCGGTATCAAGTCCAGAAGTTTTCTGGAGCCCACAGACAGGCTTCTAATGACCCTTCTCAATTCCCTCACATATTTCTGAGTCGGGTCTTGATTCAGTTTAGTGTAGTATCTGGTGTCCGTCAGCTGTCTGTTTGCTTCAATCTGTGACTGCGGGGGAGCATGACTTGGGAATGCAGCGGCATCAAAGCTCTCACTTCCTTGCAATGGTGCAAAAAGCCAATCAGTCACTCATGACCCTTGGCGACGCTAAAGATCAGCTCCCTCCATGTTTTTCAGTTTTGCACTGCTTCTTTCAGTTAGTTGATATCCATGCCAGTATCAGCTTTGACACTATCAAGCCATCGTGTTTTTGGCGGCCAGGTTTTCGTTTGCGACTGATCAATACATGGCCAAAATACGTGAGTTTCAGTCTGGTCATCTTGCCCTCCAGTGATATATCAGATCTTATACGATTCAGGACATTTCTGTTTGTTACTTTTGCTGTCCAGGGTATACATAGCAGCTTATGCCAGCACCACAGCTCAAAAGCATCAATCCTCATTCTATCAGCTTTTTCACAGTCTAGCTTTTACATCCATACATGGTCATGGGGAAAATGGTGGTTTGCGCTATCCTGCATTTAGATGCTATGCCGATACCCCTTTCCAGATTTTGTCCATGTTTAGCATTGTGCTTTGCCCCAATGTTATCCTGCGTTTTATCTCTGACATAAATTCTCTAGCCTGGTCAATTTTTGAGCATTCTACTGCCTCACTTTGATTTGAATTTGGCCATTTTTTACAGTTGCCATAATTTTAGACTGCTTTAAATTCAGGTAGAGGCCCATTTTTCACGTTCAATTTTAATCTTACATATCAGCTGCTTCAGACCAGCTTCTGCTTCTCTAAGCAGAGTTGTGTCACCCGCATAACCGAGATTGTTGATGTTTCTGCCACCTATTTTCACCCTGATTTTCAATTTGTCTAGGTCCATTTTACGTGTGATCTCTTCCAGATGTGGGTTAAACAAGAAGCGTGAGAGGAGTGCAGTGCTGTTGGACGCCTTTGCCGATCCCAAAGCAATCTGTTTCCCCATACTGTGTTCTCCGCTCTTGTAGGGCCTGCCATAGCTTGTCATTGTCGATACAGTCAAAGGTCTTGATACAGTTAATGAAGCACATGTAGATATTGTTTTGGTATTCTTGAGATTTTTCCATGGTCCATCGAAGGTTTGCAATTTGGTCACAGGTGCCACGTCCTCGACGGAATCCTGTCTGCGCATCAGGAATGCCGTTTTTTTTAACTACAGGTCTTTTTTGTATAATTTTGAGAAGGATCTTGCTTGCATGTGGAATGAGGACTATTGTTTGGGACTTGGAGCAATCCTGGGAGTCGCCTTTCTTTGGTAGAGAGATGAAGACAGATTTTTTCCAGTCCTTTGGTCATTGTGTGGATGCCCATACTGCCTGGCACAGCGTAGTGATGGTTTTGCACTGGAACTGGCAGCAATAGCTCTGCCGGTAAGTTATCTATGCCTGGTGCTTTATATTCGGCTAGTTGTTTCATTGCCATAACCACTTCTGACTCCATACTGGAGGGCTACAAGTCCACAGGCTCCACCTCCATGCAATATTCCAGGTATGTAGTTGCAGGCATATAGTTCCTTTAAGTATTCCTTCCACCTATGCTTGATACTCTGTTGGTCATTCAGTTCCTTCCCATTTTTGCCTTTGATTGTGCTGTTGCATACTAAGAAAGGTTTTCAGGCCATCTTGACGTGAGAGACTAGGTCTTGTATATGGCCTTTAATTGATTCTGCTTCGAGTTGCTTGCAATGCTCATTCTAGTCCATTTTCTTGTTTTTCCTTGCCGCTCGCTGAAAATCGGCATTACATTGCCAAACTTCATCTTTGTTGCCGGCCGCCTTTGCTGCTCTTCTTTTATCAGCTATTCTGAGGGTTTGCTTGGACAACCAATAGCGTAGTTTTTCCTGCTTCTTACAGCTGAGATGCTTACTGGCTGTTTCAATAACTGTGGACTGTATATCGTGGCATAGTTCCTCTGGACGCTTTTCTGATGTGTCAAGCAGTTCAAATCTGTTTGCTACCTCAATAGTGTATGAGTGGGGGTTTTAGAGGTGTGAAATTTTTTTCAATGGAAGCTGCAAGGAGTTCATGATCAATGCCGCGGTCAGCACAAGGAAAGGTTTTTTTTATTGCAATGACTGAACTTCGCCAACGATGATTACACAGGATGTAATCAATCTGATTTTGATGGAGGCCATTGGGCGGAGATGTCCACAGGTGCAGTCGGCGTTTGGGTTGCATACACCATGTGTTTGTTATCTTGAGCCGATTTTCTTGGCAGAACTGTAACAGGCTTCATTATTTTCACCAAGCCCAAATCTTCCTGCGATGGTTGCTTGTAGCTGATGTGATGACTTTGGAATTGAAGCCGCCCATAATGTAAATGATGTCCTTCTTTAGCACTTAGTTTACAGTTTTCTGGACATCGGCATAAAAATCTTCATTGGTTTCCTCATCGGCATCTGTCGTTTGGGCATAGACCTGTAAGATTGAGATGTTGACTGCCTTACCACGTATCCGGATAGCAATGATACAGTTGTTGATTGTTCTAAAACTTTCTAATGCCTTTGAAACTGTTATAAAAAAGAGTTTATAGTATTGAATTATTTAGAAGCTTTTTGACGTTCCCCAGAGTTATGTTTTCCAGTTCCTTCAGTTATGACACGTTTGCTGCTTCGGCCCGTCACTGACTGTGCTGACAGTCCAACACCCTTTGCTGAGTTTTCTTGGGTGTTCCAGAGCTACGAAGGGTGTAATATCTTAAGCTATCCTTGCGCCAACAGGGTACTAGATCCTCCATGCCTGCCTGTAGTAAAAGTGACCCCTATATTTTTCCGGGTAGTAATAGTGACTTCGTATTGGGGTACCTGAGAGACAGTTACTCCAGAGAAAGCGATAGCTACCTCGGAGAGAGAGACAGTAACCTAAGAGATTACATGACAGACGGTTACCTCTGAGAGAGACCGCTACCTCAGAGATTACTAGAGAGAGGGACAGTTACTTCAGAGAGACAGTTACCTCAGAGATTACCTGAGACAGTTATCTCACAGAAAGAGACAGCTACCTCAGAAAGAGAGACAGTTACCTCAGAGATTAACTAATAGATCGTTAACTCAGAGAGAGAGACAGTTACTTCAGAGAGAGACAGCTACCTCAGAGATTACCCAAGAGAGACAGCTACCTCAGAGTTTACCCAAGAGAGACAGCTACCTCAGAGATTACCTGAGAGACAGCTACCTCAGAGATTACCTGAGGGATAGATACCTCAGAGAAAGAGACAGCTACCTCAGAGAGAGAGAGCGAGAGACAGTTACCACAGAGATTACCCGAGATAGACAGTTACTTCAGGAATTAGCCGAGAGAGAGACAGTTACCTCAGAGATTACTTGAGAGACAGTCACTTCAGAGATTACCAGAGAGAGAGACACAGTTATCTCAGAGAGAGACGGCTACTGTAGAGATTACCAGAAAAACAGTTACCACGGGGAGAGAGACATTTACCTCAGAGATTACTTGAGAGACAGTTACCTCAGAGATTTCCTGAGAGAGAGAGTTACATCAGAGATTACCAGAGACAGACAGTTACCTCAGGGATTAGCAGAGAGAGAAACAGTTACCCCTATTAGGACCACAGTAGTAAGTTCACAGTGTGGTGACCAGCAGTCGGGGTGACAGATAAGTGGTGAGGTACTGGTCATTTGTCACAGTGCTGGCAGTAATCCCCCTCACAGTGTGATGACCAAAAGTCAAGGTGACATATGAGGGGTGAGGTAACCAGTCACTTGTCATAGTGCTAGCAGTAATCCCTCCATAGTATGGTGACCAGGAGTCGGGGTGGCAGATGATGTGCGAGGTAACCGGTTACTTGTCACAGTGCTGGCAGTAATCCTCTCACAGTTTGGTGACCAGGTGTCAGGGTGACAGATGAGGGGTGAGATAACCGGTCACTTGTCGCAGTGCTGGCAGTAATCCCATCACAGTGTGGTGACCAGGAGTCAGGGTGACAGATGAGGGGTGAGATAACCGGTCACTTGTCACAGTGCTGGCAGTAATCCCCTCACAGTGTGGTGATCAGGAGTCAGGGTGACAGATGAGGGGTGAGGTAACCGGTCACTAGTCACAGTGCTGGCAGTAATCCCCCTCACAGTGTGGTGACCAGGAGTCAGGGTGACAGATGAGGGGTGAGGTAACCGGTCACTAGTCACAGTGCTGGCAGTAATCCCCTCACAGTGTGGTGACCAGGAGTCGGGGTGACAGATGAGGGGTGAGGTAACCGGTCACTTGTCACAGTGCTGGCAGTAATCCCCCTCACAGTGTGGTGACCAGGAGTCGGGGTGACAGATGAGGGGGGAGGTAACCGGTCACTTGTCACAGTGCTGGCAGTAATCCCCTCACAGTGTGGTGACCAGGAGTTGGGGTGACAGATGAGGGGGGAGGTAACCGGTCACTTGTCACAGTGCTGGCAGTAATCCCCTCACAGTGTGGTGACCAGGAGTCGGGGTGACAGATGAGGGGTGAGGTAACCGGTCACTTGTCACAGTGCTGGCAGTAATCCCCTCACAGTGTGGTGATCAGGAGTCGGGGTGACAGATGAGGGGTGAGGTAACCGGTCACTTGTCACAGTGCTGGCAGTAATCCCCCTCACAGTGTGGTGACCAGGAGTCAGGGTGACAGATGATGGGTGAGGTGACCGGTCACTTGTCACAGTGCTGGCAGTTATCCCCTCACAGTGTGGTGACCAGGTGTCAGGGTGACAGATGAGGGGTGAGATAACCGGTCACTTGTCACAGTGCTGGCAGTAATCCCATCACAGTGTGGTGACCAGGAGTCAGGGTGACAGATGAGGGGTGAGATAACCGGTCACTTGTCACAGTGCTGGCAGTAATCCCATCACAGTGTGGTGACCAGGAGTCGGGGTGACAGATGAGGGGTGAGGTAACCGGTCACTTGTCACAGTGCTGGCAGTAATCCCCCTCACAGTGTGGTGACCAGGAGTCAGGGTGACAGATGAGGGGTGAGGTAACCGGTCACTAGTCACAGTGCTGGCAGTAATCCCCTCACAGCGTGGTGACCAGGAGTCGGGGTGACAGATGAGGGGTGAGGTAACCGGTCACTTGTCACAGTGTTGGCAGTAATCCCCCTCACAGTGTGGTGACCAGGAGTCGGGGTGACAGATGAGGGGGGAGGTAACCGGTCACTTGTCACAGTGCTGGCAGTAATCCCCTCACAGTGTGGTGACCAGGAGTCGGGGTGACAGATGAGGGGGGAGGTAACCGGTCACTTGTCACAGTGCTGCCAGTAATCCCCTCACAGTGTGGTGACCAGGAGTCGGGGTGACAGATGAGGGGTGAGGTAACCGGTCACTTGTCACAGTGCTGGCAGTAATCCCCTCACAGTGTGGTGATCAGGAGTCGGGGTGACAGATGAGGGGTGAGGTAACCGGTCACTTGTCACAGTGCTGGCAGTAATCCCCCTCACAGTGTGGTGACCACGAGTCGGGGTGACAGATGAGGGGTGAGGTAACCAGTCACTTGTCACAGTGCTGGCAGTAATCCCCTCACAGTGTGGTGACCAGGAGGCGGGGTGACAGATGAGGGGTGAGGTAACCGGTCACTTGTCACAGTGCTGGCAGTAATCCCCCTCACAGTGTGGTGACCAGGAGTCGGGGTGACAGATGAGGGGTGAGGTAACCGGTCACTTCTCACAGTGCTGGCAGTAATCCCCCTCACGGTGTGGTGACCAGTAGTCGGGGTGACAGGTGAGGGGTGAGGTAACCGGTCACTGGTCACAGTGCTGGCAGTAATCCCCTCACAGTGTGGTGACCAGGAGTCGGGGTGACAGGTGAGGGGTGAGGTAACCGGTCACTTGTCACAGTGCTGGCAGTAATCCCCCTCACAGTGTGGTGACCAGGAGACAGGGTGACAGATGAGGGGTGAGGTAACCAGTCACTTGCCACAGTGCTGGCAGTAATCCCCTCACAGTGTGGTGACCAGGAGTTGGTGTGACAGATGAGGGGTGAGGTAACCGGTCACTTGTCACAGTGCTGGCAGTAATCCCCTCACAGTGTGGTGACCAGGAGTCGGGGTGACAGATGAGGGGTGAGGTAACCGGTCACTTGTCACAGTGCTGGCAGTAATCCCCTCACAGTGTGGTAACCAGGAGTCTGGGTGACAGATGAGGGGTGAGGTAACTGGTCACTTGTCACAGGGCTGGCAGTAATCCCCCTCACAGTGTGGTGACCAGGAGTCTGGGTGACAGATGAGGGGTGAGGTAACCGGTCACTTGTCACAGTGCTGGCAGTAATCCCCTCACAGTGTGGTGACCAGGAGTCGGGGTGACAGATGACGGGTGAGGTAACCGGTCACTTGTCACAGTGCTGGCAGTAATCCCCCTCACAGTGTGGTGACCAGGAGTCTGGGTGACAGATGAGGGGTGAGGTAACCGGTCACTTGTCACAGGGCTGGCAGTAATCCCCCTCACAGTGTGGTGACCAGGAGTCTGGGTGACAGATGAGGGGTGAGGTAACCGGTCACTTGTCACAGGGCTGGCAGTAATTCTCCTCACAGTGTGGTGACCAGGAGTCGGGGTGACAGATGAGGGGTGAGGTAACTGGTCACTTGTCACAGTGCTGGCAGTAATCCCCCTCACAGTGTGGTGACCAGGAGTCGGGGTGACAGATGAGGGGTGAGGTAACCGGTCACTTGTCACAGTGCTGGCAGTAATCCCCTCACAGTGTGGTGATCAGGAGTCGGGGTGACAGATGAGGGGTGAGGTAACCGGTCACTAGTCACAGTGCTGGCAGTAATCCCCCTCAGTGTGGTGACCAGGAGTCAGGGTGACAGATGAGGGGTGAGGTAACCGGTCACTTGTCAAAGTGCTGGCAGTAATCCCCTCACAGTGTGGTGACCAGGAGTCGGGGTGACAGATGAGGGGTGAGGTAACCGGTCACTGGTCACAGTGCTGGCAGTAATCCCCTCACAGTGTGGTGACCAGGAGTCGGGGTGACAGATGAGGGGTGAGGTAACCGGTCACTTGTCACAGTGCTGGCAGTAATCCCCCTCACAGTGTGGTGACCAGGAGTCAGGGTGACAGATGAGGGGTGAGGTAACCGGTCACTAATCACAGTGCTGGCAGTAATCCCCCTCACAGTGTGGTGACCAGGAGTCGGGGTGACAGATGAGGGGTGAGGTAACCGGTCACTTGTCACAGTGCTGGCAGTAATCCCCTCACAGTGTGGTGACCAGGAGTCGGGGTGACAGATGAGGGGTGAGGTAACCGGTCACATGTCACAGTGCTGGCAGTAATCCCCCTCACAGTGTGGTGACCAGGAGTCTGGGTGACAGATGAGGGGTGAGGTAAACGGTCACTTGTCACGGTGCTGGCAGTAATCCCCCTCACAGTGTGGTGACCAGGAGTCGAGGTGACAGATGAGGGGTGAGGTAACCGGTCACTTGTCACAGTGCTGGCAGTAATCCCCTCACAGTGTGGTGACCAGGAGTCGGGGTGACAGATGAGGGGTGAGGTAACCGGTCACTTGTCACAGTGCTGGCAGTAATCCCCCTCACAGTGTGGTGACCAGGAGTCTGGGTGACAGATGAGGGGTGAGGTAACCGGTCACTTGTCACAGGGCTGGCAGTAATCCCCCTCACAGTGTGGTGACCAGGAGTCTGGGTGACAGATGAGGGGTGAGGTAACCGGTCACTTGTCACAGGGCTGGCAGTAATTCTCCTCACAGTGTGGTGACCAGGAGTCGGGGTGACAGATGAGGGGTGAGGTAACTGGTCACTTGTCACAGTGCTGGCAGTAATCCCCCTCACAGTGTGGTGACCAGGAGTCGGGGTGACAGATGAGGGGTGAGGTAACCGGTCACTTGTCACAGTGCTGGCAGTAATCCCCTCACAGTGTGGTGATCAGGAGTCGGGGTGACAGATGAGGGGTGAGGTAACCGGTCACTAGTCACAGTGCTGGCAGTAATCCCCCTCAGTGTGGTGACCAGGAGTCAGGGTGACAGATGAGGGGTGAGGTAACCAGTCACTTGTCAAAGTGCTGGCAGTAATCCCCTCACAGTGTGGTGACCAGGAGTCGGGGTGACAGATGAGGGGTGAGGTAACCGGTCACTGGTCACAGTGCTGGCAGTAATCCCCTCACAGTGTGGTGACCAGGAGTCGGGGTGACAGATGAGGGGTGAGGTAACCGGTCACTTGTCACAGTGCTGGCAGTAATCCCCCTCACAGTGTGGTGACCAGGAGTCTGGGTGACAGATGAGGGGTGAGGTAACCGGTCACTTGTCACAGGGCTGGCAGTAATTCTCCTCACAGTGTGGTGACCAGGAGTCGGGGTGACAGATGAGGGGTGAGGTAACTGGTCACTTGTCACAGTGCTGGCAGTAATCCCCCTCACAGTGTGGTGACCAGGAGTCGGGGTGACAGATGAGGGGTGAGGTAACCGGTCACTTGTCACAGTGCTGGCATTAATCCCCTCACAGTGTGGTGATCAGGAGTCGGGGTGACAGATGAGGGGTGAGGTAACCGGTCACTAGTCACAGTGCTGGCAGTAATCCCCCTCAGTGTGGTGACCAGGAGTCAGGGTGACAGATGAGGGGTGAGGTAACCGGTCACTTGTCAAAGTGCTGGCAGTAATCCCCTCACAGTGTGGTGACCAGGAGTCGGGGTGACAGATGAGGGGTGAGGTAACCGGTCACTGGTCACAGTGCTGGCAGTAATCCCCTCACAGTGTGGTGACCAGGAGTCGGGGTGACAGATGAGGGGTGAGGTAACCGGTCACTTGTCACAGTGCTGGCAGTAATCCCCCTCAGTGTGGTGACCAGGAGTCAGGGTGACAGATGAGGGGTGAGGTAACCGGTCACTTGTCAAAGTGCTGGCAGTAATCCCCTCACAGTGTGGTGACCAGGAGTCGGGGTGACAGATGAGGGGTGAGGTAACCGGTCACTGGTCACAGTGCTGGCAGTAATCCCCTCACAGTGTGGTGACCAGGAGTCAGGGTGACAGATGAGGGGTGAGGTAACCGGTCACTAATCACAGTGCTGGCAGTAATCCCCCTCACAGTGTGGTGACCAGGAGTCGGGGTGACAGATGAGGGGTGAGGTAACCGGTCACTTGTCACAGTGCTGGCAGTAATCCCCTCACAGTGTGGTGACCAGGAGTCGGGGTGACAGATGAGGGGTGAGGTAACCGGTCACTTCTCACAGTGCTGGCAGTAATCCCCCTCACAGTGTGGTGACCAGGAGTCGGGGTGACAGATGAGGGGTGAGGTAACCGGTCACTAGTCACAGTGCTGGCAGTCATCCCCTCACAGTGTGGTGACCAGGAGTCGGGGTGACAGATGAGGGGGGAGGTAACCGGTCACTGGTCGCAGTGCTTGCAGTAATCCCCCTCACAGTGTGGTGACCAGGAGTCGGGGTGACAGATGAGGGGTGAGGTAACCGGTCACTTGTCACAGTGCTGGCAGTAATCCCCTCACAGTGCGGTGACCAGGAGTCAGGGTGACAGATGAGGGGTGAGGTAACCGGTCACTTGTCACAGTGCTGGCAGTAATCCCCCTCACAGTGCGGTGACCAGGAGTCGGGGTGAGGTAACCGGTCACTGGTCACAGTGCTGGCAGTAATCCTCTCACAGTTTGGTGACCAGGTGTCAGGGTGACAGATGAGGGGTGAGGTAACCGGTCACTAATCACAGTGCTGGCAGTAATCCCCCTCACAGTGTGGTGACCAGGAGTCGGGGTGACAGATGAGGGGTGAGGTAACCGGTCACTTGTCACAGTGCTGGCAGTAATCCCCTCACAGTGTGGTGACCAGGAGTCGGGGTGACAGATGAGGGGTGAGGTAACCGGTCACATGTCACAGTGCTGGCAGTAATCCCCCTCACAGTGTGGTGACCAGGAGTCGGGGTGACAGATGAGGGGTGAGGTAACCGGTCACTAATCACAGTGCTGGCAGTAATCCCCCTCACAGTGTGGTGACCAGGAGTCGGGGTGACAGATGAGGGGTGAGGTAACCGGTCACTTGTCACAGTGCTGGCAGTAATCCCCCTCACAGTGTGGTGACCAGGAGTTGGTGTGACAGATGAGGGGTGAGGTAACCGGTCACTGGTCACAGTGCTGGCAGTAATCCCCCTCATAGTGTGGTGACCAGGAGTCGAGGTGACAGATGAGGGGTGAGGTAACCGGTCACTTGGCACAGTGCTGGCAGTAATCCCCCTCACAGTGGGGTGATCAGGAGTCAGGGTGACAGATGAGGGGTGAGGTAACCGGTCACTTGTCACAGGGCTGGCAGTAATCCCCCTCACAGTGTGGTGACCAGGAGTCTGGGTGACAGATGAGGGGTGAGGTAACCGGTCACTTGTCACAGTGCTGGCAGTAATCCCCTCACAGTGTGGTGACCAGGAGTCGGGGTGACAGATGAGGGGTGAGGTAACCGGTCACTTGTCACAGTGCTGGCAGTAATCCCCCTCACAGTGTGGTGACCAGGAGTCTGGGTGACAGATGAGGGGTGAGGTAACCGGTCACTTGTCACAGGGCTGGCAGTAATCCCCCTCACAGTGTGGTGACCAGGAGTCTGGGTGACAGATGAGGGGTGAGGTAACCGGTCACTTGTCACAGGGCTGGCAGTAATTCTCCTCACAGTGTGGTGACCAGGAGTCGGGGTGACAGATGAGGGGTGAGGTAACTGGTCACTTGTCACAGTGCTGGCAGTAATCCCCCTCACAGTGTGGTGACCAGGAGTCGGGGTGACAGATGAGGGGTGAGGTAACCGGTCACTTGTCACAGTGCTGGCAGTAATCCCCTCACAGTGTGGTGATCAGGAGTCGGGGTGACAGATGAGGGGTGAGGTAACCGGTCACTAGTCACAGTGCTGGCAGTAATCCCCCTCAGTGTGGTGACCAGGAGTCAGGGTGACAGATGAGGGGTGAGGTAACCGGTCACTTGTCAAAGTGCTGGCAGTAATCCCCTCACAGTGTGGTGACCAGGAGTCGGGGTGACAGATGAGGGGTGAGGTAACCGGTCACTGGTCACAGTGCTGGCAGTAATCCCCTCACAGTGTGGTGACCAGGAGTCGGGGTGACAGATGAGGGGGGAGGTAACCGGTCACTTGTCACAGTGCTGGCAGTAATCCCCCTCAGTGTGGTGACCAGGAGTCAGGGTGACAGATGAGGGGTGAGGTAACCGGTCACTTGTCACAGTGCTGGCAGTAATCCCCTCACAGTGTGGTGACCAGGAGTCGGGGTGACAGATGAGGGGTGAGGTAACCGGTCACTTGTCACAGTGCTGGCAGTAATCTCCTCACAGTGTGGTGACCAGGAGTCGGGGTGACAGATGAGGGGTGAGATAACCGGTCACATGTCACAGTGCTGGCAGTAATCCCCCTCACAGTGTGGTGACCAGGAGTCGGGGTGACAGATGAGGGGTGAGGTAACCGGTCACTTGTCACAGTGCTGGCAGTAATCTCCTCACAGTGTGGTGACCAGGAGTCGGGGTGACAGATGAGGGGTGAGATAACCGGTCACATGTCACAGTGCTGGCAGTAATCCCCCTCACAGTGTGGTGACCAGGAGTCGGGGTGACAGATGAGGGGTGAGGTAACCGGTCACTAATCACAGTGCTGGCAGTAATCCCCCTCACAGTGTGGTGACCAGGAGTCGGGGTGACAGATGAGGGGTGAGGTAACCGGTCACTTGTCACAGTGCTGGCAGTAATCCCCCTCACAGTGTGGTGACCAGGAGTTGGTGTGACAGATGAGGGGTGAGGTAACCGGTCACTGGTCGCAGTGCTGGCAGTAATCCCCCTCACAGTGTGGTGACCAGGAGTCGGGGTGACAGATGAGGGGTGAGGTAACTAGTCACTTGTCACAGTGCTGGCAGTAATCCCCCTCATAGTGTGGTGACCAGGAGTCGAGGTGACAGATGAGGGGTGAGGTAACCGGTCACTTGTCACAGTGCTGGCAGTAATCCCCCTCACAGTGTGGTGATCAGGAGTCAGGGTGACAGATGAGGGGTGAGGTAACCGGTCACTTGTCACAGGGCTGGCAGTAATCCCCCTCACAATGTGGTGACCAGGAGTCTGGGTGACAGATGAGGGGTGAGGTAACCGGTCACTTGTCACAGTGCTGGCAGTAATCCCCTCACAGTGTGGTGACCAGGAGTCGGGGTGACAGATGAGGGGTGAGGTAACCGGTCACTTGTCACAGTGCTGGCAGTAATCCCCCTCACAGTGTGGTGACCAGGAGTCTGGGTGACAGATGAGGGGTGAGGTAACCGGTCACTTGTCACAGGGCTGGCAGTAATCCCCCTCACAGTGTGGTGACCAGGAGTCTGGGTGACAGATGAGGGGTGAGGTAACCGGTCACTTGTCACAGGGCTGGCAGTAATTCTCCTCACAGTGTGGTGACCAGGAGTCGGGGTGACAGATGAGGGGTGAGGTAACTGGTCACTTGTCACAGTGCTGGCAGTAATCCCCCTCACAGTGTGGTGACCAGGAGTCGGGGTGACAGATGAGGGGTGAGGTAACCGGTCACTTGTCACAGTGCTGGCAGTAATCCCCTCACAGTGTGGTGATCAGGAGTCGGGGTGACAGATGAGGGGTGAGGTAACCGGTCACTAGTCACAGTGCTGGCAGTAATCCCCCTCAGTGTGGTGACCAGGAGTCAGGGTGACAGATGAGGGGTGAGGTAACCGGTCACTTGTCAAAGTGCTGGCAGTAATCCCCTCACAGTGTGGTGACCAGGAGTCGGGGTGACAGATGAGGGGTGAGGTAACCGGTCACTGGTCACAGTGCTGGCAGTAATCCCCTCACAGTGTGGTGACCAGGAGTCGGGGTGACAGATGAGGGGTGAGGTAACCGGTCACTTGTCACAGTGCTGGCAGTAATCCCCCTCAGTGTGGTGACCAGGAGTCAGGGTGACAGATGAGGGGTGAGGTAACCGGTCACTTGTCAAAGTGCTGGCAGTAATCCCCTCACAGTGTGGTGACCAGGAGTCGGGGTGACAGATGAGGGGTGAGGTAACCGGTCACTGGTCACAGTGCTGGCAGTAATCCCCTCACAGTGTGGTGACCAGGAGTCAGGGTGACAGATGAGGGGTGAGGTAACCGGTCACTAATCACAGTGCTGGCAGTAATCCCCCTCACAGTGTGGTGACCAGGAGTCGGGGTGACAGATGAGGGGTGAGGTAACCGGTCACTTGTCACAGTGCTGGCAGTAATCCCCTCACAGTGTGGTGACCAGGAGTCGGGGTGACAGATGAGGGGTGAGGTCACCGGTCACTTCTCACAGTGCTGGCAGTAATCCCCCTCACAGTGTGGTGACCAGGAGTCGGGGTGACAGATGAGGGGTGAGGTAACCGGTCACTAGTCACAGTGCTGGCAGTCATCCCCTCACAGTGTGGTGACCAGGAGTCGGGGTGACAGATGAGGGGGGAGGTAACCGGTAACTGGTCGCAGTGCTTGCAGTAATCCCCCTCACAGTGTGGTGACCAGGAGTCGGGGTGACAGATGAGGGGTGAGGTAACCGGTCACTTGTCACAGTGCTGGCAGTAATCCCCTCACAGTGCGGTGACCAGGAGTCAGGGTGACAGATGAGGGGTGAGGTAACCGGTCACTTGTCACAGTGCTGGCAGTAATCCCCCTCACAGTGCGGTGACCAGGAGTCGGGGTGAGGTAACCGGTCACTGGTCACAGTGCTGGCAGTAATCCTCTCACAGTTTGGTGACCAGGTGTCAGGGTGACAGATGAGGGGTGAGGTAACCGGTCACTAATCACAGTGCTGGCAGTAATCCCCCTCACAGTGTGGTGACCAGGAGTCGGGGTGACAGATGAGGGGTGAGGTAACCGGTCACTTGTCACAGTGCTGGCAGTAATCCTCTCACAGTGTGGTGACCAGGAGTCGGGGTGACAGATGAGGGGTGAGGTAACCGGTCACATGTCACAGTGCTGGCAGTAATCCCCCTCACAGTGTGGTGACCAGGAGTCGGGGTGACAGATGAGGGGTGAGGTAACCGGTCACTAATCACAGTGCTGGCAGTAATCCCCCTCACAGTGTGGTGACCAGGAGTCGGGGTGACAGATGAGGGGTGAGGTAACCGGTCACTTGTCACAGTGCTGGCAGTAATCCCCCTCACAGTGTGGTGACCAGGAGTTGGTGTGACAGATGAGGGGTGAGGTAACCGGTCACTGGTCACAGTGCTGGCAGTAATCCCCCTCATAGTGTGGTGACCAGGAGTCGAGGTGACAGATGAGGGGTGAGGTAACCGGTCACTTGGCACAGTGCTGGCAGTAATCCCCCTCACAGTGGGGTGATCAGGAGTCAGGGTGACAGATGAGGGGTGAGGTAACCGGTCACTTGTCACAGTGCTGGCAGTAATCCCCCTCATAGTGTGGTGACCAGGAGTCGAGGTGACAGATGAGGGGTGAGGTAACCGGTCACTTGGCACAGTGCTGGCAGTAATCCCCCTCACAGTGTGGTGACCAGGAGTCTGGGTGACAGATGAGGGGTGAGGTAACCGGTCACTTGTCACAGTGCTGGCAGTAATCCCCTCACAGTGTGGTGACCAGGAGTCGGGGTGACAGATGAGGGGTGAGGTAACCGGTCACTTGTCACAGTGCTGGCAGTAATCCCCCTCACAGTGTGGTGACCAGGAGTCTGGGTGACAGATGAGGGGTGAGGTAACCGGTCACTTGTCACAGGGCTGGCAGTAATCCCCCTCACAGTGTGGTGACCAGGAGTCTGGGTGACAGATGAGGGGTGAGGTAACCGGTCACTTGTCACAGGGCTGGCAGTAATTCTCCTCACAGTGTGGTGACCAGGAGTCGGGGTGACAGATGAGGGGTGAGGTAACTGGTCACTTGTCACAGTGCTGGCAGTAATCCCCCTCACAGTGTGGTGACCAGGAGTCGGGGTGACAGATGAGGGGTGAGGTAACCGGTCACTTGTCACAGTGCTGGCAGTAATCCCCTCACAGTGTGGTGATCAGGAGTCGGGGTGACAGATGAGGGGTGAGGTAACCGGTCACTAGTCACAGTGCTGGCAGTAATCCCCCTCAGTGTGGTGACCAGGAGTCAGGGTGACAGATGAGGGGTGAGGTAACCGGTCACTTGTCAAAGTGCTGGCAGTAATCCCCTCACAGTGTGGTGACCAGGAGTCGGGGTGACAGATGAGGGGTGAGGTAACCGGTCACTGGTCACAGTGCTGGCAGTAATCCCCTCACAGTGTGGTGACCAGGAGTCGGGGTGACAGATGAGGGGTGAGGTAACAGGTCACTTGTCACAGTGCTGACAGTAATCCCCCTCACAGTGTGGTGACCAGGAGTCAGGGTGACAGATGAGGGGTGAGGTAACCGGTCACTTGTCACAGTGCTGGCAGTAATCCCCCTCACAGTGTGGTGACCAGGAGTCGGGGTGACAGATGAGGGGTGAGGTAACTGGTCACTTGTCACAGTGCTGGCAGTAATCCCCCTCACAGTGCGGTGACCAGGAGTCGGGGTGAGGTAACCGGTCACTGGTCACAGTGCTGGCAGTAATCCTCTCACAGTTTGGTGACCAGGTGTCAGGGTGACAGATGAGGGGTGAGGTAACCGGTCACTAATCACAGTGCTGGCAGTAATCCCCCTCACAGTGTGGTGACCAGGAGTCGGGGTGACAGATGAGGGGTGAGGTAACCGGTCACTTGTCACAGTGCTGGCAGTAATCCTCTCACAGTGTGGTGACCAGGAGTCGGGGTGACAGATGAGGGGTGAGGTAACCGGTCACATGTCACAGTGCTGGCAGTAATCCCCCTCACAGTGTGGTGACCAGGAGTCGGGGTGACAGATGAGGGGTGAGGTAACCGGTCACTAATCACAGTGCTGGCAGTAATCCCCCTCACAGTGTGGTGACCAGGAGTCGGGGTGACAGATGAGGGGTGAGGTAACCGGTCACTTGTCACAGTGCTGGCAGTAATCCCCCTCACAGTGTGGTGACCAGGAGTTGGTGTGACAGATGAGGGGTGAGGTAACCGGTCACTGGTCACAGTGCTGGCAGTAATCCCCCTCATAGTGTGGTGACCAGGAGTCGAGGTGACAGATGAGGGGTGAGGTAACCGGTCACTTGGCACAGTGCTGGCAGTAATCCCCCTCACAGTGGGGTGATCAGGAGTCAGGGTGACAGATGAGGGGTGAGGTAACCGGTCACTTGTCACAGGGCTGGCAGTAATCCCCCTCACAGTGTGGTGACCAGGAGTCTGGGTGACAGATGAGGGGTGAGGTAACCGGTCACTTGTCACAGTGCTGGCAGTAATCCCCTCACAGTGTGGTGACCAGGAGTCGGGGTGACAGATGAGGGGTGAGGTAACCGGTCACTTGTCACAGTGCTGGCAGTAATCCCCCTCACAGTGTGGTGACCAGGAGTCTGGGTGACAGATGAGGGGTGAGGTAACCGGTCACTTGTCACAGGGCTGGCAGTAATCCCCCTCACAGTGTGGTGACCAGGAGTCTGGGTGACAGATGAGGGGTGAGGTAACCGGTCACTTGTCACAGGGCTGGCAGTAATTCTCCTCACAGTGTGGTGACCAGGAGTCGGGGTGACAGATGAGGGGTGAGGTAACTGGTCACTTGTCACAGTGCTGGCAGTAATCCCCCTCACAGTGTGGTGACCAGGAGTCGGGGTGACAGATGAGGGGTGAGGTAACCGGTCACTTGTCACAGTGCTGGCAGTAATCCCCTCACAGTGTGGTGATCAGGAGTCGGGGTGACAGATGAGGGGTGAGGTAACCGGTCACTAGTCACAGTGCTGGCAGTAATCCCCCTCAGTGTGGTGACCAGGAGTCAGGGTGACAGATGAGGGGTGAGGTAACCGGTCACTTGTCAAAGTGCTGGCAGTAATCCCCTCACAGTGTGGTGACCAGGAGTCGGGGTGACAGATGAGGGGTGAGGTAACCGGTCACTGGTCACAGTGCTGGCAGTAATCCCCTCACAGTGTGGTGACCAGGAGTCGGGGTGACAGATGAGGGGTGAGGTAACAGGTCACTTGTCACAGTGCTGACAGTAATCCCCCTCACAGTGTGGTGACCAGGAGTCAGGGTGACAGATGAGGGGTGAGGTAACCGGTCACTTGTCACAGTGCTGGCAGTAATCCCCCTCACAGTGTGGTGACCAGGAGTCGGGGTGACAGATGAGGGGTGAGGTAACCGGTCACTTGTCACAGTGCTGGCAGTAATCCCCTCACAGTGTGGTGACCAGGAGTCGGGGTGACAGATGAGGGGTGAGGTAACCGGTCACATGTCACAGTGCTGGCAGTAATCCCCCTCACAGTGTGGTGACCAGGAGTCTGGGTGACAGATGAGGGGTGAGGTAACCGGTCACTTCTCACAGTGCTGGCAGTAATCCCCCTCACAGTGTGGTGACCAGGAGTCGGGGTGACAGATGAGGGGTGAGGTAACCGGTCACTAGTCACAGTGCTGGCAGTCATCCCCTCACAGTGTGGTGACCAGGAGTCGGGGTGACAGATGAGGGGGGAGGTAACCGGTCACTGGTCGCAGTGCTTGCAGTAATCCCCCTCACAGTGTGGTGACCAGGAGTCGGGGTGACAGATGAGGGGAGAGGTAACCGGTCACTTGTCACAGTGCTGGCAGTAATCCCCTCACAGTGCGGTGACCAGGAGTCAGGGTGACAGATGAGGGGTGAGGTAACCGGTCACTTGTCACAGTGCTGGCAGTAATCCCCCTCACAGTGCGGTGACCAGGAGTCGGGGTGAGGTAACCGGTCACTGGTCACAGTGCTGGCAGTAATCCTCTCACAGTTTGGTGACCAGGTGTCAGGGTGACAGATGAGGGGTGAGGTAACCGGTCACTAATCACAGTGCTGGCAGTAATCCCCCTCACAGTGTGGTGACCAGGAGTCGGGGTGACAGATGAGGGGTGAGGTAACCGGTCACTTGTCACAGTGCTGGCAGTAATCCCCTCACAGTGTGGTGACCAGGAGTCGGGGTGACAGATGAGGGGTGAGGTAACCGGTCACATGTCACAGTGCTGGCAGTAATCCCCCTCACAGTGTGGTGACCAGGAGTCGGGGTGACAGATGAGGGGTGAGGTAACCGGTCACTAATCACAGTGCTGGCAGTAATCCCCCTCACAGTGTGGTGACCAGGAGTCGGGGTGACAGATGAGGGGTGAGGTAACCGGTCACTTGTCACAGTGCTGGCAGTAATCCCCCTCACAGTGTGGTGACCAGGAGTTGGTGTGACAGATGAGGGGTGAGGTAACCGGTCACTGGTCGCAGTGCTGGCAGTAATCCCCCTCACAGTGTGGTGACCAGGAGTCGGGGTGACAGATGAGGGGTGAGGTAACTAGTCACTTGTCACAGTGCTGGCAGTAATCCCCCTCATAGTGTGGTGACCAGGAGTCTGGGTGACAGATGAGGGGTGAGGTAACCGGTCACTTGTCACAGTGCTGGCAGTAATCCCCCTCACAGTGTGGTGATCAGGAGTCAGGGTGACAGATGAGGGGTGAGGTAACCGGTCACTTGTCACAGGGCTGGCAGTAATCCCCCTCACAGTGTGGTGACCAGGAGTCTGGGTGACAGATGAGGGGTGAGGTAACCGGTCACTTGTCACAGTGCTGGCAGTAATCCCCTCACAGTGTGGTGACCAGGAGTCGGGGTGACAGATGAGGGGTGAGGTAACCGGTCACTTGTCACAGTGCTGGCAGTAATCCCCCTCACAGTGTGGTGACCAGGAGTCTGGGTGACAGATGAGGGGTGAGGTAACCGGTCACTTGTCACAGGGCTGGCAGTAATCCCCCTCACAGTGTGGTGACCAGGAGTCTGGGTGACAGATGAGGGGTGAGGTAACCGGTCACTTGTCACAGGGCTGGCAGTAATTCTCCTCACAGTGTGGTGACCAGGAGTCGGGGTGACAGATGAGGGGTGAGGTAACTGGTCACTTGTCACAGTGCTGGCAGTAATCCCCCTCACAGTGTGGTGACCAGGAGTCGGGGTGACAGATGAGGGGTGAGGTAACCGGTCACTTGTCACAGTGCTGGCAGTAATCCCCTCACAGTGTGGTGATCAGGAGTCGGGGTGACAGATGAGGGGTGAGGTAACCGGTTACTAGTCACAGTGCTGGCAGTAATCCCCCTCAGTGTGGTGACCAGGAGTCAGGGTGACAGATGAGGGGTGAGGTAACCGGTCACTTGTCAAAGTGCTGGCAGTAATCCCCTCACAGTGTGGTGACCAGGAGTCGGGGTGACAGATGAGGGGTGAGGTAACCGGTCACTGGTCACAGTGCTGGCAGTAATCCCCTCACAGTGTGGTGACCAGGAGTCGGGGTGACAGATGAGGGGTGAGGTAACCGGTCACTTGTCACAGTGCTGGCAGTAATCCCCCTCACAGTGTGGTGACCAGGAGTCAGGGTGACAGATGAGGGGTGAGGTAACCGGTCACTAATCACAGTGCTGGCAGTAATCCCCCTCACAGTGTGGTGACCAGGAGTCGGGGTGACAGATGAGGGGTGAGGTAACCGGTCACTTGTCACAGTGCTGGCAGTAATCCCCTCACAGTGTGGTGACCAGGAGTCGGGGTGACAGATGAGGGGTGAGGTAACCGGTCACATGTCACAGTGCTTGCAGTAATCCCCCTCACAGTGTGGTGACCAGGAGTCTGGGTGACAGATGAGGGGTGAGGTAACTGGTCACTTGTCACGGTGCTGGCAGTAATCCCCCTCACAGTGTGGTGACCAGGAGTCGAGGTGACAGATGAGGGGTGAGGTAACCGGTCACTTGTCACAGTGCTGGCAGTAATCCCCTCACAGTGTGGTGACCAGGAGTCGGGGTGACAGATGAGGGGTGAGGTAACCGGTCACTAGTCACAGTGCTGGCAGTCATCCCCTCACAGTGTGGTGACCAGGAGTCGGGGTGACAGATGAGGGGGGAGGTAACCGGTCACTTGTCACAGTGCTGGCAGTAATCCCCCTCACAGTGTGGTGACCAGGAGTCGGGGTGACAGATGAGGGGTGAGGTAACCGGTCACTTGTCACAGTGCTGGCAGTAATCCCCCTCACAGTGTGGTGACCAGGAGTCGGGGTGACAGATGAGGGGTGAGGTAACCGGTCACATGTCACAGTGCTGGCAGTAATCCCCCTCACAGTGTGGTGACCAGGAGTCTGGGTGACAGATGAGGGGTGAGGTAACCGGTCACTTGTCACGGTGCTGGCAGTAATCCCCCTCACAGTGTGGTGACCAGGAGTCGAGGTGACAGATGAGGGGTGAGGTAACCGGTCACTTGTCACAGTGCTGGCAGTAATCCCCTCACAGTGTGGTGACCAGGAGTCGGGGTGACAGATGAGGGGTGAGGTAACCGGTCACTAGTCACAGTGCTGGCAGTCATCCCCTCACAGTGTGGTGACCAGGAGTCGGGGTGACAGATGAGGGGGGAGGTAACCGGTCACTTGTCACAGTGCTGGCAGTAATCCCCCTCACAGTGTGGTGACCAGGAGTCGGGGTGACAGATGAGGGGTGAGGTAACCGGTCACTTGTCACAGTGCTGGCAGTAATCCCCCTCACAGTGTGGTGACCAGGAGTCAGGGTGACAGATGAGGGGTGAGGTAACCGGTCACTAATCACAGTGCTGGCAGTAATCCCCCTCACAGTGTGGTGACCAGGAGTCGGGGTGACAGATGAGGGGTGAGGTAACCGGTCACTTGTCACAGTGCTGGCAGTAATCCCCTCACAGTGTGGTGACCAGGAGTCGGGGTGACAGATGAGGGGTGAGGTAACCGGTCACATGTCACAGTGCTGGCAGTAATCCCCCTCACAGTGTGGTGACCAGGAGTCTGGGTGACAGATGAGGGGTGAGGTAACTGGTCACTTGTCACGGTGCTGGCAGTAATCCCCCTCACAGTGTGGTGACCAGGAGTCGAGGTGACAGATGAGGGGTGAGGTAACCGGTCACTTGTCACAGTGCTGGCAGTAATCCCCTCACAGTGTGGTGACCAGGAGTCGGGGTGACAGATGAGGGGTGAGGTAACCGGTCACTAGTCACAGTGCTTGCAGTAATCCCCCTCACAGTGTGGTGACCAGGAGTCGGGGTGACAGATGAGGGGTGAGGTAACCGGTCACTTCTCACAGTGCTGGCAGTAATCCCCCTCACAGTGTGGTGACCAGGAGTCGGGGTGACAGATGAGGGGTGAGGTAACCGGTCCCTAGTCACAGTGCTGGCAGTCATCCCCTCACAGTGTGGTGACCAGGAGTCGGGGTGACAGATGAGGGGGGAGGTAACCGGTCACTGGTCGCAGTGCTTGCAGTAATCCCCCTCACAGTGTGGTGACCAGGAGTCGGGGTGACAGATGAGGGGTGAGGTAACCGGTCACTTGTCACAGTGCTGGCAGTAATCCCCTCACAGTGCGGTGACCAGGAGTCAGGGTGACAGATGAGGGGTGAGGTAACCGGTCACTTGTCACAGTGCTGGCAGTAATCCCCCTCACAGTGCGGTGACCAGGAGTCGGGGTGAGGTAACCGGTCACTGGTCACAGTGCTGGCAGTAATCCTCTCACAGTTTGGTGACCAGGTGTCAGGGTGACAGATGACGGGTGAGGTAACCGGTCACTAATCACAGTGCTGGCAGTAATCCCCCTCACAGTGTGGTGACCAGGAGTCGGGGTGACAGATGAGGGGTGAGGTAACCGGTCACTTGTCACAGTGCTGGCAGTAATCCCCTCACAGTGTGGTGACCAGGAGTCGGGGTGACAGATGAGGGGTGAGGTAACCGGTCACATGTCACAGTGCTGGCAGTAATCCCCCTCACAGTGTGGTGACCAGGAGTCGGGGTGACAGATGAGGGGTGAGGTAACCGGTCACTAATCACAGTGCTGGCAGTAATCCCCCTCACAGTGTGGTGACCAGGAGTCGGGGTGACAGATGAGGGGTGAGGTAACCGGTCACTTGTCACAGTGCTGGCAGTAATCCCCCTCACAGTGTGGTGACCAGGAGTTGGTGTGACAGATGAGGGGTGAGGTAACCGGTCACTGGTCGCAGTGCTGGCAGTAATCCCCCTCACAGTGTGGTGACCAGGAGTCGGGGTGACAGATGAGGGGTGAGGTAACTAGTCACTTGTCACAGTGCTGGCAGTAATCCCCCTCATAGTGTGGTGACCAGGAGTCGAGGTGACAGATGAGGGGTGAGGTAACCGGTCACTTGTCACAGTGCTGGCAGTAATCCCCCTCACAGTGTGGTGATCAGGAGTCAGGGTGACAGATGAGGGGTGAGGTAACCGGTCACTTGTCACAGTGCTGGCAGTAATCCCCCTCACAGTGTGGTGACCAGGAGTCGGGGTGACAGATGAGGGGTGAGGTAACCGGTCACTTGTCACAGTGCTGGCAGTAATCCCCTCACAGTGTGGTGACCAGGAGTCGGGGTGACAGATGAGGGGTGAGGTAACCGGTCACATGTCACAGTGCTGGCAGTAATCCCCCTCACAGTGTGGTGACCAGGAGTCGGGGTGACAGATGAGGGGTGAGGTAACCGGTCACTTGTCACAGTGCTGGCAGTAATCCCCTCACAGTGTGGTGACCAGGAGTCGGGGTGACAGATGAGGGGTGAGGTAACCGGTCACATGTCACAGTGCTGGCAGTAATCCCCCTCACAGTGTGGTGACCAGGAGTCGGGGTGACAGATGAGGGGTGAGGTAACCGGTCACTTGTCACAGTGCTGGCAGTAATCCCCCTCACAGTGTGGTGACCAGGAGTCGGGGTGACAGATGAGAGGTGAGGTAACCGGTCACTTGTCACAGTGCTGGCAGTAATCCCCCTCACAGTGTGGTGACCAGGAGTCGGGGTGATAGATGAGAGGTGAGGTAACTGGTCACTAGTCACAGTGCTGGCAGTAATCCCCTCACAGTGTGGTGACCAGGAGTCGGGGTGACAGATGAGGGGTGAGGTAACCGGTCACTTGTCACGGTGCTGGCAGTAATACCCTCACAGTGTGGTGACCAGGAGTCGGGGTGACAGATGAGGGGTGAGGTAACCGGTCACTTGTCACAGTGCTGGCAGTAATCCCCTCATAGTGTGGTGACCAGGAGTCGGGGTGACAGATGAGGGGTGAGGTAACCGGTCACTTGTCACGGTGCTGGCAGTAATCCCATCACAGTGTGGTGACCAGGAGTTGGGGTGACAGATGAGGGGTGAGGTAACCAGTCACTTGTCACAGTGCTGGCAGTAATCCCATCACAGTGTGGTGACCAGGAGTTGGGGTGACAGATGAGGGGTGAGGTAACCAGTCACTTGTCACAGTGCTGGCAGTAATCCCATCACAGTGTGGTGACCAGGAGTCGGGGTGACAGATGAGGGGTGAGGTAACCGGTCACTTGTCACGGTGCTGGCAGTAATCCCCCTCACAGTGTGGTGACCAGGAGTCGGGGTGACAGATGAGGGGTGAGGTAACCGGTCACTTGTCACAGTGCTGGCAGTAATCCCCTCACAGTGCGGTGACCAGGAGTCAGGGTGACAGATGAGGGGTGAGGTAACCGGTCACTTGTCACAGTGCTGGCAGTAATCCCCCTCACAGTGCGGTGACCAGGAGTCGGGGTGAGGTAACCGGTCACTGGTCACAGTGCTGGCAGTAATCCTCTCACAGTTTGGTGACCAGGTGTCAGGGTGACAGATGAGGGGTGAGGTAACCGGTCACTAATCACAGTGCTGGCAGTAATCCCCCTCACAGTGTGGTGACCAGGAGTCGGGGTGACAGATGAGGGGTGAGGTAACCGGTCACTTGTCACAGTGCTGGCAGTAATCCCCTCACAGTGTGGTGACCAGGAGTCGGGGTGACAGATGAGGGGTGAGGTAACCGGTCACATGTCACAGTGCTGGCAGTAATCCCCCTCACAGTGTGGTGACCAGGAGTCGGGGTGACAGATGAGGGGTGAGGTAACCGGTCACTAATCACAGTGCTGGCAGTAATCCCCCTCACAGTGTGGTGACCAGGAGTCGGGGTGACAGATGAGGGGTGAGGTAACCGGTCACTTGTCACAGTGCTGGCAGTAATCCCCCTCACAGTGTGGTGACCAGGAGTTGGTGTGACAGATGAGGGGTGAGGTAACCGGTCACTGGTCGCAGTGCTGGCAGTAATCCCCCTCACAGTGTGGTGACCAGGAGTCGGGGTGACAGATGAGGGGTGAGGTAACTAGTCACTTGTCACAGTGCTGGCAGTAATCCCCCTCATAGTGTGGTGACCAGGAGTCTGGGTGACAGATGAGTGGTGAGGTAACCGGTCACTTGTCACAGTGCTGGCAGTAATCCCCCTCACAGTGTGGTGATCAGGAGTCAGGGTGACAGATGAGGGGTGAGGTAACCGGTCACTTGTCACAGGGCTGGCAGTAATCCCCCTCACAGTGTGGTGACCAGGAGTCTGGGTGACAGATGAGGGGTGAGGTAACCGGTCACTTGTCACAGTGCTGGCAGTAATCCCCTCACAGTGTGGTGACCAGGAGTCGGGGTGACAGATGAGGGGGGAGGTAACCGGTCACTTGTTACAGTGCTGCCAGTAATCCCCTCACAGTGTGGTGACCAGGAGTCGGGGTGACAGATGAGGGGTGAGGTAACCGGTCACTTGTCACAGTGCTGGCAGTAATCCCCTCATAGTGTGGTGACCAGGAGTCAGGGTGACAGATGAGGGGTGAGGTAACCGGTCACTTGTCACGGTGCTGGCAGTAATCCCATCACAGTGTGGTGACCAGGAGTTGGGGTGACAGATGAGGGGTGAGGTAACCAGTCACTTGTCACAGTGCTGGCAGTAATCCCATCACAGTGTGGTGACAAGGAGTTGGGGTGACAGATGAGGGGTGAGGTAACCAGTCACTTGTCACAGTGCTGGCAGTAATCCCATCACAGTGTGGTGACCAGGAGTCGGGGTGACAGATGAGGGGTGAGGTAACCGGTCACTTGTCACGGTGCTGGCAGTAATCCCTCTCACAGTGTGGTGACCAGAAGTCAGGGAGACAGATGAGGGGTGAGGTAACCGGTCACTGGTCACAGTGCTGGCAGTAATCCCCTCACAATGTGGTGATCAGGAGTCGGGGTGACAGATGAGGGGTGAGGTAACCGGTCACTTGTCACAGTGCTGGCAATAATCCCCTCACAGTGTGGTGACCAGGAGTCGGGGTGACAGATGAGGGGTGAGGTAACCGGTCACTTGTCACGGTGCTGGCAGTAATCCCCCTCACAGTGTGGTGACCAGGAGTCGGGGTGACAGATGAGGGGTGAGGTAACCAGTCACTTGTCACAGTGCTGGCAGTAATCCCATCACAGTGTGGTGACCAGGAGTTGGGGTGACAGATGAGGGGTGAGGTAACCAGTCACTTGTCACAGTGCTGGCAGTAATCCCATCACAGTGTGGTGACCAGGAGTCGGGGTGACAGATGAGGGGTGAGGTAACCGGTCACTTGTCACGGTGCTGGCAGTAATCCCCCTCACAGTGTGGTGACCAGAAGTCAGGGAGACAGATGAGGGGTGAGGTAACCGGTCACTGGTCACAGTGCTGGCAATAATCCCCTCACAGTGTGGTGACCCGGAGTCGGGGTGACAGATGAGGGGTGAGGTAACCGGTCACATGTCACAGTGCTGGCAGTAATCCCCCTCACAGTGTGGTGACCAGGAGTCGGGGTGACAGATGAGGGGTGAGGTAACCGGTCACTTGTCACAGTGCTGGCAGTAATCCCCTCACAGTGTGGTGACCAGGAGTCGGGGTGACAGATGAGGGGTGAGGTAACCGGTCACTGGTCACAGTGCTGGCAGTAATCCCCCTCACAGTGTGGTGACCAGGAGTCGGGGTGACAGATGAGGAGTGAGGTAACCGGTCACTTGTCACAGTGCTGGCAGTAATCCCCCTCACAGTGTGGTGACCAGGAGTCGGGGTGACAGATGAGGGGTGAGGTAACCGGTCACTTGTCACAGTGCTGGCAGTAATCCCCCTCACAGTGTGGTGACCAGGAGTCAGGGGGAGAGATGAGGGGTGAGGTAACCGGTCACTTGTCACAGTGCTGGCAGTAATCCCCCTCACAGTGTGGTGACCAGGAGTCGGGGTGATAGATGAGAGGTGAGGTAACTGGTCACTAGTCACAGTGCTGGCAGTAATCCCCTCACAGTGTGGTGACCAGGAGTCGGGGTGACAGATGAGGGGTGAGGTAACCGGTCACTTGTCACGGTGCTGGCAGTAATACCCTCACAGTGTGGTGACCAGGAGTCGGGGTGACAGATGGGGTGAGGTAACCGGTCACTTGTCACAGTGCTGGCAGTAATCCCATCATAGTGTGGTGACCAGGAGTCGGGGTGACAGATGAGGGGTGAGGTAACCGGTCACTTGTCACAGTGCTGGCAGTAATCCCCCTCACAGTGTGGTGATCAGGAGTCGGGGTGACAGATGGGGTGAGGTAACCGGTCACTTGTCACAGTGCTGGCAGTAATCCCCCTCACAGTGTGGTGACCAGGAGTCGGGGTGACAGATGAGGGGTGAGGTAACTGGTCACTTGTCACGGTGCTGGCAGTAATCCCATCACAGTGTGGTGACCAGGAGTCGGGGTGACAGATGAGGGGGGAGGTAACCGGTCACTTGTCACGGTGCTGGCAGTAATCCCATCACAGTGTGGTGACCACGAGTCGGGGTGACAGATGAGGGGTGAGGTAACCAGTCACTTGTCACAGTGCTGGCAGTAATCCCATCACAGTGTGGTGACCAGGAGTCAGGGTGACAGATGAGGGGTGAGGTAACCGGTCACTTGTCTCAGTGCTGGCAGTAATCCTATCACAGTGTGGTGACCAGGAGTCAGGGAGACAGATGAGGGGTGAGGTAACCGGTCACTTGTCACAGTGCTGGCAGTAATCCCCCTCACAGTGTGGTGACCAGGAGTCGGGGGGACAGATGAGGGGTGAGGTAACCGGTCACTTGTCACAGTGCTGGCAGTAATCCCCTCACAGTGTGGTGACCAGGAGTCGGGGTGACAGATGGGGGGTGAGGTAACCGGTCACTTGTCACAGTGCTGGCAGTAATCCCCCTCACAGTGTGGTGATCAGGAGTCAGGGTGACAGATGAGGGGTGAGGTAACCGGTCACTTGTCACAGTGCTGGCAATAATCCCCTCACAGTGTGGTGACCAGGAGTCGGGGTGACAGATGGGGGGTGAGGTAACCGGTCACTTGTCACAGTGCTGGCAGTAATCCCCCTCACAGTGTGGTGATCAGGAGTCAGGGTGACAGATGAGGGGTGAGGTAACCGGTCACTTGTCACAGTGCTGGCAGTAATCCCTCTCACAGTGTGGTGACCGTGAGTCGGGGTGACAGATGAGGGGTGAGGTAACGGTCACTTGTCACAGTGCTGGCAGTAATCCCCTCACAGTGTGGTGATCAGGAGTCAGGGTGACAGATGAGGGGTGAGGTAACCGGTCACTTGTCACAGTGCTGGCAGCAATCCCCCTCACAGTGTGGTGACCAGGAGTCGGGGTGACAGATGAGGGGTGAGGTAACCGGTCACATGTCACAGTGCTGGCAGTAATCCCCTCACAGTGTGGTGACCAGGAGTCGGGGTGACAGATGAGGGGTGAGGTAACCGATCACTTGTCACAGTGCTGGCAGTAATCCCCTCACAGTGTGGTGACCAGGAGTCGGGGTGACAGATGAGGGGTGAGGTAACCTGTCACTTGTCACAGTGCTGGCAGTAATCCTCTTACAGTGTGGTGACCAGGAGTCGGGGTGACAGATGAGGGAACAGGTAATCTCTGAAGTGACTGTCTCTCGGGTAATCTCTGAGCTAACTGTCTCTCTCTCTCTCTCTCTCTCTGAGTTAGCTGTCTCTCTCTCTATCAGGTAATCTCTGAGCGCTCTCTCTCTCTGTCTCTGTCTCTGTCTCTGTCTCTGTCTCTGTCTCTGTCTCTGTCTCTCTCTCTCTCTCTCTCTCTCTCTCTCTCCTGTCTCTCAGGTCACTGATATCGGCTCCCCTGCATTCACTGACCTCCCTCGGCCCACAGAACTAACTGCCGGCTGTCCATGTCACTGACGTTACCTCAGCTCAGCTCCTCCCACTTGCCCTGCTCTTATTGGCTGGCTGATTAACCCTTATTGTGCCCCTTGGGAAGGCCCCACCCCCTCTGTATGATAGAATGCAGCAGGTAAACCTGGATGTTCCATTAGAACCTGACTGTCAGCCGTGTGACATCCCAGCAGGAGGAGGCCGATTGTTCTACAGACACTGGGAGTTAGTCTCAGGCCCAGCGGGCAGAGGGGGCGGGGCTTGTAGACCCTGTCATGTGATCCCTGACTCCTCCCACAGCTTTTACTGATCACATGACAGGGACATCATCACAGGTCCTATAAGCACACGGCTGCTGCCCAACTTTGCAGGTTAAGGTATGTGTGCCCAGACATCTGGGGGTAACGGCCCACAGTGCTGCTTCTGGGCACTGGAGATGTGGCAGAAATATTTGTTGATCAAGGGTGTAGTGTGGCACAGAGTGTTAAGGCAGTATGCAGTATGAAGCTCTCACCCACAACCTGAAGTTTGCAGGTTCAATCCCCACATTGTTCAAGTAGCCGGCTCAAGGTTGACTCATCCTTCCACATTCGGTAAAATGAGTAACTGTGTGGTGGGGTAATAAAAACAAGTGATCTGAAAGCGCTGCGGAATAGGTTGGTACTATACAAATAACAATTTCACACGTGGATTTAGTGTGGAATTGGCGCAGATTCTACTTCAAATCCACAATGAGAAACAACATGAGTGCGGTCCTAGTTGACCCACCCGTGCTAGAGGTGTTGCTGGGGTCTTCATCACAATCATCTGGACGAACTTTGAACAAGAACTAATAAAATTCCATGATCGATGTAATGCCTCTCACACGCCATAAACCTGACCTTAAGCTACTCAGATACAGAAATAGACTTTTTGGACAGCACCATGAACATTTTAAGCAACTCAATACAGAAATCCCTACTGAAAACTGATTGATCGGCCTGCATACCTCAGATGGGACAGCTTCCATCTCTACAGCCAGGCTATCTATCACAAACAACCAGATCTGCTGCAACCCAACAGACAGAGATGAACTGTTATACCACCTTAAAAGGACATTTTTAATCCCCTAATGATGTGTCTTTTTTTTTTTTCATTTTCTTTATTTCCCCCCCCCTCCCCTTTTAAAAAATCGTAACTCCTTTATTTATCCAATCGACGTCGCTGTCTGAAGACTTGCTTTTTGCAGGACAAGTTGTATTTTTCAATGGTACTATTTAAGGGGGAAAAAAAACGACATTCCGCCATCTTTCAGTGTGTCTTGTTTCTACGGCGCACAAACTGCAACAAAAATCACATGATAACTTTATTCTATGGGTCAGTACGATTGCTATGATACCAAACTTTTATATATATATTTTTTATTTTTTTTTTTGCTGTACTACTTTTTTTTTTTTCAAAGACATTTAAATTATTTTCTGTCGCCATCTTCTGTGTGCAATACGTTTTTTGTTTTTCCATCGATGTAGTTGCACGAGGGCTCATTTTTTTTAGAGGCATCCTGTAGTTTATGTTGGTACCATTTTGGAATACATACGACTTTTTGATCACTTTTGATTGCATTTTTTCTCAGAGACAGGGTGACTGAAAAAGTGCATTTCTGCCGTTCTTTATTTATTGTTTTTTTTTTTTTTTTAGACATCGTTTACTGTTAAGGGTAAATAATGCGCTACTTTGATAGATTGGACTTTTACGAACGCTGCGATACTAAATATGTACTTTTGCTTTATTATTTAGATTTTTTTATTATAACTATGGCAAAAGGGGGTTGATTTAAAGTGTTTTTTTTTTTTTTTACAATTAGTAAAACTTAATTGATCTAATTTTTTTTCTTCCTTTTCTCTAGCACCCCTAGGGGACCACAATTTGCGATGCTTTGATCACTCCTGCAGTATGATGTAATGCCATAGCATTACATCGTACTGCGATCTGACCGGTAGTTTATCAAGCCACCCCACGGGAATGGCTTGATAGACAGTCTGCCAAGAAGGCCCCGGCTGCCATGACACCCATATGTCTCCCTGTGATTTCACCACGAGGGGTGTGGGGGGGGGGGGGGGGGTACGGGACCCCCGAACATCGTTCATGGCATTTAAAGAGTTAATAGCCACAATCGGCTGCGCAGCTAATCGTGGCTATTGCCCGCTGGTGTCATCTGTAATAAAAAGCTGGCACTTACCCTGACGTTCCATGATATAAATCATAAATATACATCCTGGAACAGGAAGTTGTTAAATCGGGGCACACAAGGATGACCATCTGAAAACCATATTCCCAGACCCTCCCCTGCTATGTTACAGACAACCTTCAAACTTGAGTAACTTTATAGTCAGGAGTGCATTGCCCTTGACATAGAAAAAAGAACTTATTCCTGCAATGTAAAGACCTGCTCATGCGTACGGACTATGGACAGGATACAAATCCACAACACACAGCATGACTATAAGATCCCTGGGACATTCACATGTTCCACGTCAGACGTTGTGCACCTGATCCGGTGCAGTAAATGTCCTGTTGGGGTCTTTATGTTGGAGAAACAGGACAAAAACTCAAAGCAAGGATGAAGTCTCACTGCCACACAATTAAAGAAAGAAAGACAGAATTACCTGCGGCCGAGTATTTTTCTAGTCATGGACACAACATAGAACATAAAGTTATTTATATTGAAAGGCAACTTCAAATCTCAATGTCCTAGAAGAGTTTAGGAGTACAAATTTATCACCATCATTGACCCTCTCGAGAGAGGCATCAACATTGCAAGGGGCTTCATGCAACATTAGAGAATATGAGAAATCTATAGCAGAGATAACACACAGGCCTGGTGACCCCTTACGCTAATATAAAGCACATAAAACCTTTACATGCTTAGTCAGTGAACTCATTAAGTATTAACTCCTCTTCTCATCCTGTTATGGTATTGTTTTAAGTGCAAATTAATCACACCATGTCTGTGCCTATATATAATATGTGCGCTTCTTCAGATCTTTTCATTAAGTCTGAGTAAGATAAGAACCCTAAGTGGGTTTCTAAAGCTCGCTATTACATCTTTTTGATAGCCATTGAAAGGTATCATATGTACAAGATTACTTTGTTTCTCTTACTGTGAATAACCACATTTTGCCCACATGGCTAACATGGTACCAAATCTTTTTTATCATTTTTTAAAAAAGCAGAACCTTGGAAGAGTCATTGGGGCGGATCCCCGCCTGGATCAGCTATCAGTCCAACCAATCCAGGTGAAGAGAAGCCTATCTAGATGTTATGCTGCTTGTAGTCGGGGCATCACAAACATCTAACAGGTTCCTGTAATATCTCCTTAAATGTCCCCCTTATTCTCTCCAGTAATTGTATTGTTTTCTGTAGGATTCTGTGAGGTTTTTTTTATATTGCCCCATCTTCTTTCCATTCAGCTCCCACAATACTGGATCTTCTAGACAAGAGAATTTTCCTCATTGACCCGTTCAGGATGGAGAAGGACGAAAACAAGATGGCGAAGAGTATATTAAATCTCACCCTAGAGATACTCTTTCAGCTTACTGGAGAGGTGAGAGATTCTGATGATGTCACATTACATCATTCTTGTCTATGGTAATAATAGATGATGTCACTGGAGAGGTGAGAGATTCTGATGATATCACATTACATCATTCTTATCTGTGGTAATGACAGATGATGCCACTGGAGAGGGGAGAGATTCTGATGATGTCACATTACATGATTCTTATCTATGGTAATAATAGATGATGTCAGTGGAGATTGGAGGGATTCTGATGATGTCACATTACATGATTCTAATCTATGGTAATAATAGATGATGTCAGTGGAGATGGGAGGGATTCTGATGATGTCACATTACATCATTTTTATTCATGGTTATAGCAGATGATATGACATTCCAAACGGAGGAGAAACAGAAGTGCTAAAGATAAGAGCTGTATAAATCAAAAACTAAAGGCCCATTTAGACGCAATGATCATCATTCAAAATTATTTAAGTGTCACAATTGAGCGGTAATCGTTACGTGTTAACGCGCGCCCATTGTGCACTTTGTTATTCATTCGTTCATCGTTGTCTTTCAGTCCGCTTAAAATCCATTGTTTGGTAGTTCGCTTATCGTTTAGTTTATATGAAAACTGTTCAGTCGTTTAATGATTTTTACGTGATTTTTGTACCTTCACTGATGCACACGCCTTTCCAACAAACTATTGTTCAATTATCGTTTATCATCCATTGTCCAATGATAATCGTTACGTTTAAACGGTCGCCTTTAAAAGCAAAACCATTGCTCACTTTTGACACTTTTAACGAATTTTAAGCGATGATCGTTGCGTCTAAATGGACCTTAAGTGAATGTGTGAGCTGAGTGAGTGCGCACGGCTGTCTTTAAACTTTACTATATTCCAAGTGTATTGTGCCATAAGTGTGTGACTTTGGAAGGGGGACTTATTTAATTACTGCTTATTTGAAATATTTGCATTTATTACTTATTTTTTAATCTAATCTATATGTACGATCCCTTAGTTAAAATCACAGAAAGGGAAATATAAAGACACAGAGTGGACATAAACTTAGACATACTGATGCAAGAGGGCAGGTATGAACATCACTGCAGGCAGTCAGACTTCTAAATGGAGGAGAAAGTAACACATGTGAAGGGCACGGATGAGGCAGCCACCTTATACTGAGAGGCGGCTACTTAGTTCTTCTTCCTGCACAAAAAAGTAAATACAGGCCACATGATACATGTAGTGCACCACAACCTACTAATGACACAATTTTACAATCCAGCGGGCTGCCCTGCACCCCATAGGTGAACCACACTAGCACTGGGACCCTGGGCTACCCTCAGTTTTCAAAGTTGTACTGCATGTTACTGATAAATACCGATAAACAGGAGGCTTTGGTTAATATTTTGGCCAAAATACATGAGCTCACAACCCACGTCATGGGTCCTACACTTAATATTAGTTAAAATCACAGAAAGGTAAAGATACTGTTTACCAGCCTGGCTGTCTGCATGTTGAGGGATATGTGGTGTTTATACCTGTCCTCTTGTATCAGTATTAGAGATGAGCGAGCGTACTCGCTAATGCAAACTACTCGAGCGAGTAGTGCCTTATGCGAGTACCTGCCCGCTTGTCTCAAAAGAGTCGGGTGCTGGCGGAGGAGAGCGGGGAGGAACGGGGGGGAAAATCTCTCTCTCACTCTCTCCCCCCCCCCCCCCCGCTCCCCCATGCTCACTCCCGCAACTCACCGCTCTTCCCCGCCGGCACCCGAATCTTTTGAGACGAGCTGGCAGGTACTCACATAAGGCACTACTCGCTCGAGTAGTTTGCCTTAGCGAGTACGCTCGCTCATCTCTAATCAGTATATCAATAAGTAAATGGCCATTTTGTATATCTGTATAATCCCCATTTAGAGTGTGCTCCAAGATTGACTATGTTGTCCAGTGTACATCTTGTACAATGTATGCTGTTCTTGATCGACCGTTCGACGGTGCATACTGCTGTACAAGATGTTCGTGTGATGCACATTTGGAAGCCCAGATCCTAGATTTAAATGCACAGCTGGAAACTCTGATATACACTAACAATATGGAAAGGAGTTTGCTGTTCACTGAGCACACACTCGATGGGGTAGCTGTGGGGGTGGATGGTAGTTCTGGAGAGCAGAATGATCAGGCAGCTGTCTAGGTAACAGAGGGAGGGGGTAGAGAGGAGAAAAGCAAGGAGCCTTGTCCTGAACTGGCACATCCCAACAAGTTTGCAGATTTGGCAGATGAGGGGGATGTCATAACAGGGTTAGCACTGCTGCAGCACGACATGGCCTCTGACCGCCAGTAAGAATGGGAATAGTCCCCTGTAGCTGTCACAGCCGCAGCAGGGGATAGGAGGCAGTGCACTTTATGTGCGCAAAAACGCGGCCAAGTGCATTTTTTTTTCTGTATGACTCCCGCTACAGAACAGAATTGCACTTTTTTTGGTCACCCTGTCATCAAGAAAAATTGTACTAAAAAGCCAACAAAAAGACGTATGTACTCCAAAATAGTAGACGTCCAGTAGAAACTATGGGACGTCCTGCAAAAAATGAACGCTCGCACAATTATATCGGCAGAAGAATTTAAAAAGTTATGAATGTCAGAAGATGGCAGCAGAAAATGAGTTTCAATTAAATATCTTTGCAAAATATGAAAATAATAGGGCAAAAAAAACTACATAAAAGTTATCATGTCATTTTTACTGCAGTATTTACGCTGTAGATGCAACAGGCACCCAAAAATGGCGGCATTTTTTTTTTCCATTTTTTTACTCCACTTAAAATATTTTAAAGGTTTCCCAGTACATTATATGGTACATTAACTAGTACCATTGAAAAATACAACTCTTCCCTCAAAAATCGGGCCCTCAGACAGCAACGTCTATGGATAAATAAGTTATGATTTTCAAAAAGGAAAGGGGAAAAACCAAAAAAGGGCCGCTTTGTTAATGGGTTAATAGTAAATGGTCAGACCACACATGGAATATGGTGTACAGTTTGGGGCATCGAAACTCAAGAAGGACTTATCAGAGCTTGAGTGAGTTCAGCAGGCAACTAAGGTAATAAATGGAAAGTGCGAACTACAATACCCAAAGATTCAAGAGGGGACTAGATGCCTTTCTTGAGCGATACAATAGTATGTGTTTTAATCATTAACTATTTCAGAAGGGTTGTTGATCCGGGGATTATTCTCATTGCTAGATTGGAGTCAGGAAAGAGTTTTTTCCTTAAATGGGGAAAATTAGCTTCTGCCTCATTGTGGTGTTTTTTTTGCCTTCCTCTGGATCAACATTGGGGGGGGGGGGGGGGGTGTAATAGGCTGAACTGAATGGACATGTTTTTTTAGTCCTTACATATTATGTTACTATGACTGGAGAGGTAAAGGACATTTTTATTAATATCTCCTCATATACAGGATTACACAGTAATGAAGAAGACCTCTAGTGATGGCTGTCGGGCCCCTGTGTGTGATGGATGGGATAGACCCCTGAGCTCAATCCCGGGGCCCCCACTGCACTCCCTGGTACATGAGGACATCAATGTACAGAAGATTCTAGAACTCACCAACAAAATGATTGAGCTGCTGACTGGAGAGGTGACGCTGCAGGGAATGCTGGGACATTATACAGTAACAGGACTGGAGGCTTCTGGGTGATGACTGTATATTGTGTTGTCAGGTTCCTATAAGGTGTCAAGATGTCGCTGTCTATTTCTCCATGGAGGAGTGGGAGTATTTAGAGGGACACAAGGATCTGTACAAGGACGCCATGATGGAGACCCGCCAGCCGCTCCCATCACCAGGTAATAGACAGGACTAAATCCACGGGGACTTTATTATCTGTATATGAAGAATGACTTCAGTGTCCGTCTGTGTTTCCTGCAGTTCCATCCAGTAAGAGAAGAACCACAGAGAGATGTCCCCGTCCTCTTCTTCCACAGGACCATCAGGTAGATGGAGATGTCCCTCTGATCTGTAGAAGGCTGTGAAGCTCTTGTCTTCAGTCTTATTAGATGTCTTCTCCTTGTGTGATGAGGCCGGTGGAGTTGGTAGGATTACCGCTGACCAGAGACATTACATCTTGTCTGGATTTTCTCCCAGTGTTCTGGCGGTGGAGACTGCTGGTGGGAATAAGGAGCCAACAGGTTGGATTTATATCTATCTGCTCCTTTATTTCCCCGAGACAAGCAGTGGATGGGTCTGGTAGACGCTGATCTCCTCCACTGAGACAACGTGCAGCGTGTCTAGCCATGCCGGATATACGTGTGTATGAGGTTCCTGAGGGGTCATTGAGCCGCCATCTAATCTCTATGTCCGGCTTCTAGACCTGCAGCTATGTGGCTCAGATAATTACTCCTGTCAGGTCATTATACCATAAAACCTTCCACATGACTTCTCCAACGGTCTGCTGACTTTTACAATATTTGTCTCACAGCTTTTGTATCCAGATGAAGATCTGACCAATATTAATACTACAGAGATAAATGTGAGGGGCGATCAGCGGTGTAAAGAGGAGATTCCTACAGATAACCGCCCAGGTGAGTAGTAACCACTGAATACAGCAGAGAAGAGTCACAGATTCTCCTCGGTCACCGGCTGCAGATAGTTATGTAGATTTATAAGCTCTGGGATCTGTCAGATTTTCCGCTGTATATTCCCCCATTCAGCTGGAGTACAGACTAAATCTGGCTGACAATGTGATACGTTATAGGAGATAACACAGGATGAGCATTTATAATATGGATGGGGAATATATGTGGGAGTCTTTCTTCATCATCTGCGGTCAGTAGTAATCGGGGAAAATGCCCAATTGTCAGAGTTCAGAATGAAAAGCTCCAATTAGTTTAATATCACATTACTGTGTAGTAACACAATAGACCATGGAGACATAGACCCAGATAACAGAAGATGCTTTGGAGGTTTGAAGGTTACTGCTGTGAGTGTCAGGACTTCTGCTCGAAAGGCACTTGAAGAAAACCATGTGATGCTTTATATGAGTTCTTTAGGGAAGAACAGCAACTAATCTTGGTGCAGAAATGGCCTAACTCTGTCTGTATGGAATATGCTATTTATGTAGCTTGAGTTCAGCAATCTACCAGGGAAAGGAACCCGAGGCTTGTGGAGGACTTTGCTGCAAGTGATTTGCAGGACCCTTTAATGCAGGGGTCCCCAACTCCAGTCCTCAGTGACCACCAACAGGTCATGTTTTCAGGATATCCTATGTTAAGAATACCTGTGGCAATGTCTAAGCCACCGACAATAATTATATCACCTGTGCAATACTGAGGAAATCCTAAAAACATGACCTGTTGGCGGTCCCTAAAGGACTGGAGTTGGGGAACACTCCTTTAAAAGATCCACCAGGACCCCCATATTATTGCTAGCAGCCACAGATAGTTATTTATAAGACCAGATTCAGATTTGCAGTTTTTGGTGATGTTTTTTGCACATATTTTGATCAACATCAGGAATAGAAGGAAACCTATAAAGAACGTGTCCTCCATTATAACAGAAGACGCATCTGCTAATCTGGTATCTGAGCTGAAGGCTTCGTTTGTAGACTCTGGTATAGATCCGTCACCAAATAATGGACAACATACTGTAGCATACTGCACTGTCTTGTCCAGGACATATCAGCGGGCATGCCTGAAGCCAGATGGACCACATTGTAGGCAGTCATAATGCCATGTGATAGATTTGGCACTCTTGTGTTTTCTGTTAGGCTTCTAGTATGGAGCTAAACAACGTAAGGCGGCAGCACTAGTGTGTGTACTAATCTGGCCTTACACTTGCTCCACCGCCATGACTTCTTCATACATGACCATACTGCTCCCCTCTGTGATAAAGTACATGTAGCAGTCAGAAGTGTGTGAGACGGACACCACCTAATAGCACTGACTCACAGGGACCTCTATGGTTCCCCACTGAGCATTTACTAGAAGAGTGGTGACAGGTACACTGATACATGACCCTGTGAAGATGGGGGCTTTACCACAGAAGGGGGGAACTGCAAGAGAACGGCCTGATGGCTGAACATCATGATCTGCTGGCTCTTGCTCTGAACTCCATTAATAGACTGGATCTGTTTTGCCATCGCTGTTTTTATTGAGTTAATTACTGAGTTTTAGTGTAAGAAGGAGGGATTTGGGTTCCTGAAGAACTGGGCTGACTTTGCTGTCGGCTACAGGCTCTGCCGTAGGGACGGGCTGCATCTCAATGGGGAGGGTGCAGCTGTGCTGGGGGAGAAGATGGCTAGAAAGCTGGAGGAGTGTTTAAACTAGGGACTGGGTGGAGGGCAAAAAGAGAAACAAGGGGGTAGCAAGTGTAGCTAGCGACCTGGGCCTAAGTAATGGGAATGGGGGTCGAGCGGGGGGTGGGGTTAGTACAGTTAGAACTGTTAGATCAGCCAATAGTACTATTAGTAGCAAAATGAATTTAAAGAACAAAAACAATCGTATAAATTGTATGGCTATGAATGCAATAAGTCTGATTGGTAAAGTGGGTGAGCTTGAAGCAAGAATGACTGATGAAAACTACAACATAGTTGGAATAATGGAAACACGGCTTGATGATAAGTGCGATTGGGCGGTGAATTTACAAGGCTACAATTTCTTCATAAAAACCGTGGAAACTGGAAAGGGAGAGGGGTATGTCTGTACGTTAAATCGTATTTAGTGCCGAGGCTACGGGAGGATATAGCAGCAGGAGATGAACGCAAGGAATCTCTATGGGTAGAAATACAGGAAGGAAAAAATAACAAAATCCTGATAGGGTTTTTTTTATAGGCCACCAAAAGGAAGAGAAGAAACTGAAACCTTACTATTAAGGCAGATAGAAGAGGTGTCAAAGCGAAACGAAGTAATTATCATGGGGGACTTTAATTATCCAGATATAACATGGGAGAACGAAACCTGCAAATCTCACAGGGGTGATAAGTTCTTGAGAACAATTAAAGATGACTACCTTACCCAACTTGTGCGAGAACCAACTAGAGGGAGGGCCATTCTGGACTTAGTATTAACCAACAAACCGGACCTAATAATGGGGGCACTTGGGGAACAGCGACCACAATATAATCAACTTTCAGCTTTTATTCAATAGGAAGCCTTATCAGGGAGCGACAAATAAACTAAACTTCAGTAAAGCAAAATTTGATCAGCTCAGAACTACTAATCGGTAACATTAATTGGGACAACATCCTCAAAAATATCAGTACAGACGACAAATGGGAGGAGTTTAAAAACATCCTAATCACCTCATGTGAGCAGTTCATACCCTTTAAAAACAAAAAAACTGCAAGTAAACGGAAACCAATGTGGCTCGACAAGACTGTAAGGGAGGCAATAAACGAAAAAAAGAAAGCGTTAAAACTACTAAAATAAGAAGGCAGCAAAGAAATGCTGAAATCATACAGGGAAAAAAAAACAAAATATGCAAAGAAAAAATCAAAATTGCCAAGGAAGACAGAAAGACTGATCGCCAAAGAGAGCAAAAACAACCTGAAACTATCCTTCAATTATATTAACAGTAAAAGGATTTGCACTAAGAGCACTGGCCCTTTAACAAATAACACAGGAGAAATCATAGAAGACAATGGGGGGGAAGCTAACCTATTAAATAGTTTCTTTTCAAGTGTATTCACAAATAAAAAGGAAATGCCACATGAGATGCACGGGAATAAGATGAACCCGTCACAAAATATTACATATCTAACACAGGAGGATGTGCAGAGCCGATTAAAAAAGATTAAAATCGATAAATTGCCAGGCCCGGATGGCATACACCCAAGGGTTCTAAGGGAACTAAGTGATGTGATAAGCTAGGCCGCTATATCTAATATTTATGGATACTATTATGACCGGGGTTGTACCACTGGATTAGCGCATTGCCAATGTAGTTCCAATAAACAAAAAAGGGACCAAAAGTGAGCCTGGTAACTACAGGCCAGTAAGTCTCACTTCAGTAACTGGAAAAATATTCAAGGGGTTTCTGAGAGACACCATCGTACAATACCTCAAAGAGAACAATGGAATAACCCCTCACCAGCATGGGTTCATGAGGGGGCGATCATGTCAGACCAATCTGATCAGATTCTATGATGAAGTAAGTTCTATTCTGGACCTGGGAGAGTCTATTGATCTCATATATCTGGATTTCTCTAAAGCATTTGACACCATGCCGCATAATAGGTTAATATACAAAATAAGGCAGCTAGGATTGGGTGCAAACGTGTGCAATTGGGTAAAGAATTGGCTCAGAGATAGAAAACAGAGGGTGGTAATAAACGGTTCATACTCAGATTGGGCCTCCATCGCTAGCGGGATGCCACAGGCTTCAGTATTAGGCCTCATTTTGTTCAACATATTTATCAATGACCTGATAGAGGGGCTGCACAGTAAAATATCAATATTTGCAGATGATACAAAATTATACAATATAATAAATGCAACGGAGGACAATGTACGGCTACAAATGGACCTAGATAAGCTGGGGGCTTGGGCAGAAAAATGGCAAATGAAGTTCAATGTTAACAAATGTAAGTTTATGCACATGGGCAGGAGAAACGGATGTCACCAATATACACTAAATAGGGTACTGCTAGGGAAAAGTGATATGGAAAAAGACCTAGGGGTACTAGTGGATTGTAGATTTAACTGAAGCAACCAATGACAGTCAGCTGCTGCAAAAGCTAATAAAGTCTTGGGGTGTATTAAAAGAGGTATAGGGGCGAGGGACAAGAAGATTATCCTCCCACTATATACTTGTCAGGCCCCATATAGAGTACTGTGTACAGTTCTGGACACCGGTGCTCAGAAAGGATGTTGCAGCGCTTGAGGGGGTTCAAAGAATGGGAACTAAACTAATACATGGAATGAAGGGACTGGAATACCCAGAGAGGCATCAAAACTGGGATTATTTACCCTGGAAAAAAGAGGGCGACCAAATAACTATGTATAAATACATGAGGGGACAATACAAGGATCTCTCCCATGATCTGTTTCTACCCAGGACTGCGATGATAACAAGAGGGCATTCTCTATGTCTAGAAGAAAGCAGTTTTCATCACTAACACAGAAAAGGGTTCTTTATTGTGAGAGCAGTGAGACTGTGGAACTCTCTGCCTGAGGACGTGGTGATGGCAAAATCCATAGAGGAATTTAAGAGGGGACTTGATGTCTTTCTAGAGCAGAAGGATATTACAGGATATAAATTTTAGGGGAGCAGCGGGTTGTAGATCCGGGTCTTACAGACAGATAGGAACTATAACAGGCTGAACTAGATGGACATTGTCTTCATTCGGCCTAGCATACTATGTTACTATGAGTTTTGCTGCCTGACTTGTAGTTGCTATTAAAAAGTTTCTATATAAATATAATCATCTTTATATACTGCATACATATTTTGCAGCACTTTACATGACTTGACATTTTGGGTTCTGTTTGGGTTTTCAATTTTTTGAATTCACCTAATAGCATGTTTCTTGAAGTATGGGAGGAAACCCACCCAAACACAGGAAGAACATACAAACTCCATGCAGATGTTGTCTATAGTCATATTTGAACCCAGGACCCCAGTGCTGCAAGGCTGGAGTGTTAACCATAAAGCTACCATGTTGTTTAATAATATCACTATAGCTTATGAAATAATAAAATCTGCTATATTCTTGGCAGATGACGGTACTAATATCTCAGAAGGAGATTTGTTATCTGCAGATTGTAAAGCAGAAGATCGTGGCATCCCTCAAGATACTGATGAAGAACCTGCCATTATCCCTGATATCTCCTCAGACCTTCTCAGCAAAGATCCATCATCTGATCCTCTCATACACGTCCCATCTTCTGAGTTGTCAAAAACTAATAAGCAGAAGAAAAGTCACAGAAGGGAAGAACCTCAATTAACTCACACAGGGGAGAAGCCGTATTCTTGTCCAGAATGTGAGAAATGTTTTATTTTGAAAATGCATCTTGATAGACATCAGAAAATTCACACAGGAGAAAAGACATTTTCATGTTCAGAATGTGGCAAATGTTTTACTCAGATTTCAAGTCTTGTTACACATAAAAGAATTCACACAGGAGAGAAACCATTTTCATGTTCACAATGTGGGAAATTTTTTTTTCAGAAGTCAGAACTTGTTAGACATCAGAAAATTCACACAGGTGAGAAGCCATATTCATGTTCAGAATGTGGGAAATGTTTTAGAGAGAAAGCAGTTCTTGTTGCTCATCAGAGAAGTCATACAGGGGTGAAGCCATTTTCATGTACAGAATGTGGGAAATATTTTACAGTGAAATCACATCTTGTTGTACATAAGAGAATTCATACAGGAGAGAAGCCTTTTCCATGTTTAGAATGTGGAAAATGTTTTACAGTAAAAGGAAATCTTGTAATGCATCAGAGAATTCACACAGGAGAAAAACCATTTTTTTGTTCAGAATGTGGGAAATGTTTTGCAAGAAAATCAGCCCTTGTTGAACATCAGAGAAGTCACACAGGGGTGAAGCCATTTTGCATATGAGAGAATTTACACAGGGCAGAAGGCATTTTCATGTTCAGAATGTTGCAAATGTTTGATTCAGAAAGTACAACTTGTTAGAAAAGGCACACAGGGGGAGAAGCTGAATTCATGTTTAGGATTTGGTAAACATTTTACTGCAAAATCAGAACTTGTTAAACACCAGAGAGATTTTACACAGAAGAGAAGACATCTTCATTAGAGATGAGCGAGCGTACTCGGCCACGCCCCTTTTTTGCCCGAGTACCGCGATTTTTGAGTACTTCAGTACTCGGGTGAAAAGATTCGGGGGGCGGGGGGAGGCGTGGCGGCGCGGGGGGTAGCAGCGGGGAACAGGGGGGAGCGCCCTCTCTCTCACTCTTCCCCCCACTCCCCGCTGCAATCCCCCACTCACCCACGGAGCCCCCTGAATCTTTTCGCCCAGGTACGGAAGTACTCGAAAATCGCGGTACTGGGGTGAAAAAGGGGCGTGGCCGAGTATGCTCGCTCATCTCTAATCTTCATGTTAAGAATTTTATTCTCTGAAGTCAGTTCTTGTTAGACATCAGAGAAGTCAAACAGGGAAGAAGCCATTTTCTTCTTCTGAATGTAGGAAGTGTTTTGCAATGAAATCACACCCTATTACACATAAAAGAATTCACACAGAGGAGAAGTGAAGAGTGCTAAGGCAGCAGAAATGCAGTCCTAAGCTCTCGCTCATGACATGAAGGTTGTGCGTTCAATCCCTGCATGGTTCAGGTAGCTTGCTGAAGGTTGACTCAGCCTTCCAACCTTCCGAGGTTGGTAGAATGATTACCCAGCTGGCTGGGTGGTAATAAATGAACATTACTGAAAAGTGCTGTGGAAGAAGTTGGCTGTATACAAATAAAAGGATTTATTTTATTTTTATTTAACTGCATCTCAGACCTCAATAATTGTTAATAATATTTGCTTTTGAAACATAGCTGCTTGTTTTGTGTTTGTGCATTCTCATGAATGGTTAAGTATGTTTGATTCTCTTTTTCCAAGACCACCAAACATCTTATCCTGGATGGTTCTAGTTTTTATTGGCTCATCCATGTTAAGAGTGGCTCTAAATACCTTCATTAATTCATCTATGTCATCGGTCATGAGGAATTTTTTGTAGTCATCATAATCATCAGAGGAATTGTTAAGGTTTTCGACCTCCTCAACTTCAGAGAATATAATCTCACTTTTTTCTGAATCAGTAATTACTAGAGATGAGCGAGCATGCTCATCCGAGCTGGATGGTCGATCGAGCATTAGCCTGCTCAAGGTGCTCGTTACTCGAGCCAAGCACCACGCAGTGCTCGAGAAAATGTCACCCTCTCCTCCCCACGTTTTGCGCCTTATTTTAGCCAATAAATATGCAGGGAAGGCTTTGGCACCTCCTGCTATGACGTGCAACCCTGTGCACATCAATAGCAGTGACTGGCTGGCCGGAACAGGCGACCTTCGAGTATAACAACTCGGCTCACCTGATGTTCGCCTCAGATGCAGGCTGGATGAGTTCAGGGACAGAGCTGCAGCTAATGAGGGAAAGTGATAGAGTAGGATAGAAGTTGCGTTTAGGTAGTAATCCACTGTACAAGAACCCAACAGTCATTTTTAGGACTACAAGTCCTCTTTTGTGCATCTGCAATTTGGCTGGCTGGGAGCAGCAGTGTGCACCAACCATTCACAAGTATCCCGGCTGTATACTGCATACTGTTACCGTTTTTTTATGCAGTATACTGCTAGTGGTGTACAGAGACTAGATAGGAATTAAAAAAACTCCTATCATTTTTCTTGTTTTGGGGGCTGAAAGCGAACGCTACATACCCGTGTGTGGGTTCTGTCAATGCATGCTATCTAACAACAGTATACACAGTTTAAAATGTTTAGGGGGCTCAAAGCCTATGCTTTATACCCCTGTGTGGGTCCTGTCAATCCACACTATCTAACAACACTATACTCAGTTTACAGTGTCTATTTTGGCCTATAAGCGTACGCAAAATAGCTCGCCATTTGCATAGCATTTTGACCAAGTACATTATTCAACATGATGAAGAGTAGGGGTAAGGGTTGAGGTCGAGGACATGGGCGCCCGAATGAGAATGTGTGGGCAGAGGCCGAGGTCCTAGGCGGGGTGAAACAGTGCCTGGTTTGGCCACTCTAATTTCTTCATGGTTTATGCTGTCTTTCCCTAGGGCACTGGTTAACAAGCTCCTTGGGGGGAGATTTTTCTCATTTTTTTTTCTCTTTGTATGCTTCCTCCACCAGCAGAGGCGTTGTTGTGCGCACGGCCACTTGAAGGAGGTGCCGGAGTCTGCCGGACAGACAGTGGGGACTCGGAGACTCCGTCCCAAAGGGAGGCGGCAGAGAGGCGGCTGCGGTGCGTTGACTCCAGTGTGCGCGTCCCCATTCCTACTTAGCGCTTCGAGAAAATAGGTTAAAGACTGCTAGGTCTCCACTAGTACTCCCAGACACAGGCGGGTAGACCCGAATCCCCGGGACGAAAGGAAAGGGCCGTTCCTCTCTCCCGCGTGCCACTCCGGCAGGAGCCGAAAGGACCGGCCTATGGTGTCGCAGGGCTCACGTCGGGGGTGACCACCAGGCTCTTGCCCACAATTTGGCTTAAAAGTGTGACCAAGGAGCATCCAAGCATGCTGCCCCTGCTGTTTTCTATGGTGTTTCCATCACTTTCTGATGTTTTCAGGTTATTCACACAACCTCCATTATGCGGAGCATGGGTCAGCTTGAAAAATGCTTGAGTCTCCCATTGACTAAAATAGGGTTCGTTACTCGAAACAAGCTCTCCAGCATTACGAAAAGCTTGACTAAAGCAACGAGCACCTGAGCATTTTGGCGCTCGCTCATCTCTAGTAATTACTAAAACTTCGAGTTCTCTTACCAACATTGGGACAGATGAAATAGATGATATTGGATTTTGAGATGTCAAAGTTGAGCGAACTTCATTTCTAATCAATATTTTAATATTATCTAAACTTTGACTATACACATTTGGCATAAAAATTAGGTTAATGTAGGAGAATCTTTTTTTCCTATATGATGCACTTTTTTGGCCTGGTTTTAGCAGACCCGGCCAAGTTCTTGTCCCCCGAGCAAAGAGAACATCAGTATAAAGGATTAGTACATATACATACAAGCATAGTTTGCATGAGACATCCAAATGGGCTACTTCCAGTAGTGAGGTTTGTAGCTGGTTCTGGGATTTCAGATGCTCATCTTTGGTAGCACTGCAGGCGCAGTCTTTGGGTCCAGTGCTGTGACTTAGACCAGGAGGCTACTGACACCTGCCTCCTTTCTTCACTTCAGCCTCCAATATCAGTACATTGGAGCGCCGGCTCTGCACTCCTCCCTAACCCCACCACTGACCTGATTGCATCCGTGCCACTCATGTGACCTAAAGTCAGCGGAGCATAATGGTGCATCAAAGCGCTACACCCTGCTTCTACATCAGGGTTCACAAGTGCTTGACACTCAGTCCGGCACTTCTGGAGAGGCATCAGAGCGCAGCTATGGCAACCTCCGCCTAAAATCGCCCTCAGCCACGGTACTGAGGGAGCTGGCCCAGGGATCAAAAGAACCGAACCACAGGAACACGGGAAGCTCCCAGCACCTGTCTGGGCTCCGTCAACTGCCCGGACAGGAAAAACGGTGAGGAGAAATGTCTTACAAACCTCTCTCTGGCCTACCAGGAGGAAGTGACCTCAGGGGGTGCTGTCGTCAAGATGACCAGGGAAATACACTTAACCATCTGCCTAAATCCACTCAACTTTTCCCAGGAAGAAAAGGCGGCAGATTGACACGCAAAAACGGGGATGATCTACCAATATTATATCGTCAAAGCTGCAAATGTGACTCCAGCTTGGATTATATTACCAAAACTTGCTGTCTTTGCCATCTGGAGTGGAGGGAGAAGTAATGAGTTTCGGCCAAGTGGAGGACCTTACACTAGGAAGGATTGTAAGGGTCCTACCACAGTAGTAAGCATGGGAAATCTGAACTGTGGTTTCCTTACATGCTAAAGACTACAGCTTCCAGCATGCCAAAACAGGTTGGACTGAGCATGCTCAAAATGGGGTCTTCTGATTGGTGCCTGGAAGTTGTGCTCAGAGGTGAGAGAAAGAGGAAGGAGCAGCAGACATTCAGAGTGGAGACTTAAAAGAATTTGGAAAGTGACTCAGCAAGTGAAAGTTGCTGCACCTGCCAGAATATTAAGCAGAGCAGAAAGGAGGTTACGCCGTGTCTGCAGTGGAAGAGGAGAAGCTGCTGCTGCTTTTGGGAAGAGACAGGTTGACCTGCAGGACTCATCACATCAACATATCAACCGCCATTTGAGAACTTACTGTGTGGACATTATGCCTATGCTACCAGAAGGGGTACTCCCAACTGTATGTAGTGCTTTGCTGGCATTCACATCAGCAGTGTGCACACCTCAGAGCTCTCAGGGACGTATTCAATGCAGATAACCAAGCCTTAAAGGGGTTGTCTCGCGCCGAAACAGGTTTTTTTTTTCCATAGGCCCCCCGTTCAGCGCAGGACAACCCCAATGGATGTGTTAAAAAAAAATACATATTACTTACCCGAATCCCCGCTCTGCGACGCCTTCCTTCTTCCTACTTCTTCCTTCACCAAGATGGCCGCCGGGATCTTCACCCACGATGCCCAGCGGGTCCTTTCCCATGGTGCATCATAGGCTCTGTGCGGTCCATTGCCGATTCCAGCCTCCTGATTGGCTGGAATCGGCACACGTGACGGGGCGGAGCTACGATGATCAGCTCTCCGGCACGAGCGGCCCCATTCACCAGGAAGAAGACCGCACAGCGCAAGCGCGTCTAAAAACGCCAGAAGAAAGCGAAATTAGACGGATCCATGGCGACGGGGACGCTAGCAACGGAGCAGGTAAGTGAATAACTTCTGTATGGCTCATATTTAATGCACGATGTATATTACAAAGTGCATTAATATGGCCATACAGAAGTGCTTAACCCCACTTGGTTTCGTGAGACAACCCGTTTAACCCTTTCCAATCCAATTTGTATCCTGGTTTTCCTAGGGGGCTTACTCTTTTTCTGCTGTTATACAACAGCACTACATGCTGGCTAAAACCAGTACTGCATGAGGTGACACGTTGGATAGACTCCGACAGCAGAGAGACTGGCAATATACAGTAAGAGAACACTGACGTATGTCCTCCAATATCGGAGCTGTACAGCCTTAAATCATAATGTCTTCAGAGGTCAGACAGTGGATTGGAAAGGGCTAAACCATTACCGCACATTCGTTACTATTCAGCACAGAAGCACTGTGGGAAATCTGGACATTTCATCGGCTTACTTTCCTGTTTAAGTTCATATGGAATTGTATTTTTGCTGCAGTTTTCTCCCTGTATGAATCATGATTTCACTCACTATTACACAGATCTTATAAAGAAAAGTGAATTTATTACAAAATTATACATTTTGCCTCCATTTATTCTGTTGTGCCAGCAACCTCGACTCGCATCCTATCTGCAACATCCTTCATCCACTGCTGCGAGCAGGTTGTTGGTAGTGTGCCGCTCAACTCTGAGGGGCTCCCGGCTGTTCTGCGCTCTGCTGTGATGTTGTGTTGATTTAGTGCAGACCCCAATAATAGTCCAGAGAGTCAGCAGAAACAGGGAGCTCGGTGGTTGGAGGCGTCCAACATGGAGGTGCATGACTTGTACAAACTACAGGTGAAACAGACTTCTTGACAGATGGTGGCTGAATTTCCTTCCTTTTTGTTACTCGCTGTTCAAGGTCTCTTCCTCTTACTTCACCAGATACTGCTCTGTGGGAGGATTCACTCACTGAGGTAACTGTCTCTCTCTCAGGTAATCTCTGAGGTAACTGTCTCTCTCTCAGGTAATCTCTGAGGTAACTGTCTCTCTCTCAGGTAATCTCTGAGGTAGCTGTCTCTCTCTGAGGTAGCTGTCTCTCTCTCAGGTAATCTCTGAGGTAGCTGTCTCTCTCTCAGGTAATCTCTGAGGTAGCTGTCTCTCTCTCAGGTAATCTCTGAGGTAGCTGTCTCTCTCTCAGGTAATCTCTGAGGTAGCTGTCTCTCTCTCTCAGGTAATCTCTGAGGTAGCTGTCTCTCTCGCTGATATACTCTGTGAGGTAGCTGTCCCTCTCTCAGGTAATCTCTGAGGTAGCTGTCTCTCTCTCAGGTAATCTCTGAGGTAGCTGTCTCTCTCTCAGGTAATCTCTGAGGTAGCTGTCTCTCGCTGGTGTTGTAGTAATGATATTTGTATGCTATATATCATTTATTATCTTGTCATGTGTTTCTTATATCAGCTTAGGCATATATATAGAGATGAGCAAGCACACTCGTCCGAGCTTGATGCTTGTTTTGTATTCGTGAGCTCAAGATGCTCGTTCAAGCATTAGGGTACTCGAGACGAACACCATGCGGTACTCGGGTCAATTGCATTTCCTTCCCCGCATGTTTAGCGCCATTTTCTAGCCAATAGACAACCGGGGAAGGAATTACCACTTTCTGCTGTGATGTGCCAGCCCTCTCCCCCCCACAGCAGTGAGTAGCTGGGCCGATCAGGTGACCGCCGAGTACTTAAACTGGTTCTGCCCGCTGCTCACCTCAGATGCATGCTGGCAGAGGTTAGGGAAAGTGCTGAGGCTCATACAGGGAAAGATTTAGAGTAGGATCCTGTCTCCAAGAACCCCAATGGTCCTTCTTAGGGCTACTCCTACTCGTGTGCATTACAGTTGTGGCTGGCTGGGAGCAGTAGTATACCATTTTTTTTTTTAAAACCTCTAACCCTCTGCAGAGCATTACAGCTGTAGCATTCTCAGTCTGCAGTGCATTAGGCAAAAGTCTCGCGCGAAACAGTACCCTAATATTTCACTGCAGATCATTGCAGCTATACTGTTCTATGTGTGCAGTGCGTTAGGCAGAGGGCTCACTCTCATCGCTAAACAGTACGCAAATATTTCCTGGCCCACTGCAGATCATTGCAGCTATACTGTTCTATGTATGCAGTGCCTTAGGCAGAGGGCTCACTCTCATCGCTAAACAGTATTCTTAAATTTCCTGGGACACTGCAGATCATTGCAGCTATACCGTTCTATGTGCGCAGTGCCTTAGGCAGAGATCTCACTCTCATCGCTAAACAGTACGCAAATATTTCCTGGCCCACTGCAAAACAGCATTTCACAGATACCATTCTATGTGTTGGGTGAAGTAGCCGTAGTTATCAGCACTATCCACTGGGTGTATAGCTTTCTGCCCCTGTGCAGAGCGTCGCACAATACCCTTTCCTTGGGTGCGGTAAAGTTGCGGCAGTTATTAGCACTGTTCACTGGCTGTATAGCTTTCTGCCCCTGTGCAGAGCATCGCACAATACCCTTTTCTTGGGTGCGGTGAAGTAGCCACAGTTACCAGCACTATCCACTGGCTGTATAGCTTTCTGCCCCTCCATACAGCCTCTCTATTATATACAAGTCTCTGTGAGTGGTAAATTACCCCTTGGTATCAGCGCAAAACAGTGGTTTAATTTTTTTTTCAGTCACAGCATAGAGCCTCCGGTATCCACAAGTCTCTGTGTGCGGTAAATTAGCCACAGTTCTCAGTGCTATACGGTGGGGTAATTTATTTTGGCCCTGCTCTATTTTTAATCCGACATGATGATGAGTAGGGGTAAGGGTTGAGGACGTGGATGTGGACACAGGCATCCAAGTGAGGGTGTGGGCGCAGGCAGAGGTCCTGGGCGGGTGCAGCACAGCCAGCAGCTGAGGGATTAGGAGAGCGCAAAGTCCCTATGCTCCCCAGCTTCCTATCACAATTTGTCAGTCCGCATGGTAGACCTTTATTACAAGAAAAGCCGTGCAAGCAGGTCCTGTCGTGGATGGCAGAAAACGCGTCCAGCAATGTATCAAACCCCAGCAATGTATCAAACCCCTAGTCTTCTACGCAGTCCACTAGTCCCGGCCTAAGGACTGCACCTCTGAATCCTCTGGCTGTTCCTCCTTCCTCCCAGCCTCGTCACTCCAGGAAAATGACAGATTCTGAGCAGGCAGACTCCCAGGAACTGTTCTCAGGTCCCTGCCATGAGTGGGAAAAAACGGTTCCTCTCTCACCTGAGAAGTTTGTCGTGACCGATGCCCAACCTTTAGAAAGTTCCCGGAGTCCGGGTGATGAGGCTGGGGACTTCCGGCAACTGTCTCAAGAGCTTTTTGTGCATGAGGATGATGATGATGAGACAACTGTGAGGTAGTAGTAAGAGCAGTAAGTCCGAGGGAGGACCGCACAGAGGATTCGGAGGAAGAGCTGCTGGACAAGGAGGTGACTGACCCCACCTGGCTTGCTAATCCTACTGTTACGGCACTCTGACCCCCGAGCACCAGGTGGGGTGCCCTGAACTTACCGCACCCCACTGTCCCTGCCTACTTGCCTCGACCTGGCTAACCCCAGGCGGACAACTGGGCGGTGGTCCCTACTCTGGCTAGGGACCTGGTGACTACCTAGATGGAACTAACTACCGGGGGACAGAGTGCCGACAAGGAAGGCAGATAGAATTACCAAACAGGAAAATGCTGAGCACTAGACAGAGCTAGGGAAAGGAAGCTGACTAGGAGACTAGCAGACTGACTGAGGAGACCCAACAGACAGGACAGACTAGCAGCAGACAGAACCAATAACTGGCAGTGAGCTCAGGTTACTGCCAGCCTTATAATTGCAAAACTCCGCCCATGGGTGGAGAGTGGGAGGAGCCAACTCCCCCACTCACAATACAAGAGGGAGGAAGGGATGCGGGCGGCGCCCTACGGGCGAACTCGCCCATGCCGCCGCACACCGGCTGCCCCACGCCGCCAAGAGAGCCCTGACGCCACAGCTCCGGGACGCCGGAGCCGAAGCCAGAGCGGTGCCCGCCGACCGCGGGACCCTGTGCCGCGCTGCATGGTAACACTTACTGAAGACAGGGCTGCAGAGGGGGAGGCAAGTGCAGCAGCAGGACAGGTTGGAATAGCCAGTGGGGTGGCCAGAGGGAGAGGCAGGGCCAGAGCAAAGAATCCTCCAACTGTTTCCCACAGCACCCCCTCGCGGCAAGCATCCACAAAAGTGTGGATGTTTTTCAGTGAGAGCGCGGATGACCGACGAACAGTGGTGTGCAATCTGTGCCATGCCAAGATCAGCCGGGGAGCCACCACCACCAGCCTGACCACCACCAGCATGTCACTTTACCTCAGCTCCTCCCACTTGCCTTGGTCGTATTTGCTGGCTAATTAACCCTTATTGTGCCCCTTGGGAAGGCCCAATCCCCTCTGTATGATAGAATACAGCAGGTAAACCTGGATGTTCCATTATTACATGACTGTCAGTTGTATAACATCCCAGCAGCAGGAGGAGACGGATTGTTCTACAAACACTGGTTTCTGCCCCACATTCTGCTGGGAGTTAGTATTCTTCTACAGAACAGTCTCAGTTCCAGGGTTTGTAGCCTACTAGGATTTAGAGTCAACTTCAGATCAACGCCTGTCATGTGACCCCTGACTCCTCCCACACATGACTGATCACATGACAGTGACATCATCACAGGTCCTGTAAGCACACGGCTGCTGTCTGACTTTGCAGGTTGAGGTATGTGTGCCCGGACATCTGGGGGTAACAGCCCACAGTGCCGCTTCTGGGCAGTGGAGATGCGGCAGAAATATTCAGTTTGGGGCAGTTTGTAAATTGATTGTTTTTAACCCAGCAGTTTTGTAGAAAAAGCGCTGTTTACCTGCACAATTGTACCGTCATTTAACGATCAATTTGAAACCGTACCAAACAGCATTTCCACATGGTTATTGGCTCTGTGGCCCAATTCTAAACCGGGGGTGAAGCCAAAGGCTCTGGGGCCCTGATACAAATATTCAGTTTGGGGCCCCTCTGCACAACTTGTTTCTAACATTCCACTGGTAACTTTCTGTGGCATTGCTGTATCTCCTCTGCTACTCAAATGCGTAATATTTATATGAAATCTCCACATCCGAGATCCGAGCAGTCATTACAGATTTCTAACCTGGATTTTCCTTTGTTAGAGACGCAAATCCACGTGTAGATTCACAGTCAGCGGGAAAATCTGTGTGCGACATTCTAATGCGGAATTTCACTTCAAGTTTTTGCGCCCAAAAAACTTCACGTGCAGATTTGATGCGGAATTAGCGTAGATTCCACTTCAATTCCACAGTGAGAAATGACATGAGCGCAGTCATAAGTAACCCACCGGTGCTCCACTAGCAGCTAGTGGTGTTGCTGGGGTCTTAATAGATCGATGGCATGATCTCTAATCTCGCACCTCACACCTCCTCCGGTGGGAATAACCTTATGTGCTGTCAGTGGTTTACACCTCCTCTGTTCCTTCTTGCCTCACACCTCCTCTGGTCCCTCTCCCCGGCTATCATCATTCACCTTACCACTATATTCAACCTCTTTCTGACTTCTGGCATTTTCCCCTCTGCATTCGAACATGCCATCATATCCTCACTGCTAAAGAAACCGACTCTTGACTCGACCGATGTTGCCAACTACCGACCCGTCTCAAATCTCCCCTTCATCTCCAAACTATTAGAACACCTGTTTTACTCCTGCCTTATAAGCGATCTATCAGAGCACTCTCTTCTTGACCCCTACAATCCGGCTCACACCCTCTACAATCGACAGAAACTGCCCTTACAAAAGTGTCGAATGACCTCCTAACAGCCAAATTGAGGAGTGACTACTCCCTACTGATCCTCCTCGATCTCTCCACAGCATTTGACACTTTTGACCACAAACACCTCCTCAGTATGCTTGTCTCCATCAACCTAAAGGACACTGCTCTCTCCTGGTTCTCCTCCTGCCTATCTGACCCCTACTTCAGTGTCTCCTTCGGTAGCTGTACCTCTTCTCCTCTCCCCCTTGCTGTTGGGGTCCCCCAAGGCTCTGTCCTCAGCCCCCTCCTCTCCCCTTTCCCCTTTCTGTTGGGGTCCCCCAGGGCTCGGTCCTCGGCCCTCTCCTCCTCTCCATCTACACAGCCCCTTTTTGGAGTTTTAGCTTTCAGTGCCATCTCTATGCTCACAACACCCAGTTATACACCTCTTCCCATGACATCATAGCAACATTCCTCCAGGTCTCCTCAGCACTGTGCCGCCCTACATTGCCTCCCTCATCTTAATCCACCACTCAGCCCACACCCTGCGCTCCACTAATAAAATCAGATTAAGTACCCTTTTTCATTTGAACCTCTCATTCTCGCTTTCAAGACTTCTCCAGAGCAGCACCAGCCCTCTGGAACGCGCCGAAACTATCCAGGCAATCCCTGACACACAAAACTTCAGGCGTGCTCTCAAAACTCACCTCTTCACGGAGGCATACCGTATCTCCTTAACCAAAATCCTCTTTACTCCGCCTGATAACATGCTCCCTGTCCTACTGACTGCAATCCTTGTCAGCCACCATCAACCTCCCTCTGTAGTCATACCGATTCAGTCACTATACAACCTGACCATTGTCTATGTGTACAACATCCCACACTCTCCACCTCACTATACCTTGCATATCTTCAGTCCTTTACCTTCTGTATCACCACACTACCTATAGTATGTAAGCTCGTTGGAGTAGGATCCCCACCCATACTGTTGCCATCAATCGATTACTATATGTAGCAGTGTTTTTTGTATCAGTTCCCCCCTGTTTTGTAAGAGCTGCAGAATATGTTGGCGCTATGTAAATAAAGATTATTATTTCTACTCTATTGATGGCATCATAATCATAATCAACAAAAACTAATAAAATTCCATGAGAGAGTTAATGCATTTCACCCCATCATAAACCTGACACTAAGCTACTCAAATACAGAACTAGACTTTTTGGACACCACCATAAAAATTTTAAACAACTCAATACAGAAATCCCTGTACTGAAAACCTATTGATCAGCTCACATACCTCAGATGGGACTTTTTTCACCCCAAGCGCATTAAAAAGTCTTTCGTCTACAGCCAGGCCAACCGGATATGCTCTAGCCCAACAGACAGAAATTAACATTTATAGCATCTTAAGAGATATTTTCAAGTCAGGACTACCATTGTACCTCAATTGATGATCAAATCACCAGAGCCACCAGGGTACCCAGAAATCAACTACTCCAATACACCGAGAAGAAAGAAAATCATCGTGTACCTCTGGTAGTGATCTACAAATCACAGCTACAGGTACTAAGGAAAACCCCAATGAAAATCCATCATAACCGACACAAGGAAGACTGTTAGAAAACCATATTCCCGGACCCTCCCATCCTATGTTGCAGGTATCAAATCCAAATAAGCGTAACCGACAGCACAAATGGAAAATACCCTTGCAAGGGGAGGTTTTCTGATGCTGCACTGCCACCAATGGAAGACGAACTTCTTTCTCTCTTTAAATGCGTCCGATGTAGAATGAAGTGACAGCAGCAAGATTCAAGATGCAGTAAAACAGGTCCTTCTTTATTTCATCAAAAACTCATGCAACGTTTCGGCCATAGCAATGGCCTTTCTCAAGCATGGCGGAAACGTCGCATGAGTTTTTAATGAAATAAAGAAGGACATGTTTTACTGCATCTTGAATCTTGCTGCTGTCACTTCATTCTACATCCTATGTTGCAGGCAGCCTTCAAACTTGAGGATCTTTATAATCAGAAGTGCATTGTCCTCCGACACACAAAAAGAAATATCCCTGCAATGTAAGGCGCTGCAAGACCTGCTCATGTGTCCTGACTAGGGATGAGCGAGTGTACTCGGAAAAGCACTACTTGCTCGAGTAATGTGCTTTATCCGAGTATCGCTGTGCTCGTCCCTGAAGATTTGGGTGCCGCTGCGGCTGACAGGTGAGTCGCAGCGGGGAGTAGGGGAGAGCGGGCGGGAGAGAGGAAGAGAAAGATCTCCCCTCCGTTCCTCCCCGCTCTCCCCAGCAGCTCCCCGCTCCGTGCCGGCACCCGAATCTTCAGGGACGAGCAAGGAGATACTCGGATAAAGCAAATTACTCGAGCGAGTAGTGCTTTTCCGAGTACGCTCGCTCATCTCTAGTCCTGACCACAGACAGAATACCCAAGATCCCTGGGACATTCACATTTTCAACATCCAATGTTGTGTATCTGAACTTGTGCACTAAATTTCCTGGTAGGGGAAATTAAAGAAAGAAAGATCGAATTACCTGTAATTAAGCATTGTTCTAGTAACATAGAACATATAAAAACTACTAATATTGTATTAAAAGGCAACTTTACATGACAATGCCATAAAATAATTTGGGAGTACAATTTTATAACCATCTTTGACATGGCCAAAAGAGACATCAACATTTCATGAGGTTTCATGCAACAGTAGAGAATATGAGAAATGTAGCAGACCCTTTAACACCAATTTAGAGACTGTAAAACGTTCACATCCTTATCCATTAAGTATTTATTCCTCTGCTTATCATTTTCTGGTATTGTTTTAAGTGCAAATTAATTGCACCATGCCTGCGCCTTGTTATATGTATGTGTGTGTATATGTAATATATATGCTTCTTCGGCTGTATCCCATTAAGCCTGAAACAGAACCCTAAGTAGGTTCGAAAACTGCTATAACATCACGATCACCTAACTAACCTTCAAAGACTGCACTGCTCTTGCCTATGCTTATGCTTGCTCCATTTTGCACGAGTCTCCTCATCATCATCTGCAAAGACTGCATCTTCACTGCTTAACTCATGCTTTGCTCCATTCTCTTCATTGATTACTCCCCCCCCCCCTCAGCCTCATCACCTGCAATAGCCTGCTCCACATAAACCCTGCCTCATCTGTCCAACTACTCAATTGAGTGAGCCACGCATCTAGACATGGCCACTTAACGGGGCAGGAGACAGATAGACTCCACCAGCACTAACACTCTGCACCTCAATTACCTCATCTCTGCTATAACCTCCATCACCATCCTCACTGCCAGCCTTAATGCTCTCTTCCTACATCCACCCCAATACACTACATCCACATTGGCCTCTCCCTCCTCTCCTCGCCCATGCACAGCTCCCACACACTCCTCACCTTTCTCAAATGCCTCCAACCCCTTCACACCACCAAGAAACATCCTTGCCACTCTCACAAAACTCCCAATCAACTGCTCACCCTCGCTACCCTATTACTTTTGGCTGCGGGGGGCATTTTCCTTAATCCTGGCCCACTCCATACTGCTCCCTACCAAAATCACTCCCCTATCATATCAAACCACCCCATAGTTCAATCATTATCCCACGTACCCCACCCTGCCTTGTTCAAATGCACCTTATGGAACCCCCAGTGTGCATGCAATAAACTCCCTACTATCCACGACCTCTTCACCACCAAACTTGTCAACCTGCTCACCCCCACCGAAACGTTGATACAGCAGTTTTATTCTACCTTCCCTGCTGCATTGTCCTATGATGGCCTGCAGTTCTTCCACACACCCAAATTGGACGACAGGTGCGGCGGTGGAGTAGGCATTCTCCTCTCACCGAACTGCACATTCCAGGTCATTCCCATGGTTTCTTTGCTCACCTTTCCATCATTTGAAGTCTATACCCTATGACTCATCCACCCACTATCCCTGCACATCGCTGTTATCTACCGGTTCCCACCTGCCCATTCCTCGATCATTTCCCCGCTTGGCCCTTCCTATCCTGTGAAATCACAACCCTTATCACCAGTATCTCTAATACTATGTTCTCCTTTTTTCTCAAATCAACCTCTCTAAAATTGACTTTCTTCTCTTTCTGCCTTCCAACCGACCCCCCCCCCCCCCCCCCCCCCAACATCTGCATTTCGGTGTCTGGCATCATAATAATCCCCAAACAGCAGGCCCGCTGTCTTGGGGTCACACTGGACTCTGACCTCTCCTTCACCCTCCACATCCAATCTCTGGCCCGACCATGCCACTTGCACCTCAAAAATATTGTTAAAATCAGGCCATTTCTCACCACGGATGCACTAAAGACACTCGTCGTAGCCCTCATCCATTCCTGACTCCAGTACTGTAACTCGCTGCTCATTGGCCTTCCCTGCACTAGATTCTTCCCTCTCTAATACATACTAAATGTGGCAGCTAGACTAGTTTTCCTCTCCATTCGCTTCTCAGACACCCCTGTACTATTCCAATCGCTGCACTGGTTACCCATCCACTACAGAACTAAATTCAAACTCATCACCCTCACCCACATAGCTGTCCATGGCACCGCACCACCATACATTGCCTCCCTCCTGTCTATAGACAACCCAGCCTGCGCACTTCGATTAGCCAAAACATTGAGATTAAGCGCGACTCTAAATCGATCCTCACATGCTCACCTTCAGGACCTCTCTAGAGCAGCATTCTCTGGAATGCACCACTCTAAAACATCTGATAGATCCCTGACGCACAGAACTTTAGACATGCCTTAAAAAAGCCACTCTTCAGGGAGGCTTACCAAATTTCCTGATCGAATCCCCCCCCCCCACACACACACGCACGCACGCACACACAACATACCCCATGCCCCTTTCTATGGCTCCCCAAAGCTTTCACTTTGCCTATTGTATACATCTTCTGCCCCTGTACCTCCTTATCATCCCCATTCTGTTTCCCAATAATTAAATACCGTATGTAATTTTTGTACTGTTTTGTGCTTCCCCATGCCTCCTCTCTTGCCCCTGTGCCTCCTGAATCACCCCCACCCCATCTCTTTCCAGATAAATGTATACCCCATGTAATTGTCTTATGTTTCACCCCCCCCCCCCCGTGCTTTGAAAGCACTGAGAAATAAGTAGGCGCTGTACAAATAAGCATCGTTATTATTATTTTAGTTGTTCAATAAAGGTATCCTATCTCTTAATGTGAATAACCACATTTTGCTCTACTGACTAACACGGTACCAATTTTTTTTTCTTTTTAAAAAGCAGAAACATGGAGGAGTCATTGGGGCAGATCCCTGCCTGGATCAGCTGTCAGTCCAACCGATCCAGGTGAAGAGAAGCCTATCTAGATGTTATGCTGCTTGTAGTCGGGGCATCACAAGCATCTAACAGGTTCCTGTAATATCTCCTTAAATGTTCCCCCTCATTCTCCCCAGTAATTGTATTGTTTTTCGAAGGATTTTGTGTGGTTTTTATATTGTATCATCTTCTTTCCATTCAGCTCCCACAATACCAGATCCTCTGATATCATCAAGACAAGAGAATGTTCCTCTTTGACCAGTGCAGGTTGGAGAAGGACAGGAGCAAGATAGCAGAGAGTATATTAAATCTCACTGTAGAGATACTCTTCCAGCTTACTGGAGAGGTGAGAGATTCTGATGATGTAACATTACATCATTCCTATCTATGGTAATAATAGATGATGTCACTGGAGAGGTGAGAGATTCTGATGATGTAACATTACATCATTCTTATCTATGGTAATAACAGATGATGTCACTGGAGAGGGGAGAGATTCTGATGATGTCACATGACCTCATTCTTATCTGTGGTAATAACAGATGATGTCACTGGAGAAGGGAGAGATTCTGATGATGTCACATTACATCATTCTTATTTATGGTAATAACAGATGATATTACATTCCAAACAGAGTAGGAACTGAAGCCCTAAAGATAAGAGCTATATAGATCAAAATCTTAGTGAATGTGTGAGCTGAGTAAATGTGGACGGCTATCTTCTAACTTTTCTATGTTCCAAGTTTATTGTGTCATACGTGTGTGAGTCAGAGACTTTGAAAGGTGAACTAATTTATTACAGATTATCTGAAATTTGTGTATGTGTATATACATATATACTTTTGATTCTTTTTAAAAATCTAATCAGTCTGTTTGCCTATTTAGAATGTCCTCTATAATTGGTTATGTTGTCCAATGTACATCTTGTGTCATGTATGCAGTTCTTAAATAGTCGTTCAAGGGTGCATTCTGCTATAAAACATATTTGGAAGCTAGAGATGAGCGAGCACCAAAATGCTCGGGTGCTCGTTACTCGGGACGAACTTTTCGCGATGCTCGAGGGTTCGTTTCGAGTAACGAACCCCATTGAAGTCAATGGGCGACCCGAGCATTTTTGTATTTCGCCGATGCTCGCTAAGGTTTTCGTTTGTGAAAATCTGGGCAATTCAACAAAGTGATGGGAACGACACAGCAACGGATAGGGCAGGCGAGGGGCTACATGGTGGGCTGCATCTCAAGTTCCCAGCTCCCACTATTAAGCCACAATAGCGGCAAGAGTGCCCCCCCCCCCGCACTGTCAGCGTAAAGATCGTTCTCCTCTGCCATAGCTGTAACAGCTGTGGCAGAGAAGAACGATGTTTGCCCATTGAATTCAATGGAGCCAGCAATACAGCAGGTTCCACTGAAAGCAATGGGCTTCCGGCGATCGCAGGATGAATTGTCGGGAAGGGCTTAAATATATAAGACCTTCCCTGCAATTCATCCAGAAATGTGTTACAATAAAAATATATACCGGCGTATAAGGCGACGGGGCGTATAAGACGACCCCCCAACTGTCACCTTATACGCCGGCAATACAGTGGAGCAAAGAATAAAAATCATTACTTACTTCTTCTGACGTTCTGCGGCGCTCCTGCAGGCTGTTGCTCCCTCCTGGTCCACGGCAGAGTATTGCTTTCTGGAGGCAGGGCTTGAAATCCCCGCCTCCAGAAACACAGCCAATCACAGCCATTCAATGACATCATTGTCATTGGCTGTGATTGGCTGAAGGCACGTGTGTTTCTGGAGGCGGGGATTTAAAGCCCTTCGTAGAGAAATCAATGCTCTGCCGGGAACCAGGAGGGAGCAACAGCCTGCAGGAGCACCGCAGAACACCAGGAGGGAGTGACAGCCTGCAGGAGCGCCGCAGAACGTCAGAAGAAGTAAGTAATGATTTTTATTCTTTGCTCCACTGTATTGCCGGCGTATAAGGTGACAGTTGGGGGGTCGTCTTATACGCCCGGTCGCCTTATATGCCGGTATATATTTTTATTGTAACACATTTCTGGATGAATTGCAGGGAAGGGGTTATATATTTAACCCCTTCCCGACAATTCATCCTGCGATCGCCGGCAGCCCATTGCTTTCAGTGGAACCTGCTGTATTGCTGGCTCCATTGAATTCAATGGGCAAACATCGTTCTTCTCTGCCACAGCTGTTACAGCTGTGGCAGAGAAGAAGGATTTGTCTTCTATATGTTCTCAATGGGGTCGGCACTGCTGCCGCCGGCCCCATTGAGCGCATATAGAGAAGATTTATGGCCTTAAGAAGGACCGTTGGGGTTCTTGAAACCTAAGATACTCCTAACACTCTCCCTATAGCAGCTCCAACACGATAGCACTTTCCCTGAACTAATGTCAGAATGCATCCGTAGCGAGCCGCGGGAGGGGCAGATTTCAATACTCGGGTGACACCTAGTCTCGCCAGCCACTCACTGCAGGGGGGTGGTATAGGGCTTGAACGTTGCAGGGGGAAGTTGTAATGCCTTCCCTGTCTTTCTATTGGCCAGAAAAGCGCGCAAATTTCTCAGGGAAGAAAGTGAAAGTAACTCGAACATCACGTGGTACTCGTTACGAGTAACGAGCATCTCGAACACCCTAATACTCGAACGAGTATCAAGCTCGGACGAGTATGCTCGCTCATCTCTATTGGAAGCACAAATAACATTGTGCTTTGATAATCTTATTTCACAATATTTCCCAACCTTCTTGGACATTTATGTTCTTAAAGGGGTTGTCCTGCGCCGAAACGTTTTTTTTTTTTTTTCAATAGCCCCCCCGTTCGGCGCGAGACAAACCCGATGCAGGAGTTAAACAAGAAAACCGCACAGTGCTTACCTGAATCCCCGCGCTCCGGTGACTTCTTACTTACCGGTTGAAGATGGCTGCCGGGATCTTCTCCCTCGGTGGACCGCAGCTCTTCTGTGCGGTCCATTGCCGATTCCAGCCTCCTGATTGGCTGGAATCGGCACGTGATGGGGCGGAGCTACAAGGAGCCGCTCTCCGGCACGAGCGGCCCCATTCAGAAAAGAAGACGACCGGACTGCGCAAGCGCGTCTAATCTGGCGATTAGACGCTGAAAATTAGACGGCACCATGGAGACGAGGACGCTAGCAACGGAACAGGTAAGTGAATAACTTCTGATAACTTCTGTATGGCTCATAATTAATGCACAATGTACATTACAAAGTGCATTAATATGGCCATACAGAAGTGTATAGACCCACTTGCTTTCGCGGGTCAACCCCTTTAAGAACATCCAGATTTTGGAGTCCATTAAAATCTGCTTTTCTGAAATCTAACCTTGAGGTCTGAGGTCTTTCTCCCCCTGTTATCCAAAATTCAAGGATAGCATGATCACTGCCTCCTAAGGTCCCTGCCACCCTTACTTCCTCAACCATTCCCTCCCTGTTGGTAAGAATTAGGTCCAAGATAGCAGATCCCCTTGTTTTCACTTCTACCTTTTGGAAGATAAAGTTGTCAGTAAGAGCAGATAAGAATTTGTTGGGTCCATTACTTGTACCTGAGAGAGATTCCCAACAAATGTCTGGATAGGTAAAAAATCTCCCATAATCACTATTCATGCTTTTTTGAGAGCTTGGCCATCTGATGTAAAAAGAGTTCCTCCATATCTTCTGCTTGTCCAGGTGGCCTATAGTAAATGCCTACAATTGTGTCCTTTCTGTTGTTCTCACCTTGTATTCTTACCCAGTTTCTACAGAACTCCCAGCTCTGAAGCTTGAATATCTGTGTTGATAAATGTTTTCCTAACATACAGCGCAATACCTCCTCCCCTTTTTTAGGTCTGTTTCTTATAAATAAGTTGTATCCATCAAGCCTTGTATTCCAATCATGTGCATCATCCCACCAAGTTTTCATGGTGCCTGTGACATCATATTTCTCTACCTGTTTTAGGAGCTCCAATTCTCCTTGTTGGTTTCCCATGCTCTGTGCATTTGTGTAAAAAGATTTTAGTTTGTGATCGGTGTCTCTGGCTTCTTTACTTTCCTTCTGAATTTTTTGTTTCTGTTCTTTCTTTCCACTTCTAATAACAAGGTTCTCAAATGTATTAATTAGCTGTATATTTTCACCTGGCCTTTCACTTCCCTTCCCATATTGTCCTAGTTTAAAGCTCTCCTAATGAGTGAAGATGGGTGTGATTGGCTGAAGCCACGTGTGCCTTCAGCCAATCACAGCCATTCAATGCTGTCATTGAATGGCTGTAACTGGCTGACGGCGTGTGTATTAGCTTTCTGGAGGCGGGGATTTCAAGCCCCGCATTCAGAAAGCAATGCTGCGCCGGGGACGAGGAGCGAGCGACATCCTGCCGGAGTGCGACAGAACGCCGGGGGAGGTGAGTAATGATTTTTTTTTTTTTTACACTTTTTTTTTGGTATTACCGGCGTATAAGACGACCCCCGACTTCAGAGCAGATTTTTCGGGGTTCAAAAGTCGTCTTATACGCCAGTATATACGGTAATTTCCTATGACAGAATCATGGACTAGGCGGATCAGGGAAATGTGGTGGATATAGTATATCTTGACTTCAGTAAAGCATTTGACAAAGTATCTCATACTATCCTTATTGAAAAAATGACCAAATATGGGATTGACAAGGCAACTGTTAGATGGATTCACAACTGACTGAGTGATCGTACTCAAAGAGTGGTCATAAATGGCTGTACATCCAAGTGGAAGAATGTATCAAGTGGGGTACCACAAGACTCTGTCGTAGCCGCAGTGTTGTTCAACATTTTTATAAATAATCTGGAGGAGGGAATTGATGGGAAACTGATCAAATTTGCCGACGACACAAAGCTAGGAGGGATAGCCAACACTAATGAAGAGAGAGAGTATTCAAAAAGATCTAGAAAAGCTTGAACAGTGGGCGGCGACTAACAGAATGGTATTTAACAAAGAGAAATGCAAAGTCCTACATCTGGGCAAGAAAAATGAAAAAAGCACATACAGAATTGGAGGAATTGGGCCAAGCAGCAGGACATGTGAAAAATACTTGGGTATACTAATAGATCACAGACTGAACATGAGTCAACAATGTGATGCAGCAGCCAATAAGGCAAACACAATTCTGGGATGTTTTAAAGAATGCATAGATTCTAGATCACGTGAGGTAATTATCCCAGGATAAACTAAACAAACTGGAGCAAGTTCAGAGAAGAGTTACCAAGATAGTGAGGGGTCTGCAAATCATGTCCTATGAGAAACGGTTAAAGGATCTGGGAATGTTTAGCTTGGTAAAAAGAGGCTGAGAGGAGACTTAATAGTTTTTTACAACTATCTGAAGTGCTGTCACACTGCAGAGGGATCGGCCCTATTCTCATTTGCACAAGAAAAGACTAGAAGCAACTGGAAACTGAAATGGAGGAGACACAAATTCGATATTAGAAAAAAAACTTTCAGTGACGGTGAACAATGAATGGAACAGGTTACCACGGGAGGTGATAAGTTCTTCTTCAATGGACGTGTTCAAACAAAGGCTGGACAAATATCTGTCTGGGATGACTTAGTGAATCCTGCACTGAACAGGGGGTTGGACCAGATGACCCTGGAGGTCCTTTTCAACTCTACCATTCTATGACTATGAAATAAAGATAAGACCTCTTATATTTTTTTTTATATGATGTCATGGGGGACCTTAAAGGCAAAAAAAATAGTTGCAAAGATAAATGAAAAAAAACTAACAATAAAAAACAAGATATGCAGAAAGAAAAAAATTACCCACCGCCAACCAAAACAATCACTGCATGCACCCTATAATCCAAAACTATACATATTGTATGTCAAACATCCGAAACAATATGAGGAACCCTTTACCAAACTTTTTTTAGCGTAAATTTCCAAAGAAAAACTGTAAATGTTTAAAAAATATATTTTTACCCCAAATAAAACGAAAAAGTCTGTAAAAATATATTAAAAATTAGCCCTATATGTCACAGAAACAGAAATGCAGTAAGAATAATTTTCATAGCTAAAGGAAAAAAAAATAGGGCAGTAAAACCACCAGATGAGTAATATCTTTAATATGTGTCTGGTCCTTTATGACCGAAACAGCCTGGTCCTTAAGGGGTTAATATATCTGTTAATGGCTTGGTAGAAGGATAGCACAGTAGAATATCAATATTTGCAGATTACACTGGTCAACAGTGAAAATTTTCCGACTTGAAAATAGGTGTTTCTTAATCAATTCATCATAGAAGAAATTAAACTGACATTGAAAATTTTAGGTTGGCTCTTGGCTCTGAGTTGTAGCCCTTTTAAGTCAACTATATATATCGTTACTCAGATCCACAAGGTTAGATGAGTGACAGTGAGACAGTTGGGATAGGATTCCTCACTACAAGATAAATGCCTGTCCCCCAAGGGAAAATTTTTGGCCCAGAGAGAAAAATGTGCAGCATGATCCTCTGGTAGAGAGAAATAAAATTCTTTTGTCCCCTCTACAGATAAAAGTTGGACTCATGAATAACTTTGTAAAGGGGATGCACCAGGGTGGGAAAGCTTTTCAGTACCTCAGAACACAATTTCCACAGGTCAGTGATGCTAAATTTAAAGAAGGCATCTTCATTGGCCAGCAGATTCGTCATCTTCTTAAAGATATAAAAACTTTGAGCAAGTTCTTCAGGGTTCTGAGAAAGCAGCATGAGAGGCAGTTAAAGATGTTGTGCATGGCTTCCTGGGGAATCGAAGAGTTGACAACTACGTTGAGATTTTGGGTAGACTTCTAGAAAAGTACCATTGATTAGGTTGGAACATGTCACTCAAAATCACTTTCCTACATTCTCACTTCTTCCCTGACAACTCCGGTGCCGCGAACAACGAACATGGAGAGCGATTCCACCAGGATATATCGGAAATAGAACAAAGGTGTCAGGAAAAATGGAACACTTCTCTGCTTACGGACTACTGTTGGGCAGTGAGAAGAGACGCTCCAGAAAAGGAGTAAAAGAGACTAGCAAAGAGAATCCGTTCACGTGATTAAGCCCTTTTATTTAAAGTTAGCGTATCTATAAAACCAGAGTTAGGGCTACTAAACAAAATATAATGTCACATTCATTTTCCTCGACCCAAAATTAGAGTAGTGTAGTTATTTGGAAAAAAGCAAGAACTTCAAAGTGTGTTTTTAGTATTTTGGTTTGAGATTAGTATATCTTAAAAACCACAGCTAAGAAAACGAAATGTAATGCCATCTTCGCGTTCCTCCACCCAAAATTAAGGTATTTTAACTATTTTGAAAAAGGAAAATATTTTGAGAAAAAATTCAAAGTGCACTTTTGTTGTCCCGTGTTATACAAAAGTGTGTAAAGAAATTAACATGAGAGGACACAAGGCAGTTGCAAGAGGATCTGGATAAATTGGGAACTTGGGCAGAAAAGTGACAAATGAGGTTTAACACTTAAAAAATGTAAGGTGATGCACATGAGCAGAGGAAATACTTGGGACCATTATGGTACACACTAAATGGGAAACCACGCTGACATGGGAAAGGACCTGGGGATTTTAGTTAAGCTTACAATTAACTGGAGCAACCAGAGTCTGGCAGCTGCTGCCAAGGCAAATAGTATTATGGGGTGCATCAAGAGAGGTCTAGGGGCTCATGACGGGCTCACTGGTCAGACCGCACTTGGAGTATTGTGTACAGCTTTGGGCACAGTAATGCAAGAAGGACATATCCGAGCTTGAAAGTGGTACAAAGATGGTCAACTAAAGTAAACAGAATGGGTGGACTATGTTAGCGCAATTTTCGCTATTCGATATACTATGGGTGTCATATTAGATAGGAATAATATACAGGCCGGAGACCTTTTCAAAAGACCACACGTCTTACATCATGTGTCCCAAAAAGCTTCTCTCCTTTATTTAGGCGGGTAAAGGTTTAAATAAGGTTTCAAATCAGGAAGTTAGGTAATTTAGGATACAGTTACATAATTTTGTGTGCTGATAGGTCATTCTCATAGGGAGGTATTTGTGAGGTAGCTAAGAGATCATTCACCCAGAAGGAGCTACCCTTGAGCATGCTCTATTCATTCTTGACTTGTTGTCCAAAGGAAATACTTCCTGTTTTTCTCCAGCCAGCCATTTCCTGTCCTTTTACACAAAGACATTCCCTTGCCATGTAATTGTAACTCAATCCCTGGAGATGTCTTCTGCTAGTGAAAACTGGTTTTACCTGGTTTTGGACACAATATACTGCTCCTTCAATTCTTGTGGAGGTATGGGGGCTGATGTTCCCTTCCCCCAGAGGTTTAGATTAGAGACACAATATAGTATTTTAGAATTTTCACAGCTGACAAAAGTACAGACAACACAGACAAAATGGTGAACCTCTCAGCCATCTCCCACAACTACAATACCCAAAGAGTTCAAGAGGGGCCTGGACCTCTTTATTGAGCAATATGATGTGTTGTAATCAATAATAACTTGAGAAGGGTTGTTGATCCAGGGAGTATTCTGATTACCAGATTGGAGTCAGGAATCAGTTTTCCCATTTAAGTTAAAAAAAATTGGCTGCTTCATCATTTTTCTTTTTTTGCCTTCCTCCTGTATCAACATTGTGGGGTAATAGGCTGAACTGAATGGACATATCCTTTTTCAGCCTTATATACTATGTTATTATGACTATAAAGGTGATGGACTCTGGAAATGTCTGTAGTGATATTAATTAATGTCTCCACATATACAGGATTACACAGTAGTAAAAAAGACCTCTATTGATGGCTGTCAGGCCCCTGTGTATGATGCATGGGGAAGAAACCTGAGCCCAATCTTCGGGCCCCCACCTCACTCCCCGTTACATGAGGACATCAATGTACAGAAAATTCTAGAACTCACCAACAAGATGATTGAGCTGCTGACTGGAGAGGTGACGCTGCAGAGAATGCTGGGACATTATACAGTAACAGCACTGGGGGCTACTGGGTGATGACTGTATATTGTGTTGTCAGGTTCCTATAAGGTGTCAGGATGTCGCTGTCTATTTCTCCATGGAGGAGTGGGAGTATTTAGAAGGACACAAGGATCTGCACAAGGACACCATGATGGAAACCTGTCAGACGCTCCCGTCACCAGGTAATTGATAGGACTAAATCCACGGGGACTTTATTATCTGCATACTAGTAATTATTAGAAAATTATAGTACTAATTTTTCTGGTGGCGCAATGCGCCACACAGCTGTGCTGCATGGTGCCTCCATTATGATCCCCACACATCACACACACACACAGCTCTACTACATTCATCCTGACCCCACACATTACACAAACACATTACACACACAGCTGTGCTACATGGTACATGCATTATGATCTCCACACATCTCACACACAGCCATCTACTACTACATCCATCTTGATTCCCACACAAGACAAACACAGCTTGGCTCCTCCCACAGCAATGACATCACCGCAGGTCCTTCAGCCCACCGGATCTCTGACGTGAAGGTAGGTCGGTGTCTTTTGTTGGACTGCTGAGTTGTATCTGAGATAATAATGGTTTAAGGCCTATTTACACGGAGCGATGATCGCTCAAGGATCGCTTAAACAACAGTTTCAGTGACAGCTTTGATCGATCATTTTGTATAAACTATTACGTAGCTACTCAGCTACTTAATAGCAATTTAGTGTGCAAATGAAGCCTTTAGCTGAATGCCGTTAAAAGCCAGAGGGCTCTTATCTGCTTTCAGTTCCTTTGTTCTCCAACGGGAAACAATGCTATCAGCACTACCCGTGGAGAACTGCTGATAAGGCTAAACGATGATTTTTAGGTTGGCCTGAATTTAATGATCAGATAGCACTGCACGATGGCCGAACATTTAGACACAACAATGATTGCTCAAACAATTGCGTTTTGGTGATTTTTGAGTGATCATCGCTCTGTGTAAATAAGCCTTAAGTTGCATTCTTATTTAGTTGTGTGTTATTTTTGTCCTCTTTCAAGAGCCCTAAGGCCTTATGCCCACGGTATAAAGAGAATTACCAAAACTGTGTAGGTCTCCCATGCCCTTAGGGAATATTTAGGCCCAAATACCTGTGGATGTCATTTTGTTCCCTGGTGCGTGGATTACACGCGCTGGAAAACAACCGCAGAATGCTTCATTTTGTGTTTTCCCGCACGGATGGTTTCTATTGAAGTCAATGGAAGCCATAAACCCCACGACACAAAAGCAGTTGACAATGCGTCTGTGCCATTGGACCATGCGACAGCAGGAGTTTAGGTGGGGAAAAACTGTCTCACCGCCGGCGTCTCAAGTGCATCTCCCAGGCAGAAGAAAAGATCCGGCCATGATGGAGGAGAGTTTCATAGCATCCGGACACATGAGTATATTGTATTTTTTGGCCTCATGTCTGCGGGCCGGGTGGAATTCTCTGAAGGATTCTGCATGGGCAAAACCGTGTGGGCCCATGTACATGAGGCATAACTGTGTTGTTTTTCTACCGGTCAAGCTCTGTGTTTTATATATGTTGCAGGACCTGTGATGACGTCACCAGGGGAGGGGGAGCTTGAGAAGAACCCACATACAGTACTTTCTACCAAACTGCAGGATGGCTCCTCCCACAGAAGTGACATCACCGCAGGTCCTTCAGCCCACCAGATTTCTGTGGCGGGGGTAGGTTGGTGTCTCCTGTCAGGATTGCTGAGTTGTGTCTGAGATAATAACAGCTTAGTTGTATTCTCATTTTGTTATTTTTGTCCTCCCCTTTTCAAGAGCCCTAACTTTGTTGTTCTTCTGTCATCAGTCTCCATGTTTTATATATACTGTTGGATGTGTGATGAGATCACCAGATGCAGAGTGATGACGTCACCCGGGTGACGGAGCATGAAAAGCACTCACATACATACTCACTGACAAGTGGTCTTTAGTAGTTTAATAAAGAATGACTTCAGTGTCTGTCTGTGTTTCCTGCAGTTCCATCCAGTAAGAGAAGAACCCCAGAGAGATGTCCACGTCCTCTTCTTCCACAGGACCATCAGGTAGATGGAGATGTCCCTCTGATCTGTAGAAGGCTGTGAAGCTCTTGTTTTCAGTCTTATTAATTGTCTTCTCCTTGTGTAATGAGGCCGGTGGAGATGGCAGGATTACCGCTGACCACAGACATTACATCTTGTCTGGATCTTCTCCCAGTTTTCTGCTGGTGGGAATAAGGAGCCAACAGGTTGGATTTATATCTATCTGCTCCTTTATTTCCCCCGAGACAAGCAGCGGATGTGTCTGGTAGACGCTGATCTCCTCCACTGAGACAACATGCAGCGTGTCTAGCCATGCCGGATATACATGTGTATGAGGTTCTTGAGGGGTGATTGAGCCACTATCTAATATCTATGTCCGGCTTCTAGACCGGCAGCTATGTGGCTCTGATAACTACTCCTGTCAGGTCATTATGTCATAAAACATTCAACATGACTTCTCCAACCGGCTGCTGACTTTTACAATATTTGTCTCACAACTTTTGTATCAGGATGAAGATCTGACCAATATTAATACTACAGAGATAAATGTGAGGGGCGATCAGCCGTGTGAAGAGGAGATTCCTACAGGTAACCGCCCAGGTGAGTAGTAACCACTAAATACAGCAGAGAAGAGTCACAGATTCTCCTCGGTCATCGGCTGCAGATAGTTATGTAGATTTATAAGCTCTGGGATCTGTTGGATTTTCCGCTGTATATTTCCCCATTCAGCCGGAGTACAAACTAAATCTGGCTGACAATGTGATACGTTATAGGAGATAACACAGCACGGGCATTTATAATATGGATGGGAATATATGAATGTTTTTCTTCATCATTTGCTATCAGTACTACTCAGGGAGACATGCCTAATTTTCGGATTTCAGAGCCAATAGCTCCTACACAGCGGTATTCTATGCGGCTGAGAAATGAACACGGAGACTTGTGTGCAGTACTTCAGGTCCCTAGGAACTATAACTGGAATAATAACTGGTTTAACAGGTCATGCAGGTACAATTCACTTTCAGCAGTTATAGGCTATAGCTCTGAGGTGGGGAGTATACACAGGATAAATATGGCCCTACAGTCCAGGTTATCTGTATGTCACCAGGTCCTGGGTTGGGAGCACTGCGGAGGAGGAAGGGTGGAGGCACTCCGCAGACACGTTGGCAAATAATTATTCAGGAAGGCTTAGCCAATACACACCCCACACAGCAGATGCGTGGGTGTCTCAATAACGTACCTCTGTGCGGTGATCCTAATTATGGACTACCGCACAGGCAAGGTCAGTGGTGTGAATGGGTACCTGTATTAGAATTCGGGTAGTGGTCTCTGTCTGTCTCTGTCTCTCTCTTGACAGCCTTGCACAATGCATCTACATAGGACAAAACATGTATGACATTTATAGAGGAGACCAGGATGGTGTTCTGGGTCACTACACTTATCTTGGTGCAGAAATGGCCAAACTCTGTCTGTATGGAATATACTATTTATATAGAGATCCACCAGGAAATAGAACCCGAGGCGCATGGAGGACTCTGCTGCAAGTACTTTTGCAGGACCCTTCAATAGATCCCCCAGGGCCCCCATATTATTGACAGCAACCACAGTTAGTTACTGATAAGACCAGATTCAGATTTGCAGTTTTTGGTGGGGGTTTTTTGCACATATTTTGATCAACATCAGGAATAGTAGGAAAAATATAAAGAACGTGTCTTTCATTTTACCAGAAGACGGCATGTGCTAATCCAGTATCTGAGCTGAAAGCTTCATTTGTAGACTCTGGTATAGATCCGGCACCAAATAATGGACAACATACTGTAGCATACTGCACTGTCTTGTACACCGGACATATCAGCGGGCATGCCTGAAGCCGGATGGACCACATTGTAGGCCGTTATAATGGCATGTGCTAGATGTTGGCACTCTTGTGTTTTCTGTTAGGCTTGTAGTATGGAGCCAAACAACGTAAGGCAGCAGCACTGGTGTGTGTACTAATCGGGCTTTACTCTTGCTCCACCACGACTTCTTCATACATGACCATATTGCTTGAGAGTGTGTGTGACGGACACCACCTAATAGTCCTCTGTGAGGACTTGAACTCGGGAGCTCCAGGCAACAGTGACCTACCCTGCTCCTCTAAACTGATACTGTTACTCCTGTGTACCAAACTCTGGCTTTACCTGACTATGCTATTGGCCCGCACTGGTTGCAACAACAAGCTCTGAATCGGAGCATGACAGAAATAATCTTGCACAAAAATAGAGGCCTTTGTGACCACCCTGAGTAAAGAAGTTGCGGAACTTTAAAAATTTGCTTACCAAGAAAAATTCGGTAATCTACAAGCACTGGTGCCGCATCAACAAAAAGAAATAATCAGTTTAGAGAGGGGACTTCTGGATTGCCACAACTCAGGCTCAGATATACGCATGCCACTACCAGCAAAGTTTAGAGGGGATCATTATTTTACCGAGGTTTCCTTAACCAATGCCATATTTATTTTCAAATGTAACATGCATCTTGTACCAGTGATAGAAAAAAGGTACTATTCATCATCAACCTTCTGACAGATGCAATTACGTAGGCCTTGTCCTATGCGGAAAAGAACTATGACCCTAATGACCTTGATACCTTTGTTATTGCTATGGAGCAAGATGTTGATGATTGATGTACCACAGCAGAGGTTAGATTGCATTACTTATGACAAGGGCGACTCTCTCCTGCTTAATATACACCAGAATTTTGGTGCTAAATGACTGATACCACATGGAACCTAACTGCCCAGAGGAGTCTGCTTTGATGAGGATTATCAGAGCTGGTGAAGGATAAGCTTGCTAGAGTCGAAACCTCTGATAGTTTGGAGAAGGAGAGGCGCCATACTGAAAATTTGTATCTCAATTGTAGGGGCTCAGGACATTATGCTATTAACTGTTTCAACAAGTTCCGAAGATCCATGGCCTTCGCAAGTGCTAAGACTGTAAACAATTCTGATGTTTCTAAACAGTCAGATTCTGTTATGCGGGCCATTCCATCAGTAATTCAAGGTAAAGACAAGATACAGTCTCCAACCTTTCATTTTGTCATTCCTATACAGGTCTTTATTGAGAGCCATAAAATACAATGCTCGGCTATGTTAGATTCTGGAGCAGGAGGAAATTTTATAAATTTAAAAAACGCTTTTAATAGTATTTCAAGTAAACCCATGCCAATTGATTTGAAAACTGTTGATGAATCGCCGTTATCTTCTGGGACTATAACTCATGAGATAATTGAACTTGAACCTGTAAGTTTCCAGTGATTCTTGGAATCCCTTGGTTTTCTATCCATAAACCTTCTATCAACTGGAATTCATGGATCATTACCTTCCCCTCTGAGTACTGTAAGAAAAATTGTCAGTTTACTCTGCCCACCCGTAAACATATCCAAGCCTCTGAGGATTGTCATCAGAATTGTGATAAGTTGCCACCACAGTATCAGCAAGTCACTTATATCTGCAGCAGGAAAGGAGCTGATAACTACCCCCTCATGATGTGTACAAAAGAAATGCTTCCTGGAACAACCATTTCTTTAAGGCAAAAGGTACTCGGAAAATATATGGATGAAAATGTAAAGAAAGGCTTTATTTTACCTTCTTCATCCCCAGCTGGGGCCCCTTTTGTTATTTGTAGAGGAGAAAGATTCAACCTTGCGGCCAAGTATTGATTAGAAAGAACTAAATTAAATTGCTGTCAAATATCGCTTCCCTCTTCCCTTAATTCTGGTATTGCTGGAATGACTCCGTTCTTCCAAGAATTGTCACAAACTATATCACTGGTTTTATACGATTAGTTCTGTATCTAAACACCATTTATGGTTCCTGATAAGTCCTCGTGCCGAAACGCGTCGAACAACCTAATAAATAGAACTGACCGATATAACAAACAGAACTATGTATACACGAAATGAGAATGACATGTAAGAAAGCTATGTAGTCCATCTGATTGCTTCCGCCCCAACTACAGGCAGTGGATATTTATTATTCCCCAGCCCTGTGTATTTTTCGGAAAGCTAGTGTTGGACAAAAACAAACATAACAATAGCTAGACAATATATGAAGCTAAATTCAATTAGCAAGAGAGCTGCATAACTCACCTGATTGCTTTTGTCCTATGGACATGCAGTGGCTGTTTATCATTCCAATGGTGTGCTCCATATGGGGAACTATTGTTCATGTTAATTAGCTCTCTGCCACTTACCCTTTAGAAAATTAGTAAATAGAAATAAGGGTCCCAGAAATATTGACAGGGCCCCCAATCTTCCTGCTCTTTTTCGTTCTTTTTGGCACTTTTTGACATTTTTGTCAAAATCTACCTCTATTGTCACTTGTCTTTTTGTTGGTTTCTTGGTCGCTTTATGTTGATTTTATAATAGAATTTTAATTAAATCTACAATAAACGCTATATTTTAAGGGGTCCCACCCAGCAATTATGAACTGGATTGTGAGAGACTCCCGGGGCCCTTCATGGTTCTCCACTGAGCATTTACTAGAAGAGTGTTGACAGGTACACTGATACATGAACCTGTAAAGATGGGGGCTTCACCATAGAAGGGCAGAGTTGCAAGAGAATGGCCTTATGATCTACTGGTCCTCGCTCTGAGCTTTACTGATAGGCTAGGATCTGTTTCACCATCGCTGTTTTTAGTTCGTTAATGATTTTTATGTAGTGCATGCATATTCTACAGCACTTGACATTTTGGGTTCTGTTTGGTATTTCAATTTTTAAATTCGCCTAATAGCATGTTTTTTCAAGTATGAGAGGAAACCCACCGAAACACGGGAAGAACCTACAAACTCTATTCAGATATTGTCCATAGTCAGATTTGAACCCAGGACCCCAGTGCTGCAAGGAAACAGTGTTAACCATGAAGCTACAATGTTGCTTAATAATATCAAAATAACTTGTGAAATAGTAAAATCAGCTTTATTCTTAGCAGATAATAGTCTCGGGAGCTCAGAGGCATGTCTGATATCTGCAGATTGTAAAGCAGAAGATTGTGGTATCCCTCAAGATATGTATGAAGAACCTACTATTATCCCAGATATCCCCTCAGCTTTTCACAGCAGAGATCTATCATCTGATCCACTTATAGAGATTCCATCTTCTGATTCCTCACAGACTGATAAGCAGAAGAAAAGTCACATAAGAGAAGAATATCAAAGAGCTCCCACAGGGGAGAAGCCTTATTCATGTCCAGAATGTGGGAAATGTTTTATTCTGAAAATACATGTTGATAGACATCAGAGAATTCACACAGGAAAGAAGCTGTATTCATGTTCTGAATGCGGGAAATGTTTTACAATGAAATCGCATCTTGTTGCACATCAGAGAATACATACAGGAGAGAAGCCATTTTCATGTTCAGAATGTGGAAAATGTTTTACAATAAAAACAAATCTTGTAACACATCAGAGAATTCACACAGGAGAGAAACCGTTTTTGTGTTCAGAATGTGGGAAATGTTTTGCAAGGAAATCAGCCCTTCTTGAACATCAGAGAAGTCACACAGGGGATAAGCCATTTTCATGTTCAGAATGTGGAAAATGTTTTATTCACAAAATTAGTCTTGTTTCACATAAGAGAAGTCACACAGGAGAGAAGCCATTTTTATGTTCAGAATGTGGAAAATGTTTTACAGAGAATTCAAGTCTTGTTGCACATCAGAGAACTCACACAGGGGAGAAACCATTTTCATGTTCAGAATGTGGTAAATTTTATTCTTATAAGTCAGATCTTGTTAGACATCAGAAAATTCACACAGGAGAGAAGCCATTCTCATGTTTAGAATGTGGAAAATGTTTTATTCAGAAAGTACAACTCATTAGACATGAGAGAAGTCATACAGGGGAGAAGCCATTTTCATGTTCAGAATGTGGGAAATGTTTTACAGAGAAACCAAATCTTGTTACACACAAGAGAATTCACACAGGTGAGAAGCCACATTTTTGTACAGAATGTGGGAAACATTTTACTGCAAAGTCAGAACTTGTCAAACACCAGAGAAAATTCATACATGGTGGAAGCCATTTTCCTATTCAGAATGTGGGAACTTGTATTGTCAGAAATCAGCCCTTGTTAGACTTCAAAGAATTCCCAAATAAGAAAATCCATTTTGATGTCCAGAATGTGGCAAAGCTTTTACAATGAAATCTTATCTTGTTACACAAAAAATTTACACTGAAAAGCTATTTTATATTTTGTATATGGGCGACGGTTTAGTATAAAATTACATCTTGCTGCAGATGAGAGAGCTCACACAATATGTGGTAAAGGTTTTATACAGAACAGAAGTCTTGTTATACATGAGAGAAAACACCTACAGAAGTAGCCATTTTCTTTAACTCATGTAATTTACAAATAGTACAAGAAAAAATACAGCAGTTACAAAGTGACATCTTATGTAATAGAGAGGGGTTTAGATTTGGAGCAGTAAATGATTATTGTATGTAATTACCCATAAATGTGCAGAAAATCAAATACAATCCAAATAACCCGTCCTATCTTCAGGATCTTTCACATTAATATATAACTGCGTCTCAGAACTTGTTAATAATCATTATTAAACATTTGCTTTTGAAACATAGCTGCGTGTTTTGTGTTTGCGCCAATCTTTCTTCATCAGTTAGATGTTAGGACGTTGCCTCAGATCCGATGGACTGGAGAAAGGGCTGGAAGGCAGTTTGTATATAGTGAGGGGAGGATCACACTGCAGATCCCAGACTTTGTGGAGTTTAGGACACTTTGTTTTTTAAGAGCCTCCTTCCATTCTCCTGTGATCAGGGCTTCCATCTATCTTTCACTTGCAGGTATCAACTAATCTGTAGCAAAACCTACAATAAACCGGATGTACTTGGATCAAGGAATTGAGTGTTCACATCATTATCGCATTGTAGAAATCTTTACAAACTTGTACAAGGCATCTCATGTGATGCCTTTGCAGATGATACCAAGGTCCCCATAGAATTGGATATTCCAGAGACCTGATAGTCCTTTCTTTCCAGGAGCTTATATTTTATGAGTGCCAAAATCTCTTATTATTCAATAAAAGTGTTTCTACAGGAATTCCCAGTGTTATAAGGCTTGTATAAAGAGACTAACATTGGCTTGCAGGAATGCTGCCTTCCAATAGGTGGCACTGCAGAGATATTGTTCCATCTTCCTTATTTTCATATTTCCCAGAAGAGCATGAATGGCCTATAAATAGAGATGAGCGAACGTACTCGTCCGAGCTTGATACTCGTTCGAGTATTAGCGTGTTCGAGATGCTCGTTACTTGTGACGAGTACCACACGATGTTCGAGTTACTTTCATCTCTGAGACGTTAGCGCGCTTTTCTGGCCAATAGAAAGACAGGGAAGGCATTACAACTCCCCCCCTGCGACGTTCAAGCCCTATACCACCCCCCTGCAGTGAGTGGCCTGCGAGATCAGGTGTCACCCGAGTATAAAAATCCGCCCCTCCCGCGGCTCGCCACAGATGTATGCTGACATAGAGGAGGGAAAGTGCTATTGGTGCCGGAGCTGCTATAGGGAGAGTGTTAGGAGTAATTTTAGGCTTCAAGAACCCCAACGGTCCTTCTTAGGGCCACATCTAACCGTGTGCAGTAGTGTGGAGGCTGCTTTTTGCAGTGTTGCACTTTTTTTTTTTTGTATATCGGCCGTGCAGAGCATTGCGCCCTGCAGTAATTATACATACTCCAGGGCCAGTAGTGGTGGTGAGGCAGGGACAGAAGACATATATTTATTGAATATAGGCAGTGGGCCTTTCCAAAAACATTTGGGAAAAAAAATCTATTTGGGCTGCCTGTGACTGTCCTCAGTGTACTGGGTCTGTGCTGGGTGTAGTTGTCCTCCTAATTCATACGCAGCCAGCTAAGTGTTACAGCAGGCTTGCACAAAATTATTTCCTGGCTCTGCTGTCCGTTCGGTAAGCGAAGTGAGCCTCCAACCACAGGCCAATAAGCGGCACATTTAATTACAGCGTTCTGTTTCTGCACTACTGGTAATACACCATGCTGAGGGGTAGAGGTAGGCCTAGAGGACATGGACGCGGGCGAGGACGCGGAGGCCCAAGTCAGGGTGTGGGCACAGGCCGAGCCAGTGCGGTGGCCAGGGGTAGAGGCAGGGCCAGACCGAATAATGAACCAACTGTTTCCCAAAGCGCCCCCTCGCGCCATGCCACCCTGCAGAGGTCAAGGTGCTCTACGTTGTGGCAGTTTTTCACAGAGACGCCTGACGACCGACGAACAGTGGTGTGCAACCTTTGTCGCGCCAAGATCAGCTGGGGAGCCACCACCACCAGCATGCGCAGGCATATGATGGCCAAGCACCCCACAAGGTGGGACGAAGGCCGTTCAGCGCCTCCGGTTTGCACCACTGCCTCTCCCCCTGTGCCCCAACCTGCCACTGAGATCCAACCCCCCTCTGAGGACACAGGCACTACCGTCTCCTGGCCTGCACCCACACCCTCACCTCCGCTGTCCTCGGCCCCATCCAGCAATGTCTCTCAGCGCAGCGTCCAGACGTCGCTAGCGCCACTGTTTGAGCGCAAGCGCAAGTACGCCGCCACGCACCCGCACGCTCAAGCGTTAAACGTGCACATTGCCAAATTGATCAGCCTGGAGATGCTGCCGTATAGGCTTGTGGAAACGGAGGCTTTCAAAAGCATGATGGCGGCGGCGGCCCCGTGCTACTCGGTTCCCAGTTGCCACTACTTTTCCCGATGTGCCGTCCCAGCCCTGCACGACCACGTCTCCCGCAATATTGTACGCGCCCTCACCAACGCGGTTACTGCCAAGGTCCACTTAACAACGGACACGTGGACAAGCACAGGCGGGCAGGGCCACTATATCTCCCTGATGGCACATTGGGTGAATTTAGTGGAGGCTGGGACAGAGTCAGAGCCTGGGACCGCTCACGTCCTACCCACCCCTAGAATTGCGGGCCCCAGCTCGGTGCTGGTATCTGCGGCGGTGTATGCTTCCTCCACTAAACCACCCTCCTCCTCCTCCTCCTCCAACGCAACCTCTGTCTCGCAATCAAGATGTGTCAGCAGCAGCAGCACGTTGCCAGCAGTCGGTGTCGCGCGGCGTGGCAGCACAGCGGTGGGCAAGCGTCAGCAGGCCGTGCTGAAACTACTCAGCTTAGGAGAGAAGAGGCACACGGCCCACGAACTGCTGCAGGGTCTGACAGAGCAGACCGACCGCTGGCTTGCGCCGCTGAACCTCCAACCGGGCATGGTCGTGTGTGACAACGGCCGTAACCTGGTGGCGGCTCTGCAGCTCGGCAGCCTCACGCACGTGCCATGCCTGGCCCATGTCTTTAATTTGGTGGTTCAGCGCTTTCTGAAAAGCTACCCACACTTGTCATACCTGCTCGGAAAGGTGCGCCGGGTCAGCGCACATTTCCGCAACTGCAAAACGGACGCTGCCACCCTGCGGACCCTGCAACATCGGTTTAATCTGCCAGTGCACCGACTGCTGTGCGACGTGCCCACACGGTGGAACTCTACGCTCCACATGTTGGCCAGGCTCTATGAGCAGCGTAGAGCTATAGTGGAATACCAACTCCAACATGGGCGGCGTAGTGGGAGTCAGCCTCCTCAATTCTTTACAGAAGAGTGGGCCTGGTTGGCAGACATCTGCCAGGTCCTTGGAAACTTTGAGGAGTCTACCCAAATGGTGAGCGGCGATGCTGCAATCATTAGCGTCACCATTCCTCTGCTATGCCTCTTGAGAAGTTCCCTGCAAAGCATAAAGGTAGACGCTTTGCACTCGGAAACGGAGGCGTGGGAAGACAGTATGTCGCTGGATAGTCAGAGCACCCTCATGTCAATATCTCAGCGCGTTGAGGAGGAGGAGGAGGGGGAGGAGCATGAGGAGGAGGGGGAAGAGACAGCTTGGCCCACTGCTGAGGGTACACATGCTGCTTGCCTGTCATCCTTTCAGCGTGTATGGCCGGAGGAGGAGGAGGAGGAGGAGGAGGAGGAGGAGGATCCTGAAAGTGATCTTCCTAGTGAAGACAGCCATGTGTTGCGTACAGGTACCCTGGCACACATGGCTGACTTCATGTTAGGATGCCTTTCTCGTGACCCTCGCGTTACACGCATTCTGGCCACTATGGATTACTGGGTGTACACACTGCTCGACCCACGGTATAAGGAGAACCTTTCCACTCTCATTCCCGAAGAGGAAAGGGGTTCGAGAATGATGCTATACCACAGGGCGCTGGTGGACAAACTGATGGTAACCTTCCCATCCGACAGCGCTAGTGGCAGAAGGCGCAGTTCCGAGGGCCAGGTAGCAGGAGAGGCGTAGAGATCAGGCAGCATGTACAGCGCAGGCAGGGGAACATTCTCCAAGGCCTTTGCCAGCTTTCTGGCTCCCCAGCAAGACTGTGTCACCGCTCCCCAGTCAAGGCTGAGTTGGCGGGAGCACTGTAAAAGGATGGTGAGGGAGTACGTAGCCGATCGCACGACCGTCCTCGGTGACGCCTCTGCCCCCTACAACTACTGGGTGTCGAAGCTGGACACGTGGCCTGAACTCGTGCTGTATGCCCTGGAGGTGCTTGCTTGTCCTGCGGCTAGCGTCTTGTCAGAGAGGGTGTTTAGTGCGGCTGGGGGAATCATCACGGATAAGCGTACCCGCCTGTCAACCGACAGTGCCAACAGGCTTACACTCATCAAGATGAACAAAGCCTGGATTTCCCCAGACTTCTCTTCTCCACCAGCGGACAGCAGCGATACCTAAACAATATGTAGGCTGCACCCGCGGATGGAAGCATTGTTCTCTATCACCATCAAAAACGTGGACCTTTTAGCTTCATTAATCTGTGTATAATATTCCTCCTCCTCGTGAAACCTCACGTAATCACGCCGAACGGGCAATTTTTCTTAGGCCCACAAGGCTCAGTCATATAATTTTTGTAAACAATTTTTATACGTTTCAATGCTCATTAAAGCGTTGAAACTTGCACCTGAACCAATTTTTATTTTAACTGGGCTGCCTCCAGGCCTAGTTACCAATTAAGCCACATTAACCAATTCACCAATTTTTTGGGGCCCTCGCCTACAGTGTAATCCAATTAATTTTTTGCCCACCTGCATTACAGCTGACGTTACATCAGCTGTGCTGGGCACTGCAATGGGATATATTTATGTACCGCCGGTGGGTTCCAGGGAGCCACCCATGCTGTCGGTCCACACGGAGTTGTAACTACATGTGTAAGCTTCTAAAGAAACCCAGTCTGACTGGGGCATGCAGTGTGGGCCGAAGCCCACCTGCATTTAACATGACATTACCTCAGCTGTGATGGGCAATGCTATGGGATATATTTATGTGCCGCCGGTGGCTTCCTGGCACCCACCCATGCTGTCGGTCCACAGGGACTTCACAATAGGGAGTTGTACCTGCCTGTGTCTATTAATTAAAAAGCCCGGTCAGGTTGGGGCATGCAGTGTGGGCCGAAGCCTACCTGCATTTAATCGGACGTTACCTCAGCTGTGATGGCCACTGCAATGGGATACATTAATGTACAGCCGGTGGGTTCCAGGGAGCCACCCATGCTGTGGGTGCACACGGAATTCCCATTGCGGAGTTGTACCTGCCTGTGACTATTTATAAAAAACCGCGGTCTGACTGGGGCATGCAGACACCTTGACAGAATGAATAGTGTGTGGCACATAGGTTCCCCATTGCTATGCCCACGTGTGCAGCTCCTGATGGCGATGGCACAGGATTATATTTCTCATTGCTTCTGTACAGCATTGTGGGCTATCGCCCCGCCCCTTTTAAAGAGGGTCGCTGCCTAGCCGTGCCAACCCTTTGCAGTGTGTGCCTGCCGTTCCTCCTCGTGGCAGACACACTTATAAATAGACATGAGGGTGGCGTGGCATGAGTGCAGCTGAAGGCTGCGCATGGATACTTTGGTGTGCGCTGTGGACACTGCGTCGTGCGGGGGGTGGGGGTTGGGCAGCATGTAACCCAGGAGAAGTGGCAGCAGAGTGTCATGCAGGCAGTGATTGTGCTTTGTTGGAGGTAGTGTGGTGCTTAGCTAAGGTATGCATTGCTAAGGAGGGCTTTTCAGAAGTAAAAGTTGTTGGGGGGGGGCTATTAGTTATTGTGGCTTAATAGTGGGACCTGGGAACTTGAGATGCAGCCCAACATGTAGCCCCTCGCCTGCCCTATCCGTTGCTGTATCGTTCCCATCACTTTCTTGAATTGCCCCGATTTTCACAAATGGAAACCTTAGCGAGCATCGGCTATATACAAAAATGCTCTGGTCGCCCATTGACTTCAATGGGGTTCGTTACTCGAAACGAACCCTCGAGCATCGCGATAATTTCGTCCCGAGTAACGAGCACCCGAGCATTTTGGTGCTCGCTCATCTCTACCTATAAATCTCTTTCACTCACCTTCTTGGTGCTTTCCTTAAGGAGAGATTATATCTTTCCCGACCAATGTCACAGGCCTCTCACTAGCCATACCAGAAATGTAGGTCTATGATTAAAGGGGTTGTCCCGCGCCGAAACGTTTTTTTTTTTTTTTCCAACCCCCCCCCCCCCCCCCCCCCGTTCGGCGCGAGACAACCCCGATGCAGGGGTTAAAAAAGAACACCGGACAGCGCTTACCTGAATCCCCGCGCTCCGGTGACTTCTTACTTACCCGGTGAAGATGGCCGCCGGCATCTTCTCCCTCCGTGGACCGCAGGGCTTCTGTGCGGTCCATTGCCGATTCCAGCCTCCTGATTGGCTGGAATCGGCACGTGACGGGGCGGAGCTACACGGAGCCCCATTGAGAAGATAAGAAGACCCGGACTGCGCAAGCGCGTCTAATTTGGCCATTAGACGGCGAAAATTAGACGGCAACCATGGAGACGAGGACGCCAGCAACGGAGCAGGTAAGTGAATAACTTTTGATAACTTCTGTATGGCTCATAATTAATGCACAATGTACATTACAAAGTGCATTAATATGGCCATACAGAAGTGTATAGACCCACTTGCTGCCGCGGGACAACCCCTTTAAGGGCAATATGCTTGCCAAAACATGTAAGACGGCATGCTCTCTTCCTTCATGTCTGTCTGGATTGTTTAGACGCACACTGTGCAGCTTTCACTACAGCATCCTGCAGAGAAAACACATCATGTAACATTTCAATCACATCTATTTTTTTTTTTATGAATCAATGTTTATTGAAGATTTTTTACAAAATATACATACAGTGCGACACGAGAGAGGTCTAAGCTCTGTACACACCGGGCTTAACGGCCTCAGACAATATACACTTACGAGTTACAAAAACACTGCAGGCCGACACTGATCCTTTAGTTTAGAGTGATCCAATGCGGTGAACCAGAGCCTTGGAGAGCATTCTCAATGAGAATGAGAGAGGCTACGTATAATGACCTCCACTGCATATTAACCTAGTGGAGGACTAACAAATACATGGAAGAATGGGGGGTAAGTGGGGAGGAGGGAGGAGAGTGAGGGGGGTTCGAGAGGGGGGGAGGAATGGGGGTGAGGATGAAGAACCCATTCTACTCTGAGAAATAACGATCGGGAGAGCCATCGAGCAAGTCCACCGGAGAGAAAGAGCGAGAGTTTGTAAGCGAGGTCAATGGAAGGTGTCATATTGAGTCAAAACTCAAGAAGTACCAGCTGGCCATAACAATTACGACCGGAGGTCGTGAGTATTGATGGAGGGAATCATTATTGTAAGTTTAGCTTTGCGTTTCATCTGCTCCGCCCTGGACACAAGGCACCAGATCAAACCCCAGTGTTCCACACCACTGCTCTCCAAGGGAACCATGTTTCAATGAATTTCTCATGTGTACCCTTGGTCCAACTCGAGAGCTCCTCTAGATTAGCAAGGAGATTCACTCTGTCTCTGCAGAGGTCCACCGAGGTGGGATCTTTTTGCTTCCACAGCAAGGGAATTAGAGCCTTAGCTGTATCGATTAATAAAGCAATCAACTTGTGCTTAAGGGGGTGAAAGGCGGGGGTCGGCCTCCAAAGGAGAACCACCTCAGGGGAGAGTGCCAAACCCGGCAAGAGCTGTTTTAGGATCCCGCCTACCTCGCCCCAGAAGGGAGCAATGCGGGGGCACTCCCACCAAATGTGAAAGTATGAGCCAGTATCCATCTCGCATCTCCAACAACTATCCTGTGCAAGTAGTTTGTGGTCTGAAAGCCATTGTGGGGTTCTATACCATCTTGCCAGGAGTTTATAATGCGATTCCTGGGAGGTAACGCATGGGGAGAGTCCGAAAGCTGTCTTTAGAATGAGTTTGGTTTCGCTAGAAGATAGGGATATCTTAACCCCTTAGTGACCAAGCCTGTTTGCGCCTTAATGACCAGGCCAAATTTTGCAAATCTGACATGTCACTTTAACATGGAAAAACAACAGAAAGGTTTTGCATATCCAAGCGATTCTGACATTGTTTTTTCGCCACATGTTGTACTTCATCTAGGCGGGAAAAAAAGACCGATAGAATTTGTGCTTATTTATTAAAAGCACCAAAATTGGGAAAATGTTGAAAAAATTGTCATTTTTTCACATTTCCAACTGCAATATCTTAAATATGTGCAAACATAATATAGAAATTTTTGCTAAGATTTATATTTCCACCCATTTACTTTATTTTGGGCGCACATTGGAAAAACTTTCGTTTTTTTTTTTACAATTTAGGAGACGTACAAATTTAACATTACTTTTTAGCATTTTGAGAACACTTTGTTTTCCTACACCAACCCAAGATTGGAAAGGCTCATGAGTGTCAGAATAATAGATATGCCCACAAATGACCCCATTTTAAAAACTACACCCCTTAGTGTATTCACTGAGGGGTGTCATGAGTATTTTGACCCCACAGTTTTTTTTCAAGAATTAATTCAATTTAGAGGAGAAAAAGTAAAATTTCATATTTTTGCAAATCTATCATTTTAAAGACATATTTTTTCCTATAGTTTACATGAAAATGAGGATTTACACCCCCAAATGGATACCCCTGTTTCTCCCGTGTTCAGAAATATACCCATTGTGGCCTAAATATTATATCTGAGTCCACAACGGGGCCCAAAACGAAAGGAGTAGTCAGTGTCTTTCAGAACAGACATTTTGCTTGAAGTCCTTTTAGACCCCATAGCACACATGTAGAGTTCTTGAGTGCCCAAAACCATAGAGAACCCCCATAAATTACGCCATTTTGAAAACTAGACCCCTTAACGAATTTATCTAGGGTCTACTGTGTATTTTAACCCTACAATTTTTGAATAGATCTAAGCAAAGCAGTAAGAAAAAATTACGATTTTCATTTTTTGGGCTATTGCGTCAATTTAAAAACAGTTTTTTTTGTACAGCACACATATAAATGAAGACTTTCACCCCAAAACGGATACCCCTGTTTGTCCCGTGTTTAGAAACATACCCATTGTGGCCCTAATAGACTTACAGGACACATGGATAGGCCTACAATGAAAGGAATACCCGTCGGATTTCAGGGTACAACTGAATAAATTCCAGGCCCCATTGCCCACTTATTGAGCCATTGAGCGGCCAAAACTATAAAGAACCCCCTCAAATGACTCCATTTTGAAAACTAGACCCGGTAACAGATTCATCTAGGATTGTACTGCGTATTTTGACCCCACAGTATTTGAATGAATCTAAGCAAAGCAGAAGGAAATAGTTACGATTTTCAATTTTTTGGGCAATTTTTTAAATTTAAAAACAGTTTTTTTGTACAGTGTACATAGGAATGAAGACGTTCACCCCCAAATGGATACCCCTATTTGTCCCGAGTTCAGAAACATACCGATTGTGGCCCTAATTTACTTACAGGACCCATGGCAAGGCCTATAAAGGAGGGAACACCCGTTAGATTGCAGGGTACAATTGAATAAATCCCAGGCCCCATTGCTTATTTGTACGGAATAAAAATTTACTCCCTAAAAATTCCCCCCCCTCCGCACCCTTTTTGGCATTCGCAAATCTCAGATAAAAGTAATAATGTGAACTGTGTGGTATTTACGAAGACAGGGGTAATTACGGAGGCTGGCTGGAATGGGCCCATGGGGCCATAAAACCGGTATCCCCCCTCCTCTCATGCTTTTTGGGGGTCATTTCTTGACCTCCATAGCGAGTATGGGGTGTAAAAAGTGGCGTTCCATGAGTCTCCGTAAGCTTGATGAGTTGCGGCGGTCTCACATAGAAGGCGCTCAACAAGCTGCTCCTGGAACTGCATGAAGGCAAGCATTCCCAGGGCTTCCTGTAAAATACGTATTACAGGTAGCGGTCTAAATAACGCCGGGCTCACGCAGCCATAGGCGTAATCTGCTTGCGGAGGCCTGCAGCGGATCTCATCTGTGAGCCCGGCTGTGACCCTGCGTACGGCCGCCTAATGTACTGCGCATATGTGCCTACTCACACAGGCGGTCATGCGCAGTACACCATTTTTTTGTTTGTATTTCCCGCACCGTCGCTTAGCGATGACGCTGGTACCCGCAGCCCGTATACAACGTAGTTGCGTATGGGCTGCGGGTATATCCGCGACCATGGAGCACAATGGGCTCTATGTTGCGGCTATCCGCGGTAAAATAGAACCTGCTGCGTTCTCTTTTCTGCGAGTGGATTACACAATTCCGACCCACTAATGTGAGCGGAATTGTGTAATCCAATGCGATTGATCTGCGTATTACCGCGGATCAGACGTATGCGGAATCCGTAATTCCTATCCGGTCATGTGAGACCGACCTAAGGTAGATCGCTACCTTTTTATCATGTGACAGGGGACCGCTCAACGAGGCCATCGGTCACTGCTCCAGGCTCTCGGCGACCGTTGGTCGCCTGGGAGCAAGGAGGTTTTAAGTTTCCTGGGCTCCCCGACTTCTGCGCATGTGTCCAGTGTTTTGCCGGCGGTCGCATGTGCAGAATCCGGGTAAGTTCACGGATGAGGATCGCGTCGGGGTGCAAATATGGAGGCCTCCGATAAAAAGTTTCATCTCCTCTCACCGATCGCATCGGTGAGGGGAGATGAAACTTCAAATTTTTTTTAAAACTTTTATGAGATCGCCATTATCCATTGTATAACGGCGAACACGTGAACAGGAACCGCTCACCGCGGCTCTCCGTGAAATCTCCAGGCTCTTGGCTCAGTTTTGTAGCCAGGAGCAGGGAGATTTTCAATTATCTTGGCAATCCACAGCTTTTGCGCATGCGTCCGCCATTTTGGCGACAGGCGTGTGCACAGAAGCTGGGGTAACGTCCGCGGATAAATCTGGGGGCCTTATGTGCGTACTTTCATCCTCCCTCACGGATATGATCCGTGAGGGGAGATGAAACGTACGGTTTTTAAACTTTTTTAAACTTTTTAAAACTTTTTTTTTTTTTTTACTTTTTCACACTTTTTTTTTTTTTACTTTACATGATCACTGTTATCATTGGATAACAGTGATCATGTCTCCGGTGAAATCTCTCTGCTCCTGGCTACACATGGCAGCCAGGAACAAAGTGATTTTGAATTTCCCGGGGCTCGAGCCCCTCTGTGCACGCGCCCGATGTCAATCATCGGACGCGCATGCGCAGAGGGGGACTTCGGGTCCCGGACCATCGGGACATCGGGGAGGACTTAGGTGAGTATTTTCACCTCCCCTCATGGATTCGATCCATGAGGGGAGGTGAAACTAGCACTTTTTTTTAACTTTTTAAACTTTTTCGCGATCGCCGCTATCCAATAGATAGCGGCAATCGCGGGCCCGGGGACCGCTCACTGCGGTCCCCGGTAACACCTCCTGGTTCCCAGCTACCTTCAGGAGCCGGGAGCCAGGAGGTTCTGAATTTACCGGGGGCTCCCGGGCTTCTGCGCATGCGCCTGACGTAATTGTCTGGCGCGCATGCGCAGAAGGCCGCCGGCGGGTCCGGGAGGACCAGATCTCCGGGGGACACCGCCGACAAGCCAGGTTAGAATTTGCAGCTGCTCTGATGGATCCGATCCATCAGGGCAGCTGAATATCTATCTTTTTTCAGTTTTATTTACTTTTTTGCGATCGGCGCTATCCATTGGATAGCGCCGATCACAATGCCGGGGGGGGGGGGGTCCCCGCAGCCCGGGATGACAGCTCCATGCTGTCGGCTACCTGCAGGCACTGACAGCATGGAGCTGTCACGTCCACGGCCCGAGGGGCTTTATTCTCTGTAGGTCGGAAGTTTTTACGTCCTCATAGAATAAAGCCCACTTCGGGAGGACGTAAAAAGGCTATGGTCTGGTCGTTAAGGGGTTAAGCTCTCTCTCCCACGAGACGAGGAAGGCAGGTTTCGTCTCCCTCGGGGGAGATATATAAAGTGTTTGCGAATGTAGGACACTTTTCTAGAAGCTGGGGTAGGTCCCTCCAAAACGATCTCGAATGGAGTAGGTGGTCTGATATCTTTATGTCTTCTTTTCAAAAATTCGTTTATGACTTTTAACAAGTGAAAGGATATGAGGAAAGGAAGAGAGCGGTTGGGGAGGACGTCTTTCAGGGTAGATATGGGGGCCTGATGTGCTATAGATACCACATTCTGGAAGTTTTTGTCCTCTAGGGTCTTCCAGATTTTAACTGAGCAGGGGTCTAACGGGAGGGCCATATACCTATATAGAGCTGATAAGGGAGTGTAAGGGGAGGGACTAGGAGCCAGAGTCCTCCCTAGAGCGGCCCAGGTCTCAAGAGTCCGCCTCAGGAGCGGGCCACCTTTCCGTTTCCCCTTGCTTCTTCCCTCCGGGAACCAGAGGTCTGCATCGAAGACCGGGCTGTAGGCGCCTCTGGCAAGAAGCTGAAGCATAGGGTCTTTACTGGGATGGGCTAATTCCATCCAATGGTTTAGATGGGTAGCCAAATATAACTCTCATCGGCAAGGCAGGTCCACTCCCCCCTCCGAGCGCCGCTTGATCAGCATGCAATGGGCCAGCCTAGGTCTCCTTCCCCTCCAGAGGTATCTGGAGAAGATTGTACACAATGTCTGGAAGAAATTGGAAGGGATAAAAATCGGTAGAAGCCTAATTTTATAGAGGATGATGGGGATGACATATGATTTTAATATGTTTTTCCTTCCCAGCCACGATATGAAGGGCTTGTCATAGGATCTTAGTAATTTTTTAATTTTAGGTAGTAGCGGAAGGAAATTTGTTGAGTATAGGTCCTCAGCCTTTTTTGTTAGGTTTATGCCCAAGAAGTCAATTGTTGAATCCGACCAGGAGAAGGGGGATTTGTTTTTAATGGCCCTAAAGCGATTAGGGGGAATAGATATATTTAAGGCAATCGATTTAGCCAGATTGATTTTAAAATTGGAGAGGGATCCGAAGTTCTCCAGCAAAGAGACAAGGTGGGGGAGGCCAACCTCCGGGTTTGTAATGAGAAAAATGATGTCGTCTGTATAGGCTGTGGACGAGAGTCTCCCCTCCCACTCTTAGGCCTTGTATCAATGGGTCTGACCTGACTTTCTGTAGGAAGGGTTCGAGGTCAAGAATGAATAAGGTAGGGGAGAGGGGGCAGCGCTGCCTCGTACCGTTATTTATATTGAACGAAGGGGATAGAGTGTTATTGATTTTAAGTTGTGCGTATGGCGTCGCATATAGGGTGAATATTGCTGATATAAATTTTGAAGGGATGCTGTAGTGCGTTAGGACGTGCTCCATGTAGGTCCAATTGACCCGGTCGAATGCTTTTTTGGCATCCGTGCCGATAAAAGCGAGCGGGATATTATGGACTTGGGAGTAATTAGCTTCATGGAGCAGTCTAAGGCAGTTGTCTCTACCTTCCCTACCTTTGACAAATCCGGATTGTTCAGGATTGATCAACTTCGTAATATATTTTTCAAGTCGCTTGGTTAGGATTTTGGCCCAGAGCTTTACATCAAAATTAATAAGGGAGATAGGGCGATAGCTCCCGCAGGATTCAGGATCTTTGTTTTCCTTATATACTAGGGTGATGTGAGCCTCCTGCGCCTGTCTAGATAGAGGAGCCCCGTGTAATAATGAGTTAAAGAGTTCAGTTAGTTTAGGTAGAAGGGTAGACTTAAAAGTCTTATAGTAAATAAGAGGCAGGCCATCAGGACCGGGGCTTTTACCTGGAGGGGAGGAGTTTATGAGTTCTTCTACTTCTTGGGTAGTAATAGGGGTCAGGAGATCTATCAATTCCTCCTCGTTTATTTTAGGAAGGTTGAGTTCTTTAAGGAAGGAGTTGATCTGTACCTTAAAGTCCAGGGTAGACCCTGGAGAGAGAGAGTCCCGCAGGGTATATAGGCTAGAATAAAAGCTTTGAAATTCCCTAGCGATTTCGGGTGTGGAGGAGACCGTCAGGCCTTCTGTTGTTTTGATGGATTTTATAAGGTTTCTCGTACGGGCTTTCTTTATAAGTGCAGAGGTATATTTACTTCCCTTGTTTCCCTGTGCATAGTTGACATGCTTGAGGTACAGGTACTTTCTATTATATTTAGACACAAGAATGAGTTTAAGTTCTCTTCTGCGGGATGCTAATTCCTCAGAGGAGGACTTATTTAAAGTTTGTTTCGAGGCGCGTTCGAGCTTAGAGATTTGGGCAAGCTTATTGTTGATTTCTAGTTGCTGTTTTTTCTTTGCTCTTGCGCCTGCTGCGATCAAGAGCCCTCTCATGAAGGCCTTATGGGTCTCCCATATCAACGGGATTGATAGATCGTCTGATTTGTTTAGTTGAAAAAATTCTTCCATCATATTATTTAGTCGTGTTCTCTCCTCCTCAAGATTGAGAAGGGAGGGTATAAGTCTCCAACGCCATTCTTGGGGGGAGGGATTTGGCAGGTGAAGGTCTAAATGGACCGAAGCGTGGTCAGTAACCACTATAGAGTCAATTGAGGCCTTCTCTACCTGTTGGAGAAGAGGGGATGACACAAAGATGTAATCAAGGCGCTGGAAGGAGGAGTGGACCTGTGAGAGAAACATGTAATCCCTAGAGGTCGGATTCATGCATCTCCAACTATCAACCAGATCCATCCCAGAGAAGGTACAAATAAGTTTAGCTAATTTCCTTTGGGATACATGCGATTTTCCTGTTGAGGAATCTATTAGAGGACAGAGTGTAAGATTAAAATCCCCACCTAAGATGATCTGGCCATCAGCAAAAAGTGTGAGAACCTCTAATTGTTTAACTAGCCAGGTCACCTGATCAGTATTTGGGGTATATAGGTTCGCGAGGGTTATCTTAGTGTTATTTAGAAGGCCCCTTAAGAAAAGAACCCTGCCCTCCTCGTCTGACGCGCGTGCCTCACAAGCGAAGTTGAGAGATTTGTGGAGCAAAATTGAGACCCCTTTTGAGGCGGATGATGGATGTGAGTTGTGGAATGCGAGTGGATACTGCTTACCTGGAAGAGTCAGGCATCTGTCGTCCCTGAAGTGGGTCTCCTGCAGGAAGACCACGCCGGAACCGTACCTCTTCAATAAGAGTGCCACATGATGCCTCTTTTGAGGGGTGTTCAGGCCATTAACGTTGAGCGTCGTGACACGTAAAAGATCATCCATGTCTCGACCTTGGGGCTGGTGGATATTTCTTCTCTTTACAGGGAAGGAAAGAGGCAGATATTATATGATGAAGTCAAGCTTATCCTATAGAATCAGACTCTCCTCTCTCCCAGTGGAGGTGTAGAATGAGTTTATAGGAGGTTTGGGTAAATTAGGGGGGGGGGTAGGGAAGAGGAGGAAGGGACGGGAATTGACAGTAAAGGAAAGATTAAGACAATAAGTAGACAGAAAACAGATACGCTAACGTAACAAATAGGAATTAGCGTCACCGAGTCCCAAAACATTGGTCTCGGTTCTGAGTGGGAGCGAGTTGTCTGTGCTCTAGACTAGAGGACAGAGAACTATGTAGTCAGCCTGACCAGACAAACGCTCACTCAGTCCAATAAGTAGAATAACAAATGTAACAGTCACAGAGAGAGAAGACCCTCTCAGGAGGGAACATGAGAGAATAAGCAGTATAATAATTCAATTAGCAATCGACCAATAGAATAGAATAGGATAGAATTGAAGGGGCTGTGTCCCCCTGGGACTCCTTGATGGCAAATGGATCCCTTGGGGGGATCTGTCAGGGGAGTAGTCCCAACTTAGGTAGAGTCTTTTTCACGGCTTTTTGAAATAAGCTCGTGGGGATAAACTTCCGGGCTGCCACACGGAAAAGAAGGAGCATCCTCAAACTCAGGTGTCGGAATTGACCACAGGGTCCTTAGCTTTTTTCTTTTTCCCTTTAAGGGATTTCAGATTACCCGCCACTTGCCAGGCCTCAGGTGGGGAAAGCTTCGGCAGTTTCGGAAACTCCGGAAGAGGGAGCCAACATGGTAGTTCTATAGGGTCCATCTCCAGATGTTCCCAGCAGCTGCGGAGATCCTCCGGAGAGCGAACCATGAATCTGCGATTCTTATAGAAAATGCTAATGCCAAAAGGAAATAGCCAAGCATAGCGTATATCTCTTGCTCTTAGTGCTTCCAGAAGAGGGCGAAGAATATGTCGCTTCGCAAGAGTGGCTGGTGAGAGATCCTGAAAGATCTGAATGGGGGAATCCCCATAATTGAGGTCTTTACAGAGTCTTGCTGCTTTTAGTATAGCAGAAGTGTCCTGAAAGGATAACAATTTGCAGACAACATCTCGCAGTGGGTCTGTTGGGGGAGGTAGAGGTCTGAGGGCTCTGTGGACCCGCTAAACGGTTATTGAAGCTCTTTCTGCTCCCAGGAGCTGCTCAAAAATTTCCGCAGTGACCTTACGGAGGGATTCCGCCGCCCAGGACTCCGGGAGGCCCTTAAATCGTAAATTACACCTCCGATTACGATTTTCCAAATCTTCCTGGAGGATAAGAGCACGATTCAGGTGCTCATGTTGCTCTTTAAGTATGCTGGCAACGGCTAAGGCATGGGAGGTGACAGAGGCAGAAGCAGTCTCATGGTCTTCTATTGTGCGGCCCATATGTTTAAAGTCCTCCTTTATTTCTGCCAGATCGCAATGATGGGGTTCAGGGCATTCATAATTAACTCCTTCATGAAACCCCTTGACACATTTTCAGTGTCATCCTCGTCTGATGAGGACTCTCCCTCCCCCTCCTTACTGTAGTTAGATGCAGCTCCCTGAGCCGGCGCCATCTTGGAGGACGGGTGCGGGGAGCGGGAGCTCCGTTCTTTAAGGTAACACTGCATGCCCTTCTGGTTTTTAGAAGCTTTAGGTGTGCAGGGTGTAGAGAGAATTTGTTTACCAAGAAGAAGACTATCAGATTCCGTGTAGTAGTCTGGACCCAGGAGAAATACAAATTATACCAGCAGTATCAAGTGATTTCTAATTTATTTTTAGGGTGGTCAAAAGATTATATACTATAAATGACATCACAGCAAAAGTATATACCTCCAAGATTAATAATAATACATGATAGGCTACAATAAAAGTGATTAACATAAGTTACACCTCCTTAAGTGTATCTATTACATACAATAAGACCGTCATAAATTCAGGAGAAAGGAAGGCCTGGGAAGGTGCCCTACAGTCTAGTCACTTCTCCCTGTTTATGTTATTCTATAAACATACATGAGTGATTTAGTAGACTTGTCTTATCTTCTAATCTTTCTTCCTCAGAAGACATGCAGGCCTATAGAAGAGTTTGGTTTAACTCCTTCACTACTCATACCAGTATCAGGCTCTACAATGAAATATAGAATAATTAACTGATACATTGATCTACAATTTTCTTAACATTCCCCACTTTAGATCAATACGTCAACACAGTAAATACACATATGTAATGACTCTACCACAGACCCCCTGGCTACGGCCCGAAGCTTTATTACCAGGAGGTCTGGGTTCACACTTCAATACTAAATATGTAATTATTTCATATAAAAGTATTACATTGATGCATATATATATATGAAGTCATTCCACTAATTGTACCCAAAATTAGGCCCGCCCCCCAAGAGAAGCTTGGCCTTGATTTATTATCCAATTGATGTTCCTTTCTTCATATATAAATGATTGTCCATCATGATATAAAATCTTACTTATCGAAATGTCCATCAGTTATTTAGAGCAATCCTCCGGTACAATCAGGACACACTGGAATCAAAATGTCACACTTCAAAATCATCAAAGTAAAATGGCGCTTTCTTCGTAGAACTTTTAACCATCACTTGTCATACAGAGGCGGTCACCTGACCCAGTAAGCCATCTTGTTCTTCGTCATCTTGTATATTTTAAAAAATAGTTTTGGTGATGGAAGTGTTAATAAGGTTTTGTAACAGTCCTCGGATACAGCAGCAACCGCAGAGTACTAGAATGGAGGCAAATACTGACATAGAGACTAATGTGGAGTATATGACTTGTGACCAGTGTCCGAACAAGTTTTCCAACCAGTCTGTGAATGGATTGTCTATACCAGAGTTCTCAGCTAGTTCATTTGACAATGCATTTAACCCTTCCAGTGCTCGAGTAACACTACCATCTGGTGCAGTGTTATTAGGAATGAAAGTACAACAATATCCTCCAATCATTTTACAAACTCCTCCTTTTTCTGCTAGCAACATATCAAGAGCCATTCTATTTTGCCATGCAATGAGTGAGGTAGGTCCTAGTTGTTCCGCTAGGCCCTTGATTGCATCTCTTGTATAATTAACAAATCTCTGTTGGTTATAATATATATAATTAATCCAGTCTACATTTTTATTCACTGTTACCCACCATGCAAGAAGAGACTCAAACCCCGCAGCTATCTGATTCCTTGCCTTATACTCGTCCGGTACCCCCCTTGGGACCCCGATGGTGTCAATGTAAACATTGGCGTCAAAGGAACCTTTGGGAGAGGTGTCCCTAGTTCTCCGGACACGGCCCTTGCTGTTGCCCTCGGAGGTCATGAGGTACACAGGCATTATCAGTTGTACCAAAGCACAATCCCCGTTGAGGTCCGTACCTGGCACCTGTTTTAAACGCCTGTCCCCACACAACCACCACACGTCTGCACGTGCTCTCTGTAGCTCAGGCCATATCCCAGAAAATAGCGTGCCCTTTACAGTTATCCTCTCTGCACAGTATCCTTTAGGCAGTCTCCCGTAGTCTGCCTCGGTCCCATTACCAGGTAACGCGAAGCAAGTATAATTCCCAGGATAGGAGACAACGGCAGGTGGTATTTGGTCCCCGCTCACAGGTGGAAACAGCAAACTCAATGTATAACATGGATCACTTATCTGTGGGGTGTAGGTAGAATTGAAAAGCTTAATCATACATTTTAACCCTTCAGGATCAGTAGCATTACTGAGTGGAAAAGGTATTGTGCCCAAGTGTGGTCTGGCTGTGGCACAAATGATACAATTTTCTTTTCTCAAACTATGTGCAGTGTATCTTAACCATTCCAACCATTTATTCTTTTCCTCATATCCCACTTCTAAAGCTAACTGGTCTTCCATTGTGAGATTTGTAAACCTTATAGTGTCACCGAAATCTTCAACCATTGTGTCACTCTGTGTTTTAGTTATTTCCATATATTTTGTTTTATTTTGAATTACTTGTATAAAGAAATGTCCTATTGGATTAATTCCAGATACCCATGCACCTATAGCAAACAACCTTTGGTCTTTTAAGATAGGGTTTTGCAGTGTGATTAACAATTGATTACAATCTTTGCTATGTGTGCATGGGGAGTTTACTGCCTTTATTACAGATAATCTTTTCTTTAAGCTTTGAGCATTCATCCTTGACATTGTATAACCCCAATCCTGGGCCGCAGTGGTCCACAAGGCTTGAGACCAACCTGTACATTCAGTTCCAATATCAAGAAAACAAATATATTTGTCTGCCCAGGTAAGTTTCTTTGCTGCAGTGTGATCCCCACAGTTCATCAACTGACACATGTCTACCAGTATGGTGCTTGTCACTCCTTCTATAAACGTTAAATTCAGAGCTCTACCAGTATCCTCCCATTGTGTAGGATCAGGGTAAATATGATGATGACCTCTGACAATTTCAGGGGTGTCATCAATAGCATTCCCCAGACTCACCAATACACCAAAAAGAAATGCTATTCCTGCCATTTTGTCTTTACCGAGGAGGCCTTTGGGAAAAGGGGTGTGGATTTCTTCACCGGTTTGAGACGAGGACCACCTAATGTGGCCCCCCCCCCTTTGTAGTGGACTTTTAACCCAGAACCTCCTCAGCACACTGTCCCTGCCCTGCCTGTGTTACCTTTTTACAGTGAGATTGGTGAATCCAGGTTTGCCGTTCAGCAATCTTTATTGCTGTGGGGGTGGTGAGGAGTACTTGGTAAGGTCCTTCCCACTTTGGGGTCTTCCAGCTCTTTTTCTTTATAACTTTGATTAGGACCCAATCACCTGGTATTATTTTCTCGTCCCATTGTACTGGTTCTTCTGGAACAGAATTGGAAAGAATGATTTCTTTAGATTGCAATAATTTAGCCATGTATTCTGCAAGAGTCCTATCTGCTTCTTCATCCCCCCTTACTATATTAAGTTGAGGTATTTTAAATGGTTTACCATACATTATTTCAAATGGACTTAAACCTTCCTTAGTGGGGGTAATATGCATACTAAGTACTGCTAGAGGTAAGCAATATATCCAATTCCTTCCCGTCTGCTCCATGGCTTTCTTAAGTTTGTTTTTAAGTATACCATTATGTCTTTCTACCAATCCTGCTGATTGAGGATGGTAGGCACAGTGATGTTTCAACTCTATATTTAATACTTCTCCTAGCTTGGAGATGACTTCGTTCACAAAATGGGCTCCATTGTCACTATAGATCCTCTCTGGTACTCCAAACCTAGGTATTATTTCCCTTAATAATGCTTTAGCCACTGTGGCTGCGTCTGACTGACCCGTGGGAAACACTTCTATCCACTTAGTTAAAGCATCTATGATAACTAGGCAGTATTTCTTACCTTCACATTTGTTTAATTCAATATAATCCATACAAATGTGCTGGAAGGGATACTGAGGTGTCGGAAAATGCCCCCTTCTTGGTCTTATATTCCCTTGTGCATTGTGTTTTGCACAGACAAGACAGGACAAACAAAATTTTTTTGAGTAATTTGTGAAGCCATACGCTGCGAATACTTTAGATATCAGTGCAACCATCCCTCCTGTTGAGACATGGCAGAGACCATGGCTCAATACTGCTGCATATCTAAATAGTGACTTGGGTAGGATGGGTTTATCATCTGTGGAAATGTATAATCCATCTTTCTGTATAGCTCCTTTGTTTATCCAGTATTGTATCTCATTTTGTGGGGCATGTGTTTGCATATCTTTGAGTATTTGCATGTCTAGGGTTACAGTTTCTGGCATATACATTTGTTGTGTCTGTGAAGCTTCCTTTGCAGCCTCATCTGCTCTTCTGTTCCCTATAGAAATGGGATCTTGGTTGGACGTATGTGCTTGACATTTACAAATTGCTAGTTGTGCGGGTAGTTGTATAGCATCAAGTAATTGTAAAATCAAATCTTTATGGTTTATGTCTTTCCCTGTGGAGGTGACCATCCCCCTGTTTTTCCATTGTTGTGCAAACACATGTACTGTAGAAAAGGCATATTGGCTATCAGTGTAAATAGTGACCTTCTTACCCTGTGCCCACTGACAGGCCTTAGTCAGAGCTACTAGTTCTGCTGCTTGTGCAGAGTAGTGCTTTGGCAAGGACCCAACTATTACAGTCTGTTCCAGTGTAACCACGGCATATCCGGTGGCGTTAGTGCCATCAGGGTTCTTCCTAGATGACCCATCTACAAAGAGAGTGTATTCAGCATCCATAAGAGGTATATCCTGTAGATCTGGTCTGGGTAAAACATTTTGCGCTATCTCCCCCAGACAGTTATGTGGAGTACCGTCTGAAGAAATAGGCAGTAAGGTAGATGGATTGAGTGTTGTGCATCTCTCAATTGTCAGATGTGGCTGTGAGAGCAGTAGTGTCATGCAGGAGAGATGTCTGGAAGGACTAAGATATGAGATCTTGTTTTGCAGGAGAATAACTGCAACAGCGTGTGGTACTTTCAGTGTAAGTGGGTGGAACAACACTATAGTGGCAGAAGATTTGATTGCTTCAGCTGCTGCTACTACCGCTTGTACACAGGGGGGGAGCGCGCGGGCCACTGGATCTAATCTGCAAGAGTAGTATGCCAGCTGTCTCTGTTTTCCCCCGTGTTCTTGAGTTAACACAGAGGTCATATATCCTTCCCTTGAGTCAACAGTTTGCACAAAGGGCTTGCTGTAATTTGGGAGGCCCAAGACAGATGTGCCCACCAGAGTCTGTTTTAATGTAACAAAGGCTTCTTCAGAGGACCCATCCCACTGGATCTTATCAGCTGCAGCCAGAGGTTCATCATAGATGAGTCTGGTAAGAGGTGGTGTCAGAGATGCATAGTTTGGGATCCAGGCTCTGCAGAAGTTTGTCATTCCCAAAAAAGACATCATTTGTTTTTTTGTTTGTGGTTTTGGGACTTCCAGGATTGCTTTTTTTCTGATGTCATCTAAATGCCTACCTTCATGGGACAGATTATACCCCAAATATTTAACTGTTTGCTGACAATATTGGAGTTTCTTCCTATTTACTTTATGGCCTTGCTCATAGAGAAACCTCAAGAGTGCAATTGTGTCCTCCCTACAATTCTCCTCACTGTCTGCTGCCAGCAGTATGTCATCAACATACAGTAGTAGCTGACTACCTTTAGGAGGTTGGAACTGGGCTAAGTTTGCTGACATAGCCTGGGAGAAAATTGTAGGAGACTCACAATACCCCTGTGGTACCCGGGTAAAGGTATATCTTTTTCCCCTATACGTGAAAGCAAACCAAAATTGGTGATCAGGGTGTACAGGTATGCTAAAAAAAGCATTACTAATGTCCACAACAGTAAAATGAGTAGATTCTGGTCTGAGGTCATTAAGTAGAGTATGTGGATCTGGTACTGTGGGGGCTCTTGGAATTACGGCCTTATTAACTTGTTGTAAATCCTGCACCATCCTCCATCCCATGGATGGAGGAGCCTTTTTAACCGGGAACAGAGGTGTGTTACAGGGACTGTCTGGACATGGCACAATGACTCCTGCTTGTAACAGATCTTTGATTATAGGCTCTATGCCAAGTTCAGCTTCTGGTTTAAGGGGGTACTGTCTCTGATGTGGACGGAAGGTAGATCTAGGAGTAATAGTGACTGGTTCTACTCCCTTTATCAATCCAACATCAGCTGGCCCTTTTGACCACAGACTATCAGGCAACTGTTCAAGGTCAGTCTCCTGCACTGTAAGGTTTATGTGTCAGGGTAACAACGATCCTTCTGAAATCAAGGCTTCAGGATGTGCTACCAAAGTAGTTTGGACTATTTTTGCAAATGATTTTAACTTAGGATTTTCCCAGATGCCATCTGACCTCCGGATCCAATCCTTACTTTGTTTACAAGCACGTATAAATTGGCCTAGTTCTTTCCATTCTGCATTTGGTGGTTTTGAGAGGGATATATGGGGGCTTAGTCCTTTGTATAGTGACTGCATGTGTTCACTAAGGATACATGAGGCTGCGGAAAATCCCTCTGTATCCCAGAATATCTGTTCCACTGTGATGGATGTGGGACTCTCTCTAAACAATTCCTTTTCATACGAGATATCCGGCCCTTGATAGAACCGGTACCACATAGTACAATGAAGATTTAGTTCTGGCTGAAACTCCACCCTGGCGGAAAGCGTTTTTTCACCAGGATGGCATTGCAGTGCTGTAATTACTTGTTTCTCTGCCTCCTTCATTATGTTATTCACTTCCCACCTACATTGCTCCACTGCTATCTTCAGTGTGTAGTATGTCTGCAGTTCTCCAGGGGCTGTTCTAACTTCAAATTTATTTCCCTTGGGGATAATAGAAATACCTAATTCCGTCATCATATCACGTCCCAATAAATTTACTGGACATATTCGAAACACTATAATCTGACATTTTACAGACTTATTTGTCTCTGGGTCCGTTATGATAACGGGTTCAGAGAGGGATTCCCTGTGGGTCCGGCCATTAACCCCTCTTACCATGATATGACTGTTACTGCATTTTACATCAGGTACATCATTGGGATGTATTAATGTCCTGGTCGCTCCTGAGTCCACCAGGAAAGTAATCATCTGCCCATTCACTTGGAGATCTATCTCAGGCAGAGTAGAAATTGCCAAGAGATCCTCCAAGTGTTGTACATCCACCTCTTCTAGTCATTTTTCCCATGGTGTCCGAGAGTATTCGTTCTCTGGACATCCTCGGGCAATATGACCAGATTTCCCACAATTCCCAACACACAATTGAGTCCCTGAACGGCGCCCGACCTCTGCTTCTCCCTCTACCTCTACCTCCACGTCCTCTCGCTGTCCAATGACCTCTCTGACTTTCCTGAACCATCGTATCACATTCTTCTCCCTGTATAAAAACTCTTACTCTCTCACCCTTCTTTCCCTTTTCTTTGTAAAATTTTTCCGCATGTTTTGCATACTCCAAAACATCCTGCAATGATCCTGTTCTAAGGGTAACCATATGTTTCGTTATATAACCTCCTATTTCTTTCTTCACTCCACTTACAAACGCATTCTTTAACTGCTGATTATATGCAGCATTCGGATCATCTCTCTCTTCCTGATTTCCCTCTGGTGCCTCTAGTCCACTATAGATGTCAAATACTTCCTTCAGTCTGTGATAATACTGATCTACATCCTCATCATCTCTCTGAGTACATCTATTTATTTCCACCCAATTCGTCCTTCTAGCCCACCTATTCCTACATCTTTGAATTAAATTGTTTGTTCTCTCTATTAAATCCTGATTATCATGTGGAAGGGGTCTACCATCTCCTCCCCTCCCATTCCAATTGCCTTCTACAGAACTCCAATCTGGCCCTAGAATTCTTCTAGCTGCTCTCTCTATTTCTTCCCCATTTAATTTATAGCTTCTCATTAACCCTCTGAATTGTTCATCAAACTGTCGGGGGTCTATTTTTGGATGCTTAATATGCTCTGTTGCTTTTACAACATCCTTCTCTGTCCATGGTCTGTATACTTCCATGGTGGCAGGATGTTGACCCCCCTGGCCATCATCTAGCCCACCCCGGGGGTTTGGGACATCAATCATAGGGAAGACATCCTTACTCTGTTGCGCTACTCGTTGAATCATTTGTCTCTCACTCCTGCGGGGGCCCTGGGTTACAGGAATCTTGAGATTACTATCATCTAACGAGGAATCTATATGATGATTTGGCAATGGAGGAGCATTAGGTGTAGAATTTTGCCCATATGGGGGTGGTTGGGCACTATCCAAACCCCCATATGCAGCTACAGGGATAGGTGGCACAGTTTGTACAGGGCAGACTAATTGATCATCTTCTTTATCTACTAGAGGCATCATTTCAGTTTTTGCTGCATTGGATCTACTTTTTATCTGAGTATGGCGGGTTTGGGCTTCTTTTAACCAGGCTTCAGCAGCGGATAATCCGTATTTCTGCTGATCTTTAGTTGATTTTGTCCGTATTTTATCACATAATTCTTTACAACTAGTTACTTTCAATTTATTTTTAAATCCATATTTCTTTTCCCACTTGTCACAATATTTGACATAGTCAGGATCTAACTTGTGCATGTACTTCTTATCCCCTTCAAGGACCTCCTGTTGTTGACAACAACAACAGAGACATGCACAGGAAAATGCCTTACAGTTTGTATTTCCCATTGTTAGTAATTATGTTCTTGGCGCCGATTTACAAGACAAACAACATAAAACAAGCCTCTGGCCACTAAAATATATAGTGAAAACGCAAAGGTCCCTTACCAGAATCGCTGCTTCGCTTTATACACGAAGACCCCCTTTCAGTATCACCGAGTAGGGCCTGTGAACATCGAACACAATAAGGGACTTGTCCGAAAACAACCTGCACAGCGAGGTTGGTCCTTAATGTGTCCTAGAGGTCAATGCCCACGTATCGGATCCGCTTATCTCAATCACTCACACATTCAATATAAGACAGCAATACAAATATTACAATATGTTAGTAGGCGGCCGCCCTCTTTGTATATTCTTAGTTATTCTATAACATAATATCAAGGAAAAAAGAAGTAGTAAGGAAATAATGAGTAAAGTTCCCTCAACACAAAACTTATCACAATATTGTACTCTTGGCGACACCCATGTGTCGTTAGACGTCATTTAACCCCTTGTTTAACGTGCAGCACGGAGTGATTCTTTCCTGTAGCCTTCTCACAATGGCTATGGTCTCACATAGACTACTGCTATTGCCCCCTTGGCAACCAATTCGTCTATACTTCCTTCTCATTTACTATACACATTTTAAAATTGTCTAAGCAATGAAGAATACAGAAAAGGCAGAAAGATGAAGAAAAAAGGTATACAATCAGTATACTTACTACACGTTATCTGGAAGGCCTCTAAATTCTCAGGCTAGTTCGGAAAAACGTCACTGTTTCGGACAGGATGCCCAACTGGCCTCTAATGACGTCTAAGCAAGACGGAGGTCTTTTAGTGATCGGAGAGTACTTCAGACCCACCTGTTCAGTCAGTGTCCTGTCCCTCTGCAGTGAGAGTTTCCGGCTCGAAGGACCAAAAATGTAGAGAGAATTTGTTTACCAAGAAGAAGACTATCAGATTCCGTGTAGTAGTCTGGACCCAGGAGAAATACAAATTATACCAGCAGTATCAAGTGATTTCTAATTTATTTTTAGGGTGGTCAAAAGATTATATACTATAAATGACATCACAGCAAAAGTATATACCTCCAAGATTAATAATAATACATGATAGGCTACAATAAAAGTGATTAACATAAGTTACACCTCCTTAAGTGTATCTATTACATACAATAAGACCGTCATAAATTCAGGAGAAAGGAAGGCCTGGGAAGGTGCCCTACAGTCTAGTCACTTCTCCCTGTTTATGTTATTCTATAAACATACATGAGTGATTTAGTAGACTTGTCTTATCTTCTAATCTTTCTTCCTCAGAAGACATGCAGGCCTATAGAAGAGTTTGGCTTAACTCCTTCACTACTCATACCAGTATCAGGCTCTACAATGAAATATAGAATAATTAACTGATACATTGATCTACAATTTTCTTAACACAGGGTTGTTCACCCCCTCTATCCTTCGCTATTCTCCTCATCTCCGCGGCTGTGAGTGGTGCTGAGAGACCTCTGTGAGCGCTGTGCTGCGGGAGCTCCGGTCTCAAGCGGCCATGTTGCTCCGCGGTCAGGCTCCGCCCTCAATCACATCTGTTTTAGTGCACTCTCCTTACACGTCTCTACTAGACGCCAATGCACACCGTGCAGTTTCCACCGCACCAACTTGCAAAAAAAAAAACACATGCATTTCCCATGACTTTTCCTTGTCCTTATCATCATAAAAACTTTGGCATCAGACACTTCTTGCAAAACATTTGCAACATCAGTCTTTTGAAGTCCATAGTGCAGCTCCTCAAGACAAACTGCTGAAGCTTTTTGAACACAGTTCACATTATCAGTTACTGTAACTCCAGCCAGCAACTTTTTAACTGGTTCAGCCTGATGAATTGCAGATTGTGTTAAGAGGCTGCACATGCTCCTCTCCATCCCACAACTGCCAGAAACCAGGAAAGTCCCTACCTAGAACCAGCTTCACTCCCAGAGCTTCACACTTTTCCAGTTCAACTGACACAGTTACAACACTGATTTGCACTGTCTTGCTGGTCTACAGACCTGTTGCAAGACACGGCAGAACCTCCAGCATGATCCTAGACAATGCTTGCTTGGGATCAAGATCTACCAGTAGTGGGATTCCACCCACCAACCATTTTTGTGCTCTCGTAGGCATGTTACATGGGATTACAAATCATATTTCAATAAGACATGTAGAAACTGATTTTAAGGCATGCATTTTGTACGGTGTTTCCATATTCTTGTCCACCCCCCTGTATCTTCACTAATACGGCCAAAATCTTTTCCCCATTTTCTTTTACCTTTATTGGGAATTGCTGTGAATAGTAAGAAAGCATTTGTCACTATAAATAAGAAATTACACCCTTCATAGCTCCAGAACACCCAAGAGAGTTCACCAGAAGGTGTTGAACCATTAGCACAGATACAGACCATCCTGAGGAGTAACCGTGTGGCATAACTGAAGAGAAACTGGGGGGAAAAAAGCTCTTTAAAGGGGTTCTGACATGAAAAAAAAATTTTTTACTTACCTTGCCTGACCAGGACCGATCGCCAGGCGTGTCCCTCCATCCGGCATGCTCTTCTGTGGCTTCTTGAAGCAGAGCAGGAGCGGTCAAAATGACCGCCTCCTGCTCTGCTTCGTCCATCAGCCACTTCCGAGTTGAACGGACGGGCCGCCCACAGCAAGCACGTCACAAGCAGTGCTTGCTGTGGGCGGCCCGTCCATCCTGGCTGGACTCCCGAGGGGCTGCGCATGCGCAGTGGAGAAGCGGCCCGTTCTGACTCCTGTCAGAGGGCACATCTCTTCGGATTCCCAGAGGGGGGGCGGCTCGTCGGAGGAGGAAGAAGAGCCTGCTGGTAGATGACCCCGCTGGACAACAACAACAGAAAAAAAGGTAAGTGTAAGATTTTTATGCTTTAGCAGCCATTGATCGTGGGTGCTCTGTGTCCATTAGGCAGACCAGGGAACAATGGCTGCTAAAGCATAAAAATCTGATTCGTGTCAGAACACCTTTAAATTGTTTACAAGTATAAAGTCTGTTTGCAACAGATACATTCTGGATTCCATTCTATATCCTTGAAAAAGAATTAGAACTTTGATGTAGCAGGATTTCGAGGTCACCATCCCCAGCAGTCACAGATTGGGGATAACCATACTGTGGTCAGGACATGGAAATTACAGCGCGGTTGATTTCCAGTCCTTGTATTAGTTGGCTAGCTGAGATGTTAGACATCAGGTTTTAGGTTACTTGTTACCCAACAGAGATAATTTTTTATACAAGCTGTTTAAAAACGTTTTCTTTTCAATAGGTTACCAGCATACATATAGAAAATACTGCAAGTATTACTGATCTTCCTACAGAAATACTTTTTGAAGATGTCTGAACTTATAAAATACAAGCTCCTGTAAAGAAAAGGACGATCAGCTCTCTGGAACATCTACTTCCGATGGGAACCCTGGTATCATCTGCAAAAGGCATCACATGAGATGACTTGTACAAATTTGTAAAGGTTTCTACAATGGCATCATGCTGGGATCGCTCAATTCCCTGATCCAAGTCCATCCGTTTTATTGAAGGTTTTGCTACAGATTAGTTGATACCTGCGAGTGAGAGATAGATGGAAGCCCTGATGGGACAGGAGAATGGAAGGAGTCTCTTGGAAAACAAAGGGTCCTAAACTCCACAAAGTCTGGGATCTGCAGTGTGATCCTCTCCTCACTATATACAAACTGCCTGCCAGCCCTCCCTCCAGTCCATCGGATCTCAGGCAACATCCTAACATCTAACTGATGAAGAAAGATTGGCGCAAACACAAAACAAGCAGCTATCTGATAAGCAAATGTTTAATAGCAATTATGAACAAGTTATGAGATGCAGTTATCTATATATATATAAAGACGAAAGCCCTCACTGACTCACTGACTGACTGACTGACTGACTGACTGACTGACTCACTGACTCGCCAAAAGTTCTCCAACTTCCCGATGTCGTAGAAACATGAATTTTGGCACAAGCATAGATTATCTCCAAAATAGGAAAAGGAATAGGGTCCCAACTCGATTATTCAATTCTAGTGCAAAAGAATTGGCGTCGAAATTTAACGTACATAATCTAAATCTCTCACTTCCCAATGTCATAGAAACTTAAAACTTAGCACGGGCATTGAATATGTCATAAATAGGAAAAGTTAATGGGTCCCAACTTGAATATTCAATTCTATGCGCAAAAGAATTAGCGTCCAAATTTTACGTACGGAATCTAATTCTTTCACTTTCCAGTGTCATAGAAACCTGAAATTTGGCACGAGCATTAATTATGTCATAAATAGGAAAAGCTAATGGGTCCTAACTCGATTATTCAATTCTATGCGCAAAAGAATTAGCGTCAAAATTTTACGTACGGAATGTAATTTTCTCACATAGAAACGTGAAATTTGGCACGGGCATTGATTATGTCATAAATAGGAAAAGTTAATGGGTCCCAACTCCATTATTCAATTCCATGCGCAAAAGAATTAGCGTCAAAATTTTACGTACGGAATGTATTTTTCTCACTTTCCGGTGTCATAGAAACGTGAAATTTGGCACGAGCATTGATTATGTCATAAATAGAAAAAGCTAATGGGTCCCAACTCCATTATTCAATTCTATGCGCAAAAGAATTAGCGTCCAAATTTTACGTACGGAATGTAAGTTTCTCACATAGAAACTTAAAATTTGGCATGGGCATTGATTATGTCATAAATAGGAAAAGCTAATGGGTCCCAACTCAATTATTCAATTCTATGCGCAAAAGAATTAGCGTTCAAATTTTATGTATGGAATGTAATTTTCTCACTTTCCTGTCTCATAGAAGAAATTTGGCACGAGCATTGATTATGTCATAAATAGGAAAAGCTAATGGGTCCCACCTCGATTGTTCAATTCTAAGCGCAAAAGAATTAGTGTCCAAATTTTAGGTATGGAATCTAATTCTCTCACTTCCTGATGTCATTTTATGTAAAGGAAACGTCGCATGGTTACCTCCCGTGGTGTTTCCTGGGTAACGCAGAGAACTATGCAAAATGGTGAACATATGTTTTTCCTCAGTATCTCTACAGTAACCACGACTTCATAAGATTTCCGTGTGAACATCAGATAAACTCCAGTACCAAATTAACTCGGGCGAAGCCGGGTATATCCGCTAGTATATTAATATGAAAGAGCCTGTGCACGCAGGGGATTTATAGGACAAGTCATCTGGATGGTATTGGCTTTTTGGATACCAGACATTTATTGGTAGTTCTATACAATAATCCTGATTTTCTCCAAATGTACACCCCTTTCTATTACATAAGATATCATTTTGTAACCACTGAACATTTACTTCTATTAATTGTAAATAACATGAGTTAAAGAAAATGGCTACTTCTGTGTGTGAATTTTTTCATGTCTAACAAGAGCTGACTTCTGAGAATAGCATTTCCCACATTCCAAACATGAAAATCGCTTCTCTTCTGTGTGAATTCTCTTATGCATAACAAGCTGAGATATCTTTGTAAAACATTTCCCACATTCTGAACATGAAAATGGTTTCTCTCCTGTGTGAGTTCTCTCATGTTCAAGAAGATTAGATTTCACTGTAAAACATTTACCGCATTCAGGACATGAAAATGGCTTCTCTCCTGTATGAATTCTTTTATGTGTAACAAGATTTGAAATCTGAGTAAAACATTTCCCACATTCTGAACATGAAAATGGCTTCTCCCCTGTGTGCATTCTCATATGTGCAATAAGATATGATTTCCGTGTAAAACATTTCTCACATTCTGAACATGAGAATGGCTTCTCTCCTGTGTGAATTCTCTTATGTTTAACAAGATATGATTTCCGTGTAAAACATTTCTCACATTCTGAACATGAGAATGGTTTCTCTCCTGTGTGAATTCTCTTATGTTTAACAAGATTTGAAATCTGAGTAAAACATTTGCCACATTCTGAACATGAAAATGGCTTATCTCCTGTGTGAATTCTCCTATGTGCAACAAGATGTGATTTCTCTGTAAAACATTTCCCACATTCTTCACATGAAAATGGCTTCTCTCCTGTGTGAATTCTCTTATGTGAAACAAGATGTGATTTCTCTGTAAAACATTTCCCACATTCTTCACATGAAAATGACTTCTCTCCTGTGTGAATTCTCTTATGTGAAACAAGATGTGATTTCTCTGTAAAACATTTTCCACATTCTGAACATGAAAATGGCTTCTCTCCTGTGTGAATTCTCCTATGTATAACAAGATGTGATTGGTCTGTAAAACATTTCCCACATTCTGGACATGAATACGGCTTCTCTCCTGTGTGAATTCTCTTATGTGAAACAAGATGTGATTTCTCTGTAAAACATTTTCCACATTCTGAACATGAAAATGGCTTCTCTCCTGTGTGAATTCTCCTATGTATAACAAGATGTGATTGGTCTGTAAAACATTTCCCACATTCTGGACACGAATACAGCTTCTCTCCTGTGTGAATTCTCTTATGTGTAACAAGATCTGATTTCCTTGTAAAACACTTCCCACATTCTGGACATGAATATGGCTTCTTCCCTGTGTGAGCTCTTTGATGTTCTCCCCTTCTGTGACTTTTCTTCTGCTTATCAGTCTGTGATGACTCAGAAGATGGGAACTGTATAAGAGGACCAGATGATGGATCTTTGTTGTGAATGGCTAAGAGGATATCTGGGATGATGGCAGGTTCTTCATCTGTATCTTGTGTGATATTACAATGATCCGATTTACAATCTGCAGATATCAAACGTCCCTCTAAGCTCCCGTTACCGTCATCTGCCAAGTATAAAACTGATTTTACTATTTCACAAGGTATATTGATATTATTAAACAGCACGGTAGCTTCATGGTTAACACTGTTGCCTTACAGCACTAGGGTCCTGTGTTCAAATCCGACTACAGACAACTGCATGGAGTTTGAATGCTCTTCCAGGGTTTGCTTAAAAAAATATTTTTCAATACCAACTATAAGTCAGGTGGCAAAACTCAGTTATTTAATCACTGAAAACAGTGATGGCGAAACAGATGGCGAAACTCAGTGCGAGGACCAGCAGATCATGATGTCCGGCCACCAGGCTGATCTCTTGCAGTTCCCCGCTTCTGTGGTGAAGTCCTCATCTTCACATGGTCATGTATCAGTGTAGCTGTCACCACTCTTCTAGTAAATGCTCAGTGGGGAACCATAAAGGTCCCTCTGAGTCAGTGCTATTAGGTTGGGTTTATCTCACACACTCCTGACTGCTACATGTACTTTATCACGGAGGGGAGCAGTATGGTCATGTATGAAGAAGTCATGGCGGTGGAGCAAGTGTAAGGCTGGATTAGTACACACACTAATGCTGCCGCCTTACGTTGTTTAGCTCCATACTAGAAGCCTAACAGAAACACAAGAGTGCCACATCTAGCACATGGCAATATAACTGCCTACAATGTGGTCCATCCGGCTTCAGGCATGCCCGCTGATATGTCCTGGACAAGACAGTGCAGTATGCTACAGTATGTTGTCCATTATTTGGTGCCGGATCTATACCAGAGTCTACAAATGAAGCCGTCAGCTCAGATACCAGATTAGCAGATGTCGTCTTCTGTTATAATGGAGGACACGTTCTTTATATTTCTCCTTCTATTTCTGATGTTGAGCAAAATATGTGCAAAAAACGTCACCAAAAATTAGAAATCTGAATATTTATACTTACTTATAAGACTAGATATAAGTAACTAACTGTGGTTGCTAGCCATAATATAAGGGTCCCTGGGGGGGGAACTATTAACCCCTTAGTGACCACGCATATGTGTTTTATTATGTTCAAGGTGTCTGGTCTTTATTGTACAGAGCCATTTAAATTCGTAGGCCCTGTAGAATAGAGCTGCGGGGTCAGGGAGTGTGATAGTTCTCTGCTATCGGATAGTTTGGAGCCGTCACTTGGGGCTGCAGTTTGTGCTCCCCGGTCACGTGATAGCCATTATTTAATGGAAAACGGTGATCACGTGAAAGTTTAAAAAAATTTAAACAGTAAAAGTTTAATTTCCCTCATGGATCCGATCCCTGAGGGGAGATCAAACTACTTAGGGCCTCGGCTATGTTCCCTGGCGATGACTTTCCTCCATGGACCATCCCCAGCTTCTGTGCATGTGCCTGCCACCAAAATGAGAGACACATGCAGAGAAGCAAGTGGGGGCCCGAGAATTTTAATATATCCTTGTTTTGGGCTAACAAAGGCAGCCGAAATCCCGAAGGCCTCGTTGAGCGGTCCCCGTTCATGTGATCACCGTTTTCTAATGGTATAATCTACCTTATTCAGATCGCTACCTGTAATGCCTACGTACTCTACAAGCAGTCCTCGGGAACACTCACCCTCCTGCCATTCCAGGAGCAGCTTGTTGAGAGTCTTCTGTTTGAGACTGCCGCACCGCAGCAAGCTTATGAGTCTCAGGAAGTGCGAGGCTTACAGAGCTCCACTTTTTACACCCCATTCCTGCCACTGAGGTTTAGAAATACCCCCCCAAAAAGTGGCAGGTTTGCAGCAAGCATGGGAGGAGGGATACCCGGTTTTATTGCCCCATGTGCGCATCACATCCTGGCCTCCGTAATTAAACTGGTTTTGAGACATGCCACACAGTTTTACACTAATACTTTAGCTAGGTTTTAGAAAATGCTAAAAGGGAAGGGAGTTCTTTTTTGGAAGTCAATTTTTTTTTTCTACGCAAGTGAGCAATGGGGCCTGGAATTTATTCAGTTGTGCCCTGCAATCCAACGGTGTTCCCTGCATTACAGGCCTAGCCATGTGTCCTATAAGCAGATTGGGGCTACAATCGATATGTCCCTGAACACGGGACAAACAGGGGTATCCATTTTGGGGTGAAAGTCTTCATTCATGTGTGTGCTTTGAAAAAATAAATTGTGTTTAAAATAATACAATTCCAAAAAAATTAAATCATAGTCTTCTTCCTTTTACTTTGCTTAGAGTCATTCAAAAACTGTGAGGTCAAAATACACAGTACACCCCTAGATGAATTCCACATGGGGTCTAGTTTTCAAAATGTTGTCATTTGGAGGGGGGGGGGGAGGGGTTCTCTATCGTTTTGGCAATAAACTTATGCCCTGTGGAATTCAGGGGTTACAATTACATATTTGCAAATGTATTGAATTTTATTTTTTCTCCTCTAAATTGAACTCCTAAAAAAAGAATTGTGAGTCAAAATACCCATGACATCCCTTAGTGATACATTGAAGGGTATATTTAGGGGAGTGTATCTATCATTCTGACACCTATGAGCCTCTGCAAACTTGGTTTGGTGTAATCAAGATTTTAACGATTAATGTTAAATTTGTACACCCCCCTAAATTGTTTTAAAAAAAAAAAAAACTAAAGGTTTTCAAAAGTGCTTCCAGAATAAAGTCAACAGATGGAAATATTTATCACATCAAAGGTTTATACAGTATGTTCGCACATATTTGACATACTGCAGTTAAAAATGTGTACTAGTCCCAATTTTGGTGCTTTTAATAAATATACCCAAATTTTATTGGTCTATTTTACCACATAAATGAAATGCAATATGTGGCGAGAAAAACTCTCAGAATTACTTGGTTATGCAAAATTTTTAGGAAGTTATTCTATGTTGATATGACACATAACAGATTTACAAAATTAGGCTTGGTCATTAAGGTACAAAGAGGATTGGTCACTAAGGGGTTAAAAGGTCCCGCAAAAGCACTTGCAGCAGAGTCCTCCACAAGCCTCGGGTTCTTTTTCCTGGTAGATCACTGAGCTCAAGCTACGGAAATAGTATATTTTATACAGAGTTCGGCCATTTCTGCACCAAAATTAGTTCCTGTTTTCCCATAAAGAACTCCTATAAAGCATCTCTCACTCTGCCCGTCCTGACACGTCCATTCAGACTCTACACCACAAGGTACTTCCGTTTTCCGTTACATATAAATGTGACTATTCAATGTTGTTTTATGTATGCTTGATAAAGGCTAAATTGCATAGCCGAAATGCGTTGGATATCCGATAATGAACATTGCCTCTTTGGGAACCCCATGAATACGAATTCACCTGCATTACTACACGCACACCAGGATTTTAGGGGTGTCAATTAAACTGACACCCGAACGAAGTAAGTCTCCTTCCGTTTTTGCCTCTCACACCAATCTACTGGAGCACCAGGGCTTTTTATCTTGTATCCCATTGCTTTCTGCCTTCTCTGGTAATTCTACCTAGAGTCGCCCTGTGATGCTCTCCCTCTCTGGGATGTACTCCTGACCAGTAATTTGGACCAACATTTGATACAACCTGCCATCTAGGACCATTGGACGAACCTTACAGGGTCCGGTTACGTCTGGGGTGAGTCCCATCCTATTTTTTCGTTTCTCAGCACATTGTCATTCTCTCCACGCCTACTGGAGCGCCACTAATCTCATATCCTATAAAGCATCACATGTTTTTCTTCAAGTCCCTTTTGAGCAGAATTCCTGACACTCAGAGCAGTAACCTGCAAACCTCCAAAGCATCTTCTGTTATCTGGGTCTATGTCTCCACGCTCTATTGTGTTAGCACATAGTAATGTGATATGAATCTATCAGCAGCTATGGGTTTTGAACTTGAAAAATTCGGCACTGATTACTTCTGACAGCAGATGATGAAGAAAGACTCACACATATATTCCCCATCCATATTATAAATGCCCATCCTGTGTTATCTCCTATAACAGATCACATTGTCAGCCATATTTAGTTTGTACTCCGGCTGAATGGGGGAATATACAGCGGAAAATCTGACAGATCCCAGAGCTTATAAATCTACATAACTATCTGCAGCCGGTGACCGAGGAGAATCTGTGACTCTTCTCTGCTGTATTTAGTGGTTACTACTCACCTGGGCGGTTACCTGTAGGAATCTTCTCTTTACACCGCTGATCGACCCTCACATTTGTCTCTGTAGCATTAATATTGGTCAGATCTTCATCTGGATACAAAAGCTGTGAGACAAATATTGTAAAAGTCAGCAGACGTTTGGAGAAGTCGCGTGGGATGTTTTATGACATAATGACCTGACAGGAGTAGTTATCTGAGCCACATAACTGCAGATCTAAGATCCGGACATAGATATTACATGGCGCTCATATTACATGGCGGCTCAATGACCCCTCAGGATCCTCATACACATGTATATCCGGCATGGCTAGACACGCTGCACGTTGTCTCAGTGGAGGAGATCGGCGTCTACCAGACACATCCGCTGCTTGTCTTGGGGGAAATAAAGGAGCAGATAGTTATAAATCAAACCTGTTGGCTCCTTATTCCCACCAGCAGTCTCCACCACCAGAAAACTGGAAGAAGATCCAGACAAGATGTAATGTCTCTGGTCAGCGGTAATCCTGCCATCTCCACCGGCCTCATCACACAAGGAGAAGACATCTAATAAGACTGAAGACAAGAGCTTCACAGCCTTCTACAGATCAGAGGGACATCTCCATCTACCTGATGGTCCTGTGGAAGAAGAGGACGGGGACATCTCTCTGGGGTTCTTCTCTTACTGGATGGAACTGCAAGAAACACAGACGGACACTGAAGTCATTCTTTATATACAGATAATAAAGTCCCCGTGGATTTATTCCTGTCTATTACCTGGTGATGGGAGCGGCTGGCGGGTATCCATCATGGCCTCCTTGTACAGATATCTGTGTCCTTCTAAATACTCCCACTCCTCCATGGAGAAATACACAGCAACATCCTGACACCTTATAGGAACCTGACAACACAATATACAGTCATCACCCAGAAGCCTTCAGTGCTGTTACTGTATAATGTCCCAGCATTCCCTACAGCGTCACCTCTCCAGTCAGCAGCTCAATTATCTGGTTGGTGAGTTCTAGAATCTTCTGTACATTGATGTCCTCATGTATCAGGGGGTGAGATTGGGGCCCCGTGATTGGGCTCAGAGGTCTTCCCCATCCATCACACACAGGGACCCAACAGCCATCACTAGAGGTCTTCTTCACCATTGTGTAGTCCTGTATATGGGAGGACATTAATAAATATCACTATAGACATTACCAGAGTCCATCACCTCCCTAGTAACATCATCTGTTATTACCATAGATAAGAATGATGTAATGTGACATCATCAGAATCTCTCCCCTCTCCAGTGACATCATCTGTTATTACCATAGATGAGAATGATGTAATGTGACATCATCAGACACTCTACCCTCTCCCGTGACATCATCTGTTATTGCCATAGATAAGAATGATGTAATGTGACATCATCAGAATCTCTCACCTCTCTAGTAAGCTGGAAGAGTATCTCTAGGGTGAGATTTAATATACTCTTTGCCATCTTGTTCCTGTCTTTCTCCATCCTTCACTGATAATGAGGAAAAATCTCTTGTCTAGAAGATATCAGAGGATCCAGTATTGTAGGAGCTGAATGGAAAAAAGATGAGACAATAGAACCCCCCCCCCCCAAAAAAAAAAAATAACACAAAAGATCTCACAGACCCCATCTAGGTACACTTTGCCCAAAAGTTTTGCCCCTCAGTCTCCGTCAGACCCGCCCTCACTGACGCAATCGCAGAGCACACCAGAACCTGAGGCCATTACATCAAGTCCTCAAAGGGATACCAGTTATGCCTTTAATGACGAGTCCACTCTGTTAGACCAGAAGAAGGAGATCTTTAAGTCTGAACTCTCAGCGGCTGTGAAAGAGTTTACGGAACAGATCCGAGATCTGGGACAGAGGACTGATAAGTTAGAAAGAAGGACTGATAAGATTGTCAACAGCATGGATGCAGACTGCAGTGATGTGGTAGACGTGGAAGCTAAAATAGTACTTTTGGAGTCCAAGTATGAAGATTTGGAGAACAGGTTTTGTTGCTCTAATATACATATTAGGGATCTACCAGAATCAATTACGGCCCTTAAAGAGACAGTAATCAATTTATTTTCAGCTTTATTGCCACTGTGGAAGAGAAAGAGGTGACACGTCGCCTCGAGATGCGGATTTGGTCTTAGAATGTCGCACATGGATTTTCCCACTGACTGGGATAAATCTATATGTGGATCTACAGCTCCAACAAAGTAAAATCTGTGTCAGAAATCTGCGACAACCGTGTGCATCACTGATGTGGAGATTTCATAAAAATCTGTTCCCCGTGTAAGCGGCCAAAGACACAGCGATGCCACGAAAAGTTACCACTGGCAACCGTGAAAACTAGTCGCACAGAGAGGCTTGAAACTAAGTATTTGTATCGGAGACAAGGAGCTTTTAGCTTCACCCCCGGGGCCATGAAGGAGCGTGTACAGCCAAAAACCGTGCGGAGATGCTGTTTGGCGCAGTTTCACATTGATGGGTAAATGGCGGCACAATTTTGCAGGTAAACAGCAGCTTTATCAAATTACAAACTGTAGCCCCAGTGGTAATAGTAAGCCCCACAGTGACCCCAATAGTAATAGTAAGCCCCACAGTGACCCCAATAGTAATAGTAAGCCCCACAGTGACCCCAATAGTAATAGTAAGCCCCAACAGTGACCCCAATAGTAATAGTAAGCCCCAACAGTGACCCCAATAGTAATAGTAAGCCCCAACAGGGACCCCATTAGTAATAGTAAGCCCCAACAGGGACCACATTAGTAATAGTAAGCCCCAACAGTGACCCCATTAGTAATAGTATCCCCAAGTGTGACCCCATTAGTAATAGTATCCCCAACTGTGACCCCATTAGTAATAGTTTCCCCCACAGTGACCCCATTAGTAATAGTAAGCCCTACAGTGACCCCATTAGTAATAGTTTCCCCCACAGTGACCCCATTAGTAATAGTAAGCCCCACAGTGACCCCATTAGTAATAGTATCCCCAACAGTGACCCCATTAGTAATAGTTTCCCCCACAGTGACCCCAATAGTAATAGTAAGCCCCACAGTGACCCCATTAGTAATAGTTTTCCCCACAGTGACCCCAATAGTAATAGTTTCCCCCACAGTGACCCCATTAGTAATAGTAAGCCCTACAGTGACCCCATTAGTAATAGTTTCCCCCACAGTGACCCCAATAGTAATAGTAAGCCCCACAGTGACCCCATTAGTAATAGTTTCCCCCACAGTGGCACCAGTAGTAAATGTTTTCCCTATATCGGCCCCAGTAGTAAAGCAAGAAATGATATATTGGAGCCGCAAAACAGGGTACCCAAATACCTTGATGTATAGAGTTAAAAGAATTCCATCTTTATTGAAGCCTCACCAGGGCTTGATGCCAACGTTTCAGCTGTCGCCTCAGCCTTTGTCCAGTCACCAAAGCCCAGATATGCAAAGATATATGTCACAAGTAAAATCTTAGCCAATAGAGACAAAACATTTAAAAACACAATAGTCAGCAGGTGTTACCTGGCAAAAACCAATAGAGCCCAGCTGCAGGTGTGGGGGATGGTTTCAAGGCATCATATGGAGCGGCCCTAGGGCATTAACCAATTCAGCGCTCAATGACGTCACGCCGGCATCCAGTTTGAGCATGTGCAGGATCACCTTGTTGTGTGTATGTGTACATACATTCCCTCTGGCTGATAACAGAGACAATAGCAGGGACTAAGACCTGCTATGCTGCAACAGCCGAAGGACCTGTAATGATGTTATCATCATGTGAGCAGTAGGGGCCTCAGTAGTAAAAGTGACCACCAAAGTTTCAACAGTAGTTATAGTGACCCCTACAGTAGCCTTATTAGTAATAGTGTCCCCTATAGTGATCCGAGTAGTAAAAATGACACCTATATTCCCCCCAGTAGTAATAATGACCCCCACAGTAGCCTCAGTAGTAATATTATCGCATATATCAGCTTCAGTAGTAATAGTGACCAACTGAGGGGTCTCAGTAGTGATAGTGACCCCCAGAGTAGCTCCTGTAGATATTTTAACTACCACAGTTGCCTCATTAGTAATAGTGTTCCCTATATCAGCCCCCAGTAGTAATAGTGGCCCCCACAGTGGCCTCAGTAGTAATAGTAATTGGCCCAGGTTGTAATAGTGACTCCCATAGCGGTATCGGTAGTAATGTGGCAACAGTAGTTATAGTGACCCTCAGAGTGGCCTCAATAGTTACAGTGACCCCCACAGTATTAATATTATCCTCATATCAGCCCCAGTAGTAATATTGTCTCACATATTGGCCCAGTAGTTATAGTGTCTCTCAGAGTAGCCCCAGTAGTAATGGTGACCCTCAAAGTGGCCTCAGTAGTAATAGTGTCCCCTATATCAGCCTCAGTAGTAATAGTGACCCCCAGAGTGATGTCAGTAGTGATAAGGACCCCCACAGTGGGTTCAATAGTAACAGTGTCCCCTAATTCGACCTGAATAGTAATAGTGACCCCCAAAGTGGCCTCAGTAGTAAAAGTGATGCCTATATTGAAGTAGTAATATTGACTGCTACAGTGGCCCCCGTATTAATACTTATCCTGATTGTGGCCCCAGTAAGAATAGTGGGCCCAGTAGTAATAGTGTACCCTATATCAGCCTTTGTACTAGCAGTGTCCCCCAGAGTGGCCTCAGTAGTAATAATGTTGCTTATATCGGTCCCAGTAGTAATTTTGACTCCAAACATGGCCTCAGAGGTAATAGTGACCCCCTTTATAAGCCACAGTAGTAATAGTAACCAGTAGCCAATAGTAGTAATTGTAAACCCTACAATGGCCCTAGTAGTAATAGTGACTTTCAGAGTGGCCTCAGTAGTAATAGTGACCCTATATAAGTCCCAGTAGCAATAGTGACCCCCACAGTGGTCATAGTAGTAATAATGTTCCCCACAGTGGCCCCAGTAGTAATAGTGTTCCCGACAGTGGCCCCTAGTAGTAATAGTTTCCCTATTATCGGCACCAGTATTAAAGTTACCACAGTAGTTATAGTGAACCCCAGAGTGACCTCAGTAGTAATAGTGTCCTCTATATCAGCCCCAGTAGTAATAGTAAGCCCCAACAGTGACCCCAATAGTAATAGTAAGCCCCAACAGGGACCCCATTAGTAATAGTAAGCCCCAACAGGGACCACATTAGTAATAGTAAGCCCCAACAGTGACCCCATTAGTAATAGTATCCCCAAGTGTGACCCCATTAGTAATAGTATCCCCAACTGTGACCCCATTAGTAATAGTTTCCCCCACAGTGACCCCATTAGTAATAGTAAGCCCTACAGTGACCCCATTAGTAATAGTTTCCCCCACAGTGACCCCATTAGTAATAGTAAGCCCCACAGTGACCCCATTAGTAATAGTATCCCCAACAGTGACCCCATTAGTAATAGTTTCCCCCACAGTGACCCCAATAGTAATAGTAAGCCCCACAGTGACCCCATTAGTAATAGTTTTCCCCACAGTGACCCCAATAGTAATAGTTTCCCCCACAGTGACCCCATTAGTAATAGTAAGCCCTACAGTGACCCCATTAGTAATAGTTTCCCCCACAGTGACCCCAATAGTAATAGTAAGCCCCACAGTGACCCCATTAGTAATAGTTTCCCCCACAGTGGCACCAGTAGTAAATGTTTTCCCTATATCGGCCCCAGTAGTAAAGCAAGAAATGATATATTGGAGCCGCAAAACAGGGTACCCAAATACCTTGATGTATAGAGTTAAAAGAATTCCATCTTTATTGAAGCCTCACCAGGGCTTGATGCCAACGTTTCAGCTGTCGCCTCAGCCTTTGTCCAGTCACCAAAGCCCAGATATGCAAAGATATATGTCACAAGTAAAATCTTAGCCAATAGAGACAAAACATTTAAAAACACAATAGTCAGCAGGTGTTACCTGGCAAAAACCAATAGAGCCCAGCTGCAGGTGTGGGGGATGGTTTCAAGGCATCATATGGAGCGGCCCTAGGGCATTAACCAATTCAGCGCTCAATGACGTCACGCCGGCATCCAGTTTGAGCATGTGCAGGATCACCTTGTTGTGTGTATGTGTACATACATTCCCTCTGGCTGATAACAGAGACAATAGCAGGGACTAAGACCTGCTATGCTGCAACAGCCGAAGGACCTGTAATGATGTTATCATCATGTGAGCAGTAGGGGCCTCAGTAGTAAAAGTGACCACCAAAGTTTCAACAGTAGTTATAGTGACCCCTACAGTAGCCTTATTAGTAATAGTGTCCCCTATAGTGATCCGAGTAGTAAAAATGACACCTATATTCCCCCCAGTAGTAATAATGACCCCCACAGTAGCCTCAGTAGTAATATTATCGCATATATCAGCTTCAGTAGTAATAGTGACCAACTGAGGGGTCTCAGTAGTGATAGTGACCCCCAGAGTAGCTCCTGTAGATATTTTAACTACCACAGTTGCCTCATTAGTAATAGTGTTCCCTATATCAGCCCCCAGTAGTAATAGTGGCCCCCACAGTGGCCTCAGTAGTAATAGTAATTGGCCCAGGTTGTAATAGTGACTCCCATAGCGGTATCGGTAGTAATGTGGCAACAGTAGTTATAGTGACCCTCAGAGTGGCCTCAATAGTTACAGTGACCCCCACAGTATTAATATTATCCTCATATCAGCCCCAGTAGTAATATTGTCTCACATATTGGCCCAGTAGTTATAGTGTCTCTCAGAGTAGCCCCAGTAGTAATGGTGACCCTCAAAGTGGCCTCAGTAGTAATAGTGTCCCCTATATCAGCCTCAGTAGTAATAGTGACCCCCAGAGTGATGTCAGTAGTGATAAGGACCCCCACAGTGGGTTCAATAGTAACAGTGTCCCCTAATTCGACCTGAATAGTAATAGTGACCCCCAAAGTGGCCTCAGTAGTAAAAGTGATGCCTATATTGAAGTAGTAATATTGACTGCTACAGTGGCCCCCGTATTAATACTTATCCTGATTGTGGCCCCAGTAAGAATAGTGGGCCCAGTAGTAATAGTGTACCCTATATCAGCCTTTGTACTAGCAGTGTCCCCCAGAGTGGCCTCAGTAGTAATAATGTTGCTTATATCGGTCCCAGTAGTAATTTTGACTCCAAACATGGCCTCAGAGGTAATAGTGACCCCCTTTATAAGCCACAGTAGTAATAGTAACCAGTAGCCAATAGTAGTAATTGTAAACCCTACAATGGCCCTAGTAGTAATAGTGACTTTCAGAGTGGCCTCAGTAGTAATAGTGACCCTATATAAGTCCCAGTAGCAATAGTGACCCCCACAGTGGTCATAGTAGTAATAATGTTCCCCACAGTGGCCCCAGTAGTAATAGTGTTCCCGACAGTGGCCCCTAGTAGTAATAGTTTCCCTATTATCGGCACCAGTATTAAAGTTACCACAGTAGTTATAGTGAACCCCAGAGTGACCTCAGTAGTAATAGTGTCCTCTATATCAGCCCCAGTAGTAATAGTGAACCCCACAGTGGCCCCAGTAGTAATAGTGAACCCCACAGTGGCCCCAGTAGTAATAGTGAGACCTCCACAGTGGCCCCAGTAGTAATAGTGAGACCTCCACAGTGTCTCTAGTAGTAATAGTAAGACCTCCACAGTGGCCCCAGTAGTAAATAGTAAGACCTCCACAATGTCTTCAGTAGTAATAGTGTACTAATAGTAGTAATAGCGACTCCTGTATAAGCCCCAGTAGCAGTAGTGTCCCCCACAGTGGCACCAGTAATAATAATTTCCCCTTTATCGGCACCAGTAGTAAAGTGATCCCCAAAGTAACCACAATAGTTATAGTGACCCCCAGAGTGGCTTCAGTAATAATAGTGTCCCCAATATCAGCCCAAGTAGTATTCGTGAACCTCACAGTTGCCCCAGTAATAAGAGTGAGACCTCCACAGTAGCCTCAGTAGTAATAGTGTCCCTGTTATCGGCCTCAGTAGTAATAGTGATCCCTATTAAGCCCTAGTAGCCCCAGTAGTAATAGTGTCCCCCAGTAATATTACTGTCCCCTTTATAGGCACCAGTAGTAAAGTGACCCCCAAAGTGACCACAGTAGTTATAGTGACCCCCAGAGTGGCTTCCATAGTAATAGTGTACCCTATATCAGCCAAAGTAGTAATAATGAATACCACAGTGGCCCCAGAAATAATAGTGAGACCTCCACAGTGACCTCAGTAGTAATAATGTTCCCCTTATCAGCCCCAGTGGTAATATTGAACCCCATAGTGGCCTCATTAGTAATAATGTGGTAATAGTGTCCACTATATTAGACCAAATAGTAACAGTAAGAACCCCACAGTAATAGTGACCCCTATGTCAGCACTATATCAGCTGTCAGAACCCCTATTAGTAATAGTGACCCCTATATCAGCCTTAGTAGCAGCAGTAACCCACAGAGTGGCCTCAGTAGTAATAGTGTCCCTCATATCGGCCCCAGCAGTATTTCTGACCCCCAGAGTGGTCTAAGCAGTAATTGTGACCTCTATATTAGTAGTAATGGAAATAGTTTCAACCACAGTAATAGTGTTCCCTATATCAGCCTCAGTAGCAGCAGTGACCCCCACATTGACCTCAGTAGTAATGGTCTCCCCACAGTGGCCCCAGTAGTAATAGTTTCCCCTATATCAGCCCCAGTAGTAATAGTGAACCCCACAGTGGCCCCAGTAGTAATACATTCCCCTAAATCGAGCCCAGTAATAAAAGTGACCACCAAAGTGGCAGCAGTATTAATATTGTCTCCCATATCGGCCCCAGTAGTAATATTGTCCCCAATATCGGCCCGTCATAATAGTGTCTCCCAGAGTAGCCCCAGTAGTAACAGTGACCACCAAAGTGGCCTCATTAGTAATATTGTCTCTTATATTGGCCTCCATAGTAATACTGACAGCCACAATTGCCCAAGTAGTAATAGTGTCCCTTATATCACCCTGAGTAATAAAGGTGATGCTCACAGTGGCCCCAGTAGTAATAGTGACACCTATATTGGCCTCAGTAGTAATATTGGCACGCACGGTAGCCCCAGTAGTAATAGTGTTCCCTATATCGGCCCCAGTAGTAATAGTGACCCCAGAGTATTCAGAGTAGTAATAGTGACTCCCACTGTGGCCCCAGTAGTAATAGTGACACCCACAGTGACCCCAGTAGTAATAACGACCCCCACTGTGGCCCAAGTAGTTATGGTGACACTTACAGTGGCCACAGTAGTAATAGTGACTACTATATCAGCTCCACTAGTAATAGTTACCCCCAAACTGGTCTCAGTAGTGATAGTGTCCCCAACAGTCACCTTAATAGAAACAGTGCCGCCTAATTTGGCCCCTATAGTGAGTGACCCTTAGTGTGGCACCAGTAGTAATGAGGATGCCTACATTGGCCTAAATAGTAATACTGGCCCTCACAGTAGCCTCAGTAGTAATAGTGACCCTGACTGTGACACCAGTAGTAATAGTGACCCCCACAGTGGCACCATTATTAATAGCGAACCCCACTGTGGCCTCAGTAGTAATAGCATCCCCTATATCAGCCTTAGTAGTAGCAGTTAAAAGTGTCCATTATATCAGCTCCAGTAGTAATAGTGATCCCCCCCCCCTCCAGTGGATAGAGTAGTAATAGTTTCCCCCACAGTGGGCCCAGTAATAACAGTTTCCCCTATATCAGCCCAGTAGTAAAAGTGACCCTCTAAAGTGGCCCCAGTAGGCATAGTGTTCCCTATATCAGCCTCAGTAGCAGCAGTGACCCCCACATTGACCTCAGTAGTAATGGTCTCCCCACAGTGGCCCCAGTAGTAATAGTTTCCCCTATATCAGCCCCAGTAGTAATAGTGAACCCCACAGTGGCCCCAGTAGTAATACATTCCCCTAAATCGAGCCCAGTAATAAAAGTGACCACCAAAGTGGCAGCAGTATTAATATTGTCTCCCATATCGGCCCCAGTAGTAATATTGTCCCCAATATCGGCCCGTCATAATAGTGTCTCCCAGAGTAGCCCCAGTAGTAACAGTGACCACCAAAGTGGCCTCATTAGTAATATTGTCTCTTATATTGGCCTCCATAGTAATACTGACAGCCACAATTGCCCAAGTAGTAATAGTGTCCCTTATATCACCCTGAGTAATAAAGGTGATGCTCACAGTGGCCCCAGTAGTAATAGTGACACCTATATTGGCCTCAGTAGTAATATTGACACGCACGGTAGCCCCAGTAGTAATAGTGTTCCCTATATCGGCCCCAGTAGTAATAGTGACCCCAGAGTATTCGGAGTAGTAATAGTGACTCCCACTGTGGCCCCAGTAGTAATAGTGACACCCACAGTGACCCCAGTAGTAATAACGACCCCCACTGTGGCCCAAGTAGTTATGGTGACACTTACAGTGGCCACAGTAGTAATAGTGACTACTATATCAGCTCCACTAGTAATAGTTACCCCCAGACTGGTCTCAGTAGTGATAGTGTCCCCAACAGTCACCTTAATAGAAACAGTGCCGCCTAATTTGGCCCCTATAGTGAGTGACCCTTAGTGTGGCACCAGTAGTAATGAGGATGCCTACATTGGCCTAAATAGTAATACTGGCCCTCACAGTAGCCTCAGTAGTAATAGTGACCCTGACTGTGACACCAGTAGTAATAGTGACCCCCACAGTGGCACCATTATTAATAGCGAACCCCACTGTGGCCTCAGTAGTAATAGCATCCCCTATATCAGCCTTAGTAGTAGCAGTTAAAAGTGTCCATTATATCAGCTCCAGTAGTAATAGTGATCCCCCCCCCCTCCAGTGGATAGAGTAGTAATAGTTTCCCCCACAGTGGGCCCAGTAATAACAGTTTCCCCTATATCAGCCCAGTAGTAAAAGTGACCCTCTAAAGTGGCCCCAGTAGGCATAGTGTTCCCTATATCAGCCTCAGTAGCAGCAGTGACCCCCACATTGACCTCAGTAGTAATGGTCTCCCCACAGTGGCCCCAGTAGTAATAGTTTCCCCTATATCAGCCCCAGTAGTAATAGTGAACCCCACAGTGGCCCCAGTAGTAATAGTGACACCTATATTGGCCTCAGTAGTAATATTGACACGCACGGTAGCCCCAGTAGTAATAGTGTTCCCTATATCGGCCCCAGTAGTAATAGTGACCCAAGGGGATTCGGAGTAGTAATAGTGACTCCCACTGTGGCCCCAGTAGTAATAGTGACACCCACAGTGACCCCAGTAGTAATAACGACCCCCACTGTGGCCCAAGTAGTTATGGTGACACTTACAGTGGCCACAGTAGTAATAGTGACTACTATATCAGCTCCACTAGTAATAGTTACCCCCAGACTGGTCTCAGTAGTGATAGTGTCCCCAACAGTCACCTTAATAGAAACAGTGCCGCCTAATTTGGCCCCTATAGTGAGTGACCCTTAGTGTGGCACCAGTAGTAATGAGGATGCCTACATTGGCCTAAATAGTAATACTGGCCCTCACAGTAGCCTCAGTAGTAATAGTGACCCTGACTGTGACACCAGTAGTAATAGTGACCCCCACAGTGGCACCATTATTAATAGCGAACCCCACTGTGGCCTCAGTAGTAATAGCATCCCCTATATCAGCCTTAGTAGTAGCAGTTAAAAGTGTCCATTATATCAGCTCCAGTAGTAATAGTGATCCCCCCCCCCCCTCCAGTGGATAGAGTAGTAATAGTTTCCCCCACAGTGGGCCCAGTAATAACAGTTTCCCCTATATCAGCCCAGTAGTAAAAGTGACCCTCTAAAGTGGCCCCAGTAGGCATAGTGTTCCCTATATCAGCCTCAGTAGCAGCAGTGACCCCCACATTGACCTCAGTAGTAATGGTCTCCCCACAGTGGCCCCAGTAGTAATAGTTTCCCCTATATCAGCCCCAGTAGTAATAGTGAACCCCACAGTGGCCCCAGTAGTAATACATTCCCCTAAATCGAGCCCAGTAATAAAAGTGACCACCAAAGTGGCAGCAGTATTAATATTGTCTCCCATATCGGCCCCAGTAGTAATATTGTCCCCAATATCGGCCCGTCATAATAGTGTCTCCCAGAGTAGCCCCAGTAGTAACAGTGACCACCAAAGTGGCCTCATTAGTAATATTGTCTCTTATATTGGCCTCCATAGTAATACTGACAGCCACAATTGCCCAAGTAGTAATAGTGTCCCTTATATCACCCTGAGTAATAAAGGTGATGCTCACAGTGGCCCCAGTAGTAATAGTGACACCTATATTGGCCTCAGTAGTAATATTGACACGCACGGTAGCCCCAGTAGTAATAGTGTTCCCTATATCGGCCCCAGTAGTAATAGTGACCCCAGAGTATTCGGAGTAGTAATAGTGACTCCCACTGTGGCCCCAGTAGTAATAGTGACACCCACAGTGACCCCAGTAGTAATAACGACCCCCACTGTGGCCCAAGTAGTTATGGTGACACTTACAGTGGCCACAGTAGTAATAGTGACTACTATATCAGCTCCACTAGTAATAGTTACCCCCAGACTGGTCTCAGTAGTGATAGTGTCCCCAACAGTCACCTTAATAGAAACAGTGCCGCCTAATTTGGCCCCTATAGTGAGTGACCCTTAGTGTGGCACCAGTAGTAATGAGGATGCCTACATTGGCCTAAATAGTAATACTGGCCCTCACAGTAGCCTCAGTAGTAATAGTGACCCTGACTGTGACACCAGTAGTAATAGTGACCCCCACAGTGGCACCATTATTAATAGCGAACCCCACTGTGGCCTCAGTAGTAATAGCATCCCCTATATCAGCCTTAGTAGTAGCAGTTAAAAGTGTCCATTATATCAGCTCCAGTAGTAATAGTGATCCCCCCCCCCCCTCCAGTGGATAGAGTAGTAATAGTTTCCCCCACAGTGGGCCCAGTAATAACAGTTTCCCCTATATCAGCCCAGTAGTAAAAGTGACCCTCTAAAGTGGCCCCAGTAGGCATAGTGTTCCCTATATCAGCCTCAGTAGCAGCAGTGACCCCCACATTGACCTCAGTAGTAATGGTCTCCCCACAGTGGCCCCAGTAGTAATAGTTTCCCCTATATCAGCCCCAGTAGTAATAGTGAACCCCACAGTGGCCCCAGTAGTAATACATTCCCCTAAATCGAGCCCAGTAATAAAAGTGACCACCAAAGTGGCAGCAGTATTAATATTGTCTCCCATATCGGCCCCAGTAGTAATATTGTCCCCAATATCGGCCCGTCATAATAGTGTCTCCCAGAGTAGCCCCAGTAGTAACAGTGACCACCAAAGTGGCCTCATTAGTAATATTGTCTCTTATATTGGCCTCCATAGTAATACTGACAGCCACAATTGCCCAAGTAGTAATAGTGTCCCTTATATCACCCTGAGTAATAAAGGTGATGCTCACAGTGGCCCCAGTAGTAATAGTGACACCTATATTGGCCTCAGTAGTAATATTGACACGCACGGTAGCCCCAGTAGTAATAGTGTTCCCTATATCGGCCCCAGTAGTAATAGTGACCCCAGAGTATTCGGAGTAGTAATAGTGACTCCCACTGTGGCCCCAGTAGTAATAGTGACACCCACAGTGACCCCAGTAGTAATAACGACCCCCACTGTGGCCCAAGTAGTTATGGTGACACTTACAGTGGCCACAGTAGTAATAGTGACTACTATATCAGCTCCACTAGTAATAGTTACCCCCAGACTGGTCTCAGTAGTGATAGTGTCCCCAACAGTCACCTTAATAGAAACAGTGCCGCCTAATTTGGCCCCTATAGTGAGTGACCCTTAGTGTGGCACCAGTAGTAATGAGGATGCCTACATTGGCCTAAATAGTAATACTGGCCCTCACAGTAGCCTCAGTAGTAATAGTGACCCTGACTGTGACACCAGTAGTAATAGTGACCCCCACAGTGGCACCATTATTAATAGCGAACCCCACTGTGGCCTCAGTAGTAATAGCATCCCCTATATCAGCCTTAGTAGTAGCAGTTAAAAGTGTCCATTATATCAGCTCCAGTAGTAATAGTGATCCCCCCCCCCTCCAGTGGATAGAGTAGTAATAGTTTCCCCCACAGTGGGCCCAGTAATAACAGTTTCCCCTATATCAGCCCAGTAGTAAAAGTGACCCTCTAAAGTGGCCCCAGTAGGCATAGTGTTCCCTATATCAGCCTCAGTAGCAGCAGTGACCCCCACATTGACCTCAGTAGTAATGGTCTCCCCACAGTGGCCCCAGTAGTAATAGTTTCCCCTATATCAGCCCCAGTAGTAATAGTGAACCCCACAGTGGCCCCAGTAGTAATACATTCCCCTAAATCGAGCCCAGTAATAAAAGTGACCACCAAAGTGGCAGCAGTATTAATATTGTCTCCCATATCGGCCCCAGTAGTAATATTGTCCCCAATATCGGCCCGTCATAATAGTGTCTCCCAGAGTAGCCCCAGTAGTAACAGTGACCACCAAAGTGGCCTCATTAGTAATATTGTCTCTTATATTGGCCTCCATAGTAATACTGACAGCCACAATTGCCCAAGTAGTAATAGTGTCCCTTATATCACCCTGAGTAATAAAGGTGATGCTCACAGTGGCCCCAGTAGTAATAGTGACACCTATATTGGCCTCAGTAGTAATATTGACACGCACGGTAGCCCCAGTAGTAATAGTGTTCCCTATATCGGCCCCAGTAGTAATAGTGACCCCAGAGTATTCGGAGTAGTAATAGTGACTCCCACTGTGGCCCCAGTAGTAATAGTGACACCCACAGTGACCCCAGTAGTAATAACGACCCCCACTGTGGCCCAAGTAGTTATGGTGACACTTACAGTGGCCACAGTAGTAATAGTGACTACTATATCAGCTCCACTAGTAATAGTTACCCCCAGACTGGTCTCAGTAGTGATAGTGTCCCCAACAGTCACCTTAATAGAAACAGTGCCGCCTAATTTGGCCCCTATAGTGAGTGACCCTTAGTGTGGCACCAGTAGTAATGAGGATGCCTACATTGGCCTAAATAGTAATACTGGCCCTCACAGTAGCCTCAGTAGTAATAGTGACCCTGACTGTGACACCAGTAGTAATAGTGACCCCCACAGTGGCACCATTATTAATAGCGAACCCCACTGTGGCCTCAGTAGTAATAGCATCCCCTATATCAGCCTTAGTAGTAGCAGTTAAAAGTGTCCATTATATCAGCTCCAGTAGTAATAGTGATCCCCCCCCCCCCCCTCCAGTGGATAGAGTAGTAATAGTTTCCCCCACAGTGGGCCCAGTAATAACAGTTTCCCCTATATCAGCCCAGTAGTAAAAGTGACCCTCTAAAGTGGCCCCAGTAGGCATAGTGTTCCCTATATCAGCCTCAGTAGTAGCAGTGACCCCCACATTGACCTCAGTAGTAATGGTCTCCCCACAGTGGCCCCAGTAGTAATAGTTTCCCCTATATCAGCCCCAGTAGTAGAAGTGACCCCCAAAGTGTCCGCAGTTGGCATAGTAACCCCCAGAGTGGCCCCGGTGGTAATAGTGACCCCTATATAAGCCCCAGGAGTAATAGTGACCTCCAGTGGCCCCAGTAGTAATAGTGTTCCCTATATCAGTCTTAGTAGTAGCAGTGATCCCCACAGTGGCCTCGGTAGTAATAGTGTCCCCTAATAAGCCCCAGCAGTTATAGTGACCCTCATAGTGGCCCCAGTAGTAAAAGTGGCCCCTATATAAGCCCCAGTAATAAAAATGACGTCCACAGTGGCCAGAGTAGTAAGGGGAACCACAACAACAAAAAAAGGGTTTAATCCTCCCCTCCCCCAGTGGTACTGACATGAAGGGGCAAACAGACCTGCAGAGACGGAAAACCGTGTGTGATTCAAGGACCTGTGAAAATGTCATCATCATGTGATCACCTGTGTGGGAGGAGTCAAGTATCACATGACCCGAGGGGAACAATGGAAGCAGAACTCTGTGGGGCTTCTTGTGTTCACTGCAGAATAAGCTAAATCACTGGCATATAAGGATGGAGTAGAGCTGTGTGTGTGATGTGTGGGGGTCAGGATGGATGGAGTAGAGCTGTGTGTGTGATGTGTGGGGGTCAGGATGGATGGAGTAGAGCTGTGTGTGATGTGTGGGGGTCAGGATGGATGGAGTAGAGCTGTGTGTGTGTTGTGTGGGGGTCAGGATGGATGGAGTAGAGCTGTGTGTGATGTGTGGGGGTCAGGATGGATGGAGTAGAGCTGTGTGTGTGATGTGTGGGGGTCAGGATGGATGGAGTAGAGCTGTGTGTGTGATGTGTGGGGGTCAGGATGGATGGAGTAGAGCTGTGTGTGATGTGTGGGGGTCAGGATGGATGGAGTAGAGCTGTGTGTGTGATGTGTGGGGGTCAGGATGGATGGAGTAGAGCTGTGTGTGATGTGTGGGGGTCAGGATGGATGGAGTAGAGCTGTGTGTGTGATGTGTGGGGGTCAGGATGGATGGAGTAGAGCTGTGTGTGATGTGTTGGGTTCAGGATGGATGGAGTAGAGCTGTGTGTGTGATGTGTGGGGGTCAGGATGGATGGAGTAGAGCTGTGTGTGTGATGTGTGGGGGTCAGGATGGATGGAGTAGAGCTGTGTGTGTGATGTGTGGGGGTCAGGATGGATGGAGTAGAGCTGTGTGTGTGATGTGTGGGGGTCAGGATGGATGGAGTAGAGCTGTGTGTGTGATGTGTGGGGGTCAGGATGGATGGAGTAGAGCTGTGTGTGTGATGTGTGGGGGTCAGGATGGATGGAGTAGAGCTGTGTGTGATGTGTGGGGGTCAGGATGGATGGAGTAGAGCTGTGTGTGTGATGTGTGGGGGTCAGGATGGATGGAGTAGAGCTGTGTGTGTGATGTGTGGGGGTCAGGATGGATGGAGTAGAGCTGTGTGTGATGTGTGGGGGTCAGGATGGATGGAGTAGAGCTGTGTGTGTGATGTGTGGGGGTCAGGATGGATGGAGTAGAGCTGTGTGTGATGTGTGGGGGTCAGGATGGATGGAGTAGAGCTGTGTGTGTGATGTGTGGGGGTCAGGATGGATGGAGTAGAGCTGTGTGTGATGTGTGGGGGTCAGGATGGATGGAGTAGAGCTGTGTGTGTGATGTGTGGGGGTCAGGATGGATGGAGTAGAGCTGTGTGTGTGATGTGTGGGGTCAGGATGGATGGAGTAGAGCTGTGTGTGATGTGTGGGGGGTCAGGATGGATGGAGTAGAGCTGTGTGTGTGATGTGTGGGGGTCAGGATGGATGGAGTAGAGCTGTGTGTGATGTGTGGGGTCAGGATGGATGGAGTAGAGCTGTGTGTGTGATGTGTGGGGGTCAGGATGGATGGAGTAGAGCTGTGTGTGATGTGTGGGGTCAGGATGGATGGAGTAGAGCTGTGTGTGTGATGTGTGGGGGTCAGGATGGATGGAGTAGAGCTGTGTGTGTGATGTGTGGGGCTCAGGATGGATGGAGTAGAGCTGTGTGTGTGATGTGTGGGGGTCAGGATGGTTGGAGTAGAGCTGTGTGTGTGATGTGTGGGGCTCAGGATGGATGGAGTAGAGCTGTGTGTGTGATGTGTGGGGTCAGGATGGATGGAGTAGAGCTGTGTGTGTGATGTGTGGGGGTCAGGATGGATGGAGTAGAGCTGTGTGTGTGATGTGTGGGGGTCAGGATGGATGGAGTAGAGCTGTGTGTGTGATGTGTGGGGGTCAGGATGGATGGAGTAGAGCTATGTGTGTGTGATGTGTGAGGGTCAGGATGGATGGAGTAGAGCTGTGTGTGTGATGTGTGGGGTTCAGGATGGATGGAGCAGAGCTGTGTGTGATGTGTGGGGGTCAGGATGGATGGAGTAGAGCTGTGTGTGTGATGTGTGGGGGGTCAGGATAGATGGAGTAGAGCTGTGTGTGTGATGTGTGGGGGGTCAGGATAGATGGAGTAGAGCTGTGTGTGTGATGTGTGGGGGTCAGGATAGATGGAGTAGAGCTGTGTGTGTGATGTGCGGGGGTCAGGATGGATGGAGTAGAGCTGTGTGTGTGATGTGTGGGGGGTCAGGATGGATGGAGTAGAGCTGTGTGTGTGATGTGTGGGGGTCAGGATAGATGGAGTAGAGCTGTGTGTGTGATGTGTGGGGGTCAGGATGGATGGAGTAGAGCAGTGTGTGTGATGTGTGGGGGTCAGGATAGATGGAGTAAAGCTGTGTGTGTGATGTGTGGGGGTCAGGATGGATGTAGTAGAGCTGTGTTTGTGATGTGTGGGGTCAGGATGGATGGAGTAGAGCTGTGTGTGTGATGTAGGGGGGGGGGGTCAGGATGGATGGAGCAGAGCTGTGTGTGTGATGTGTGGGAGTCAGGATGGATGGAGTACAGCTGTGTGTGAGATGTGTGGGGGTCAGGATGGATGGAGTAGATCTGTGTGTGTGATGTGTGGGGGTCAGGATGAATGAAGTAGAGCTGTGTGTGTGATGTGTGGGGGTCAGGATGGATGGAGTAGAGCTGTGTGTGTGATGTGTGGGGGTCAGGATGGATGTAGTAGAGCTGTGTTTGTGATGTGTGGGGTCAGGATGGATGGAGTAGAGCTGTGTGTGTGATGTGGGGGGGGGGGGTCAGGATGGATGGAGTAGAGCTGTGTGTGATGTGTGGGAGTCAGGATTGATGGAGTAGAGCTGTGTGTGTGATGTGTGGGGGTCAGGATGGATGGAGTAGAGCTGTGTGTGTGATGTGTGGGGGTCAGGATGGATGGAGTAGAGCTGTGTGTGTGATGTGTGGGGGTCAGGATGGATGGAGTAGAGCTATGTGTGTGTGATGTGTGAGGGTCAGGATGGATGGAGTAGAGCTGTGTGTGTGATGTGTGGGGCTCAGGATGGATGGAGCAGAGCTGTGTGTGATGTGTGGGGGTCAGGATGGATGGAGTAGAGCTGTGTGTGTGATGTGTGGGGGGTCAGGATAGATGGAGTAGAGCTGTGTGTGTGATGTGTGGGGGTCAGGATAGATGGAGTAGAGCTGTGTGTGTGATGTGTGGGGGTCAGGATGGATGGAGTAGAGCTGTGTGTGATGTGTGGGGGTCAGGATGGATGGAGTAGAGCTGTGTGTGTTATGTGTGGGGTCAGGATGGATAGAGTAGAGCTGTGTGTGTGATGTGTGGGGGTCAGGATGAATGAAGTAGAGCTGTGTGTGTGATGTGTGGGGGTCAGGATGGATGGAGTAGAGCTGTGTGTGTGATGTGTGGGGTCAGGATGGATGGAGTAGAGCTGTGTGTGTGTGATGTGTGGGGCTCAGGAGGGATGGAGTAGAGCTGTGTGTGTGATGTGTGGGGGTCAGGATGGATGGAGTAGAGCTGTGTGTGTGATGTGTGGGGGTCAGGATGGATGGAGTAGAGCTGTGTGTGTGATGTGTGGGGGTCAGGATGGATGGAGTAGAGCGGTGTGGGTGATGTGTGGGGGTCAGGATGGATGGAGTAGAGCTGTGTGTGTGATGTGTGGGGGTCAGGATGGATGGAGTAGAGCTATGTGTGTGTGATGTGTGAGGGTCAGGATGGATGGAGTAGAGCTGTGTGTGTGATGTGTGGGGTTCAGGATGGATGGAGCAGAGCTGTGTGTGATGTGTGGGGGTCAGGATGGATGGAGTAGAGCTGTGTGTGTGATGTGTGGGGGGTCAGGATAGATGGAGTAGAGCTGTGTGTGTGATGTGTGGGGGTCAGGATAGATGGAGTAGAGCTGTGTGTGTGATGTGTGGGGGTCAGGATAGATGGAGTAGAGCTGTGTGTGTGATGTGCGGGGGTCAGGATGGATGGAGTAGAGCTGTGTGTGTGATGTGTGGGGGGTCAGGATGGATGGAGTAGAGCTGTGTGTGTGATGTGTGGGGGTCAAGATAGATGGAGTAGAGCTGTGTGTGTGATGTGTGGGGGTCAGGATGGATGGAGTAGAGCAGTGTGTGTGATGTGTGGGGGTCAGGATAGATGGAGTAGAGCTGTGTGTGTGATGTGTGGGGGTCAGGATGGATGTAGTAGAGCTGTGTTTGTGATGTGTGGGGTCAGGATGGATGGAGTAGAGCTGTGTGTGTGATGTAGGGGGGGGGGGGTCAGGATGGATGGAGCAGAGCTGTGTGTGTGATGTGTGGGAGTCAGGATGGATGGAGTACAGCTGTGTGTGAGATGTGTGGGGGTCAGGATGGATGGAGTAGATCTGTGTGTGTGATGTGTGGGGGTCAGGATGAATGAAGTAGAGCTGTGTGTGTGATGTGTGGGGGTCAGGATGGATGGAGTAGAGCTGTGTGTGTGATGTGTGGGGGTCAGGATGGATGTAGTAGAGCTGTGTTTGTGATGTGTGGGGTCAGGATGGATGGAGTAGAGCTGTGTGTGTGATGTGGGGGGGGGGGGTCAGGATGGATGGAGTAGAGCTGTGTGTGATGTGTGGGAGTCAGGATTGATGGAGTAGAGCTGTGTGTGTGATGTGTGGGGGTCAGGATGGATGGAGTAGAGCTGTGTGTGTGATGTGTGGGGGTCAGGATGGATGGAGTAGAGCTGTGTGTGTGATGTGTGGGGGTCAGGATGGATGGAGTAGAGCTATGTGTGTGTGATGTGTGAGGGTCAGGATGGATGGAGTAGAGCTGTGTGTGTGATGTGTGGGGCTCAGGATGGATGGAGCAGAGCTGTGTGTGATGTGTGGGGGTCAGGATGGATGGAGTAGAGCTGTGTGTGTGATGTGTGGGGGGTCAGGATAGATGGAGTAGAGCTGTGTGTGTGATGTGTGGGGGTCAGGATAGATGGAGTAGAGCTGTGTGTGTGATGTGTGGGGGTCAGGATGGATGGAGTAGAGCTGTGTGTGATGTGTGGGGGTCAGGATGGATGGAGTAGAGCTGTGTGTGTTATGTGTGGGGTCAGGATGGATAGAGTAGAGCTGTGTGTGTGATGTGTGGGGGTCAGGATGAATGAAGTAGAGCTGTGTGTGTGATGTGTGGGGGTCAGGATGGATGGAGTAGAGCTGTGTGTGTGATGTGTGGGGTCAGGATGGATGGAGTAGAGCTGTGTGTGTGTGATGTGTGGGGCTCAGGAGGGATGGAGTAGAGCTGTGTGTGTGATGTGTGGGGGTCAGGATGGATGGAGTAGAGCTGTGTGTGTGATGTGTGGGGGTCAGGATGGATGGAGTAGAGCTGTGTGTGTGATGTGTGGGGGTCAGGATGGATGGAGTAGAGCGGTGTGGGTGATGTGTGGGGGTCAGGATGGATGGAGTAGAGCTGTGTGTGTGATGTGTGGGATCAGGATGGATGGAGTAGAGCTGTGTGTGTGATGTGTGGGGCTCAGGATGGATGGAGTAGAGCTGTGTGTGGTGTGTGGGGGTCAGGATGGATGGAGTAGAGCTGTGTGTGTGATGTGTGGGGGGTCAGGATGAATGAAGTAGATCTGTGTGTGTGATGTGTGGGGGTCAGGATGAATGAAGTAGAGCTGTATGTGTGATGTGTGGGGGTCAGGATGGATGGAGTAGAGCTGTGTTTGTGATGTGTGGGGTCAGGATGGATGGAGTAGAGCTGTGTGTGTGATGTGTGGGGGTCAGGATGGATGGAGTAGAGCTGTGTGTGTGTGATGTGTGGGGTCAGGATGGATGGAGTAGAGCTGTGTGTGATGTGTGGGGTCAGGATGGATGGAGTAGAGCTGTGTGTGATGTGTGGGGTCAGGATGGATGGAGTAGAGCTGTGTGTGATGTGTGGAGGTCAGGATGGATGGAGTAGAGCTGTGTGTGTGATGTGTGGGGGGTCAGGATGGATGGAGTAGAGCTGTGTGTGTGATGTGTGGGGGTCAGGATGAATGAAGTAGAGCTGTGTGTGTGATGTGTGGGGGTCAGGATGGATGGTGTAGAGCTGTGTGTGTGATGTGTGGGGGTCAGGATGGATGGAGTAGAGCTGTGTGTGTGATGTGTGGGGGTCAGGATGGATGTAGTAGAGCTGTGTGTGTGATGTGTGGGGGTCAGGATGGATGGAGTAGAGCTGTGTGTGTGATGTGTGGGGGTCAGGATGGATGGAGTAGAGCTGTGTGTGTGATGTGTGGGGGTCAGGATGGATGGAGTAGAGCTGTGTGTGTGATGTGTGGGGGTCAGGATGGATGGAGTAGAGCTGTGTGTGTGATGTGTGGGGGTCAGGATGGATGGAGTAGAGCTGTGTGTGTGATGTGTGGGGGTCAGGATGGATGGAGTAGAGCTGTGTGTGATGTGTGGGGTCAGGATGGATGGAGTAGAGCTGTGTGTGATGTGTGTGGGTCAGGATGGATGGAGTAGAGCTGTGTGTGTGATGTGTGGGGGTCAGGATGGATGGAGTAGAGCTGTGTGTGTGATGTGTGGGGGTCAGGATGGATGGAGTAGAGCTGTGTGTGTGATGTGTGGGGGTCAGGATGGATGGAGTAGAGCTGTGTGTGTGATGTGTGGGGGTCAGGATGGATGGAGTAGAGCTGTGTGTGTGATGTGTGGGGGTCAGGATGGATGGAGTAGAGCTGTGTGTGTGTGATGTGTGGGGGTCAGGATGGATGGAGTAGAGCTGTGTGTGTGATGTGTGGTGGTCAGGATGCATGCAGTAGAGCTGTGTGTGTGATGTGTGGGGGTCAGGATGGATGGAGTAGAGCTGTGTGTGTGATGTGTGGGGGTCAGGATGGATGCAGTAGAGCCGTGTGTGTGATGTGTGGGGGTCAGGATGGATGCAGTAGAGCTGTGTGTGTGATGTGTGGGGGTCAGGATGGATGGAGTAGAGCTGTGTGTGTGATGTGTGGTGGTCAGAATGGATGGAGTAGAGCTGTGTGGGATGTGTGGGGGTCAGGATGGATGGTGTAGAGCTGTGTGTGTGATGTGTGGGGGTCAGGATGGATGGAGTAGAGCTGTGTGTGTGTGATGTGTGGGGGTCAGGATGGATGTAGTAGAGCTGTGTGTGTGATGTGTGGGGGTCAGGATGGATGGAGTAGAGCTGTGTGTGTGATGTGTGGGGGTCAGGATGGATGGAGTAGAGCTGTGTGTGTGATGTGTGGGGGTCAGGATGGATGGAGTAGAGCTGTGTGTGTGATGTGTGGGGGTCAGGATGAATGAAGTAGAGCTGTGTGTGTGATGTGTGGGGGTCAGGATGGATGGAGTAGAGCTGTGTGTGTAATCTGTATTGAGTTTAGCTCTGTAAATTTAGCACGCAGAAATGACATTATAACTGTATTCTGTGGGCGACTTTGATTATGATACCAAATCTACTGTAGTACTTTAAGGCTTTTTTTTTTAGTTGAGAAAATTGCACGAGATTCGTGTGTTGTGAGATGCACGAATATGAACATCCTTCTTTGGAGTAGCGTCATACACATAAGCAATGTTTTACGGGAAATAAATGGCGGCATGCATCACCCATGGTCTTTATCGGGGCTGGCTGCAGCATTGCACCATTTGGTAAGTGCACACGAGTGCTAGATCAGGCCTCCCTTTTTAAAACAATGGGAGACACTCCACGTTCACCACCTCCCCGAAGTGATGCAAGGTGGTTTTCATATAAAAACATGTTGTGTTTGCGGGAAGAAATTGCATTTTTGGAGCACAATGTCGGGTGTAGTTAGCCTTAAAAATTAAAACTATTTTGGAAAAAAATGTTAATTATTTTCTGCTGTTTTTAAATCAGTATGACAGCGACGCATGGAGTATGTGGATCATAATTCTTTCAACCTACATTGAGTCAGAAATTCATTGGACAATTCCGGATTGTGGTCTCTTGTTGAAAGCTTTCAAACCTTTTGAGGTTCACCTCATGTTTTATTCCTCTCTTCTTCAGCCTTTCCCGAAAAATCCGTAGCGGGCACCTACCGTGCTCCACAGATCCTGTTATAGTTCGGTGAGATGAAAATACTGTAGAAGAAACTTTTGGGTTCTAAGATTTTTTCGCACTGAACTCTAATACCTGGTTCATTGGCAAGGCTTTGTCCCGGAGTCCAACCCATGGGAACTTGTATGGAATATTCATCCTCCATTGCCATCCATATAAGTCTTGTTCGGTGCATTCCAAAAGACGTGATTTGATCAAGTGAGTGGCGTTGGGAAACATACATCCATGATCTTTTCCATTGTAACTTGAAACCTTGACCATCATGCTATCCAAAGGCTTGATGTTCCTCATTTTTGGCTATTTTCTTCATACACACTGGGATTAATTACTGACTACCTGCTCTGTGGCCAATCACAATTGTTGTTGTTCTTTTTAACTCCTTAACACCACACCACAGGAGCGAAGTTTACATCCTGGCAGGGTGGTAGATAATGCAATAGGATGATAGTCGGCCGCCTCCCAATTCAACAGCGGGGATCGATGATAGCATCAATCCCTACTCTTAAACCCCTACAAGTCATGATCCATGAATATCGTGGCATGTAAAGGGTTCACGGAAGGAGTATGCTCCCTTTGTAACATCCTTGGCCCTCTGCGATGTATTCGTGGATGGTCAATGGGTTGCAATAGAATAGGACTAAAAACTGGCAGTGGAGAAGGCGCAACACTCCAGATTATCGCAAGTAGGAAGTGACCAAAGGTGTGGAAAACTTCTCCTTTTATTTAATAAAGTACGTGATCAGCTTATGAAAACATGTTTCGGGGATAACCCCCTAATCAGTTCAGCTGGTGTTTAAATTATACAAGCAATTGGTGGGTCCCAAAAAGGGTTCATAATGAGAGCCTGTTTGCCTTCGTAGTGAGAGTCAGCCAGGGCAGGAGCAGTGGCAACCTGACACCATACACTGGTGTAGCCATGGCTTGTGATCACTATTGTGAGCAAGAAGTACTGCAATGCATTATCATAGTGATCAGAGCTTTAGGGCCAATGCCAACGGATGGATTATTGCTGTGGAATCCATGGCCAGACACCTGTCATAGATTCTGCAGCGATAGCCATCTATAGACATGTTGTGTTAAGGAATTCTCTTGGGAACCTCCTGACAGCAAGTTGGTCCCTTCACTGGTTGCGCTAAAATACCCAAAAGAAATGCCAGCCCCACTCCCGCAAAGGGACGACCGAACACCTAGAGCGATGCTCATAGCTGCGCAGGAAGCAACCGGGTCCACTAGCCTGGGGTCGCACCGAACATGGCCGAACCGACCTACATCTCTGCTGAAGCCATAAACAACCGAAGGGGGCTGCCATCACCCAACCTACAGACTGGTTCAAATTGTCCCAATTCAGTCCCTAAAGAGAGATGAGTGGGATTGGAAGGAGCACTCGAGGGCTATGCTGACCCAGCACTATATCGATACCTTGTTTCACCAGTAGGAATCTGCATGTAAAAATGACGTCGCTGCCCTGCAACAAGAGATTTGGCAAGTGGACCAGAGAGTTGAAACCATGGAAGAAGCGCAAGAGAAAGTCGTTGAGACTATAGATGCCTACACACACGAACTGCACTCTCACTCCCAGATTTCTGAGTTGTTCTCCATCATTGACGACTTGGAAAACCGCCATCGAAGAAATAACATGTGAGTCAGAGGCCTTACTGAAGACATAGAACCTTTCCAACTAAAATTGCGGGCTCAGGTCTTTTTCCACAACCTACTAAAGCGACTAGCAGATACAACGTTAGAAATAGAATCCACAGGTTGCTGGCCCCGAAACCATCTGATCCAAGCAAACCCAGAGACAAAGTCTGCAGAATACATTTCTACAAAGGCAAGGACTAAATGCTGCACAAAAATTGAGCCCTGAAGGACATAACATTCAAGGGAGAGAAGATCATGATCCTGCTGGACCTCTTCTGAAGCTTCTCCAAGAAAAGGGAATCTCGTACCGCTGGGGCTTTCCGATTCAGCTACATGCATCCAAGATTAGCAGGTCTGTGAGTTTCAGGGGCTTGGGAGATGATCCCAGGTTTCTAGGGTCCCTTGAGCTGCCATCTGTACAACTACCGGATTGTTCGTCCTCATGTTCCCTGCCGATGCCGCCTCCCCGGAGCACTTGGCAATCAGTAATGAGAAGGCCACAGCGTCGACATTGATTGTCACATTGCAGTAAGAGAGGAGAATCCAGTGGCGATTCCAGAGATTGAACTCCAACAGGCATGTCTTTTTCTCTTTCCTTTTATCTTTCTTTTCCTTTAATTAGGATTGTTCACTCCAAGTTAACCGGAGTCAGCGAATGAGGGTCTGTTTTAAAAGTGGTCACAGGCTGCAACTTGTTTCATTAGTTTCACCTGTTGGAAATGTAATTTAGTGGCGGGTCAGGATGTGGGAGGGGGCAAGCTTCCTGTAAGCTTCCTAGGGTAGATAGCGCGATAGCTGTTATTCACTGCCAACTTAGGGCAGTTTACTAGTGAGCAGGAATTCCCACGGGACTCGTAGCCCTTGTTCGCCCATGAGGGTTTGTTTTGTTTTATGTCTTTGTTTGTATCTTTGTGCTTAGGTTGTATCACCCTACCTTTTCCTTTCCTTGTGTGTGCTATCCCTCCCCTTTCCCTTTAACCATTCCCATGGGGCGAAAATAGGATGTCCAAATGTATATTGCTGATAAGAATGCACAAATGGCAAATGTAACTTTCTGCACATTTAACACCAAAGGCATAAATAGTCCCCAGAAAAGAAGACAAATCCTATATCACCTACATAGGAAGAAGGTAATGGTTGCTCTACTCCAGGAGACCCATTTTTAAAAAGGCTTGTGTGCCGATGTGTAGTTCTCAGCACTACCCCTCAGGATTCCATGGGCCTGACCCCTTGTGGTAGTGAGAGGAGTCTCCATTGCCCTGCATAGATCCCTCCAACACCAGGTTGTTGATTCCATGACAGACCCTGTGGATAGATTTATTTTTCTTAAGCTAGAAGTGGCAGGCATTGTGTTTACTTTTGCTAACATGCATCTCCCCAACCAGAACCAGATCACGCATGCAACAAGATTTCTGAAAAACCTGGCTGACTTCGTAGGAGTTTTGGGGGGGCAGACCTTAACTTGGTGCTGGACCCAATCACAGATACATCTTCTGGTAAGTCCTCCATCTCTCGGGTAGCAACACGTGCACTCAGAGGCGTAACTTGAAGCTCCTGGGCCCCAGTGCACAACCTGTAACAGGGCCCCCAACTATAATGCTTGATTCATACGACTGGGCTCCCTATATGGAGAAGAGAGGCCTTCTGGGCCCCCAAAGGCTCCTGGGCCCGGGTGCAACCGCATCCCCTGCACCTTCTATAGTTACGCCTCTGCGTGCACTTAGGAAAACTCTAGACTCATCTAGTAGACCTCTGGAGCATCCTACATCTGGGCGTTAGAGATTACATCTTTCACTCAGCTGCTCACAACTCCTACAGTAGAATAGATTATCTTCTGGTCTCTTATAGCTTGCTGGACTGTGCCCCAACTTGCTCACATGGGGACCACTTGTGGTATGACCACTCTCCTGTGTTTGAGAGTCTCTCGGGATGCAGAGGGGTTCCTAGCGGTCACTCATGGAGATTCAATGACAATCTCCTCAGAGATCCCATTTGTGTCTTGGAGATCAGGAAAGCAGTTGAGGATTTCACAGAGACTCATCGGACTGACCCCACTCCAGCCCCCATGAAATGTGTGTTGAGATGGGTGTTGATCTCACAGGGGGCTAGATTAAAAAAAGAAAGGTTGGCTGGCCTTCTTGGCCTCTTGGACACTTTGAGGACACTCTCCGGGCTGACATTTTGTCTATCAGGCAGCAAATCCTGGGGATACTTGACCAGTGTTCACTGGCCCTTAGGGACAAGCTAAAGAGAGGGTCCTTTGAATGTGGGGATAAGTGTGGCAATCGATTGGCAAGAACACTTCCCCCCCAAGGACACTGTTCACCTATGTCCCCAAGATTCAGTCAAGCCAGGAAGACCTGGTGCACACCACCAGAAATATATTGGAAGAGTTTAGAGGCTACTACAGCAAGTTATACAATATCGAAGCAGACTCCCAAACAGCTGAGGCGCAACACACCAGTGAGATAGATTCATACCTGGCTCAACATGCTCCTAGGAAATTAATACCCACCGAGGTGGGAGATCTGGAGCTGGATTTTGCCCCTCGGGAACATGTTCTGCTACGCGCAAAAGTCAGAGGTGTTGAACGTCTCACTCCCACAAATCTTGAGAGCTCTAGGTAGATGGGGGCCCCTGTTTCTCTCTTGGAGTGGTAGGGTCAACATAATAAAAATGGACACGTTTCCCAAATTCCTTTATCTATCTCAAACAATCCCGATTGGATGTAAAAAATTTGTACTTAAAAAAGCTGAGGTCCTTAATTACAGATTTTGTTTGGAGGGGATGTAAGCCACGTATGGGCTTCTCACTCCTGGTAAGGGAAAGAGCGAGGAGGGGGGGGGGGGGGTTGGGTCTCCCAGACTTCTCCTTTTATTACAGATCCAATATCTCCAACTGTGTATTAGACATCCTCAAAAACAGGGCCTCAAAGCTCTGGGTGGAGTTGGAGCACTCAGGAGATCCGGACGGACTATATGGGGCCTTCTGGATTCCCCCGAAATAGATCAAATTTCTCCCTAATATCTTGCCATTCTGCCTTCAACTCATTGAGACGTGGGCAGGCTTCACAGCCGCAGCCGGACTTGTTATGGTACTGGGTCCACTCACCCCACTAATCGCAAATCTGCAGCTGAAGCTACAATTAGATACCCCACTCTTCTGGCTCCCCAGACCAACCCGATCCCCAGACTGAGAGACATCCTGACGCAGTCCAGCTTAAAACCAATGTCTGACATTCTGGGAGAGAATTCACCAATGCCAGGGGCTTGGCTTTAATACTTACAGCTGAGAGGATTTATGAGCATGCTGAAGCCCAGGGAAAATCTAACTGCACCCCTTATAACCTTTGGGCAATTGTGTACCTCCTCTTCATCTCCGAGGCACATGATCCCAAGGCTCTACAAAATGTTGCAGGGGAGGAGCCCCCGAGATATGAGAGCCTGGGAGGAGGAGCTGGGTGGGGGCCTTTCAGAGGAGAGTTGGTCTAAGGTGTGGACTCTAACTCATAAGCTCTCTTCTGCATGTAAGATCCAAGACCTTTAAAATAATATCAAAGTGGTATAAGACCTTGGATCAGCTTCAGAAGATGTTTCCCCAGACTCCCTCCACCTTCTGGAGATGCACTAACAGTAGAGACACAATGACTCGCATATGGTGGTAATGCCCACCGGTGGCGATCCTATGGAAGGAGGTGGTAATGCTCTATAACCACATCTGTCATTCAGGGGTGATGATGACCCCACAATTGGCCCTGCTTTCACTGTTCCCGGGATCTGTGAAGGATGCCTGGTCAAGTCTCTTAAAATTCTTTAAAATTTCAACTAGGAAAATCATTCCAAGGCTGTGCCGCTCCATGACTGCTCCAACTAGGGGAATGTAGGTGGAGGAGCGACGAATGGGGGGCTGACAACCCTGAAGCCTGGGAGGCAACCTACAGGACATGGCAGGTTTGGGAGGCTTTCAGGACCACTAACAGGTTAAGGAATTGGATAGCATTGGAAGTGATCTAATAAATGGCGGTTCAGAATCTTTAGCGGGCTGAAATAGGACCGGCTCGGGAGACAGTTCAGCAAATGTGATGCAAGATAGGATTCTCGGGTGCCTTCTTTCCCCATCCACCCATACCTCCCCCCACCCCCTTCCTCTCTGTTTTAAAACTGTGTTTATTCCTCCTAGTTAGTCAAAGGGTTGCATCTCACAGTCTAGCTGAATCAGTGACACAGCCTAAAGTTAATGGGCTTGCAGTGGTATTGAAGAAAGGAGGGCTGGATGCGGGAGAGAGGAGGAGGCCCTATGGTCTGTGGTGGCGGCCAGTTCTTCCTCGTATCGTCTGAGCTAGGCTAAATGTATCAGCTGAATCAAGCAAATGTTTTGTAAGAGTCTATGCCAGTCATATAACTTGTTTTCTGATATGTTACTAGATGATGCTTAATGTCACACGCAAGGCTATTCATGCATATAATCAATGCAGATTTGCTTTATTTTAGTGGCGTTTGCTCTCCAACCCCCCTTCCCCCTTCCCTATCTTTGGCTTTGATTATTTATGTAAACCTATAATAATATTAATAACATTTATTTGAACCTAAGAAAGCCATATGTACCCCAAAATGGTACCAATAAAAACTACAGTTCTTCACATAAAAAACTCCTCGCAGAGCTCTGCCCATGTAAAAATGAAAAAGTCATGGGACTTTGAATGCTCAATGTAAAAAATATATATTTTCTAAGAAAAAGGTTTTTTATTGTGCAAAAGTGGAAAAATCTGAAATCGAAAAATTTAGCTCTCGTAATCATACCAAGTCACATACAAACATGTATCATCTCGTTTTTGCTGCATTATTAGCGCTATAATAAATAATTTTAAAAAATGGCAGAATAGATGTGCTTTCTCTTCCTGCCCTCCAAAAAAATTTTTGACATTTTTCGAATTCATTACATGTACCCAAAAATGGTACCAATAAAAACTACAGTTTACCACATAAAAAGCAAGTCCTCATGTGGCCGTGTCAACGAAGAAATAAAAACTTTATGGCTTTTGAAAAGCGGGATAAAAATCGTTGTGTTCCTATGCCCAAAATTTGCCATGCTGGTGCGAAGCCTGACCGTGTAGATGCAAGACGTTTGAACCCTGAGCTTAAGCAATACACGATTGGGAAGCACAGCTTGAAGGAAAAGAGCAGGGAGACTTCCCAGCTTCCACCACCACCAAAACAACAGCCAGGGATGGACAAATTCTTTAAAAAACATAGGGAAACTGCTGCACCTCATGGTGCCAAGATGGCACTGACAGAGGAGCTGACTAACCACTAGAGATAAGCAAGCACACTCGTCCAGGCTTTATGCTCATTTGAGTATTAGGGTACTCGAGATTCTTGTTACTCGAGTCGAACACCACGCGGTACTCGAGTCAATTCCATTTCCTTCCCCGCTTGTTTAGCACCATTTTCTAGCCAGTAAACATGCAGGAAAGTCATTACCACTTCCTGTTGTGACGTGCCAGCCCCCCCCCCCTCCCACAGTAGTGAGTGGCTGGGCCAATCAGGTGACCGCCGAGTACTTAAACTGGGCCCGCCCGCGGCTCGCATCAGATGCATGTTGGCAGAGGTTAAGGATAGAGCTGTTGCAGATATAGGGACAGTGTTAGAGTAGGATCCTGTCGTCAAGAACCCCAACAGTCCTTCTTAGAGCTACATCTGACCGTGTGCATTACTGTTGTGGCTGGCTGAGAGCAGTAGTGCACCAATTTTTTTTTTTAAGCAGGGAAAGTTTTGGTTGCGCTGTGGATGCAAGGTTGTATGGGGGGGTTGGACAGCAATTCCAGCATGTAACCCAGGACGCAGCGGTGTCACCCGCAGGCAGTGATTGTCCTTGGTTGCAGGTGAAGTGAGGCTTAGCTAAGATGTGCCAGTGTGTGTGCCTTGCTAATGGGGGTTTGTCCGAAGTAAATTGTTAGGGGGATGACGCAAGACTCTTGACCCCATTTTGGCTTAATATTGGGACCTGGGAGCCTCAGATTCAGCCATACATGATGCCCCTGCCCTTCCCTATCCATTTCTGTGGTGTTTCCATGACTTTCTGATGTTTTCTGGTGTTTGACAAGTCATCAGCTATGCGGAGCATCGGTCCCATACAAAAATGCTCGAGTCACCCATTGACTTCAATGGGGTTCGTTACTCTAAACAAGCCTGCGAGCATTACGAAAAGTTCAACTCGAGCGACGAGTACTCGAGCATTTTGGTGCTCGCTGATCTCTACTAACCACACTTCTGAGAATTCAAAGGAGGACACTCCAGTAGAGAGAGCAAAGGGTTAAGTTTCTCATAACATATCAAGAGAGTTTCTTAAAAAGACTCTGCCTTCTGCCTTAGCCCCATCGGTAAAGATACAGCAGACATCAAAGCAGATATCAGCCAGATTGGAGGAAGAGTGGACTCCCTGGAGTAATCACAATAATCATTAACACAATTTTGTGATGTGCTAAAAAAAAAACATGTTCTGCTACAATGCTCTCAAATAAATCAGTCATTCCTGCTCCTGAAAACCTAGGAGAATCAGAGCAGGAGGCGAAATGTGAGAATTAGAGGCTTACCTGAGGGGTGACCATTCTGCCCTGCTCACGACTGTAGGAGCCATTTGCTCAGACCTAGTGGGCCAGCAGCGTGCAAGTGAGATCAACATTAAAAGAGCTCATAGAGCCCTGAGGCCAACACTGGCTCCATCTGATCCACAATGAGATGTTATTTGTGACCTCTTGCTTTATCCAGATACCGCGTTGCTATTGGCAAAAGCATGGGAACGTGGTCCACTTTTATATGATGGGGCAAATATCCGCATTTATGAGGACTTGGCCCCCACCCCTTTATTCAAATGCAAACTCTTAAAACTGGTTAAAGACAAAGTTAGAGAGATGAATATTCCCTATAGATGGGTATTTCCTTTTGGCCTTGGTTTCACCAGAAATGACAAAAGTCACCATCAGTAATCCAGAAGATTTAACGTCTTGGTGGGAAGCACTAAATATTCCTCCGCTTAAGGTGGATTCATGGCTTCAGGTACCAGAAGTGGAAAAATGGCCAACTTTATCTACATCTTCCTCCTGAGAAACACCCCTTTTGTATACAAAGACTCTATTGTTGATCATGAAGGTTGATCCCTATTTTTGAAGAGACAAATAAGACAATTGAAAGTCACATTCTGTCATTTATATGCTCTCAATAAAAGGTACAATTCCCTGGCTAAAATCTCTACTAGAAAAAGCTGCAGCATATAGAGAGGGACATGAACACTGTCCTAAGGGCTTATCCACACAACAGTTTTTATGTTCAGTATTTTTGTGAGCCAAAACCAGGAGTAGAGAGAAAGCATAATGGAAAGATTTGCATGTCTTCCCTATTTTGGACCAACTCCTCATTGTGGCTCACAAAAAACTGAACATAAAAACTGTCGTATGAAGGCACCCTTAATCCTTTATTAGACTCCTCCAGAACCTCAAGGTATGGCGCGTCATTCTGGGCTTTGAAGCGTTTACACCAAGCCTTAGCAAACTTGAATTCAGTAGACATCTGGCGTACCCTTCATGCGGTTGAATAGGATTATACGTTTTTCTCGGGAGTAGTCAAAACCTAGCAGACAATCAATTAAATTGTTAGAAGCAATAGCTACATTTAAAGTGTAGCCGATTCCTCGATAGGAAACCTTACCATATCAGATCACCCACCAGAGTACCTTAAGATATCTGTACCTGAACTGTTAAACAAAGAAAGGACATGGACATTGAATGTGACTCTTATTGATTTGCAAGATACACTTAATAAACTAAGTGAGAGGATTAGCTTTCATTTTAGAAATAACCAAGATCCATTAGTTAGTAGTTCAGCTACTTGGGAAGCCCACAAGGCGTATATGCGAGGGGAATTTATTTCTCTGGGAGCACAAAATAAAAAGCTTTGTATGGCCCAAATCTCAAACATTCTCTTGCGAATAGCTCTATTGGAGAAAACGAATAAATCACTAGCTGCAGAGGCAGAACACCAATTAGCAGATCTAAAGGTGGATTTACACTGCAGAGATGGTCGCTCAAAATATGGCTTTTGAGAAATCGTTTTGCATAAACTACTACTTGGTACTAATGCCTGTTAGTACCAAGTAGCAGCATGTGAGCTGTTGGAAGCTGTAGTTAAGGAACAGACCACTAGCTGTTCCTTGATTATATTCCTTTTGATCTGCCAGTGGGGCTGACAGCTGAGAACAGCTGATACAATGTTATCAGCTGCACTCAGCTCTACCAGGGCAGAGCACAGTGTGCATTCCGTCTTATCAGCTGTTCTGCTGAATGACAGTTTTCAAACCGAACTGAAAACCATCAATCGGCAGAAAACTGAAAGATGGACACATTTAGGCACAACGATTATCACTTAAAAAACATTTTAAATTTCCGAGCAGCCAAGGCCTTTCTCCATTCTCGACACAAATACTATGAACACGAAACTAAAGGGGGGAGGCCATGTCTGCCATAATCAGGAAATTCAAACCAAATCTTGGATTCACCAAATCTGCACTTCAGAGGGCGTGTTGTTGTCAGACACAGATGGTGCGGTCAGGTCTTTCTCTTCTTTCTATTCTGCTCCTTATAGTATATGGGGTAGGAGGTTCTGGTGGGAGGAGAGGATAGATTACGCGCAACTCAACTTTTTCAAAATAATATCGCTCTTTCCAAGTTATCACTGGAGGAACAGGAGATGTTGCTACTTCCCACCTTACCAAATAAAATCAAGTCGGTACTTTACTCCATTCCTAGTGGACAGAGTCCTAAACCAGATGGTTTCCCCGTTTTGTACTACAAAATTGTTTTCATATTCTTGCAGCACCTCTGACTACCTACTTTAACAACCTTTTAGAAGGTACTCCACTTGCTACTCAATCATTAGAAGCCTATATTACCATCATACACAAGAAAAGGAAAGACCCCACCCACTGCAACAATTATAGACCTATATCCCGCCTTAACAAAGATATTAAATTATGGTCCAAACTTGTAGCCAATCGTATAGCCACATTCCTACCTAAACTAGTTCATCCAGATCAGAGAGCTTTCGCAAACGGTAGAGAGGGGTATAAAGTGCTTTATGCCATTCAACATTCAAAAAGCACCAATTCTCAACTCATTTTATTAAGTACAGATGCGGAAAAAGCTTTCGTCAGAATTGACTGGTCATTCATGAAATCTGCACTGCTTAAATTTAACCCCTTAACGACCGGGCCGTAGTGTTTTTACGTCCTTCAGCTGCAGGACGTGTATGGAGGGAGGTAGCGCCCCTATCTCCCTCCATACAGCGCGGGCGTCAGCTGTTTACTACAGCTGACACCCGCGGGCAATAGCCGCGCTCGGCCGTTCGCGGCTATTAACCCTTTAAATGCCGCTGTCAGTTCTGACAGCAGCATTTAAATCCCCCGAAGTTCGGAGGTCCCATACGGCCACCCTGTGGTAAGATCGGGGGAGCCGTGCAGGTGTCACGGCTGCCGGGGGCCTTCTGAAGGGCCCCAGGGCTGCCTTGAGAGATTGCCTTTAAAACCATCCCCGTGGGTTGGCTTGATAGGTTGCCTGTCAGAATGCAGTATAACATAATGCTAGAGCGATCAAAGCATCGCATGTTAAAGTCCCCCAGGGGGACTTCAAAGTAAAGTAAAAAAAAAGATCAATAAAGTTTTTTAAATTGTAAAAAAAAATAAAAAGTTATAAAAGTTTAAATCACCCCCCTTTTGCCATATCTATTATTAAAAAATCTAAATCATAAAATAAAAATATGTGTTTGATATAGCCGCATCCGTAAAAGTCCGATCTATCAAAGTAGTGCATTATTTTTTCTGCACAGTGAACGTCGTCCGAAAAAAACCCGCCAGAAATGCATTTTTTTAGTTACCCTGTCTCCCAGAAAAAAACGCAATAAAAAGCGATCAAAAAGTCGTATGTATTCCAAATTGATACTATCGGAAACTACAGGACATCCCGCAAAAAATGAGCCCTTGCTCAACTACGTCGACGGAAAAATAAAAAAGTTATCGTGCGCACAAAATGACCACAGAAAATAATTGAAAAAAATTTAATATCTTTAAAAAAAAATACAAGTACTACAGCAAAAAAAAAAAACTATATAAGTTTGGTATCGTAGTAATCGTACTGACCCATAGAATAAAAATATCAGGTCGTTTGTGTTGCAGTTTGTGCGTTGTAGAAACAGGACGCACCGAAAGATGGTGGAAAGTCGTTTTTTTTCCATTTCTCTCCGCTAAGAATTTTTAAAATGTTTTTCAGTACATTATATGGCACAATAAATAGTGCCAATAAAAAATACAACTCGTCCCGCAAAAAACAAGCCCTCATACAGCGACGTCGATGGATAAATAAAGGAGCTACGATTTTTTAAAAGGGAGTAGGAAAAAACAAAAATGGAAAAAAGCAAAAAAAAGCCTGGTCACTAAGGGGTTAATTTCCCACAAAAATTCATTGACTTGCTCTCTGCTACCACACGCATGACGTAAAGTAAATGGAACTTTGTCTACCACTTTTCAAATATAAAACAGAGTTAGACAGGGTTGCCCTCTTTCTCCCTTTTTATTTACTTTAATGGTAGAAACCTTAATTCAAAATATACGCCAAAACTAGAGATGAGCGAGCCTGCTCGAATAAGGCAGTTACGCGAGTGAGCCTCGTTCTTCTCGAGTAACTGCATTCTTGTCCGAGCAAGCTCGGGGGGTTGGCGGGGGGAAGAGAGTGAGAGATACCTCTCAACGGACAGCTACAACAGTGCCCAGTTAGCTACGCATCATGTCAAACAGCGCCGGAATAGCCAGCAGAGACTACCACTTGGTAAACTAGGTGACTCATTACATACCAGAATCCCAACTGTCCTTGAAATTAACTGTGAGGAAGGGAATACTCATTATAGGGATCTGAGAAGGAAAATTGCTTTTAGCGTTCTCAGCGATTTTCTGAATCAAATTGTGGATATAGAGGGGCTAAATTATGCACTTGGTTCACTGGTTATCAACTATAAATAAGGGGTAACTAAATAATAAAGAGGTGCATAATGAAATGTATCTGACATTGGTGTACATATTGTAGGCAGTTAAAGGGGTTGTCCCGCGCCGAAACGGGTTTTTTTTTTTTCAATAGCCCCCCCGTTCGGCGCGAGACAAACCCGATGCAGGGGTTTAAAAAAAAAAACGGATAGTACTTACCCGAATCCCCGCGCTCCGGTGACTTCTTACTTACCTTGCGAAGATGGCCGCCGGGATCTTCACCCTCGGTGGACCGCAGGTCTTCTGTGCGGTCCATTGCCGATTCCAGCCTCCTGATTGGTTGGAATCGGCACACGTGACGGGGCGGAGCTACGAGGAGCAGCTCTCTGGCACGAGCGGCCCCATTCAGAAGGGAGAAGACCGGACTGCGCAAGCGCGTCTAATCGGGCGATTAGACGCTGAAAATTAGACGGCACCATGGAGACGAGGACGCCAGCAACGGAGCAGGTAAGTGAATAACTTCTGTATGGCTCATAATTAATGCACAATGTATATTACAAAGTGCACTAATATGGCCATACAGAAGTGTATACCCCAACTTTGTTTCGCGGGACAACCCCTTTAAAGGGTGAAGTGGTGGATAGAATATATCTCCCTCCGAGGCTCTTAATCTGGACAGGGTGGCGATCCAGTCCAGAGTTTCAGCCTGATTCCTAGAGAACTCAGCTGTAGCTACTGACCCCATTACTGGGGCATAAAAGACTGCAGCCAGGGAGTCAGTGGCTGACAGCCTGAGGAGGGAATACCACTTCACAGCAAGACCTGGAGAAACCTCTGAGCACCCTGCGTTGTGCAGCATTTTTCATTTGTTATACTGCATGGACTTTGTGTTGCTGTTTTTGTGGACTGGAGCATACCTCAAAATAAAGACGAAAGTGAGTTTTCATGAACATTTGAGTCCAGTATGCCGTTGCCGCCCCACCCCCTAGAGGATACTGTTACAATATATACAAGGAATCGCTGCTCACTATTTTGACCTCATGGTTTAAGTACTATCAGTCTGTAAGGCCAGATAGGGGAAAACTTAAAAAAGGATAAGCCTTCCTGATCTGGTGATCCTACTGAAATAATGTTTAGGGGTTGCTCCACGTGCCGTACCAATACCAATATTGGAGTGGATTGATATGCAGTACCCCTAATGATAGTAGGATCACAGAGAACAGGTTTTTTGGAGTGTGGGGATATTTGGCTTCCATCTGTTAACCAATTCCCCACCTCACTTTTAATATATGTTTCAGTCTGTTCAGTAACAAGGTTTTAATGATATTCAATAAAGTTAGTAGTTTTAACTAAATTTCTTTTTCAGTGAATAGTTCTAATACAATTAAAGGAATATACGTGAAACCTGGCACAACCATTCTTTAGGTCCTAAGTAGGAAAAACAAAGGTTACAACTTGATTACTCAATGCTAATTGCAAAACTTAGTGCACCCCTATGTAATGTTACTTCCTTGTGTCGTACAAGAGGGAAATTTGGCGCAAACATTCTCTAGGTCCTGAGTGAGGAGAATGGGAGGGGTAGCATATTCTGCAGAGGGACATTGGTACATACAGCCTGAGGAGAATCTAATGTTCCTCTATGTGTATAAATATTTTACTCCTCGGTTCCGCTGAAGAAATCATGACATATATATATATATACGCTAGCTGATATACCCGGCTTCGCCCGAGTTAATTTGGTACTGGTGTTTATCTGGTATTCACACGGAAAATCTTATGAAGTCGTGGTTACTTTAGAGATACTGAGGAAAAACATATGTTCACCATTTTGCATAGTTCTCTGCGTTACCCAGATAACACCACGTGGAGGTAACCATGCGACGTTTCCTTTATATAAAATGACATCAGGAAGTGAGAGAATTAGATTCCATACGTAAAATTTCGACACCAATTCTTTTGCGCTTAGAATTGAATAATCGAGTTTGGACCCATTAGCTTTTCCTATTTTTGACATAATCAATGCTTGTGCCAAATTTCACGTTTCTATGACACCGGAAAGTGAGAAAATTACATTCCGCATGTAAAATTTGGACGCTAATTCTTTTGCGCATAGAATTGAATAATGGAGTTGGGACCCGTTAGCTTTTCCTATTTTTGACATAATCAATGCTTGTGCCAAATTTCACGTTTCTATGACACCGGAAAGTGAGAAAATTACATTCCGCATGTAAAATTTGGACGCTAATTCTTTTGCGCATAGAATTGAATAATGGAGTTGGGACCCATTAGCTTTTCCTATATATGACATAATCAATGCTCGTGCCAAATTTCCTGTTTCTATGACACCGGAAAGTGAAAAAATTACATTCTGCATGTAAAATTTCGACGCCAATTCTTTTGTGCTAAAATTTAATAATGGAGTTGGGACCCATTAGCTTTTCCTATTTATGACATAATCAATGCTCATGCCAAATTTCACGTTTTTTATGACACCGGAAAGTGAAAAAATTACATTCCGTACGTAAAATTTTGACGCTAATTCTTTTGCGCATAAAATTGAATAATGGAGTTGGGACCCATTAGCTTTTCCTATTTATGACATAATCAATGCTCGTGCCAAATTTCCTGTTTCTATGACACCGGAAAGTGAAAAAATAACCTTCCGCACGTAAAATTTGGACGCCAATTCTTTTGCGCTAGAATTGAATAATCGAGTTGCGACCCATTAGCTTTTCCTATTTATGACATAATCAATGCTCGTGCCAAATTTTAAGTTTCTATGATATTGGGAAGTGAGAAAATTAGATTCCATACGTAAAATTTGGACGCTAATTCTTTTGCGCATAGAATTGAATAATGGAGTTGGGACCCATTAGCTTTTCCTATTTATGACATAATCAATGCTCGTGCCAAATTTCCTGTTTCTATGACACCGGAAAGTGAAAAAATTACCTTCCGCACGTAAAATTTGGACGCCAATTCTTTTGCGCATAGAATTGAATAATTGAGTTGGGACCCATTCGCTTTTCCTATTTGTGACATAATCAATGCTCGTGCCAAATTTTAAGTTTCTATGATATTGGGAAGTGAGAAAATTAGATTCCATACGTAAAATTTGGACGCTAATTCTTTTGCGCATAGAATTGAATAATGGAGTTGGGACCCATTAGCTTTTCCTATTTATGACATAATCAATGCTCGTGCCAAATTTCCTGTTTCTATGACACCGGAAAGTGAAAAAATTACCTTCCGCACGTAAAATTTTGACGCCAATTCTTTTGCGCATAGAATTGAATAATTGAGTTGGGATCCATTAGCTTTTCCTATTTATGACATAATCAATGCTTGTGCCAAATTTCCCGTTTCTATAACACCGGAAAGTGAAAAAATTACATTCCGCACGTAAAATTTCGACACCAATTCTTTTGCGCTAGAATTGAATAATCGAGTTGGGACCCATTAGCTTTTCCTATTTATGACATAATCAATGCCCGTGCCAAATTTTAAGTTTCTATGACATTGGGAAGTGACAGATTTAGATTATGTACGTAAAATTTCGACGCCAATTCTTTTGCACATAGAATTGAATAATCGAGTTGGGACCCAATTACTTTTCCTATTTTGGAGATAATTTATGCTCATGCCAAAATTCATGTTTCTACGATATCGGGAAGTTGGAGAACTTTTGGCGAGTCAGTCAGTCAGTCAGTCAGTGAGTCAGTCAGTGAGTCAGTCAGTCAGTGAGTCAGTGAGGGCTTTCAGCTATATATATATAGATATAGTGAAAGCCCTCACTGACTGACTGACTTGTGACTAATTCTTGAGCATCACGTTGTCGTAAACATGAAATTTGGCAGGAGCATTCTTTAGGTCCTAAAAGAGGAAAAGTAAAGGAGCCACAACTCAATAAATGCTAAGTGCAAAAGTATCGGCACCCCTATGTAATGTAGCTAATCTAATTCTCTAACTTCCTGATGATGTCCCGTGCGGGGGCCACATGCGGATTTTATAAATAAAATCTGCATGTGGACATTGGCCCTCAGGCATAGATATGGGGCGAGGGGGAAAAGGGCCCGGGGGGGGGGGGGGCCCGAGCTGAACTTTTGCACCCGGGCCCCTGAGCCTTTAGGTACGCCCCTGATTTGGGGTAGTGCATTGCAGGGGAATGGTGCTGTTCTGGAGAAGTCTTAGAGGTGGGAGTGAGAGGTTTGAATTAAAGGGGAACTCAGTCTGATTTTATTAGCGGAGCTGAGAGCCGGGGCTGGGTGGTGGATTGAAATGAGGGAGGCAACGTAGAACGGCACGGTGCTATGGAGGGCTTTATGGATGAAGGTAGTGAGTTTAAATTGAATTCTATATTTAACGGGCAGCCAGTGCAGTGACTGGCACAGGGCAGAAGTGTCAGAGTAGCATTCATGACCGCCTGTATCACATCTTGTTTCCAAGCTAGGGTGAACCAACAGGGTACTAGAGCATCCATGCCCACCCATATCACATCTTGTACCAAGCTAGAGTTGGCCCAACAGGGTACTAGAGCCTCCATGCCCACCCGTAGCACATCTTTTATGCAAGCTAGAGGCGATACAACAGGGTGCTAGAGCCTCCATATCCATGCCCATTTTTTGGTATATATAATGTATAACTTTTATGAATTTTTGGGAGGGAAGGTGGAAAAAACATCAATTCTTCCATTGTTTTTTTAAACTTTAATCATGCAGCCTAAGTGTTCATGCCCACGAGCGACACAGGATATGCCTGCAGATGTATGCCACAGGAGTACCGCAATTAAAAACAAAAAAGTGCTTGTGGAGCCGTACAGGTGTCATGGCAGCCGGGGGCCTTCTGAAAAGGCCCCAGGGCTGCCTTAGGAGACTGCCTATCAAGCCATCCCCATTGAACTGAACTTTGATGGTTTTGAACTGAAATTTGATGGTCCATACCTGATCCAGTTGACAACTGCCACTTCAGTCAAATTGGAAGGAAAAGACAACTGGATACGCGCCAGTCATTCAAGAGAATCCTCACTCCTGAAACAGAAAAAGACAATAGGTTGGTTGAACATCATGAAGCATTTGTTGTGGTATTTGATGATGCAGAAAAAGTGTTGAATATCTACTCATGCCCATATAGTGTCCTCCTCTATGCCCTTAGTGACTATACCTCTAACTGTAGAAGAGATAAAGTAAAGGTCTAATAAAAGTCTTGGTACCCCTGTGTTGTTATGAAGAACATCAGAGCATAGCTGACCCAATAATGGTTGGAAAATGGCTTTATGACCCCTGCTTGGCTGTTAATCCCTCATGGACTGCGGATCATCATGCCATCTCATTTGCCCAGGAAAAAGTCACGACGAATTATTATCCCTGTTGGACAAGTTAAGCATTTATACACATTATGGGGCGACTCTACTTTCGAATCACACCCCCATTGGGATTTCAATTGGTCACCTAATAAATGTGTACAATGTGTGGGGGTCAAGCACACACTAGGGGAATCACTACAATGCTTGAATTAAAAAAAAAAAATGGGACTCAAGGTTGGACAACATAACACAGCAGAAAATTAGGCCAGAGAGTGGGATGCCCTGCTCTTTGGACAATAGTTGTCTGGCATTCTAGATCACATGGTAGTAGCCATGCCACTTAGTATGCACATAGTCTGTGGTCATGAAGCATACAAATGATTCCCTCTTAATCATACGCTAGGCTTATACCTGCCCTAAACGGTTAGTCCTTAGCTGTGGATAAATGGCCAAGGCCAAATGGTAAGCCTCATGCAATATCTATGGACATTGCTAACAGGATGGATTTGCCCATTCATACTACAAATGTGGGATAAGCTAGTGGAAGCTACAGACTATCTAGAGGATCAGATTTTCACACTATTGGAGCTGGGTAATCAAACATATGCAATTCAAGCTCCATTGATTGCTGTTATTAATCATCACACAATAGTGCTAGATCATAGCTGCTCAAGGTAGGATATGCCAGATCAGAGAACCTGCCTGCTGCCGTTATAAAGAGCCAAGGGGCAATATGCAGGTCAGGGCTAGTGTTCAAATAATCCAGGAAATGAGAGATAAGTGGCTAAATGAGCATGAAACAGGATTCCTGTTGGAGTGACCCCTTTCCTATGTTCATTTCCGCAAATTGGTTTAAGTCTATAGGAGGTTGGGTATTGTACAAGCTATTCTTCAAATATTACTGTTTTGCATTGCAGCCTATATTGCAACCCTTATTATGTGTTGTGTACTTTATATTTGCAAGGCTGGAGCAAGAGAAACACAGAAGCTCACAAAAATTGTTCATCCAAGATACAAGAACTCTTCTCCATACCGGAATCCCGCCTAAGAGTATTAAACCCCATAAAAGTAGTGTTACAATTCAATACTCCATTCTACTCTCCAAGATGAGTGGGGGTCATAATAGGAGCTCAGGTTAGTTACAAGCCACAGGTATTCCTACCTTCAAGGGTAAACCTATGGCAAAGGACCTAGATAGAGCCCCTCTTAATGTGGATGAGCCAAGAAAGTATAGAACCATCCAGGATGAGATGTTTGGTGGTCTGGGAAAAGACATATGTTCCCATTTGCAAGAATATTAATAAAACTTATTAGGAAGAAATGAAACAAGCCTGAAATAGGTTCTTTCATTCTGAAAGGAATTAAGAAATGCTACCCATTCTCAGAGGGGGATTGTGCGGACTGGGAGGCCATACCAAAGGTGGATGTCTCAGCAGCTGAAGTTGCTATATGTACCTCCTAATTCTTTGAGGACACTACACAATTAAAAGATCCCACGGATAAAAAGCAGAGAGCCATTCCACAAAAGACATGGGAGGCAACTTCACCCTTACTTAAACCAGGAGTGGCGACCACGTGTGTGGCTAGGACTCTTAATGTCTGGCTAAACCAATTAGATTTCCATATTCAGATACACCCTCTTTCACCCCGTGAACAGATTCTAGATTCACTACCGATCCTTAAGATGGTCACCGGCTTCTTGGCAGATGCGATGGCAGGGTCAGTCAAACTATCTGCACGTACAGCAGCCTTGTCTAGTTCTACTACAAGGGTTTTATGGCTTAAAGGGGTTGTCCCGCGAAACAAAGTTGGGGTATACACTTCTGTATGGCCATATTAATGCACTTTGTAATGTACATTGTGCATTAATTATGAGCCATACAGAAGTTATCAGAAGTTATTCACTTACCTGTTCCGTTGCTAGCGTCCTCGTCTCCATGGTGCCGTCTAATTTTCAGCGTCTAATCGCCCGATTAGACGCGCTTGCGCAGTCCGGTCTTCTCCCTTCTGAATGGGGCCGCTCGTGCCAGAGAGCGGCTCCTCGTTGCTCCGCCCCGTCACGTGTGCCGATTCCAGCCAATCAGGAGGCTGGAATCGGCAATGGACCGCACAGAAGACCTGCGGTCCACCGAGGGTGAAGATCCCTGCGGCCATCTTCGCAAGGTAAGTAAGAAGTCACCGGATCTCGGGGATTCGGGTAAGTACTATCCGTTTTTTTCTTTAAACCCCTGCATCGGGTTTGTCTCGCGCCGAACGGGGGGGCTATTGAAAAAAAAAAAACCCGTTTCGGCGCGGGACAATCCTTTTAAATCTTGAACAGGAGTTATGGCATCAAAAAAGAAGTTCTGTTCCTCGTCTTTCCACAGGAAGTTTCTGTTTGGATCAGACTGTGATAAAATCCTGCAGAAAGCGTCAGATAGGAAAAGAGAATATTATGAAGAAGCTGACACCTTAATCCAAGTTCGCTTCTAGTTACGCCTTTACTCCATCTGAACTTGCACGGAGAGCCGCAGGACCATTTCGGTAAGCTACACCGGATAAACGGGGCTTAATACAAAATGCACCAAGTGAAAAAAACAACTATCCGCACTCCAAGGATAAAGGGATCCAGTATAAGAAAAATATCGTCCTTCTTTATTAATAGTAAATAACGAGCTAACGAGTAACGCGTTTCGGTATAGAATACCTTTTTCAAGCTCTTAACACTTCCATTAAACATACAAACATAAATAAGAACTCACATAGCCACGAGATTGTCTGCAGCACGCCGCGGGACAACTCCGTAATTAAAGGGGGCGTGGTAAAGCCTCCTAACTCACCCTTACGTCACATAGGTACGGCACTTGGAACGCACGTTGCGTTCCACGTTATTCAACAGAACTTTATTTATATTGCTAATGAACAGCAATCTCCGTTCAAAGTTCTGTGCGCACTCGCTATACGCTAAGTAATAATTGCTAGGATTTCAATAAACTTACTTACACCTAGACAATATTCATAAACAGAAACTAACGAATACATTTTACATATAAAAACTATCTAAAAATAAGTTCACTATATTATAAATTCATATAAAAGAATGGTAATATGGTCACAATTAATCTACAAATCCATATTTAAAGGGGTTGTCTCGTGAAATCAAGTGGGGTTCAGCACTTCTGTATGGCCATATTAATGCACTTTGTAATGTACATCGTGCATTAATTATGAGCCATACAGAAGTTATTCACTTACCTGCTCCGTTGCTAGAGTCCCCGTCGCCATGGATCCGTCTAAATTCGCTGTCTTCTGGCTTTTTTAGACGCGCTTGCGCAGTCCGGTCTTCTCCCTGGTGAATGGGGCCGCTCGTGCCGGAGAGCTGGTCCTCGTAGCTCCGCCCCGTCACGTGTGCCGATTCCAGCCAATCAGGAGGCTGGAATCGGCAATCGACCGCACAGAGCCCACGGTGCACCATGGGAGAAGACCCGCGGTGCATCATGGGTGAAGATCCCGGCGGCCATCTTGGTAAAGGAAGAAGGAAGTCGCCGCAGCGCGGGGATTCGGGTAAGTAATAAACTTTTTTTTTTTTTAACCCATCCCTTGGGTTTGTCTCGCACCGAACGGGGGGCCTATTGAATTAAAAAAAAAACCCGTTTCGGCGTGAGACAACCCCTTTAATTTGTTTTTAGCACGACCAATATATCTAAATTTACAAGGCCATTCAATTAAATAGATAACCTTGGTCGTGTTACAGGACAGATACTGACTAATTAAACATTTTTTATTACTATTATTCTCATCATACACAATTTCTGTTCTTTTATTAGCTATCACATGACAGCATTTACATTTAGCATGTTGGCATTTATATACTCCCGGTAATTTAGCGCATATGTGTTTAGACTGAGTACATTTTTTATCAGGATTCGATGGGGAAATAATGTTTTGAATTGTCCTATTTCTTTTAAAGATCCATACGGGATTCTTGTCTAGATGTTTCGAAAGAAATGGGTCCTGAGATAATATTGACCAGTGTGTCAGGGTAATTTCTGCGTACAGCACCAATCAGGCCCACCCCACTTGCCCCGCTGCCGGCGGTAAAGAAGAGACACCACACAGAGATCTGGTATAGCTCCTCACACGGGGACATGACTGCGCTGCCCCCTTTATTACAGATTACATGAGATCTTATACCCTTTGGTCTCATCACTAGGAATGGGTGATGGGCTCATTGGCTCAAATTCACCGCATAACCATATATGGGAAGTCCGGATTTCCGGCCTGAGACAGTGAAAGTTATGTACGTAGTTGAACAGTCGTTATCTTGCTACGGCGCCTCTGGAAAAACAGCCAAGTACACGCGGCCTTCGTGTCTGGTTATTCCTTGTGTTCAAGATACATTTTGTCTTCGCCTTACAAGGCCTCTTGGCATATCTGATATAAGGCGAAGTATTAAGTTTTTCATAGAGTTAGTACATATAAGAATAAAGTTAGTATACATATAAAAAAAAGGCACATAACTATATCTATATAAATGTATATATTCCAGTGTTTTCTTTTCTACCTACAAGGATATATATGTATCCTTCTCAAGTGTTTTTTAATAATATTTCTAATTGCAGTACTATTATTACTAAAGTTTGTTATAAATGATGGATTTATGAAATTATTCTTATTAGTCTTCTTTTTGATTGATGGTTTTTTGTTTACCGTATTTGATTCTTCGCGATTTTCTTATCTGCATTTTCTAGGATTTTTTCAGGATAATGTTTTTCTCTATCTTTTCTAAGGGCAGCTTGTTTTTCATAGTCACTGTTTAATGCACAGTTTCTCCGAACTCTCTTCAACTGGCTGTATGGTATATTTTTCAGCCAGTGTTTAGCGTGGCAGCTCCTATAATCCAGATAGGACTTTTGGCCCCCTTTTTAAAGTGTGTTCTCGTAATGACGCTTTTATCCATAGGGGCTAATTCTAAATCTGAAAAGGTTATCTGTTCCTGACTATAGTTGCTAGAAAATTTTAAATTATTAGTGTTATTATTTAAAACATCTATAAATTCTACAAGTCTATTTAAAGGGGTTGTCCCGCGCCGAAACGGGTTTTTTTTTTTATTCAATAGGCCCCCCGTTCGGCGCGAGACAAACCCAATGCATGGGTTAAAAAAAAAAAAGTTTAGTACTTACCCGAATCCCCGCGCTGCGGCGACTTCTTACTTACCTTACCAAGATGGCCGCCGGGATCTTCACCCACGATGCACCGCGGGTCTTCTCCCATGGTGCACCGTGGGCTCTGTGCGGTCCATTGCCGATTCCAGCCTCCTGATTGGCTGGAATCGGCACACGTGATGGGGCGGAGCTACGAGGAGCAGCTCTCCGGCACGAGCGGCCCCATTCACCAGGGAGAAGACCGGACTGCGCAAGCGCGTCTAAACGGGCGATTAGACGCTGAAATTAGACGGCACCATGGAGATGGGGACGCGAGCAACGGAACAGGTAAGTGAATAACTTCTGTATGGCTCATAATTAATGCACAATGTACATTACAAAGTGCATTAATATGGCCATACAGAAGTGTATAGACCCACTTGCTTTCGCGGGACAACCCCTTTAAAGGGCCCTTCCAAATTATTAAAACATCATCGATAAAACGTTTATAAAAAGCTAAATGTTCATGTGATAAAAAAGATTTTTCAAAATGGCCCATATACAGGTTGGCAAAAGCCGGGGCGAATTTACAGTGAAACTAATAAAGTGAAATTAATAAAGGAGAGGCCTTTATGGAAACTATAGATCTGAAGGGAAGCTTATTTCCACATCCCAATCCTCAACAATTGCTCAGGTTTGCAATACCTATGGTTAGAGAAGTATGCGATTTTCAGTTCAAATATCTGCCTTTCCGGACAGGTTTCCCCCCCTGCCCATAACTTGACAAAGATAACGGTGAAGCTTGTCATCAGCCTAAGTTAATTCTAGTTCCATATCTGGACGACATTGTGGTTATAGCCAAAACAGAGGAGCTCTTAAACTTCAATCTAGTAATAACCATCCAGCTTCTTCAATTTCAAGGCTAAATAATCAATTAGGAAAAACAGAAAATGACTCCCAGTCAGAGAAAGACCGTTATTGGGAGAATCCTAGAATTCCCACAAGCAAAATACAAAACCTTCAGATCAGAGCTTTTCTGAAACTAAAGATTTGTTCTATCCGGTCAGATATGTCCCTTTTAGGGAAACCTCTTGCATCCCTGCAGTAACACACAGACACAGACACACACACACAGACACACACACACAGCTCTACTCCATCCATCCTGACCCCCACACATCACACACAGCCCTACTCCATCCATCCTGATCCCCACACATTACACACAGCTCTACTCCATCCATCCTGACCCCCACACATCAGACACACAGTTCTACTCCATCCCTCCTGACCCCCACACATCACACACACAGCTCTACTCCATCCATCCTGACCCCCACACATCACACACACAGCTCTACTCCATCCATCCTGACCTCCACACATCACACACAGCTCTACTCCATCCATCCTGACCCCCACACATCACACACACAGCTCTACTCCATCCATCCTGACCACCACACATCACACACACAGCTCTACTCCATGCATCCTGACCCCCACACATCACACACAGCTCTACTCCATCCATCCTGACCCCCACACATCACACACACAGCTCTACTCCATCCATCCTGACCTCCACACATCACACACAGCTCTACTCCATCCATCCTGACCCCCACACATCACACACAGCTCTACTCCATCCATCCTGACCCCCACACATCACACACAGCTCTACTCCATGCATCCTGACCCCCACACATCACACACAGCTCTACTCCATCCATCCTGACCCCCACACATCACACACAGCTCTACTCCATCCATCCTGACCCCCACACATCATACACACAGCTCTACTCCATCCATCCTGACCCCCACACATCACACACAGCTCTACTCCATCCATCCTGACCCCCACACATCACACACACAGCTCTACTCCATCCATCCTGACCCCCACACATCACACACACAGCTCTACTCCATCCATCCTGACCCCCACACATCACACACACAGCTCTACTCCATCCATCCTGACCCACACACATCACACACACACAGCTCTACTCCATCCATCCTGACCCCCACACATCACACACACAGCTCTACTCCATCCATCCTGAGCCCCACACATCACACACACAGCTCTACTCCATCCATTCTGACCCCCACACATCACACACACACAGCTCTACTCCATCCATCCTGACCCCCACACATCACACACACAGCTGTACTCCATCCATCCTGACCCCCACACATCACACACACAGCTTTACTCCATCCATCCTGACCCCCCACACATCAAACACATCTCTACTCCATCCATCCTGACCCCCACACATCACACACACAGCTCTACTCCATTCATCCTGACCCCCACACACCGCACACAGCTCTACTCCATCCATCCTGACCCCCACACATCACACACAGCTCTACTGCATCCATCCTGACCCCCACACATCACACACACAGCTCTACTCCATCCATCCTGACCCCCCACACATCACACACAGCTCTACTCCATCCATCCTGACCCCCACACATCACACACACAGCTCTACTCCTTCCATCCTGACCGCCACACATCACACACACAGCTCTACTCCATCCATCCTGACCCCCACACATCACACACACAGCTCTACTCCATCCATCCTGACCCCCACACATCACACACACAGCTCTACTCCATCCATCCTGACCCCCACACATCACACACACACAGCTCTACTCCATCCATCCTGACCCCCACACATCACACACACAGCTCTACTCCATCCATCCTGACCCCCACACATCACACACAGCTCTACTCCATCCATCCTGAACCCCACACATCACACACACAGCTCTACTCCGTCCATCCTGACCCTCACACATCACACACACAGCTCTACTCCATCCATCCTGACCCCCGCACATCACACACACAGCTCTACTCCATCCATCCTGACCCCCACACATCACACACAGCTCTACTCCATCCATCCTGATCCCCACACATCACACACAGCTCTACTCCATCCATCCTGACCCCGACACATCACACACACAGCTCTACTCCATCCATCCTGACCCCCACACATCACACACACAGCTCTACTCCGTCCATCCTGACCCCCACACATCACACACACAGCTCTACTCCGTCCATCCTGACCCCCACACATCACACACACAGCTCTACTCCGTCCATCCTGACCCCCACACATCACACACACAGCTCTACTCCATCCATCCTGACCCCCACACATCACACACACAGCTCTACTCCATCCATCCTGACCCCCACACATCACACACACAGCTCTACTCCATCCATCCTGACCCCCACACATCACACACACAGCTCTACTCCATCCATCCTGACCCCCACACATCACACAGAGCTCTACTCCATCCATCCTGACCCCCACACATCACACACAGAGCTCTACTCCATCCATCCTGACCCCCACACATCACACACACAGGTCTACTCCATCTATCCTGACCCCCACACATCACAAACACAGCTCTACTCCATCAATCCTGACCCCCACACATCACACACAGCTCTACTCCATCCATCCTGACCCCCACACATCACACACACAGCTCTACTCCATCCATCCTGACCCCCACACATCACACACAGCTCTACTCCATCCATCCTGACCCCCACACATCACACACACAGCTCTACTCCATCCATCCTGCCCCCCACACATCACACACGGCTCTACTCCATCCATCCTGGCCCCCACACATCACACACGGCTCTACTCCATCCATCCTGACCCCCACACATCACACACACAGCTCTACTCCATCCATCCTGACCCCCACACATCACACACACAGCTCTACTCCATCCATCCTGACCACCACACATCACACACACAGCTCTATTCCATCCATCCTGACCCCCACACATCACACACACAGCTCTACTCCATCCATCCTGACCCCCACCCATCACACACACAGCTCTACTCCATCCATCCTGACCCCCACACATCACACATACAGCTCTACTCCATCCATCCTGACCCCCACACATCACACACACAGCTCTACTCCATCCATCCTGACCCCCACACATCACACACACAGCTCTACTCCATCCATCCTGACCCCCACACATCACACACAGCTCTACTCCATCCATCCTGACCCCCACACATCACACACAGCTCTACTCCATCCATCCTGACCCCCACACATCACACACAGCTCTACTCCATCCATCCTGACCCCCACACATCACACACAGCTCTACTCCATCCATCCTGATCCCCACACATCACACACACAGCTCTACTCCATCCATCCTGACCCCCACACATCACACACACAGCTCTACTCCATCCATCCTGACCCCCACACATCACACACACAGCTCTACTCCATCCATCCTGACCCCCACACATCACACACAGCTCTACTCCATCCATCCTGACCCCCACACATCACACACAGCTCTACTCCATCCATCCTGACCCCCACACATCACACACAGCTCTACTCCATCCATCCTGATCCCCACACATCACACACACAGCTCTACTCCATCCATCCTGACCCCCACACATCACACACACAGCTCTACTCCATCCATCCTGACCCCCACACATCACACACACAGCTCTACTCCATCCATCCTGACCCCCACACATCACACACAGCTCTACTCCATCCATCCTGACCCCCACACATCACACACAGCTCTACTCCATCCATCCTGATCCCCACACATCACACACACAGCTCTACTCCATCCATCCTGACCCCCACACATCACACACACAGCTCTACTCCATCCATCCTGACCCCCACACATCACACACACAGCTCTACTCCATCCATCCTGACCCCCACACATCACACACACAGCTCTACTCTATCCATCCTGACCCCCACACATCACACACACAGCTCTACTCCATCCATCCTGACCGCCACACATCACACACAGCTCTACTCCATCCATCCTGACCCCCACACATCACACACACAGCTCTACTGCATCCATCCTGACCCCCACACATCACACACAGCTCTACTCCATCCATCCTGACCCCCACACATCACACACACAGCTCTACTCCATCCATCCTGACCCCCACACATCACACACACAGCTCTACTCCATCCATCCTGACCCCCACACATCACACACACAGCTCTACTCCATCCATCCTGACCCCCACACATCACACACACAGCTTTACTACATCCATCCTGACCCCCACACATCACACACACAGCTCTACTCCATCCATCCTGACCCCCACACATCACACACACAGCTCTACTCCATCCATCCTGACCCCCACACATCACACACAGCTCTACTCCATCCATCCTGACCCCCCACACATCACACACACAGCTCTACTCCATCCATCCTGACCCCCACACATCACACACAGCTCTACTTCATCCATCCTGACCCCCACACATCACACACACAGCTCTACTCCATCCATCCTGACCCCCACACATCACACACAGCTCTACTCCATCCATCCTGACCCCCACACATCACACACACAGCTCTACTTCATCCATCCGGACCCCCACACATCACACACACAGCTCTACTCCATCCATCCTGACCCTCACACATCACACACACAGCTCTACTCCATCCATCCTGACCCCCCACACATCACACACACAGCTCTACTCCATCCATCCTGACCCCCACACATCACACACACAGCTCTACTACATCCTGTTCCCTTCTGCTCATCCAGCAGGGATCACAACCAGCACAGCAGAGCTCTGCAGATACTAATACCCCCTGGTCATGTGATCCCTGACTTCTCCCACACATATGATCAAATGATGGTGATGTCATCACAGGTCCTGGAAGCTCACTGCTGCTGTCCCGCTTTGCAGGTCAGTATGTCCCGTTATGTCAGGACCACCGGGGGAGGGGAGGATTAACCCCATAAGGACCGCTGGAGAAGGGGGGGTGATTAACCCTTCTGCTGCCAGAGGTCTTCCACCCTCCTACCTTTTCTCCGTCTTTTGCTCCTACATTGGGGGTATCGGCCCGCAGTGCCGCTTCTGGACAGCCGAGATGCGGTGAAATATTCGCTAATTACCGTGTTGCGCAGTTTGTATATTGATTGTTTCTGGCCGAGCGGTTCTGTATATAAATCCGCTGTTTACCTGCACAATTGTGCCGCCATTTACCCATCAATGTGAAACCGCGCCAAACAGCATCTCCGCACGGTTCTCGGCTGTACACACTGCTCTGTGGCCCCGGGGTAGAGCTTAAGGCTTCGGGCCCCTGATGCAAACACTCAGTTTGTGGATCTTCTGCACACCTTGTTTCCAAGGCTGCCGGCGACATTGCACCAGTAACTTTCTGAGGGATCACTGCGTTTCTTCCGCCGTTCGCACAGGAACATTTTGATGAAATGTCCACATTGGAGATCCGCACGGCCGTCGCTGATTCCTGACACGGATTTTCCTTTGTTGGAGCCGCAGATCTGCGTGTAAATTTACCACAGTCAGCGGGAAATCCTGTGTGCGATATTGTAATGTAGAATCCGCATTAAGAAGCGACGTGTCACCTCTATCTCCATCTCTTCCATGTGTGGATTTCACGTTTGCGTGCAGAATAACATCTACATCGTGAACACGACGGCGCAGGGAAGATCAGCTGATGTTCCATCTACTTTCTGAGAGAAAACAGATACAAAATAGGAATTTAGAAATTCAGACTTCTCAACATCATTCTTAACCAATTCACCATTTTCATCTTGTAAACATCCAATAGCATCTTAGATGTTTCTTTTGCTTTTGAATATAAGGGAGATGGAATAAATCCTCCACAGTGCCATCTATTGAAAGGCAGCATTCCTTCAAGTCAAAGTCAGACTCTTTATACAAGCCTTGTTATAATGACCAAGAATTAAAAGCAAAGCAAGACTCCATATACAGACAGCTGTTTCAGGGTTTTTGCCCTTTCATTAGTGTAAGGTAGGAGTCTGGCTTTGCTAGTGAGAGGCCTAGGACGGGGGTCAGAAAGGCTCTTTTCTCCTTAGGGAGAACAACTATATACTATAAACTAAGTGAGGAGACTCAAATGGCCACGCACGCTCCTCTGGGTAATATGCAAATAAGGGAGATGGAATAAATCCTCCACAGTGCCACCTATTGAAAGGCAGCAGGCCTCTCACTAGCAAAGCCAGACTCCTACTTTACACTAAGGGCTCATGTCCACGGGCAAAATAAGAATTAAAATCTGCAGCGGATTTTAACTCTTCTCCTGCCCGCGGATCCGCACCCCATAGGGATGCATTGACCACCCGCGGGTAGATAAATACCCGCGGATGGTCAATAAAAGGGATTTAAAAAAAAATGGAGCATGGAAAAATCTGGACCATGCTCCATTTTCATGCGGGTCTCCCGCGGGGACGGCTCCCGCGGGCTTCTATTGAAGCCTATGGAAGCCGTCCGGATCCGCGGGAGACAAAAATCACGTTTTACTCACCCGCTCCGGTTCTTCTCTTCGGCGCGGCGCCATCTTCTCTCAGTCGCGGCCGGATCATTTTGCTTCGGCCCGGCGCATGCGCGGGGCACGTCACCGACGTCATCATGCACATCCGCCGAGCCGAAGAAAGGAGATCCGGCCGCGACGAGAGAAGATGACGCCGCAGCGAAGAGAAGAAACGGAGCGGATGGGAGGTGAGTTTATTCTTATTTATTGTTATTTTCAGCGCTCATGTCCGCGGGGCAGGAGGGACCCGCTGCAGATTCTCCATGGAGAATCTGCAGCGGATCTGATTTTCCCCGTGGACATGAGGCCTAATGAAGGGAAAAAAACCCTGAAACAGCTGTCTGTACATGGAGTCTGGCTTTGCTTGTAATTCCCAGTCATTGTAACAAGGCTTGTATAAAAAGTCTGACTTTGACTTGAAGGAATGCTGCCTTCCAATAGGTGGCACTGTGGAGGATTTATTCCATCTCCCTTATTTGCATATTACCCAGAGGAGCGTGCATGGCCATATGAGTCTCCTCACTTAGTTTATAGTATATAATTGTTCTCCCTAAGGAGAAAATATAGCGTTTTTGCTTTTGACATACCCCCAAGTCCATTTTTATTGCTTTTGGCCTCTGTTACAAGCCTCCGTTCATTATTAGCTTTAGCTTTTCCGACACTTGCCCTACAGTTTCTGCAGACTGATTATATTCTTCTTTAGATATTCCCTCCTCTTTCCATTTCACAGACAGATTTTTCTTCCTTTTTAACATGTGTGCAAGTTCTGTGTTCATCCCTCCTGGTCTCTTTAAATACTCCCCATTCTTCCATTTTTTTAGGGATTGTTAAAGATGCTTTCAGAATTTCATTTCGCAATATTTCCCGACCTTCCTGGACGTTTCTGTCCTTAACCCCTTAAGGACCAGACACTTTTTAGGTATTTTACCCATGTGGTGGTTTAACTGCCCTATTTTTTTCCTTCAGTTTGCAAAATTTTTTTTGCTGTGTTTTTTTTCCGTGACATCGGGCTATTTTTTAAATATCTTTTTACTGACTTTTTTCAGTTTTTATTGAGGGGCAAAAAGCTAAAAACATATTTTTTTAAGATTTATAGTTTTCTTTTTAAATTAATACATTTACGCTAAAATAGAGTATGAGAACGGGTTCCTCATTTTGTTTCGGTCGTTTTGATATATAATCTGTATGGTTGGTGTTAGGGCGCACACGGCGAAGGTTTTGGTTGGCGCAGGCTTTGGGTTATTTTCTTTTTAATGTATATATTTTTATCTGATTTAGTAATATGGTTTTACTGATTTATGTGATTATTTTTTTATGATCTATATTCCCCATCATGTCATATAAGACCTCTGGGGGACATTCACATGTGTTTTTTAAATTTTTTTATTTGACACTTTCCCAATGTAGCTGGGGCATCCATAGGAGCCCTAGTTACAGGGAAAAATATCCCCTGTAGTGACAGTAGTCACTAGCAGAGCGGATCAGGGTCTGCCATGACCCTACAGCTCTGCTGTGCCATGGGATCCCGATGGTCACATGACCTGCGGGTCACGTAGTGGAAGTTATACTTCCACTTTCACTTCTTAGTACATATCGCTCATTGAGCACGGTGTACCAAGAAAAGGAGAAGACAGAAGGAGTTAAAAAATCCTCCTGCCTTCTGTTCGGGTTCTCAGTTGTGACTAACAGCTGACAACCTTACATGGTTCTGATTGATTGCAGAAGCAGGGGCTTTAATCCCGCTTTAAATTTTTACTATCGGGTGGAATTAAAGCCCAGGACCAAGGGCTGTATATTTACCGAATCAAATATTTAAGATTGGATTATTCCTACCCTCTTTCTGAGTCCATTAAAATTTACCTTTCTGAAATCCAACCTTGAGGTCTGAGTCTTCCCAGGTCTTCCTCCCCTTTGTATCCAAAATTCAAGGATAGCATGATCACTGCCTCCTAAGGTCCCAGCCACCCTTACTTCTTCCGCCATTCCCTCCCTGTTGGTAAGAATTCAGTCCAATATAGCAGTTTCCCTTGTTTCCTCTTCTACCTTTTGGAAAAGAAAGATGTCAGCAAGAGCGGATAAGAATTTGTTGAATCCATTACTTTTACCTAAGATTCCCAACAAATATCTGGATTGGTAAAATCTCCCGTGATCTGTATGTTGTGATTTTTTGAGAGCTTGTCCATCTGATGTAGAAAGACGTCATCCATATCTTCTGCTTGTCCAGGCGGCTTATAGTAAATGCTGGTACTGTTGTATCTTGAGGCCACCGGAACTAGGGGGTGGAGACATGGGTTGGGCTGCTTCACTAGCAGTGAAGTGGCAGGTGACGCTTCCAGCTTAGGCTCCCCGGGTTCATCGCTGTAGGCGGACTCTGATCATTGATTATCGCAGATACTGTGAGTTACCCTCGCCACTGGCGCTTCAGTCGTTGCTCCTCCTGGCTGTTTACTGTCCTCGGTGCTGTGCTTCCCTCCTTGTGCAGCGCTGTTCAACAGGTCGCCGGTCTCTGTCCCCCACAGTAACAGCCTGATACTCTACCGCTGGCGCTTTTCTTATAGCTCCTTTTGCCTGATAACTGTCCTCGGCACTCTGCTCCCCTTCTTGTGCAGCAGCCCGCTGTTAAAGCCTGTTACACCACCACTGCCGCTTCTCTCGTTGCTCATACTGCCTGCTTAGTGTCCCCGGTGGTGTGCTTCCCTCCTTGTGCAGCACCGCTCAACAGGCCGCCGGTGTCACTGTCTCCAGCTGCAACACTCTGCCCTGTAGCTCCTCTGATGTTCTGCTCTGCTGCCCCTTTGTGCCGTTGTTGGTCCTGCACGGACAGTATTTTGGCCGCTGTGTTCCGCTGCTCCTGGACCGACCAATACAGCTCGGCCACGGCACACTGTGGATGATTAGGCACTTAGTTTCCGTGTTGGCCTCCACAGGCACCTGTCTGGTGTCACTGTGTTAGCGGCCAGCCAGCAGTGCAGAATCTTCCATCCTCAGCTCAGCCAATCGGCAGCTAGGGGCCCAAAAGGGGTGTTCCCTCCTGCTAAAGGCTGTCAAACCCCTAACTTCCGATTGCATCAGAGTACAACAGTACCATAAATGCCTACAATGGTGTTCTTTCTGTTGTTCTCACCTTGAATTCTTACCCAAACAGTTTCTACAGAACTCCCAGCTCTGAAGCTTGAATCTCTGTGCAGATGAATGTTTTCCTAACATACAACAGAACACCTCCTCCCCTTTTATTAGGTCTGTTTCTTATAAATACATTGTATCCTTCAAGCCTTGTATTCAAATCATGTGTATCATTCCACCAGTTGTTCCAAAAAGAACACATGCCAAGGGGGCATGGCCAGCTGCAGAGTCGGGAAGACGCACGAGGCTCGAGCTCCGCCAAAACCCCCTATGGAAGCTCTGTTTTTGGCTTAAAATAGCAAATTCTCCACTGCCAAAAGCCCTCTATACTTCCCCCAGAGACGTGCAGTTCACAGGGTTGTGGGTGAAACCCCTTGAGGACCACCAGGGGTCATGCGGCCTGCCTCGGTGCCTTGGCCTTGCTCATCTCCCACAAGGTTTGAGAGACCACCCAGCAGCCTCCTATATGGGACCCAACACCAACAGCCATGGCGAATCCGTGAGCGGAGCGGCGGCCCAGCACTGGAGTTGCAGCCCGAGGTGCTTGGCTTCTGCCGGCGGGAGAGCCGAGGAGAAGATCACCAGCTTCCCCAGAGTCTCCCCGGAGCAGCGCCGGAAGGCAAAGCAGGCTGAAACACTACATACCCCTGAGGATCGAGGGTCGGAGGGGACTTGGGGGCTAACAACAGGGCCGAGATTGCGGTGGACCAGGTGACCAGCCTGGAGGCTGTGTCCTCAGCCGGACCTGAGACCTCATCGGACGACCTGTGGGCTCCCACACTCCAACAGAGGACAATACAGCACGGCGGGAACCCAGCTGCAACATAAAGTTGCAGTGCCTGAGGGGGTGAGTCCTGCAAACCCCCCACATCCCCCTCCTAAGCCTAATCCAGATACAAAGCATGGAGAAAGGGGGAACAGAGCTGCAAAGAGAGGTCAGCTTAAGTACTCCCCTCACAAACAGCTGGGCTTTCCCCTGTCCTGGTCCAAAGGGACTGTCAGAAATCCTGCACCATCTCTCTTCAAGACACTGCTGCCATCTAGTGGTGATACGGGAAAGTACAGCTGCAATCAAAATTTCTCCAGAGCTCTGCTGACACCTAGTGGCAAAACTGGGAACTGCAGCTATTACTCTGATAATTGACCTAATTGACCATCTCACACCTTATATACAGCCTACAGTTCTCATACAGTAACTTATGCAAGCAGGGTCTTGGAAAAAGCTCACAATTAGTGGAACCCCGCTCAAAATCCCGTGCGTTTTGACCGACCTTACCCACATTTCCTAGACCTATGCAGCAGACCCACTAGGTTCCCCCACCAAGCTGAAAGGGTGCATACATAGACACGATGTTTTACTGTCATCTGTGATCTGTGTTCCACTCCCATCCTGGTCATTTCAGTGGAAGCCGGACTGATGTCACACCACTATGTCAAAGAAAAATAGCAAGCAGGGTAAATCACGACCTTCTAAATCGCAGAGCACACTTCCAGAACTATTCTCAAGCTCTCAACCTACCCCCTCTGAACTGGAGAGGCCACAGAAGCAAGATGCGGACATGAAAAATCCAATGTCGCCAATACTAGGATCAATTTGCCTAACCATCGCCAACAACAGACAACTCCCCACTCTCTGCCCACGATACGGCGCTTTCTCCGTATACAACAGCTATTTAAAGCAGAACTGCAATCGGCTCTACAAGACATCAAGAGTCAGATACACTACCTAGGACAACGCACTGCAGAACTGGAGCACAAGACAGACAACATCGTAGATGCCTTGGACCAAGAATGAGCTAAGGGTGAGGATTTCTCTGAGAGGATAGAAGCTTTGTAATAAAATGTGAAGACTTGGAAAATAGAAGCAGACGAGCTAACATCCGAATCAAAGGCTTGTCAGAGGCAGTTACCAACATCCACAAAGCTGAAATCAATCTGTTCTCTCCGCTGCTACCATAAGACTCTCAAGAAAACTTGCATATCATCCATATTCACTGAGCCCTGAGTAGACCTAACAGCCCAGATCTACCTAGAGACGTTGCACTCAAACTCCACTATGGCGAGATGCACGACCAGATATTGGCAACAGCAAGAAACCTAGCCGTTCTTTCGGGGGTCCCGACGTCTGTCCAGATTTATGCGGATATCGCCCCAATCACCCTGGCTAAAAGAAGAAGAAGCTTGAGACCCCTCATACAGGTTTTGCAAAGAGCCAACATCCACTACAGATGAAACTTCCCCTTCACATTGAACATGAAGATCAACCAGCGAACATACAATTTCCGAACCCTAGAGGAAGGAAGACATGCCCTGGAGGAAGAGAGAATTCCTTTTGATACCCCGAATGTCGTAACACCCAAAGCCCAGCAGCCGACAAAGACCTGGTCAACGACCAGAACCTCACGCCGAGAGCAACCTCCCCAGATATGTGGAACCCCACACAACTACGAGACTGTATGGTACACCTTTTATATATTACGCAGTGCCACCCAGAGAGGAAAAGGAAAATTTGGAGACTTTACAAAACAACTTTCTGCCCCCCCCCCCCAAGCATTAAAGACAATGCACTTTGCCCCTGTTCACCTGGGATTAGTTGTTTAAATGATGCGCTAATGGGTTCCGAATGTCTCGATCTCTATACTAGGTTGCCCTCAGAACAAGCGAGACACTCAACTTGACCTATACTGAACAATGTTAAAGTTTAAAATTTGTGGTATCGATCTGGCTCTTAACTAGAGATGAGCGAACGTACTCGGTAAGAGTGATTTCGCAATCGAGCACCGCGATTTTCGAGTACTTCACTACTCGGGTGAAAAGTACTCGGGTGCGCCGGGGGTGAGCGGGGGGTTGCAGCGGGGAGTGGGGGGGAGAGAGAGAGGGCTCCCCCCTGTTCCCCGCTGCTACCCCCCACTCCGCCGCCCCCCCCCCCCCCCCCCGGCGCACCCGAGTACTTTTCACCCGAGTAGTGAAGTACTCGAAAATCGCGGTGCTCGATTGCGAAATCGCCCTTACCAAGTACGTTCGCTTATCTCTACTCTTAACCTTTTCTTTTCTAGCCACTTCTAGCTCCAGGCGGACTGGAGGTATTTGCTGCCTATTCCACCCAGAACCTAACAGGTGTCCAACATATTATGAGGGATGCACCCGACGTCTGGCCCACTTTGGGCCTACAAGTCCAATATGTTGTTGTTTTTTTGTAAGTTGTAAGTTTATCTAACTCTGTGTCTTTTTCCAAGGTAAATTCCACATGTAAGCACTATGTACACCTACCATGATTTGTAGGACTCTCTAGACAGACACACATTGGGAGGACGGTGGCTCTTAGATCAGGGCTACCTGGGCCCCAAACAAGTGGAGGATATGGGGACTACCACCCACTGCCCAAGCCTTCATCGGCATATAACTTACTAGTAAAATAATAGTTATCCTCTCCCACAATGTTAAGGGGCTTATTTTCACCTCTAAAGAGACGCAAAGCTCTGTCCCACTATTTGAAACTTAAACTAGGCATTATTTGCCTACAGGAGACTCGCTTCTCTGCTTCATCTGCGCCAAGGTTTTTTCACCCTGAGTACTCTAAAATATATTCTTCTACAGCCCCAAGAAACATCAAGGCGTTACTACCCTCATACACAACTCCTTCCCCTTGACGGTCACCCATGTGAAAGCTGATCCACAGGGCAGATCTCTTATCCTACAGAGTTCTTTTTATGACAATAAAGTAATGATGCTAAACTCCTATGCCCCCAGCACAAACCCACATAAACTTTTCTCCATAGTGGCCAACAAACTCCGAAACAATCCAGATTCCCATATCTATTGTGCAGTCCACCTCTCTGGACCACTCCTATTTGGGCGTAGATAGACTAAGTCCAGCGCAAAGAGCTTCCTTAAAGGCTACAATGGTGGATCTGGCAATAGCAGATGTGTGGAGGGAGATTCATTGAGCAAAAAAAGATACACATTCTTCTCTCCACCCCATAAATCTTACTCGTGCTTAGACTGGACCCTTGTGTCTACATCGATTCTACCAACCCTGGCCCAAGCCCGTCATATCCCTTGTGCCTGGTCAGACCATGATATGGTTATGTTACACTTCCTGGACCACCAATCACACACACACTCGATGAAATGGAGACCAAATTAAGCCCTTCTTAAGAACCCAGCATCCCTCTCCCAAATAAATGATCAACTTAAAACCTACCTGGACACTAATGTTACCCTCAACTCACAACCAGTATGGGTTTGGCTAGCCCATAAGGAATACAAAAGGGGACAGATTATCAAAATTCCAACACGCATTAAGAAAGAGAAAGCCCGGAAAGTAACATACCTGGAGAGATGGCTGGGCATCCTAGAACGAGCGAACCAACAGCTCCTGTGCCCGGCTCTGATTAAAGAAATAAGGGACATTAAGCTCCAGCTGGATCTACTCTACACATCCCAAGCTAAGAGGGCCCTACAGTGGACAAAAGCCCGTTACTACCGACTGGCTAATAAACCTGACAAGTTGTTGGCCACAAAACTTAAGCAAAGAGAGACACTTAACACAGTCTCCTTAATCCGGTCAGACGATGGGAACGGCACCTCAAACCCCAGCACAATTGCACAGACATTTCAAGATTTCTATAGTTCTCTCTATAAATATAAGCCACAGAGACACCTATTAGCTCCACAGTCCCTCCTAGATGGAATCCCCCTACCACAATTGGACCCAAATCAATAATCTGATTTAAACCAACCCATTGAGGTGGAGGAGGTGGAAGAAACTATAAAAAATGTAAAGCTAGGCAAAGCTCCAGGGCCTGATGGGCTGACCGCCCTCTACTATAAAAAGTTTGCAGAACTCCTCATCGACCCCTTGATTCGATTGTATAATGACCTACTTTCGGGAAAACAAATACCTGAGGAATTCTTGGACGCTCATATAGTGGTGATTCCTAAACCCAATAAAGATCACACCACCCCAAAGAACTACTGCCCTATATCTCTCTTAAATTTAGATTATAAAATATTTACTATTATCCTCGCCACCCAGATAAATAAATATCTACCTGCCCTGATCCACAGGGACCAAGTGGGTTTTATCGCTGCAAGCCAAGCCCATGATAATGTTAGAAAAATTCTGAACCTTGTCCACATCTCACAATCCCAGAAATCCCAATTATTTCTTCTAGCACTTGACATAGAAAAGGTGTTCGATAGCCTGTCATGGGACTATCTATTTGCTGTTTTAGAAAAGATTGGGGGTGGAGGGACCATACATAGCGGCCCTTAGGTCCCTGTACTCCCATCCATCCGCGAAACTAAAACTCCCAAATTTTGAGAACAACTCAATCCCTAATCAGAGAGGGACAAGACAGGGTTGTCTGTTGTCCCCAGCCATATTTGCATTAGCGATGGAGCCTCTGGCTTGTTTAATTAGACAAAACCCAAACATAGCAGGTCTTAGTTGTGGGGATAGAGAATACAAGATGAGTCTGTTTGCAGACAATATCTTGCTCTTCCTCACTAGGCCCCTCACCTCTCTACCCAACCTGTTTGGAACCCTTGATACACTTGCGGAGGTGTTGGGGATAACGGTCAATATGGACAAGACAGAGGTTCTTTATATCAATGTCCCCGGCCTGATGAAAAAGCTTATAGACCTCAATTTTGGGTTTCACCCCCCCCCCCCCCCACACACACACACTTTCACCCCCCCACACACACATCTTATCTACCTGGGCATAAAACTCCCTCCTGCTCTGACTTCCCTGTATAGTTGGAATTACCCCCCATTATTTAAAGTCATTAAGGCAGAATTGAGAAGATAGGACCAGCCCACCCTGTCCTGGATTGGACGCATAAATGCAATTAAAATGACAATACTACCAAGACTTCTTTATTTATTTCACTGCTTCCCAGTTAACATCCCTATGGCTGAATTGAAAGATATTCAACAGACTGTTTTCTGATTTATTTGGGGAGAGAAGAGACCAAGAATTCATCAAAATATTATGTTCTACCATAGATGTGTAGGCGGGCTGTCCGTTCCCAGCTTTCAAAAAAAAATTTTCGTGGCCCAATTATCTCAGGTCCCTCCAATATTTGCTGGTACAGGAGCACCCCTTTAGACACAACTGAAGTCCTCTATGATAGCCCCGCTGGGCTTTCATACAGTTTTCTGGGACAGGAGTTTCAAGGTAGTGGCCCTGCGTCTAGCATCCCCACTGATGTCCCATCTTTTTGACATTTTGAGAAAGACTAGGTTCAAAAATTCTCTGATGATAGACCCTTCTCTCCCTTTGCCTATTACCCCTAATCAGGGCTTCCCCCTGAGTACCCAGCAGAAGACCTTCTGCTGGTGGAAGTATAGGAGTATAGTACTCCTAAACAATTTCTAACAATTCCAAAAACTGCTTAGTATCCCCCAGATTATTGAGAGATATGATGTCTCTGATAATAGATGGTTCGAACTTCACCAGATATACAGTTTTGTCAGATTACTGCTGCCTACAACTTCTATATCGAATAACTCCACGTTCGAAAGATTGTGTCTTTGGACCCCTTTGCAGCCAGGGACTATTTCCTACCTTTATGCAACGATGAATCAACCTTCCCTAGATGGCAAACTTCCGTATGTGTTTAGATGGAAACGAGACATTAACAACTATCTCTCTCTACCTCGTTGGCATCATTGTTGTACATTTACATTAAAAGGCAGCCACCAGGTGACATTGGCATAGACCTCAATTAAGGTTCTCCACAGGTCCTATATGGTCCCTGAAATTATTAGCAAATTTAACCTGAACAGCTCCTCATCCTGTTTTCGGGGATGCGCTGAATTAGGTTCTACTGTAAACACCTGGTGGACCTGACGAAGGTGAGATCACTCTGGGGACAGGTTTCTGGCCTTGTTTCCTCGGTGATTGGCAAGTTCTTTGGCCGGGTCCCAGCGACATGTTTGCTAGCGGATAAACAGCTAGGCTTTAACAATGAATAACACAAATTGGCTCAAAATATATGCATGGCTACCAAAGTGTATATAGCATCACAATGGTTTTCGCCTGTACTGCAGATAGATCTGGTCAAGGCTAGAATCTCACAGAGGATGGTAAACGAGAAGCTTTCTGCTATCAGGGAAGGTAGGATGGAGTTGTTCCTGAAAACGTGGCTGCCAGGGTCTGACTGTTCGGAAGCCCTGGATGCAGCGTTATACAGGAAACATACTTTAATAAGCAGAAGCGTGGAGAAGAGTCATTGGGGCGGATCCCCACCTGGATCAGCTGTCAGCCCAACCGATCCAGGTGAAGAGAAGCCTAATTAGATGTCATGCTGCTTGTAGTCGGGGCATCACAAACGTCTAACAGGTTCCTCTAATACCTCCTTTAGGCCAGTTTCATACAGGTGATAAAATATAGTTTTCTTCAAATTTGCGATGTTTTCACTCAAGCGATGTTGCATGAAAAAAAAACACAGCATGTCCTGTTTTTCTTTGTTTTCTTCTTTTTTTCTTTCCCATGTTTCCCTAATGGAGGCTCTGTTTTATCGCATTGCAACACACGAATTTGCAATTTCTGTGTAATGTCTTTTTAACCTTAGAAAGTCCTATTGTCTTGATGGCGACAGAATTGCAAGCGGTAGTAGGGTTTCGCGGGAAAAAGCAGTTCTAACGCTCTGACATCTTATGAGCAATATTGACGTGATTTTCTCATGGCGATATCCCGATCGCCCATGTGAAATTGGCCTAAATGTTCCCCCTTATTCTCTCCAGTAATTGTGTTGTTTTCTGAAGGATTTTGTGTGGTTTTTATATTGCCTCATCTTCTTTTAGCTCCTACAATACCGGATCCTCTGATATCTTCTAGTCAAGAGAATTTTCCTCATTAAAGGATGGAGACGGACAGGAACAAGATGGCGAAGAGCATATTAAATCTCACCCTAGAGATACTCTTTCAGCTTACTGGGGAGGTGAGAGATCCTGATGATCGCAGTCAAAAGTTTTTCAGCAGCAGCACTTTAGGAATAACTCAAACTCCCCGATGTCTTCAAAAGTCATATTAAGCAGGCGAGGAGGGGAATTGCAAAGCCCAGCAGGGTCCGGATCATGACCCACCACAGAAACCCTAAATAGAATATAGTCCAGGCAGCATCAGATGTATCCAAAGAATTTTTTATTCCTCCATAAAAAACTGGCGACGTTTCGACCCGTGCAAGGGTCTTCATCAAGCTCCATAAAGAGCTTGATAAAGACCCTTGCACCCGGTCGAAACGCCACCAGTTTTTTATGGAGGAATAAAAAATTCTTTGGATACATCTGATGCTGCCTGGACTATATTCTATTTAGAGATCCTGATGATGTCACATTACATCATTCTTATCATAACAGATGATGTCACTGCAGAGGTGATAGACTCTGGAAATGTCTGTAGTGATATTTATTAATGTCTCCTCATATGCAGGATTACACAGTAGTGAAGAAGACCTCTGGTTATGGTAGTTGGGCCCCTGTGTGTGATGGATGGGGGAGACCCCTGAGACCAATCCTGGGGCCCCCACCTCACCCCCTGATACACGAGGACATCAATGTACAGAAGATTCTAGAACTCACCAACAAGATGATTGAGCTGCTGACTGGAGAGGTGATACTGCAGGGAATGCTGGGACATTATACAGTAACAGCACTGGAGGCTTCTGGGTGATGACTGTATATTGTGTTGTCAGGTTCCTATAAGGTGTCAGGATGTCGCTGTGTATTTCTCCATGGAGGAGTGGGAGTATTTAGAAGGACACAAGGATCTGTACAAGGACGCCATGATGAAGACCCACCAGCCGCTCCCATCACCAGGTAATAGGCAGGACTAAATCCACGGGGACTTTATAATCTGTATATAAAGAATGACTTCAGTGTCCGTCTGTGTTTCCTGCAGTTCCATCCAGTAAGAGAAGAACCCCAGAGAGATGTCCCCGTCCTCTTCTTCAACAGGACCATCAGGTAGATGGAGATGTCCCTCTGATCTCTAGAAGGCTGTGAAGCTCTTGTCTTCAGTCTTATTAGAGGTCTTCTACTTATGTGGCCTAGATAACTACTCCTGTCAGGTCATTATGCCATAAAACATTCCACACGACTTCTCCAACCGTCTGCTGACTTTTACAATATTTGTTTCACAGCTTTTGGATCCGGATGAAGATCTGTCCAATATTAATACTACAGAGACAAATGTGAGAGGCGATCAGCGGTGTAAAGAGGAGATTCCTACAGGTAACCACACAGGTGAGTAGTAACCACTAAATACAGCAGAGTAGAGTCACAGATTCTCCTCGGTCACCGGCTGCAGGTAGTTATGTAGGTTTATAAGCTCTGGGATCTGTCAGATTTTCCGCTGTATATTCCCCCATTCAGCCGGAGTACAAACTAAATATGGCTGACAATGTGATCCGTTATAGGAGATAACACAGGATGGGCATTTATAATATGGATGGGGAATATATGTGGGAGTCTTTCTTTATCATCTGCAGTCCGTACGAATCGGGATGGAGTGCCCAATTTTCTGATTTCAGAACCCATAGCTGCTGATAGACTCATATCACATTACTATGTGCTAACACAATAGAGCGTGGAGACATAGACCCAGATAACAGAAGATTCTTTGGAGGTTTGGAGGTTACTGCTGTGAGTGTCAGGAATTCTGCTCAAAAAAGACTAGTAGAAAACCATGTGATGCTTTATATGAGTTCATTAGGGAAAAACAGGAACTAATCTTGGTGCAGAAATGGCCGAACTCTGTCTGTATGGAAGATACTATTTATGTAGTGATTCTCAATGGAAAGGAACCCGAGTCTTGTAGAGAACTCTGCTGCAAGTGCTTCTGCAGGAGCCTTTAATAGATCCCCCAGGACCCCCATATTATTGACAGCAACCACAGTTAGTTACTGATAAGACCAGATTCAGATTTGCAGTTTTTGGTGTTTTTTCCTAATATTTTGATCAAAATCGTGAATAGAAGGAAAAATATGAAAAACGTGTCTTTCATTTTAACAGAAGACAGCATCTGCTAATCTGATATCTGAGCTGAAGGCTTCGTTTGTAGACTCTGGCATAGATCCGGCACCAAATAATGGACAACATACTGTAGCATACTGCACTGTCTTGTCCAGGACATATCAGCGGGCATGCCTGAAGCCGGATGGACCACATTGTAGGCAGTCATAATGCCATGTGATAGATGTGGCACTCTTGTGTTTTCTGTTAGGCTTCTAGTATGGAGCTAAACAACATAAGGCGGCAGCACTAGTGTGTGTACTAATCCGGCCTTACACTTGCTCCACCACCATGACTTCTTCATACATGACCATACTGCTCCTCCCCTCAGTGATAAAGTACATGTAGCTGTCAGGAGTGTGTGAGATGGACACCACCTAATAGCACTGACTCAGAGGGACCTTTATGGTTCCCCACTGAGCATTTACTAGAAGAGTGGTGACAGGTACACTGATACATGACCCTGTGAAGATGGGGGCTTCAGCACAGAAGGGGGGAACTGCGAGAGAACGGTCTGGTGGCCGGATCTCATGAGCTACTCGTCCTCGCTCTGAGCTCTACTGATGGACTGGGGTATCTGTTTTGCCATCCTTGTTTTTAGTACATTACTAACTGAGTGTTACCACCTGACGTGTAGTTGGTATTGGAATGTTTCTCTATAAATCTAATCCTCTTTATATAGCACATACATATTCTGCGGCACTTTACATCACCTGACATTTTGGGTTCTAGTTTGGCTTTTAATTTTTTAAATTCACCTAATAGCATGTTTTTTGAAGTATGGCAATAAACCCACATAGAAGATACAAACTCCATGCAGATGTTGTCTATAGTCAGATTTGAACCCAGGACCCCAGTGCTGCAAGGCAACAGTGTTAACCATGAAGCTACCATGCTGTTTAATAATGTCAATATAACTTATAAAATAGTAAAATCAGTTTGATTCTTGGCAGATGATGGTATCGGAAGCTCAGAGGGACATCTGATGTCTGCATATTGTAAAGTAGAGAATTGTGATATCGTACAATATACATATGAAGAACCTGACATTATCCCAGATATCCCCTCAACCCTTCACAGCAGAGATCCATCATCTGATCCTCTTATACAGGCCTCATCTTCTGATTCATCACAGACTGATAAAATAACTCCCAGAAGGGGAGAACATCAAAGAGCTCACACAGGAGAGAAGCTGTATTCCTGTCCGGAATGTGGAAAATGTTTTACTGAGAATTCAAGTCTACTTAGACATCAGAGAATTCACACTGGAGAGAAGCCATTTTCATGTTCAGAATGTGGGAAATGTTTCACAGTAAAATCCCATCTTGTTACACATAAGAGAATACATACAGCGGAGAAGCCATTTTCATGTTCAGAATGTGGGAAATGTTTCACAGTGAAAGCAAATCTTATAACACATCAGAGAATTCACACAGGAGAGAAGCCATTTTCATGTTCAGAATGTGGGAAATGTTTTGGAAGGAAATCCGTCCTTGTTAAACATCAGATAACTCACACAGGGGAAAAACCATTTTCATGTTCAGAATGTGGGAAATGTTTTATTCACAAAATAAATCTTGTTAGACATAAGAGAAGTCACACAAGTGAAAAACCGTATTCATGTTCAGAATGTGGGAAATGTTTTACTCAGAATTCAAGTCTTGTTGCACATAAGAGGATTCACACAGGAGAGAAGCCATTTACATGTTCAGAATGTGGGAAAATGTATTCTCGTAAGTCAGATCTTGTCAGACATCAAAAAATTCACACAGGAGAGAAACCGTTTTCTTGCTCTGAATGTGGGAAATTTTTTCTTCAAAAAGTACATCTTTTTAGACATGAGAGATGTCACACAGGGGAAAAGCCGTATTCATGTTCAGAATGTGGGAAATGTTTTACAGGAAAATCAAATCTTGTTACACATAAGAAAATTCACACAGGGGAAAATCCATGTTTATCATGGCCACAATTTATTTTCAGGGGCCCCCTTACCAGAATACCAACTGGGCCTTCCCTGTCCCACCCTGCCCTCCTAGGCGATCCACCCTGTACCCCCTGAAAATTGTGTTACGATAGTCTGCGTGTTTTAGTCAAGGGTGTAAAAAAAGAAAATCAAACAATAGATAAGTGTTTATAGATTACAAACTGCAAACTGAGTGCTCCAAAAGTAATACAATCATTACAAATTGATTTATTATATCTGAAAAATCAACAGTCTTTGCCAATTCCTTTTCTGTTGCCAGCAATGATAACTGCCATGTTTTTAATGTATTCGCAAGTCTATTGAAGAACCTTAATGCAGATGCCACTGAGATTGGTCTGGTGCAGAAGAGCTGAAGAGCCAGACAATATATACATTTGTGTATATATTGGCCTGACCTGTTAATAGCCTCAATATGAAATAAAGCTGAATTGTTTACAAATCTGAAAAAAAATGAGTTTGATTTAGCAATTACTTTAATATGATTAGTTAATAGAGATGAGCGAACCTACTCGGCCACGCCCCTTTTTCACCCGAGCGCCGCGATTTTCAAGTACTTCCGTACTCGGGCGAAAAGATTCGGGGGGCGCCGTGGGTGAGTGGGGGGTTGCAGCGGGGAGAGGGAGAGAGGGCTCCCCCCTGTTCCCCGCTGCTACCCCCCGCTCCGCCACACCTCCCCCCTCCCCTCGGCGCCCCCCGAATCTTTTCACCTGAGTACGGAAGTACTCGAAAATCGCGGTGCTCGATCGAGTAATTACTCGAAACGAGTAGGTTCGCTCATCTCTATTAGTTAACTCTTTTATATGCCAGTTCTTACTGGAAATTCCCAAAAACCAAATACACAGAGAATAAAAACCATTGTTACCAATGGGTTCATTCTCACTAGTATACTGTATTTGTTGTCGGAATTTCTAGCACGCAAAACGATAGGCACTGACCTAACAAACAGCCATTCACACAAAAATGGCTGTGTTTTCTAGCATAAAACAGTCTATCATGTCTGCACAGCACCCTAGGGAGTGATTGTTATACTTATCGGGGTCCCCACTGACAGTCGGTCCTTCTCTGAAGCTGGCGGCATCTCACTATAGTACAGAAAAGTGAGAAGCTGCCTCTGCATGGGGAAAAAACAGGCTGTCAGTGGGGACCCGGTGAGTAAAATCACATTCTCGGGTCCTTGCCATGTCCCCACAGAAACTTAACTTATGCTTGTTTTGCTGTTGGTTTTAGAAAAATTATTTTTTCTCCTGGTCGGCTAGGCCCCTCATAGGCCTGGGGTCCCTGGCCATGGGTGTGGATGTTTCTCCCCTGTGGGGACATGGTATTTATGTACAGAATGTGGGAAACATTTTCCAACAAAATCAGAACTTGTAAAGCATGAAAGAGAATTCACACGGGGGAGAAGTCGTTTTCATACTCAGAATGTGGGAAATGTTTTACTCAGAATTCAACTCTTCTTCTACATGAGAGAATTCACACACAGAAGTTGTCATTATCTTTAACTCATGTTATTTACAATGAATACAAGAAAATATCAGCCGTGACAAAGTGACTCTTATGCAATAGAAAGGGGTGTACATTTGGAGCAGTAAATGCTGATTCCTGTATGTAATTGCCAATAAAATGTCTGTTATCCAAATAGCCAATACAATCCAGATGACCTGTCCTATAAATCACCCGCGTGCACGGGATCTTCCACATTAATAGATATCTGCATCTCACAACCATAGGGGGGTTATTAATGCTACACACTTTGATTGGGTTACCGGTACTACTCTTGGGGTACCAAAAGAGTCAGTTTGGGGCTCTATTTTTAATATATTTATTATTGATCTGGTAGAAGGATTGTTCAGTAAAATATCAATAGTTGTAGATGACACAAAACTGTGTAAATAAATTAACATAAGAGGACACAAAGACGGTTTCAAGAGGATCTCGATAAGTTAGGGGCAGAAAAGTGTCAGATAAGGATTAACACTAGAGATGAGCGAACGTACTCGGTAAGGGCGATTTCGCAATCGAGCACCGCGATTTTCGAGTACTTCACTACTCGGGTGAAAAGTACTCGGGTGCGCTGTGGGTGAGCGGGCGGTTGCAGCGGGGAGTGGGGGGGGAGGGAGAGAGAGAGGGCTCCCCCCTGTTCCCCGCTGCTACCCCCCACTCCCCTCTGCAACCCCCCGCCCCACAGCGCACCCGAGTACTTTTCACCCGAGTAGTGAAGTACTCGAAAATCGCGGTGCTCGATTGCGAAATCGCCCTTACCGAGTACGTTCGCTCATCTCTAATTAACACTGATGACACGAGCAGGTAAATACATGTCAGCATTACACACTAAATGGTAAACCGCTAGGAATGACTGACATGGAAAAGGACTTGGGGGTTTTAGTTAACTGTAAGCTTAACTGGAGTAACCAGTGTCAGGCAGCTGCTGCCAAGGCAAATAGGACCACCAGGGGCATCAAAAGAGGTCTAGGGGCGCTTGATGAGAACACTGTTCTTCCTCTTTACAAGTCACTGATCAGACCACACATGGAATATTGCGTACAATTTTGGGCACCGGTATTCAAGAAGGACATATCAGAGCTTGAGTGGGTACAAAGGTGGCAAATAAGGTAATAAACAGAATGGGTGGACTACAATATCTAGAGAATTTAGCAAAATTGGGATTATTTAGTTTAGAAAAAAGACAACTGAGGGGCGACCTAAAATTATGTTTAAATGTATTTTTCTCTCTCTGTGGTGTGAGCAGGTCCCATGTCTGGTGGCTGCAAGAAGGGTTTGTGTCATGGGTTTTGCTTGGTTATGTCACTGGACTCCTGGTTAGTGTAGCAACAGTCACAGAAAATGGTCGTTACTTACTGACTGAGGAGTGCATATAGATGCATCCTCCTCTCACCATGCAGGTAGCTGACTACCAAATGAGGGAGCGAATTACACCTGTGTAGGACACCGATAAGACAGCCACTCACACTGCCTCCTGATAATGAGGGGGGTGGATGCTTGGTGTACACTCCCACACATAGTTGATACAGGGTGCCAGACCATTCTGATATATGTAGTTCACCATGCAGACCAGCAACCTATTAATGATGCCATGATAATTCGTCGGGTTGCCCTGCATATCCATCAGTGAACCACATTGGTACTGCCACCCTGGGCACCCCCTGGAGTCTTAAAGCCACACTGCATGTGAATGATAGATAATAAATGCAAGGCATTGGTTGGATTTTGGCCAAGATACATGAGCCCACTAACCACTTCACGGTTCCTTGCCTTGTAGTGGGTCCCTACACTAATATAAATGCATCACAGAAGGGGAAATAATAAATGGTTAGTGTAGAGACTAGCTGTATTGCCAGGTGCCATGACGTAGCCCGCTCGCTTCTATATTTTGGCTAAAATGTCAACAAATACGTGGCATTTATACCATTAACATGTATTTACGTATTAGCTGCTGTATGGTATGATTATTGACTCTGAGTGGATAAATGGTAGGGAATGTGCCACAAGGTCCTATAGATGCGGCAAATTGAGGTGCAAATGCTGTGCCCTAATGACCCATGGCAGAAATCCAAGTACCCCTAGATAATACAATATATCATATAAAAAGTTTATTGAATTGTGGGATGAGATATGTGATTTATTTCTTAGAATGCCCCCGTGGGCTCGGATATATTGTCCAAACGATTAACCCACTGAGAATTCGAATCAACAAACACATATATATATATATATTTTTTTTTTTTTTATTATTTTTTTTAGACTCTGAAATATATTTATATCCATTGTGTTTCAGGATATATCCAAAATGTTAACTAGTATTCCATTTAAATGCTCTGAATGTAGGGATTATCCTGTATTAGGCAAAGTAATATATTAACTCCGCCCATACGAAGTTGTGGCATGGTATACTTATCCCCAATAATCTAATAATGTCTATTTATATATATACATTTTTTTTTTTTTTAACTTATCTAGATGACTATTGATATTTCTATAAATTCTAAATTTTATTTTTATTTATATCTATTTTGTTTTAGGGTCCTTTTTTGACTAAGTACCCCATTAAAATGTTCTGGAAAGAGGGTAGGGACCATCCTGTAAACATTTGGCAAAGCAATACACGAGCTCCGCCCAGACAATGATACATCATAGCCCTGTGACCATCCGGTGATTAGGCCTTTAATAGATCGGTGAGTGATGCGGCCACTGACGGCCACATGACACGACACATGATCGCAATGACATAGCGGCACATGACCGTAATCCCGACATGTAACCGCGATGATGCGGCAACACGTGACCAGGACTACGCAAGAATGGAAGGTCATGTGACCTCCGTAATGATGCAAGCACGCCTCCAGAGGGAGGTTATTTATCAGGACACTAGACCCCACCCATATGATGACACGGGACGCTAGCGTCAGTAGCCCTGCCCCTAAGATGGCGCCGCGCAGGAAATGGAACGGAAGATTGACTCTTTCTCTCTATATATGTAAGTGTATTTACTTGTTTTGTATTATGGGACTTGAAAAAGGTGCGACTGTTGAGGCACCGAAACGCGTTGTCTTCTGTCTATTTTACATTAAAGTACTGAAATTCAGGTTCAGCGTACTTTCCTGGAAAAAACTTTCTGGAGTCATCACTTCAAGGAGGGGGATTCGGGACACCATACCCCCCTCCTACTAAGTAAGTGTCTGTTTGATGTTGATCGTGTATCCATGAGACAGATTGCAGTTCATCTCTTATAACACTTTATCCGGCAACGCAGGAATTTTTCCTTAACAGCATACTATTGACTCTGAGTGTCATCCTATGACTGTCCAGTTGTCCCTATCGGTGGTGGCATGTGTATGCATACTAACTTGGGTGCGTGGGTTCCTAGGGGAAGCAAGGGCCCAGATATGAAGACTGCTGGGTCGTCCTCTATTGGGGTGATGTCCCTGCTCATGTAGGTCCTTGATCATCTTCCTTTGGAGAAGATAGGGAGAGGTTTAAATCTGTGGTTATTTCACTTCATGTTCCCTATCTTTGGTAATGTTCGTGTGGGCCCCGTGCTCTGTCGCCTATATGAACATAACATGATGCCCCTCTTAGAATTCGCATGCACATGCCTCCACTGAAAGGTTCAACTGGACATTTCTAGATCTAGAAATATTGGTTCAAGGTAGGAAAATACACACTAAAACATATTTTAAGGCAACAGATGCGAATAGCCATCAGGACTTTTCAAATTATCACTCCAAAGCCTGGAAGGTAAATATACCATATGGCCAGTTCAAGAGATTTAAAATGAACTGTTCATCTATCCATACCTACAAAGAAGAGGCCTTAATTCTTAAAAATAGGTCTAGGGGAAAAGGCTACCGATCGGAGCTTGTTGACTCTGCCTATTGGAAAGTTCTGAAAGAAGTCCCTCCACTAATAAGACAATCCCTACCAAAGAGAGCGGAAAGGAATGTGTATATTTTTTGTTTATTCATTCATGCATTTATTTATAAAGTCATTTTAAGCATGCACACCCCGTGGTGCGCAACACGTATATTTGTATGTACTATGTGGAATCTTGGAAGATTCCTTTATACGTATAGCTGTCTATAACATTGCTCCATTGGACTGTTCACCTTTGTAATCCATATATATATATATATATATATATATATATATATATATATATATATACACACACATATATATATATATACATATATATAAAGACAAAAGGCCTCACTGACTCACTCACTGACTTACTGACTCACTCACTCACTGACTCGCCACTAATTCTCCAACTTCCCAATGTCGAAGAAACTTGAAATTTGGCACGAGCATTGATTATGTCATAAATAGGAAAAGCTAATGGGTCCCAACTCCATTATTCAATTCTAAGCGCAAAAGAATTAGCGTCCAAATTTTACGTACATAATTTAATTCTCTCACTTCCCGATGCAACAAATACTTACACAAATTTTTACCGTACAAATGTGAAATTTGCCATGACCATTCTTTGCGTACTAAATATTGGAAATTTAAAGGGTTGCAACTTGATTATTCAATCTTATGCATAAAATGTAATGTAACTAATAACACACATCTGTACTGCACAAACTTGAAATTTGGCATGACCATTCCTATGTTATGTAACTAATAACATATCTGTACCCCGCAATATATGGAGCAGTTATCTTCTCAGCAAAACAAAACGCATTTAGAAATATGAGTATATACTGACAGGAATAAAACTGACTGTCGTATGTATTGAAAGGCTGTAAAGTACAAAAGGAAGTGGGCATGGACTGCTGGCATGGAGTATGCCTTTAAGTATAACAAGGGGCTGCAACCTTCAGTCTGGGTAGGAAATTTAAATAAAAAGCAGTGTTACCTTTCAGGGTAAAAATGAGGAGAGTGTGTGAGGTGGCACATTGTGTGGGGTGACATTTTCACATACAGTCTGAGATAAATCTCTCTCCTATCTGCCTATACACTGAGAGGAATCTATCTGATCTGTGTGTTATGAGCAGAGTGTGAGAGGTTGACATTCTATCTAGTGGCATTTTCACATACAGTCTGAGGAAAATCTCTCTTTTTTTCTGCCTATACACTGAGAAGAATCTATCTGATCTGTGTGTTATGAGCAGCGTGTGAGAGGTGGCACATTCTGTGGGGTGATATTTTCACATACAGTCTGAGATAAATCTCTCCTATCTGCCTATACACTGAGAGGAATCTATCTGATCTGTGTGTTATGAGCAGCGTGTGAGAGGTGGCACATTCTGTGTAGTGGCATTTTCACATACAGTCTGAGATAAATCTCTCTCCTATCTGCCCATACACAGAGGAATCTATCTGACCTGTGTGTTATGAGCAGCATGTGAGAGGTGGACATTCTGTGGGGTGGCATTTTCACATACAGTCTGAGATAAATCTCTCTCCTATCTGCCTATACACTGAGAGGAGTCTATCTGATCTGTGTGTTATGAGCAGTGTGTGAGGTGGCACATTCTGTGGGGTGATATTTTCACATACAGTCTGAGATAAATCTCTCTCCTATCTGCCTATACACTGAGAGGAATCTATCTGATCTGTGTGTTATGAGCAGCGTGTGAGAGGTGGCACATTCTGTGTAGTGGCATTTTCACATACAGTCTGAGATAAATCTCTCTCCTATCTGCCTATACACTGAGAGGAATCTATCTGACCTGTGTGTTATGAGCAGCGTGTGAGAGGTGGACATTCTGTGGGGTGACATTTTCACATACAGTCTGAGATAAATCTCTCTCCTATCTGCCTATACACTGAGAGGAGTCTATCTGATCTGTGTGTTATGAGCAGTGTGTGAGGTGGCACATTCTGTGGGGTGATATTTTCACATACAGTCTGAGATAAATCTCTCTCCTATCTGCCTATACACTGAGAGGAATCTATCTGATCTGTGTGTTATGAGCAGCGTGTGAGAGGTGGCACATTCTGTGTAGTGGCATTTTCACATACAGTCTGAGATAAATCTCTCTCCTATCTGCCTATACACTGAGAGGAATCTATCTGACCTGTGTGTTATGAGCAGCGTGTGAGAGGTGGCACATTCTGTGGGGGGACATTTTCACATACAGTCTGAGATAAATCTCTCTCCTATCTGCTTATATACTGAGAGGAATCTATCTGATCTGTGTGTTATGAGCAGCGTGTGTGAGGTGGCACATTCTGTGGGGTGACATTTTCACATATAGTCAGAGATAAATCTCTCTCCTATCTGCTTATACACTGAGAAGAATATGATCTGTGTGTAATGAGCAGCGTGTGTGAGGTGGACATTTTACGGAGGGAAATTTTTACATACAGTCTGAGGAAAATCTCTCTTCTATCTGCCTATACACTGAAAGAATCTAACTGGCCTGTATGTAATGAAAAAATCTCTCTTCTATCTGCCTATGCACTGAAAAAGCAGCAAGAAATACGATTTATAAGAGAGGTTTTTTTTTTTTTAAATATATAAAACCTAGAAAAGTTCTTTTTGGCACACACGCTACCTTTAGGCCTTTAACTTCAGGTAATAGGCAGGCGTTTTTGAGAAATTCATTGTCCAACCACGATAATTTACAATAAAATTGTGAATCTTGAAAAAAAATGTAATTTATTTCCCATTAAACTATTAAATCTATCTTATCTAAATTCATTTGTAAACACAATGTCTCTTGAATTCATTATTGTTGATGGACACGCTTCCCCGACACAAAGTGGTAAGTATTCCTCCGGATGGTTCCTGTCTTTTCAACTCTTTATCTTATTTACTTTATGGAAATCTGACTAGAGGCAGCAACATCCGCTGTCTTATTGTCAACCATGTACTGTGCTGTTGGCAGAGGCTAAAAGTCTGGACTGATGATGGGAGAGGTAGTAATTATTTAACAGAAGAGGATTACAGGGAGGAAATGCTAAAACCTACTACCTATGGTTGTGCTTGCGAGTTGGTGGCAGCAGGTGAAATATTCCCTTTTTACTGTATAATGCTTTTGGTCAACAAGGGAGGCCTGTCAAAAGACTTCGATTTAGCGGTGATGATTTCAGCAATGGTCCCAGTACCAAATTAACTTTGGAGAAGCTGGGTATATCAGCTAGTTGTCTATAAAATTATTCAGGTGTGCGCACCCTGAGGTAAACAGCACACCTCTCCATGATACAGCAGGAAATTATGTCAATTATTGACGTGGTGCCTCTAGTGCCACATCTGGTCCAGACTTCCTGCCCTTGAGATACATGCTTGCACTCCACTAACTGCAGGGAGGAGTTCCCTGCTCCTGGGAGTCCAACCCCGTTAACGAAGGTAATTTTTTAAAATCCCTTATATATTTCTGTTTGTGATATTGTGTAACTTAGGCTTGAAAAGAGTACTATTTACAGCAACGAAACACGTTGCCTGCATATATAGGACCGGTTTTCTGAAAAAATGGGTGAGTAGTCCAACCATGTAGAGGTATTGATAGAGGAGGAGTAAACTGTAGAAAGAGATCTTGATTCCCTGGATGAGGGATTCATGCATCTGTAGGCATCGTAAAGGGATTTTTTGCATAACCATGGAGGGAGAGATGGGGAATTACGTCTGATAGATCCAGTTGAGTCAAGATTTCTGTCCAGGAAAATGTTAAAGTCACCACGGGTATATACAGTCCTTTATGTAGTTTGCAATTTTTTTAAATATTTTATTTAGAAAGCATATTTGCAACATATTAGGGGCCTAGATGTTAACTAGTGTAATTGGGGGGCTGTTAATTAAACCAGCAAGGATAATAAATCTCCCCTTGGGATCTGTGAGTAATTGGTTAAGTATGAAATCCACACTACTGCGGAAAGCAATCAGGCCCTATTGAAAACAATGGGAGTTAGATGCTATCCTGCAGCATCTTTGTCATATTACATGGGATTATAAATCATATTTCAATAAGACACGTAGAGACAAATTTTAAGACATGCATTTTGTACGGTGTTTCCATATTTTTGTTCACCCCTATATCTTCACCAATGTGGCCAAAATCTTTTTCCTTTATTGAGAATTGCTTTGAATAGTAAGAAAACATTTGTCTATATAAATAAGATATTAAACCCTTTGTAGTTTCAAAACACCCAGGAAAATTCACCAAAAGGTGTTGGACTATCAACACAGGTATTGAACGTCCAGAGCAGCAAGAACGTGTCATAACTAAAGAAACTGGAAAAAAAAATCTGGAGAACATCATAAAGCTCTCTAAATTGTTCAAAACTAGAAACTCTTTTTGAAAATACAATCTGGTTTCCATTCCACACTCTTGCAAGGAAGTGGGAACTTTGATGCAGCAGCATTCTCTGGCCATCGTCCCCAGCAGTAATGGATTGGAGGTGACAATGCTGTCTGAAAGAGACGTGGTCAAGGCATGAAAGTAGCAGCCTTGCTGATTTCTAGTCATATTATATACTGTAGTTGGCCAGCTGAGATATGCAAGACCTCAGGTCTTAGATTACTTGTTATCCAGCAGAGATCATTTTCTACACTACCCGGGCTATTAGCTCTCTGGAACATCTATTTCCAATGGGAACCCTGGTATCATCTGCAAAAGGCATCACAGGAGATGACTTGTACATGTTTGTAAATGTTTCTTCAATGGCATCATGCTGGAAACGCTCAATTCCCTGATCCAAGTCCATCCGTTTTATTGTATGTTTTTCTCCAGATTAGTTGATACTCATGAGTGAAAGATAGAGAACCCTCATCACAAAAGAATGAATCATAGGATCAAAGAATGGTACAGTTGAAAGGGACCTCCAGGTTCATCTGGTTCAACCCCCTGCTCAGTGCAGGATCACTAAATCATCCCACACTGATATTTGTCCAGCCTTTGTTTGAACACTTCCATTGAAGGAGAACTCACCACCTCCTGTGATAACCTGTTCAACTCATTGATCACCCTGTCAGAAAGTTTATTTTTCTAATCTCTAAACTGTGTCCCCTACCTTTCAGTTTCATCTCATTGCTTCTAGTCTTTCCTTGTACAGATGAGAATAGGGCTGATCCCTCTGCATTGTGGCAGACCTTCAGATATTTGTAAACAGCTATTAATTCTACTCTCAGCCCTTTTTTTGCAAGCTAAACATTCCCAGATCCTTTACCCGTTCCTCATAGGACATGATTTGCAGACCGCTCACCATCTTGGTAACTCTCCTCTGAACTTGCTCCAGTTTGTCTATGTCTTTTTTAAAGTGGGGTGCCCAGAATTGGACACTGTATTCCAGATGAGGTCTGACTAAGGAAGAGTAGAGGGGAATAATTACCTCATGTGGTCTAGGCTCTAAACTTCTCTTAATACATCCCAGAATTGTTTTTGCCTTTTTAGCTGCTGCATCACATTGCTGACTCATGTTCAATCTATGATCAATTAGTATACCCAAGTCTTTTTCACATGTGCCGCTTCTTAGCTCAATTGCACCCATTCCATATGTGCTTTCTTCATTTTTCTTGCCCAGATGTAGGACTTTGCCTTTCTCCTTGTTAAATACCATTCTGTTAGTCGCCACACACTGTTCAAGCTTTTCTAGATCTTTTTGAATACGCTTTTTCTCTTCCCTAGTGTTAGCTATCCCTCCTAGCTTTGTGTCGTCAGCAAATTTGACAGTTTCCCATCAATTCCTTCCTCCAGATCATTTATAAAAATGTTGACCAACACTGGGCCTAGGACAGAGCCTTGTGGTACCACACTTGATACATTCGTCCACTTGGATGTGCAGCCATTTATGATCATTTTTTGAGTACGATAACTCAGACAGTCGTGAATCCACCTAACAGTTGCCTTGTCAATCTCATATTTGGTCATTTTTTCAATAAGTATAGTATGAGATACTTTGTCAAATGCTTTACTTAAGTCAAGATATAGTGTATCCACCACATTTCCCTGATCAACCCAGTCAGTGATTCTGTCATAGAAGGAAATTAGATTAGTCTGGCATGACTTGTTTGTTACAAACCCATGCTGGTTCTGGTTAATTACTCCATTTTCATCCAAGTACTTGCATACTTGAAAGGAGGCTCTTGAAAACCAGTGTCCTAAACTCCACAAAGTCTGGGATCTGCAGTGTGATCCTCGCCTTGCTATACACAAACTGCCTGCCAGCTCTGCCTCAAGTCCATTGGATCAAAAGCAAATATTTAATAATGATTATTAACAAGTTCTCAAATGCAATTACATATTAACATGAAAGATCCCATGCACGTGGGTGATTTATAGCCAAACCGGGGTAAAGATTACCAAATAACCAGTTATTATGGATTTTGGATTAATAAGGTGGTTAATCTGGATTGTATTGCCTTTTTGGATAACAGACATTTATTGGTGGTTCCATAGAATAATCATTATTTACGTCAAATGTATACCCTTTCATTTGCATAAGATGTCACTTTGTAACTGCTGAACATTTCCTTTTATTAATTGTGAATATATGAAATACATGACTTAAAAAAACGTCTACTTCTGTGTGTGAATTTTCTCATGTCTAACAAGAGCTGACTTCTGAGAATAGAATTTCCCACATTCCAAACATGAAAAAGGCTTCTCTCCTGTATGAATTCTCTGATGTTCAACGAGTTCTGATTTTGCAGTAAAATATTTCCCACATTCTGCACATATATACGGCTTCTCTCCGGTGTGAATCCTCTTATGTGTAACAAGATTTGATTTCTGTGTAAAACAATTCCCACATTCTAAACATGAAAATGGTTTCTCCCCTGTGTGAATTCTCTTATGTGTAACAAGATATGATTTCTGTGTAAAGCATTTCCCACATTCTGAACATGAAAATGGCTTCTCTCCTATGTGAATTCTCTTATGTGCAACAAGATATGATTTCTCTGTAAAACATTTCCCACAATCTGAACATGAAAATGGCTTCTCCACTGCGTGAATTTTCTTATGTCTAACAAGATATGATTTTTCTGTAAAAAATTTCCCACATTCTGAACATGAAAATGGCTTCTCCTCTGCGTGAATTTTCTTATGTCTAAAAAGATAGCATATCTCTGTAAAACATTTCCCACATTCTGAACATGTGAACGGCTTCTCTCCTGTGTGAACTCTCTTATGTGTAACAAGACTAGATTTTACTGTAAAACATTTCCCACATTCTGAACATGAAAATGGCTTCTCTCCTGTGTGAATTCGCTGATGTGTAACAAGACTAGTTTTTACTGTAAAACATTTCCCACATTCTGAACATGAAAATGGCTTCTCCCCTGTGTGAATTCTCGTATGTGCCACAAGATATGATTTCTCTGTAAAACATTTCCCACATTCTGAACATGAAAATAGCTTCTCCCCTGTGTGACTTCTCCTATGTGTAACTAGATTTGATTTGTGTGTAAAACATTTCCCACATTCTAAACATGAAAATGGTTTCTCTCCAGTGTGAATTCTCTTATGTTTAACAAGAATTGAAATCTGAGTAAAACATTTCCCACATTCTGAACATAAAAACGGCTTTTCTCCTGTGTGAATTCTCTGATGTCTAACAAGATGTAATTTGTCTGTAAAACATTTCCCACATTCTGAACATGAAAATGGCTTCTCTCCAGTGTGAATTCTCCTATGTGTAACAAGATATGATTTCCTTGTAAAGTACTTCCCACACTCTGTACATAAATACGGCTTCTCCCTTGTGTGACTTTTCTCCTGCTTATCACTTTGTGATGCATCAGAAGATGGGACCTGTATAAGAGGATCAGATGATGGATCTTTCCTGAGAAGGCTTGAGGGGATTTTGGGGATAATGGCAGGTTCTTCATCTGTATCTTGTGTGATACTACAATCTTCTACTTTACAATCTGCAGATATCAGATGTCCCTCTGAGCTTCCGATACCATCATCTGCCAAGAATCAAACTGATTTACTATTTTACAAGTTATATTGATATTATTAAACAGCACAGTAGCTTCATGGTTAACACTGTTGCCTTGCAGCACTGGGGTCCTGGGTTCAAATCTGACTATAGACAACATCTGCATGGAGTTCGTATGTTCTTCCTGTGTTTGCGTGGGTTTATTCCCAAACAGAACCCAACATGTGAAGTGATATAAAGCACTGCAGAATATTTAGGCGCTATATAAAGATGAATATATTTATAGAGAAACATTTCAATACCAACTACAAAGTGACAAAACTCAGTTATTAACTCACTTAAAACAGTGATGGCAAAACAGATTCTAAAATATCAGTGGAGCTCAGACCACGGACCAGTAGATCATGATGTTCGGCCACCGGGACGTTCTCTTGTAGCTCCCTTCCTCTGTAGTGAAGCCCCCATCTTCACAGGATCGTGTAACGGTCACCACTCTTCTAGTAAATGCTCAGTGGAGAACCATAAAGGTCCCCGTGAGTCAGTGCTATTAGGTGGTGTCCGTCTCACACACTCCTGACTGCTACATGTACTTTATCACAGAGGGGAGCAGTATGGTCATGTATGAAGAAGTCATGGTGGTGGAGCAAGTGTAAGGCCGGATTAGTACACACACCAGTGCTGCCGCCTTACGTTGTTTAGCTCCATACTAGAAGCCTAACAGAAAACACAAGAGTGCCAAATCTAGCACAAGCCATTATAACTGCCTACAATGTGGTCCATCCGGCTTCAGGCATGCCCGCTGATATGTCCTGGACAAGACAGTGCAGTATGCTACAGTATGTTGTCCATTATTTGGTGCTGGATCTATACCAGAGTCTACAAACGAAGCCTTCAAAATACACAGTACACCCCTAGATGAATTCGTTAGGGATCTAGTTTTTAAAATGGAGTCATTTGTGGGTCTCTCTATAATTTTGGGCAGCTCAAGGGCTCTACCAGTGTGCTGTGGGGGCGGAAATACCTTCAAACTAAATTTCTGTTCTAAAAGCCACAGGCTGCTCCTTTAGTTTTGGGCCCGTGGTGCATACTGACATAACATTAGGGCCACCATGGGTTTATCTGGACACAGGACAGACAGGGGTATCCACTCTGAGGTACAAATCTTAATTTTTATATGTATTATTATTTTTTTTTTAAAAAACGTCTTTAGCCCCTTACAGACATTTTGGGGTACATACGGCTTTTTTGATCACTTTTGTTGCGTTTATTGGGAGGTAAAATGAACAAAATAAGCATTTTGCCTCAGTTTTTTTCTTACAGCTTTTCCTGTGTACAACAAATGGTATGCTCAATTTATAGTGCAGGTCATTACGGACATGATAATACAAATAGGAGAAAATGGGTAAAAAGGGTTTTTTTGTTATATTATTTACATTTTTTACACTATTTAACATTATTTCAGTCCCTGTAAGGTACCTGAACCATAGCAGATATAATCGCTATTATAAGGCATTGCAGGACTTCTGATTTGCAATGCCTTATTTCTTGTAATAGCAATCATATGCAATGGTTAGCTGGAACGCCAGTATCTGGCATCCTGTTGCTATGGACACCCATCAGCGCTCCATGATTCCATCGTAGGAACTCCGATGATGTCACAGAGGGAGCGCCCTCCCTCTGTGAACCCTATACATGCCGCAATCTACATAGACCGCGGCATGTAGGAAGTTAACAGTGGGAGTCGCCATCCTTATGTATCTCTGCTGTCGTAGTGCGAGGCCGACAATCGGTTACAGTCGGCTCCCACAGTGGGGTGGTGCGGGATGAGCTTCTGGTCCCACGTTATCCAAGCTTACATCCTGTTGCGTTAAGTGCCCTTCAGCCAGGACACAATCTTACGCTCTGTGGCCTTAAGGGGTTAAAATAACATATTTGCAAATATATGACATTTTATTTCTTTCTCTTCTAAATTGCATTAACACCAGAAAAAAAAAACAACTGTGGGGTGAAAATACTCATGACACCCCTCAGTGAGTACATTAAAGGGGTTGTCCCGCGATGACAAGTTAAGTTATACACTTCTGTATGGCCATATTAATGCACTTTGTAATATACATCGTGCATTAAATATGAGCCATACAGAAGTTATTCCACTTACCTGCTCCGTTGCTGGCGTCCCCGTCTCCATGGTGCCGTCTAATTTCAGCGTCTAATCGCCCGATTAGACGCGCTTGCACAGAAGGGTCTTCTCCCTTCTGGTCGGTCCGGGCACGAGCGGCGTTCTGGCTCCGCCCCCTTCTACGAGCCATCGCGTAGCTCCGCCCCGTCACATGTGCCGATTCCAGCCTCCTGATTGACTGGAATCGGCACACGTGACGGGGCGGAGCTATGCAGTGACGCGTAGAAGGGGGCGGAGCCAGAACGCCACTCGTGCCCGGACCGACCAGAAGGGAGAAGCCTCCAAAGAATCTCCTGTTATCTGGGTCTATGTCTCCATGGTCTATTGTGTTAGCACATAGTAATATGATATTAGTCTAACAGCAGATGATGAAGAAAGACTCACACATATATTCCCATCCATATTATAAATGGCCATCCTGTGTTATCTCCTATAACAGATCCCATTGTCAGCCATATTTAGTTTGTACTCCGGCTGAATGGGGGAATATACAGCGGAAAATCTGACAGATCCCAGAGCTTATAAATCTACATAACTATCTACAGCCGGTGACCGAGGAGAATCTGTGACTCTTCTCTGCTGTATTTAGTGGTTACTACTCACCTGGGCGGTTACCTGTAGGAATCTCCTCTTTACACTCCTGTTTGATCCTCACATTTGTCTCTGTAGTATTAATATTGGTCAGATCTTCATCCGGATCCAAAAGCTGTGAGACAAATATTGTAAAAGTCAGCAGCCGGTTGGAGAAGTCGTGTGGAAGGTTTTATGACATAATGACCTGACAGGAGTAGTTATCTGAGCCACATAGCTGCAGGTCTAGATGCCGGACATAGATATTAGATGGCGGCTCAATGACCCCTCAGGATCCTCATACACATGTATATCCGGAATGGCTAGACACGCTGCACGTTGTCTCAGTGTAGGAGATCAGTGTCTAACAGACACATCCGTTGCTTGTCTCGGGGGAAATAAAGGAGCAGATAGATATAAATCCAACCTGTTGGCTCCTTATTCCCACCAGCAGTCTCCACCGCCAGAACACTGGGAGAAGATCCAGACAAGATGTAATGTCTCTGGTCAGCAGTAATCCTGCCATCTCCACCGGCCTCATCACACAAGGAGAAGACATCTAATAAGACTGAAGACAAGAGCTTCACAGCCTTCTACAGATCAGAGGGACATCTCCATCTACCTGATGGTCTTGTGGAAGAAGAGGACGGGGACATCTCTCTGGGGTTCTTCTCTTACTGGATGGAACTGCAGGAAACACAGACGGACACTGAAGTCATTCTTTATATACAGATAATACAGTCCCCGTGGATTTAGTCCTGTCTATTACCTGGTGATGGGAGCAGCTGGCGGGTCTCCATCATGGCCTCCTTGTACAGATCCTTGTGTCCTTCTAAATACTCCCACTCCTCCATGGAGAAATAGACAGCGACATCCTGACACCTTATAGGAACCTGACAACACAATATACAGTCATCACCCAGAAGCCTTCAGTGCTGTTACTATATAATGTCCCAGCATTCCCTGCAGTGTCACCTCTCCAGTCAGCAGCTCAATCATCTTGTTGGTGAGTTCTAGAATCTTCTGTACATTGATGCCCTCATGTATCAGGGGGTGAGGTGGGGGCCCCGGGATTGGGCTATGGGGTCTTCCCCATCTATCGCACACAGGGGCCCGACAGCCATCACTAGAGGTCTTCTTCACTACTGTGTAATCCTATATATGGGGAGACAATAAATATCACTACAGACATTTCCAGAGTCCATCACCTCCCCAGTCAGGGGCGTAACTATAGAGGGTGCAGGGGATGTGGTTGCACCCGGGCCCAGGAGCCTTAGGGGGCCCATAAGGCCTCTCTTCTCCATATAGGGAGCCCAGTTCTATGAATAAAGCATTATAGTTGGGGGCACTGTTACAGGTTTTGCATTGGGGCCCAGAAGCTCCAAGTTATGTCTCTGTGCAGCATGGTTTAGGTATGGGTACGGGTACAGATACAGATAGAGGAGGGGCCCCAGTTCACGTTTTGCATCAGGGCCCCTGAGCCTTTAGTTACGCCCCTGTCCCCAGTGACATCATCTGTTATTACCATAGATAAGAATGATGTAATGTGACATTAGAATCTCTCCCCTCTCCAGTGACATCATCTGTTATTACCATAAATAAGAATGATGCAATGTGACATCATTAGAATCTCTCTCCTCTCCGGTGCCATCGTCTGTTATTACTAGAGATGAACGAACATGCTCGGTTAAGGAAATTACTCGAGCGAGCATCGGTCTTTTTGAGTAACTGCCTACTCCTCCGAAAAGATTCAGGGGGCAGCGGAGGGGAAGATCTCTCCCCCCCCTCCCCCCGAATCTTTTCGGACGAGTAAGCAGTTACTCGAAAAGACCGATGCTCACTCGAGCAATTTCCTTAACCAAGCATGCTCTTTCATCTCTAGTTATTACCATAGACAAGAACAATGTTATATGACATCATCAGAATCTCTCCCCTCTTCAGTGACATCATCTGGTATTACCATAGATAAGAATGATGTAATGTGACATCATTAGAATCTCTCCCCTCCTCAGTGACATCATCTGTTATTACCATAGATAACAATGATGTAATGTGACATCATCAGAATCTCTCACCTCTCCAGTGACATCATCTGGTATTATCATAGATAAGAATGATGCAATGTGACATCATCAGAATCTCTCCCCTCTCCAGTGACATCATCTGTCATTATCATAGTTAGGAATGATGTAATGTGACATCATCAGAATCTCTCACCTCTCCAGTAAGCTGGAAGAGTATCTCTAGGGTGAGATTTAATATGCTCTCCGCCATCTTGTTTCTGTCCTTCTCCATCCTTCACGGTTCAATGAGGAAAATTCTCTTGTCTAGAAGATATCAGCGGATCCGGTATTGTAGGAGCTGAATGGGAAGAAGATGAAATAATATAAAAAACACATAAAATCCTACAGAAAACAACACAATTACTGGAGAGAATAAGGGGGAACATTTAAGGAGATATTACAGGAACCTGTTAGAGATTTGTGATGCCACGACTACAAGCAGCATAACATCTAGATAGGCTTCTCTTCACCTGGATTGGTTGGACTGACAGCTGATCCAGGCGGGGATCCGCCCCAATGACTCTTCTCCACGCTTCTGCTTATTAAAGTATGTTTCCTGTATAACGCTGCACCGTTCTAGAATACAATATAGATGTCTGCAATGTATCTGCCTATTGGGATGTATTAAGCCATCGGGCAGCGTGCAACTCCTGGCAGCTTCACTTCAACCCCTTCCTGCAGCCATTGTTCATTTGAATGTTTTCATGCCCAAATTCCAAGAACAATAACTTTTTATTACTAACATAATTTTATGACAGTTTGTGTTTTGCAGGATGAGTTGTACTTTTTACATGGAACCATTTATAGAACAGAGAAATGGAGGATTTTATTAGAAACTTTTTAAAGAAAATATTTACTTGAAATTTAAAAAAACAAAATAATTCCACTCCACAAATGTGAGGGTATATGTATATATTGCCATATGTTTTTTATGCTTTTATACCTATATGCAAGTTCTATTAAATTCTAAAATGAGAAAAACTTAATCTGTCGCCTTACATCAGTTATTCCAAGGCTTTGCAAGGCTGAGAGAGATGTGTCCAGAAATTCAGAGATGATACAGAACCGAACACGAAGGCCGCGTGCTTGGCTGTTTTCCCAGAAGCGCCATATCTAGATAACGACTGTTCAACTACGTATATAACTTTTACTGTCTCAGGCCGGAAATCCGGACTTCCCATATATGGTTATGCGGTGAATTTGAGCCAATGAGCCCATCACCCATTCCTAGTTATGAGACCAAAGGGTATAAGATCCCATGTAATCTGTAATAAAGTGCGCAGTCATGTCCCCGTGTGAGGAACTATACCAGACCTCCGTGTGTGGTGTCTCTTCTTTACCGCCGGCAGCGGGGCATTGGGGTGGGCCTGATTGGTGCTGTATGCAGAAATTACCCTGACAATTGGCGCAACCAACTGGGGCGACAAAACCAGAGCCTGCAGCGCAGTCCACCCGGATCCACGCCACGGGGAAGCCGTCCTGCTGCAAACCGAGCCTGATCAACTCACAGAACTCCAGGTAAGACCAGCATATATTTATGTTGTGTTTTACGCTGAGAGTCTTGCAGCGGGAGGGACTATCTGTGTTTTGTGACCGGACGGGTTGGGTTAAGAGTTCTACACGGTAACTCGTGGGCTTCGGGTTTGCCGTCACGGACCACTGACCGTGATATGCGCACCAATCGCTCACCCAGGAACTAGTCTGTAGTCTATTTGTACTCTGAAGTCCGTAGCGTTTTAACAATAGTGAAGGTTGTTTGTTGTATCTGCAGAATTTTTTTTTCTCTTTTTTCTTTTCATTTTGTCTCACAGACGAAGGAACCCTCGGTTGTTTTAGTTGTTGATGGTTTAGCTGAGAGGGATGCACTCTGTGAGATAGGTCCCATAGACGAAGGAACCCTCCGTTTTAGTTTAGTTAGTTGTTGATGGTTTAGCAGAGAGGGATACACTCTGTGAGATAGGTCCCACAGAAGAAGAGACCCTCGGTTTTAGTTTAGTTAGTTGTTGATGGTTTAGCTGAGAGGGATGCACTCTATGGGACTGGTTCCATAGAAGGAGATGCCTTCGGTTGTTTTGCCATATATAAGGGGCTGACAATTCGGGTCAGAAGGATGCACTCTATGGAGCGTGTTATTATTATTATTGTTGTTGTTGTTGTAATATGCGTAAGACCTTATTAAAGAAGATAGAGCCCCTCAAGGGCAGCCGCCGTGCGGATCAATTGATGGCGGAGAGACAAGGGTCCCAATTTGTAAACTGTAAGAAAACTCATATGAAAATGTGTGACATCGACCCGCACGGTAGATTACAGCATGGTGACTGGGAGGAGGTCTTTAGGACCAAGAAGGGCGCCTTGAAAGACCAAGGGTTGCTAGAAAGTGCTGAAGTGAGAAGCAGAGAGACAGTCAGAGAAAGTTAAGTATGTACACGTATTAAGAAAGTATCCGTAAGTGAAATGTTGGAAAGTACAGTAAGTGATCAGGAGGGTGTCGGGAGAGTGTCTATTGAAGGTTACCTTGGCAGTTAGGTAGGGAGAGAAATATGGGGAACAAGCAAAGTCGAGAAGAAGGTTACAATGCATGTGATTTGTTGGCAAAGAGAGAGGAAAAGGTGTATAATATGTATAATCCATACTAGGTGGATATATATGTGTGTATATATGTATATATATATGTGTGCAAATAGTTACCTGAGCTTGCTTTTAGAGGAGAAGGATTGTTTACTTGAAGCTGCAGCCTGTGTCTAGCTTTCCAAGGCCAAGAAGTTATTTTGCAAAGGTGGGGGCTTTCAGACTTGACTCAAACTCAGGGTCACAGAAACTAAAATACTTTAGCGTTTAATACAGCATATAATAGCTTCAGTAAATAAGAAAGATAGAATGTCTCAGTCACTCAGCAAACTTTTTTCACATAATTTGTCAAAAATAGCGCTCATTCACAATCTCATCTCAATAGAATCATGTACTTTATAACATTATAGCACTCACCTCAATGTTTTTCAACTGATGTATGTTTGTTTGTCAAACCTTTTTTTTTTTTTTTTGTCTGTGCATCTGTATGTACTGGTACACCTTCAATGGGGGGTGACGGGGCAAACTTGAGCGCATGGATCGATGAGAGTTAATGACCAGTGTTCAGGCTGTGATGAATGTAAAATGTGTGATGCAGATATTGACTTGGGATAACAGCCCCCCCCTCCCCCCCCCCCATGCATAAGACGTTACTTGGTTGTGATGTGGATGCTTAGACTGTAAAGCTGAAATGAAGTTGTGAAAAAAGAAACAAGCAGCCAGTATTGAGGGGGTGGAGCTAGATGATGTAAAGGATGTAATGTTTCATCCCTCTTGTCCACAAGGGAGGGGGTGAGGATCTTGAGCAGCTAGTAAAAGTTTTTTTTTGTTTTTTTTTTTCTCTCTCAAATTTGATAAGACATTGCAGGCAGGATCAGATTAATAATGAATTTGCTTAAAGGATATCACATTTCCAATATTAATAGGTGTTTGTAGATTATTCTGCCCCGATGTAACTCAAGTCTCTGTTATTGGTGCTGACATCTTACAGGCGTTATCTGCATCCATCAAATCTTTTTATAATGTTGTACTACTTAAACCCGGCTACTCTTCTTACAATTGAGTACCCTCGTTCAAAGGGGGGGAGGAGAAGGCATAGGTGATCTAGGTATTGCAAATCAGCCATTTTTAAATTTTTTGCAACAAGATTCTGATCTTTTTGAAATAGAATATCAGCCTGATTGTCCAGCAGTGATGCAACAAGAAAATTTAAGTTTTAAAAAGTTACTGAAAGCCCTTGTTAACAATGCATATTTTGAGTTGTTTTTTATAGATGGTACCAGGGTGATTGACGACTCCAGACTGGATATGCAGTGGTCACACAACAAGATGTCCTTAAGCAGAATGCCTCCGCATGTTTCAGTACAAGAAGCGGAACTAAAGGCCCTCACTGAGGCGAGTAGAGTGGCAGAAGGTAAGACGGCAAACATTTACACTGACTCCCGGTATGCATTTGGCATAGGTCATGATTACGGCCAACATGGAAGGCCAGACAGTTTTTTTACCTCAGCAGGACAGCCAATTAAGAATGATGCAGCGGTGCAGAGTCTCATGGAGGCCCTAATTCTACCTGACAAAGTAGAGAGCTCACACCAATTCCTACACCGGACAAGCAAGAGGCAACGCCATCACAGACCACACAGCAAAGGCAGTGGCCCTCAAGCCGTGGAAGAAAAGAAGAAAAGAAGAATTTAACAAAAACTTTGGACTTTGATATGCTAAAGACTTTACAGTTACAAGCCAGCAAGGAAGAAAAAGACAAATGGACTAAATATGGGAGCAGCAGAAACGGGACGGCGTATGGCGAACAGTCAACAGCACTTGCCTACCACGGTCCCTGGGCCCCATGATGGCCTAGCTGACGCACAGAAAGACGCACCTCTCAAAGCAGCAATGATGTCGATGCTTGAACGAGGACGGGTGGCTCCTGGGTTTTCTGTAGCTGCTGCATCATTTGTCCAATTTTGCATGATTTTTGCCGTAAGCAACAGGGCAGAAGTAAAATTTGCCACATAACACTTGTCTAGACTACTCTACCCATTTCAGGGATTGCAAATTGGCTACACTCAGCTCCCACTTGTTGGGAAGTATGAATATGTGCTTGTTGTTGTTGATGTCCTTTCAGGTTGGAGACCTACCCTGTTACCAAAGTAAATAAGCAGGTAACCGCATAGAAGCTCATGAATGAGGTAATCCGCAGATACGGGGTACTGGAAGTGATTGAGTCAAACAAAGGTACACACTTCACAGGTGAAATAATGCAACACATCATGTCTGCTTTGGGTATATTCCAGGCTTTTCACACACTCTACCATCCACGGAGTAGTGGGAAAGTAGATCCAAAAGACAATGGAGGAAATGAGCAAATCTTGAATTGAGTGTCTTTCATTAGTTTTTCTTTTTCTCCGAAGGGTACATGCCACAGTATCCGAGTTTGGGGAAGATTTTCTTGTTAATTTTGTCATAGGCCTCTCCAAGGAATTGTCAATAATGCATTCTGTAGTCTCTGCTTTTCTCCCAGGTCCTACAGATGAGTGTCACAATCTGAAACCAGGTGACAGGGTCTATGTAAAGAAGTTTGAGAGAGAAACCCTGTTTGAATGTCCCTACCAAATGTTGCTCACCACCCCAACTGCAGTCAAGCTCAAAGGAAAGCCCACTTGGATCCACACTTCGCACTGAAAGAACTCATGATCCTGCATATCCTTTACATGCTATAATGTGGTACAATTCCTCTAACACACACCTTTGACTACTGTACACTAGCCCCCTGTTTCAGAACAAATTAATACAATCAATAAGACTACACTGAGGGTGAGAATCCAACACCGCATCGTGCTAAGAGGGAAGTTGACGCTCCAAGTGGTGGCTTTGATCCACATGTATACATAGATACAATAGGAGTGCCAAGGGGGGTGCGAGATTAATTTAATTCTAGAGATCAGTTTAAAGCAGGTTTTGAGTCCTTATTTGCTATTATCACTGTTAATAATAATGTAGATTGGATGAATTATATCTATTACAATCAGCAGAGGTTTGTAAACTACACCAGAGATGCTTTACAGGGGTTAGCCGACCAGTTAGGGCCCACTGCATCCATGGTGTTCCAAAATAGAGTGGCCCTGGATATGATTTTAGCAGAAAGACGTGGGGTATGTAACTTCCTGTATGTGTATTATCCCTTTTGATCAAAAAGAGTATGAGTAAGGGACTGGATAATGTGACACCAACGTTTCCCTTGTTTGAAAAAGATGAAGAGCCAGTTCTGATAGTGCCAACCACGTACGTTACCAGAAGAATGGAGAAATGTACCAGTACTGCGCCTGCCTCAGTCTCATAAGATGGACTATCAGTGGAATTCCCATTTGCCTAGGGTTAGTGCAGAAGACCTTAGGTTCTGGCGAGGGCACACCCTGTGGGGTGTTAACTTGTACAGATAGAGGGTATGGATGCCCGGAAATAAGCCCAGGGAATCCATGGCCTCCTTCTGAGGTGAGGTAGGGATCCCCCCTCCTAGGAGTAGGGACAATGTGCTGGCTGCCTAGTCTCAGAAAATATATGGCGGTTTGGGGGGTAATGTAGGTATTATTTGTACATGTCATAAAAGTGTGAAATTTGTGTAGCGTAGCTACGGGGGCAGGAGGGGCATGTGACCCGGATGCATGGAGATGGAGGAGGGTGCCAGACTACCCTGTAGCCAAATGAGGCAACCAGATAATTACTACAAGGAAGCTGAGGAAGAGATACTTTCAGGACTAAAGTACCTTAGATGTGATGATCAGGTGACCGGCCACATGTATAGGAGAGCTGCTGGAGAAGATGAAGGATATTTCATGATATCATGAGCATGTGATCAGTCAAGTGTGGGAGGAGTCAGACTCAGGGCTGTGCTAGCGGGGGAGCTTCTTGCAGTTTTTTCTATAGTGCAGAAAATGAAGATTTTCATGACAACACAGAACGACGCTGTCCCTGCGGCAGGGGGGACACAGGACGATGTTATCCCTGCAGCAGGGGGGACACAGGACGATGTTATCCCTGCAGCAGGGGGGACACAGGACGATGTTATCGCTGTAGCAGAGGGGACACAGGACGATGTTATCCCTGCAGCAGGGGGGACACAGGACGATGCTATCCCTGCAGCAGGGGGGATACAGGACAATGTTATCCCTGTAGCGGTAGGAACACAGGATGACACCATACATGTTGCAGGGGGTGCACAGGACTATGCCATATCTGTTGCAGGGGGTATACAGGCCAACGCTATCCCTGCGGTGGGGGGACACAGGACGACGCTATGCCTACGGCGGGGGGGACACAGGACGCTATGCCTACGGCGGGGGGGGGGACACAGGACGACGCTATGCCTACGGCGGGGGGGACACAGGACGCTATGCCTACGGCGGGGGGGGGACACAGGACGACGCTATGCCTACGGCGGGGGGGACACAGGACAACGCTATGCCTACGGCGGGGGGGGGGGGGACACAGGACAACGCTATGCCTACGGCGGGGGGGCACAGGACGACGCTATCCCTACGGCGGGGGGGGGGGGGGGACACAGGACGACGCTATCCCTACGGCGGGGGGGGGGGAACACAGGGCGACGCTATCCCTACGGCGGGGGGGGGGGGGGAACACAGGACGACGCTATCCCTACGGCGGTAGGGGAACACAGGACGACGCTATCCCTACGGCGGTAGTGGAACACAGGACGACGCTATCCCTACGGCGGTAGGGGAACACAGGACGACGCTATCCCTACGGCGGTAGGGGAACACAGGACGACGCTATCCCTACGGCGGGGGGAACCAGGACGACGCCATTCCTACGGCGGGGGGAACCAGGACGACGCCATCCCTACGGCGAGGGGAACCAAGACGACGCCATCCCTACGGCGAGGGGAACCAAGACGACGCCATCCCTACGGCGAGGGTAACCAAGACGACGCTTTCCCTACGGCGGGGGGACACGGGACGACGCTATCCCTGCGGCGGGGGGGAACCAGGACGACGCCATCCCTACGGCGGGGGGAACCAGGACGACGCCATCCCTACGGCGGGGGGAACCAGGACGACGCCATCCCTACGGCGGGGGGAACCAGGACGACGCCATCCCTACGGCGGGGGGAACCAGGACGACGCCATCCCTACGGCGGGGGGAACCAGGACGACGCCATCCCTACGGCGGGGGGAACCAGGACGACGCCATCCCTACGGCGGGGGGAACCAGGACGACGGCATCCCTACGGCGGGGGGAACCAGGACGACGACATCCCTACGGCGGGGGGAACCAGGACGACGACATCCCTACGGCGGGGGGAACCAGGACGACGCCATCCCTACGGCGAGGGGAACCAAGATGATGCCATCCCTACGGCGGGGGTAACCAAGACGACGCTTTCCCTGCGACGGGGGGACACAGGACGACGCTATCCCTACGGCGGGGGGGGGGGGGGACACAGGACGACGCTTTCCCTACGGCAGGGGGGACACAGGACGACGCTTTCCCTACGGCAGGGGGGACACAGGACGACGCTTTTCCTGCTGCTCACACACCTCCTTATATTGGGGGCGGCTGCCCAGTCCTGCATGTTCAGGCCACATGGTACTTGTAGTGCTCCATGCAGCTGTGGAGGAGCTGTGACCCGCCGCTTCTTAAGGAGGATTCGGCATTAGAAGGTCGCACACGGACTTCCCCACTGACTGCGATAAATCTACACGCAGATCCAAGAAAGGAAAATTCATGTCAGAGATCTGCGATGATAGCGTGGATCTCGGATGGGGAGATTTCATGTAAATGTTCCCCTGTGAGCGTCCGGAGAGACGCAGCGATGCTGCAGTGAGTTACCACTGGCAGCCGTGGAAACAAGGTGTGCAGAGGGGCCCCAAACTGTTTGCATCAGGGGCCACAGCCTTTAGCTCCACCCCTGGGGCCACAGATGAGAACCGTGCGGAGATGCTGTTTGGCGCGGTCTCACATTAATGGGTTTTTCTTCAGGTAAACAGCGGCTTTATATACAGAACCGCTCGGCCAAAAGGAATCAATATACAAACTGCGCAACACGCCGATCAGCGAATAATTCACCACATCTCGGCTGTCCAGAAGCGGCACTGCGGGCCGATACCCCCAAATGTCTGAACTCCCCCAATATAGTATTGGGGTTAATCCTCCCCTTGGCAGTTCTGGTGGTTAAATCCAGCACCCTCGGTAGTAAAAGTGGCCACAGTAGTCATAGTGGCCCTGATAGTAATAGTGGCCCCCACAGTAGCCCCAGTAGTAATAGGGACCGTCAGCATTGCCGGTAATCAACTTCATGGTGAACCGCCTTAATCACCTGGAGGTCCTGACATGAGAGGACACACAGACCTGCAAAGCGGACAGCAGCAGTGAGCTTCCAGGACCTGTGATGATGTCACTGTCATGTGATCACCTGTGTGCAGGAAGTCAGGGATCACATGACCAGGGGATCAGTGGAGGCAGAACTCTGCTGTGTGTGTGATGTGTGGGGGTCAGGATGGATGGAGTAGAGCTGTGTGTGTGATGTGTGGGGGTCAGGATGGATGGAGTAGAGCTGTGTGTGTGATGTGTGGGGGTCAGGATGGATGGAGTAGAGCTGTGTGTGTGATGTGTGGGGGTCAGGATGGATGGAGTAGAGCTGTGTGTGTGATGTGCGGGGGTCCGGATGGATGGAGTAGAGCTGTGTGTGATGTGTGGGGGTCAGGATGGATGGAGTAGAGCTGTGTGTGATGTGTGGGGGTCAGGATGGATGGAGTAGAGCTGTGTGTGATGTGTGAGGTCAGGATGGATGGAGTAGAGCTGTGTGTGTGATGTGTGGGGGTCAGGATGGATAGAGGAGAGCTGTATGTGATGTGTGGGGGTCAGGATGGATGGAGTAGAGCTGTGTGTGTGATGTGTGGGGGTCAGGATGGATGGAGTAGAGCTGTGTGTGTGATGTGTGGGGGTCAGGATGGATGGAGTAGAGCTGTGTGTGATGTGTGGGGGTCAGGATGGATGGAGTAGAGCTGTGTGTGATGTGTGGTGGTCAGGATGGATGGAGTAGAGCTGTGTGTGTGATGTGTGGCGGTCAGGATGGATGGAGTAGAGCTGTGTGTGTGATGTGTGGGGGTCAGGATGGATGGAGTAGAGCTGTGTGTGATGTGTGGGGGTCAGGATAGATGGAGTAGAGCTGTGTGGGTGATGTGTGGGGGTCAGGATGGATGGAGTAGAGCTGTGTGTGTGATGTGTGGGGATCAGGATGGATGGAGTAGAGCTGTGTGTGCAATGTGTGGGGGTCGCAATGGATGAAGTAGAGCTGTGTGTGATGTGTGGGGAGTCAGGATGGATGGAGTAGAGCTGTGTGTGTGATGTGTGGGGGTCAGGATGGATGGAGTAGAGCTGTGTGTGGGATGTGTGGGGGTCAGGATGGATGGAGTAGAGCTGTGTGGGGTCAGGATGGATGGAGTAGAGCTGTGTGGGGTCAGGATGGATGGAGTAGAGCTGTGTGTGCAATGTGTGGGGGTCGCAATGGATGAAGTAGAGCTGTGTGTGATGTGTGGGGGGTCAGGATGGATAGAGTAGAGCGGTGTGTGTGATGTGTGGGGGTCAGGATGGATGGAGTAGAGCTGTGTGTGTGATGTGTGGGGGTCAGGATAGATGGAGTAGAGCTGTGTGTGTGATGTGTGGGGGTCAGGATGGATGGAGTAGAGCTGTGTGTGTGATGTGTGGGGGTCAGGATGGATGAAGTAGAGCTGTGTGTGATGTGTGGGGGTCAGGATGGATGGAGTAGAGCTGTGTGTGATGTGTGGGGGTCAGGATGGATGGAGTAGAGCTGTGTGTGTGATGTGTGGGGGTCAGGATGGATGGAGTGGAGCTGTGTGTGTGATGTGTGGGGGTCAGGATGGATGGAGTAGAGCTGTGTGTGTGATGTGTGGGGGTCAGGATGGATGGAGTAGAGCTGTGTGTGTGATGTGTGGGGGTCAGGATGGATGGAGTAGAGCTGTGTGTGTGATGTGTGGGGGTCAGGATGGATGGAGTAGAGCTGTGTGTGTGATGTGTGGGGGTCAGGATGGATGGAGTAGAGCTGTGTGTGTGATGTGTGGGGGTCAGGATGGATGGAGTAGAGCCGTGTGTGCGGTGTGGGGGGGTTGCGATGGCATATCTGGCATAAAGTTAATAAGAAACTGTGCTTTTTACCTCATATTAGCGGATACACGCCCTTCCTAAACCTATTGCCAAACAAGCTGAAGCATCTTAAAAATTATCTCTCGCAACACCCAAATCTCCATAATGTGCCTGCCCTGAAATAATTTCATAATGATTCGTTTATCACGCATCAAGTTCTTCAAGTCTCGCTCTGTCTGCCGCAACTTCATCTTAAGGATTACAAGGCAATCGGGGACGCACTATCCCTTTTTCAATCAGAAATACTCAGTACTAACCATAACTTACTCTCCCATAAACTCCTTAGAACATATTGCCCCTTTAAGGGGATCACCTCTAAAATATACAACACTCTTATCCATAATAAGGAAAACCCCTCCTATATCTTAAGTTGGGAGAAAGATCTTGGTATTCGATTCTCTCAAGAGGAAATCTAGAACATTTTAAGTAACTCGCACTCAAGCTCCGTTTCAATAAAATACCAAGAATTGAACTGCAAAATAATTTCCAGGTGGTACAAAACCCCAGAACTTCTCCACAGAATAGATCCAAAATACCCCTCGATCTGCTGGAGATGCTCTAAAGCAGTGGGCTCTCTCTCACACGTTCTGTTTTCATGTCCATCTCTGCCCCCCCTTGGCAGGAAATACAAAAGACGCTAAAATCAATTCTGGGTTCTGAAGTTAAACTCACACCCAAGATGCTTCTGATAAACATAATCCCCCGGAGGGCGTCCGAAAAAAGAGACCCACTACTCCCACTTCTTCTAGATGCATCAAAAATACTAATTCCAAGGCATTGGAAAGATGTAGACCCTCCTAACATTCACAAATGGTTTAATGAGGCTAGCTTAATAAATAGCTTTGAAAAGACTAGACGCCTGCAAGAGGGAGAGCCAGGAAAATGTTTCAAAACCTGGAACAAGTGGATCTCTTATGGGAACAAACAACCCTCCATTTAGAAATACGTTAGCCAACCAACTCGCCTCATGACCCTTACCTTGGACCATAAAGCAACTGGAAAATTGACCCTGTTACCCCTCCACACTCCCTTTTTTGCCCAGTATATTCCCTCTTTCCCTTTCCTTTTTTCTCCTACTGTTTAATTTTTCTTACTGTTTGCAGTACATGCGGCAGCACCAATTGTATACGAGGACAAATCTCAGTGTGTTTTAATTTTGTACACCCCCCTCTCCCTCCTTCTTTCTGTACCCAAATTTAAACTATAAATGAAGAATTTAAATTAAAAAAAATACTCCTAATCACCCATATTACATAACACTACTAACCACCCACATTACATAATATTACTTACCACCCATAATACATAATGCTCAAAACCACCCACATTACATTATACTACTAACCACTCACAAAAAGAACACAATGCATTATAACAAACAGCCTAAATACATAAAACACATTACAAACACATGTCCAATACCTGCTGCCCTCAACCCCTGGTCTTGGTCCCGTAAGCCTTTTATTCTACTATTAACTAAAAAACTAAAATCTCTTGTGAAACAACCCAGCAGCACCCCCTTCACCCCCCCTCCTTATCCACACACAAACCAGGAAAGAGATGTCCTGACTAGGGAACCCCAAAGCAAAAACCCCTCCAAAGATTGGCCGCTCGAGGCTTACCCAACTTTTTAATCTCCAGAGAATGTACCTTCACCAGGTCACCAAGAATGTTCCAACTTGCCATCAAACCCACCATCAAATCCCACTCTGGGCAGTCTCTGCGGTTCAATGTACTCTGAAAGCAAGTTGCCAAAATCTTCTGGTCAAGCACACGCCTAGCCAGCGTCCTGACTTCCTGCCCGGTCAGCCCCCCATTGGCGTACAAACTTCAGAAACTGTTCAATGTCAGCTGGAATATATTCGTGCCATGTACAACACCCTCTTGTTTTCCATTCCTGGAAGAAAGGCTAAAACCATTCCTTACAGGAAAATACCCACGGCAGAGCCCTCTCTTTTTGTTTTTTAATATTAACTTTCAAAAAGGTAATCAGAAGGAATACCACTGGGTTGACCATACCCAACCCACCTAGTCTGTTCAATCTGCCTTCTCAGTTTTCTCGAGATAATTCCCTTGGTCAAATTCAATGCCTAAAATCTTAGTGGAATCTTGGGGTTCTGGGTGAGTGTCCGGGAGATCAAAAGCAGGATCTCCCCCTCCCAGCCATAGACTTTCACACTTTTCGCGATTGATCTCCAACCCAGAGACCTCTGAGTAGCAGTCCACGTTCGACGTCACCCACCTTGCCTCACCTCCAGTGGAGGCAAAAATAGTAACAGTGTCAGTATACATCACTGGTCTCAAGACAGAACATGGCACCCCCAGGTCCATCCTCACCCCCGACCATGGTTTCCCATCTAACCTTGTGAGGAAGGGATCAACAGCGAACATGTAAAGCAAGGGGCTCAGATGGTATCCCTGGTGGACACCAGACCCGACTACAAAAGGACGACCAAACCAAACCAACTATTCACAAGCATGAAACTCTTAGCCCCTGAATACAATGTTTTTAACTATTTACAAACCCCACTGACAGGCCGTATCTCAAAAGGACAGACCAAACATACTTGTGGTTTACTCGATCAAAAGCTTTAGCCTGATCTGGGGAAAGTAAAAAAAAAAAAAACCTTCCAGAGACTTGCCCTTCACTGCTCCACAGTCCCCCAGACATTCAGCATGACATTAAACATGCTTTGACCGGGAAGAGAGCAGTGCTGAGCCCCAGAAACCTACTGAAAAGCACTTTTGCCTTAATTGTTCTGTCTGTATGAGGAATGCTATGGGACACTAATTCTCAATATGAAACGGATCTTAACCCTTTGTCAGAATAAGCAGGGCTGACCTCCTCGCTCACCATCTAACTGGGCAGACTGCCCAACAATACACATTCATTAAAAGCCTTGATCAAGAGGGGAACCAAAACTTCCCTAAAGGCTTTATAAAACTAAGATATTAAGCCATCTGGACCTGGCAACTTTTTGGACTGAAGCCCATCAATCGCCAGTCCAACTTCCTTTATCATAATTGCTTCTGTCAAAACGTCAAGAGAGGGGTCTACTCCTAGTTCAGGAACTGTTCCCTCCTACTCAAGATGCGAGTAGAAGGATCTGGCGACCTCCAGATTTACTGATCTAGACCTTTTCAGGGAGCCTGTGTGAGGGTATATGTATATATTGCCATATGTTCTTTATGCTTTTATACCTGTATGCAAGTTCTATTCAAAGCTAAAATGAGAAAAACTTATATGTCGCCTTACCATCAGATATTCCAAAGGCCTTGCAAGGCGAAAACAAAATGTATCAAACCCAGCAAAAAAGAACCAGACACAAGGCCGTGTACTTGGCCGTTTTCCCAGAAGCGCCATATCTAGATGAAGACCGTTCAACTATGCATCTGAACTTTCACTGTCTCAGGCCGGAAATCCGGACTTCCCATATATGGTTATGCTGTGAATTTGAGCCAATGAGCCCATCACCCATTCCTAGTGATGAGACCAAAGGGTATAAGATCCCATGTAATCTGTAATAAAGTGCACAGTCATGTCCCCGTGTGAGGAGCTATACCAGACTTCCGTGTGTGGTGTTTTCTTCTTTACCGCCGGCAGCGGGGCAAGTGGGGTGGGCCTGATTGGTGCTGTACTTGGAATTACCCTGACAATTGGTGCCGAAACCCGGGACGACAAAACCGGAGCCGTGCAGCCCTGTCCACCCGGATCCACGCCACGGAGAAGCCGTCCTGCTGCAAACCGAGCCTGATCAACTCACAGAACTCCAGGTAAGACCAGCATATATTTATGTTGTGTTTTACACTGCGAGTCTTGCAGCAGGAGGGACTATCTGTGTTTTGTGACCGGACGGGTTGGGTTAAGAGTTCTACACGGTAACTCGTGTGGGCTTCGGGTTTGCCGTCATGGACCACTGACCGTGATGTGCGCACCAATCGCTCACCCAGGAACTAGTCATTAGTCTATTTGTACTTTGAAGTCCGCAGTGTTTTAGCAATAGTGAAGGTTGTTTGTTGTATCTGCAGAATTTTTTTCCTCTTTCTTTTCATTTGGTCTCACAGAAGAAGGAATCCTCCGTTCTGGTTTATTTAGTTGTTGACGGTTTAGCTGAGAGGGATGCACTCTGTGAGATAGTTCTCACAGACGAAGGAACCCTCCGTTTGAGTTTATTTAGTTGTTAATGGTTTAGCTGAGAGGGATGCACTCTGTGAGATAGGTCCCATAGACGAAGGAACCCTCCGTTTTAGTTTAGTTTAGTTGTTGATGGTTTAGCTGGGGAGAGGGATGCACTCTATGGGACTGGTTCCATGGAAGGAGATGCCTTCGGTTGTTTTGCCGGTATATAAGGGGCTGACAATTTGGAATTAAGAGGGATGCACTCTATGGAGCGTGTTATTATTATTGTTGTTGTTCTAATATGCGTAAGACCTTATTAAAGAAGACGGAGCCCTTTATGGGCCGCCGCCGTGCGGATCAATTGGTGGAGGAGAGACAGGAGTTCCAATGTGTAAAATGTAAAGAAAACTTATGAAAATGTGTAACAAGGACCCGCACGGTAGATTACAGTATGGTGACTAGGAGGTCTTTAGGACCAAGAAGCATGCCTTGAAAGACCAAGGTTTTCTAGAAAGTGCTGGAGTGAGGAGGAGAGAGAGACAGTCAGAGAAAGTTAAGTATGTACACATTATTTGTTTAAAGGTGTATAATACTAGGTAGATATAGATGTATATATGTGTATATATGTATATATATGTGTGCAAATGGTTAACTGAGCTTGCTTTTAGAGGAGCAGGCTTGTTTATGTGAAGCTGCAACTTGTGTTTAGTTTTCAAGGTCAAGCGATAACAAAGCAGAGAGAATGAAAAAATGACCCTAGAAAATATCTTTGCTTGCTTAAATGGAATGGAGGCTTGAAATGAATTTAATTAATTATACTGTCTTACAAGGCAGGAAATATAGCAATTTCTAAGGTATATTCTTACTGGGTTCTGATCACAAATGGACATGTCTTGGTCTCTTTTTCAAACAGGTGTAAGAAAGTTATATCCCACTCACATCCTGTGGGGGCTTTTAAGAATACAGGGGTTGAAAATGCAAAACATGTTAAATTTGTCAGAAGGTCCCAGGATATGTGTTAATTATGAGTTCAAATGCAGGGAATAGTTAAACTAAAACAACTTATTCAGTCTGTGTTTCATATTCGTAGAGAGATAACAGATATTTTACAAAGGTGGGGGCTTTCAGACTTGACTCAAACTCAGGGTCACAGAAACTAAAATACTTCAGCGTTTAATATAGCATATAATAGTTTCAGTAAATAAGAAAGAGAATGTCTCAGTCACTCAGCAAACTTTTTCACATAATTTGTCAAAGATAGCGCTCATTCACAATCTCATCTCAATAGAATCATGTACTTTATAACATTATAGCACTCACCTCAATGTTTTTCAACTGATGTATGTTTGTTTGTCAAAATTTTTTTTTCTGTGTATCTGTATGTACTGGGACACCTTCAATGGGGGGTGACGGGGCAGACTTGAGCGCATGGATGGATGAGAGTTAATGCCCAGTGCTCAGGCTGTGATGAATGTGGGATGTGTGATGCAGGAATTGACTGGGGATAAAAGTCCCCCCCAATGCATAAGACTTTACTTGGTTAAGATGTGGATGCTTAGACTGTAGAGCTTAAATGAAGCTGTGAAAAAAGACGCAAGCGACCAGTATCGAGGGGGTGGAGCTAGATGATGTAAAAGTACGTAATGTGTTTCATCCCTCTTGTCTACAAGGGAGGGGGTGAGGATCTTGAGCAGCTAGTAAAAGTTTTTTTTGTTTTTTTTTCTCTCTCAAATTTGATAAGACATTGCAGGCAGGATCAGATTAATAATGAATTTGCTCAAAGCATATCACATTTCCAATATTAATAGGTGTTTGTAGATTATTCTGCCCTGATGTAACTCATGTCTCTGTTATTGGTGCTAACATTTTACAGGCCTTATCTGCATCCATCAAATCTTTTTACAATGTGATACTACCTTGAAACCGGGTACTCTTCTTCCAATTGAGTACCCTGGTTCAAAGGGGGGGAGGAGAAGGCATAGGTGATCTAGGTATTGCAAATCAGCCATTTTTAAATTTTTTGCAAGCCATTTTTAAATTTTTTGCAACAAGATTCTGATCTTTTTGAAATAGAATATCAGCATAATTGTCTAGCATTGATGCAACAAGAAAATGTAAGTTTTAAAAAAGTTACTGAAAGCCCTTGTTAACAATGCATATTTTGAGTTGTTTTTTATAGATGGTACTAGAGGTGATTGACGACTCCACACTGGATATGCAGTGGTCACACAACAAGATGTCCTAAAAGCAGAATGCCTCCGCATGTTTCAGGACAAGAAGCGGAACTAAAAAGGCCCTCACTGAGGCGTGTAGAGTGGCAAAAGGTAAGACGGCAAACCTTTACACTGACTCCCGGTATGCATTTGGCATAGCTCATGATTACGGCCCAACATGGAAGGCCAGACAGTTTTTTACCTCAGCAGGACAGCCAATTAAGAATGATGCAACGGTGCAGATTCTCATGGGGGCCCTACTTCTACCTGACAAGGTGGAAAGCTCACACCAATTCCTACACCGGAGAAATGAGAGGCAACGCCATCACAGACCACACAGCAAAGGCAGCGGCCCTCAAGCCGTGGAAGAACAGAAGAAAAGAAGAATTTGACAATAACTTTGGACTTTGATAAAAATTTGGACTTTGATAAAAACTTTGGACTTTGATAAAAACTTGGACTTTGATATGCTAAAGACTTTACAGTTACAAGCCAGCAAGGAAGAAAAGGAAAAATGGACTAAAAAGGGACAGCGTATGGCGAACAGTCAACAGCACTTGCCTACCACAGTCCCTGTGCCCCATGATGGCCCAGCTGACGCACGGAAAGACGCACCTCTCAAAGCAGCAATGATATCGGCGCTTGAACAAGGACGGGTGGCTCCTGGGTTTTCTGTAGCTGCTGCATCATTTGTCCAGTTTTGCATGATCTTTGCCGTAAGCAACAGGGCAGAAGTAAATTTGCCACATCACACTTGCCTAGACCACTCTACCCATTTCAGCGATTGCAAATTGGCTACACTCAGCTCCCACTTGTTGGGAAGTATGAATATGTGCTTGTTGTTGATTTCTTTTCAGGTTGGAGAGACCTACCCTGTTACCAAAGTAAATAAGCAGGTAACCGCACAGAAGCTCATGAACGAGGTAATCCGCAGATATGGGGTACCGGAAGTGATTGAGTCAAACAAAGGTACACACTTCACAGGTGAAATATGCAACACATCATGTCTGCTTTGGGTATATTCCAGGCTTTTCACACACCCTACCGTCCGCGGAGTAGTGGGAAAGTAGATACAAAAGCCAATGGAGGAAATAGGCAAATTTTGAATTGAGTGTCTTCTATTAGTTTTTCTTTTTCCCAGGTGGGTACATGCCACAGTAGCTGATTTTGGGGAATGATTTTCTTGTTAATTTTGTCATAGGTCTCTCCAAGGAATTGTCAATAATGCATTCTGTAGTCTCTGCTTTTCTCCCAGGTCCTACAGATGAGTGTCACAATCTGAAACCAGGTGACAGGGTCTATGTGAAAAAGTTTGAGCGAGAAACCCGGTTTGAATGTCCCTACCAGATGTTGCTCACCACCCCAACTGCAGTCAAGCTCAAAGGAAAGCCCACTTGGATCCACATTTCGCACTGAAAGAACTAATGATCCTGCATATCCTTTACATGCTATAATGTGGTACAATTCCTCTAACACACACCTTTGACTACTGTACACTAGCCCCCTGTTTCAGAACAAAGTAATACAATCAAATGTGCAATATGAAGACTATACTGAGGGTGAGAATCCAACACTGCATCGTGCTAAGAGAGAAGTTGATGCTCCAGGTGGTAACTTTGATCCACATGTATACATAGATGTAATAGGAGTGCCAAGGGGGGTGCCAGATGAATTTAATTCTAGAGATCAGGTTAAAGCAGGTTTTGAGTCCTTATTTGCTATTGTCACTGTTAATAATAATGTAGATTGGATGAATTATATCTATTACAATCAGCAGAGGTTTGTAAACTACACCAGGGATGCTTTGCAAGGGTTAGCTGACCAGTTAGGGCCCACTGCATCCATGGCGTTCCATGGCCCTAGAGTGGCCCTGGATATGATTTTAGGAGAAAGAGGTGGGGTATGTAACTTCCTGTATGTGTATTATCCCTTTGATCAAAAAGAGTATGAGTAAGGGACTGGATAATGTGACACCAACGTTTCCCTTGTTTGAAAAAGATGAAGAGCCAGTTCCGATAATGCCAACCACGTACGTTACCAGAAAAATGGAGAAATGTACTAGTACTGCGCCTGCCCCGGTCTCATAAGATGGACTGTCAGTGGAATTCCCATTTGCCTAGGGATAGTGCAGAAGACCTTAGGTTCGAGCGAGGGCGCACCCTGCGGGGTGTTAACTTGTACAGATAGAGGGTATGGATGCCCGGAAATAAGCCCAGGGAATCCATGGCCTCCTTCTGAGGTGAGGTAGGGATCCCCCCCTCCTAGGAGTAGGGACTTACGGGCAGTGGAGAAACCCTGACGCAAGGGAGAGACGACCGAGGAAGAGTGCAAGGTCTGATGCTTGATCTCCATATAAGTTTTTAGTGGGGTTTGTGAGGGTATATGTATATATTGCCATATGTTCTTTATGCTTTTATACCTGTATGCAAGTTCTATTCAAAGCTAAAATGAGAAAAACTTATATGTCGCCTTACATCAGATATTCCAAAGGCCTTGCAAGGCGAAGACAAAATGTATCAAACCCAGCAAAAAAGAACCAGACACAAGGTCGTGTACTTGGCCGTTTTCCCAGAAGCGCCATATCTAGATGAAGACCGTTCAACTATGCATCTGAACTTTCACTGTCTCAGGCCGGAAATCCGGACTTCCCATATATGGTTATGCTGTGAATTTGAGCCAATGAGCCCATCACCCACTCCTAGTGATGAGACCAAAGGGTATAAGATCCCATGTAATCTGTAATAAAGTGCGCAGTCATGTCCCCGTGTGAGGAGCTATACCAGACTTCCGTGTGTGGTGTTTTCTTCTTTACTGCCGGCAGCGGGGCAAGTGGGGTGGGCCTGATTGGTGCTGTACTTGGAATTACCCTGACACCTGTACTAACAGACCCATAACCAATTTACAATTCATTAACATATAACAGTTCTCATAGAGGTCACATGAGCAGTACTTCTCAAAATCCCTCTGAAAAACCAATAATGCGTGTCTATCATACTGACATTTCTTGAGCAAAGATTTCTCACTGGAGACCTCCTCCCGGCTAAACCCAGTCAAAACCAAATGCTCTATATTCTTCCTCAAGCTCTGATACCTATGCTTTCTGTCAAGGCTTCTGAGGTTGGAGAACTGTCAGATGAACCTTCTCCTTCAATGTGTGAACATCTCCCACCACTCTCACTTATTGCTGTATAAGCCCAGTAATAGTTGCTGGGTCTGAAGAAAATCTTCAAAGGACCGTCTTCATTTTTGCTTCTTCCAGGAGTAAAAAAAAAATCAACTTCAATAAATCTTTGCCCATCTGAGGGGTTTCTTTTAACAGTCAGAGAAAAAACAATCAAAGAGGAATCAGAGAACTTCACCTCCACCACAGGTAATGGATAGAAGACAGTTACCTCCTTTAAAAAAAACTTCTCTATCCTAGACCTGCAATTACTACTTTTAAAATATGTAAACCCTGTGTGCCCTGAGGTGGGCCAAACGTGGACATCAACAAGGTGTGCCTCACTATGCTATTTTATGAAACATTATCAAAACCCAGACAGTCATTGGAACCTCCTCTATCACAGAGCCCTGTGACATTATTAAAGTCTCCTCCAAAGACCACTTGTTGGCTTGTAAAAAGGTTAGGCTTAATTCCCATGAATAGGTCTTTGCGTCCCACCTTGACTGGAGTCCATGGATATTGATAAGACACTACTCTTGTCTTCTCATGAGAATATACAAGATCTGGTATCTCCCGATTTCCAGTTCGATAACCTTTCTGCATTCTACCTGTGTCGTCTTAAAAAGGGCTGCCACCCCGCTATACAGCTTGGCCGCAAGAGACCAATAGAAGGCTCCATACTTACACTCACGCTTAGCTATTTATATGGCTTACAAATCCATTAGCCTGGTCTCTTGCAAAAAAAAAAGGTCAGCTTCAACTTTGCTACAAAAATCAAAGGCGCAAACCTAGCTGCATTGGACTTAATACTGGCAATATTAGTGGATGCCAGCATCAATGGGGTCAGTGCTGCCATCATTGGTGATTGAGCTTGATGGCTTTTCCCTTCTCTCCCCTCCTACCTATCAGAAACAAAGGTCTCCCCTTTATTTATTTTTGAGCGAAATGGAGATATCTATACTAACACTCACAACATTACCTCCACCTTCCAGCTTCAGGGTTGCCCCCTTCCTGGAGAAAACCAGATCAGGCTTAGAAAGAGATCCAGCATCCTCTGGGGTTCCTTACACAAAGATCTCTGCCACCACCTGTGGCACCTCACCCCTGGCAAGGAAGGGGAGGTGTTATTGTGGGCTTGGAACCTGTTAGAGAGACTGACCAGATGTGAATCACTTCGGCCTTTATTTGGTATGTGTACCAGAGTGAGTGTGAACAACTGATCCCACTCTAGAGAAGGGTATCCCCTATTTTTAATTCTTGTTCTTCCCTTACTATTTTCTTCTGTTTTTGCCATTTCTCCAGAGGATGCAGAAGAAACAGCAGCTACCTTCTCTCTCTTTCTGGCTCCCTTATCCACATGACTAGCCCTTGTGTTCTCAGCAGTGGGGTGCACCTCCTTGCCGGGGTAATCTGGGATTTCTGGAGCTTATTCCTTCCCCAAGCAGTTTGATGCCTCTCCTGCACAGGCTGGCAAGGCACTCTGCCGAGGCCCTGTAGCTCTTTCTCTTCCCCGTCCCCACCAGCCTCGCCCGCAGACTAATGCGCCTGCTGACCTTCCAACTTAGTTTGGCTGGTGTTGACAAAAGAGAAGGGACAGTGACTGAATGAGTGCCCTAAAGCACCATCCAAGTTACACCAAATGTTTCCACAGGACGAGGCTGGATTATCTCTTCCCCACACAGCGCACACACCAGTACTTTGCAGTACTGGTGACCTCAGTACTAAAATGTGGCTGCCCCTGGTAGAAACCCAGAATCCTGTCCCTTCCCAGGAAAGGTGATCCAAATATTACTATCTAGTAGGAAAGATACTACCAACAAGATTTATCGTAAATTATAGAAAAAAATTGCATCATGGTCTGGGGAAGAAAGATTTCCGTTTTCATCTCCAAATATACTGTTAATCCTTTACTTTCTACAGGATAGTTTAGACATGGGCATTTTCCCTTGTACGGTAAGGGTACAGATAGCAGCACTTAGTGTTTTCTACTCTTAGAGATGAGTTCGGTTTCTGAAAACAGCAGATAGATTAAAACCTAGATGTTAGGACCGGCGGCTCTCGGGGTCTCCGTGTCCGCACCACCGGTCCCATCACCTGAGCTGATCAGGTGCGGCGCAGGGGAGCTCCTGTCTTGGTGACCTCCCCTGGCCATCGGGGTCCCGGACACTGGCTCCGGGCGCATGCTCCTGTGCTCAGGGGGCGGTGCCTGGGTAATCGAGTTGCTGGGGATGCCGTCCCCGTTGCCATGACATCCTGACTAGCATGATCTGCTCTTGCTGCTGGATGTCTGGATCTCTGCACTCGTTGTCTTATGTCTGGGTCTGGTTGCTGGCAGGGCCCCGCCCTAATTAGATGCTGGGGCGGGAGTTCTGACAGCATTTAAACATGCCTGTTTCCTCCCAGCATTGCCAGTGTATGTTTGTCTCTAGGCTACACCCGCATATTTGGATTGTGCTCCCGGCTTTTGACCCTCGGACTTCGGACCCGACTTTGCTTTGCCTGACCCCTTTGTACCTTGTACCCTCCAGTTGCCGACTCGGACTGTCTGACTCTCCTCTGTGTTCATTTGTTTCCAGTGTTTGTCTGTATCGGTCCCGGTGCCTCGCTTCCCTAGTGAGTGTAGGGACCGTCGCCCAGTTGTCGCCCTGGGGCTTAGCCCAAGGGGGCAAGTAGGTAGGGACAGGGGTAGTGGGTTGTTTTCAGAGAATCCCATACCCGGACCCTAGATCCCTGACACTAGAATTGAGAATCTGTTCCCCTCATGGAATATAAAATGGGTCTTTAAAGCCTAAACCTTGCCTCCATTTGTAGCCTTAGAATCTATACCAATTAGATTCTTGATACTAAAAACATTTTTTCTAGTTGCCTTAACCACAGTATGAAGAATGAGCGAGCATCAAGCCTTATGAATTCATGAACCTTCTTTTAGGGTCATTGAGAATAAACTTATATTCAAATTAGACTTCTCATTCTTGCTCAAGTTAATATTATTTTTTCATAGATTTCATTATATAATAATTCCCTCCTTTTGTGATAACCCAAAAAATTAAAGAAAGTAGTTTTCACTGTCTTGATGTTAGGACAGTTCTCCAGTACATTGAATCCACAAGCTGGTGGAGGTGGGGTAAAAATGTATGTATTCAACTTCTGGGTCTTAGCCTGATGAATCTATCTGGAAATATCACTGAGGCATATAACATGCTTTATAAACCAATCCCTGAAGGGTTGAAAGCTCATTCTACCAAAGCCATGTACTGGTTCATATTTTGGCCAATATACGTAAGCCCACAATGGTCCTCGTTGTCTCATGGGTCCCTACTCACACAAAACAAGTTACCCAGTGAGTTCTGCCTGCAAGCGGGGTGATTGCCCCAATAGCGAATGCACTCAGCTGGAATCTAAGAACCTAACTTGCCTTAGATTAAACAGATGTGAAGGAAGTAGCATGGGTACCCTCTGCAGTGTGGGCAGCAGTCTCTTCCCCCTCCTCCTACTCCTCCAATATGCGCTGAGAAACAGACGTAAGGGTGGTCTGGCTATCAAGCAACATATTGTCATCCCCCATCTCCTGTTCTATCCACAAAGCGTCAGCCTTAATGCTTAGCAGCGACCTTCTCAGCAGGCAAAGCAGCAGGATGGTTACGTTGATAATGGACGCGTTGACGCTCACCATTTGCATTGACTCCTCAAAGTTTCCTAACACCTCACAGATGTCAGACATCCCTGCCCACTCCTTTGTGAGGAACTGCGGAGGTTGACTACCACCCCACCGGCAATGTTGCAGCTGGTATTCAACAATGGCTCTATGCTACTTATCAACATGTGCAATGTTGAATTGCAGCACGTGGACACATCACACAACAGTCAGTACACTGGTAGCTGGAAGCAATGCTGCAGTGTCCTGAGGGTGGCAGCATCTGTGGTGGACTTTCTGAAATGTGCACACATGTGACGCACCTTGCTGAGCAGGTCAGACAAATGGGGGTAGTTTTTAAGAAAGTGCTGAACCACCGGATTGAACACGTGGGCCAGGCATGGCACGTGTGTTAGTCTGCCAAGCTGCAGTGCCGCCACCAGCTTATGCCCATTGTCACACACAACCATGCCTTGTTGAAGGTTCAGCGGCAAAAGCCTTAGGTCGGTTTCCTCCGTCAAACCCTGTAACAGTTCTTGGGTGGTGTGCCTCTTGTCTCCCAAGCTCAGGAATTTGAGCACGGCCTGTTAACACTTCCCCACCACAGTGGTACAGCGCCTCAAGCTACCAACTGAGGGCGACTTGCTCACACATGGTAATTGAGAGGTGGAGGAGGAGGAGGTAGGAGGGGTTGGAGGAGGTGGCATAATAAGCTGGAGAAACCATGACCGAGGTAGGACCCGCAATCCTTGGTGTGGGTAGCTTGTGAACAGACCCTGGGTCAGCCTCGGTCCCAGCCTCCACCAGGTTAACCCAATGTGCCGTCAGGGAGATGTAGTGTCCCTGCCCACCAGCACTTGTCCACGTGTCAGTGGTTAAGTGGACTTTCCCAGTAAACATGTTGGTGAGGGCACGGTTTATATTCCGTGACACGTGCTGGTGTAGGATGGGGACCGTGCAGCGTGAAAAATAGTGGCGACTGGGGACCGAGTACCGAGGGACGGCCACCGCCATGAGGTTGCGGAAAGCCTCCGTTTCTACCAGCCTATATGGCAGCATCTCCAGGCTGAGTAGTTTTGAAATATGCACGTTTAGCGATTGTGCATGCGGGTGGGTGGCAACCTAGGTACGCTTGCATTCTAATGTTTGGGTTATCGACAGCTGAACGCTGCGCTGGGACACAATGGTGGAGGCAGTGGAGGACTGTGGAGGTGAAGGTATGGGTGCAGACCGGGCCGGGAGATGCGCGTGCCTGTGTCCCAGACGGGGGATTGCATCTCAGTAACAGGATGCGATACAGGGGAAGAGCCAGTGTTGTGACCTGCAGGCAGTGAATGGCCTTTGTTCCACCTCGTCAGGTGCTTAGCCATTATATGCCTGCTCATGCTGGGGGTGGTCAGGATGGTAGTGATGGCGCCCCTGCTGATCTTGGTGCCGTACAGGTTGCACACCACTCTTCGTTAGTCGTCCATGCTCTCATTGAAAAATCTCCAGACTTTCGAACACCTAGCCCTCTGCACGGGAGCTTGCCATGAGAAGGTGCTGTGGGGAACAGTTGTGAGATTATTTGCTGTGGCCCTGCTTCTCCCCCTGGCCACCCCACTGCCTCTTCCAACCTGTTCTGCTGCAGCACTTGCCCCCCCCCCCCTCTGAAGCCCTGTCTTCAGTAGGCTTACCAACCCAGGTTGGGTCAGCCACCTCATCATCCACGAGCTCTTTCTCTGACTCCTCAATCTGCTCCTCCCTCAGCCTTACTGCCCTAACAACAACCTCACTGACCGACAACTGTGTCTCATAATCATCATCCACAAATAGCTCTTGAGACACTACTTGGAAGTCCCCATCCTCTCCACCCTGAGTCTGTGAATGGTCCAAATTTTGGGCATCGGTCCAGACAAACTCCTCAGGTTGCTGATGAACCATTTTTTCCAACTCAGGGCAGGGACCCGAGGACAGTTCTTGGGAGTATGCCTGTTCTGAATCTCTCCTTTTCCTGGAGTGACCAGGCTAGGAGGAAGGAGGAGCAGCCTGAGGGTTCAGAGGTGCAGTCCCTTGGCTGGCGTGAGTGGACTGCATGGAAGACTGAGTGTTGGATAAAGTACTGGACTACGACGCGGACCTGCAAAATGTGAGATAAGGCTGGGAAGTGGAGATACGCGGCGCTCTATTCATCTCTCTGCAGCAGGCATTGTTTCACCCCGCCCAGGACCTCAGCCTCTGCCCACACCCTCATTTGGACGCCCTTGTTCACGTCCTTGACCCTTACGCCTAGTCTTCATCATGTTGGATAATGCACTTGGACTAAATACTATGCAAAATGCAAGTTATTTTATATACGTTTATAGTCCAAAATAGACACAATAAGCAGTGTATATTGTTGCTAAATTGCAGTGATTGACCATAGGCAGACACTGTTCTATATTGTACACTACCAGCAGGCCCCAAAAATAAAATTTAAAGTGTGTATACTGTTGTTAGATAGCGTGAATTCACAGCACCAGCACACGGATATACAACATACATTTTCAGCAGGCAAAAAAATAAAGAATGGAAAATGATAGTTTTGTTACTTCCTATCTACTCTGTGTACACTACTAGCGGTATACTGCTTAAAACCGGTAACAGTATGCAGTATACAGCCAGGATGCTAGAGAAAAAATTTGTGCGCACTACTGGTCCCAGCCAGCAAAAATGCTGATACACACAATGAGAGGATAAGTAGTCCTAGAAAGAACTGTGGGGTTCTTGGAGCAAGGATCCCTGCCTAACCTATTCCCTACACTAACGCTTTCCCTATAGCAGCAGCTCTATCCCTCAGCTCATGCAGCATGCGTGTGAGGCGAGCTGCAGGTGACCAGAGTTTTAATACTCGAAGGTTACCTGATCAGCCCAGCCAGTCACTGCTATGGATGTGCACAGGGCTGGCATGTCACAGCAGGAAGTGGTAAAGCCTTCCCTGCATGTTTATTGGCTAAAAAATGGCGTTAAACATGCGGGGAAGAGAAATGAAATATTCGAGGAACTGGCCACATGGGAGTGTGTCTCGAGCACCTCTTACCTTGACGACATATATAAGGAAATAAACCATATAAACTGACCCATTACAATCCCACCACAAAGATGCTATAAATTGATGCACAGATAAAATAATTACCCCTGATGACCCTCTCATCGACCTAGTTCTACTTTTCTTTGATCAAGTTCCTTTTAACTTTATTCCTCTCAGCTGACAATTATAACGAGATGTTGCATTGCTGATTGGCAACCTTTTACATCTGAACAGTACAGATCAAGGGAGTCACAATAAGTTTTATGTACTTGAAAAAGCAGGTGCTAGTCCTGCCACGACTTATTAACACAGACCATCGTGAGGCATCGGGATGCCATGGACCAGGTGAGTAAAAGCCCCCCCCCCCCGAAAATAAGACACTGTGCCTCTTTTGGGGCAAAAATGAATATAAGACAGTGTCTTATTTCTGGTGAAACATGGTAGGTCGGTGTTGACCTAAGTCTCAATTTAGCAGTGCGTAATATGCCTTATGCTATACTCAGCATACTAAATAAAATCGATGTTTAATAAAAATGGTCCCATGAAGAGATGTAGAGCCACACCCAAATTGCATTGTGAAAGAATATGTGTATGAGGCTGCATTCAGATGAACGTATATCGGCTTGGTTTTCACACCGAGTGGATATACGTTGTCCTCATGTGCAGGGGGGGGAGGATGGAAGAGCCAGGAGCAGGAACTGAGCTCCCGCCCCCTCTGTGCCTCCTCTCTGCCCCTCTGCACTATTTGCAATGGGGAGAGGCGGTCCGGGGGCGGGGCTAATTCTCGGAACTTAGCCCCGGCCCGCCTCTCCCCATTGCAAATAGTGCAGAGGGGTGGAGAGGAGGCACAGAGGGGACGGGAGCTCAGTTCCTGCTCCTGGCTCTTCCACCCCCCCCCTGCACACGAGGACAACGTATATCGGCTCGGCGTGAAAACCGAGTCGATATACGTTCGTCTGAATGCAGCCTTAAGGAAACTCCTGAGATCGCAGTTACCTTTAGCTAACGAGGTTATTATAGAAGGCCCCTGTATGGTTTGAATTGTTTACTATCCAAATTTCCAAACTCATACCCTACATCTCACAATTGTATCGAACTCTTCTTTCACTCTGATTTTGCATGTTCATCTTATACAAAACAATTCTGAAATCTATTGTAAAGCCCAAATTGGCGATTTGTACATTGTGTATTTCCATTTTTGTAAAATTAATTAACAGAGATTGTTAAAAAAAAAGTCCCCCATAATAATTACTTCATTGTGATTTGCTGATTCATCCATTTGTATCAATAATAGATTTTCAGTAGCTTCTATTATATTTGGTGGTCTGTAGAAAACCTCTATGAGGATTTTATTGCTATTTTCCCTCTACGTATTTCCACCCATAGAGACTCCACCTGTTCATCTCCGTCCCATTTATCTTCCCATAATGTGGAGTTTAAATAAGATTTTACATTAAAACAAACCCCTCCCCGTTTCTGTTTTTTACAATCTTTTCTGAACAGACTGTATATCTGTAAGTTCACCGCCCAGTCACAACTTTCATTCAGCCTGGTGTCTGTTATTCCCCCTTTGTCGTAGTTTTCCTTAGACATTATTACTTCTAGTTTGTCGACTTCCTTGGTCAGACTTCTAGCAATAGTCACGATACAGTTTAGAAGGTTTTGGTTATTTTTTATATTATGTGCATCCCTACTAACTGTTCTGCCAGTTCTAACTGTACCCTCCCACCACTCCACCTCCATTTCTATTACTTCAGAAAATACTACTTTGGAGGTCCTTGACCTAAGCTTACATCCTATTTCCCTGAAATCGTTTCTAAGGACCTTCCACCTACCTCAAACTTTGTCATTGGTGCCAATGTGTACCATAACCGCTGGATCCTCACCAACCCCTCCCAGTAATCTGTCAACTTGATCTGCGATGTGTCGAACTCGAGTGCCAGGAAGACAACACACTGACAATCCCAGTCTTTGTGGCAGATTGCCCTGTATGTCCCCTTAATAATTGAGTCTCCCACTACCAGGACCTGTCTAGCTTGCCCTGTGCTCCCATTCGCCTTCCTACCGGAGCAGACATTCCCCTGGTGGTAGAGGACATGTTGTGCTACAGCAGTGCTAATCCTGAAATGGCATCCCCCTCATCTGCCAACTTTACAAACTTGTTTGGGTGTGCCAGTTCAGGACAAGCCTCTAGTATTGATGTCTCCAGATACTATTGGTGCCCCTTGTTTACCACTTGAAAGGCAGTCTAGAGCTTCCCAGACAAAAGTGGGTTGTATGGTTTTTGGTGAGTAAATCGTGAGAATAATGTATAAGGGATTGATGATCAGTAGAGATGAGCGAACCTACTCGTTTCGAGTAATTACTCGATCGAGCACCGCGATTTTCGAGTACTTCAGTACTCGGGTGAAAAGATTCGGGGGGCGCCGGGGGTGGCGTGGCGGAGCAGGGGGTTGCAGCAGGGAATAGGGGGGAGCCCTCTCTCTCTCCCTCTCCCCCCACTCCCCGCTGCAACCCCCCACTCACCCACGGCGCCCCCCGAATCTTTTCGCCCGAGTACGGAAGTACTCGAAAATCGCGGTGCTCGGGTGAAAAAGGGGCGTGGCCGAGTAGGTTCGCTCATCTCTAATGATCAGGCATATTAGGATAATAAATCTTTCCTCATCATCTCCATCCACATTGAGACATGTGAATGCTGGGGTATGTCTGGTAGCTATTAAGACGCCTTTTTTTATTCATAGCATGGGAGTAAAAGATATTAGGGAAATCCCTGTTTTTAAGTCTGATAGTGTCTTTCATTCAGATGAGTTTTTTTGGGTGCAGAAGATGTTGCAATTCTGTTTCATGGCTTCTTTCCAGAAATGGGACCATTTAAGGGGCTATTGAGGGCTTTGACATTTAGTGAGAAAATTTTAACCCCTTAATGACACAGCCCCCCCCCTTTTTTTTTCCTTTTTTGTTTTTTCCACCGCCCTTTAAAAAAATCGTAACTCCTTCATTTATCCAAGGCGTCGCTATATGACTGCTTGTTTTTTGTGGGACGAGTTGCATTTTTCAATGGTGCTATTTAAAGTACCATGTAATGTACTGAAAAACTTCTAAGTGGAGTAAAATGAAAAAAAAAAAAACAACCGTCCGCCATCTTTCAGTGCGTTTTGTTTCTACGGCGCACAAACTGCAACAAAAGCGACAAATTAACTTTATTCTATTGGTCAGTACAATTGCTACAATACCAAACTTTGTGTAGTTATTTATTTTTATTTTTTTGCTACAGCATTATGTTATACTGCATTCTGACAGGCAGTCTATCAAGCTACCCCACGGGGATGATAGGCATTCTCTCAAGGCAGCCCTGGGGCCTTTCAGAACACCTGCATGGCTCCCCCGATCTCACCGCGGGGGGGGCCGTACGGGACCTCCGAACTTCAGGGGATTTAAATGCCGCTGTCATAACTGACAGTGGCATTTAAAGGGGTAATAGCCGCAATTAGCCGTACAGCTGATTGCAGCTATTGCCCGCGGGCGTCAGTTGTAATAAACAGCTGACGCCCGTGCTGTATGAAGAGAGGTCACCCTTGGGACCTCTCTTCATACATATCCCGATGCTCCAGCATATAATTGTACGTCCGGAAGTGGGAAGGGGTTAATTACCATGGGACAGAATGAGGGATTTTATGCTGCACCTGCTGGGACCACCCGCATGACCCCAGTCTCCAAGAACTGTCCCTAAGTAAACAGTATAAGACTGTAAGAAAAGACTATCTGGATGATGAGCTGTTAGACTCAATTATCAAAAGAATTACCAGAAGCCCATTGGTGGACCGCAGGGGTGTAACTATAGAGGATGCAGGGGATGCGGTTGCACCCAGGCCCAGGAGCCTTGGGGGGCCCATAAGGCTTCTCTTCTCCATATAGGAAGCCCAGTACTATGAATAAAGCATTATAGTTGGGGGCCCCGTTCCAGGTTTTGCATTGGGGCCCAGGAGCTTCAAGTTACACCTCTGGTGGACCATATATCTTGACCATAAGAATAAACAGAATATTGAATCAAACTAAGGATTAGCAATAGTCCTGCTTCTATGTGAACCAAATAAATGCTGTAAAACAAGCAAGTAATGACATCTGTAATGGGAGGGGTGATTAACAGCATGAGAAAGTGAGGCGGGAGAATCTCTCCAGGAAAAGAGAAAGGAGGAAAAGAAGCAGTAGAGCAGCTAGGCCAAGGCACAAAATATAGTAGTAGAACTTTAAGAACAATTTAAAGATCTTGAAATATCACTGCTTATGGCTGGAGAAAGAACGGTGGTGTAAGTAATTAGGTGGCCGTTCTGTCTTCATGCAGAGCTCTCGGAGGGATGCTTTTGTGGGACTTTGGACCTTTCCTGATTAAGAGATGGATTGCATTTTTGGAGAAGGCTTAGCTTCTTCTCTAGGCATGCCAAGGGACCATTTTGAAAATGTAGCTTCCGCTTGTTTGGGTGAAGAGATCACATGGGTGGTTCCATTTCTGAAAAGTTTTGCAGGGAAGCCCATTTATACAGAATTTTTTCCTCTCTCAGAACTTTTGTGAATCTTGTGAATTCTACCCTACTGGCAAGTGTAGTAGGCGAGAGATCTGCAAACAGTGAGACTTGTTGGAAGCGGGCTGGAAAATCTTTGATGTACATTGAAGCCTTTAAGATAGTGTCTTTAAGGGGGGAAAAGTGCCACATTGCAAGAACATCTCTGGGTTCAGCAGCCAGTAGGTTCTTGTGTTCAGGCACCCTATGAGCTGTTGATCAGGAGGTCGGATTTTGTTGTGTTAGGGATGATCATGACAGAGATCAGTGAGGGATTCCACAGGTTTTGAATCGTTTATGGTTTCTGGGATTTCCTCCTTGATCTTGTCCTCCAGATCCGCTAGTTTTAATTTAATTGCAGTGATGTCATCTTGTGCCTCATTGTGAGCATCCACCAGAGTGTTAGGAGCAATAACAAGGTCTTCAATATTTTTCTTCAGGGTGAGAGATGCGTTTGCCTATAGCTATAATATTGCTGTGGATGGATGGAGGAGACCACTTGTTTAATATCTTTCTGTATTGTCTTTTTGAGATCTTGAATCATGGCCATTAGGATCTCCGGTGAAATATGTTCTGATTTTATGTGGATTTGTGGAGGTGATGTAACATCTTGGATAGAGATTTCTTGTTTGCACGGGGTTTCCATTATTTTTATTGGGATAGTTTTTCGGGTGAGATACTTGACTGACCATTATTGGTTAAGTAGAATTGGAGTTTATTGTATCTTGAGATGGAGCTGTAGATGGAAAGAAAGAAGTTAGCTTAGGAGGGATAGAGCCTCTCTACTCGGCTCTAGTCATGTTTGTGAATTCTATAATAGATGTAATGAAACCATGAGAAATGATGTCTTGGTTCGCATGCCTTAGGCCATTATGGCTAGACCTCCTTTAACTGTACATTTCTTCCGAAATTAGGAATGTGACTGCAATATGCCTTGTGGATGTTGGAGGGGACTGGAGGTCCATGGTCCCCGAGTTGTGGCTCTGCATAATTCTGAAACGACACCTCTGCTGAATCTGCATACAAGCTGAGTGCTGCGGGCTGAGTGAATTATAACCTTTCAATATGCTAGATCACGGATTGTATTTCCTAATTCTATTTAAAAAAGGCTATGATTCACTTCAATTGTACAAAAGTACGGTTCTTCTGGTTCGCTCAGTGATTGGAGGGAGATTTACCCACCAGAACAACAGATACCAACAGTTTTCTCCTTCCATTTTAGCGCTATGCAATGCCTACATTTTTGATTAATTCTCCTTTTGATTATGTGGGAGATATCCTATATGTATTTTCTGTATTTTTGTCAACTGTGAATATACTGTATTTTGTCTATAATGGTTTAAACCTCTAAGGGAAGAAACATCACCCCCCCCCCTTCCACAATAATTTAAGGAGCAGTGCCTATTGTCCCAAGAACTGGTAAAACCAGTTCTAACTGGCCAAACCTTTTTAGGTTGTCTTGGACAGCAGAGAGGAGAAACACAGGATGTTCTTCTCACGAGGACATATTCAAGAATGAACTGAGCGTGCTCACTGAAGTTCCTCCCAGATGGATGACACCACAAGCTACCTCACAAATACCTCCCTCTGAGGACAACCAATCAGCACGCTAAATAATTGTAACTGTATACTTCCTGGGTGGAAACTTATTTAAGTTTCAACGCGCGCAGAATAAAGACAGACTCTTTTGGGAACACATGATGTAGGCCGTGTGGTCTTTGAAAGGCTCTCCAGGCCTGTACACATATTATCTTAATTTGGAAACGCACAGTATATCGAGATAGCGAATTTGCGCTAACAAATTTGGAGGCACTGCTGAGATAATGAAGATACAGAGATATGAAGATATTTCATCGTTATCCGGACACAAGGGGACTTCGAAGCAGAGACGGACAGATAATGAGCTCAAAGAAGGTAATAAGCTATTCTTGTACCTGTCCCATCTCTCCCTCTCTGCTATGATCCGCCCCAGGCCGGGTGAGTTGAAATATGATAAGTCTGTATCTAAAGAACTATGAAATAGATATACTGTGTTGTTTTTATGTTGTCTGTGAAGGAAATGTCCTGAGTGAAAGAAGGTGTGAGCTATGGGGGTTTATATATTCTCTGTAGAAGTGAATGGTGCGAACAGACTGCAGGTTAATAAGGAACAAAGAATGTGTAGAATAACTTGTTAAAAGAAAGCAAAAAGGAAAGTTGATATAAGCAATTTTAGCTGAAGGTTATAGTAGTGAGTAAAGTTGCTGAGAGTGTCCATGCGGTGAGTTTCCATTGTTCAACATGTGGCTGAAGAGGTCTCCCTTTGTTATGTGGAGGGAGGGGTGCACATGGAGTGCTTGCATTTGCCATGTCTGCATACATCAACTCAAGGGAATTTGGGCTTGGAGTAAAGATGTGGGCGCGCCAGAGAAGTCTCCTCCGATTATGGCAGGCCAAGCAGGCTGTTGAGGTTCCACAATGTGGTGCCAAAAGTACAGATCTGCGCCATGAGGTGCGGGAGTAGAGAATCTCAATTAATTATTTTTTCCAATTACGACAAGATGGGCAGGGGTGAAATTGTAAGTGCTTATTAGTGGTAAGCCAGACCTGTGTCGTGAGTTGTGGGAAAAAAATATGACTCGCAAGCAAATTCAGTGAGATGATGTTTGTAAACATAACTGGACACACAAAAATGGGAAAGGAAAAAGCAAGTCAATGAGTTAAGAAAAGGTAGAAGGTTTAACAATGAACGGTGATAATGGCTGCTATCTGGAGTGGTGAATATAAGTATGTGGGTGGAAATGGGCATAAGTTGTATTGTGTTTGTCATTGGATAGCCTATTCTGAACAAAATATGTAAAAACCGCAGTACATAAGAGTTTTCTTATATATATACTTTGTTCAATATGGGAAGTTCTATGAACAGTAAATACAATCCCAGTTTCTACTTCACATGATATACTTATCAGTCTATATATATGAGTGAATTAAAACCCCAGTGAGTGTGAATTTGTGTGTATAAATGAAGGGCCCGTATGAGAGTTAGATTGTGTTATATGGTGTGTACTGTCCGTAACCAGGAATGAAATGAGGCAAGAAAGACCAAACGCTGAGCCAGGCCACAGGGGGTGGAGCTAGGTGATGTAAGGAGATGGGAGGGAAGAACAATAGGAAGAGGTCCTGCTCCACCCTCCACACAGACCAGCCTAGGAGAGAAGAGTGTCTCCATTTTAAGTGGATGTTGGTATATATATGTATATTGTGGTAATGTATAGAGGGAAGGTCACTCTTAGACTCCATGTTAAGTCTCTCACTTGAACAAATGTAGGTGGCCAAAGGAGGGGCATCTAATTTATTTCTGAGGGTAGTTGTGTGAGATAATAGTCCAGGATTGCCACAGTATATATATATATATAGGTTCTTTGAGTATGTGGAGAATTTAAAAATATTGAGTTGTGTTATTTTGAATATCATTGAATTAAGATACTAAAATGAGATAGTTGTGTACTTGAGACACCTGATAAGTACTTTAGTCAAATTAATAACAAAAGTTCTATTTTAGAGAGTATCTCATTTTCAATTAACAACAATATTTTACATGAAAATAGTTACATTTGAAAAATAAGTAAATTTTTAATGACAGAATTTGAGTATATCCCAAATCGTATCAGGGGTACGAGTCCCTTAGTAAACCAGTAGTTAACCATCATTGGTGCAGTTGTTATGGTTGTAGTTTGTAATAACAATATTTCCTCTCCTGTTTGCAGTATGTTTCGTACAGGTACCAGAGGTGGTGTGGGGCCCCTTTAATATCATGCTTCCTCAAGGGGTCATAAAATACTGCACAGAGTACAAACTAAACATCTTTCAGCTTCCAGACTAGCTATGTATGAGACTGCCCTGCTAGCACCCTCACATATCGCAATCCAGTGGGGTATAGTTCCAAATGTCGTTTCATGTCTTTTACTGAATTTAGAAGGTTGAGAGGAGGGGCAGCAGGTGCAGACCATGACATTAAATAGCAAGCACATGGTTGTATGATTGTAGAAACACAAATGAAAAGAGAAACTGGGTGTCCTAACAATAATGTTGTAACTGCCATGATTAATGTAAATCTTGAGTTTTACCCATAGATGGTTCCAAATATCGGTGAAATGGACAAGTAAAACAGGCTATGCAGTGGTAACCAACAGAAAGAGGTAATTATACAAAAACCACTCTTTTCCTCCTGAGAGACTCAGTTACTCAGGAAATAGAGGTGATGGCGCTCACTGAAATATGTAAGCTGGCTGCAGGTAAGACTGTTTGAGTCTGCACCGACTTAAGGTACACATTGGGAATCGTACACGATTTCACATCTTATGGGGCACAGTGGACGTTTCATGGGGTCCTCGAGTAAGCCAATCCAGAATGCAGAAGCAGTGTCTTTGTTCTACAAGGTTTTAGCTCTTTCCGCACAGGTGACTTATCATCAGAGTCCAGGCTTATGCCACAGAGACAACCACTGAGGCTGGAAGGAACCAGAGAGCAGGCACCGCAGCAGCCTGACTTCCCTTGAATGAGGTAACGGCTGGTAACCTGCTTGCACCTGAAACAGGTGTAGATATTTCTCTGTTGCTTGAATTACAGGAACAGGCCTCAAAAGAAGAAAAAGGAGGAGTGGAAAAGCGAGCGGAATGCTACTGGGGTCTGGCAGAAAGGTAAATGCCTGTGCCTCCCCTGCACGCTGTGCACCATGATGTCACACCTGATCCCTGAGCTAACCGATTCATCCAAGGAGGTAATGTGTGGTATGGTGTCTTCTGCTTGGCTTACCCCAGGGTTCAACACTGCTGCAATAGGGTTTGTACAGGGGTGCATGATATGCGCCCATTACAATCCAGGCCAATTGGTCAAGGTACCTTCTCGATGCGAGCCAGACTATCTGTATCAGTGACTGCAGGATGATAGCATACAGCTACCACAGGTAGGTGTTTGGAGTTGTTGGTTTGCATAGACCTCTTTTCATGTTAGTTGGAGGCGTGGCTTGAGAAATAAAAATAAATAAAATAAAAATAATTTTTAACACGCCAAAAATATGACCTAAAAATATGTTTTATGAAAGTAATTTTGAATATTTGGGTACACCAGAAGTAATAATAAATAATAAAGGTAAACATTTTATTAGTCATCTACTTGGTTAGAACCACGCCTAAATGTAAGACTAAGTTGAGGCCCTATGAAGGTTTTTGTTTGGTAATGCTGCTGTAATAGGCCTACGCTTATTCCAGGCCAAAAAGGAGGGCCTCACCTCCCATGTGAGTGCCTAACATCAGGAGTTATATCATCTGTCACTCATAAATGTGTATTCTCCGTGTTTCCAGATCAAAATGCAAAGAATCCTTTCAAGTGCTGTTAACCACTACGGTCTCAGTGAAACTTCAAGAAAAGCTAATTTGGGTTCATGTCAGACATTGAATAAAGATAATCAAGGAAGGGGACAAATGTGGCCCATAATCCTTTGTTATATGTAGGACCCCTGCGGTCATTGGGCTGTCATTTCTCTTCTTCCTCATAAGGGATGTGGTAAATACGTAACTACTGATGGAGAGGATCATGACAAATCTAGGAATGGGATGTGGTAAATACGTAACTACTGATGGAGAGGATCATGACAAATCTAGGAATATTGCATTGTGGTGCAAATATAATTGGCTATTTGTAGCCCTCCATTTTGTCCTTCATCCTCCATTTTGTATTTTCCTTTATTCTCCATTTTGTATTTTCCATACGAATAGCTATGAACATTCATGTGGCCTTCAAAACCTGTTTGGTGTAGGAAGCTTTGATGTAACTGAAATGTGACAGAACAATGCTACCTGCTTTTACTACAATTCCATTTGTATAGGTTTGTTTGAGCTCTGTCCATATACATTGTATGGCCAGGAATCTGTTGTCTTGATAATCCTGTGATACCATCAGCATTGTCTAGGGAATTGAGTTGTTGATTCTGAACCTTTGATCAATGAAACTGGCTCCTTCAGATGGTGGGGGGTCTCAGACTGATAACATCTTGGTTTACAAAGCTTGGGTACGACTAAGCAAGTTTTAGTGTATAAAATAGGACAAAAATGTCAACAGATACAATAAGGTAGCAGTAAGTGTACCAATGTTTCAGCCATATTGTGTAATCAGACCAATGTTAACATGTAACAAACAATATAACCTGAGAACACACTTGGAAAGCCAGTCACATTCAACATGTTGTATGTCATTTAAACTATGAACAAGGTGGCTTATGCAGAAAATGTGGAATAAAGATCAATCTTTCAGGAGCCATCTATCTAAAATACCGTTGGGAAAACTGTAACGTGTTGTGTGGTATTTTCCATATCCTGGATATCACCCAGCAGCAGGAAGGGATAAGGCAGGAGGCAGCCACATGGCGGAGGTGACAGCTAGGGTCCCCTGTAGGTGGTAGGGAAAGGCCCGAGAACACAAATAGGAAGGAAAAACCATCCAGGAGAATGAAAATACGCACAACAAAGGAGGGAATTGTGGGAGATATCCTATATGTATTTTCTGTATTTTTGTCAACTGTGAATATACTGTATTTTGTCTATAATGGTTTAAACCTCTAAGGGAAGAAACATCACCCCCCCCCCTTCCACAATAATTTAAGGAGCAGTGCCTATTGTCCCAAGAACTGGTAAAACCAGTTCTAACTGGCCAAACCTTTTTAGGTTGTCTTGGACAGCAGAGAGGAGAAACACAGGATGTTCTTCTCACGAGGACATATTCAAGAATGAACTGAGCGTGCTCACTGAAGTTCCTCCCAGATGGATGACACCACAAGCTACCTCACAAATACCTCCCTCTGAGGACAACCAATCAGCACGCTAAATAATTGTAACTGTATACTTCCTGGGTGGAAACTTATTTAAGTTTCAACGCGCGCAGAATAAAGACAGACTCTTTTGGGAACACATGATGTAGGCCGTGTGGTCTTTGAAAGGCTCTCCAGGCCTGTACACATATTATCTTAATTTGGAAACGCACAGTATATCGAGATAGCGAATTTGCGCTAACAATTACTAATTGATGATTATTAACATAGTCAATCAATGGGTCATAATGAAATGTGGCATCATTAAAAGGCTCCCACGTGCTACGTACAAAGGCCCGTCTCCTTTCTTATCGATGTTCAGCAAAAAAAACACACACCATCTTTCCAGCTGTGAACAAGACAGATGGTAAAATACTTCTACAGGTATTTAGAAGGGGCGTAGATGGGGGGTGTTTCCTCTTCTTGCTTCTGTCTTTTTCACAGGGTTTCTTCTTTTCTATTCCTTAGAAGTTGTTTGGTGGGCCCACTCCCCCCTTTTGTTTGAAATGTTTCAGGGTTGTAAACCTGTCCTCGGTTGGGTTGGATAGGTAGGGTGGGGAGAGAAGTTGGTGTTTATGTCTAGTTTGATTTTCAGGTTTGACCCGCCACAAGACAATCTATATAAGGTTGTGCTGACGTGATCTTCCTGACTTTTCTGTGGATTCCCAATGGCTGATAAACTTAAAGGTGTTGTCCCGAGGCAGCAAGTGGGTCTATACACTTCTGCATGGCCATAATAATGCACTTTGTAATGTACATTGTGCATTAATTATGAGCCATACAGAAGTTATCAAAAGTTTTATACTTACCTGCTCCGTTGCTGGCGTCCTCGTCTCCATGGTGCCGACTAATTTTCGGCCTCCGATGGCCAAATTAGCCGCGCTTGCGCAGTCCGGGTCTTCTCCTGTCTTCAATGGGGCCGCTCGTGCAGAATGCCGACTCCGTGTAGCTCCGCCCCGTCACGTGCCGATTCCAGCCAATCAGGAGGCTGGAATCGGCAATGGACCGCACAGAAGCCCTGCGGTCCATGAAGACAGAGGATCCCGGCGGCCATCTTCAGCAGGTGAGTATGAAGACGCCGGACCGCCGGGATTCAGGTAAGCGCTGTGCGGGTGGTTTTTTTAACCCCTGCATCGGGGTTGTCTCGCGCCGAACGGGGGGGGGGGGGGTTAAAAAAAAAAAAAAACGTTTCGGCGCGGGACAACCCCTTTAAGTTGATTTCATGGAATGTCAGAGGCCTTAACTCTAAAGTAAAGAGAGCATTAGTGTTTAATTTTCTTAAAAATTACTCCCCTCATATCCTCTTGCTACAAGAGACACACCTACAGGGCTCTAAGGTTATGGCACTTAAACGCACATTTGTCGGCTCAGCTTACCATGCCACATACTCTAATTATGCTAGAGGTGCGACAATCCTGGTGGCTAGCTATACCATTTACCTTTGAAAGATTACATATTGACCCTAATGGCCGTTTCCTTATACTACAGGGCTCGTTCAGTGGGCAACGGCTAACCATAGTTAATGTTTATTTACCTTCCCCAGCTGATACTCAAGTGTTGCATGATATGAGCTAAGGTGGTGCTCTTGGACGCAGCCCCATTAATACAGACAGGACCATCTTCGCAGGCGACCTCGGTGGGAACCCAACTACTGACATGGACCGCTTCTTACCTGCTGGAGGACATGTAGCGTTTGAGACAACCGCGTGATACTGCATACTCTTGCCACTCAGTGTGACTCATCCCCCATGGAAGGTTAGGCTGGGTACACACACGGCGGATTTGCCGTGGAAATTCCGTCCGGAATGTCGCAGCAGCAAATCAGACTGTGGCCGATAATCCCAATATTTACCAGCCATGTGGACGAGATTTCTCAGAAATCCCATCCACACGGCACAGCGTAACCGGTGTGGCGGGGCGGATTCGCCAGCCGCAGCATGTTCATTTTTTTTTATTCCACTGCAGCCGCGCTTTCCTCTATGGGAGCGCCGGCCGCAGTGGAACAGTAAGTCCCACATGTTCTGAAGCAGCACTTTCCCGGTGGAAATCTTGCGTTTTTTTCGTTGTGGCCAAACCGCAAGATTTCCGCCAGAATTCTGGTGTGTTAGAACACAGCCTTAATCCCCTATGGCTGGATCAGCAGGAGGTCTGTAGCTGTACTGATCAGGAGGCAGAGACTTATTGGGGAGTCAATACTGCTTCGGTGCCTGAATCTGTGGTCTGGGAGGCCTTCAAGGCCTTTAGCAGGGGCTCCTTCATGGTAGCTATATCTGTCCATAGAAAGTCCCTACAACAGGCTAGATTTAGCTTGGAGCACAGCCTTTGTGAGGCAGAGGCTTTCTATACTATGAGCTCCACCGAAGTTAACCACTCTGCACTTAATCTACGGAGACAATATAGACTACTACTGCTTGATTACACTAAGCAAAAGCTTCTGCGCTTCCAGCACCACGTTTTTGACCAAGTGGATAAAAATGGTCGACTAATAGCTTATATGACTAGTGTGGTGGTCCGGGACCTGTCCGGAGCCATGGTCAATGACCCTGAGCTTATGAATAATACATTTACTAACTTCTACACCACCCTGTACACTTCTAAACTCAATTGCCGCGGGGAACACCTAAGCACTTACCTCAAAACTATTGCATTCCCAACATTGCCCCAGAGTAGCGTGAGTATGCTAGATGGGAGCTTCAAGCTAGAGGAGGTAGCAGAGGCTATCCAATACTTCCCAAATAGAAAATCCCCAGGCCCGGAAGGACTCCCTATAGTGTGGTACAAAAGAAACACAGCATTCATTGCCCCAAAACTTCTCGAGTTATATAATAATATCCTTCAGGAAAGGATCTTGCCGGCAACCATGCGTGAGGCCCTAATAGTTTTAATACCCAAACCCGGAAAAGACGCAGGGGACTGTGGCTCATACCGACCCATCTCCCTCCTTAACAACGATATTAAAATCCTAGCAAAAGTACTGTCAATATGCATTAATAGGGTTTTCACCATATGATACACACTGATCACTCGGGATTCATGCTGGGCAAGAGTGCGGCCATGAAGGTTAGGCGGCTTTTTCCTAACCTTGCACTCGCAATCCAACCGGAAAAGTGTATTCTGGTCTTCATCGACCAAGCTATGGCCTTTGATTCAGTGGAATGAAGATATCTGTGGGAGGTGATGACACGGTTCGGTTTTGGGGCAAGCTTCATTAAATGGGTACAAACACCTATATATCTAAACAGTTCTTCCTGGCTAGAGGAATGCGTCAGGGATGCCCTCTGTCTCCGGCACTTTTTGCGATTGCAATCGAACCACTAGTGATCCAAATCAGGGCATCAGCTGAGGTCACAGGGTTCCGACTGAGAGCACATGAAGAACAGGTGGTGCTCTATGCAAATGATATCCTCTTATTCTTGCAAGACCCAGAATCCTCTTTGGCTGCAGTACTTTCTATTTTTGATGCATTTGGAATATACTCTGGTGTGAAGGTCAATTGGGATAAAGCTAGGCTGCTGGTGGTCGACCCCAATGCAACTTCTTTGGCCCTCCCTGCTCCTCTGAGGTGGACTGACAGAGTTACCTACCTTTGGATAGTAGTGCAAAAGTCTGCTGACCATTTCTATGCAGACAAGCTTGCCCCACTGTTGGAGTGGACAGGAGTTATGGCAACTCTATGGGCTTCACTTCCACTTACACTAGTAGGTCGCATAAACGTAATCAAAATGAAGCTATTACCCAAATTCCTATATATATTCCAGAATACACCTATTTTGATCCCTAAAACGTTCTTTACAGCTCTCCGAAAGATACTACTCTGTATACTGTGGCGAGGATCCTCCCTGAGAATTAAACTATAAACTGTCTGCCATGGAGGGAGGCGGGCTAGGCCTTCCCCACTTTCACTACTACTACCTGGCTAGTCAGCTGGTATGTGCAGGGTGGTGGTTGTCTTCTACTGATTACAACCCAGTGGTGGGGCTTGAGCGCAGAATAGTAAGTCCTGAACAAAGTTTGAGAGGATTATTGCTAAGGGGCCCTACTTCACACATAACTATCTTGCCTACACCTATGTGGGTGACCCTTAAAGTTTGGAGTATAGCCCTCCACTTGATACAGGACGAGGCAGCAAAATGGTCCCCTCGTACTACCTTGTGGAGAAATCCTAATCTCCCGTACTTGCAAGAAATGACAGACATTATCTTCTGGAGACGTCATGCGATAGCTACCCTATCGGATGTGGTTGAGGATAGTGTTCTTAGTACCTTCTCACAACTACAGATGCGATTAGGCCTCCCTAATAATTCCCTTTTTAGAGATTTCCAACTCAGTCATGCACTCGGAGCCCAGTTTGGAAGCTTGAACATAACCCTTGCACTGACTCAACAAGAGGAGCTGGCACAGATGGCCAACATTCTGAAGCCGCTCTCTTATTTTCATAGACAACTGACAAGGGGTCTTGCCTCGCTGAAGGACGGGGCTCTTGAAAAGTGGGGCTTGGACATACCGGACCTAGACTCGGATGACCAGGATGGCTTTTTGGCCAGCTCAGGACCATCCTTGATCAGTACAAGGAACAGGTTAATCAAAGTAAAGTTCCTACATAGAATCTACTATACTCCCAGCCGTTTGTGTACCCTGGGGCTAATCCCCAATGCAGACTGCCCAAGATGCTTGATGAGTTCAGGCACAATCATGCATATGGTTTGGGAATGCCATGTTCTGCAGACTTATTGGAGAGACGTCCTTGAGTTTATGGAAGCGCACCTAGGGGCCACACGCATCCTGCATCCTAAATTTGTATCTTTGGCCTTGTGGAGGACATTCCGGTTGACACAGTAACACGAAAGTTATATAAATTGCTGTCCTTTTATGCTAAAAAAAAGTTATATTGCTTAACTGGAAACATCCAAAAAACCTACTAGGGCTGCTTGGCAGCGTGAAGGGAATGGGGTCATCCCTCTATATAAGTTAACATATATAGCCCAAGGCTGCCCTGACAAATTTGCTAAGATATGGGGCCAGTGGGTTGACTGCCCTAATACTGCATCAGGCATATCTGACTAGGTTCTTGGCCAAGGGGAAATTCGGAGGTTTTTCTTTTTCTACTCCTCACTATGTGCAGGGATATTGAATGTTTGCTGTGATGACGGTCGTGTTGTGGGTAAAACCTTGTTTTTATGTTTTAGTTACTATTTCCCAGGTTGGGAATCTTCAGTTCTGTTTTTGGAGGAAAATAAATAAAAGGGTATATGTAATTACAAAGGATGGGAGGAGTACAAGAGTTCTGATCTGCCGATCTCTCTACCTATGCATGTTTGTATTATATTGTATGAGAATGCCCAATAAACGTTTCTTTAAAAAAATAATTAGTCCAGTGACAAGGAATGTGAAAGGAAAGTAAAATCTCTCCCTCAGACCTGCAAACAAGAAATATGGAACAATACCCCTGCAGCGCCACCTATTGGATGTCAGCATTCCTTCACATCAATGTATGAATTTTTACTAAGTGTGTAAAACAATGATTGGGAATAGCATCCCTTTTGGGTGCTCTCCTCAGGCAGAGATAATGCTATCCCCCAACCCACTCACTCCCCAGGTGCCTCCACACACCCCTTCTGGGTGCTCTTCTAGGCAGAGATACATAGTAACATAGTATGTAAGGCTGAATGAAGACAATGTCCATCTAGTCCAGCCTGTCTATCCTACTTTGTTGATCCAGAGGAAGGCAAAAAACCCCAAGGCCAGAAGCCAATTAGCCCTTTTGGGGAAAAAATTCCTTCCGGACTCCCTAATGGCAATCAGACTGTTCCCTGGATCAACCCCTAATAGTTCCTACCTGCCTGTATACCAGGATTGACACTTAACCTAATATTTATATCCTGTAATATCCTTCTTCTCCAGAAAGACATCAAGTCTCCTTTTAAACTCCTCTATGGATTTTGCCATCACCACTTCCTCCGGTAGAGAGTTCCACAGTCTAACTGCTCTTACAGTAAATAATCCCCTTCTATGTTGGTGATGAAACCTACTTTCCTCCAATCGTAGCGGATGCCCTCTTGTTACCGTCGTGGTCCTGGGTGTAAACAGATCGCGGGAGAGCTCCATGTGTTGTCCCCTCATGTACTTATACATGCTTATTTGGTCGCCTCTTAACCTTCTTTTTTCTAGAGTAAATAGTCCCAATTTGGATAGCCTCTCTGGGTATTCCAGTCCCGTCGTTCCATGTATTAGTTTAGTTGCCTTTCTTTGAACCCCCTCAAGCACTGTGACATCTTTCCTGAGCACCGGTGACCAGAATTGTACGCAGTTTTCCATGTGAGGCCTGACAAGTGCCTTATATAATGGAAGGATAATGTTCTCGTCCATCGCCCCTATACCTCTTTTAATGCACCCCAAGACTTTATTTGCCTTTGCAGCAGCTGACTGGCATTGGTTACTCCAGTTTAGTCTATTATCCACTAATACCCCCAGATCCTTTTCCATATCACTTTTCCCTAGCAGTACCCCATTAAGTGAATATTGGTGACATCCGTTTCTCCTGCCCATGTGCATAGTCTTACATTTTTCAACATTGAACTTCATTTGCCATTTGATGATGCTATCCCCTTACCCACTCACCCACCAGGTGCCTTCACACACTCCTGGGTGCTCTCCTTAAGGACACCCATCTTGACCTCCTTCAGACCTTTTTTATTCTCCACTGATGCAAGAACCGTGCTCCTAGGTTGATTGCATTCTAGAGAGTATTGAAAATGTCCCCAAAACTTTATACTCCCAAACCCTTCTGTGACACAGTGACTTGAAGTTGCCTTTCAGTCTGATAACTCCCATCTTCTCTATGTTGTGTCCGTAAACACAAAAATGTTTTGCCACAGGTAATTCGGTCTTTCCCTCTCTGTGTGGCGATGAGATATCCTGGCTTTCTGCTTTTGTCCTGTTTCCCCAATATAAACTCCCCCAACAGTACATTCACTGCACAGGATCAGGTACACAATATTGGGTGTGGAACATGTGAATGTCCCTGGGATCTTATAGTCTTGCTGTGTGTTGGGAATCCGTATCCTGTCCGTGGTCAGTATATGTCCGCAGGTCTTACAGCTCCATGCATTACAGGGATAAGTTCCTTTTTGTGTGTCAGAGAACAATGCACTCCGGATTATAATGTTCTTCACATATGGAGGTTGCCTGTAACACAGAAGAACAGGTGAAAAAACTCCTGCGCTCAGGGAGCCCTGTGGTTTACCAAATGTGACTATCTCAGATAGGATCAGGAGAGTCCGTGAAGTGTTAAAGAAGAGGCAGCTCTCGATGGTACAATAAAATATATTTATTACACAGAGATCAGAACGTGGATAAAGTGCAACGCATTTTGGAGCTGGTGAGCTCCTTTCTCAAGCACAAACAGACTAACATAGAAATAGTGCAGCATGCACAATACATATAATGAAACCTAAACAACAAAAAGGAGAAACAAAAAAATTACATATTAAACTACATTAACCCCTTGAGTGGCGGGTTTCCTACCACCCTGTCGTGCCCACCAGGGCAGGTTTTTTAAAATGGTCTAATCATTGAATTTCAACTAATTTTGCAGTTGCGTCTCAAGAGCCATAACTTTTTCATTTTTCCATTGACATGGCCATATGAGGGCTTGTTTTTTGCGGGACAAGTTGTGATTTTTTTTAAACAGGGGGGAGGAAAAAAAGAAATGGGGAAAAAAGAAAAAAAAGGGCCATGTCATTAAGGGGTTAAATAATGTATTAACTTCCTTCTCTGGGTCATTATGACGCATGGATACAACATGTGTGATTGTATTTTTGATTTTTTACAAAGTAAAGGGAGACAAGTGTTTTTATTATTTTTTTTTTACATTTTTTTTTATTTTTATTTTTTTGTCCCTTTAGGGGACTTCCACAGGGACCCATCAGGACCCCTGATCACATTCCAGGGGTCCGATGGTGACAGCCCTTTACATGCTGCAGTGACAGCCCTTTACATGCTGCAGTCACATAGACTGCAGCATGTAAAGGGTTAACACAGCAGAGATCGGAGGTTTTCTCTGATCTCTGCTGTAAGAGCTGGTACCTAGCTGTCCTCTGACAGCTAACAACCAGCTCTCCCTGCCACAGAGACCATCGGCTTGCTTCTGACAAGCCGATGGTCTCTATGGCAACCTGTAAACAAAGCAGGAGGTTGCCAACATATCGGCAATATCTTCTGCTGGTTTTTCAAAGCCCTTGCACTGCTCTGTGTGGGTCTGTGCAGGCAGAGCACACTGCCACAGCTTGTGGCATTGTGCTCTGCAGCTCCCATAGGGATACATAGCCCGGAAATCTTCCGGGCTATGTCACTATGAGCAGTGGAGCTCGTCCCGGAAAATTTCCGAGCGTGCCACTCAAGGGGTTAAGACACTTATCAAAAAGTTTTTTTTACTTAAAATTGTTTTTTTAATGTGGAGTAAAATCAGTATAATAGGCGCCGCCGCCGCCTCTAATCACTACTAAAAGATCCAATGGACCGTAAGATAGAGGGGTTCCTTAAAGGAGCCTGGGGATCAGCATCAACTGTAATTGAAGCAAATGTTGCGGCAACATCTGTAACAAGATCAAAGTATATATAGCTGGATCAGCTAGAATCACATCTCTAGCAGACAACTTCCAGAGACGAACTCCTAGATTGCACCCCACTGATCAAGAACGGAATAGCCTTTTTAGCAGATGCCTCAGCTGAGTCAATAAGATTTGCAGCAAGGAATGCATGGCTAGGCAATTCCACCAGACGAGCCCTATGGCTCAGAGCCTGGTCAGGGATACAGTATCCAAAAAACGATTATGCTCAATCCCCTTTCAGGGGGAATATTTATGCGGACCAATTCTGGATAAGATACTAAAAAGAGCCGCAGACAGAAAAAAAGGGTTTCCAACAAATTTATTCCAGAAAAGAGCCTGAACAACCCAGAACAAGCCTGTAAAAGGGAAATCGGGCAGATGGTCCTACCCGAAAGGAGGGAGAGGTAAAAGCTCTGGCTTTTCAATGATACCCGAACCCCGATAAAATGTTTGCAGTGAGGGGGTAGACTCTCTCAGTATCCAGGGAGATGGAGCCAGATTTTCGGTAATCCCTGGATGCTGAGTCATCACGTCGGGACACAAGATAGAGCTAGCGTCTATTCACCCTAGAAAATATGTTGTCACCCCGACTCAATCGCCTTTTCTCCATGAGAGATTGGAGGAAGGGATTATTAATTTATTAAAGTTAAATGCGATTAAACCCGTCCCCGTGGAGGAACGAGCTCAGGGTTATTATTCAACCTTATTTTTAGTTCTGAAACCTAGTGGAACATTTAGAGTTATTCTAAATTTAAAGTCATTAAATAACTTTATTCAAAATCCTACCTTCAAGATGGAAACTATCAGGTCTACGGTTCCATTAATAGGGCCAGGCCACATTATGTGCACAATTGATTTGAGAGACGCCTATTATCATATACCAATACATGCCGCATCCCAAAAATTTTTGAGGTTTGCAGTAAAAATTGGAGGGGATATCCTCCATTTTCAGTTTGTCTGTTTGCCTTTTGGCATTTCTGCTCCGAGGGTGTTTACTAAGGTCATGATTGAACCGATTGGCTATTTACGTGAAAAGGACATCAATATTATCCCCTAGTTGGATGATTTTTTGTTAACAGCAAAGGATCTGGAGTCTATGCAGTCTCACTTAGACCAGACACTCAGTCTATTCTCCTACTTGGGCTGGGTAGTGAACTTCTAAATATCTAGTTTACTTTCCGATGCTAGAAAAATGTTCCTGGGGGTACTGCTAGATTCGGTAAACAAAATCTCTTTTCTCCCGGAATCTAAGATATCTCAGATTATAAATTCCTTCCAGAAATTTAAAAAGAAAAAATGTGTTTCTATTAGAGTGGCAATGAAAATCCTGGGGCATAGGATATCTTGTATACCCACAGTTCCCTGGGCACAATTCCATTCCTGTGTTCTTCAACAAACTATCTTGTTGACTTGGGATAAGACTCAGGCCTCTCTAGATAAAAAATTCAGAGTATCCGTGAACGTAAAAGGGTCATTAAACTGGTGGTTGTCATCATCCAAACTTAGGGGTAAAATGGGCACCTTCCCCATGTGTGACAGTAACCACAGATGCCTGCAAGACTGGTTGGGGGGATCAGGTGGCCGATAGAATTCTAGAGGGCTCCTGCTCAACCCACGTCAGCGCTCAGTCATCAAATTATAAAGAGTTCCGGGCGATCTGGGAGGCATTAGATCTAGAGATGAGCGAGTATACTCGCTAAGGCACATTACTCGAGCGAGTAGTGCCTTAGCTGAGTATCTCCCTGCTCATCTCTAAAGATTCGGGGGCCGGCGCCGGTGACAGGTGAGTTGTGGCAGGGAGCAGGGGGTAGTGGGGGGGGGGGGAGAGAGAGATCTCCCCTCCGTTCCTCCCCGCTCTCCCCCACCTTTTAGAGGGTAAACACATAAAGGTGTTATCTGACAATATAACTGCCATATCTTTTATCCGCCACCAGGGAGGCACCCAGTATCCATGCCTGCGGGGAATGGCACAAAGAATTCTATCCTGGGCGGAGAACAACGTCCGGTCTCTATCAGCGGTTCACTTAAAGGGGTCTCAAAACCAGATAGCGGATTTCCTAAGCCAGAAAATGCTGGAGCCAGGAAACTGGGCCCTCAATATGGAAGTCTTCCACCACCTTACGAAACAGTGGGGCCAGTCACACGTCAATTTATTCGTTGAGAGGAGAAATGCAAAATGCCGAAAATTCTTTTCACTAAGGGTGACTACCCACTACAGTTTTTTTTTCACTGCGAAATTCACAGCGTTTTTTTTCTGCGGGGGTCTATGGGACTTGTAATATTAAAATTGCAATCGCGCAAAATCGCAATTTACCACAAAATCGTGATTTTGCGCGATCGAGATTTTAACATTACAAGTCCCATAGACCCCTGGAGGAAAAAAGACGCTGCGAATTTCTCAGTGAAAAAAAACTGTAGTGGGTAGTCACCCTAAAACCTACAGATCATCCGATGGCATTAGACGCCCTGTCTCAGGACTGGGACATGACCTTGGCATACGCCTTCCCTCCTCTCCCGTTGTCTACAGAAAATTCAAGCAAGCCGAACCATAATCTCCCATAACGTTGCCTCTTAGAGAAGACCTCTTATCCCAGGGTCCGATACTCTGCCAGAAAATCCAGTGACTAAAATTGACGGCTTGGCTATTGAGAGGCAAAGACTGAAAACACAAGGGTTATCCCAGAAGGTAATTGATACCCTATTAGGAAGCCGTAAGACCATTACCTCAAAGATCTATGCCAGAATCTGGGATAGATTTTATGCATGGTATAGACCAGATTGTCCAGACACGGATAAGACAGATTATTCAAAAATCCTAGATTTTTTTCAAGCAGGGCTAGATAAGGGACTTAGTCCTAGGACCTTGCGGGTTCAAGTAGCGGCCCTTAGTGCATTATTTGATGTTCATTTTATGGAGAACAAATGGATTAAAAGTAGAGATGAGCGAGCGTACTCGGATAAGCACTACTCGCTCGAGTAATTTGCTTTATCCGAGTATCGCTGTGCTCGGGGCTAAAGATTCGGGTGCCGCTGTGGCTGACAGGTGAGTCGCAGCGGGGAGCAGGGGAGAGCGGGCGGGAGAGAAAGATCTTACCTCCGTTCCTCCCCGCTCTCCCCTGCAGCTCCCCGCTCCGTGCCGGCACCCGAATCTTTAGCCCCGAGCACAGCGGTACTCGGATAAAGCCAATTACTCGAGCGAGTAGTGCTTATCCAAGTACGCTCGCTCATCTCTAATTAAAAGGTTTTTAATTGTGCTTGAGGGATTATGTGATCCCCCTTTTGAGCCCAGTCATGATATTTCTTTAAAATACCTATCTATAAAAGTTGCTTTTCTAGTTGCTATAACATCCGCTAGAAGGATCAGGAAACTACAGGCATTATCCTGTAAGGAACCATATCTAAAAATTCTAGACGACCGTGTAATATTTAGAATTTCTCCAGATTTTCTCCCAAAGGTTGTTTCCTCCTTCCACATACAGCAGGAAATAATCCTACCGTCTTTTTGTCAAAATTATAGAAATAAAAAAGAACAACGCCTACATAGCTTAGATGTACGTCGGGCTATAATATGTTACCTACAATCCTCCCAGTCATTTCGTCAATTCGAAAAAATATTTCTTCAATTTCAGGGTCCCAACAAGGAAAAAGCAGCATCAAAAGATACTATAGCTAGGCGGATCAAGCTAGCTATCCAAGAATGCTACAAAAATAGACACCTACTGGTTCCAGAAGGGATGAGGGCCCACTCCACTAGGGCCCTTGCCTTCTCTAGGGCCGAACGCAGGGAATTATCCGTGAGAAAATTGTTGCATTTTCCCAAAAACAATGGAGGAATTTCTGATTTTTGGTTTTTCCACCTCCCCACCCAAATTTTTTTATAAAAGTTATACAGCATAGGATATGTGCCCCGGGTACCATTAAAAAGTACAACTTGTCCCAAAAGAGCAAACCACATGTGGTTTTCCATGCGTAATGGCTCTTGCAATGCCAGAATAACAATCATTTGGCCCTTAAACCACAAAATAGGCTTGAAACTAAGATGTTAACATGAAAGATACGATTTATAGGGCAGGATATCTGAAGTACATTTGCTTTTGAATAACAGATTTTAATGGGAATTACCTACAATAATCATAATTTACTGGTTTTATTGCATAAGACATCACTTAGTAGCTGCTATAATTTTTTTTACAATTTGTAAATAACATGAGTTAAAGAAAATGTCTAAGTCTGTGTGTGACCTCTCTTGTGTCTTACAAGATTTATTTTCCGATTAAAACATCTCCCACATTCTGAACATGAAAATGGCTTCTCCTCTGTGTGAATTCTCTGATGCCTAACAAAAATTGATTTTTCTAGAAACCATTTCCCACATTCTGAACATGAAAATGGCTTCTCCCCTGTGTGAATTCTCTTATGTGTAACAAGAAATGATTTCCTTGTAAAACATTTCCCACATTCTGAACATGAAAATGGCTTCTCTCCTGTGTGAATTCTCTGATGTATAACAAAATAAGATTTGTTAATAAAACATTTTCCACATTCTGAACATGAAAATGGCTTCTCTCCTGTGTGAGTTCTCTTATGTATATTAAGATTTGATTTTCTTGTAAAACATTTCCCACATTCTGAACATGAAAACGGCTTCTTCTCTCCTGCGTGCGTTCTCTTATGTGTAAGATGATCTGATTTCTTTGTAAAACATTTCCCACATTCTGAACATGAAAATGGCTTCTCTCCTGTGTGAGTTCTCTTATGCGTAATAAGATGCGATTTCCTTGTAAAGCATTTCCCACATTCTGAACATGAAAATGGCTTCTCTCCTGCGTGCACTCTCTTATGTGTAAGAAGATGTGATTTCATTGTAAAACATTTCCCACATTCTGGACATGAATATGGATTGTCCTCTGTGTGAGCTCTTTGAGGTTTTCCCATGCTGTTATTTTCCTTATTAGTCTGTGATGAATCAGAAGATGGAACCTGTATAAGAGGATCAGATGATGGATTTTTGCTGTGAAGGGCTGAGGGGATATCTAGGATAATGGCAGGTACTTCATCTGTATATTGTGTGATACCACAATCTTCTGCTTTACAATCTGCAGATATCAGTCGTCCTTCTGAGATCCCGATCCCATCTGCCAAAAAAAACTGATTTTACTATTTCACAAGTTATATTGATATTATTAGATAGCACAGTAGCTTTATGGTTAACACTATGGACAATATCGGCATGGAGTTTGTATGTTTTTCCTGTGTTTGCATTGGTTTCCTCCCACACTTTAAAAAACATGCTATTATCCGGAGAATTTAAAAAGTGAAAGCTCAAACAGAACCCAAAATGCCAAGTGATGTAAATAGAGATGAGCAAGCATACTCGTTAAAGGCAGATACTCAAGTGATTATCGTCCTTTTCAAGTACCCGCCTGCTCGTCAGAAAAGATTCAGGTGCCAGCGGGGGTGAGCGGTGGGTTGCGGGAGTGAGCGGGGTGAGCAGGGGGGGGGGGGGGGGGGCGATAGGTCCTGGACAAGACAGTGCATTATTTGGTGACGGATCTATACCAGAGTCTACAAACGAAGCCTTCAGCTCAGATACCAGATTAGCAGATGCTGTCTTCTGGTAAAATGAAAGACAGATTTTATGTTTATATTTCTCCTTCTATTCCTGATGTTGATCAAAATATGTGCAAAAAAACATCACCAAAAACTGCAAATCTGAATCGAACTGAGGTTGCTATCAATAATATGGGGGCCCTGGGAGTTCTTTTAAAGCATGATTTTCTCTAAGTCCCTTTTGAGCAGAGTTCTTGACTCACAGCAGTAACCTTCGAATCTCCAAATTCCAGGTCTATATCTCCTCCTTCTGCAATCTGTCATCGGGGTCTATGGCTCCATGTTCTATTGTGTTAGCACCTAGTAGTATCATAGAAGACTAATAGGAGCTATTGGTTTTGAACTGAAAATTGGGCACTTTTACCTGATTAGTACTGACAGTGGATGATGAAGAAAGACTCCCACATATATTCCCCATCCATATTATAAATGCCCATCCTGTGTTATCTCCTATAACAGATCACATTGTCAGCCATATTTAGTTTGAACTCCGGCTGAATGGGGGAATATACAGCGGAAAATCTGACAGATCCCAGAGCTTATAAATCTACATAACTATCTGCAGCCGGTGACCGAGGAGAATCTGTGACTCTTCTCTGCTGCATGTAGTGGTTACTGCTCACCTGGGCGGTTACCTGTAGGAATCTCCTCTTTACACTCCTGTTTGATCCTCACATTTGTCTCTGTAGTATTAATATCGGTCAGATCTTCATCCTGATACAAAAGCTGTGAGACAAATATTGTAAAAGTTAGCAGATGGTTGGAGAAGTCGTGTGGAATGTTTTATGACATAATGACCTGACAAGAGTAGTTATCTCAGCCACATAGCTGCATGTCTAGAAGCCGGACATAGATATTAGATGGTGGCTCAATGACCCCCTGGATCCTCATACACATGTATATCCGGCATGGCTAGACACGCTGCACGTTGTCTCAGTGGAGGAGATCAGTGTCTACCGGACCCATCCACTGCTTGTCTTGGGGGAAATAAAGGAGCAGATAGATATAAATCCAACCTGTTGGCTCCTTATTCCCACCAGCAGTCTCCACCGCCAGAACACTGGGAGAAGATCCAGACAAGATGAAAGGTCTCTGGTCAGCGGTAATCCTGCCATCTCCACTGGCCTCATCACACAAGGAGAAGACATCTAATAAGACTGAAGACAAGAGCTTCACAGCCTTCTACAGATCAGAGGGACATCTCCATCTACCTGATGGTCCTGTGGAAGAAGAGGACGGGGATATCTCTCTGGTGAGCTTCTCTTACTGGATGGAACTGCAGGAAACACAGACAGACACTGAAGTCATTCTTTATATACAGATAATAAAGTCCCCGTGGATTTAGTCCTGTCTATTACCTGGTGATGGGAGTGGCTGGTGGGTCTCCATCATGGCCTCCTTGTACAGATCCTTGTGTCCCTCTAAATACTCCCACTCCTCCATGGAGAAATAGACAGCGACATCCTGACACCTTATAGGAACCTGATAACACAATATACAGTCATCACCCAGAAGCCTCCAGTGCTGTTACTGTATAATGTCCCAGCATTCCCTGCAGCATCACCTCTCCAGTCAGCAGCTCAATCATCTTGTTAGTGAGTTCTAGAATCTTCTGTACATTGATGTCCTCATGTATCAGGGGGTGAGGTGGGGACCCCCTGATTGGGCTATGGGGTCTTCCCCATCCATCACACACAGGTGCCCGACAGATATCTCTAGAGGTTTTTTTCACTACTGTGTAAACCTGTATTTGGATAGACATCCATAAATATTACTTATTAATAAACATTACTACAGTTATTTCAAGAGTCCATCACTTCTACAGTGACAACATCTGTCATTACCATATATAAGAATGAAGTAATGTGACATCATCAGAATCTCTCCTCTGTCCAATGATATCATCTGGTATTACCATAGAAAAGAATGATGTATCATAGAATCAGAATGGTAGAGTTGGAAAGGTCCTGTAGGGTCCTCTGGTCCAACCCCCTGCTCAATGCATGGTCACTAAATCATCCGAGACATATGTCTGTCCAGCCTCAGTTTGAAAATTTTCATTGAAGGAGAACTCACCACTTCTGGTGGCAACCTGTTCCATTCAATGATCACTCTCGCTGTCAAATAGCTTTTTCTAATATCTAATCTGTGTCCCTTACCTTTAAGTTTCATCCCATTGCTTCTAGTCTTTCCTTGTGCAGATGAGAATAGGGCTGATCCCTCTGCACTGTGACAGACCTTCAGATATTTGTAGACAGCTATTAAGTCTCCTCTCAGCCTTCTTTTTGCAAGCTAAACATTCCCAGATCCTTTAACCGTTCCTCATAGAACATGATTTGCAGACCGCTCACTGTATTAGTAGCTCTTCTCTAAACTAAATGCAGGAAGTAATGAAGTGCAGACAGCACTGCCTTTCCTCCGTATTCAGAGCGGGCAGGTAACATGCAAACGCCACCAGAAAGAAATCAGATCCACAGAGATTCCTTACGCATCCAATATTTAATAAAGAGATCGTGGCAGCATAAAGGTGCAAATTCAAAGCAAAGCTTTAATCCTCCCAAGTCAAATGAAATGACGTTTCGACATAAGCAGTCTTTATCAAATACTGCTTATGTCTGTACTGTATTTGATAAAGACTGATTATGTCGAAACGCCATTTCATTTGACTTGGGAGGATTAAAGCTTCGCTTTGAATTTGCACCTTTATGCTGCCACGATCTCCTTACTCTCTTCTCTAAACTAGCTACAGTTTGTCTATGTCTTTTCTTAATTGGGGTGCGCAAAATTGGACAGAGTATTCTAGATGAGGTCTGATCTAGGCTCTATGCTTCTCTTAATACATCCCAGAATTCTGCTTGCCTTTTTTGCTGTTGCATCACATTGTTGACTCATGTTCAGTCTGTGATCTATTAATACACCCAAATTCACTGGGGCAGAAAAAGGTCTGTTATCAGTATATAGCCCTTCACAGTAGACAGCATTAAAACTAATTTTATTCATGCAATTAAAATAGGGCTTCAAGTGGACATAAAAGCGACACGATAATTCCAAATAAAATAATTAATAAATCACCTGAAAGCGCTGTGGAATGAGTCGGCACTATACAAATTAAAAGATTTATATTTTAAAATAACAAAAGTAGCATAACCAGCAGCCCTGATGGTGGACTGCTGGCAAGTATTTAATTATATTAATAGAATATAGTTTTACTACAGTCTATACAGTGAAGGGCTATTGATATAACCAAGTCTTTTTCACATGTGCTAAGTTACTTACCTCAATTCCTTCCATTCTGTATGTGCTTTTTAAAAAATTTACTTGCCCAGATGTAGGACTTTGCATTTCTCCTTGTTAAATACCATTCTGTTAGTCGCCGCCCACTGTTCAAGCTTTTCTAGATCTTTTTAAATACTCTCTCTCTCTTCCTTAGTGTTAGCTATTCCTCCCAGCTTTGTGTCAGTGAATTTGATCAGTTCCCCATCAATTCACTCCTCAGATCATTTATAAAAATGTTGACCATCACTGGGCCTAGGACAGAGCCTTGTGGTACCCCACTTGATACATTCTTCCACTTGGATGTGCAGCCATTTATGATCACTCTTTGAGTACGATCACTCAGCCAGTTGTGAATCCACCTAACAGTTGCCTTGTCAATCCCACTAGTCATTTTTTTTCAATAGGGATGGTATGAGATACTTTGTCAAATGCTTTACTAAGGTCAATTATTAATAACATTTGTTATACTGTAATAGAAAGCCCTGTTGGTGTAATAGCGACAAATGTTATACACAACCTTTCTATATGTATGTAAGAACATGGCAAGTTGCAGACTATTCTAAACATATGCTTAGGTAGAGGAGGTGTGGTCTCCATGATGTAGTGGAGGGGAGTGACACGGCTGGTCATCATCAAGAACCAGAGACATTCAGCTGTTTTCATTCTTTTAAAACCATTGTATTTTCTTGTTTCGTCAGCTTTGACAAAGGCAGAAGTTGCTGATGAAACGCGTCGCTGCGGACAAGGCATTTCTATCTATGTGTCTCATGTTCTGAATATACATTTTCCATAAAGAAAGAAGTTGTGTTAAGAAGCTGGCAGCCTATCCTTTTTCGTATTCTTTACTGCTTGGACTTGTAGCTAGCCAAGGCTCCACACATGCTTTCAGCAGACTGAAGGATTGTTGCATTCAGGTGAGATGCTTGCGTTTGTATTTGGAAGTAACAGCTCCCTCACCATCTCCGTGTTTATAGATAACCTGGGTTCTTTTATTCCCTCAATATCGCAGGGAAGGTAAGTTAATGTAATGTGACATCATTAGAATTTCCCCCTCTCTAGTGACATCATCTGTTACAATCATAAATAAGAATGATGTAATGTGACATCATCAGAATCCCTCTCCTCTCCAGTGACATCATCTGTTATTACCATAGATAAGAATGATGTAATGTGACATCATCAGAATCTCTCACCTCTCCAGTAAGCTGAAAGAGTATCTCTAGGGTGAGATTTAATACACTCTCCGCAGTCTTATTTCTGTCGTTCTCCATCTTTGAACAGCAAAGGATCCTATATTCTTTAGGCCTAAATGGAAAGATGATGAAAATGTAAAAAACATAAACACAAATCCCATGTAAAAGAATGAAATTACTGGAGAGAATAAAAAATTCTCCTGAGTGACTGCAGTACCTATTGCTAAATGAGTACTCCAGCTCTGGACATCGCTGAGTCGCCAGCCGCAGCAAGGGCCGTAAGTAGCTTGTGGGGCAAAAGTTATGCAAAAATCCATTATATTTGTTCTGGAATATTGCATTCTTAGCCACATACCTTTGTTTGTCTGCCCGGGGGATAAAAAAGATGCCCCTCCCAGAACAAAGCTTAAAAAATGTGCAGAGTGCTGAAGAAGGCTGCCGGCCAAGTATGATAGGTCTCTTTGCAAGGCATGCCTAGCCAGGCTAGTTAAGGAGGAATCGGGGGGATTCCTAGAGGATGTTAGGAAGCTGGTTAAGGAGGAGGTACGGTCAGCTCTGACGTCGCAAACAGTGCCGCCGACAAGGGCATCTGGGGTTAGGTGCCACAAAAGGTCGTATTGTCCAGAAAAATATTTGGACTCCGAAAGAAGTTTGGTCGGGTCAGAGCTGGAAGAACCAGCGCCTGAGGAATCCTCGGATGAGAAAGACTACAAAAAATACCTGTTTCATCAGGAAGATTTAGCGGAGCTCATAAAATCGGTGAAGGACACCTTTAAGATGGAGGAACCCAGAGAGCCGTGTACAATCCAGGATGAGATCTTCGGCAGATTAGGGGAAGGGCGCAGGCATACCTTTCCAGTTCACAGCAATATTTCCAAGCTAATTTAAAAAGAATGGAAGAAACCCGATGTAGGATCCTTCTCCACCAGGGGACTTAAGAGGTGATACCCTTTTGTGGAGGAGGTGTGTGCAAGCTGTGAAGAAATACCCAGAGTCGACGTCCCGGTGGGTAAGGTGGCAAAAAGGACACCACTGCCCTTTGAAGACACCCCACTATTGAGAGATCCAATGGATCGGAAGACCGAGAGTCTCCTGAGGAGATATTGGGAAACAGCAGCTAGTACCCTCAGGCCAGGAGTGGCAGTCACGTGCATGGCCAGGACCCTGGGAGTATGGTTGGAGCAACTGGAGCTCCATATATCCAACAAGACCCCGAGAGAGCAAATTATAAATTCTCTCCCGATTCTAAAAGATGGCCCAAAATTTCCTGCCAGACACATCAGCGGAGACAGTGAAGCTCTCAGCAAAGGCGACAGCCCTATCCAATTCAGTCAGAAGGGTTTTATGGCTAAAGTCCTGGTCGGGCGATCTAGCCTCAAAAAACAAGTTGTGCTCGCTCCCATTATACGATCAATTCCTTTTTTTCCGAGACCTCGACAAGATTCTCAAGAAGGCAGCCGACAGGAAGAAGGGTTTTCCGGAAGAGAAAGAGCAAAAAGGGAAGACCTTTTTTCGGGGCCCCAACACAACATTCTGAGCCATATAGGGGCAAGGGCAAGACGGGCCTATGGAGTTACCCTAAAGGGGGTAGGGGGAAGAACTTCCTCTTTAAGCCCCATCAGGGGGACCCAACCAAGCAGAAACCCTGATGCCATCTTAGTGGGGGTGAGGCTGGGGGACTTTGCGAATCGATGAGCATCAATCTGCGAGGGCTCGTGGATTCCAGAGGTCCTACAGCAGGGATACCAGATAGAACTGGTGTTCCTCCCCAAAAGAAAATTTGTAACCAAGGGGAGGGGGGAGCTTTTAACCTCTCGGTGTGTTCCTGTCCAACCAGAAGGATGCTATCTCAGGTGGTGCTGTCGTGGAGACTCCTGAAAACCCGACTATCGGGTAGGTATAATCACCTTTTTTAACCCCTTAAGGGCATGTCCTATTTTGGGCTTAAGGATGCAACGATTTTTGGCGGATTTTACTCTCCATTTTTCAAAAGCCATAACTTTTTTGTTTTTCTGTCAACACTGCTATGTAAGCACTTGTTGCCAATTTGGGTACATAGACTATATTGTAAAACTTTTATTTTATTTTTTTTAAGCGTTAATTATGCAGCATAAATGAGACAATACATTTTTTTCTGCGGGTCAATACAATTACAACGATACCAAGATTCTTATATTTTTTAGGTTTTTTCACTTTTCTGCAATAAGATCCCTTTTTCTGGAAATCTTTTTTTTTTTCTAAATCGCTACATTCAATATCCTATAACTTTTTTATTTTTCCATGGACGGAGCTCTGTGAAGACTTATTTTTTGCGAGACGGGCATTTTGCCTCAGTTTTTTGCCGTGCAGGATAAAAAGCATGTTCAACTTATTGTACGTGACGTTACGGACACGACGATGCCAATTATGTGGGATTTAAAAAAAAATTTTCTTATGCTAATATGAGATAAAAGTCCCAAAAAAAGGACTTCTCTCCTGCAATGCCTTATTGCTTATTACAGCAATCATAAGCAATGGCAATACAGGAAGCCGGTATGTGGCATCCTGTTGCCATGGCAACCAGCCGGGCTCTCTGCGATTATATATCGCAAGAGCCTAATAACATCACAGAGGGAGTGCACTCCCTCTGTGAACCCTTCCCGTGCCGTGATCTACATAGATAGCGGCAGGGAAGGGGTTAGCAGCGGGAGACCGGCTACCATTTATAGCAGGTTCTCGCTGCCGGATAGCACAAGATCGCTTATGATCTCGCGCTATCCACGTGACGTAAGGGTACGTCCAGTTGTGGTAAGTACCCCGCTGACATGATGTACCCTTACATCATATGGAGGGAAGGGGTTAAAAAAAAGCTTAATATTTGCTATAACGGTAATACAAATTTTTTTTAACCATGCTTTTGTTATTCGTTGAATTCTTTGAATACAAACGCATTGAAGTAATGTTTCAATATTAGTTTTTTTACATGTATATTTTTTTATGTATTATATTTCTTATTTTCCAGAGTAATAATAGATTCAGAACCTTCAACTTTGTCCTCTACAGCTACAAGTGGTTAAAGTTTGAGGCAGAAAGACAAGATTTTCTGCCTGGATATATTGTTGTTGTTAGCCGTTAACGACCCTCAGTGACCCTAAAGGTGAGCTCCCTCCATGTCTTTTGGGTTTGCACTGTTTCTTCCAATTGTGCGATATCCATGCCAGTATCAGCTTTGACAGTATCAAGCCACTGTGTCCTTTGGTGGCCAGGTCTTCTTTTGCCCCCCATCCGTACAAGCATTGTAGATTTTTCTAGCGACTCTGGTCGCATAATATTAGGCTAGCTTATCAGACTTGCCTTCCCTTTGCTGTTTCTGGCAGATGCGGGCATCATCCTGCTTTCCACATAACATGAACACTTCTCGCCAGCATGTGAAGGGTTACCTTCCCCAGGGTTTTTGCAGTTCAGCTGTAGGGTATGGGCAATTACCTCCCTATTTAGCTGAGCTGGGAATCATCCCTCATTGCCTCAGTGTTGTTATTTGTCTCAGACACACAGCATAGGTCCTCTGTCCTATGCCTTTGTGTTAGGTTGTGCTGCAGGGATCTGTAGTACAATGGTTTCTAGGAGCACATTTCCACAGGTGTGGGATGATTGTGCTGGCTGGGTGTGGTTTGTTCAGGTCAGCCAATCTCCAGGGTCTGTGCTGATATATAGATACGGTCCTCTTTCAGTGGGGTGTCTAGGTTGAGCAGTCATGTTGTCTTCTCTGTGCAGCTTGCTGTGTGACTGGTGTACTGTTACCTTTGTGTTGAAGCTTGCTGTGTGAACTGTGTCCAGTACTGATGGATCATGTGTCTTGTTAGAGTAGGGACCGCAAGACACGAGGACCCTAGATGGCTGGATGGATGTTTGGTTATTTTTCAGTTCTATGTTATGCATGTCCACGGAATCCAGTCCGCGGTATGCAATTCTTTGTCCAGTTGGTGTTACTGTCAGCGCATCCAGCATGAAATCCATTTTCAGTCCCTATGTTTAGTCAATCCCCATCCTGGACACCAGTGTGTTGACCCGATGCTTATTTACTCACACGAATATAACACTTTGTCTGCGCTTACTCTGGATTCATATTTGTATTCATTTGTTTGCTGTCTCCCGATCTTTGTTCGGATCCTTTCTCTATTCTCATTGTCTGTGTGCAATTTTTTATTGCCTTCCTGTCCCTGCACCATTTCTTCCTCTGTGGCTTGTATTGCACTGTTCTGTGTCCATTTAAGGATAGTCAGGCCCGAGAGGAAGATCGTGGGACCGTCCTTGTTAGGGTGCCTACCCTGCTTTTAGGCATTACCCCCACTTTCCCGACTAGCAAAGGGTGAGATGTGCCCTCTGACCACCGAGGGTCAGTTGCCAAGTCTAACCCATAGGTTGGCACAGTGTATCCATACTCATAGTCCATAACAGTACACATAGAGCCTGCTGATCCCTCCCGCAGGGAACACTCAAAGTTGTTGCAGGAAATGGCACAGCATGTCATCTATGGTAGCAGTACAGCCTTTCACAACAGTTGCAACTGCAGCATCTTACCCTCAGTCGGCCTCTGCATCTGGGTCTGGCCCTCATCTGTCCACCTAGCCATGCTACAAGAGGAACCCAAACAATGCTGTGGGTTCCTCAGCCAGTGGGTTTTTCCATCAGCTAGAAAAACATTGCGTAGAGTGGATTTACTTTGTGTATCATTTTGCATATTCACACCACTAGTGCTGGATATGGTCTGCATAATAGTATGTACATAGAGGGAGATGAAGCAGATGCAGTATATAAAGCAGGGCATTGCTTACCCTTCCCAGTTACAGAGTGAGATAAGATATTAAAAGTCCCATCAGAGGAGGCAAATACAACTGTTAGTGAGATGACTATGACTCCATGTTCTATCCTATATGTAGCCATTTTGTGAACAGGTAGCCATCTTCTATGCCTCTTTTCATATTCATTTGTCCTCTTTTAGAGGATTTATAGATATTAAAGCTACTCAAAAAGCGTTGAATGAATAACCAAAGCCAAAGCTACATGAGACAGCTCTGGCAGTCAGGTCAAGATGACGTGTTTCTCCATGCTTGCACATGTTCAAAAATATTCTCTCTAAACAACTTATTGTTTAGAATTACTTTACTTTTATGTTCTGAGAAGCTAATCATGTGTGAGTCTTCTGTCCTTGTGTGTGTTTGTCTGGAATTTAAATTCCTTTTCTTGCATATTTATATTGTGTTTATGTTTTATCGACCAATGGTAATAAATTAAGTTATAATAAATTTGAATTTATGTAATTGAAGCATGTGCCTCTATAAAAACTGCTACATGTCAATCAATAAACAGATATCACACCAAGTTGTGGTGTGCTCTGACAAGTTATTTCCTGAGCTTCGTTTATCTTCTAACTAAAAATTTGGACCCCAGCAGCATATCGTATAGCAAATAGTTTTGTTTGCACTAACACAACTGTAGATGTTTTCTGAGTATTTCTTACCAAGGTTGCAGGATTTGAACGAGCAAATTCCACTAATCTGATTGCCGGATCGTGCCATTTCTCAGTAAAGCAATCAAAATGGTCTAAGTGTTTTGTGCATTCCACGCAATCACCTCACCCAATATTCGCTATTGCCTCCAATGTTGCATATGAAGCAGTGTAGTGAGCTGGACTGGCGCTACAGAATAAAAGTACTTTACCTGCAAGTTAAGAGCAACTGTTCTAACTACCAGTGCATTTACCAAAAGGTAGTTATGCTGGACTTCATTTAATAAGAAGGGAGAGTCAAGACAGGGAATTAAATAGTTCATGGGAATTAGGCATTTCACGGTCGTAAATTCACGTAGCTGCTGAGTGAGGAAGAAAAGGAGGGGGTTTCTGGCTCATTTCAATGTTGCAGTTAGAAAAATATAACAGTGTTAGAAGACAGAAGTCAAGGAGGAGTTCAGAGGGAGGCTCTGAGCAATATGGAGTGGAGAGAGTGAGCAGGAAGCAGGGGGAGGAATGGCCCCAGCTAGGCTTCCTTCTCCTCTGTCCTCTTGTGAATGGAGACGTGTTATGTAAACTTTCAAGAAACCCTGTATACAGTTAATGACACTCAGCTCCTGTCTGCAAACCTGATGTTCAAACCAGCCTTCCAGCTCCGCTTGAATAAAGCAGCCACAGCATTGTCAAGCTGCAAAGCTCACAGATTTCCCAGAGGGTCCTATTTTGTGAGTACTAGAGATTATTAGGTCATGTCAGGTTGGCAAATTACAGTTAGTTGGATGATTGGGTTTGTCAGTCATAGTCAGATTCAGTCTCTCTAGCTAGTCTTCCCTTATCTCATGTGCCTCCTCAAAGTTTGCTTATCTGTGCATAAAGTGTTAAACTGTTTATACGCAAGTTGCATATGCAATTCTGGTGCTTAATATTAATGCAAACAGCCACGTGCCTGAAAGTAAATGGTGCGCCTGTATGTGTTAGTCTTATTTTGGTAGCAAGCATTTTTTATTGAGGCACCCATTTCCATTAGTCATCCAAATCCTGTTGTATACCTTCAACAGAATTTGCAAGATTACAAAGAACGTGTTGCACTCATCTTCACCATGACACGGCTCCTTAGCCACATCTCAGCAACCACTAAGAGAGTGCTGGCTTCTTCCTGCTTGTTGCACATTGCAGCTACAAGGTGCAAAGTGTTCACAGATACCCGCGTGCCATCATTAAGTGCACATGCACCACCAGCTTCTCATCTCCTCGTCATCACAACTCAGTTAAATGATAGACCAGACTGACAACAAACTAGCCTCCGCTATCACTGTCCTCCGCTTCTCCCGTCTGACTCCCCCACCACAACAGGAACTGATGTGCAGCACAACCAAAGTCCCAGGAACAGCAAGGAGCCAGCACAGCTGAGTCACAAACACCGGCCAGGAGAAACCCAAGCCAGCACAGCAGGTGGGAGCTCTCCTGGTGTCTCACATCACGCTGGGGGCCGCACTCCGACATGTCTACACCGGGATCTATTATTGTTACACGGTACATGTGTGTGACCACCGCATGCCACTTCAACATGTCTACACCGGGATCTATTATTGTTACACGGTACATGTGTGTGACCGCCGCCGGCATGCCACTTCTACATGCAATTTTATTTATTTATTTATTGGTTTAATAGACAGATTTATTACAGGATATGGACAGAAGCGTCTCACACACTTTGGGAGGACTCTTGTGGTCAGTGGTATTTTCTCCGGCGGTCGTGCTTGATGTGATCGTACTCCCAGATGTAGCTCAAAACTACATATCCCACCAGCACCATGGCGATGCCTCCGATGCCTCCCTTCTTCACATTGATATACTTGTTATAATAGCGCCCATAACCTCTGTGGACAGCGGCGGCGATCCCATTCGGAGTGAAGTTGCACGTGGAGAGCCAGTTAGGCAGCTGCCCGAGCTTTACATCCAGGAGACGCTTCTCTGCCAGGTTAGCTATCTTATCCGCCATTTTGTCCTCCGGAATGACACTCTGCAATTTTATTTATTTTAGAAAATCTACAAGAAATTAATATCTGTTTAATACAAAGTTACATGAAGGTGGACACAGCGGTCACAGGCGGTCAAGGCAACGTCAATCAGTATGCTGCCTGCTTCCAAGACGCCTCTAGGCGCACCTACTATTCAAGGTCTGTAACTCCTATAATTTACTGAACGTTAACTTTTTAAAATTTACAACCAAAAACCAAATGTTCGGCCTTTTGCATTCTGTTGATGTTATAAACATATAGTGGATAAGTTTACACCCCCCTGTTACAATGCCCGGTTTTTGTCATTCCCCTTCCATGTGACCCATTAGCTGTACAATCCCACTGGGAGAACAAACAGAAATCTTTTAGGGCGCAGTCAGATGAGCCTATACGCGCACAAAAAACACGCTGAAGGAAATGCATGGTCGGGCAAAGCTTCACATGCGCAGCACATGAGAGAGAAGAAGCCCCGCAGGGCTTTGGTATTTCGCCAGAGCAGGAAGAGATGGAGTGGAGCTATGGGGAAACCCCCTATAGCTCCGCTCACTGTCCCTGCTCTGGGAAAATCCCCCATAGCAGCGCTGAATCTCTCTTCTATGGGGAAATCCCTTGGGATTTCCCCACAGCGCAGAAAAAGGGCTGGGGCTAGCAGTACCTGACCCCCCTAGTCCCTTCCCTAGCCATACCCCTCCATAGTTTGCTATGGGGATTCTCACAAAAAATTCCTATAGCAAATCATGGGGAGCATGGCTAGGGGTGGGGCTAAGGGGGCACGCCCTGTTAGCCCCGCTACCTCCTCCCACGCTCTGGGGAATCCCTGTAACCCAACCCCCTCTCTCTCCCTGCTATAGAGAATTACCTTGAGGAGAGAGGTGAGGGGAGTCCCCTACTGCCTCCGATACTGGGGAATTGCCTAGTAGTCCCTTCATCCCTGCAGGACTGACAGGAGTTAACAGCGGGACATTTGAAAGGTTCTTCTTGCCAGAAGTACTTTTTAAATGCCCTTCTATAATCAGCGAGGAATCTATTCCCAGCACAGGAGTTTCCATTAACTTCTGCTCCCATAGGAGTCATTGGAAACTCCTGCCGGCACATCTCAGGTAGTTTAGGTGGGCGCTGTTTTGCACTGCAAATTTCTCACATATGAACGTACCCATTGGTACTTTTAGAAGTGTTGATTTGCCAGGCACCTCACACACGCTCGTCTGACTGCGGCCCTGGGTGGAAAATAAAACTGACAAAACTAAAATAATGTGTTTGCACAAGTGTTCACACCCTCTTATATTTATGGTTGTGTTCAGAATTAGCCAATCACATTTAAGCTCGCGTTAAAATAGCAGTCAGCACTCCGCTGCCATTATTTATAGTGATTCTGGGTTCCCCCATATAAAGTTCGACTCTTCTAGGAGGATTTTCCTGACATTTTCTTAGTTGATAGTAAAGATCTTACAGAAGATCAAAGGGGTCTGCTTGTTGGAAGGAGTCATCAGGAGGAGGGGCCAAAACATCTCTGAAACATTACATGTAATATGGAGCACAGGGGAGACCGTCAGCAAGAACCTAACAGTGACCTCACGAAGAACCGGACGTCCCTAAGAAACTGGTGAAAAGTCCATAGGGGAATTGATCCGGGAGGCCAAGAGGCCAACAGCAACATTAGAGGAGCTGCCGGAGTTTCTGGTGAGTCACAACCATGTCCCATTTTCTTCATATGTCGGGGCTGCAGTGAAGATGGTGGGGGCAACATTATGGGGGGCTTTTTATCTGGAACTGGGGCATTAGACACGGGGAGGAAATTATTAACAGTCCTAAATATCCATCCATTCTGGCCCAAAAACTTCAGTTCTCTGCTGGAAAGCTGGAGGAAATTCACCTTTCAGCACAACGACCCGAAGCAACAAGAGAACGTCCCACCAGAGCCCAGACCTGTACCTCATAACAGAACGGGTGGACTGAATAGGGCGCTACACACCAGAGCACAAACCTGAACCCCATAGCAAATCTGCAGGTGACCTGAAGAGGGCGCTACATACTAGGGCCCAGACCTGAACCTCATAGCTGAACTACAGGTGACCTGAAGAGGGCGCTACACACCAGAGTCCAAACCTGAACACGATAGTAGAGCCATTGGTAACCTAAAATGGCACTACACACTGGAGCCCGGACCTAAACCCCATAGCAGAGCTACAGGGGACCTGAAAAGGGGGCTACACACCAGAGCTCGGACCTGAACCCCATAACAGATCTATGGAGTTCCTGAAGAGGGTGCTACACACCAGAGGCCGGACCTGAACCCCATAGCAGGTCTGTGGGTGACCTGAAGAGGGCGCTACACACCAGAGGCCGGACCTGAATCCCATAACAGATCTATGGGGGACCTGAAGAGGGTGCTACCCACCAGAGTCCGGACCTGAACCCCATAGCATATCTCTGGATGACTTGAAGAGGGCGCTACACCAGAGCCAAGACCTGAACCCCATAGCAGATCTACGGAGGACCTGAAGAGGGCGCTACACACCAGATCCCAGACCTGAACCCCATAACAGATCTACAGGGGACCTGAAGAGGGCGCTACACACTAGGGCCCAGACCTGAACCTCATAGCTGAACTACAGGTGACCTGAAGAGGGCGCTACACACCAGAGCCCGAACCTGAACACGATAGTAGAGCCATTGGTAACCTGAAGAGGGCTCTACACACTGGAGCACGGACCTGAACCCCATAGCAGAGCTACAGGGGACCTGAAAAGGGGGCTACACACCAAAGCTCGGACCTGAACCCCATAACAGATCTCTGGGGGACCTGAAGAGGGTGCTACACACCAGAGGCCGGACCTGAACCCCATAACAGATCTATTGGGGACCTGAAGAAGGTGCTACACACCAGAGGCTGGACCTGAACCCCATAACAGATCTATGGGGGACCTGAAGAGGGTGCTACACACCAGAGCTCACACCTGAACCCCATAGCAGATCTGTGGATGACCTGAAGAGGGCGCTACACACCAGAGCCAGGACTTGAACCCCATAACAGATCTATGGGGGACCAGAAGAGGGTGCTACACACCAGAGCCCGGACCTGAACCCCATAGCAGATCTGTGGATGACCTGAAGACGGCGCTACACCAGAGCCAAGACCTGACCCCCATAGCAGATCTACGGGGGACCTGAAGAGGGCGTTACACACTAGATCCCAGACCTGAACCCCATAACAGATCTACAGGGGACCTGAAGAGGGCGCTACACACCAGAGCCCGGACCTGAACCCGATAGTAGATCTGTTGATGAGCTGCAGTGGGCGCTACACACCAGAGGTCGGACCTGAACCCCATAACACATCTATGGGGAACCTGAAGAGGGCGCTACACACCAGAACCCAGACCTGAACCCCATAACAGATCGATGGGGCACCTGAAGAGGGTGCTACACACCAGAGCCAAGACCAGAACCCCATAGCAGATCTACGGGGGGATCTGAAGAGGGTGCTACACACCAGAGCCCGGACCTGAGCCCCATAGCAGGTCTATGAGGGACCTGAAGAGGGCGCTACACACCAGAGCCCAGACCTGCGTCCCATAGCAGATCTGTGAGGGACCTGAAAAGGGTGCTACACACCAGAGCCCGGACCTCAACCCCATAGCAGATCTGTGGGAGACCGGAAGAAGGCGCTACACACCAGAGCCCAGAGCTGAACCCCATAGCAGATCTGCAGGGGGACCTGAAGAGGGCGCTACACACCAGAGCCCTGACCTAAACCCCATAGCAGAGCTACAGGGGACCTAAAAAGCGGACTACACACCAGAGGGCAGACCTGAACCCCATAGCAGATCTGTGGGGGACCTAAAAAGGGGGCTACACACCAGAGCCCAGACCTGAACCCCATAGTAGATCTGTGGGGGACCTGAAGAGGGCGCTACACACCAGAGCCTGGACCTGAACCCCATAACAGATCTATGAGGGACCTGAAGAGGGGGCTACACACCAGAACCCAGACCTGAACCCCATAGCAGATCTGTAGATGACCTGAAGAGGGCGCTACACACTAGAGCCAAGACCTGAACCGCATAGCAAATCTGTGGGGGACCTGAAGAGGGCGCTACACACCAGAGCCCGGACCTGAACCCCCCCAACAGATCTACGAGGGACCAGAAGAGGGCGCTACACACCAGAGCCCATACCTGAACCCCCTCCAACAGATCTACGGGGGACCTGAAGAGGGCGCTACACACCAGAGACCAAACCTGAACCCCCTCCAACAGATCTACGGGGGACCTGAAGAGGGCGCTACACACCAGAGACCAAACCTGAACCCCATAGCAGATCTGTGGGGGACCTAAAAAGGGGGCTACACACCAGAGCCCAGACCTGAACCCCATAGCAGATCTGTGGGGGACCTGAAGAGGGCGCTACACACCAGAGCCTGGACCTGAACCCCATAACAGATCTATGAGGGACCTGAAGAGGGGGCTACACACCAGAACCCAGACCTGAACCCCATAGCAGATCTGTAGATGACCTGAAGAGGGCGCTACACACTAGAGCCAAGACCTGAACCGCATAGCAAATCTGTGGGGGACCTGAAGAGGGCGCTACACACCAGAGCCCGGACCTGAACCCCCCCAACAGATCTACGGGGGACCAGAAAAGGGCGCTACACACCAGAGCCCATACCTGAACCCCCTCCAACAGATCTACGGGGGACCTGAAGAGGGCGCTACACACCAGAGACCAAACCTGAACCCCCTCCAACAGATCTACGGGGGACCTGAAGAGGGCGCTACACACCAGAGACCAAACCTGAACCCCATAGCAGATCTGTATGGAACCTGAAGAGGGCGCTACACACTGGAGCCCGGACCTAAACCCCATAGCAGAGCTACAGGGGACCTGAAGAGGGCGCTACACACCAGAGCCCAAACCTGAACACGATAGTAGAGCTATTGGTAACCTGAAGAGGGCGCTACACACTGGAGCCCGGACTTAAACCCCTTGGCAGAGCTACAGGGGACCTGAAAAGGGGGCTACACACCAGAGCTCAGACCTGAACCCCATAACAGATCTGTGGGGGACCTGAAGAGGGCGCTACACACCAGAGCCCGGACCTGAACCCCATAGCAGATCTATGGGGACCTGAAGAGGGTGCTACACACCAGAGCCCAGACCTGAACCCCATAGCAGATCTATGGGAGACCTCAAGAGGGCGCTACACACCAGAGCCCAGACCTGAACCCCATAGCAGATCTACGGGGGACCTGAAGAGGGCGCTACACCAGAGCCAAGACCTGAACCCCATAGCAGATCTGCGGGGGACCTGAAGAGGGGGCTACACACCAGAGCCCGGACCTGAACCCCATAGCAGATCTGCGGGGGACCTGAAGAGGGCGCTACACACCAGAGCCCGGACCTGAACCCATAGCAGATCTATGGGGACCTGAAGAGGGCGCTACACACCAGAGCCCGGACCTGAACCCCATAGCAGATCTGCGGGGGACCTGAAGAGGGCGCTACACACCAGAGCCCGGACCTGAACCCATAGCAGATCTATGGGGACCTGAAGAGGGCGCTACACACCAGAGCCCAGACCTGAACCCCACAGCAGATTTGTGGATGACCTGAAGAGGGCGCTACACCCCAGATGCTCTCACAAAGAAGAGTGGGCCAAGATCTCCAACTGAGGATGTGTCACCGACCCTCAGAGCCTGAATGGCGTCATAAGGTCACAGGGGACATCCACAGAGGATTACTTATAGAGTGTGCTTATTAATACATTATTCTAGTACTCACCTCCCTGCAGTCCTGATGGGGATTATCCTCCTCTCATCAAACACTCCTGCCCAGTGATTCAGAAAGGAGAGGACAGACAGACCTGCAGAGCCAGACGGCAGCCGTGTGCTTCCAGGACCTGTGATGATGTCACTGTGTGGGAGGAGCCAGGTATCACATGACCAGAGAAGATTAGTGAATGCAGAACTGTACTGTGATGGTTGTGATTCCTGTTAGATGAGCTGAAGAGAGCAGAATGTAGCAGATCTGTATGTGTGATGTGTGGGGGTCAAGATGGATGGAGTAGAGCTGTGTGTGTGATGTGTGGGGATCAGGATGGATGGAGTAGAGCTGTGTGTGATGTGTGGGGGTCAGGATGGATGGAGTAGAGCTGTGTGTGTGATGTGTGGGGGTCAGGATGGATGGAGTAGAGCTGTGTGTGTGTGTGATGTGTGGGGGTCAGGATGGATGGAGTAGAGCTGTGTGTGATGTGTGGGGTCAGGATGGATGGAGTAGAGCTGTGTGTGATGTGTGGGGGTCAGGATGGATGGAGTAGAGCTGTGTGTGTGATGTGTGGGGGTCAGGATGGATGGAGTACAGCTGTGTGTGTGATGTGTTGGGGGTCAGGATGGATGGAGTAGAGCTGTGTGTGTGATGTGTGGGGGTCAGGATGGATGGAGTAGAGCTGTGTGTGTGATGTGTGGGGGTCAGGATGGATGGAGTAGAGCTATGTGTGGGGGTCAGGATGGATGGAGTAGAGCTGTGTGTGTGATGTGTGAGGGTCAGGATGGATGGAGTAGAGCTGTGTGTGATGTGTGGGGGGGTCAAGATGGATGGAGTAGAGCTGTGTGTGTGATGTGTGGGGGTCAGGATGGATGGAGTAGAGCTGTGTGTGTGATGTGTGGGGGTCAGGATGGAAGGAGTAGAGCTGTGTGTGTGATGTGTGGGGGTCAGGATGGATGGAGTAGAGCTGTGTGTGATGTGTGGGGGTCAGGATGGATGAAGTAGAGCTGTGTGTGATGTGTGGGGGGTCAGGATGGATGGAGTAGAGCTGTGTGTGATGTGTGGGGGTCAGGATGGAAGGAGTAGAGCTGTGTGTGTGATGTGTGGGGGTCAGGATGGATGGAGTAGAGCTGTGTGTGTGATGTGTGGGGGTCAGGATGGATGGAGTAGAGCTGTGTGTGATGTGTGGGGGTCAGGATGGATGGAATAGAGCTGTGTGTGATGTGTGGGGTCAGGATGGATGGAGTAGAGCTGTGTGTGTGATGTGTGGGGGTCAGGATGGATGGAGTAGAGCTGTGTGTGATGTGTGGGGGGTCAAGATGGATGGAGTAGAGCTGTGTGTGTGATGTGTGGGGGTCAGGATGGATGGAGTAGAGCTGTGTGTGTGATGTGTGGGGGTCAGGATGGATGGAGTAGAGCTGTGTGTGTTATGTGTGGGGGTCAGGATGGATGGAGTAGAGCTGTGTGTGTGATGTGTGGGGTCAGGATGGATGGAGTAGAGCTGTGTGTGTGATGTGTGGGGGTCAGGATGGAAGGAGTAGAGCTGTGTGTGTGATGTGTGGGGGTCAGGATGGAAGGAGTAGAGCTGTGTGTGTGATGTGTGGGGGTCAGGATGGATGGAGTAGAGCTGTGTGTGATGTGTGGGGGTCAGGATGGATGGAGTAGAGCTGTGTGTGATGTGTGGGGGTCAGGATGGATGGAGTAGAGCTGTGTGTGTGATGTGTGGGGGTCAGGATGGATGGAGTAGAGCTGTGTGTGTGATGTGTGGGGGTCAGGATGGATGGAGTAGAGCTGTGTGTGTGATGTGTGGGGGTCAGGATGGATGGAGTAGAGCTGTGTGTGTGATGTGTGTGGGTCAGGCTGGATGGAGTAGAGCTGTGTGTGTGATGTGTGGGGTGGTCAGGATGGATGGAGTAGAGCTCTGCGTGATGTGTGGGGTTCAGGATAGATGGAGTAGAGCTGTGTGTGTGATGTGTGGGTCAGGATGGATGGAGTACAGCTGTGTGTGTGATGTGTGGGGGTCAGGATGGATGGATGGAGCAGAGCTGTGTGTGTGATGTGTGGGGGCCAGGATGGATGGAGTAGAGCTGTGTGTGTGTGATGTGTGGGGGTCAGGATGGATGGAGTAGAGCTGTGTGTGTGATGTGTGGGGGTCAGGATGGATGGAGTAGAGCTGTGTGTGATGTGTGGGGGTCAGGATGGATGGAGTAGAGCTGTGCGTGTGATGTGTGGGTGGTCAGGATGGATGGAGTAGAGCTGTGTGTGTGATGTGTGGGGTCAGGATGGATGTAGTAGAGCTGTATGTGTGATGTGTGGGGGTCAGGATGGATGGAGTAGAGCTGTGTGTGTGATGTGTGGGGGTCAGGATGGATGGAGTAGAGCTGTGTGTGTGATGTGTGGGGTCAGGATGGATGGAGTAGAGCTGTGTGTGTGATGTGTGGGGGGGAGGATGGATGGAGTAGAGCTGTGTGTGTGATGTGTGGGGGTCAGGATGGATGGAGTAGAGCTGTGTGTGATGTGTGGGGGTCAGGATGGATGGAGTAGAGCTGTGTGTGTGATGTGTGGGGGTCAGGATGGATGGAGTAGAGCTGTGTGTGTGATGTGTGGGGGTCAGGATGGATGGAGTAGAGCTGTGTGTGTGATGTGTGGGGGTCAGGATGGATGGAGCAGAGCTGTGTGTGTGATGTGTGGGGGTCAGGATGGATGTAGTAGAGCTGTGTGTGTGATGTGTGGGGATCAGGATGGATGGAGTAGAGCTGTGTGTGTGATGTGTGGGGGTCAGGATGGATGGAGTAGAGCTGTGTTTGTGATGTGTGGGGGTCAGGATAGATGTAGTAGAGCTGTGTGTGATGTGTGGGGGTCAGGATGGATGGAGTAGAGCTGTGTGTGTGTGATGTGTGGGGGTCAGGATGGATGGAGTAGAGCTGTGTGTGTAATGTGTGGGGTCAGGATGGATGGAGTAGAGCTGTGTGTGATGTGTGGGGGTCAGGATGGATGGAGTAGAGCTGTGTGTGTGTGATGTGTGGGGGTCAGGATGGATGGAGTAGAGCTGTGTGTGTTGTGTGGTTTAGTTGTTTAGTTGTTAACTTGTTTAGTCCAATGTCTTTGTTTTTCAGCAGAAAAACATGATAAAGCTGCGACGTTTCGCCCTCCACAAAGTCTTCTTCAAGCATGCAGCACAAAGACATTATGCCTCGATTTCTCTTACTACAAATACCCACACCCACATCAATATGCGAACAGACATCTCTTCAGTGCAGACAATGATTGGTCCAGATCCATACAATACAGCTGATGTCATGTAACTATAGTATAAGTTAATGCAAATAGTGCAACTTACTCACCGATACACCTCATGTCTGTAGCGTCCGCTACCTGCCACGGCACATGCGCCACTGAATAACCACTCACCATTCTGCCCTTACCCAAAATGGCCTTATCAGTACCAATGCGCATGCGTCATTACATCACACTGTGCGGGTATCATCGCTATGGGACGTCTCAAGGAACATACATCATAGCGTTCATTATCAAAAAGGAGCAGACGCCCCGGTAGACAATCAGTCAGCTTAATGCCCTTGTCCTAATTAGCTTGTATAGCGTGTAGCGCATGCCTAGACCTTATCATATTATTAGAGCGTTATCCCTACGGAGCGCCCCACAGATCATAATACTTCAAAAGTATAATTGCGCCAACGCCACCTCAGTAAGGGGAACAAATCTTCTATGTATTATAAATGCCCCAATATAGGAATAAAGCTAGACTAAATTGTCTGAAATCTAATTTAACCCCTTAGTAACCAAGCCTGCTTGCGCCTTAATGACCAGGCCAAATTTTGCAAATCTGACACGTGTCTCTTTAGCATGGAAAAAGACCTGAAAGGCTTTACAAATCCAAGCGATTCTGACATTGTTTTTTCGCCACATGTTGTACTTCATTTAGGTGGAAAAAAAAGACCAATAGAATTTGTGTTTATTTATTAAAAGCGCCAAAATTGGGAAAAGTTTGAAAAAATCGTCATTTTTTCACATTTCCAACTGCAATATCTCAAATATGTGCAAACATAATATAGAAATTTTTGCTAAGATTTATATTTCCATCCGTTTACTTTATTTTGGGCGCACATTGGAAAAACTTTCGTTTTTTTTTTTAACCATTTAGGAGACGTACAAATGTAACATTACTTTTCAGCATTTTGAGGAACACTTTGTTTTCCTACACCAATCCAAGATTGGAAAGGCTCATAGGAGTCAAAATGATAGATACCCCCACAAGTGACCCCATTTTAAAAACTACACCCTTTAACGTATTCACTGAGGGGTGTCATGAGAATTTTAACCCCACAGTTGTTTTTCAGGAGTCAATGCAATTTAGAAGAGAAAAACAAAAATTTCATATTTTTGCAAATATGTCATTTTAAAGGACTTTTTTCTATAGTACACATGAAAATTAGGATTTGCACCCCAGAATGGATACCCCTGTTTGTCCCGTGCTCAGAAACATACCCATTGTGGCCCTAATCTTACGTTTGGATGCACAATGGGGCCCAAAATGAAAGGAGCAATCGGTGGCTTTCGGAACAGAAATTTTGCTTGAAGGAGATTTAGGCCCCATTGCCCATTTGTAGAGCCATTGAGTGACCAAAACGATGGAGAACCCCCACAAGTGACCCTATTTTGAAAAGTAGACCCCTAACGAATTTATCTAGGGGTATGATGACTTTTTTGACTTCACAGTTTTTGAATGAATCTAAGCCAAGCCGAAGGAAAAAATTATGATTTTCATTTTTTTGGCAATTGTGTCAATTTAAAAACTGTTTTTTTTTGGAAAGTATACACAGGAATGAAGACGTTTACCCAAAAATGGATACCCCCGTTTGTCCCGTGTTCAGAAACATACCCATTGTGGCCCTAATCCACTTAAAGGAAACATAGCTAGGCCTATAATGGAAGGAGCACCTGTTGGATTTCAGGGTACAACGGAATAAATTCAGTCCCCATTGCCCACTTGTAGAGCTCTTGAGCGTCCAAAACAATAGAGAACCCCCACAAATGACCCCATTTTAAAAACTAGACCCCTTAACAAATTCATCTAGGGGTGTACTGCATATTTTGACCCCAAAGTATTTGAATGAATCTAAGCAAAGCAAAAGGAAAAAATTACGCTTTTCATTTGTTTGGCAATTTTGTCAATTTAAAAACAGGGTTTTTTTTACAGTGTACATAGGAATGAAGACGTTCACCCCAAAATGGGTACCCCCGTTTGTCCCGAGTTCAGAAACATACCCATTGTGGCCCTAATCTACTTACAGGACACATGGCTAGGCCCATAATGGAGGGAATGCCCGCTGGATTTCAGGGCAGTTGCTTTTTATAGATGGTCCCAGGGTGAGGATGGACAACTCCACACTGGATATGCAGTGGTCACACAAGAAGATGTCCTAAAAGCAGAAGCTCTGCTTCCGCCTGTCTCAGTACAAGAAGCGGAACTGAAGGCCCTCACTGAGGCGTGTAGAGTGGAAGAAGGTAAGATGGCAACCATTTACACTGATTCCCGGTATGCATTTGGCATAGCTCATGATTACGGCCCAACGTGGAAGGCCAGACAGTTTTTTACCTCAGCAGGATAGCCAATTAAGAATGGTGCAGCGGTGCAGAGTCTCCTGGAAGCCCTACTTCTACCTGACAAAGTGGAGAGCTCACACCAATTCCTACATCAGAGAAGCAAGAGGCAACGTCATCACAGACCACACAGCAAAGGCAGCGGCCCTCAAGCCGTGGAAGAAAAGAAGAAGAAAAGAAGAATTTGACAAAAATCTTGGACATTGACTGAACTTTGGACATTGACTAAACTTTGGACATTGATAAAAACTTTGGACTTTGATATGCTAAAGACTTTACAGTTACAAGCCAGCAAGGAAGGAAAAGACAAATGGACTTAATATGGGAGCAGCAGAAACAGGACGGTGTATGGCGAACAGTCAACAGAACTTGCCTACCACGGTCCCTGTGCCCCATGATGGCCCAGCTGATGCCCAGAAAGATGCACCTCTCAAAGTAGCAATGATGTCGACGCTTGAACAAGGACGGGTGGCTCCTGGGTTTTCTGTAGCTGCTGCATCATTTGTCCAATTTTGCATGATCTTTGCCTTAAGCAACAGGGCAGAAGTAAATTTGCCACATAACACTTGCCTAGACCACTCTACCCATTTCAGGGATTGCAAATTGGCTACACTCAGCTCCCACTTGTTGGGAAGTATGAATATGTGCTTGTTGTTGATTTCTTTTCAGGTTGGAGAGACCTACTCTGTTACCAAAGTAAATAAGCAGGTAACCGCACAGAAGCTCATGAATGAGGTAATCTGCAGATACGGGGTACCGGAAGTGATTGAGTCAACAAAGGTACACACTTCACAGGTGAAATAATACAATACATCATGTCTGCTTCGGGTATATCCAAGGCCTTTCACACACTTTACCATCCATAGAGTAGTGGGAAAGTAGATCCAAAAGGCAATGGAGGAAACAGGCAAATTTTGAATTGAGTGCCTTCCATTAGTTTTTCTTTTTCTCCGGAGGATACATGCCACAGTGGGAAATGATTGTCTTGTTAATTTTGTCATAGGTCTCTCCAAGGAATTGTCAATAACGCATTCTGTAGTCTCTGCTTCTCTCTCAGGTCCTACAGATGAGCGTTACAATCTGAAACCAGGTGACAGGTTCTATGTGAAAAAGTTTGAGAGAAAAGCCTGGTTTGAAGGTCCCTGCCAAGTGTTGTTCACCACCCCAACTGCAGTCAAGCTCGAAAGAATGTCCACTTGGATCCACACCTCGCACTGCAAAAAGGCCCTGGGTCCCGGAACACAGAACTCATGATCCTGCATATCCTTTACAGGCTATGGGCAGGGTTGGGGACCTGGGCGGAAGTGGCTGTCACAGTGACATTGTGGTACAATTCCTCTAACACACACAAGTAGCCACACACACCTTTAACTACTGTACACTAGCCCCCTGTTTCAGGGATCAGAACAAATTAATACAATCAATAAGACTACACTGAGGGTGAAAATCCAACACCGCATCGTGCTAAGAGAGAAATTGACAATCCAGGTGGCAGGTTTGATCCACATGTATATATATAGATGCAATAGGAGTGCCAAGGGGGGTGCCAGATGAGTTTAAAGCCAGGGATCAAGCTAAGGCCGGATTTGAGTCCCTGTTTGGAATAGTAACCATCAATAAGAATGTTGATATATATTACAACCAACAAAGGTTCGTGAACTATACGAGAGATGCACTTCAAGGGCTTGCTGATCAATTAGGCCCCACAGCCACCATGACTTTCCAGAACCGAATGGCTCTGGATATGATACTAGCCGAGAAAGGTGGTGTTTGTAAAATGATTGGTGAAACTTGCTGTACGTATATTCCAGATAATACAGGCCCCACAGGTAAAGTGACTATCGCAATAAAGAAATTGGCCACATTGTCAGAAGTTGCATGGACCGGACAATGGAAACAATTCTTGATGCAGATAGGAATAGGGATTCTGGTTACTCTTATCATACTCCTGCTACTTTCTGTCTGTATTGTGCCCTGCATAAAGCGCTCCTGTGCTAAGCTTACAGATCAGATGGTACCTGTCGCCCCCGTATATGTAGATGTAGAGACCCCAGGCAATGGCTATATGCCTATGATACAATAGAGCGATTTGTCCCCTTATGGATCTGTCTCAACAGAAACAGGGGTGACCACTCTAGTCTCCCAGCCATTAGAATAGAGTAGCATGTGTGTTGTAGATCCCTTCTGTGTCTATTAGGTCTTCGCGTTTAGTTAGTTAGGATTAGTTGTCGGGGAAGGGATTAGCCCTTGGACAGCTGACCAACAATGATAGGTAGGGCATAGATCATAAGCTAGAGATAGGGAAAGCAAACCTTACCCCGCCCTGTAGAAGTTATAAAGTATCGTTTATTTTGAGACAGTTTCTAGGGAGGATTGAGAAAGTACAGGCTCATAATATGGAAGAATCTGTCTCAAAATGGCCACTAGATACAAAATGGAGCATTATAAGATGTAAATAAGCTTGTGCGTAGTGAAACAATAATTCAAGCAGAAATAGCTTTAGAGCATGAGATTCGGTGCAATGTGTAATGATTTGTCTCTGTTCTTTTTCATGAGAACCAAGTCTGGACACAGTTGTTATCAAAAGAAGCCCTCCCACACCTCCATTCGGAGACTTGGACAAAAGGAACTGACTGTACTACAGCCTCCTGAATCACAAAGTGGATACAAGGGAGAACCAGGGAGGACCAGATAACGCTGGGAGAAACAGACATTTGAAGAACATTACATATATATTCTCACTACGCTGATTGCTGAACAATGCATGATTCTTAATGTTTTTCTAACCCAATGAGATCAACGCCGTGACTAATGACGTATTCCTTTCCTGTATTAGAACTATACCAAAGTGAATAAACTTTCAGTGTACGCACGCCTTAAACAGAGTGAGCTGTATATCTGCCGCGGCTCAACTCTGCGTATCTGTGGGAACTGATAACTATCTTTGTGTAGTTTTTGGCCTCCTTGATGCATCCACATACGAACTAATTTGAACCTCAAGACTTGAAAGGTTATGTGGCCGTGCAGCGGTCCTTAACATATTGTGAGACGGTGACCGGCAAGGTGCTGGAGGGCAGGTATATTTTGCCCAGGATGCTCTCCCATGCTGCTTTGGGGAGCGCTTGGGCAGATACGTGCCACCGAGCAGCCTGGGCTCAGTGGAGGAAGCCGGCAGTATAGTGTTAGTAGCATTAAGCTACTAACACGTTGTAGTAAGTAAGTGGCTCCAAGCCGCATAATCCGGGCCGGCTTTTCCTGGAGTGACCAAAGTGAAGGGTGGGATGGTCACTCCCACGTACCAGGTGGGGCTGGTACCAGGCCTTATAAAGCCTGGGCCTACAGGGCCAGGGGAAGAGCTGAGACCTTTGCAGGTCTGAGAGTCCTGGCTGGCGGTGTGCAGGAGCCATTTGTTACCAGTGTGTAGACAGGGACGCTCCATGTATAGTAAGCGCTCAGACGAGCAGGATTTACGTTATGTTTGCCTGATGTTAAGGCCTGTATTTTGCTTTTGTTTGCTTGGAAACAAACCCAGGCAAAGCCTGGACTAAAGACTTTATCGCAAGTGTCACTGTCTCTGACTGCTTATGCCCAGGTTGCTACCGATCCTAAACGCTAATCCCTCACAATATCAAGTAGATAAATCCACTTTCATTCCAAAGCCTTCAACTTGCCTTCCCAGTCGCCTACCCTATATAATTTTGGAACCTCATCTATCACTCTAAAGTAAACCTGAATTGACTGATAGAGTGTTCTGCCTCCAAAAAATGTCTAGCCCCCGGCACATCTTTGTTTTTAGTGTGTATTGTGCTCTTATGTTTTGAGACACGTTGGCAGACTTCCATGGTGGTTTCCCCTATGTAGAGCAACCCATGGGGCAGACCACCATGTAGATTACAAAGGAAGAATTACAGGAAAACCTTCCCCGTATATTAAACCTCTGACCAGTTGTAGGATGAGTAAACTAATGCCCTTTAATGAGATTGCCACACAAGGCACATCCCATACATGGGTAGCAACCTTGTTCATGTAAGATCCCTCTCATATCTTTTCCAAACATTAACCTATCTGTCCGAACAGTCCTATCACGGATATTATAACCCCGGCGGCAAGCCATAAGGGGAGGCAAAACAAACTCCCTGATGTTAGGATAACACCCTGATAGGATACCCCAGTGTCTTCTCAAGATTTTTGAGATATCAGCACTTCTTGTACAATATGTTGACGGTATCCGACCGTTGTCCGGTTTTGTCTGCTTAGAACCCAGCAACTCTTGCTTGGGCTTCACTCGTGCCTGAGACCTAAATCCCCGAGCTAGTTTTTATGTATTGCCCCTAATAATAAATTTGGCAGTCATTTCATCCAATCTCAAGTCAACATTATCTTATCTACTATTCTCCTAACCCGGAGCATTTGACTCCATGGTAGAGACCTCAGGGTTCCCAGAGGATAAAAACTCTGGAAACTCAAAACATTATTCCTATCCGTCTGTTTTCTGTATAAATCTGTCCTCAAACGGTCTCCATCCCTGGAGACCACAACATCCAGGAATTGTACTGATGCCTGAGTAAAGTGTAAAAGAAACTTTTGTCTGCGCTTCTTGGGATGTGCCTCGTTCCCCACAAATGGCTCCGGATAACTCCAATCCAAACATAGGAATATTTATTGCAGAAATAAAAGACAGAGAGAATTCACCTCTCTTTACCAAAAACAAACAAATAGATGGAACATTCAATAAATATGCGCAACGCGTTTCGGCGTTAGCAAACGCCTTTATCAAGCATAGGATTTGTCTGACAATCATGTCTTTATATAATAAAAAGGACATACCATGTGGGTTGTTGAGAAGAAAAGGACCACCTCCATTTGTCTCCGGTGTATAGCGCCATTTTGGGCGTTTGTTAATGACAAGCTCTGGTCCATGATGTCATCACTAGGCTGCCGGGTCGTGCAATGCGCTCCTAAGAGTGCACCATGTGACCACGTTACGCCATGACGTGGCCACTCCTATTAGGGCTGTGGAACGCTCATTGCGTTCCACCATGTCACAACACAAGGTTATGGGGTTACGCTCCATGGAGCGCATCACATGCCCGCGTCACTTCATGACGCGGCCCCTCCCATTCTGTCATGTGAAGCGCACGTTGCGTTCCATTGAGCTAAAGCGCTAAAGAATATTGAAGGCATCACTAAAGTAATGCACCAAACATGTCAAATAACTATCAGTCTACGTCACACAGCCTTATAAGTGGACTACGGAACAAACCGCCATGAATATTTACATAGATTAAAACAAACCTATAATTATATTTCCCTGTTGTGAGGCAGGGAAAGAGGTATACTGGCTATATAGGCAGTCGGCTTTTTCCAAACAATTGTAAAAAAAATCTTTGGGCTGCCTGTGTCCGTGTTCAGTTTACTGCGTGTCTGCTGGGGGTAGTAGTAGTCGCTAACTATTACCCAGCTAGGTGTTACTGCAGCCTTGCGCATAATTTTTTCTGGCTGCACTGTGCCTTCAATAACCACAGTAATCCTCCAACAGGGAAATCCATATACAGGCTATATCACAAGCAGTGGGCTGTTTCCCAAAAATTGTAAAAAAATACTATATTTGGCCTGCCTGTGACCGTCTTCAGTTTACTGCGTGTGTGCTGGGGGTACTAGTCGCTCATTAATACCCAGCCTTGCGCATAATTGTTTCCTGGCTCTGCTGTGTCCGTTACATGATCGCCGTCATCCCGCCAGAGGGAAAGAGTATACATATATACGCTGCATACGGTGTCTGTCTGGTTTTTCACCTCACCATTTTAAAAAATTAAAGCAAAATACTTAAGGCCTACCACTGGCCTTTGGCTACTTGACTGGTTCTGCCCTGTGAATTCCAGCAGCTCAGTCATACGCACCTAGGTCTGACTACAGGCTTGCGCATAATTGTTTTCTGGCTCTGCTGTGCGTTCCATAAGCGAAGTCAGCCTCCAACCACAGGCCAATAAGCGGCACATTTAATTACAGCGTTCAGTTTCTGCTCTACTCGTAATACACCATGCTGAGGGGTAGGGGTAGGCCTAGAGGACGTGGACGCTGGCGAGGACGCGGAGGCCCAAGTCAGGGTGTGGGCACAGGCCGAGCTCCTGGTCCAGGTGTATCGCAGCCGACTGCTGCGGGATTAGGAGAGAGGCAAGTTTCTGGGGTCCCCAGATTCATCTCACAATTAATGGGTCCACGCGGTAGACCTTTATTAGAAACTGAGCAGTGTGAGCAGGTCCTGTCGTGGATGGCAGAAAGTGCATCCAGCAATCTATCGACCACCCAGTCTTCTACGCCGTCCACAGCTGCAACTCTGAATCCTCTGGCTGCTGCTCCTCCTTCCTCCCAGCTTCCTCACTCCATGAAAATGACACATTCTGAGGAGCAGGCAGACTCCCAGGAACTGTTCTCATGCCCCTGCGCAGATTGGGCAGCAATGGTTCCTTTCCCACCGGAGGAGTTTGTCGTGACCGATGCCCAACCTTTGGAAAGTTCCCGGGGTCCGGGGTATGAGGCTGGGGACTTCTGGCAACTGTATCAAGAGCTTTCAGTAGGTGAGGAGGACGATGACGATGAGACACAGTTGTCTATCAGTGAGGTAGTAGTAATTTCAGTAAGTCCGAGGGAGGAGCGCACAGAGGATTCGGAGGAAGAGCAGCTGGACGATGAGGTGACTGACCCCACCTGGTTTGCTAAGCCTACTGAGGACAGGTCTTCAGAGGGGGAGGCAAATGCAGCAGCAGGGCAGGTTGGAAGAGGCAGTGCGGTGGCCAGGGGTAGAGGCAGGGCCAGACCGAATAATCCACCAACTGTTTCCCAAAGCGCCCCCTCGCGCCATGCCACCCTGCAGAGGCCGAGGTGCTCAAATGTGTGGCAGTTTTTCACTGAGAGTGCAGACGACCGAGGAACTGTGGTGTGCAAGGTTTGTCGCGCCAAGATCAGCCGGGGAGCCACCACTACCAGCCTCACCACCACCAGCATGCGCAGGCATATGATGGCCAAGCACCCCACAAGGTGGGACGAAGGCCGTTCACCGCCTCCGGTTTGCACCACTGCCTCTCCCCCTGTGCCCCAACCTGCCACTGAGATCCAACCCCCCTCTCAGGACACAGGCACGACCGTCTCCCGGCCTGCACCCACACGCTCACCTCCGCTGTCCTCGGCCCCATCCAGCAATGTCTCTCAGCGCAGTGTCCAGCCGTCGCTAGCGCAACTGTTTGAGCGCAAGTATGCCGCCACGCACCCGCACGCTCAAGCGTTAAACGTGCACATAGCCAAATTGATCAGCCTGGAGATGCTGCCGTATAGGCTTGTGGAAACGGAGGCTTTCAAAAACATCATGGCAGGCGGCGGCCCCGCGCTACTCGGTTCCCAGTCGCCACTACTTTTCCCGATGTGCCGTCCCAGCCCTGCACGACCACGTCTCCCGCAACATTGTACGCGCCCTCACCAACACGGTTACTGGCAAGGTCCACTTAACAACGGACACGTGGACAAGCACAGGTGGACAGGGCCACTATATCTCCCTGACGGCACATTGGGTGAATTTAGTGGAGGCTGGGACTGCTCCCGTCCTACCCACCCCCCAGAATTGCGGGCCCCAGGTCGGTGTTGGTATCTGCGGCGGTGTATGCTTCCCCCACTAAACCATCCTCCTCCTTCTCCTCCTACGCAACCTCTGTCTCGCAATCAAGATGTGTCAGCAGCAGCACGTCGCCAGCATCCGGTGTCACGCGGCGTGGCAGCACAGCGGTGGCAAGCGTCAGCAGGCCATGCTGAAACTACTCAGCTTAGGAGAGAAGAGGCACACGGCCCACGAACTGCTGCAGGGTCTGACAGAGCAGACCGACCGCTGGCTTTCGCCGCTGAGCCTCCAACTGGGCATGGTCGTGTGTAACAACGGCCGTAACCTGGTGGCGGCTCTGCAGCTCGGCAGCCTCACGCACGTGCCATGCCTGCAGGGCCCACGTCTTTAATTTGGTGGTTTCTGAAAATCTACCCACGCTTGTTAGACCTGCTCGGAAAGGTGCGCCGGGTCTGCGCATATTTACGCAAGTCCAATACGGATGCTGCCACCCTGCGGACCCTGCAACATCGGTTTAATCTGCCAGTGCACCGACTGCTGTGCGACGTGCCCACACGGTGGAACTCTACGCTCCACATGTTGGCCAGGCTCTATGAGCAGCGTAGAGCTATAGTGGAATACCAACTCCAACATGGGCGGCGCAGTGGGAGTCAGCCTCCTCAATTCCTTACAGAAGAGTGGGCCGGGTTGGCAGACATCTGCCAGGTCCTTGGAAACTTTGAGGAGTCTACCCAGATGGTGAGCGGCGATGCTGCAATCATTAGCGTCACCATTCCTCTGCTATGCCTCTTGAGAAGTTCCCTGCAAAGCATAAAGGCAGACGCTTTGCGCTCGGAAACGGAGGCGGGAGAAGACAGTATGTCGCTGGATAGTCAGAGCACCCTCGTGTCTATATCTCAGCGCGTTTTGGAGGAGGAGGAGGGGGAGGAGCATGAGGAGGAGGGGGAAGAGACAGCTTGGCCCACTGCTGAGGTTACACATGCTGCTTGCCTGTCATCCTTTCAGCGTGTATGGCCTGAGGAGGAGGAGGAGGAGGATCCTGAAAGTGATCTTCCTAGTGAGGACAGCCATGTGTTGCGTACAGGTACCCTGGCACACATGGCGGACTTCATGTTAGGATGCCTTTCTTGTGATCCTCGCGTTACACGCATTCTGGCCACTACGGATTACTGGGTGTACACACTGCTCGACCCATGGTATAAGGAGAACCTTTCCACTCTCATACCCGAAGAGGAAAGGGGTTCGAGAGTGATGCTATACCACAGGACCCTGGCGGGCAAACTGACGGTAAAATTCCCATACGACAGCGCTAGTGGCAGAAGGCGCAGTTCCGAGGGCCAGGTAGCAGGGGAGGCGCGGAGATCAGGCAGCATGTACAGCACAGGCAGGGGAACACTCTCCAAGGCCTTTGACAGCTTTATGGCTCCCCAGCAAGACTGTGTCACCACTCCCCAGTCAAGGCTGAGTCGGCGGGAGCACTGTAAAAGAATGGTGAGGGAGTACGTAGCCGATCGCACGACCGTCCTCCGTGACGCCTCTGCCCCCTACAACTACTGGGTGTTGAAGCTGGACACGTGGCCTGAACTCGTGCTGTATGCCCTGGAGGTGCTTGCTTGTCCTGTGGCTAGCGTCTTGTCAGAGAGGGTGTTTAGTGTGGCTGGGGGAATCATCACGGATAAGCGTACCCGCCTGTCAACCGACAGTGCCTACAGGCTTACACTCATAAAGATGAACAAAGCGTGGATTTCCCCAGACTTCTCTTCTCCACCAGCGGACAGCAGCGATACCTAAACAATACGTAGGCTGCACCCGCGGATGGAAGCTTCGTTCTCTATCACCATCAAAAACGGGGACCTTTTAGCTTCATCAATCTGTGTATTATATTCATCCTCCTCCTCCTGAAACCTCACGTAATCACGCCGAACGGGCAATTTTTCTTAGGCCCACAAGGCTCAGTCATATTACTTTTGTAAACAATGTTTATACGTTTCAATTCTCATTAAAGCGTTGAAACTTGCACCTGAACCCATTTTTATTTTAACTGGGCTGCCTATAGGCCTAGTTACAATTTAAGCCACGTTAACCAAAGCGATTAATGGGTTTCACCTGCCCTCTTGGTTGGGCATGGGCAATTTTTCTGAGGTACATTAGTACTGTTGGTACACCAATTTATTTGGGCCCTCGCCTACAGTGTAATCCTAGTAATTTTTATGGGCTTCGCCTGCACTCATGCTACAGTAAGGTGTGTGGGGTTGGCCTACACTTTTGCTACATAAATCTAACTGGGGCCTTGTCTAGACTGCAACTACTGAAATGTGAAAGAGACTGTTAGCTCCCTAAACTGCTGCAACGGGAATGTTACTGTGGCCTATCTTGACTGCTACTACTACTGAAATGGAACTAATACTGTGCTCCCCCTATACTGCTGCTTCGGAATTGTTACTGGGGCCTGTCTTGACTGCTACTATTACTGAAATGGAACTAAGAGTGTGCTCCCCCTATACTGCTGCTAGTGATATGTTACTGGGGCCTGTCTGGACTGCTACTACTAAGACATGATGGTGGCGAGGCCATTTCCCACCAATGCGGTTACTGTTAAGGTGCATATAACCACAGACACGTGGAGAGGACACGTAGTGCCTCAAAAACATTCCCCTCCTCCTCCAACAATGAAAACATTCTTGGCAAATACCTTTGCATTGGTCCATCTGGTGGCAGTCCAAGAATTTCACCTTTACCGACACAACAAGAGAGCCCCCCCCACCATCCCCCCTCCACGGCCCACTTAATTCTGGCCACATTCCGAAAACTAAATAAATAAAACCGCGCTACTAGGACCCCATTCCCACCAACGCGGTTACTGTTAAGGTACATATTACCAGTCTGACTGGGGCATGCACTGTGGGCCGAAGCACACCTGCATTGTATGTGACGTTAGCTCTGCTGAGCAGGGCACTGCAATGGGATACATTTATGTACCGCTGATGGGTTCCAGGGAGCCACCCATGCTGTGGGTCCACAGGGACTTCACATTAGGGATTTGTACCTGCCAGTGTCTATATATTAAAAACACCGGTCAGACTGGGGCATGCAGTGTGGGCTGAAGACCACCTGCATTTAATCGGACGTTACCTCAGCTGTGCTGGGCAATGCAATGGGATATATTTATGTACCGCCGGTGGCTTCCTGGGACCCACCTATGCTGTCGATCCACACGGAGTTGTAACTGCATGTGTCTACTTATAAAGAACCCCAGTCTGACTGGGGCATGCAGTGTGGGCCGAAGCCCACCTGCATTAAACCTGACGTTACCTCAGCTGTGCTGGGCACTGCAATGGGATATATTTATGTACCGCCGGTGGCTTCCTGGGACCCACCCATGCTGTCGGTCCACACGGAGTTGTAACTGCATGTGTCCACTTCTAAAGAACCCCAGTCTGACTGGGGCATGCAGTGTGGGCCGAAGCCCACCTGCATTAAACCTGACGTTACCTCAGCTGTGCTGGGCACTGCAATGGGATTTATTTATGTACCGCCGGTGGGTTCCAGGGAGCCACCCATGCTGTGGGTCCACATGGACTTTACAATAGGGAGTTGCACCTGCCTGTGTCTATGAATTAAAAACCCCGGTCAGGTTGGGGCATGCAGTGTGGGCCGAAGCCCACCTGCATTAAACCTGACGTTACCTCAACTGTGCTGGGCACTGCAATGGGATTTATTTATGTACCGCCGGTGGGTTCCAGGGAGCCACCCATGCTGTGGGTCCACAGGGACTTCACAATAGGGAGTTGTACCTGCCTGTATCTACTTATAAAAAACCCCAGTGTGACTGGAGCATGCAGTGTGGGCTGAAGCCCACCTGCATTTAATCTGATGTTAGCTCTGCTGTCCAGGGCACTGCAATGGGATACATTTATGTACAGCCGGTGGGTTCCAGGGAGCCACCCATGCTGTGGGTGCACACGGAATTCCCATTGCGGAGTTGTACCTGCCTGTGACTATTTATAAAAAACTCCGGTCTGACTGGGGCATGCAGACACCTTGACAGAATGAATAGTGTGTGGCACATGGGTTCCCCATTGCTATGTTCACGTGTGCAGCTCCTGATGGAGGTGGCAAAGGATTGGATTTCTCATTGCTTCTGTACAGCATTGTGGGCTATCACCCCGCCCCTTTTAAAGAGGGTCGCTGCTTGGCCGTGCCAACCCTCTGCAGTGTGTGCCTGCGGTTTCTCCTCATGGCAGACGCACTTATAAATAGACATGAGGGTGGTGTGGCTATGAGGCAAGCGTGTGGCATAAGGGCAGCTGAAGGCTGCGCAGGGACACTTTGGTGTGCGCTGTGGACACTGGGTCGTGCGGGGGGGGGGGGGGTTGGGCAGCATGTAGCCCAGGAGAAGTGGCAGCGGAGTATCATGCAGGCAGTGATTGTGCTTTGTTGGAGGTAGTGTGGTGCTTAGCTAAGGTATGCCTTGCTAATGAGGGTTTTTCAGAAGTAAAAATTGTTGGGAGGGGGGGGGGCCCACTCTTGCGGCTTAATAGTGGGACCTGGGAACTTGAGATGCAGCCCAACATGTAGCCCCTCGCCTGCCCTATCCGTTTCTGTGTCGTTCCCATCACTTTCTTGAATTGCCCAGATTTTCACAAATGGAAACCTTAGCGAGCATCGGCGATATACAAAAATGCTCGGGTCGCCCATTGACTTCAATGGGGTTCGTTACTCGAAACGAACCCTCGAGCATCGCGAAAAGTTCGTCTCGAGTAACGAGCACCCGAGCATTTTGGTGCTCGCTCATCTCTAATTAAAAGGTTTTTTAACCCCCTGAGTGGCGGGTTTCCTACCACCCTGTAGTGCCCACCAGGGCAGGTTTTTTAAAATGGTCTAATCATTGAATTTCAACTAATTTTGCAGTTGCGTCTCAAGAGCCATAACTTTTTCATTTTTCCATTGACATGGCCATGTGAGGGCTTGTTTTTTTGCGGGGCAAGTTGTGATTTTTTAAACAGGGGGGAGGAAAAAAAAGAAATGGGGAAAAATGAAAAAAAGGGGCCATGTCATTAAGGGGTTAAATAATGCATTAACTTTCTTCTCTGGGTCATTACGATGCACACGGATACCACATGTGTGATTTGATTTTTGATTTTTTACCAAGTAAAGGGAGACAAGTGTTTTTATTATTTTTTTTAATAATTTTTTTTTTTTTTTGTACGTTTAGGGACTTCCACAGGGAACCATCAGGACCCCCTGATCACATTCTGGGAGTCCGATGGTGACAGCCCTTTACATGCTGCAGTGACTGCCCTTTACATGCTGCAGTCATATAGACTGCAGCATGTAAAGGGTTAACACAGCAGAGATCGGAGGTTTTCTCTGATCTCTGCTGTAAGAGCTAGTACCTAGCTGTCCTCTGACAGCCAAGCACTAGCTCTCCTTGCCACAGAGACAATCAGCTTGCTTCTGACAAGCCGATGGTCTCTATGGCGACCTATAAACAAAGCAGGAGACTTAGAAGCAGGAGATTGCCGGCAGATCGGCAATATCTTCTGCTGGTTTTTCAAAGCCCTTGCTTTGTTCTCTGTGGGAAAGTGCAGGCAGAGCACACTGTCACAGCTTGTGGCATTGTGCTCTGCAGCTCCCATAGTGATACATAGCCCGGAAATCTTCCGGGCTATATCGCTATGGGCAGTGGAGCTCGTCCCGGAAAATTTCCGGGCATGCCACTCAAGGGGTTAAAGGAGCAAGTAGGATGAAACCCTTTTTGAGAAATCTGGTCCCTTCTTGGGACCTCAATATTGTGCTTGAGGGATTATGTGACCCCGCTTTTGAGCCCAGTCATGATATTTCTTTAAAATACCTATCTATAAAAGCTGCTTTTCTAGTTGCTATAACATCCGCTAGAAGGATCAGGAAACTACAGGCATTATCCTGTAAGGAACCATATCTAAAAATTCTAGACGACCGTGTAATATTTAGAATTTCTCCGGATTTTCTCCCAAAGGTTGTTTCCTCCTTCCACATACAGCAGGAAATAATCCTACCGTCTTTTTGTCAAAATTATAGAAATAAAAAAGAACAACACCTACATAGCTTAGATGTACGTCGGGCTATAATATGTTACCTACAATCCTCCCAGTCATTTCGTCAATTCGAAAAAATATTTCTTCAATTTCAGGGTCCCAACAAGGAAAAAGCAGCATCAAAAGATACTATAGCTAGGTGGATCAAGCTAGCTATCCAAGAATGCTACAAAAATAGACACCTACCGGTTCCAGAAGGGATGAGGGCCCACTCCACTAGGGCCCTTGCCTTCTCTTGGGCCGAACGCAGGGAATTATCGGTGAGAAAATTCTTGCATTTTCCCAAAAACAATGAAGGAATTTCTGATTTTTGGTTTTTCCACCTCCCCACCCAAATTTTTTTATAAAAGTTATACAACATAGGATATGTGCCCTAGGTACCATTAAAAAGTACAATATGTCCCAAAAGAGCAAACCTCATATGGTTTTCCATGCGTAATGGCTCTTGCAATGCCAGAATAACAATCATTTGGTCCTTAAACCACAAAATAGGCTTGAAACTAAGATCTTAACATGAAAGATACGATGATTTATAGGGCAGGTTATCTGAAGTGTATTTGCTTTTTGAATAACAGATGTTCATTGGTAATTACATACAATAATCATAATTTACTGTTTCTATTGCATAAGACGTCACTTAGTAGCTGCTATGGTTTTTTTTTTTTTACAATTTGTGAATATCATGAGTTAAAGAAAATGGCTAATTCTGTGTGTGACCTCTCTTGTGTCTTACAAGATTTGTTTTCCGATTAAAATATTTCCCACATTCTGAACATGAAAATGGCTTCTCCCCTGTGTGAATTTTCTGATGCCTAACAAGAATTGATTTTTCTAGAAACCATTTCCCACATTCTGAACATGAAAATGGCTTCTCCCCTGTGTGAATTCTCTGATGTGTAACAAGAAATGATTTCCTTGTAAAACATTTCCCACATTCTGAACATGAAAATGGCTTCTCTCCTGTGTGAGTTCTCTTATGTATAATAAGACTTGATTTCATTATAAAACATTTCCCACATTCTGAACATGAAAATGGCTTCTCTCCTGTGTGAATTATTTTATGTGTAACAAGATGTGGTCTTCTTGTAAAACATTTCCCACATTCTGAACATGAAAACGGCTTCTCTCCTGTGTGCATTCTCTTATGTGTAAGATGATCTGATTTCTTTGTAAAACATTTCCCACATTCTGAACATGAAAATGGCTTCTCTCCTGTGTGAGTTATCTTATGCGTAATAAGATGCGATTTCCTTGTAAAGCATTTCCCACATTCTGAACATGAAAACGGCTTCTCTCCTGCGTGCATTCTCTTATGTGTAAGATGATCTGATTTCATTGTAAAACATTTCCCACATTCTGAACATGAAAATGGCTTCTCTCCTGTGTGAGTTCTCTTATGCGTAATAAGATGCGATTGCCTTGTAAAGCATTTCCCACATTCTGAACATGAAAACGGCTTCTTTCCTGCGTGCATTCTCTTATGTGTAAGAAGATGTGATTTCATTGTAAAACATTTCCCACATTCTGGACATGAATATGGATTCTCCTCTGTGTGAGCTCTTTGAGGTTTTCCCATGCTGTTATTTTCCTTATTAGTCTGTGATGAATCAGAAGATGGAACCTGTATAAGAGGATCAGATGATGGATTTTTGCTGTGAAGGGCTGAGGGGATATCTGGGATAATGGCAGGTACTTCATCTGTATATTGTGTGATACCACAATCTTCTGCTTTACAATCTGCAGATATCAGTCGTCCTTCTGAGATCCCGATATCATCATCTGCCAAAAAAAAACTGATTTTACTATTTCAGAAGTTATATTGATATTATTAGATAGCACAGTAGCTTTATGGTTAACACTATGGACAACATCGGCATGGAGTTTGTATGTTTTTCCTGTGTTTGCATTGGTTTCCTCCCACACTTCAAAAAACATGCTATTAGGAGAATTTAAAAACTGAAAGCCCAAACAGAACCCAAAATGCCAAGTGATGTAAATAGAGATGAGCAAGCATACTCGTTAAAGGCAGATACTCGAGTGATTATCGTCCTTTTCAAGTACCCGCCTGCTCGTCAGAAAAGATTCAGGTGCCAGCGGGGGTGAGCAGTGGGTTGCGGGGGTGAGCGGGGGGGAGTGGGGGGGGGGGGCGATAGGTCCTGGACAAGACAGTGCATTATTTGGTGACGGATCTATACCAGAGTCTACAAACGAAGCCTTCAGCTCAGATACCAGATTAGCAGATGCTGTCTTCTGGTAAAATGAAAGACAGATTTTATGTTTATATTTCTCCTTCTATTCCTGATGTTGATCAAAATATGTGCAAAAAACATCACCAAAAACTGCAAATCTGAATCGAACTGAGGTTGCTATCAATAATATGGGGGCCCTGGGAGTTCTTTTAAAGCATGATTTTCTTTAAGTCCCTTTTGAGCAGAGTTCTTGACTCACAGCAGTAACCTTCGAATCTCCAAATTCCGGGTCTATATCTCCTCCTGCATTCTGTCATCTGGGTCTATGGCTCCATGTTCTATTGTGTTAGCACCTAGTAGTATCATAGAAGACTAATAGGAGCTATTGGTTTTGAACTGAAAATTGGGCACTTTTACCTGATTAGTACTGACAGCAGATGATGAAGAAAGACTCACACATATATTCCCCATCCATATTATAAATGCCCATCCTGTGTTATCTCCTATAACCGATCACATTGTCAGCCATATTTAGTTTGTACTCCAGCTGAATGGGGGAATATACAGCGGAAAATCTGACAGATCCCAGAGCTTATAAATCTACATAACTATCTGCAGCCGGTGACTGAGGAGAATCTGTGACTCTTCTCTGCTGTATGTAGTGGTTACTACTCACCTGGGAGGTTACCTGTAGGAATCTCCTCTTTACACTCCTGTTTGATCCTCACATTTGTCTCTGTAGTATTAATATCGGTCAGATCTTCATCCTGATACAAAAGCTGTGAGACAAATATTGTAACAGTTAGCAGACGGTTGGATAAGTCATGTGGAATGTTTTATGACATAATGACCTGACGAGAGTAGTTATCTCAGCCACATAGCTGCATGTCTAGAAGCTGGACATAGATATTAGATGGTGGCTCAATGACCCCCCTGGATCCTCATACACATGTATATCCGGCATGGCTAGACACGCTGCACGTTGTCTCAGTGGAGGAGATCAGCGTCTACCGGACCCATCCACTGCTTGTCTTGGGGGAAATAAAGGAGCAGATAGATATAAATCCAACCTGTTGGCTCCTTATTCCCACCAGCAGTCTCCACCGCCAGAAAACTGGGAGAAGATCCAGACAAGATGAAAGGTCTCTGGTCAGCGGAAATCCTGCCATCTCCACCGGCCTCATCACACAAGGGGAAGACATCTAATAAGACTGAAGACAAGAGCTTCACAGCCTTCTACAGATCAGAGGGACATCTCCATCTACCTGATGGTCCTGTGGAAGAAGAGGACGGGGACATCTCTCTGGTGAGCTTCTCTTACTGGATGGAACTGCAGGAAACACAGACAGACACTGAAGTCATTCTTTATATACAGATAATAAAGTCCCCATGGATTTAGTCCTGTCTATTACCTGGTGAGGAGAGCGGCTGGCGGGTCTCCATCATGGCCTCCTTGTACAGATCCTTGTGTCCTTCTAAATACTCCCACTCCTCCATGGAGAAATAGACAGCGACATCCTGACACCTTATAGGAACCTGACAACACAATATACAGACATCACCCAGAAGCCTTCAGTGCTGTTACTGTATAATGTCCCAGCATTCCCTGCAGCATCACCTCTCCAGTCAGCAACTCAACCATCTTGTTAGTGAGTTCTAGAATCTTCTGTACATTGATGTCCTCATGTATCAGGGGGTGAGGTGGGGACCCCCTGATTGGGCTATGGGGTCTTCCCCATCCATCACACACAGGTGCCCGACAGACATCTCTAGAGGTTTTTTTCACTACTGTGTAAACCTGTATTTGGATAGACATCCATAAATATCACTTATTAATAAACATTACTACAGTTATTTCCAGAGTCCATCACTTCTACAGTGACATCATCTGTCATTACCATATATAAGAATGAAGTAATGTGACATCATCAGAATCTCTCCTCTGTCCAATGATATTATCTGGTATTACCATAGAAAAGAATGATGTATCATAGAATCAGAATGGTAGAGTTGGAAAGGTCCTGTAAGGTCCTCAGGTCCAACCCCCTGCTCAATGCATGGTCACTAAATCATCCCAGACATATGTCTGTCCAGCCTCAGTTTGAAAATTTCCATTGAAGGAGAACTCACCACTTCTGGTGGCAACCTGTTCCACTCAATGATCACTCTCGCTATCAAATAGCTTTTTCTAATATCTAATCTGTGTCCCCTACCTTTCAGTTTCATCCCATTGCATCTAGTCTTTCCTTGTGCAGATGAGAATAGGGCTGATCCCTCTGCACTGTGACAGACCTTCAGATATTTGTAGACAGCTATTAAGTCTCCTCTCAGCCTTCTTTTTGCAAGATAAACATTCCCAGATACTTTAACCGTTCCTCATAGAACATGATTTGCAGACCACTCACTGTATTAGTAGCTCTTCTCTAAACTAAATGCAGGAAGTAATGAAATGCAGACAGCACTGCCTTTCCTCCGTATTCAGAGCGGGCAGGTAACATGCAAACGCCACCAGAAAGAAATCAGATCCACAGGGATTCCTTACGCATCCAATATATAATAAAGAGATCGTGGCAGCATAAAGGTGCAAATTCAAAGCAAAGCTTTAATCCTCCCAAGTCAAATGAAATGACGTTTCGACATAAGCAGTCTTTATCAAATACAGTACAGACATAAGCAGTTTTTGATAAAGACTGCTTATGTTGAAACGTCATTTCATTTGACTTGGGAGGATTAAAGCTTCGCTTTGAATTTGCACCTTTATGCTGCCACGATCTCCTTACTCTCTTCTCTAAACTAGCTACAGTTTGTCTATGTCTTTTCTTAATTGGGGTGCGCAAAATTGGACAGAGTATTCTAGATGAGGTCTGATCTAGGCTCTATGCTTCTCTTAATACATCCCAGAATTCTGCTTGCCTTTTTTGCTGTTGCATCACATTGTTGACTCATGTTCAGTCTGTGATCTATTAATACACCCAAATTCACTGGGGCAGAAAAAGGTCTGTTATCAATATATAGCCCTTCACAGTAGACAGCATTAAAACTAAATTTTATTCATGCAATTAAAATAGGCCTTCAAGTGGACATAAAAGCGACACGATAATTCCAAATAAAATAATTAATAAATCACCTGAAAGCGCTGTGGAATGAGTCGGCACTATACAAATTAAAAGGTTTATATTTTAAAATAACAAAAGTAGCATAACCAGCAGCCCTGATGGTGGACTGCTGGCAAGTATTTAATTGTATCAATAAAATATAGTTTTACTACAGTCTATACAGTGAAGGGCTATTGATATAACCAAGTCTTTTTCACATGTGCTAAGTTACTTAGCTCAATTCCTTCCATTCTGTATGTGCTTTTTTTTAAAAAAATTTACTTGCCCAGATGTAGGACTTGCATTTCTCCTTATTAAATACCATTCTGTTAGTCGCCGCCCACTGTTCAAGCTTTTCTAGATCTTTTTAAATACTCTCTCTCTCTTCCTTAGTGTTAGTTATCCCTCCTAGCTTTGTGTTGTCTGCAAATTTGATCAGTTTCCCATCAATTCACTCCTCAGATCATTTATAAAAATGTTGACCATCACTGGGCCTAGGACAGAGCCTTGTGGTACCCCACTTGATACATTCTTCCACTTGGATGTGCAGCCATTTATGACCACTCTTTGAGTACGATCACTCAGCCAGTTGTGAATCCACCTAACAGTTGCCTTGTCAATCCCACTAGTCATTTTTTTTCAATAGGGATGGTATGAGATACTTTGTCAAATGCTTTACTAAGGTCAATTATTAATAACATTTGTTATACTGTAATAGAAAGCCCTGTTGGTGTAATAGCGACAAATGTTATACACAACCTTTCTATATGTATGTAAGAACATGGCAAGTTGCAGACTATTCTAAACATATGCTTAGGTGGAGGAGGTGTGGCATCCATGTGGTAGTGGAGGGGAGTGACACGGCTGGTCATCATCAAGAACCAGAGACATTCAGCTGTTTTCATTCTTTTAAAACCATTGTATTTTCTTGTTTCGCCAGCTTTGACAAAGGCAGAAGTTGCTGATGAAACGCGTCGCTGCGGACAAGGCATTTCTATCTATGTGTCTCGTGTTCTGAATATACATTTTCCATAAAGAAAGAAGTTGTGTTAAGAAGCTGGCAGCCTATCCTTTTTCGTATTCTTTACTGCTTGGACTTGCAGCTAGCCAAGGTTCCACACATGCTTTCAGCAGACTGAAGGATTGTTGCATTCAGGTGAGATGCTTGCGTTTGTATTTGGAAGTAACAGCTCCCTCACCATCTCTGTGTTTATAGATAACCTGGGTTCTTTTATTCCCTCAATATCGCAGGGAAGGTAAGTTAATGTAATGTGACATCATTAGAATTTCCCCCTCTCTAGTGACATCATCTGTTACAATCATAAATAAGAATGATGTAATGTGACATCATCAGAATCCCTCTCCTCTCCAGTGACATCATCTGTTATTACCATAGATAAGAATGATGTAATGTGACATCATCAGAATCTCTCACCTCTCCAGTAAGCTGAAAGAGTATCTCTAGGGTGAGATTTAATACACTCTCCGCAGTCTTATTTCTGTCGTTCTCCATCTTTGAACAGCAAAGGATCCTATATTCTTTAGGCCTAAATGGAAAGATGATGAAAATGTAAAAAACATAAACACAAATCCCATGTAAAAGAATGAAATTACTGGAGAGAATAAAAAATTCTCCTGAGTGACTGCAGTACCTATTGCTAAATGAGTACTCCAGCTCTGGACATCGCTGAGTCGCCAGCCGCAGCAAGGGCCGTAAGTAGCTTGTGGGGCAAAAGTTATGCAAAAATCCATTATATTTGTTCTGGAATATTGCATTCTTAGCCACATACCTTTGTTTGTCTGCCCGGGGGATAAAAAAGATGCCCCTCCCAGAACAAAGCTTAAAAAATGTGCAGAGTGCTGAAGAAGGCTGCCGGCCAAGTATGATAGGTCTCTTTGCAAGGCATGCCTAGCCAGGCTAGTTAAGGAGGAATCGGGGGGATTCCTAGAGGATGTTAGGAAGCTGGTTAAGGAGGAGGTACGGTCAGCTCTGACGTCGCAAACAGTGCCGCCGACAAGGGCATCTGGGGTTAGGTGCCACAAAAGGTCGTATTGTCCAGAAAAATATTTGGACTCCGAAAGAAGTTTGGTCGGGTCAGAGCTGGAAGAACCAGCGCCTGAGGAATCCTCGGATGAGAAAGACTACAAAAAATACCTGTTTCATCAGGAAGATTTAGCGGAGCTCATAAAATCGGTGAAGGACACCTTTAAGATGGAGGAACCCAGAGAGCCGTGTACAATCCAGGATGAGATCTTCGGCAGATTAGGGGAAGAGCGCAGGCATACCTTTCCAGTTCACAGCAATATTTCCAAGCTAATTTAAAAAGAATGGAAGAAACCCGATGTAGGATCCTTCTCCACCAGGGGACTTAAGAGGTGATACCCTTTTGTGGAGGAGGTGTGTGCAAGCTGTGAAGAAATACCAAGAGTCGACGTCCCAGTGGGTAAGGTGGCAAAAAGGACAACACTGCCCTTTGAAGACACCCCACTATTGAGAGATCCAATGGATCGGAAGACCGAGAGTCTCCTGAGGAGATATTGGGAAACAGCAGCTAGTACCCTCAGGCCAGGAGTGGCAGTCACGTGCATGGCCAGGACCCTGGGAGTATGGTTGGAGCAACTGGAGCTCCATATATCCAACAACACCCCGAGAGAGCAAATTATAAATTCTCTCCCGATTCTAAAAGATGGCCCAAAATTTCCTGGCAGACACATCAGCGGAGACAGTGAAGCTCTCAGCAAAGGCGACAGCCCTATCCAATTCAGTCAGAAGGGTTTTATGGCTAAAGTCCTGGTCGGGCGATCTAGCCTCAAAAAACAAGTTGTGCTCGCTCCCATTATACGGTCAATTCCTTTTTTTCCGAGACCTCGACAAGATTCTCAAGAAGGCAGCCGACAGGAAGAAGGGTTTTCCGGAAGAGAAAGAGCAAAAAGGGAAGACCTTTTTTCGGGCCCCAACACAACATTCTGAGCCATGTAGGGGCAAGGGCAAGACGGGCCTATGGAGTTACCCTAAAGGGGGTAGGGGGAAGAACTTCCTCTTTAAGCCCCATCAGGGGGACCCAACCAAGCAGAAACCCTGATGCCATCTTAGTGGGGGTGAGGCTGGGGGACTTTGCGGATCGATGAGCATCAATCTGCGAGGGCTCGTGGATTCCAGAGGTCCTACAGCAGGGATACCAGATAGAACTGGTGTTCCTCCCCAAAAGAAAATTTGTAACCAAGGGGAGGGGGGAGCTTTTAACCTCTCGGTGTGTTCCTGTCCAACCAGAAGGATGCTATCTCAGGTGGTGCTGTCGTGGAGACTCCTGAAAACCCGACTATCGGGTAGGTATAATCACCTTTTTTAACCCCTTAAGGGCATGTCCTATTTTGGGCTTAAGGATGCAACGATTTTTGGTGGATTTTACTCTCCATTTTTCAAAAGCCATAACTTTTTTGTTTTTCTGTCAACACGGCTATGTAAGCACTTGTTGCCAATTTGGGTACATAGACTATATTGTAAAACTTTGATTTTATTTTTTTTAAGCGTTAATTATGCAGCATAAATGAGACAATGCATTTTTTCTGCGGGTCAATACAATTACAACGATACCAAGATTCTTATATTTTTTAGGTTTTTTCACTTTTCTGCAATAAAATCCCTTTTTCTGGAAATCTTTTTTTTTTCTAAATCGCTGCATTCAAAATCCTATAACTTTTTTATTTTTCCATGGACGGAGCTCTGTGAAGGCTTATTTTTTTGCGAGACGGGCATTTTGCCTCAGTTTTTTGCTGTGCAGGATAAAAAGCATGTTCAACTTATTGTACGTGACGTTACGGACACGACGATGCCAATTATATGGGATTTTTTTTTAAAATTTCTTATGCTAATATGAGATAAAAGTCCCAAAAAAAGGACTTCTCTCCTGCAATGCCTTACTGCTTATTACAGCGATCATAAGCAATGGCAATACAGGAAGCCAGTATGTGGCATCCTGTTGCCATGGCAACCAGCCGGGCTCTCTGCGATTATATCGCAAGAGCCTAATAACATCACAGAGGGAGTGCGCTCCCTCTGTGAACCCTTCCCGTGCCGTGATCTACATAGATCGCGGCAGGGAAGGGGTTAGCAGCGGGAGGCTGGCTACCATTTATAGCAGGTTCTCGCTGCCGGATAGCACAAGATCGCTTATGATCTCGCGCTATCCACGTGACGTAAGGGTACGTCCAGTTGTGGTAAGTACCCCGCTGCCATGATGTACCCTTACATCATATGGAGGGAAGGGGTTAAAAAAAATCTTAATATTTGCTATAACGGTAATACAAATTTTTTTTAACCATGCTTTTGCTATTCGTTGAATTCTTTGAATACAAACACAGCGAAGTAATGTTTCAGTATTAGTTTTTTTACATGTATATTTTTTTAAGTATTATATTTCTTATTTTCCAGAGTAATAATAGATTCAGAACCTTCAACTTTGTCCTCTACAGCTACAAGTGGTTAAAGTTTGAGACAGAAAGACAAGATTTTCTGACTGGATATATTGTTGTTGTTAGCCGTTAACGACCCTCAGTGACCCTAAAGGTGAGCTCCCTCCATGTCTTTTGGGTTTGCACTGTTTCTTCCAATTGTGCGATATCCATGCCAGTATCAGCTTTGACAGTATCATGCCACGGTGTCCTTTGGTGGCCAGGTCTTCTTTTGCCCCCCATCCGTACAAGCATTGTAGATTTTTCTAGCGACTCTGGTCGCATAATATTAGGCTAGCTTATCAGACTTGCCTTCCCTTTGCTGTTTCTGGCAGATGCGGGCATCATCCTGCTTTCCACATAACATGAACACTTCTCGCCAGCATGTGAAGGGTTACCTTCCCCAGGGTTTTTGCAGTTCAGCTGTAGGGTATGGGCAATTACCTCCCTATTTAGGTGAGCTGGGAATCATCCCTCATTGCCTCAGTGTTGTTATTTGTCTCAGACACACAGCATAGGTCCTCTCTCCTATGACTTTGTGTTAGGTTGTGCTGCAGGGATCTGTAGTACAATGGTTTCTAGGAGCACATTTCCACAGGTGTGGCATGATTGTGCTGGCTGGGTGTGGTTTGTTCAGGTCAGCCAATCTCCAGGGTCTGTGCTGATATATAGATACGGTCCTCTTTCAGTGGGGTGTCTAGGTTGAGCAGTCATGTTGTCTTCTCTGTGCAGCTTGCTGTGTGACTGTTACCTTTGTGTTGAAGCTTTCTGTGTGAACTGTGTCCAGTACTGATGGATCATGTGTCTTGTTAGAGTAGGGACCGCAAGACACGAGGACCCTAGATGGCTGGATGGATGTTTGGTTATTTTTCAGTTCTATGTTATGCATGTCCACGGAATCCAGTCCGCGGTATGCAGTTCTCTGTCCAGTTGGTGTCACTGTCAGCGCATCCAGCATGAAATCCATTTTCGGTTCCTGTGTTTATTCAATCCCCATCCTGGACACCTTTGTGTTGACCCGATGCTTATTTACTCACACGAATATAACACTTTGTCTGCGCTTACTCTGGATTCATTTGTTTGCTGTCTCCCGATCTTTGTTCGGATCCTTTCTCTATTCTCATTGTCTGTGTGCAATTGTTTATTGCCCTTCTGTCCCTACATCATTTCTTCCTCTGTGGCTTGTATTGCACTGTTCTGTGTCCATTTAAGGATAGTCAAGCCCGAGAGGAAGATTGTGGGGCTGTCCTTGTTAGGGTGCCTACCCTGCTTTTAGGCATTACTCCCACTTTCCCGTCTAGCAAAGGTTGATATTTCCCCTCCGACCACCGAGGGTCAGTTGCCAAGTCTAACCCATAGGTTGGCACGGTGTATCTATACTCATAGTCCATAACAGTACACATAGAGCTTGCTGATCCCTCCTGCAGGGAACTCTCAAAGTTGTTGCAGGAAATGGCAAGCATGTCATCTATGGTAGCAGTACCACAGCCTTTCACAACAGTTGCAACTGCAGCATCTTACCCTCAAGCAGCCTCTGCATCTGGTTCTGGCCCTCATCTGTCCACCTAGCCCTGCTACAAGAGGAACCCAAACAATGCTGTGGGTTCCTCAGCCAGTAGGTTTTTCCGTCAGCTAGAAAAACATTGCATAGAGTAGATTTACTTTGTGTATCATTTTGCATATCCACACCACTAGTACTGGAAATGGTCTGCATAATAGTATTCACATAGAGGGAGATGAAGCAGATGCAGTATATAAAGCAGGGCATTGCTTACCCTTCCTAGTTACAGAGTGAGATAACATATTAAAGGTCCCATCAGAGGAGGCAAGTACAACTGTTAGTGAGATGAATATGACTCCATGTTCCATCCTATATGTAGCCATTTTGTGAACAGGTAGCCATCTTCTATACCTCTTTTCATATTCATTTGTCCTCTTTTGGAGAATTTATAGATATTAAAGCTACTCAAAAAGCGTTGAATGAATAACCAAAGCCAAAGCTACATGAGATAGCTCTGGCCGTGGGGTCAAGATGATGTGTTTCTCCATGTTCGCACATGTTCCAAAATATTCTCTCTAAACAACTTATTGTTTAGAATTACTTTACTTTTATGTTCTGAGAAGCTAATCATGTATGAGTCTTCTGTGCTTGTGTGTGTTTGTCTGGAATTTAAATTCCTTTTCTTGCATATTCATATTGTGTTTATGTTTTATCAACCAATGGTAATAAATTAAGTTATAATAAATTTGAATTTATGTAATTGAAGCATGTGCCTCTATAAAAACTGCTACATGTCAATCAATAAACAGATATCACACCAAGTTGTGGTGTGCTCTGACAAGTTATTTCCTGAGCTTCGTTTATCTTCTAACTAAAAATTTGGACCCCAGCAGCATATCGAATAGCAAATAGTTTTGTCTGCACTAACACAACTGTAGATGTTTTATGAGTATTTCTTACCGAGGTTGCAGGAGTTGAACGAGCAAATTCCACTAATCTGATTGCCGGATTGTGCCATTTCTCAGTAAAGCGATCAAAATGGTCAAGGTGTTTTGTGCATTCCACGCAATCACCTCACCCAATATTTGCTATTGCCTCCAATGTTGCATATGAAGCAGTGTAGTGAGCTGGACTGCCGCTACAGAATAAAAGTACTTTACCTGCAAGCTAAGAGCAACTGTTCTAACTACCAGTGCATTTACCAAAAGGTAGTTATGCTGGACTTCATTTAATAAGAAGGGAGAGTCAAGACAGGGAATTAAATAGTTCATGGGAATTAGGCATTTCACGGTCGTAAATTCACGTAGCTGCTGAGTGAGGAAGAAAAGGAGGGGGTTTCTAGATCATTTCAATGTTGCAGTTAGAAAAATATAAGTGTTAGAAGACAGAAGTCAAGGAGGAGTTCAGAGGGAGGCTGTGAGCAGTATGGAGTGGAGAGAGTGAGCAGGAAGCAGGGGGATGAATGGCCCCAGCTAGGCTTCCTTCTCCTCTGTCCTCTTGTGAATGGAGACGTGTTATGTAAACTTTCAAGAAACCCTGTATGCAGTTAATGACACTCAGCTTCTGTCTGCAAACCTGATGTTCAAGCCAGCCTTCCAGCTTCGCTTCAATAAAGCAGCCACAGCATTGTCAAGCTGCAAAGCTCACAGATTTGCCAGAGGGTCCTATTTTGTGAGTACTGGAGATTGTTAGGTCATGTCAGGTTGGCAAATTACAGTTAGTTGGATGATAGGGTTTGTTGTTGTGAGTCATAGTCAGATTCAGGCTCTCTAGCTAGCCTTCCCCTACCTCATGTGCCTCCTTAAAGTTTGCTTATCTGTGCATAAAGTGTTAAACTGTTTATACGCAAGTTACATATGCAAATCTGATGCTTAATATTAATACAGACAGCCATGTGCCTGAAAGTAAATGGTGCGCCTGTATGTGTTAGTCTTATTTTGGTAGCAAGCAATTTTATTGAGGCACCCAATTCCATTAGTCATCCAAATCCTGTTGTATACCTTCAACAGGATTTGCAAGATTACAAAGAACGTGTTGCACTCATCTTCACCATGACGCGGCTCCTTAGCCACATCTCAGCAACCACTTAGAGATTGCAGGCTTCTTCCTGCTTGTTGCAAATTGCAGCTACAAGGTGCAAAGTGTTCACAGATACCCGCGTGCCATCATTAAGTGCACATGCACCACCAGCTTCTCATCTCCTCGTCATCGCAACTCAGTTAAATGATAGACCAGACTCACAACAAACTAGCCTCCGCTATCACTGTCCTCCACTTCTCCCGTCTGACTCCCCCACCACAACAGGAACTGATGTGCAGCACAACCAAAGTCCCAGGAACAGCAAGGAGCCAGCACAGCCGAGTCACAAACACTGGCCAGGAGAAAACCAAGCCAGCACAACAGGTGGGAGCTCTCCTGGTGTCTCACATCACGCTGGAGGCCGCACTCCTACATGTCTACACCGGGATCTATTATTGTTACACGGTACATGTGTGTGACCGCCACCGACATGCGACTTCTACATGCAATTTTATTTATTTATTGGTTTAATAGACAGATTTATTACAGGATATGGACAGAAGCGTCTCACACACTTTGGGAGGACTCTTGTGGTCAGTGGTATTTTCTCCGGCGGTCGTGCTTGATGTGATCGTACTCCCAGATGTAGCTCAAAACTACATATCCCACCAGCACCATGGCGATGCCTCCGATGCCTCCCTTCTTCACATTGATATACTTGTTATAATAGCGCCCATAACCTCTGTGGACAGCGGCGGCGATCCCATTCGGAGTGAAGTTGCACGTGGAGAGCCAGTTAGGCAGCTGCTCGAGCTTTACATCCAGGAGACGCTTCTCTGCCAGGTTAGCTAGCTTATCTGCCATTTTGTCCTCCGGAATGACACTCTGCAATTTTATTTATTTTAGAAAATCTACAAGAAATTAATATCTGTTTAATACAAAGTTACATGAAGGTGGACACAGCGGTCACAGGCGGTCAAGGCAACGTCAATCAGTATGCTGCTGCTTCCAAGACGCCTCTAGGCGCACCTACTATTCAAGGTCTGTAATTCCTATAATTTACTGAATGTTAACTTTTTAAAATTTACAACCAAAAACCAAATGTTCGGCCTTTTGCATTCTGTTGATGTTATAAACATATAGTGGATAAGTTTACACCCCCCTGTTACAATGCCCGGTTTTTGTCATTCCCCTTTAATGTGACCCATTAGCTGTACAATCCCACTGGGAGAACAAACAGAAATCTTTTAGGGCACATACAGATGAGCCTATACGCGCACAAAAAACATGCCGAAGGAAACGCATGGCCGGGCAAAGCTTCACATGCGCAGCACATGAAACTCTGCCCATTCACTGGAGCAGCTGCGCATGGAGAAGTGTAGCTGCTCCACGAAGAGAGAGAAGAAGCCCCGCAGAGTTTCGGTATTTCGCCAGAGCAGGAAGAGATGGAGTGGGACTATGGGGAAACCCCCTATGGCTCCACTCACTGTCCCTGCTCTGGGAAAATCCCCCATAGCAGCCCTGCATCTCTATTATATGGGGAAATCCCTTGGGATTTCCCCACAGCGCAAAAAAAGGGCTGGGGCTAGCGGTACCTGACCCCCCTAGTCCCTTCCCTAGCCATAGCCCTCCATAGTTTGCTATGGGGATTCTCACAAAAAATTCCTATAGCAAATCATGGGGAGCATGGCTAGGGGTGGGGCTAAGGGGGCACGCCCTGTTAGCCCCACTACCTCCTCTCACGCTCTGGGGAATCCCTGTAACCCCACCCCCTCTCTCTCCCTGCTATAGAGAATTACCTTGGGGAGAGAGGTGAGGGGAGTCCCCTACTGCCTCCGCTACTGGGGAATTGCCTAGTAGTCCCTTCATCCCTGCAGGACTGACAGGAGTTAACAGCAGGACATTTGAAAGGTTCTTCTTGCCAGAAGCACCTTTTAAATGCCCTTCTGTAATCAGCGAGGAATCTATTCCCAGCATAGGAGTTTCCATTACCTTCTGCTCTAGAGATGAGCGAGCATACTCGTTTCGAGTAATTACTCGATCGAGCACCGCGATTTTTGAGTACTTCCGTACTCGCGTGAAAAGATTCGGGGGGCGCCGTGGCGGAGCGGGGGGTAGCAGTGGGGAACAGGGGGGAGCCCTCTCTTCCCTCTCCTCCCCACTCCAACCCCCCACTCACCCACGGTACCCCCCGAATCTTTTCGCCAGAGTATGGAAGTACTCGAAAATCGCGGCGCTAGGGCGAACAAGGGGCGTGGCCGAGTAAGTTCGCTCATCTCTATTCTGCTCCCGTAGGAGTCAATGGAAACTCCTGCCGGCACATCTCAGGTAGTTTAGGTGTGCGCTGTTTTGCCCTGCAAATTTCTCACATATGAACGCTTCCATAAGAACCCATTGGTACTTTTAGAAGTGTTGATTTGCCCCCCCCACCCCCCGGTCTGCCTGCGGCCTAGGGTGGAAAAATAAAACTGACAAAACTAAAATAATGTGTTTGCACAAGTGTTCACACCCTCTTATATTTATGGTTGTGTTCAGAATTAGCCAATCACATGTAACCTCCTGTTAGACAGCAGTCAGCACTCCGCTGCCATTATATACAGGGATTCTGGGTTCCCCCATATAAAGTCCGACTCTTCTAGGAGGATGATCCTGACGTTTTCTTAGTTGATTGTAAAGATCTTACAGAAGATCAAAGGGGTCTGATTGTTGGAAGGAGTCAGTCAGGAGAAGGGGGCCAAAACATTTCCGAGACATTACATGTAATATGGAGCACAGGGAGACCGTCAGCAAGAACCTAACAGTGACCTCACGAAGAACCGGACGTCCCTAAGAAACTGGTGAAAAGTCCATAGGGGAATTGTTCCGGGAGGCCAAGAGTCCAACAGCAACATTAGAGGAGCTGTCGGAGTTTCTGGTGAGTCACAACCATGTCCCATTTTCTTCATATATCGGGGCTGCCCTGAAGATGGTGGGGGCAACATTATGGGGGGGGGGGGGTAGGGTTATCTGGAACTGGGGCATTAGTGACGGGGAGGAAATTATTAACAGTCCTAAATATCCATCCATTCTGGCCCAAAAACTTCAATTCTTTGCTGAAAAGCTGGAGGAAATTCACCTTTCAGCACGACGACCCGAAGCAACAAGAGAACGTCCCACCAGAGCCCAGACCTGTACCTCATAACAGAACGGGTGAACTGAATACGGCGCTACACACCAGAGCACAAACCTGAACCCCATAGCAAATCTGCAGGTTACCTAAAGAGGCCGCTACACACTAGGGCCCAGACCTGAACCTCATAGCTGAACTACAGGTGACCTGAAGAGGGCGCTACACACTGGAGCCCGGACCTAAACCCCATAGGAGAGCTACAGGGGACCTGAAAAGGGGGCTACACACCAGAGCTCGGACCTGCACCCCATAACAGATCTATGGGGGACCTGAAGAGGGTGCTACACACCAGAGCCCGGACCTGAACCCCATAACAGATCTATGGGGGACCTGAAGAGGGCGCTACACCAGAGCCAAGACCTGAACGCTTATAGCAGATCTACGGGGGACCTGAAGAGGGCGCTACACACCAGATCCCAAACCTGAACCCCATAACAGATCTACAGGGCACCTGAAGAGGGCGCTACACACTAGGGCCCAGACCTGAACCTCATAACAGATCTACAGGGCACCTGAAGAGGGCGCTACACACTAGGGCCCAGACCTGAACCCTTATAGCTGAACTACAGGTGACCTGAAGAGGGCGCTACACACCAGAGCCCGAACCTGAACACGATAGCAGAGCCATTGGTAACCTGAAGAGGGCACTGCACACTGGAGCCCGGACCTAAACCCCATAGCAGAGCTATAGGGGACCTGAAAAGGGGACTACACACCAGAGCTCGGACCTGAACCCCATAGCAAATCTGCAGGTGACCTGAAGAGGGCGCTACACACTAGGGCCCAGACCTGAACCTCATAGCTGAACTAGAGGTGACCTGAAGAGGGCGCTACACACCAGAGGCCGAAACTGAACACGATAGTAGAGCCATTGGTAACCTGAAGAGGGCACTACACACTGGAGCCTGGACCTAAACCCCATAGCAGAGCTACAGGGGACCTGAAGAGGGCGCTACACACCAGAGCTCGGACCTGAACCCCATAACAGATCTATGGGGGACCTGAAGAGGGTGCTACACACAAGAGCCCGGACCTAAACCCCATAGCAGATCTGTGGATGACATGAAGAGGGTGCTACACACCAGAGCCCGGACCTGAACCCCATAGCAGATCTACGGGGGACCTGAAGAAGGCGCTACACACCAGATCCCAGACCTGAACCCCATAACAGATCTACAGGGGACCTGAAGAGGGTGCCACACACCAGAGCCCAGACCTAAACCCCATAACAGATCTGTGGGGGACCTGAAGAGGGTGCTACACACAAGAGCCCGGACCTGAACCCCATAGCAGAACTGTGGGGGACCTAAAGAGCGCGCTACACACCAGAGCCCAGACCTGAACCCCATAACAGATCTGTGGATGACCTGAAGAGGGTGCTACACACCAGAGCCTGGGCCTGAACCCCATTGCAGAGCTACAGGGGACCTGAAGAGGGCGCTACACACTAGAGCCCGGACCTGAACCTCATAGCTGAACTACAGGTGACCTGAAGAGGGCGCTACACATCAGAGCCCACACCTGAACCCCATAGCAGATCTGTGGATGACCTGAAGAGGGTGCTACACACCAGAGCCCAAACCTGAACACGAGAGCAGAGCTATTGGTAACCTGAAGAGGGCGCTACACAATAGAGCCCGGACCTAAACCCCATAGCAGAGCTACAAGGGACCTGAAAAGGGGGCGACACACCAGAGCCCGGACCTAAACCCCATAGCAGATCTGTGGGGGACCTGAAGAAGGCGCTACACACCAGAGGCCGGACCTGAACCCCATAACAGATCTATGGGGGACCTGAAGAGGGCGCTACACACCAGAGCCCGGACCTGAACCCCATAACAGATCTATGGGGGACCTGAAGAGGGCGCTACACACCAGAGCCCGGACCTAAACCCCATAGCAGATCTGTGGATGACCTGAATAGGGCGCTACACCAGAGTCAAGACCTATACCCCATAGCAGATCTACGGGGGACCTGAAGAGGGCTCTACACACCAGAGCCCAGACCTGAACCCCACAGCAGATTTGTGAATGACCTGAAGAGGGCACTGCACACCAGAGCCAAGACCTGAACCCCATAGCAGATCTAGGGGGACCTGAAGAGGGCGCTACACACCAGTGCCCAGACCTGAACCCCATAACGGATCTACGGGGGACCTGAAGAGGGCACTACACACCAGAGCCTGGACCTGAACCGCACAGCAGATCTGTGGATGACCTGAAGAGGGCGCTACACATCAGAGCCCAGACCTGAACCCCATAACAGATCTATGGGGGACCGGAAGAGGGTGCTACACAGCAGAGCCCGGACCTGAACCCCATAACAGATCTATGGGGGACCTGAAGAGGGTGCTACACAGCAGAGCCCGGACCTGAACCCCATAACAGATCTATGGGGGACCTGAAGAGGGTGCTACACACCAGAGCTGGGACCTGAACCCCATAGCAGATCTGTGGATGAGCTGAAGAGGGCGCTACACACCAGAGCCCGGACCTGAACCCCATAATAGAACTACGGGGGACCTAAAGAGGGCGCTACATAGCAGAGCCCAAACCTGAACCCCATAGCAGATCTGTGGGGGGACCTGAAGAGGGCGCTACACACCAGAGCCCAGACCTGAACCCCATAGCAGATCTGTGGGGGACCTGAAGAGGGCGCTACACACCAGAGCCCAGACCTGAACCCCATAGCAGGTCTGTGGATGACCTAAAGAGGGCGCTACACACCAGAGCCTGGACCTGAACCGCATAGCAGATCTGTGGGGGACCTGAAGAGGGCGCTACACACCAGAGCCCAGACCTGAACCCGATAGCAGATCTGTGGGGGACCTGAAGAGGGCACTACATACCAGAGCCTGGACCTAAACCGCATAGCAAATCTGTGGATGACCTGAAGAGGGCGCTACACATCAGAGCCCGGACCTGAACCCCATAACAGATCTATCGGGGACCGGAAGATGGTGCTACACAGCAGAGCCCGGACCTGAACCCCATAACAGATCTATGGGGGACCTGAAGAGGGTGCTACACACCAGAGCTGGGACCTGAACCCCATAGCAGTTCTGTGGATGAGCTGAAGAGGGCGCTATACACCAGAGCCCGGACCTGAACCCCATAACAGAATTACGGGGGACCTGAAGAGGGCGCTACATAGCAGAGCCCAAACCTGAACCCCATAGCAGATCTGTGGGGGGACCTGAAGAGGGCGCTACACACCAGAGCCAAGACCTGAACCCCATAGCAGATCTACGGGGGATCTCAAGAGGGCGCTACACACCAGAGCCCGGACCTGAACCACATAGCAGATCCATGGGGGACCTGAAGAGGGTGCTACACACCAGAGCTGGGACCTGAACCCCATAGCAGATCTATGGGGGACCTGAAGAGGGCGCTACATACAAGAGCTGGGACCTGAACCCCATAGCAGATCTGTGGGGGACCTGAAGAGGGCGCTACACACCAGAGCCCAGACGTGAACCCCATAACAGATCTGTGGGGGACCTGAAGAGGGTGCTACACACCAGAGCCCAGACCTGAACCCCATAGCAGATCTGTGGGGGACCTGAAGAGGGCGCTACACACCAGAGCCCAGACTTGAACCCCATAGCAGATCTGTGGGGGACCTGAAGAGGGCGCTACACACCAGAGCCCAGACCTGAACCCCATAGCAGGTCTGTGGATGACCAAAAGAGGGCGCTACACACCAGAGCCCAGATCTGAACCCCATAGCAGATCTGTGGGGGGACCTGAAGAGAGCGCTACACACCAGAGCCCAGAACTGAAACCCATAAAAGATCTGTAGGGGACCTGAAGAGGGCGCTACACACCAGAGCTCGGACCAGAACCCCAAAGCAGTTCTATGGGGGACCTGAAGATGGCGCTACACACCACAGCCCAGACCTGAACCCCACAGCAGATTTGTGGATGACCTGAAGAGGGCGCTACATACCAGATGCTCTCACAAAGAAGAGTGGGCCAAGATCTCCAACTGAGGATGTGTCACCGACCCTCAGAGCCTGAATGGCGTCATAAAGTCACAGGGGACATCCACAGAGGATTACTGATAGGGTGTGCTTATTAATACATTATTCCAGTACTCACCTCCCTGCAGTCCTGATGGGGGTTATACTCCTCTCATCAAACACTCCTGCCCAGTGATTCAGAAAGGAGAGGACAGACAGACCTGCAGAGCCAGACACCAGCCGTGTGCTTCCAGGACCTGTGATGATGTCACTGTGTGGGAGGAGCCAGGTATCACATGACCAGAGAAGATTAGTGAATGCAGAACTGTGCTGTGGTGGTTGTGATTCCTGTTAGATGAGCTGAAGAGAGCAGAATGTATCAGAGCTGTGTGTGTGATGTGTGGGGTCAGGATGGATGGAGTAGAGCTGTGTGTGATGTGTGGGGTCAGGATGGATGGAGTAGAGCTGTGTGTGTGATGTGTGGGGGTCAGGATGGATGGAGTAGAGCTGTGTGTGTGATGTGCGGGGGTCAGGATGGATGGAGTAGAGCTGTGTGTGTGATGTGTGGGGTCAGGATGGATGGCGTAGAGCTGTGTGTGTGATGTGTGGGGGTCAGGATGGATGGAGTAGAGCTGTGTGTGTGATGTGTGGGGGTCAGGATGGATGGAGTAGAGCTGTGTGTGTGATGTGTGGGGGTCAGGATGGATGGAGTAGAGCTGTGTGTGATGTGTGGGGGTCAGGATGGATGGAGTAGAGCTGTGTGTGTGATGTGTGGGGGTCAGGATGGATGGAGTAGAGCTGTGTGTGTGATGTGTGGGGGTCAGGATGGATGGAGTAGAGCTGTGTGTGTGATGTGTGGGGGTCAGGATGGATGGAGTAGAGCTGTGTGTGTGATGTGTGGGGGTCAGGATGGATGGAGTAGAGCTGTGTGTGTGGTGTGTGGGGGTCAGGATGGATGGAGTAGAGCTGTGTGTGTGTGATGTGTGGGATCAGGATGGATGGAGTAGAGCTGTGTGTGTGATGTGTCGGGGTCAGGATGGATGGAGTAGAGCTGTGTGTGATGTGTGGGGGTCAGGATGGATGGAGTAGAGCTGTGATTGTGATGTGTGGGGTCAGGATGGATGGAGTAGAGCTGTGTGTGTGATGTGTAGGGGTCAGGATGGATGGAGTAGAGCTGTGTGTGATGTGTGGGGGTCAGGATGGATGGAGTAGAGCTGTGTGTGTGATGTGTGGGGGTCAGGATGGATGGAGTAGAGCTGTGTGTGTGATGTGTGGGGGTCAGGATGGATGGAGTAGAGCTGTGTGTGTGATGTGTGGGGGTCAGGATGGATGGAGTAGAGCTGTGTGTGATGTGTGGGGGTCAGGATGGATGGAGTAGAGCTGTGTGTGTGATGTGTGGGGGTCAGGATGGATGGAGTAGAGCTGTGTGTGATGTGTGGGGGTCAGGATGGATGGAGTAGAGCTGTGTGTGTGATGTGTGGGGGTCAGGATGGATGGAGTAGAGCTGTGTGTGATGTGTGGGGGTCAGGATGGATGGAGTAGAGCTGTGTGTGTGATGTGTGGGGGTCAGGATGGATGGAGTAGAGCTGTGTGTGTGATGTGTGGCGTCAGGATGGATGGAGGAGAGCTGTGTGTGTGATGTGTGGGGGTCAGGATGGATGGAGTAGAGCTGTGTGTGATGTGTGGGGGTCAGGATGGATGGAGTAGAGCTGTGTGTGATGTGTGGGGGTCAGGATGGATGGAGTAGAGCTGTGTGTGATGTGTGGGGGTCAGGATGGATGGAGTAGAGCTGTGTGTGATGTGTGAGGATCAGGATGGATGGAGTAGAGCTGTGTGTGATGTGTGGGGGTCAGGATGGATGGAGTAGAGCTGTGTGTGTGATGTGTGGGGGTCAGGATGGATGAAGTAGAGTTGTGTGTGATGTGTGGGTTCAGGATGGATGGAGTAGAGCTGTGTGTGTGATGTGTGGGGGTCAGGATGGATGGAGTAGAGCCGTGTGTGATGTGTGGCTTCAGGATGGATGGAGTAGAGCTGTGTGTGATTGAGCTAATATATGGTTTTCTCCAGCAGGTTTCGGGGTATTCTGTAGCTTCCAAATTGTATAGTGTGCACACATCATCGACCAGATCAGACCCAAGTTATCAGTCTCATGTCCAAAATGGCTCTCTGGGCAGGAACGTCCAAATAGCCTCTTTTATTGCAAGACATAACACTTGCCCTTTATGGGCGTTTAACAGATTACATCAGTAACATATATATATTCTTATTCGCTGGGTTATATAGAATTCCCCTCTCCCCCTCTCCCCACCTCTCTCAAGTAGGAGCCTTTGTCTTAACAACATGTGGTCAAAACTGAAACTGAAAGTATCTCTTTGTTGGAGACGTTTCTGTGTGGGGGATGGGAAAGGACTGGGAAAACACTCAGTATTGAATACAAGCAATTACATATAACACTGTGATTTATCTCTTTCCTTATGCAGCAGAGTTCCACATTAGGCTGAAGTCACAAAACACACATCTTTTCACCATGCCATTGTCCAGCAATTACTATAATGAAATTATGCAGTTGTTAGCCTCTAAGAGTTAGGCCGCCTGCAGACGAGCGGGTCGGATCCGGCAGCGAGAATTCTCGCCGCGAGACCCGACCCGAGAGCCTGCAGGGACGAGCGCGTACTCACCCGCGCCTGGCGGCCCCGGACTGGTGCCGGCGGCCGGGTGAGTGCGTGCCCCGCACAAAAATAGGACATACCGCGGTTTGTTTGCCACGCGAGATTTCGCGCGGCCAAACCGCAGCCGTCTGCATAGGAGTGCGTATTGTAATGCACTCCTATGCAGACTTTCAGCGGCAGAAAAACCCGCGGGAAATACCGCCGCGGGATTTCCGCCCGTGTGCAGGCGGCCCTAAAGTCACTACAGCTGCGTAATACATCTAGTTTAGTACAAATCGATAGACATTTTACACTGACTAATCATCATGTCTATCACAACCCCCCCTTAAAATGTCTATCCTCTAACTCTTCCCGTCAAATTTTCACAGGTCTGTGCTCGTGAGCCTATAGTCGGAGCGCGTTGAAGGTTCGATTTAGGGTCTTCAAGGGGGTGTAGGACTTGTCCACTCCTTCTGGGGATGCATCCAGCAAACTCATTGTGGGAGCGGCTTTTCCAGCATCCGTTTCACATTTCTCTCTGACACAGGTGAAAGCACAGCAGACTAGAACAAAAAAGATAATCAGTTCACGTACAACAGCAATGCCCATCTGTGCCAGGATCCTTTACCACCCGCTCATCCATGGCGAGTACTGGTCCCAAAGGTTAGCTCTTTTTAGTTAGTGCGGTCAACTTCTTTAATGGCAACTGCGTCTTTACCCGCGGGTCACGTGTTGTCTGGAATGTAGGTACAAGTCTCCCCAATCATCTTACAGACACCCCCCTTTTTAGCTAAAATCATATCTAAGGCCATTCTATTTTGAAAAGTCATAGTCGAGGTAGGTCCTATTGGTCGACTAGTCCCTATAAGGCATCTCTAGTATAATTTATAAACCGCTGCTAATTATAATAAACATAATTAATCCAGTCAACATTTTATTTACCCTAATGATCAGGAAAATGGACTCGAATCTAGTTTTAACTTGGTCTCTAATTTTTAAAAGTCGTCAGGTACCCCCCTTGGCTATCCTATGACGTCAATGTACACGTGTAGGTCAAAACTACAACCAGGAGCCTCTCTTCTCGCTCTAGTATAATGTTACAATACTAGTAGTGTGCACAGGTACGCACGGCCTGGGACTCCCTGATCTTCACCCACACCAATGTCCCTCCTGGAGATAGTCCTAATGGTGAACACGTCCAGGTCGCCTCACCCTGACCCTAAACTACCTAGTGACAAGACTGGAAGGAACCGCCGTACCTATGCAGAAAACAAGGATAGACCAACATGACAGGATAACCACAAAACACAGACTGAGTTGGATCGAGATAAATTAACTATTGTGGGTAACCTCATTATCCTCAATGCTGTCTGACAGGATGTGGAGGAGCATAAGGGCTTTACTAAGGCACACTCCCCTGTCCAATTACCCTCCAGGCGGGTCCTCTACCTCATGTCTCCACAAAGCCAGTAAACGTCTCCTAAGGACTGGACCTGATTCTGCATCCATTCCCCTCCTATGGTACCGTAGGAGGAGCAATACCCGTTAGTGAGTTTCCCAAAAATTTCCCTCCACCCTGCCCATTTGCCTGGCAGGTGTAGTTTCCAAGGTAGTCAGTAATACTCTCTCCGGTGCAAAACACTTAAGTAGTTATAGAGTATTCCTTCTTCCACTTCTCACGGACAGTGTAATTAGCGGAAATGTTCGTGAAGAGACTAATAAACCACTGTTCAGCATCTACAGGGAGATTTAGGGGGACCATCCCCGAGTGTAGTCGGGCACTACCGCACACGCAACAGTTAGACTTGTTGCTCCTGTTAGCATTGTACCTCATCAACTCCAACCAGAGATTCTGGTCAGAGTAGCCAGTCGCTATTGTCAAGGTGTCCTCAAAGGTAGGGTTGACTATGATCATCATGTTCGTCAAGGTCTTTATCTTACGGCGGAGGGGGTTAATTATGGGCACGGGACTAAGTGTGGCTTCCATTTGGGTGCATCTACCATATCCCTTATTTTAAACTTCTCTAAGGGATCTGTCCTCCCGTACCGGTATGTCCCCAGACTGTAAGTCCCCCCGTCCCCCGGGCTTGGATCTCCCATGGTTAATGTAAAAACCACATTAAAACCAAGCAACATACTAAGTTCAGCCTTCCAATACCTGCTGTCCTTATTATTCTCAAGGAGGGTTATACGACTAATTAGGGATTTCCCGCTCTTATCTTTCTTATTTAAGGCACTTCGCGGTTTATAGGACCAGTCTGTTCCTGCGTTCCATCCCACTAATCCCCAATAACGGCAGTCTTCTCCCCAGACGTTATCAGTGGCGCAAACATATTGTATTCCCCGGGTATATAAGTCATATAACCAGCTGGGCTGGGCTAAAACTGGCCTGCGGTGAGATCTTGCGCCTAGACACGGGACCACAGTACAATAGTCGAAGGAATATGCGGCTACTTGAGCATTGGACGAGTTATACCAGAAGGTAACCATACCCTCATATTCTTCCGACTAAGGATTCCAGGTGCCACCCTCCTCTCTCACTAGCCCTAACCAGAGTAATGTCTTCGGCACAACTAAGACTGGTCTCCCGGATCTGAAGCTTTCTTACAGCATGAAGCGTGGATCCATGTAAGTCTTTCGGCTAGTTTCACAGCTGTGGCAGTAGTCAGAAGCACCTGGTAGGGGCCATCAAATCGGGGCTCAAGAGGGTGCTTCCTGAGGAACTTCTTGACGCACACCCAATCCCCAGGCTGCAAGATATGTGTCCCAGTGTCTGCCTCTGAGTCTGGAAGAGAACACCTGTGCATAGGCTTTGGTTAGTGCTTTAACAACGGAAATCACATACTTAGTCAACACATCAGATTGTAATTGTAACTACTGAGGATAGTAACAACCTAGCCTTGGGGCTAGCCCAAACAATCTCGTAGGGAGATAATGCATGATCCCCCCTGGGTTCATATCTAACACTGAATAGGGCTATTGGATGACAGTCTTTCCAAAGTGGCATCATTTTTAAGTATCTTACTTTTTAGCGTGCCACTACGTCTCTCCACCTTTTCACTACTCTAAAGGTGGTAGAGTATGTAAAAGGCCTGGGATACACCCAGAGCAGACATGACATGTTACATTCACCTGCGAAGTTTATACCTCTGTCTGACTCTGAATCACTTCTGGTACCCCATATTCACGATTTACCTCGTTCATGAGCTTCTTTGCGGTTACCTACTTGTTTGCCTTGGTAATAGGGTCGGCCTCCAACCTGCAAAGACATCAACAACAACAAGCACGTATTCATACTTCCCAACAAGTGGGAGCTGAACGTAATCAATTTGCAATCCCTGAAATGGGTAGAGTGGTCCCGGCAAGTGTGATGTGGCAAATTTACTTCTGCCCTGACTCACCTATGGCATAGATCATGCAAACTGGACAAATGATGCAGCAGCTACAGAGAACCCAGAAGTCGCCCGTCCTCTTTCAAGCGTCGTCGTCATTGCTGCTTTACTAGGTGGGTCTTTCTGTCCATCAGCTGGGCCATCATGGGATACAGGAACTGTGGTAGGCAAGTGCTGTTGACTGTTCACCATACGCTGTCCTGTTTCTGCTTCTCCCATATTAGTCCATTTATTCTTTCCTTCCTTGCTGGCTTGTAACTGTAAAAGTCTTTAGCATATCAAAGTCCAAATTTTTGTCAATGTCCAAAGTTTTTACCACTGACTCATGCTGTCAGTATCTTTTCTTCTTTCTTCCATGGCTTGAGGGCCACTGCCTTTGCTGTGCTGTCGGCGAGGGTGTCGCCTCTCGCTTCTCCAGTGTAGGAATCAGTGCGAACTCTCAACTTTGTCAGGTAGAAGTAGGGCCTCCATGAGACTCTGCACCACTGCACAATTCTCAATTGGTTGTCCTGCTAAGGTAAAAAACTGTCTGGCCTTCCATATTGGGCCATAATCATGAGCTATGCCAGATGCATACCAGGAGTCAGTGTAAAGGGTTGCCGTCTTACCTCTCACCACTCTACTCGCCTCAGTGAGGGCCTTCAGTTCCGCTTCTTGTGCTGAGACATGCGGAGGCAGAGCTTCTGCTTCTAGGACATCTTGTTGTGTGACCACTGCATATCCGATGTGGAGTCATCAATCCTCACCCTGGTACCATCTGCAAAAAGCTCAACATATACATTATCAACAGAGGTTCCGGTAACTGTTTGCATACCTGCAGTTTCTTACTGTATTAGTTCTAAATAATTGTGTTGATGTTGTATTTCACATGGCTCGGAATCTTGTAGCACAAAATCATTTATTTCCTTTTTATCTTATTTCATTTATTAATATTATTATTATTTTTTTAAACCCAATAGCTGATCTACAACACCTAGATCATCTATGACCCAGATCACCTATGCCTCCCCCCTTTTGAACCAGAATACTCAACGGAAAAAAAGAGTAATCGCGTTTAAACTAGTACAACGTTGAAAAAGGAAACCAAGAGGCACAAAAACAAGCACTTTGTAGGTCAAGGTGACATTGTACGCAGCGAAGTCTGAGCGAAAATCTCCTTAAAATTTTTTTTTTTTTTCTGGTCGCAGTTAGCATTTTTTAACACAAGGGGGCGTAACACAAGTAAAATTTTACGTCACCCAGTGTAATAGTATTTCAGGGAACGTCCAGTGTTTAACTTTCACTCTCCTGTCGGAATATAATTATAGCTTCAGTGTAGACTGACACTAGAATATACAAAAGACTTAAGGAAAAAACTAAAGAATACGGATGAATTAACATCCTACTCTGGGCAATTTAGTCCCTCTTTCTCACATAAAAAGTAAAATTACTTCATCAAATTGCGTGAAAAAGTTTGCTGGGTGACTATAGGGAAATTATTCCATCTGTAGGAGCCTTCCGTAACATCATCTGTCTGAACATCCATTGGAGAAGCAGGCAGTGGAAAACAGAGCTCCTGGGAACACACCATGAGAAGGCGTCCCCTGTCATGGATCCCTGGCCTCTGTCCCCCATGCATCAACTCCAATCTTCCATACACTATAAACCAGCTTAGTCATCTACTATGTCCCAAGCTGCATCTTCACAAAGGTTTGTTTCCCTGAACTTATCACACATCCAAAGTGGCCACATCTTAGAGTGTAACAAAGTCCGGTCAAACAAAACTTTACTTCAGACAATCATGAGGTTAGCACTGGATACAGTGGCATTGGGGAATGTAGGCCTCCCAAGTGCCGCAAAATGGCCGCCAGAGGCAGAAAGGGGCGGGGCTACAAATCTCCCAGGTGAGGCAACATGGCTGCTGGAGGAGGAAGGGCCAGGGCCGGAAGTAACATCACACACCCTGAAAGTGAGCACATGGGGGGGAAGTAATTTCAGGGTGGGGGCAGAGCTCACCACACTTGCTGCAGAAACATTGCAAGTGCGGCCGCCATTAAAGGCATTACAGTGTTCATGATACAGTCAATACACATCCCCCACTATATTTTCTCCTCTTGATTCTCTTTCCTACATTAAACCTTCTCCTAGCAATCTAATACACCTTTCTTTCTGCTTATCTGTCCATAACCCGACATTTCTTTCTGCAACTTTTCCTGATCCTTTTCTTTGTAAAACGTTTCTACATGTTTTGCATATTCCAAAACATCCTGCACTGATCCCGTATTCTATTCTGCCTGCTTATTCTATCCTATTTGAAATTTCTGAACACAGTAAAACTCCTTTACCAAATTCCACCCATCTCTTATATCCCTGTAAATCACAATGCACATTAACACTACAAAAGACAAAGAGAACAAACGGGTTAACTGGGAAATGCTTTCAGTGGCTTAACTTCAGTCTACTCTCTTATCAGTAACCCTCCCCCAATAATAAACACTGCACATTCTTTAAACTAAACGTCTGAAACACACAAAGACTTATGATTATTTTCAATGACCAAGAGCTTATGGAGCCTTCAGCCAACACACAACACGGCGGCTATAATTCTCCGCGTATATACCTTTTCACATATGAGAACATAACACGCTCAATCATACAGGTAAATACACCTTTTTTAAACCCTGCGTATTCCTCCTTTTCACGTATGAGAGCACATAACATGCTCAATCATACAAGTGCATATGCGTATCATAAATTTTCCTGACCTCACTAGTTACCTAGGAGTAAGTGTCTCTGGCACGCTCCCTCAGACTTAAACAGCCAAGTCCGCCCTTCTGACACATTAACCCTCACAGAATTTATCTCTTCGTCTTGTATACACAATCTTTAACCGTCTGGCAGCCACAGCATACAAAATACCCCTAGACAGGTAACATGGTGGTAATCGGGTGGACAGAACTAGAGTTATTACCTGCCTTTCAGTGAAGGTCTAGTCTGGATAAGATACAGGCATATTAGCAGTTGGAAATCAGCTTGACACAGGTAGATTAAAATAAAGCAATCTTAACGTGTTCTGTAGATTTCTGGGCCCCTGAGTTCCGCGTGCTATCTGCCGGTCTCTATACGTTCCAGGCTCTGACTTCACAGATCCACCCACGCACCCAGGAACGCCAATTGAGCTAGAATATGGTTTTCTCCAGCAGGTTTCGGGGTATTCTGTAGCTTCCAAATTGTATAGTGTGCACACATCATCGACCAGATCAGACACAAGTTATCAGTCTCATGTCCAAAATGGCTCTCTGGGCAGGAACGTACAAACAGCCTCTTTTATTGCAAGACATAACACCTGCCCTTTATGGGCGTTTAACAGATTACATCAGTAACATATATATATTCTTATTCGCTGGGTTATATAGAATTCCCCGCCTCCCTCTCTCCCCACCTCTCTCAAGTAGGAGCCTTTGTCTTAACAACATGTGGTCAAAACTGAAACTGAAAGTATCTCTTTGTTGGAGACGTTTCTGTGTGGGGGATGGGAAAGGACTGGTAAAACACTCAGTATTGAATACAAGCAATAACATATAACACTGTGATTTAACTCTTTCCTTATGCAGCAGAGTTCCACATTAGGCTGAAGTCACAAAACACACATCTTTTCACCATGCCATTGTCCAGCAATTACTATAATGAAATTATGCAGTCGTTAGCCTCTAAGAGTTAAAGTCACTACAGCTGCGTAATACATCTAGTTTAGTACAAATCGATAAACATTTTACACTGACTAATCATGTCTATCACATGATGTGTGGGGGTCAGGATGGATGTAGTAGAGTTGTGTGTGATGTGTGGGTTCAGGATGGATGGAGTAGAGCTGTGTGTGTGTGAGATGTGTGGGGATCAGGATGGATGGAGTAGAGCTGTATGTGATGTGTGGGGGTCAGAATGGATGGAGTAGAGCTGTGTGTGATGTGTGGAGGTCCGGATAGATAGAGTAGAGCTGTGTGTTATGTGTGGGGGTCAGGATGGATAGAGTAGAGCTGTGTGTGATGTGTGGGGGTCAGGATGGATGGAGTAGAGCTGTGTGTGATGTGTGGGGGTCAGGATGGATGGAGTAGAGCTGTGTGTGTGATGTGTGGGGGTCAGGATGGATGGAGTAGAGCTGTGTGTGATGTGTGGGGGTCAGGATGGATGGAGTAGAGCTGTGTGTGTGATGTGTGGGGGTCAGGATGGATGGAGTAAAGCTGTGTGTGTGATGTGTGGGGATCAGGATGCATGGAATAGAGCTGTGTGTGTGATGTGTGGGGATCAGGTTGCATGGAATAGAGCTGTGTGCGTGATGTGTGGGGATCAGGATGCATGAAATAGAGCTGTGTGTGTGGTGTGTGGGGGTCAGGATGGATGGAGTAGAGCTGTGTGTGTGATGTGTGGGGGTCAGGATGGATGGAATAGAGCTGTGTGTGATGTGTGGGGGTCAGGATGGATGGAGTAGATCTGTGTGTGTGTGATGTGTGGGGGTCAGGATGGATGGAGTAGAGCTGTGTGTGATGTGTGCGGGTCAGGATGGATGGAGTAGAGCTGTATATGATGTGTGGGGGTCAGGATCGATGGAGTAGAGCTGTGTGTGTGATGTGTGGGGGGTCAGGATGGATGGAGTAGAGCTGTGTGTGTGATGTGTGGGGGTCAGGATGGATGGAGTAGAGCTGTGTGTGTGATGTGTGGGGGTCAGGATGGATGGAGTAGAGCTGTGTGTGTGATGTGTGGGGGTCAGGATGGATGGAGTTGAGCTGTTTGTGATGTGTGAGGGATCAGGATGGATGGAACTCTATTTTATTATAAAACTAGCTAGCTTACCCGTCGCGCGTTGCTGCGAAGACAGACAGACATACATTCATTCGTTTTTATATATCTAGATAACAACCAATCACAGCGCAGCTTTCATGTTACCTCAGTGGTATAATATATAACAACCAATCACAGCGCAGCTTTCATGTTACCTTAGCAGTATAAAATATAACAACCAATCACAGCGCAGCTTTCATGTTACCCCAGCAGTAATAAAAAATAACAACCAATCACAGCGCAACTTTTATTCTGCCTCAGCAATATAAAAAATAGCAACCAATCACAGCGCAGCTTTCATGTTACCTCTGCGGTATTATATATAGCAACCAATCACAGCGCAGCTTTCATGTTACCTCAGTGGTATAATATATAACAACGAATCACAGCACAGCTTTCATGCAACCTCAGTAGTATAAGAAGTAGCCACCAATCACAGCACAGCTTTCATGTTACCTCAGCAGTATAAGAAATAGCAACCAATCACAGCACAGCTTTCATTTTACCTCAGCATTCTCAATATCCAGCAATTGTCTTGCGAAACGTTCGGCGGATGCATCATTTTCTGGTTGAACACTCATCCCGTTGCTCGTAATGCCTTTTGCTTTCGTGCTTGAGATGGAAATCAAATGATCTTTGTCTGGGGGGCATAACTCTCGACGATGCTCGCATGTGCGCCACCTATCATATGATAGTTGTACTATGCTAGTAATCTTCCCAGGAGTGTACTCAGCAACTTCCCAAAGTCTCATGGCGATCGGATGAATGGTGTAGTAATGCATAAAGGACAGACAGACATACATTCATTTATATATATCAGAAAGTGAGAGAATTAGATTCCGTGCGTAAAATTTGGACGCTAATTGTTTTGCGCTTAGAATTGAATAATCGAGTTGGGACCCATTAGCTTTTCCCATTTATGACATAATCAATGCTCGTGCCAAATTTCAAGTTTCTATGACATTGGGAAGCGAGAAAATTAGATTCCGTACGTAAAATTTGGACGCTAATTCTTTGGCGCTTAGAATTGAATAATCGAGTTGGGACCCATTACCTTTTCCTATTTATGACATAATCAATGCTCGTGCCAAATTTCATGTTTCTACAACATCGGGAAGTGAGAGAATTAGTGGCAATGATGGAAATCGAACGATCTACGTGGGGGGGTCGTAACTGACGATGACGCTCGCGCGCGCCATTTATCGTAGCATAAATGTACTATGCCTATAATCTTCCCAGGGGTGTACTCAACAACTTCCCAAAGTTTCATGGCGATCGGATGAATGGTGTAGTAGCGCATAAAGGACAAACAGACAGACAGACACACACACAGACAGACATACAGATGTAGTGGAAACCCAATATATCTATATTCTGGACTGTGGGCCTTTGGTAATGGACAATGAACCTGTTTTTATTCTGTATACTTAATGCCAGTACTTTTCCATTACTGTTACAAATATAGATATGTCTTCTTTCATGTATCTACTTCCTCTTATGAAACTTCTGTTCTCAAAACGCTGACAAGATATATATAGTATAAACACGTTACATTTTCCATCTGTTTTTGTAAGTTTAGGGGAAGTAAAGATCAGACATAGTTAACTGCAGTCTGCAACAGCGACCACAATAATAACCCAAGCAGGTTTACTGGAAACGTATGCAAATAACATGGGAGGTTTGTGCAATTTATAGTTCATGATGTAACATCCAATCATATCGAAGGAACCACACGTGGGTCCAAGACAACCCACTCATGTCATCCACCACCTGATGGCCAATCACAGATGACCGGAGGATGGAAGAATTGCAAGATGCTTATCCAATAATTAAACAATACGTTGTATCTATGTAATCTTTGACCTGCCCAGATGGGCGGATATGTTAAACTCTTTTAAAAGAGGCTACGCGCCCAACAATAAAGTAGAATTGAGGAAGCTTATACATGCTGAACCTGAGTCAGTGTGGAAACTTCTTATGCGCATATAATCAATTCAGAATTAATATGGAAGGGTGTAAACATTCCAAATTGAGTAAGTTGTGGACAAAAAGCATATCCACGACAGCTGGTGGCCCGTACGGGGAGTGATCGATAGGTTCCAAACATCTCGGACAGAAGACACGGCGGACATAGGCAACCTTGGACTTAGCGGGCCCAATAAAATCATCAGAACACGGTAAGATAAATTAATTATCTATACCTGTGTGGCTGAGTTCAGGCTTGCCTGCGCTGTGTCAAGGCCGAACGGTTTGGACCCACACGACAGGTATTTCTCTAAGTCTCGATCACTCGATAAGAACCTGTCATAAGATATAAAAGGAATGTTTACATGCCTGTTGTCTTGAGAGTACTGGTCGGTTGGCAAGGTCAGTGAGTTGCCCTAAGAGAGAGGATGACCCTGTACAGGTGCCCTTTGCTAGGGTCAGGTTTGGTGACGAAAACATTAGAGTAAGGGACCTGTCGGGGTTGTTTGACTAAGGTGTCCCTGCTCGGGTCAGGTTTGGTGACGAAAACCTTAGAGTCAGGGAACTGTCAAACGTCTCAACAGGCACCGCTGCTCCGGTAGAGTCTGGTAAGAGACCTAGGAGAGAGGGGGCTGCCAGACAGTATCCCGAGGGGCAGTTTAGACTAAACCAGCCATACTGGTGCTCCGTCTATTTGTTTGTCTAGTTGTGTGGGTATACCACCCATGTCTTGCCCAAATTGCCAAAAAGGATTGTTATTGACGATAAGTACCCTCGGATGGGAGATCTGTAGTCAGAATAATCCCTATCCCCCACCCACCGGTGTGGTTATGGTCCATTGCTTGAGGGTGACAATCCACAAAGCATATCCACGACAGCTGGTGGCCTGTACGGGGATCGAACCTGCGACCTTGGCGTTATCAGCACCAAAAAACAAATATTTGTTTATTGTTTGAATGTCCACGAGTAGATCCCTCTGTCTGGGGGTAGATTATTAAACTGTGTAGCGACAGAAATGCTAGAGACTCTAGGGCGGGGCATATTGTGTCCGGCATCTGAGGAGACTTCTATAATCATGAATCTGGCAGCCATGATTGAAATTGAAAGGCAACAAACATTGTACCAAGGTCAATTCTTACACCCTCCAGAAAAGTGTGGAAAGGGTGGAGAGTCAAGCAATCTTTCTGTGTGTCCTACCTGTCTTTTATATAAAGTTAGTGTGCTTGTCTGTTGTGTAGAGCTAATCCTGCTGAGTTGTTATATAGAAATAGTTTGTTTGTCTGTCATATAGAATTAGTATCAGTCCTGCTCAACTGTAAGAAGGGATTGTCGGCAGTGAGAACGCATTGGCTGGGTTATAGCCAAGATTAATACACCGTACACAGCAGCGCGCTGTGAGTTCGGACTTTATAGGTTAGATGTTCATTATTGGATCCCTTCTAGTAAGGCAGACTACTAAACTGTGTTGCCTTTGAATTGTTAAACGTTAAAAGTATAGGCTTGTGCCCGTAAGTGAAAGTATAATTGTTTAGGGAAAGAAAAAAAAAGGCTGCTAACTTCATTTAAAAAGAGGAAGTGTGTATCTCTGAATAGAAGCGAAGCAATTCATGTGCTGTGACAATAACTACTGTTCGTATGTTTTGTTATGTAATCTAATCTTTGTTATACGCCCGTCACACAAATGTAAAAAGTTATATGCCACTCACATCCTGAGAGGGCTCTTAAGAATACAAACTGTAACAAACTGCATAGCCCACCATGCCCACAAGAAAATACATCTATGTTTGCCAAGTCCCCAATTCAATTGTAACCACATACAATGTTAGGTGGTCACCGCTGTGAAGAGTTACAACATATTAGTTATACATTAGACGTTAGAATTTCCCTAAATGTCAGAAAGAGGAAGAGAAGGCGGGCTGAAATGGCGACTGTATCAACACATGCCAAAGACAGCAGCGTTCAATATAACAGTTCAGTAAATAGGGAGATAGAATAATATCTCAGTCACTCAGCAACCTGGGACAAAACTGTTGTAAAAGTAAAATTAGCCATATTCTACCTTATAATCCTCCTAGGAGCCCGCACTTTCCAGTCTTATAATCCTGTCTCGGTGCCCATCCATTCTGTGTTAGGGAGGGGCTGTCACAGGAGCGAGAGATTTTAAAAAGAGGAAGTTACTGATGCTGCAGTCCTAGGGAAGTTAAATTTAGATAGTTTTAACTGGTTTGAATAGTTAAATTTAATAAACGTTAAAATAAAGTACAGGGAGTAAGGTGTATAGGAAGTAAGTTGCTGCAGAGAAGCCGAAGAATGGGAAACAAGCAGGTAACGACAAGGCCTGGTATCCACAGGAGGAACGGGGCAGATTGACCTGTAATTTGTAAAATGTAAATTGTGTGATGCATAAGACTTTATCTTTATTTGGTTGTGATGTGTATCCGAGGACTGCCAACGTTGAATGAGAAAATAAGGAAGTAGGTATACAGCCACACTCAGAGGGGTGGAGCTAGATGATGCATCCCTTGTATAAGGGAGGGTGGTAAGAATCATAGCTAGCCAGGAAGAAAAAGTTTTGTTTTTTCTCCTGTCTCAAACTCAGCTTTCCACGGTTCCTGACACCCACAAGACAGGCATAGGGAAATTGAATATACCCACCATAATAGTATATATGAGACCCAGATACACACCCCTGGGTCAAACAGTATCCCCCTAGTTAAAAAAAAAAAAAAAGGGTGAAGGGTCAGCCACGCATGTTAGGTGCTGTGTGCTAATGCTTTGGAAAAACTGCCGACCGGCCACAATTTCATTGTTAATTTCCCTTGTAGAAGGCCTGGAGGCATCCAAAGACTAACCAAGTTCTGCAAGAAAGGTTGTTCTCCTGGCCAGGCCATACCTGTACCTACATCCGTTGCCAAACTCCGCACCTCTCTGGGCCTTGTTTCATACTGCCGCCCATACGACAGTATTGACACAAAGGCACGGAGGACAACCACGGCCACTGAGATACTACTCCATGAGGGTGGGTCCAGTGACTCGAGGAGCTCCCTCATCTGTTTGTGCGGTGGCAGCAGTACAGGCAATGGCTGACAAATCTTCTAAGCTGGTATTGGACTACCCCCTAGTGGTCCACACCCCAAATGACACCCAGAACATACTCATGCAAGTGCAACCCAAGCACTTATCTCTAGCCTATTTGATCCGGCTACAATGTGCTCTTTCCATGCCTCCCCCAATATTTCCTCCCAATGTTGTAATACCTTGAACCCGGCTACTCTTCTTTTAATCAGGTATTCCGGTTCAAACGGGGGAGGGGAGGCATAGGTGATCTGAGTATGGCAGATCAGCTATTTTTTTAAAATTGTTTAAAATTCTGTGCAACAAGATTCTGACATTATTGTAGTGATGTACACACTGTTAATGATGCATATTTTGAGTTTTCTTTTGTAGATGGTATCAGGGTGAGGATTGATGACTCCGAACCAGATATGCAGAGGTCACACAACAAGATGTCCTAAACGCAGAAGCTCTTCCTCCGCATGTCTCAGGGCAAGAAGCGGAACCGGAGGCCCTCACTGAGGCGTGTGGAGTGGTAGAAGGTAAGACGGCAACTCTTTACACTGACTCCTGGAATGCATTTGGCATAGCTCATGATTATGGCCCAATATGGAAGGCCAGACACCTTGTTATCTCAGTAGGACAGCCAATTAAGAATGGTGCAGCGGTGCAGAGTCTCATGGAAACCCTACTACTACTACCTGGCAATGGAGAATTCACACCGATTTCTACAATGGAGAAGCGAGAGATGACACCCTCGCCGACAACACAGCAAAGGCAGCGGCCCTCAAGCCGTGGAAGAAAGAAGAATAGATACTGACAGCATGAGTCAGTGGCAAAGACTTTGGACTCTGATAAAAACTTGGACTTTGACAAAAAACCTTTGGACTTTGATAAAAACTTTGGACATTGATATGTCAAAGACTTTACAGTTACAAGTCAACGAGGAAGGAAAGCAAATGGGCTAAAAGACGGGAGCAACAGAACAGGACGGCGTATGGCGAATAATCAACAGAACTTGCCTACAGAGGTCCCTGTCCCCCATGATGGCCCAACTGGTACACAGAATCAAAAGCAGCGATGACGTCGAAACGGAACAAGAATGGGTGACACCTAGGTTCTCTGTAGCTGCTGCATCATTTGTCCAGTTTGCATGGTCTTTGCCATATGCGAGTCAGGACAGAAGTAAGGTGGTCATATAACACTTGCCTTGACCACTCTACCCATTTCAGAGATTGCCAATTTGACCACATTCAGCTCACACCTGTTGGGGAGTATGAATATGTGCTTGTTGTTGCTCGAGTCTTTTTCAGGTTGGAGGCCCAACCTGATACTAAGGTAAATGAGCAGATAACCACACAGAAGCTCATGAATGAGGTAATCTGCAGATACAGGGTACCGGAAGTGAATGAGGTAAACGAAGGTACACACTTCATAGGTGAAATAATGTGACATCATATCTGGAAAGTAATTGGACAGGGGAGTGTGCCTTAGTAAAGCCCTTATGCTCCTCCACATCCTGTCAGACAGCATTGAAGATAATGAGGTTACCCCCAATAGTTACTTTATCTCGAGCCAACTCTGCTGTGTTCTGTAGATATCCTGTCATGTTGGTCTACCCTTGTTTTCTGCATAGGTACGACGGCTCTTTCCAGTCTTGTCACTAGGTAGTATAGGGTCAGGGTAGGCGGCCTGGACGTGTTCACCATCAGGACTATCTCCAGGAGGGACATTGGTGTGGGTGAAGATCAGGGAGTCACAATCCGTGCGTACCTGTGCATACTACTAGTATTGTAACAGCACATTGGAGTGAGAAGAGAGGCTCCTGGTGATAGTTTTGACCTACACGTGTACGTTGATGTCATAAGACAGCCAAGGGGGGTACCTGACGAGTTTTTAAAAAAAATTTCCCTGATTATTATGGTAAATAAAATGTTGACTGGATTAATTATGTTTATTATAATTAGAGGCGATTTATAAGTTATACTAGAGATGCCTTATAGGGACTAGCCGACCAATAGGACCTACCTCGACTATGACTTTTCAAAATAGAATGGCACTAGGTACGATTTTAGCCAAAAAAGGGAGTGTCTGTAAGATGATAGGGGAGACTTGTACCTACATTCCAGACAAAACGTGACCTGCAGGTAAAGACGCAGTTGCCATTAAGAAGCTGACCGCTCTAACTAAAAAGAGCTAACCTTAGTCTGTTTTCCTCAGTAAGGTACTTATCAGGAGAAGGGAAAAATATAGAAAAAATAAGTTTAAAACATTGCGTATTTAGAACACTGTGATAGGTTTTCGCTAAGATTTTGCTTTATTTTATCTGCAGTGCACTCTGCTTATGTCCACGCAACATACCGGTGTTACAACGCCTGTGGTCCTGTTACCTTGCCGCCTCTGGAAAAGGGAAGTGGGAATAATCACCTTGTAGCTCTTTCCTATCAGACTGATAGATACGATCATGCACGTACTAATGAGACAAAGGTTCAGTCGTATTGATCAGTAATTAGATAGTTCTGATTTTGCACTCTTGTCGATGAATCAAGGTAGCGTCTACACAAGTTATGCAGTGTTTACCTGAAATAGTAAAAGCCGCACCTCTCCTAACCTAATGTCTCGAGATCCCAGGTGATAGCCTAGACCTCCACATGTACCAAAGACCCGATTGCCATGAACCCACAACCTTTGAATTAGAACTCACACCTAGGTATCAGAGGGGCATTTGCAGCCTAGGCGACAGTTGTGAAAGACCGCCACTCTACTGAGTTTTCAACACGTTCTACACAAGAGTTTATCCTGATAAGGAAGTTATTAATTATATTTGTCACCTTTATAGTCATCCTAATTTCTGTTTGTCGTTGCATACAGTGTATTCCGACCCTGATGACTGCCTGGTCCACCTGTCTCACTATGATGTCTAACAAAAAGCCCACTGTCAGCGCAAACATCATCATCATGGATCCAGAATGTGATGATGTCGAACCATCCTATACCCCCATGGCAGTGGTAGCCCCAGTCGTCTACAACACAATGCGAGTCTAGGGACAGCGGTAGGGGATTGGGGTGGGACGGAGTAGGGTGAGTTTAGTGAAACATAGCTTCAAGGGGGGTCTGTAGTGGAAACCCAATATATCTATATTCTGGACTGTGGGCCTTTGGTAATGGACAATGAACCTGTTTTTATTCTCTATACTAAATGCCAGTACTTTTCCATTACTGTTACAAATATAGATATGTCTTCTTTCATGTATCTACTTCCTCTTATGAAACTTCTGTTCTCAAAACGCTGACAAGATATATATAGTATAAACACGTTACATTTTCCATCTGTTTTTGTAAGTTTAGGAGAAGTAAAGATCAGACATAGTTAACCGCAGTCTGCAACAGCGACCACAATAATAACCCAAGCAGGTTTACTGGAAACGTATGCAAATAACATGGGAGGTTTGTGCAATTTATAGTTCATGATGTAACATCCAATCATATCGAAGGAACCACACGTGGGTCCAAGACAACCCACTCATGTCATCCACCACCTGATGGCCAATCACAGATGACCGGAGGATGGAAGAATTGCAAGATGCTTATCCAATAATTAAACAATACGTTGTATCTATGTAATCTTTGACCTGCCCAGATGGGCAGATATGTTAAACTCTTTTAAAAGAGGCTGCGCGCCCAACAATAAAGGAGAATTGAGGAAGCTTATACATGCTGAACCTGAGTCAGTGTGGAAACTTCTTATGCGCATATAATCAATTCAGAATTAATATGGAAGGGTGTAAACATTCCAAATTGAGTAAGTTGTGGACAAAAAGCATATCCACGACACAGACACACACGCAGACAGACACACACGCATACATTCAATTTTATATATATAGATTAGGAAACATAACAGTAATTGTCAAAAGAAAAATCTGTCTCACTCCACAGTCTGGAGCATCAAACACAAATTAACACAACATGCGTATTCCAGTCCGCACAATGTCCGCTCAGGAAGCTTGCTTCTTATGAACAAAACATAAAAATAAGGACCTCCTCATCCTCTCTTGACCTTTCTTGAGCTTCTCTTTTGTTCTTTGCCTCTTCTTCTGCTTTAGTTTTTCTGTCCGTATCTTTCCTTACTGCCCATGGACTCTCTGGTGCCAGAAGATCCTTGATGCCAGACAAATCAGCAATGCCACTATACGTTCCCTAGAAAAAAAACAAATAGACTGGGTTTAGATTTTTTTCTCATATAAAATGAAATAACAGCACTAACTAGAACATTCCCCTCATACAGCCCCTTACGCTATGCTGGGCCCTTAAGACATGAGAAGAAGATAACATGAAATATTTACATTATTTATACAATTTTCTGTTTCCCTACTAAGTCATGCTATAACCTGCTTACAAGTTTTTTGTTTTTTTTTTATTTTATTTATTTATTTTTATTTATCTATTTTTAATTTTTTTCCTTATATTTTTTTAAATTTTTATTTATTTATTTTTTTTCAAACACTAACTGTAATCTAATATTTACAGCATATTATATACATATATACACAAATTATTATATATTTTTTTCTCTCAATATAAGTTAATTAAATTCTTGTTACACACTTAATTCTCTTCAATATAAAGAAAATTACCTTCACCGTCTTACCATTGAGTCCTGGTTCAGTCATTTGCAAGCCCTATTACTCCTTTTGTACTTAAAACAAAAAAAAAAAGCTATTAGTGTGAGAAAAACCAGCCCACCACAAGAAATCGGAAAGGGAAACAGGCTAGGGCACCGCAAAAGAAAGGCCCCTCCATAACCGAGATGCCTTTGGCGCACCCAACCTGCTGCTCTCCCAAGAACGTACCTTCCCCAGGTCATCAAGAATGCCCCTACATACTACTTCCACCGGGAGGATTTTCTGACTCGTCGAAACTAGACACCTTGCGTGCCACGTGAAATATCTAACCACTAGGCTGACTAAATATAACGTGCATTTATCCTGGCCACCCAGAACTCTGAAAGCTCCATATGCCCACTCCGAATAGGAGAGTCCAGCCAGCCGGGGCCAGCCGATGGAAATCCCCACCCTTTTATATACCTCTGTATTGAAGGGACATTGAAGTAGAAAATGCTCCATGGTTTCCATCGTAGAGCCACACCCCTCACGTGGGCAATTTCTTTCCTCCGTGCTCCTATACTTCAGATTGTCCCTCACATACAGCTTTCCGTGGAAAGAGCACCAGGCCAAATCCCAAAACTTCATAGGGACCCTCACTGAATTTAACAAAACCAACCCACTCTCGAGGTCCTAGCCTGGGCAGTCCTTGAGGGCCAATGGCTTTTGGAAATGGGAGGTCAGGACCCTCCTATCAAGGAACCTCCTCGACAGCGTCTCAACATCCACAGCCCCCAAGTCCCATCGACGGATAAGCTTCAGAGCCGGAGTAACGTAAGCCAAGAGATGTCCGTGCGGCGTGCGTAGGTCTTTCACTCGCCCTCCTCTCACCCAATCCTGGAGAAAGGGCCAAAACCATGACTTAGAGGAAACTACCCACCAAGGAGCCCTTTCCTCATTGCGGAAGTTGACTAGATTAATCTTCAAAAAGGTGTTGACTAAAAACACCATGGGATTAACCATACCCAATCCCCCTAGTCTCCTTGGGCGGTATGTAACCTCTCGCTTCACTAGGTTCAGCCTGTTGTCCCATAACAGCTGGGAAAACAGGCTATAGATCCGTGTCCAAGAAGACTCTGGCAAGATGCACACGCTGCCTAGATAGATAAATAAGGGGAGCAGGAAAGTTTTGATGAGGCTCACCTTTTCCCTCAGGGACAAAGACCATCCCTTCCATTGGTCTACCTTTTGACTAGCATCTTTAAGTCTGCCTTCCCAATTTGTCTCGGGATAATTTCCCTGGCCGAAATTGATGCCCAGAATTTATAATGACTCCTGGGGTCTTGGGAGGGTGTCCGAGAGACTAAAATCAGGATCTCCTTCTCCAAACCAGAGACTTCCACACTTATCCCAGTTGAGCTGGGATCCAGTTACTTCTGAATACTCCACAACCTCTGACATCACCCATCCCACCTCCTCACGAGAAGAGACGAAAATCGTGACATCATCGGCGTAGGCCACCACCTTTAGTGCCGGCCCAGAGTCCCCCAGGCCCACCCCAACCCCCGCCAATGGCCCACAACCCAACCTCCTTAAAAAGGGGTCGATCGCAAACACGTATAGCAGGGGGCTTAAGGGACAGCCCTGACGAACCCCAGATCCCACACAAAAGGGGTGCCCAGCCCAACCGTTCACCATCGGGAAACTCTCAGCCCCTTTGTACCAAATTTTTAACCAATTGACAAACCCTACCGGCTGACCATATTTCAAAAGCACCGAGCAGAAGTACTCATGGTTAACCTTATCAAAAGCCTTTACCTGATCCAAGGACAGCAAGAACCCTCTCCAGTTCCCAGCCCTGCCCTGCTCCACAACCTCCCGGACACTCAGCATGTCACTAAACGTGCTTCGGCCTGGAACAGAACAGTGCTGATAACCCGAAAGTAGCTCCAGTGCAAAACGCACCAAACGATTAAACAGCACCTTAGCCAAAATCTTCCGGTCCGTATTGAGCAGCGCTATGGGATGCCAATTCTCAATCCGGGATGGATCCTTACTCTTTGACAAGATGATGAGGGCTGACCTCCTCATTAACTCTGGCAGAGTACCCGAGGAAAGGCACTCATTATATACCTCAGTCAATAGGGGAACCAACTGTTCCTTAAAGGTTTTGTAGAACTCGGATGATAAGCCATCCGGACCTGGCGTTTTCTTGAGCTTAAGCCCATCAAAGGCCAGTCTCACTTCCTCTTCTCTGATAGCTTCTGTCAAATCGTCAAGCCCAGAGGTCACTCTCTCTTCAGGAATAGTTTCAGCCAGGAAAGCCGACAGCCTGTCTCGATCATGATCCTTCCCTGCCAGAAGGCCCGAATAGTAGGATCTGACTACCTCCAGGATCTCTGAACTGGACCTCTTCAGAGACCCTGTACTATCAATCAGTCCTGTAACCATTTTACAATTACTGACATCCTGCAGTTTCTGTAGGGGTCGGGCGAGCGGAATTTCCCAAAATCCCTCTCAAAAACCAAGGATGTGTACCTATCATACTGGCACCTTTTTAACAGGGATTTCACTCTGGAGACTTCCTCACGGTTGCCCCCCGCCGAGACAAGCCGCTCGAGTTTCCTCCTCAGTCCTTGATATAAACGATAACAAGACAAGGATCTGAGGTTAGAGAGCTCACGGAAATACCTCGCTGCCCTTTTCTTGAAAATCTCCCACCACTCTGACTTACTGTTACATAGGCCCATGAGCGGAATCTGGCTCTGAAGGAACTCCTCAAAGGACTGTCTTATCTCAGCTTCTTCCAGTAGGGCCGAATTCAATTTCCATAAACCTCTACCCATCCGAGGGGTATCTGTAACATTCAAAGTAAACATAATTAAACAGTGGTCGGAGAACTCCACCTCCACCACCAATAAAGGTGAGGAGACAGCTTCCTCCTTTAAATAAAACCTGTCTATCCTAGACCTACTACTACCTCGATGGAAGGTGAACACTGTGTTGCCTGGGGCATGCCTGATGTGGATATCCTCCAGGCGAGCCTCACTGACTATTCTATTCAAAGCGACGCCATCATAATCCAGTCTGTCTTTGGTACCTCCCCTATCGCAGAGCCTCGTGACGTTATTGAAGTCTCCACCAAAGACTACCAACCGGCTTGAAAAAAAGATAGGGCTTGATCCTTGTGAAAAGGTTCTTTCGCTCACATTGACTTTGAGGACCATAGATGTTAATCAGTCGTAGCTCTTGACCTCCCACAAGGACGTCTAGGACCAAACACCTCCCCATTTCCACCTCAATCACCCGTCGGCATGTGACATCTGCGGTTTTAAAAAGAACCGCCACTCCGCTATACTGCTCGGCCGCAAGAGACCAATAGGAAGGGCCACTCGTCCACTCCCTCTTTGCCTGATATATACTGGCTAAATCTGTTAGCCTGGTCTCCTGCAAAAATAAAATATCAGCTTCAACATGGCTGAAAAAAATCCAAGGCCATAAATCTTGCAGTATTTGACATAATGCTGGCTACATTAATGGTCGCCAGCGTCAACGGACTAAGTGCCACCATCTAAGGTGATTAAGGTTGGATGACTCTTATCTTATCCCTTCCCCTTTCTTCACCCGAAAACCCACATTCTTCTCCTCCTCTCTTTAATGACGCAGACATATCCATGCCCTCGATCGTTGCCCCTTCTCCTTCAGGGGACGCCAAACTTTTGTCTGGTGGCTTCGGTACCTCCTCCCTCCCCTGGGACTCAGTCATCCCAAGAATGGGAGGGGGGGTCACATCCTCCGGCCCCTCCCCACCCCTCTCGGGTTCCCCCGTCACCCCCACCAACAAGGGAAATTCAGGTTCCCCTTCAAGGGGTTGAAAACGGTTTGAAAGAGACACCAGAGGGGAGCCGGTTTGTCCGTCCATTAGTCTCTGACCTGGGGCAGGAGAAGATTTCCTTTTACCTGGTTGGTTTTTTTTTCATTTTCACATCCTTTTTCCGCCTCTTTTCCAGCCATTCTCTGCCATCTTCATTTGATGACAGAGCGGCGCCAGAGGCAGACCCCTCTTCCCTTTGCAGTCTCTCAGTCTCCTCCTCCAACTCGCTCTTCCCTGGAGCCTCAGTAGCAGAAGCTTTCCCAAGGGCAGGGGCGGGGACCGTACCAATGGTTTTCCCAGATGTTTCACCTGCCCTTGCCGCCTTCCTGGCTTCCAGGCGTCTCATCTGACTTGCTGTCTTACTGCCATTCTTCACTGGACCCTCAGCCCCAGTACCCCCGTCACCACCGTCCCCCACCGGCAGACCCTCACCCTGCGTCTCCAGAGGGCTACCCATGGGTTCAGGGGCTGCATTGGCACTAGAACAAGGGCAGCAGCTGTAGGGGTGTGCTAGAACACCACACATCTGACAGCGTATGTCCCTACACGATGCGGCTGTATGGCCTACCCCTCCACATGAGAAGCACACCTGCTGAGTGCAGTCTGCACTAAAATGGGTGGGGTGGCCACATCGGTGACACACTTTTGGCTGTCCCCGGTAGAAGACCGAGATCCTGTCCCTGCCCAGATAGGCCGAGGAGGGGATGTGGGTCACTGAGTTCCCCGCCCGGCTCAGCTGGACCAGAAAAGTCCATGCCCCGGACCAGATACCATATTCATCCTGGTTTTTCACCGGGGCACCCTTAACTTCTCCAAAACGACTTAACCAGGTCATGATATCAAGCGAAGACAGAGACTCATTACGAGTCAATACAGTCACCGCCTTTACATCATCCTGGTGGGACAGGGGGGAGACCCTGAAATCGCGCCAGCCAGGCCGATTCTTCACCAGCTCGTAATTGGTCCAGAAGAGTTCCAAACCCTCTACGAAACTGATGTCAAACTCCGGGGTACCGAAGGGATGGATCAGAGCAAAGATGTTATGTGCCCTGAAGCCCATCTTCAGCAGTAGTTCAACCACCTCACTCCTCCTAGGGCATGTTTCATCACTTTCCCACCGAAGACGGACTGCATTCCTTCTGGTCCCCCTGGCCCGCCTGTTGGGAGTGACCAATATCCTGTATTTTCTCGGAAGGCAGAAAGAACAAAACGTTGAACCCAAAAACTTAAATCCACCTGCTCACCATCTATAAGGGCAGACCTCTCGCCCTGTCTCAGAGCGGCCGTGAGTTGCTGTCTTAAATCCCTATCCGTGCCACCAGACAAAACCCTCCTCGCATCACCCTGAACTGCACCAGCGTAGCGCTTTGCCCCAGGGGCCACGGGGGGTTACTACTGCGGGGAGGGGAGGGCCTAGATGGAGGGCCCGGCATAGCCCCCCTCTCATCTCCACTCATTTCATTATTTCTCCTGCTCCCTTGCTGGGGAGGCTCAACCCCTTTTTCCCCTTCCATAATTTTTGCACTCCCGCATCCTTCACCTGCATTCTCACCTGCACCCACGCTCTTCCCCCTCCCCTCACTCTCCCTACTTTCCTCAACCTGCACACCTTTGTTATTCTGCATTTTATTCTGTTTTGTTCTTTCAACACTCCCCTCCTCCCCTCTATCAGTGTTTAGCCCTTCATTTCCCTTATCCATTACAATCTCCTTCTCTCCCTCTGCTTCTACTTGCTTTATGACTTTCACCCCCTCATGCACTCCACCATTCTTTCTTTTATTTCCCTTTTGTCCCTCCTCAGTTCCCCCTCCCCTCTTGTTTTGAGAAACTGCTTGTACTGTCTTCCCTGCTGCTTTCTTTACCTTCGGGCTAGCCTGCATCAAAAGGGTCCCAGACGAGCCTCTTTGCAGCATGGCCTGGGTCCCCCCCAGCCGGCCATCCCGACCGCTCTCACTCATTCTTCTTTTACCCTCCTTTATTTCAGCCACACTCTTACAACTCGCAGTTCTTCTCATTTTAACATCTTCCAAAGAGACTGACTTTGGCGCGGTTTCTCTAGCGCTCGGGCCAGGCGCTGTCTTAATTGCCCCAGCTGATTTCCCGGTAGCACCTTCCCTGGGCGCTACTGCTTTTACATCTATTTTTTTCCCTGGACATTTTTAACCCTCTGAGTGCTGAGAACCCCAGACTGCTTTTTACTTTCATTCATCAGCTGCCCCTTTTTAATCACTCCTGCCTTTCCACTCCCCGCTGCTTCAGCTCCCCGCCGCTCCGTCTCCTGTGCACGATCCGCTGCCTTAACTCCTAACTCCCCGCTGGACACTAGCCCCGTGCCTGTACGAACCCGGAGAGTTTGGGATTCAGATTTTATATTGCATGTTGCTGGCACTGCTGATTTTACACTGGCATCGCCTCTGCCCTTTCTTGATGTATTTAACCCCTGCCCGGTCCCTTTTGTTTTAGTATCTCTTCCTTTGTCCTGGAGAGGAGAGACCACCGGCCGCTGCTGCGTTGCCGCCTGTGCGTTCTCCCCCCCTTCAGGGCACTGCTCATCTACGGTTGGTATACAATCCATATCATCAATGGCATCATCTGTCCCCTCACCCAGCTCCTGTACCTCCACCACAGAAGCCTGGTCTGAGGAGACCTGCATAATTACATGATCCAACTGTACTTGCTCCACCGAGCCCGTGAAACCATCATTGCTATGCCCCTCACCCTTGTAGTCCGACCCTGCAGCAAGCACCTTGCCAGACTGGACACGGGGGGCTACCAATGGTTCTATTTTCTCTTCCTTTTGACTGGCTCCCGGTGCCACTTCAGACACCGGGCGACCCCCTGCCGCAGGGATTGCATTATCAGGAAGTGGCACATATCTTGAACTTACCACTTCCACTGTAGCCTTCTTCGCCTGGCCTTTTGCACGGATACGGGTGTCCTCTCCAGGTGTCTCGTTCCCAAAGCACAGCTTGCTCAAATCCAATGGGGCCTCCATTTTCTGGATCTTGCTGAGTAGATATCCGCCACTGTCACTTTCCTCTTCCATGGATGAACCTGAGAGGGGCGGGTCGGCTTATCTTGCCGGGATGCTAGCGTCAGACTCGTGACCCATCCTCTGCTTTCCTTGGCTGCCTCCGGGTCTCTGTTCACTAACCCCCTGTGATCTAGCAGTGTTTGAATGCTGCTGCCTCCGTTTGCCTTTATAGCGTCTTTTCTTGCTGTCAGTTTCTTAATTTCCTCCATTATGTTCTTTATTTCGTCCTGATAGTCTTTCTTTTGGTCTCTTGAGCATGTCTCTAGCAGGGCTTTCAGACCCTGCACTTCATGCTGCAGTTTCTTTAATTTGCCGCTTATTGCATCAAACTCCCACTTGTACTTATTAAAGCGGGTGGCTAATTGCTCTGCTGTCTCTCCGTCCTTTCTTTCACCCCAGGAGTACAGATCTTCCTCCTGGGGCTTATCTTTAGTTTCTGCTGCTTGCACTCTCAGTCTCTGCGACCTCCTCAATTCTGCTTTGGCTCTTGGAACCGGCTGCCTCTCGCTGCCCCCCGCCGGTCCATCCCGGGAGGCAGTGGATGCCTCAGGCGAGGGCATACTCGCTGGGGAAAAGCAGACCTTCTCCCCCTAGAAGAGGGAGAGGCTGCCTGCACGTCTTCACTCTCCAACAGCTGAGCACACACTGCTGCACTCTGACACGCCCACCTCAGGATGGATGGAGTAGAGCTGTGTGGGTGATGTGTGGGAGTCAGGATGGATGGAGTTAGAGCTGTGTGTGTGATGTGTGGGGATCAGGATGGATGGAGTAGAGCTGTGTGTATGATGTGTGGGGGGGTCAGGATAGATGGAGTAGAGCTGTGTGTGTGATGTGTGGGGTCAGGATAGATGGAGTAGAGCTGTGTGTGTGATGTGTGGGAATCAGGATGGATGTAGTAGAGCTGTGTGTGTGATGTGTGGGGATCAGGATGGATGCAGTAGAGCTGTGTGTGTGATGTGTGGGGATCAGGATGGATGCAATAGAGCTGTGTGTGTGATTAGGATGGATGCAGTAGAGCTGTTTGTGTGATGTGTGGGGGTCAGGATGTTGTAGCATACAAGGCAAATGCATTGGAAAAACGTTTTTTTTAACAGCCACAGAGAGCTCGGCAGACTGTTAGGAGAGAAGAAAAAAAATAAAGGAGTCTTTCTGAGGTATGGATCTGTGCTGTGAGTGGTGGAAAAAAAATAATTCTAGGATGCTTCTCTAATCAAAAATGGGGTGAGGGTGGGTCTATGTAAGGGCTTGTATGTGTGTAAAGTGGTAACAAGCTAGATCCTGCCTGAGAGAAGGAAGATTTTGGTAAGGCTATGGTTGGTATACTATGTGAAAGCGTTTAATATGAACAAAAGATTGCCAAACAGATTGCAGGAGAGAGAGAAAGAGTAGGGCAAAATGTTATAGTCCCCGCCCCTACCCTCTTACAGTCAGGCAATCAAAAACTATGGAATAATGTAGCTGTAAGCATAAAGGATGGTTGAATGACAGAGAGAATCCCAACTATATGTGTCAGGATGTGCTGCTGGGATCTGTTGTACTATGTTGCTTCTAGCAGCACAGCCCCACAGGTGGTGAATGATTGTGCTAGCTGGGTGTGGTGATCTGCTAGCCAATCCTCTGGTTCTGTGCTCACATATTAGCCCTGCTCCTGGTATTGTCTGTCTGGGTTCCTGGGTGAGCAGTCATGTTACTTCTGGTCTGTGCAGCTTGTTCCCACTCTGAACTGCGTTTGCATGTAGGTCTGTTGTGTCTCTCTGCTTCTCCAAGACGGTTTGTACACCTGTAGTCCTTGTCTGTGTTATATGCAGAACCCCTTAACAGGTGCGGACTCCAAACGTCTTATGTCTCGCTCTGTGTCAGTTGGTAGATCCCTAACACAGTTCCCTATGTCAGCTCGGTTGGCTGGCTGTCTATCCCCCTGTATGAGGACACTTGGACTTGCTCTTGGTTTCATCTGTGTGCATGTGAAGTCTGGGTGGGGTCCGTGTGGTTTGTACTATATGTTGTAGTCGCATGTGTGTATGTCTTGCTATATTAGATGGTGTATGTATTGGTATGTGCATTGGCTTGACAAAGGTTGTAAGAGCAACCGAAGCATTGTCATCTCTATGTGGACACAATAAAGTTGGAAAAGTCTTTTAAAAGGATGTGAGTACTATTGTTTGGTACATTGGACACCCCTGGCTGCTGCTCTACCATTACGGATTGCTCTCTCTTCCCTAATGTTATCTATCCCTCCTAGCTTTGTGTTGTCGGCAAATTTGATCAGTTTCCCATCAATTCCCTCCTCCCGGTCATTTATAAAAAAAGATCAAGATTCAAAAAGATCTAGAAAAGCTTGAACAGTAGGCGGTGACTAACAGAATGGTATTTAACAAGGAGAAATGCAAAGTCCTACACCTGGGCAAGAAAAAAAAAAAAAAACAGAATGGGAGGAATTATGCTAAGAAAGAGCACATGTGAAAAAGACTTGTGTATACTAATAGATCATAGACTGAAAGGGGTTGTCTCGCGATAGCAAGTGGGTCTATACACTTCTGTATGGCCATATTAATGCACTTTGTAATATACATCGTGCATTAAATATGAGCCATACAGAAGTTATTCACTTACCTTCCCTGCGCTGGCGTCCCGTCTCCATGGCTCCGTCTAATTTCGGTGTCTTCTTGCATTTTTAGACGCGCTTGCGCAGATGGGTCTTCTCCCTTCGGCTGGACTCGGCAGCATCGGCGTTTTGGCTCCGCCCCCTTGTACGCGTCATCGCGTAGCTTCGCCCCATCACATGTGCCGATTACAAAGGAAATTTTATTTGTTCCACCTAAAATAGGCAATGGGTGGCCGAAACCTTGCCTGTTTTATGAAGAGCAAATAAAATTTCCATTCCATGAGGTGAAGAATCTTTTGCACGTCATTTCTGCTCAGCTCATGTTTCTATTTGTGGGGCCTTTGTGGACGACTGAAGTTCAATCCATTGCTGAGCTTACAAGACTATGTGCCCCCCCCCCACCCCCTATTGGGTTTAGTGGTAGTGCTGCTAACAAACACTGCTTTTCACATTATTGTAAAGCCTATATTACCCAGAGGAGCGTAAATTGCCTTTTAAGTTTCCTCATCACCGTCTAGGTGATCTCCCTAAGGAGAAAATATAAATCCTGAGACACAGGAAGAGAGGGACTGGCTGAACTGCCTCACCCTTTAATAAAGTGCCTGCTCATAAAGAAGAGAGAGGTTAGACTCTTTCCTCAGTTATGCAACTTGCTGATATCAAAATGGATGTTATCTAGGGTTGAAGAACTAGAAAACTCCCAAAGGAGATATTTTAGCATAGTGAGGCAATACAGAACAACTTACTAGCCCAACAAGACCACCTAAATCAAGCCCTTCTTTTATTGGAAAATCAGGAAAAAAGGACTAGGAGGAAAAATATCAGAATTAGAGATCTTCCAGAACCTACAGCAGCTGAAGTAATTAAGTCAGCGGCCACACAAATATTCCAAACCCTGCTAGGAGAGAGTGAGAAATATCATCATTGAACGTATACATAGAACTCTCTGCCCCAGGCCTGCCACCTCTGCACCCCCAGGAGATGTTATATGTGGGCTACTCAGTTACGTGGGTACCGCAGCTATCCTTCAGAAAGCACGCAAGGTCCAAGAAAGTCCATTTGAAAGCAACAAAATACAGCTCTTCCAAGACATAGCACCAAGCACATTAGCAAAAAGGCGCCTACTGAAGCCTCTCACATATGCCATGAGGGCAAAAAGACTCCCAGTTAAATGGCTATTCCTCTTTGGTCTCGCTACATTTGAAGAGGGACAACAAATCACTATTAGAACCCGAGAGGACCTGAAGCGGGCCTGGAAAAAGGATATCTCTCCAATTGAAATCCCTTCTTGGCTGCAGTTTCAAAACTATCAACTGATTCTTCAGTTCATGAAACCAGAATTGTGGAAGATCAGCTCCAAGTTTAAACCATCTAGAAGCACCAACTCCTTAATAACTATCTTAATGTTTCAACATTTAATAGACAAAATATCCATCAGGCTGAATTGTTTGAGACACTGCATTCTTCCCCGCTTCCTTGCTTTTCTCTCTGAATTTTTTAGGAAAGAGAGAGCTACCCTGCATTAAGGAAGGGGGCCCTACTGAAGAAGGAATAGCGGTGAAGAACATTGATAGATATGCCAGAGACTTGTGAGTTACCCCCCTAGCGACCAAGCCTGTTTGCGCCTTAATCACCAGGCCAAATTTTGGAAATCTGACATGTCTCACTTTAACATAGAATAACTCCGTAAAGGTTTTGCATATCCAAGTGATTCTGACATTGTTTTTTCACCACATGTTGTACTTCATTTAGGTGGTGAAAATAGTCCGATATAATTTGTGGATATATATTAAAAGTGCCAATATTGGGAAAATTTTGAAAAATATCGTTTTTTCACATTCTCAATTGTAATCTATCAAATATGTCCAAACATACAGTACAAACTTTTGCTAAGATATATATTTCCATCTATTTACTTTATTCTGAATGCACATTTGAAAAACTTTTATGTTTTTTTAACCATTTAGATGACGTACAAATTTAACATTACTTTTCAGCATTTTGAGGAACACTTTGTTTTCCTACACCAAGCAAAGATTGCAAAGGCTCATAGGTGTCAGAATAATACCCCCACAGATGACCCTATTTTAAAAACTACACCCCTTATTGTATTCACTGAGGGGTCTCATAAGTATTTTGATCCCACAGTTATTTTTCAGTAATTAATGCAATTTAGAGGAGAAAAAGTAAAATTAAATATTTTTGCAAATGTCATTTTAAAGACATTTTTTTTTCTATAGTGCACATGAAAAGGAGGATTTACACCCCAAAATGGATCCCCCTGTTTGTTCTGTGTTCAGAAACATACACGTTATGGCCCTAATCTTATATCTGGATGCATAACAGGGCCTAAAATGAAAGAAGTAGTCGGTGTCTTTCAAAACAGAAGTTTTGCTTGAAGCGGTTTAGGCCCCATAGCACACTTGCAGAGTTCTTGAGCGCCCACAACCATAGAAACCCCCCCCCCCCCCCCCACAAATGACCCCATTTTGAAAACTAGACTCCTTAGCGAATTTATCTAGGGGTGTACTGTGCATTTTGATCTCACAGTTTTTAAATGAATTCAAGCAAAGGGAAAAAATTGTGATTTTTGTGACATCATCCGTCTTGCGTGCATGCGCAGAAGAGCGGTGGCGGGTCCGACAGGACCAGGTCAGCGGAGGACGTGGGTGAGTTATTTCAGCTGCCCCCATGGATCCGATCCATGACAGCAGCTGAATCTTTAACTTTTTAAAAACTTTTTTGCACTTTAATGCGATCGGCGCTAACCATTGGATACCGACGATTGCATTGCCAGGGGGGACTGCCTGCAGCCCAGGATAACAGCTACATGCTGTCGGCTACCTGCGGGCACCGACAGCATGGAGCTATCACATCCATAGCCCACATGGCTTTAATCCCTGCAGGACACTTGGGCAGGACGTAAAAACACTATGGGCTGGTCACTAGTGGGTTAAAGCCTGTCCCCTACAGTGACACTATAGACTTTGGGAAAGCAGGATATTAGTCAAGACATATGATTACTTGCCCTCCTGCTGGTTTTGGGCCCCTGCTCTAACTTACACATTCTTCTTCTGTGGGGATGTATGTGGGATGGGACCTCCGACCAATGGGACAGAATTGCTTCCAAAAGTCTTGAACTATAAAGAGATGATGTCAGCTCCTGATACAAAGGGGTGATTTTGAAGATATATGTTTTGGTCTGTTTCATAGCGTTTGGTAATGTTTGAAATTCTTTTATATAATTGACATACTACGAAGTTTATAATAGAGACAAACTTTTATAGTATAAAAGTCTCAGTGGTCTACTTAAACTCATGGAGTACGGCGGACCACCCCCCAAACACACAGGTGGAGACTGGCATCTTGGAAAAACCCTTGGCGTGCGCAGACTAGTTCATTTTGTCTTATATATACTGTCCCACCTCCCACTTGGGTTTCCTTACAATGTTCATCTTGCCACAAGAATTTGGTCAATGTATTGGGCTGTCAAAAATCAGAAGCATCATGTGTGGGAATTAGACCCATAAAAAGATTAAAATACATACCCTATGGCTAATATTAGATATATATCCTTTAATGTGAGAGGGATGAATACTCCCCAAAAAAGTAGTCACATATTTTCTCCTCTAAATCTGAATTGGTGTTCCTACAAGAGACTCACTTGAGACAAAACCACATACCTAAACTCCCCTCCTATATCTACAACCAATGGTTCCATAGCACATACGCTTCTGCTTCAAGAGAAGTATCTACTGCAATAGGGAAAAATATCCGATTTGTCCTAATACTTCAGAAAGTAGACCCTGGTAGCAGATATATCTTCCTCAAAGGCACGATCGCTAACAGCAAGATGTATTTTGCCAATCCATATGCTCCTAATCGAAATCAGGTCCTGTGGCTTATTCCCACTTTGACAAGATTCACAGACTTTGCAGAGGGGCTAATAGTGGTGGGGGGTGATTTTAATCTAGTACTGGACCCTTCTAAAAACACTACATCAACTATGCCGTTGATTGCATGCAAGCAGACCTGTCGATTAAAGGGCGTTCTGTCTGAACTGAATCTACAGGATACATGGAGAATATTGCACCATGAAGATAGGAAATACACTTACTTCTCCCACATACACAAGACCTTTCATAGAATCGATTATTTCCTAGTGTCTGGCAAGCATATCCAATGCATCAATGATGCAGATATTGGTTCAATCACAATTTCAAATCATGCGCCAATCTCAGTTTCAATCCCCATGCAAAGCTCCCCATCAGAGAATGGACTTGGGGCCTAAATTGCACTTTGATAAGTGACAAAAAACATTGCCATGCATTATCAGAAAAAATTTACAGAATTTTTAAAGATAAATGACACTCCAGTCATCTCCACACCAATCCTTTGGGAAGCACACAAAGCTTTTATCAGAGGAGAACTGACAGCTTTAGGTTTGAGTGTAAAGAAACAAAGAGAAAGAAAGGTCAATTTTCTGCGGGCACAAATCTCTGATCTTGAACAAATTCATAAACACTTGTTAAAGAAGGAGACACTTCAAGAATTGAAGAGCCTTAGAGACAAACTTAAAAATATCCTTAACATAAAAGCAGTAAAGACTCCTGTCATGGAATATAAAGTGTTAAGTTTCAAGATGCAATAAGTGTATGTTTCTTACCTTGTATTGGACTATTGACCCTTAAATAGAAGACTAAAACCTATGCTTTGTAGTGTCAGGAACTAGGATTTTAAGATAAGTCAACAGACACATTAAATAAGGCTAAGCTATGTTAACAGAGAAGACACACAGCGATAGCAGAAATGTTGTCTAACGCAACAGCAATATCCTGGCTTAGGTCATTTTTATGTTTGAGACGGGCCTTAAGAGCTTTGAGACTACTTGGTAGATGTCAATAAGTCTTGTGATCAATAAGTATTTTCACCTTTGTAACAGTAAGCTACGTAACACTAATCTTTGTACCAGGCAACATTTGGATACGCCCATTCTTTTTGTATAAGAGTTGGCAATGTTCACAATAAAGTAGAATTCATTGATTCTCATGGAGGTGTCTTGAAATAACATGGAGTGATTTCATACTATTGATAGATGATGCTAGCAAAATCTCCTCATCACGGGCTTCCATATCTACCAATTTGGCACCTGGCAACGAGGTCATCAGATCGGTACCGGTGTGGTCCGATAACAGCTGGTGCTCGAAAGCAGGGACCAAGTGTGACCAGAACCTCTGACCCAACTTACTCTCGAACGGACAGAATGCACAGACCAATAATCAGGACAAAGCCGGCTGGTAATTTATATTGAGTGGTTCATTTAAGGTCTAAACTCGGTCTAGTTTATATGACAAAGAACCCTGTCAAATAAGCTGTCTCGTTGTCTAGGTTTGAATGAATGTGTAACTCAGTGTGCTTAAAGGCCATAATAATACCAATAGGTTGAATAATTGTCCTAGTGTGGCTATTCTAAGTTCCCTAATCTACTGGTATCGTGTTCCGGTCTCTGATGAGAGATCGATGGTTTAGGTGGGTCCTGCAATGTGAAGCCTGAATTTTTTAGGGTCACGCAGCGGGAACACCTGTGTATATGGTTTAAGTGGGTCCTGCACTGTGAAGTCTGAGTTTTTTAGAGTCATGCAGCGGGGACACTTGTACTGTATGTTGTCTGTAGGAAAAGTGTACGATTTGTGACAAGAATCTCTTGCCATAGTCGACATGGTATCCTCAGACGGGATTACCCTCTCCTCAAATAAGGAGGAAAAAGGTTATTAAAAACCCATATAGATTGCCAGTGAAACATGGGTAATGGATGGTCTAAGAGAGCCACCTCGGATGAGTCAGAATGGATATTGGCTAAGAACATAGTAAAGAATATGGAAGGTAAAGAGATAGCTAAAGAATGTAAGGCTTTGATGTCTATCGTGAAACAGGACACCAGACATGGGATCCTTAGTCCCTGTCTGTGGTTAAATGCAATGATAGAATATCTTTCCGTATAAGAGTTGGCAATGTTCACAATAAAGTAGAATTCATTGATTCTCATGGAGGTGTCTTGACATAACATGGAGTGATTTCATGCTATTGATAGATAATGCTAGCAAAATCATGCTAGTATTGTCCATTAATTGTGTATATGAAGAGACAAGATGGAGGTACTTTGGTTTTTATAATTCCTCACAGTCCCCCATTAGAAATTGTCCATTTAAAAAGAGTCCAATGCCCATTGTAGCTGATGGTAATTCTGGGAATTCCATTCCTGTAGGGCTTCCTTGTTCCTTTAATCGGGTTCCCACCATCACTCTTTCCTCAATGGATGATTTAAAGCATTCTTAGGGCAATCGTCTCTATGGTACGGCTTTGTTTCCTTAAAGCACAGTACAGCCAAAAATTCATCATGCTCAAGAAAACAAACAAAAAGAAAATGACCAGCATAGGGTGTACCACAAAACTCATCATTTTAACTGCACTTGGTGACCATCCAGTGAAAATATCATACCAATGATGTCCTGTGTCTGCCTGTATTTTAGTGCCTATTTCTGCTAACTTGTCTCCCACCCAGATGATCTGCTTCTGAATCTCCATAAGTGATGTGTTGGCCTTTTCTAGGTGTTTACGCAGGTGTTCAGTGTCCTTCTTTAGAGCAATCACTCTTCCCAATGATACAGTTAAGTTGGACATCAGAAGGAATGATGGGAACCAATGAAGCCTAACCCATTGCTTTGCATCAGGCAAAAAGGTGTAAGTGTGATTACCCCAGAACAATACAGAAACATTCTGCAGACATCCAGTGAAAGGATTAGGCAGGTTGTACAAATTGGTGGTTGCTGCATCATTGGTAACCTTACAAATATATTGTGGGCCTACCTCCATGAACATCTGCGTACTGATCGGTATGATTGTCCAGTCGCCGATGCTCATAGAGTGCTGAAGGAAACATGGTTCATATACAGGAGTACCTTGTCCGCACACCAGCCCATCATAGGTACTCTCACATGTTTCTTTGCTGTGTGTTCTGTTCTTACTGTCCATCAGTGTACCCATGAACTTAGGCAACCAGTACTGAGGAGAATACATTGGAGGACCAAATATTACTGGCAAGGTCATGAATTTACAAATAATATCATGACTCTCAGGCTCATAGTACTTAAACACTCCTGTACAGTAGGTGGATACACAAACCGTGTCCTGGGGAACGGGCCTGATCCAGGCACCATGTGGAATGAATTGGGAAAAGATATTTCTCCACAGCCTTTCATTATTGGTCATTAAGTCAGACTGAGCCTTGTCTTTTTCATGCGTCATGTAGATATATTGAAGGCTGCACTGAGTATAACTAAGGAAATAAGTCACATTTTTGAAAATATATTGCCGGGCAAAACTGATGTTAAACAAGGTCAAAACATCTTTGTCATATCCCAGATGTACCCATTGAGGGTAGAAAATGGACGGCATCCAATTGGCCTGTAAGTTAACCAATCTGGATATGTCCTTTCCTGCCTCAGCCAACTTATTTGCTGCTATCTCGATGTCTATTGAATTCAGCAAACCAGTTCCTGCCCCTACTCCTCCCAACAGTGTATCATACCATTCTCTTTTATTATGGGTACTACATTTATGCATTTCTGGGAATGTAATGTTAAAATGAATCACTGTTTTCCAAGCATTTAATGTCACATTTTTGCAAGTGGAGGGAATTCTTACAAATGTATCATTGTGCATTTTAGGTTTTAGCTGGAGGACTTTAAGATAAACTGCCCAGGTAGGGAACTGGTGGTTTTCTATTGGGGTACCGTTTACACACATTAGGGTATACACATCATTTAGACTAATATTATGTACAGGTCCTACTTCCTTTCCTTTGCAGTTGAGAATGTTAATTTTATTAAGGTTACTGGGCTGATGATCTTCTGCAGCCATACAGGATTGTGTTAAGGAGTAACACTCTATATCCACCTTAGTCTGATTTGTGTCTACAGAAACAGATAAATCACCATTGTTTTTTTCTGGCAGTATATACATAGGTCCCTTAAATCCCTCCTCCGGCCCATATACTGCCTTCAGTCCTTAGAAAGTGACATTCGCGACAGGGCAGGTGGTATGGGCTGGACAAGTGAAGGTGTCCTGCTTTCTCTGCTGTTCATGGTTACCAGCCCAGCTCCATGTCCCATACAGAGTCCCATTAGTTGCCTTGTAATTAAACACCAGCCTGCTTCCAGGCGTCATTGACCATACCCCGAAGGTACACCATCCTATGATGAACAAAAAAAACAACCTCATTATTTCAGTCTGGTTGACTGGTGACCTTTTTGCAGTGTGAGGCTTGTATTCAAGTGAGTTTTCCTTCCACCTAAACAAGGTACTGGTTGTTAGGAGAACCTGATAGGGTCCATCAAATCTGGGTTCAAGTGCCCTTCTCACGTGTCTTTTTATGACCACCCAATCTCCGGGTTCTAGGTCGTGGGTACTTTTCAGGGAATTTGGATCTGGAATGGAAGAGAAGACCTGCTTGTGTGTTATTGCCAAGCGCTTACAAAGGGACTGTACATAATCAGTAAGGTTGCCATACTGAGCCTGCAACTGTTGTGGAAAATACAAGCCCAGTCTTGGCACACTTCCAAACAACACCTCATAGGGAGATAACCCTGTTTTCTTGTTAGGAATGTATCTTATTGAGAAAAGGGCCAGAGGCAAACATGCAGTCCAGGGCTTGCCGGTCTCGTTCATTGCTTTTTTAATTTTCAGCTTTAGGGTGCCATTCAGCCTCTCCACCTTGCCACTACTCTGAGGGTGGTAGGGCGTGTGGAAGGCCTGAGTAAACCCCAGAGCCAACATGATGTGTCGCATTATTTCTCCTGTGAAATGTGTACCTCTGTCTGACTCAATTACCTCTGGTACCCCATACCTGCAGATGACTTCATTCATGAGTTTCTTAGCGGTCACCTGAGCAGTTGCAGAAGTGACAGCGTAAGCCTCAACCCACCCGGAAAAGCAATCAACACAGACCAGCACATATTTATACTTTCCTAACTTAGGAAGCTGAATGTAGTCAATTTGCAGTCTCTGAAATGGGTAGAGTGGCTTGGGCAAATGTTTTTGCAGGACCCTTATCTTCTGTCCCGGATTGTTCAAAGCACAGATCATACAAGATCGGACAAATGAGGCAGCAGCAACAGAGAACCCAGGAGCAACCCAGGACTTCTCTACCGTAAAAACCATAGCAGTCTTAGACAAGTGTGTCCGTCCGTGTATCAGCTGAGCCATCATTGTGAACAGGGTGCGGGGGAGGCAGATTCTGGCTGAAAGTTTCCATATGCCATTGTCCTCCAGTGCCCCGGTCCATTTGTCTTTTTCTTCCTTGCCGGCTTGTGCTAAAAGTGTCTTTAAAATGTGCATTTTAGGAACTGTATTAGAGTCCATTGAAATGTCCACATTAGGCAAAAGTGTCTTTCTTGTGACTGTATCGAAGTCCTTTGAAATGTCCATATTAGGATCTGCACGTCATGTGATCAAGACCCCTTTTCCTTCTTCTTTCTTTTCCTTTTTCCAGGGTAGCATTGCTGCTTTCTTTGCTGCTGCATCTGCAAGGGCATTTCCCTTGGCTTCTGGTGTGGTTGTCCCAGTATGGGCTTTTACCTTTACTACTGCCACCTTGTCAGGTAACAGCAGAGCCTCCATGAGTTCCTTTGCTGCCGGTCCATTTTTAATTGGCTGTCCTGTAGAGGTTAAGAAACTCCTGGCCTTCCAGATAGGACCAAAATCATGAGCTTTGCCAAAAGCATACCGGGAATCCGTGTAAACGGTCACAGTTTTACCTTTTGCCACTCTACACGCCTCAGTGAGGGCCTTCAGTTCTGCTTCTTGTGCTGAGACATGCCGAGGTAAAGATTTTGCTTCTATGGTGCCGTGTTGTGTGACCACTGCATATCCAGTGTGGAACTGACCATCATCACCCTGATACCTGGAACCACCTACAAAAGGACCCCTCCCAACCCCACCACTGACTGGGTAGTCTGCTGTCTGTAGGACTCGGGTATGTGCTGTCCCTGAATTACTGATATGGCTCCTCTCGTATCAACAAGGAAAGAAACTTCCTTGTTTAAAAGCTCCCCCCTAAGCAAAGGTAGAAACGCATTGATCTGTAGCTAATTTAGCAGGGAGCAGGGGCAAGGGATCACCCACACCTCATGCCTGATTTTCTGTGTCCCCAGGATCAGGTGGGGGTTTCCCCTTTCCCTTCTGCACTTTAAAAGCCCTGCAGTCTCTTTTGAAATGTCCTATCTTCCCGCAGAAGTAACACTTGAAGTTATGAGTTTGAGGTCAGCCGCCCTCTTTCCCAAAACCCTTAGTGCCTTCTGATTCACCTTGAATTATCATTGCCATTTTGGTGACATTTTTTTTCATCCTTTCATGCATTTCTAGCCCTTTTGCAGCTTGCAAGAGAGCCGGTGGTTCTGTATGTCTCCATTCTGGTTTGTTATCCATCAACTTTGTTCTTATGGAGGGTTTAAGACCTTCCACAAAAGCTAATGCTAGCAATTGCAGTCCTATTCCTCCCCCCACTTCCCCATAACCCAGATCCACCCATCTGAGCTGTAACTTTCCATAAAAATCTTCAACACTTTCATCCTTCCCCTGAATCACATTGCTTAATGAGAGTGATGATTCTTTAAGCTTCTCCTCAGCCCATCTCTCTAACGCTCGTATGAATGCCCTTCCACTCGACAATCCCTTCTTGTTTATCATGTGATATTCTCTTCTGCACTCAGCTATTACTGTTATCATTATCTGACCGGCAGCTGCTTCCCCTATTTTTGCTATTCAACAGGGGTTGTAAATCCTGCCAAGCAGCCTGGTAGGTTTCCTGTATTTGTCACATTTGTCTGAAAAATGCCATTGGTCTGAGTAATGGGTCCGGGAGCTGCGTCAGGAGAGACAAATGCTCCTGTGGAGTCCAGGGTCGATACTCAGAGGTGTAAGCAACAGCAGGAGATCGGCTGCTAGTACTAGCAATGCTGGTGTCTGCTCCCTCGGCATTAACTGTGTCTTTTCCTTGTTGCTGTTCTCCACCTTCTAGCTGCGCTACATTTTCTTCCTTTGTTACACCTGCCATTGACCTTGTTAGCACGGGCAGGACAGCAGGCAATTTCCTATGGCGAGGTGCTTGACAAGCAAGGCAAGTGTCTCGCCACCCAAGATTTTGCTGCCCACAATTCCAGCAAGTCCAAACCGGTGCATGATCCGCAGACAGTGGGTGGTGCAGACAGTTTGTAGCACACGGGTGGTGCACTATGTCCTTTTGAAGGAGGTGCATAGTACACAATGACCTTGTGCTCTTTATTCAAATAGCCCTCCCGTGATGTTGCCTCACTTACTTTCTGCCAACTATTCAACATACCCTGCAATTTATTGTCTTTTATCCATCCTCCATACGTACTTTGTAGATTATTCCAGCAGGCTGGATCAAGAGATCCACCCTTAGGACATCCTGCTTTATTTAACAACTTGTCACAACCTTTACCCATTGCAGTTTTTCCCTCCCGTTCTTGTACTATTGTCTTAGCTGTCTTTCAGATAAAATTGTCTGTTTCTGGGATATTGCCCATATTTTTAAACCAGGAGCCCGTGTCCCATGTACACAACTGTCTCTTGTAACCTGTCCCTCTCTTGGAGACCCAGATTCCCCTTGCCGTAGCTACTCGCCAATTTCTCTCTTGGAGACTCAGCCAAGCCATAGCTACCCTTGCCATAGCTACTCGGCAATTTCTCAGAGAGCGTCCCCAGCTATCAGTAGCCGTGCTCACCTTCAGAGAGCAGTTTGCTGATCAGATGGCTCAATATCGCCACCTTATGTCTGTCTGTATATGAGGAAAAGCAGCCAAGTCAATAGTACAATCCACAGTGTTACACCTAGAGCAAAAAAAAAAGAATTTCAACTTCAATCAGTAACATATCTGCCCATATAACAACTGGAATTCTTTATAGCTCCTGCAATAATAGAAGAAAGGCATGCAAACTTATCCCCGACCAGAGAACAAAGTAGTTCTAGAAGCACAGATAGTATTTGCAAGACAATGGTCTTACCTTACAGTGCTGTTTTAAAAATCGGTAGTTCTAAACACCCTGTCCAGCTGAGCGGTCGGGAGTCGGCATACAGCACAATTCTTCCTCTTCAGGAGCCCCAGGTTGGGCACCAACGGTCGGCGAAAAGCTAAGGGTTTTCTTCCAATATGTTACTGATTGCCAAATTAGAGTATCAAGGCGGCTTGGAGAAAAATCAATGCGACACAGCAACAGGCTGTATGCTAGAAATTTCTGATTTATTGCAGAACCTTCAGTCTTATATAATACCATTTCAAAGAAATGAAGGCGTTTTAGCAAAACAGTGTACGTGCGTTCTTGACAATCTGGAATTTCCCACAGATTTTACAATAACAGTAGGTGAAACTGTGTGTCCTTGAGTCTTACGGGAACCAGTGTCTAGCACAAGATACCAGATGTACATTGCTCATAATCACAGGATTAATATTTTTAGCTTTTATGCTGAATCATCATGTGAATGTTAGTTAAAATCATGTTAGTATTGTCCATTAACTGTGTATATGAAGAGACAAGATGGAGGTACTTGGGTTCTTATAATCCCTCACAGGAAGCTCAACACATCTCATGTTATTAATGCTATTCATTATACTTAATATAATAGAAAGTCACTGGTCCGCTTAGGAACAGATGACGAAAAGGCTTTTGACAGGGTGAGTTTGGATTTCATAGAAAATACTCCTAAATTTTGGCCTACTCACACAATTTATAACAGCCACATTGTATTCCATCCCCTCTGCCAGATTTCATATAAACGGAACCCTCTTGGGCCCCTTCTTTATTTCTAACAGAACAGGGCTGCCCACTACAGCTACATTTGCAGATGACCTTCTAGTACCAATCCAAAAGAGGCCTTCCCTGCAATCTTGAAGATCTTTGAAAAAATGTCAAACATTAAAGTCAACTACGAGAAATCAGAAGCACTAAACATATCATCTCCAGCCAATACAGTTGAATACATAAAAAAGAATCTCCTTTAAATGGCCTGCATCTAGCATTAAATACTTAGGCACCAACTTAACATCTGACCCTCTTCTCCTTTTTAAAGCAAACTATTGCCCTCTTCTCCAAAAAGTACAAAACTACAACACATAAATACTCCCTTCCTATCTTCTATCTGGTGATGTACTGATGCCGAAACATCAAAAAGACTTCATCCTGAGGGCAATAAGGTTTATACTAAACAATAATTACTTCAATTACATAAATCAATTCTTTATACAGCAGAAAGGGACCGCAATGGGCACAAAATTTGTGTGGGTGTACGCAAACCTCTTTATGGGGGCACTAGAGGAGGAGTTACAAGAGCAGAACATAAGGTTCTGTTGCCATTCTATAGACGATATTTTGTTAATCTGGGATGGAGAAGAAGAGGGCCTTGTGCAGTTTATAAAAGATCTGAACTCTAACAGCTGGGGTTTGAATATTACAGGGTACCACAGTAGTCTAAAGGCAGTTAGATATTGGATACTGGATATTGAAGTTTCACCGAGGGGACAAAAGGTTTCAATAATGACTTATGAAAAACCCTATGAACCCTCCATGTAGCTGGCAAATCAAGTTCATAAGCAAGCGGATTTTCTACCCGTGTGATGACAAAGGGACCCACGTAATGGGGTGCCAGTTTCAACTATGGAACCTTCACTTTGAGATTTCTAGAAGACAAATATACCTTCTGTCCCACCCTGTTTGGTTCAGATACTGACAGACGCCTCCCACTACGCAACTGCATACGAGTCCCCGTTGCTTCTAGATTCTTCTGTACTTTTCTCCATACTCCCTGCAGCGCATGTTTGGCGACATCAGCTGTAGGACAGGCAGACAGGGTAGAAATAGCTGTAAGGAAGCGAAGATGCTGACCATATACGCAACGGAATGGAGATACCCCAGTGGAAGAACAAGTACGGTTGTTTAGCGTAAACTCTGCCAGCGGCAGGAATTCTGCCCACTGATGGGCCTTTTCGCTAGCAAACAACTGTAAATATTGCATTAAATCCTGGTTCTTCCGCTCAGTCTGACCATTAGTTTGCGGGTGGAATGCTGACGAGAAGGAAAGCAACGTTCCCAGGTTTCTACAGAAGGCTCGCCAAAATTGTGCAATAAACTGAACACCGCGATCAGATACAAAGTTCTCGGGAACCCCATGTAGCGAATGATTTCTTTTACAAAAATCTTGGAAAATTCTATCGCAGAAGGTAGCTTCTTTAACACCACGAAATGTACCATCTTTGAGAAATGGTCTACAACAACTAGGATAGTGGTGAACTTCTGAGAGTCAGGTAGATAGGTGATAAAATCTACCGATAAATGCGACCACGAACGAAAAGGCACTGGTAACGGTCTCAGAGTCCCCTCCGGATGACAACAATGACTTTTACTGCGTGAACAGACAGAGCATCCCTTAACAAAGTTGAGGATCATCCGAGACATGGCTGGCCACCAGTAGTGTCTAGTACAAAGATCCAGATGGCCTGCTAGAACAGATGAGTAAGACTCTTCAATGACTCTGAGACGCAAGGTCTCTGGCACAAACGATCTGCCCTCCGGCACCCCCGAAGGAGCGTCCTGCTAACAATTTTGTAGCTGAGGAATGAGATCAGATTTTATAGCTGCCACCACCACCCCAGGTGCCAAGATATTCTTGGAAGCCACTGTCTCACTTTCTAGCGAACCGAAACTTTCATGTTCTTCTTCCCTGGAATATATGTAATGGCGAGATTAAACCTGGCGAAAAACAACGCCCACCTGGCCTGACAAGCTGTGAGTCTCTTAGCATTGGCGAGACATACCAAGTTTTTATGATCGGTATACATGGTAATGGGATGCCTTGCTCCCTCAAGATGGTGACGCCACTTTTCTAGAAACCACTTAATCACCAATAAATCACGATTACCCACATCGTAGTTACGCTCTGCAGAACTGAACTTCCCCGAGAAGAACGGACATGGACTATACCCATGTCTCCCGCAGACTTCCTGAGACAATACAGCCCCCGCCCTCACCTCAGACGCATCGACCTCAATGAAGAACGATCACCGAGTGTTAGCACCGAGGCAGCAGTAAACCCCCTTTTGAGATGACGAAAAGCCTCTAGGGCCTATGGTGACCATCTTACCAAGGCTACACCCTTCTTGGTAAGATCGGTCAGGGGTTGAGTAATAACAGAATAATTCTTAATGATTCTACGGTAGAAATTTGCGAAACCCAAAAACCGCTGGAGAGCTTTCAGGTTATCTGGTCTGACCCATTGGGAAATTGCTGCCACTTTATCAGACTCCATTTGAATCTCGGTGGGTGAAATCACATAACCAAGGAAAGACACTTGTTTAGTAACAAAAATACATTTCTCCAACTTGACAAAAAGTTGGTACTCACGCAAACGGGTCAGAACCAACCTCAGGTGGCGCACATGTGAATCCCAGTCTAGGGAGTACACCAGAATGTATATATGACCCAAAATACCCCCAGAAAGTCGTGGAAGACCGCGTTCATAAATCCCTGGAACACAGCGGGGGCATTACAAAGTCCGAAGGGCATGACTAGACATTCAAAATGTCCGAATGACGTGTTGAACGTGGTCTTCCACTCATCTCCATTTCGTGAATTAAATTGTAAGCCCCCCTTAAGTCCAATTTGGAAAACCAGTGGGCTCCTACCACCTGATTCAATAAATCAGGAATCAGGGGCAAGGAGCACTGGTTCTTTGCTGTAATTTTATTCAAAGTGCGATAATCCACACAAGGCCTCAATGTCCCATCCTTCTTCTCTACAAAGAAGAGACCTGCCCTGGCAGGGGAACTGGGCGGCCTGATATGTCATTTGGCCAGACACTCCAAAATATAGGTCTTAAGGGCTTCATGCTCACGCCCAGACAATTTGAAGATGGCTCTCTTAGGGATGGGACTGGAGAGGGGAGGGGAGGAACCAGAAACCCCTTTCTGGTTCCTCCCCTCCCCTCTGCTTTCACCCCTTCCGACGTAGTTCACGTCATTGAACATGTGACCCGGAAGGGACGGTCCCGCCCTCACTGACCCCTCTAACAGCCCACTCAGACTCCAAAGCACAAGGTATTTCCTTTTTTATTTCTATATAAATATGACCATTCATTGTTATTTCATGTATGCTTGATAAAGGCTATTGAATAGCCGAAACGCGTTGTATATTACACAAAAAATATTGGAAACTTCACGAATACGAATTGGCCTGTATTGCTACACGCCTACCAGGATTTTAGGGGTGTTACACACATTAACACCCCTACGAAGTAAGTTCTCCTCTGTTCTTTTTTCGTTGCACACCAAACTACTGGGGCACCAGGGCTTTTTATTGTATTTTCCCGCATTCTGCTCTCTCTGGTATATTTTACCTAGAGTCACCTTGCGAGTTCTCCCAACCCTGGGATGTCATTCTGACCAGTACCTTGGATCTACATTTGATATAATCTGCTGCTTAGGACCATTTTGACGAACCGTGACCCTCCTGCAGGGCACAGTTATGTCTGGGGTGAGTTCTCCATCTACTTTACTTCAGTATACTACCCTTCTCTCCACCTCACATTGGAGCGCTACTAATCTCATCTACCTCATTTTTTCCTTAAAAGAAGGGAGATGTTCTGGATCTATAGGATGAAAACCCTGGTCCCTGATGGTTTAAATTAAGTTCTTGAAAAGAACATTTAATTTTTATTTAAGTCTGGGGGGAAGGGAGGGAGAAGCAATGGAAAAAGAGGGGTTTTTTGTTTGTTTTTTTATTTTTCACAATTTTTTTATAAAAGTTTTTTTTCCATAATTGTTTTTTAAAAGTTTCTTTTTTCCTCCCTTTTTCCACATTCTTTCTCTCCTCTCTCTCCACCATCTGAACAGAGTAGACTTGAACAATGAACACCACTTCATTTTATTTTAATTGTAATGGATATTCATTTCATTTTATTAGTAATGGATATTTTAGGTGTACTGTATATGCCCAATAGATAAGGATTTATTTTAAATTCTTTATATTATTAATTATTTTAATTATTGCACAAATATGTTTTTTGAAAACACAATGCTTATCTGTGGCCAATTGTGCACGGAAGCCCATAGCACGTAATATGGTCATGTTGGTCATGTAATATGGGGCTGGTCATGTGTTATTGATATTTTATGAGTCATGTGACCCCCCTCCCCCTTCCCGATGGAGACGGAAGCGCTCTACGCGCTCCACCAAGAGGATCAGATGAAACAATATGTAACGCACAATGAGGACGCACTGTGATGACAAAAGTAATGTGGCATTGACATCACACAGGCCTCCTATGGGCAGTGGAATGCATGATGCGTTTCACTAATGGAGCGTAATATGACAGCGTGCCGTAATGATGTAGTACTATGTAATGACGTAGTACAAAGCGCTGCCCTTTCCGCCCACTGACTAGCAATGGACAATGGATGAGGTGGTACGGCGGCAGCGTCACTTTCCCCGCCTCCCAGAAATGGCGCCACACCGTTGAAATGTAATGTATATGCTTTTTTATATATATAAGTGTGTTTGTAGATGTTTGTATAACTATTGGCTTGAAAAAGCTGCCAGGATTAGAGCACCGAAACGCGTTGCCTATTGAAAAAGAATAAAAACTACTGGAGTTTATCCCTGCGGATTCCAGTGTATCTCTTCTCGTTGTGGAGTCGACGCTTCAGGGAGGGAGTTTCTGATCATCACACCCCCCTCCTGTCCAGTAAGTGTCATTTCTACACTTGCAAAACTTTCCTGGATAGACATGTTGTTTGGCTGCTATATCATTGAGATGTTTTTTCTAATTGTATATTGTATATGTCCCTTCCTATCTTGGTTGGGTAGGAAACATTTGATAGCCACCTATATCTTTCCTTACATTTTATGCACTTTATAAACTGGCCCTTTATAAACTGGCACTTTATAAACTTGCATCAGATATTCAGGACGTTCATCTGGAACAAACAAAAGCCATGGCTAGCATTCTCCTACTTAACACAGAAGAAGCCAAAGGGAGCCTCCAGTCTTCCAAACATACTTTTGTATTATAAAGCAATCCATATATCCAGATAGATTTCCTTGGCTGACCACAGATTGGAATCACACTCATTTAACCTAGAAAGAACTATGATAGACCAAGTAGGACAATATCTCTGTAAGGATTGGCGGCTCGCGGGTCCGTCGTGCCCGCACCGCCGGTCCGGTCACACGTGCGGCCGCTGTGCGGCGCAGGGGAGCCCCGGTTCTCGTCACCTCCCCTGGCCGCCGGGCCCCGCCTCGCCGCCGGGTTGCTAGGGACGTGGTGGGTGTTGCCCCGCGTCGCCTCCTAGGTATCCTGGCAACTAAACGTGTGTCTCCTGTCCTGCCTCCTGCAGGGCTGGGGGCGGGTTCCCCAGTGCTGCTGGGTGCACTCAGCTGCTGTCAGGCTCCCCGCCCCAATCAGCTGCTAGGTTGGGAGCTCTGACAGCATTTAAACCTGCTGGTGTCTTCTGACCGGTGCCAGTGTTAGTTTTGGATTTCCTGCTACACCAGCGTACTGCATATTTCTGACTCCTGACTCCTGTTACTGACCCTCTGCCTTTGGACCTGACGTTGCCTTTGCCTGACCCTCTTGTACCGCATACCCTCTTGTTGCTGACCCGGATTGTCTGACTCTCCTTGCTGTTGTTTGTTCCAGTGTCTGTCTGTTCGTTAGTCCCCGCATCTCCCTTCCTTAGTGAGTGTAGGGACCGTCGCCCAGTTGTCGCCCTGGGGCTTAGCCCAGGGGGGCAAGTAGGAAGGGACAGGGGTTGCGGGTATTTTCAGGGACCTCCAGTTTCCCGGACCCCGAGTCCTGACAATCTCCTTTGGACTAGTAACAATTCCTTATACAGAGCACAAGCATTGAGCCCGATTACAAGAGGCACAATCAAAGTCATATACTCCATTAGGTCAGAAAGGTGTGACCACCACAAATTAGCACCAATGACACCAGCATCTTTAGTTCCCTCTATCTTAACTAAGAAACTACTGAAAATTAGCCCTTCACAGATAGATACATGCTGGAGATGTGATTCAGCTAGGGGTAACCTACTACACATATGGTGGCACTGCCCAAGCATCAAACCCAATGGCAACAAATAAATAAAATCTGTGGATCCTCCTTTTCATTGTTTCCAGAGGAGGTATAACTCTGCAAGCCTTCAAAACAGTTTAAGCCCTCAAAAAATGCCTTACTACTATTTGACTTCTTATCCCACTTTTGAAGGGATAAACAAACACCTACAGTGTCACACTGGAGAGATGAGGTATCACAATTATATAGATTCGAGGAACTGGCCACATGGGAGTGTGTCTCGAGCACCTCTTACCTTGACGACATATATAAGGAAATAAACCATATAAACTGACCCATTACAATCCCACCACAAAGATGCTTTAAATTGATGCACAGATAAAATTATTACCCCTGATGACCCTCTCATCGACCTAGTTCGACTTTTCTTTGATCAAGTTCCTTTTAACTTTATTTCTCTCATCTAACAATTTTAACGAGATGTTGCATTGCTGATTGGCAACCTTTAACATCTGAACAGTACAGATCAAGGGAGTCACAATAAGTTTTATGTACTTGAAAAAGCAAATGCATTCACTGCACAGGATCAGGTACACAACATTGGATGTGGAACATGTGAATGTCCCAGGAATCTTATAGTCCTGCTGTGTATTGAGGATTTGTATCCTGTCCGTGGTCAGTATATGTGAGCAGGTCTTACAGCTCCTTACATTACAGGGATACGTTCCTTTTTGTGTGTCCGAGGGGAATGTGCTCCTGATTATAACGTTCCTCAAATTTGGAGGTTGCCTGTAACACAGAAGGGGAGGATCCGGGAATATGGCTTTCAGACGGCTGTCCTTGTGTAGATATGATGAAGTTTCTTTGCGGTTTTCCTTAGTAGCTCTAGCTGTGAGTTGTAGGTCACTACTAGAGGCACACGATTGTTTCTTTCCTTCTCCTTGTATTGGAATAGTTCATTCCTGGGTATCCTGATGGCTCTGGTGATTTGGTCATCAATTGAGCTGGGATAGTAGCCCAGATTTAAAAAGCAAAAGAGCTGTCAGCAAACAAAATTTCCTGCGCTCAATAAATAGTGTGTAACCACAAATAATAGTCTGTCAAAGAATATATAGGAGTTACACTTACTGGGAAGGAGGGGGGTATGATGACCATGAGCCCCCTCCTTGAAGTGATGACTCCTTCAGCCTCCAAATAGATGTTTACCACACGTTTTAGAAGTGAAGCAATAACACCTTTAATTCCAAACTTCACTAAAATAACAGGCGACGCGTTTCAGTGCACACAGGCACCTTTCTCAAGCCATAATACAACATAAAATCATCACATATATATAGGAGATGGATTACTTACAATACATGCCGCTGGTGGGGGCAGCCATGATGGAGGCGTGTCATAATGCGTCGACGTCACGGCGCCGGTCACATGGTCGATGCCCTGACATTCTACCACTACTGATAAGATATGGGGGTGTGTTAGCGGCGTGCTGTGGTGAAACTACGTCATTACGCTGGTCACCTGACCTGCGTCTCGACGCCCACCATCATACACGTCTCCCTGTGGTGGTGGCCATATTTGGGGCATGTGTTAGATTAAACAACGTCATCACGTCAGTCATTTGACCGGCGCGGTGACGTGTAGCAACGCAAGGAGCGTCTAACAATAGCGGCCTTGGTGGGGGCAGTGTCTAGTGAGCCCACGTCACTACGCCGGTCACATGACCGGCGTTCTGACGTACCAATGTTGCTGATGTAGCCTGGCAACAACGGCCACATTAGGGATGTATTATCCTGGCGGTAGAGGCCTTGACGGGGGCAGTGTTTAATAAACCCACGTCATTGCGCCGGTCACATGACCGGCGTTCTGACGTACTAATGTTATTGGCGTATCCTAGCAACATCGGCCATATTGGGGGTGTGTTAACCCAACGCCAGTAACCTAATCGGCGTCTCACTATCCTGGCGTTGGGTTAACACCCCCCCAATATGGCCGATGTTGCTAGGATACACCAATAACATTAGTACGTCAGAACGCCGATCATGTGACCGGCGCAATGACGTGGGTTTATTAAACACTGCCCCCGTCAAGGCCTCTACCGCCAGGATAATACATCCCTAATGTGGCCGTTGTTGCCAGGCTACATCAGCAACATTGGTACGTCAGAACGCCGGTCATGTGACCGGCGCAGTGACGTGGGCTCACTAGACACTGCCCCCACCAAGGCCGCTATTGTTAGACGCTCCTTGCGTTACTACACGTCACCGCGCCGGTCAAATGACCGACGTGATGACGTTGTTTAATCTAACACATGCCCCAAATATGGCCACCACCACAGGGAGACGTGTATGATGGTGGGCGTCGAGACGCAGGTCAGGTGACCAGCGTAATGACGTAGTTTCACCACAGCACGCCGCTAACACACCCCCATATCTTATCAGTAGTGGTAGAATGTCAGGGCATCGACCATGTGACCGGCGCCGTGACGTCGACACATTATGACACGCCTCCATCATGGCTGCCGCCACCAGCGGCATGTATTGTAAGTAATCCATCTCCTATATATATGTGATGATTTTATGTTGTATTATGGCTTGAGAAAGGTGCCTGTGTGCACTGAAACGCGTCGCCTGTTATTTTAGTGAAGTTTGAAATTAAAGGTGTTATTGCTTCACTTCTAAAACGTGTGGTAAACATCTATTTGGAGGCTGAAGGAGTCATCACTTCAAGGAGGGGGCTCATGGTCATCATACCCCCCTCCTTCCCAGTAAGTGTAACTCCTATATATTCTTTGACAGACTATTATTTGTGGTTACACACTATTAAATGAGCGCAGGAAATTTTGTTTGCTGACAGCTCTTTTGCATTTTATTCTTTTGGGACCACTCTCTTATGAGAGACCCCAATTATTTCTGCAGCTCTCCCCCGGGCATTGGAGGATCTAAATAGTGTGGGTTCCCACTGAATGTCAACCTTGAGGCGCTATCTGGTTTATCTTCTTCAGATTTAAAAAGGTCGCTTCGAGATTGTATAAATGTTCCTAAAAAGGATAAAATAGGTCAGCACTTCCCAATAGAAATCTATAGGTGAATGTTAAACCATGGCTGCAACATATAATAGAAGCAGAAACCAAAGAGTGGCAACAGCACGTAAAAGGGTCTGGAGACGCTACACCTTAGGGCAAGCTGCGCCTCCGGAAGACTACAGGTCTGTGAATAAAAAACTGACTTATTGCTGTTAAAACTGTTGTGGACTTAATCGCTCCTCCTGTGGACTGGTGGAGGATAAAATTGATGGACTCGGCAAACTTTATAATTTTTCTGGAGATCCAGTTGTTTCTGTTAAGCTAATAAACTGACCAAGAAGTGAGAGTTACTGTTGGCATACTCATTACAAGTGGTGGAGGATGCGCTGGCAGTAAAAGACTCGCTGCAAAAATACAAACGGTTGCTATAGCCATGGAGGAGTTAATAAAACAGCTAGCAGGAACTAGCATGCAGCAGTAGAAGGCATTGCTTCAGCAGCAGAAACCCCATGAAGAAGCATTACAAATGCAACAAGAAACAAATCAACTTCTGACTCGACAGCTGGCGGCACTAATGGAGACTATAAAAAAAGAGGAGAAGTCATCCATTGATATGGATTTATTAAAGACCGTAAGGAGGTCATTACAAAAAATGACCCCAGAGGATTATATAGAAGCCTATCTGGCCATTTTTGAAAGGGTGGCGGCAAGGGAAAAAGTGCCACCAGAACAATGGGCAGAAGTTATAGCCCCCTATTTAACGGGGAAGCCACAAAAAGCATATTATGACTTGCCCCAACAGGATGCCAGGGAATATGGCAAGATGAAATTGGAGATTTTGGCTCTCCTGGGGGTGAGCATGGCAGTCCAAGCTCAGCGAGTCCATCACTGGGAGTACCGTCCAAACAAACCACCCAGGTCACAAATGTTTGACCTCTTGCACCCGGCCCAAAAATGGCTGCAACCAGAAACCTCCTCACCTGCACAAATAGTGAAGAAGGTTGTGATGGACCGGTTCATACAGACTCTGCCCCGGCATATCCAATGATGGGTGGCACAGGGAAATACCGAGAACGCTGATAACCTGGGGAACTTGGTCGAACGGTACGTCGGAAGAGATAGCGTCTGCTGTGAGGCCTACTGGACATCCTGCAGACTCTCAGAGAGAGAGTTCCAAATCAACTACAGAAGGGAGGTCAAAGAACCCGAGGGGTTCAAAGTCCACACAAAGGAACTCGGCCACCCTCATTACATGCTGGGAGTGCCAAGGTCCAGGGCATATTACCGCTCACTGTTCGGCTCAGGCCAAACCTGTGGAATGCTCCTATGGCCAGGCTTGTTCTATTGTTCTATGGTGGCACATTCTACATGCACTATGGAGTTGGACAGAGACACCCAGCCACAGATGTGCCAGGTGACGGTGAACGGTGTTGAAGTGTCGGCCTTGCTGGACATAGGGAGCATGATTTCATTGTTGGATTCAGCTATATCCCTTGGATTAGCCCCCAATGGCAGGTTAAGGGTGGTCTATATACACGGTGATACCAAAGCATACCCGGCTGTACGGGTGACCAAAAGCACAGTATGCGGAACCTATATACATTGGATGGGGTGGTTAAAAAGTTACTCTACCCACTGATAATTGGGAGGGACTTCCCTTTGTTTTGGGAGTTGTGGGCGGAAGTACCATGGCCCTGCAGAAATGGCAGTACCCCAGGAGGGGGAAATGGCGTGTTGAACAACCCGGGGAACATTCAGCTCCAGTGTAACAAAGTTTCCTTTGCAGGACTGACAGATTCTGAGGAACCCACTCCGGAACCCCAAGTACTTGACCTTGAGGCAAACAGGGGAAATTTTGGGACTGCACAGCTTAATGACCTGACTTAAGAAATGCACAAAAAAATATATCTGTAATCATTGGTGTACCCCAAGAGGCAGGTGCTGAGGTGCGATTTCCCAAATTTGAATAGATTGAGTTGTTCTATTGGGTCACAAAAGTAAGGAATAAAGTGGTAAAACAACTTCTGATACCTGGTGGCTATAGGCGCATGGTCCTCGACGTAGCCCACACTCATATACTGGGCAGTCATTTAGGGGCAGACAAAACACAGGAACATATTTTACAAAGGTTTTTCTGGCCAGGGTGCCATCGAGGAATAGAGAATTTTTGCAGCTCCTGTCCCCAGTGCCAGATATCTGCTCCTGTCTCACACTTTAGAAGCCCTTTGATACCACTGCCCATAATTGTAATACCATTTGAGCGAAATGCTATGGATTTGGTGGGACCCCCAGTGAAATCGGCTAGAGGTCACCAGTATATCCTTGTAATCGTAGACTATGCCACCACGCATCCTGAAGTGATTCCCGTGAGGAACACTTCCTCTAAATGTATTGGTAAAGAGTTGTTCCAGATGTTCACTCGGGTGGACATTCATGTCAAAGGTGATGAAGGAACTCTGCAAGTTACTGAAGATTAAGCAATTGCGCACTTCCGTCTACCACCCCCAGACAGATGGGTTGGTGGATTCAATAAAACACCAAAAAATATGCTAAAAAAGGTGGTAGAGAAGATTGGCCGAAATTGGGACTGTTTGCTTTCGTATTTACTATTTTTCATCCGTGAGGTGCCGCAAGTCCCCATGGGGTTCTCTCCCATTGAGCTATTATATGCATGACAACCCCGTTGACTGCTCGACATAGCTAAGGAAACAAGGGAGAATGAAGCCACCCCACATAAGAGTATCAATGAACATGTGGTCCAAATGCAGAAGAGAATTACCAAAATAATGCCACTAGTGAAAGAACAGCTCCTCCAAGTGCAAGAAAGGCAGGCTAACGTCAATAATAGGTCGGCCAAGTCAGACAGTTTGACCGAGGATATCGGGTTTTTGGGTGTAGTGGGCTATTACCGATGCTTTGTTCCAAATTTTGCCACGACTGCAGCCCCGCTGGCAGAGCTTACAAAGGGGAACAATTCGGTAATGGCACAATGGACCCCATAAGCAGAACATGCGTTCAAGGAGCTAAAATTTGCATTTTGTCGACAGCCTGTGTTGATAGCTGCAGACTTTTCAAAAAAATTCCTAGTCCAGACGGACAAGTCATAAGTAGGGGTAGGAGCCATATTGTCCCAAGAGGTCAATGGAGAGGAGCATCCGGTGTTGTTTTTGAGCCGGAAAATGTCCCCATGTGAAAAAAATTATGCAATGGTTGAGAAAGTGGGGTTAGGGGTAAAATTGGCATTAAACTCCTCAAGGTATTATCTCCTGGGAAGGAAATTTAAGCTGATTTCAGACCATGCTCCCTTGAAGAAGATGTAGAAAAAATAAGGGAATAATGCCAGGGTGACAAGGAGGTTCTTAACGCTACAGGAATTTGACTTTGAAGTGGAACATAGGCTGGGAAAACTGCATGGCAATGCAGATGCCCTGTCCAGAATTTATTGTTCGGTGACAGTCGGTGCCCAGCTGGCTGGCTTGGGGCAGAGGTATGTAACAGCTGTGGTCTGGAATGGAAGATATGTGTCACAGAGGTTATTAGCTTCTGTGATGTAGGTCAGTCCAGTTGTACTCCAGGCCAGATCTTCCACCTGAAACCAGTAAACTATATAAAGAGACAGGTTGAAGTGTGGGGGCGGGGGGGGGGGGGGGGTCTGGGAGAACCAGACTTCTGTTGTAAGAAGAGGGACGCTGTGAACAAGCAGAGAGCTACATTGTCCTGTCAGGATACTTAAGGAACTCCGGCCCTAGGACCAAGGTCTGGAGATGCTACGCCTTAGGGCAAGCTGCGCCTCCGGAAGACTACAGGTCGGTGAATATAAAATGGACTTATTGCTGTTAAAACCTGTTGTTGACTTAATCGCTCCTCCTGTGGACTGGTGGAGGATAGAATTGATGGACCTGCAAACTTTATAATTTTTCTGGAGATCTAGTCGTTTCTGTTATGCTAAACTTACGTTGAATAAACTGACCAAGACGTAAGAGTTACTGTTGGTGTACTCATTAACCCCCGGGTCGTTACAATACATTTACCCCATAAGTATACATACCTGTAACAAATACTATAATGGCCTAATGCTAATGCCAGGTGTATTTAAATGTATGAATTATTTAATGTGGTTAGAATATTATAGGTAGTAAATGTATTTTGCGTGCTGTTACCACTTTGGTTTAAAGTGGGGGAAAAAAGTATTTAGTCAGATACTAATTGTACAAGTTCTCCCACTTAAAAAGATGAGAGAGGCCTGTAATTAACCTTATAGGTAGACCTCAACTATGAGAGACAACATGAGAAAACACATCCAGAAAATCACATTGTCTGATTTTTAAAGAATTTATTTGCAAATTACGGTGGAAAATAAGGATTTGGTCAATAACAAAAGTTAATTTCAATACTTTGTTATATATCATTTATTGGCAATGAAGGAGGTCAAACGTGTTCTGTAAGTCCTCACAAGGTTGGCACAAACTGTTGGTGGTATGTTGGCCCATTCCTCCATGCAGATCTCCTCAAGAACAGTGATCTTTTGTGGCTGTCGCTGGGCAACATGGACCTTCAATTCCCTCCAAAGGTTTTCTATAGGGTTGAGATCTGGAGACTGGCTAGGCCACTCCAGGACCTTGAAATGCTTCTTACAAAGCCACTCCTTCGTTGCTCTAGCAGTGTGTTTGGGATCATTGTCATGCTGAAAGACCCAGCCACGTTTCATCTTCAGTGCCCTTGCTGATGGAAGGAGGTTTGCACTCAAAATCTCACAATACATGGCCCCATTCATTCTTTCTTGTATACGGATCAGTCTTCCTGGTCTCTTTGCAGAGAAACATCCCCAAAGCATGATGTTGCCACCCTCATGCTTCACAGTAGGTATGGTGTTCTTTGGATGCAACTCAGCATTCTTTCTCCTCCAAACACGGCAAGTTGTGTTTCTGCCAAACAGTTCTACTTTGGTTTCATCTGACCATATGACATTCTCCCAATACTCTTCTGGATCATCCAAATGCTCTCTAGCAAACTTCAGTCGGCCCCGGACATGTACTGGCTTAAGCAGGGGGACACGTCTGGCACTGCAGGATCTGAGTCCCTGGCGGTGTAGTGTGTTACTGATGGTAGCCTCTGTCACATTGGTCCCAGCTCTCTGCAGGTCATTCACTAGGTTCCCCCGTGTGGTTCTGGGATTTTTGCTCACGGTTCCTGTGATTATTTTGACTGAGATCTTGCGTGGAGCCCCAGATCGAGAGAGATCATCAGTGGTCCTGTATCTCTTCCATTTTCTAATTATTGCTCCCACAGTTGATTTCTTCACACCAAGCTGCTTGCCTATTGCAGACTCAGTCTTCCCAGTATAGTGCAGTACTACAATTTTGTTTCTGGTGTCCTTCGACAGCTCTTTAGTCTTCACCATAGTGAAGTTTGGAGTGTGACTGCTTGAGGTTGTGGACAGGTGTCTTTTATACTGATAACAAGTTCAAACAGGCGCCATTACTACAGGTAATGAGTGGAGGACAGAGGAGCCTCATAACTAAAAAGTTACAGGTCTGTGAGACCCAGAAATCTTGCTTGTTTGTAGGTGACCAAATACTTATTTTCCACCATAATTTGCAAATAAATTCGTTAAGAATCAGACAATGTGATTTTCCGGATGCGTTTTCTCATGTTGTCTCTCATAGTTGAGGTCTACCTAGAAAGTCAATTGCAAGCCTCTCTCATCTTTTTAAGTTGGAGAACTTGTACAATTGGTATCTGACTAAATACTTTTTTTCCCACTGTATGTTGCAGCCATGGTTTAACATGCACCTATAGATTTCTATTGGGAAGTGCTGACCTATTTTATCCTTTTTTTGTACAAATATTGTGGAGCTGTGGCTGCCTCCACCTGGTTGCGCATGCATGCCATCCATTTACCTTCTGCCCCTTCTACTGGACCATATAAATGGTATTCTACCTTCCCAGGTTTTAGTTGTGGGCTAAGTCCCAATAGAGGAGCATTCTTAGAGGTAGGTACCTATTTTTCCCAGGTTAAGATTAAACCACCTGGTATTACCTTTGGGACCCATCTGAAAGCTTGCTCACCCGGACGTTGCTAGATGGGCCAATATGATTTGATCAAATTATGTACCAAGACCTTTGCATTATTTTATGTGGTTAGAGTATTTATTAAAGGTACTAGCTGATATACCCAGCCTTGCCTGAGTTAATTTGATACAGGTGTTTACATGGAAAATTTTAAGAAGTCAAGGTTACTTTAAAGTAACCAAGGAATAAAATATATATACACATAGAGGAGCATTAAATTCCCCTCAGGGTGCATGTAACGATGTCTGTCTGCAGAATGTGCCACGACTCCCACTTTCCTTATTTAGGACCTAAAGAATGTTCACACCAAATTTCATGCCTGTACGACAATGAGAAGTTAAATTATATAGGGGTGCACTTACTATTGCAATTAGCATTGAATAATTGAATTGTGATCCCCTTATTTTTCTGATTTAGGACCCAAAGAATGGTCATGCCAAATTTCATGTTTGTATGACATCGGAAAGTTAGAGAATTAGATTAGGTACATTACATAGAGATGCCAATACTTTTGCACTTAGCATTGAATACTCGAGTTGTGACTAGAGATGAGCGAGCATACTCGCTAAGGACAATTGCTCGATCGAGCATTGTCCTTAGCGAGTATCTCCCAGCTTGGTAGAGAAGGTTCGGGCGCCGCCACGGGTGACAGGTGAGTTGCGGCAGTCAGCAGGGGGGAGTGGGGGGAAGAGAGATCTCCCCTCCGTTCTTCCCTGCTCTCCCCCGCTGCAAAATTAGTTGAAGTTCAATGATTAGACCATTTAAAAAAACCTGCCCTGGTGGGTACAACACTGTGGTAGGAAACCTGCCACTCAAGGGGATAAACGCTTTTTTTTTCCGTTTATTGCCCCCCTTACAGTCTTGTCAAGCCACAGTGGTTTCCTTTTACTTGAAGTTTTTTTATTTTTAAAGGGTATGAACTGCTCACATGAGGTGATTAGGATCTTTTTAAACTTTTCCCATTTGTTGTCTGTACTGATATTTTCGAGGATGTTGTCCCAATTAATGTTACCGATAGTAGTTCTAAGCTGATCAAATTTTGCTTTACTAAAGTTTAGTTCATTTGTCACTCCCTGATAAGGCTTCTTATTGAATGACAGCTGGAAGTTAATTATATTGTGGTCGCTGTTCCCGAGGTGCCCCTCAACGTGTACCCCCATTATTCTGTCCGGTTTGTTGGTTAATACTAAGTCCAGAGTGGCCCTCCCTCTAGTTGGCTCCCACACAAGTTGGATAAGGTAGTTATCTTTAATTGTTCTCAAGAGTTTATCACCCCTATGAGATTTGCAGGTATCTTTATCCCATATTATATACAGGTAATTAAAGTCCCACATGATAATTACTAAGTTGCGGATTGACACCTCTTCTATCTGCCTTACTAGTAATGTTTCAGTATCTTCTGTTGCTTTTGGTGACCTATAGAAAACTCCAATCAGGATTTTGTTAATCCCCCCCCCCCCCCCCCTGTATTTCTACCCATAAAGATTCACTCTGTTCATCTCCTACCCCTATATTCTCCAGTAGCCTCGGCATTAACCCCTTAATGACGCGGCCATTTTTCGTTTTCCATTTTCGTTTTTTCCTCCCCCCTTTAAAAAAATCATAACTCCTTTATTTATCCATCCACGTCACTGTATGAGGGCTTGTTTTTTGCGGGATGAGTTGTATTTTTCAATGGTGCTATTTAAAGTACCATATAATGTACTGAAAAACTTTTAAAAAATTCTAAGTGGAGTAAAATGGAAAAAAAACGACATTTTGCCATCTTTTAGTACGTCTTGCTTCTACGGCGCACAAATGGCAACAAAAACGACATGATAACTTTATTCTATGGGTCGGTACGATTACTACGATGCCAAACTTGTTTAGGTTTTTTTTTACTATACTCCTCTTTTTTTTTTTTAAATACATAAAATTTTTTTCAATTATTTTATGTCGTCATTTTGTGCGCGCGATAACTTTTTTATTTTTCCGTCGACGTAGTTGAGCAAGGTCTCATTTTTTGCGGGATGTCCTGTAGTTTCTGATAGTACCATTTTGGAATACATATGACTTTTTGATCGCTTTTTATTGCGTTTTTTATTGGAGACAGGGTAACTAAAAAAGTGCATTTCTGGCGTTCTTCATTTTTTGTTTCGGACGACGTTCACCGTGCGGGAAAAATTATGTGCTACTTTGATAGATCGGACTTTTACGGACGCGGCGATATCAAATACATATTTTTAATTTATTATTTAGATTTTTTAATAATAGATATGGCAAAAGGGGGGTGATTTAAACTTTTACAACTTTTTTTTTTTTTCAATTAAAAAAAAACTTTATTGATTCTTTTTTTTACTTTACTTTGAAGTCCCCCTGGGGGACTTTAAGATGCGATGCTTTGATCGCTCCTGCAGTATGACGTAATGCTATAGCATTACGTCATACTGCTTTTTGACAGGCAGCCTATGAAGCCACCCCACGGGGACGGCTTGATAGGCAGTCTGCTAAGGCAGCCCTGGGGCCTTTCATTAGGCCCCCGGCTGCCATGATACGTGCAAGGCTCCCCCGATCTCACCGCGGGGGGGCCGCGCGGGACCCCCGAACATCGTTCGGGGGATTTAAATGCCGCTGTCAGAATTGACAGCGGCGTTTAAATGGTTAATAGCCGCGATCGGCCGCGCGGCCGCTCGCGGCTATTGCCCGCGGGTGTCAGCTGTTATAAACAGCTGATGCCCGCACTGTATGAAGAGAGGTTGCCACGCAACCTCTCTTCATACATACCCCGACGCTCCATGACGTACCAGGTACGTCATTGGTCGTTAAGGGGTTAAAGGGGTTGTCCCGCGAAACAAAGTGGGGTTATACACTTCTGTGTGGCCATATTAATGCACTTTGTAATGTACATTGTGCATTAATTATGAGCCATACAGAAGTTATCAGAAATTTTTCACTTACCTGTTCCGTTGCTAGCGTCCTCGTTTCCATGGAGCCGTCTAATTTTCAGCGTCTAATCGCCAAATTAGACGCACTTGCGCAGTCCGGGTCTTCTTCTTTTCTCAATGGGGCTCCGTGTAGCTCCGCCCCGTCACGTGCCGATTCCAGCCAATCAGGAGGCTGGAATCGGCAATGGACCGCACAGAAGCCCTGCGGTCTACCGAGGGAGAAGATCCCGGCGGCCATCTTCAGCAGGTAAGTAAGAAGTCACCGGAGCGCGGGGATTCAGGTAAGCGCTGTCCGGTGTTCTTGTTTAACCCCTGCATCGGGGTTGTCTCGCGCCGAACGGGGGGGCTGTTGAAAAAAAAAAAAAACCCGTTTCGGCACGGGACAACCCCTTTAAGTAGGATTTAACGTACAGACATACCCTTCCCCCTTTCTGGTTTCCACTGTCTCTTCTGAAGAGGTTGTAACCCTGTAAATTTACCACCCAATCGCACTTCTCATCAAGCCACGTTTCCGTTATTCCGACTATATCGTAGTTTTTGTCAGTCATTCTTGCTAGAAGCTCACCCACTTTACCTTCTTGCATTCGTAGTCATACAATTTATACGGTTTAAATTAATTTACCTACTAACGGTACTATTGGCTGATATGACAGTTTTAACTGTACTAACCCCACCCCCTGCTCGACCCCCATTCATATTACTTAGACCCAGGTCGCTAGCTACACTGACTACCCCCTTATTTCTCTTTATGTCCTCCCCCTCAGTCCATACTTTAAACACTCCTCCAGCCTTCCAGTCATCTTCTCCCCCAGCACCGCTGCCCTATCCCCATCAAGATAAAGCCCAGTTCTCCAGGAACCCAAATCCCTCCTTCTTACACCAACTCCAGAGCCACTTGTTTACCTCCCTAATCTCCTGCTGCCTTTCTAGTGTGGCTTTAGTTGCAGGCAGTATTTCCAAGAAAACTACCCTGGAGGTCCTTGCCCTAAGCTTGGCCCCTAAGTCCCTGAAATCATTTTTGAGGGCCCTCAATTGACCTCTAATTTGTTCATTGGTGCCAATGTGCACCATGACCGCTGGATCCTCACCAGCCCCTCCCAGTAATCTGTCAATCCGATCCATGATGTGTCAAACTCGAGCGCCAGGAAGGCAACACACCATTCGACGATCCTGGTCTTTATGGCAGATTGCCCTATCTGTCCCCCTTATAATTGAGTCCCCCCACCACTAGGACCTGTCTAGCCTGCCATGCGCTCCCCGTCCCCATCTCACTGGAGCAGTCATCTCCCTGGCATTCAGAGGGCATGTTGTGCTGTAGCAGTGCTGGCTCTGTAATGGCATCCCCTCATCTGCCAACTTTGCAAAATTGTTGGGTTGTGTCAGTTTAGGACTAGCCTCCCTGGTTCTCTTCACTCTACTCCTCCTATCTGTCACCCAGCTGACTGTCTGCTTCCCCTGCTCTTCCGTACTACCATCTGCCCCCGCCTCTACCCCAGCGAGAGTCTGCTCAGTGAGCAGCAAACTCCTTTGCATGTTGTCAATGGATCACAGTGTTGCTCCTGCCAAATTTCATGTTTGCACGACCTCAGGAAGTTAGAAAATTAGATTTGGTACATTACACAGGGGTGCCAATACTTTTGCACTTAACATTGAATAATCAAGTTATGACCCCTTTACTTTTCCTATGCATGATTTAAAGAATGGTTGTGCTAAAGTTTGTTTTTGTACATCGAGAAGTTAGAGAATTAGACTTGGTACATTGCACAGGGGCGCCAATACTTTTGCACTTAGCACTGAATTTTTGAGTTGTGACCCCTTTACTTTTCCTGTTTAGGACTACATCGGAAAGTTAGGGAATTAGATTTGGTACATTACACAGGGGTGCTTCTACTTTTGCACTTAGCAGTGACTTTTCGAGTTGCGACCCCTTTACTTTACCTATTTAGGGCCTAAAGAATGCTCTGCCAAATTTCATGTTTGCATGACATCGAGAAGTTAGAGAATTAGTGGCGAGTATGTATATGTGGGTGTATATAATATGTAGACTTCTGAGCTAAATGTATTTTGCGTGCTGTTGCCACTCTGGTTTCTGCTTATATTGTATAAATGTTGCTATCTGTCTGTTGGGTTGGAGCAGATCCAGCTATATCTGATGGCCTGGCTGTAGACAATGGACTTTTTGATGTGCTTAGGATGGCAACTGCCCCATCTGATGTATGTGGGCCGATCAATTGGTTTCCAGCATAGGGATGTCTGTATTGAAATTCTTAAAAGTTTTATGGTGAGTCCCTCATGCAATTTTTTAGCTCTTGTTCAATACTGTCCAGATGGATTATGATGTCATCAATGTAACAGAAGTAGGGCAGTGGTTTGCTGGAGCAGAAGGCCAGAAAGTCACTCTCCAGTTTTGGAATGAAAAGCCTGGCATACTGCGGTGCCACTTTACTGTCCATGGCACTTCCAGTGAGTTGCAGGAATATCTCTTTGCCAAAGGAGAAATAATTGTGTGTGACGATGAATCTTGGGAGTTATAACATCGATTCAGGGGCAACCTCGTTCGCCTCAAGGTGTGCTTGGCAGGCGGTGAGTCCATCTTTGTTTGGGATATTAGTATATAAGGATTCCACATCCATGGTGGCCAGGATGGTGCCATTGGGGAAGGGACCTACGGTTGATAGTTGATTGGATGGTCCATGGTGTCCTGCAAGTAGCTGGTTGTATTCCTCACCAGTGGTTTGAGGACACCTTTTACCCTAAAACTACTGGTAGGGAATACTGACCTCACTAAAGGGCTTTTAATTAGCACATACATCTTTTTAAGGCAGTGGCTTGGCTGATAACTGCCAGCCAGACAGCTTAAACAGCCAATAGCAGAGAAACTTCAGATCCTGCCAGTGTAACCCATTACATGCCACAATCAATAACAACTGCAGCATGTAAGCAGATGACAGTGGGAGGGGGCCCTTTCTGTCAGCCATCAGCTCCCAACACAATCACAAAGTATCAATGGGTTCCCATGGCAGACAGAAACCTGACAAAGGCCTCCCTTTTCTGCTATACAAGTCAACCTATGAGACCCCACCTCCAGTGGGGTCTAATAGGCTGCTGCCATGGGCTTGGTAGAAAGTACATTAAATTGCTTGTGTAGTGCAATCGTAGTAATTAAACTATTGCATCTTCGAGTCCCCTTGAGGGACTAAAAAATAGCATCAAAAAAGTGTAATTCAAACAGAAAAAAAGTTTTTAAAAATTGCCTTTTTTCCCACCAAACCCTTTTAAAATAATTAAAATACCAAATAACATTCTTATAAAGCAACACAAAATAGGTATTACTGCATCCACTACGACCCAGACAGTTGAAATATTCTGTTAGTTATTTAATCGCACAGGATGAACACCGTAAAATAATTGTAAAAACTGACACCAGAACTGCGATTTCTCTTTTCATTTCTCTCCCAAAAAACTTAATAAAAGCTATCCAAAAGTCACATGTACCTCAAACTGATACCAATAAAAACTACACTCTTCCCACATAAAACAAGACCTCATATAACTGCATTACCACAAAAATAAAAATGTTATCGACCTTAGAAAGCGGCCATTCAGATTCAATTGTTTTTCTTTATGTAATCATGCAGCTCCAGGAAGAAAATTAATGTGTTACTATTACTGAATCGTGTATGACATAAACACAAAAGCCAAAACAATGGTGGAATTTCTAAGACGTTTTTCCCCATGACATCATGACAGCATACGCTGGAGGTTGCTCACCTGCTGACCTGAAGGGACAGGAAGAGGCAGAGTATAAAAAGAACCTCCCCTCCACCAACACCAGTGTTTTTCCTGTCCCTTCAGGACAGCAACGGCAGAGCTCCAGCGACGCTGTCCCATGCCGGAGGAGGACTTACCGGCGAAGCGGCGGCGTTTTTCTTCGGGCAGCCCCGGCAACCCCAGTGGGAAGGACCCCATCTGGGCGCTTTCCGGGGACTGCGTGGGCCGGGATCCAAGTACGGGCTGCCGGCACCACGGCGGCCGCCATCTCCGGGTCCAGGGCCGACAGGGCACTCGGGGGGGGGTCTCGGCGGAATACAGCGCGGTGACATCAGACGCTCCGCAAAGGGGGCGTGGCCTGCGAAGGGGGCGTGGCCTGGCACGGCCGGCGCCGATTTAAAAAATCTGCTGCCCCTGCATCAGCTGGTGGTGTTTCCCCACGCTAAGGAACGATCCTAAGTACAGGAAGCGTTCCTGCAAGACGCAAGATGTCGGTCAGAGAGGACCCAGAGACCCTCCAAACTGTAAGTGGTCCGGTGGACCAACCTACACCTGCACTACATACACTTTCCGACTAACAGAGTTTCCCTTGTCTTACAGGACAGGGATACTCAAAAACCGAGGGAGGCTAGACGAAGGAGTAAAAAATGTCCAGTATGTCTAACCAAACTCGACGACTCCTGCACAAAAACGTTATGTGCTACCTGTTCCGCAAAAGTTATGCAGGAGGAAAAAACTTCCCATATGGCCGAAATTCGGTCAGTCGTCCGGGAAGAAGTGCAGTCCTCCCTCTCGGACCTCCAACCTGGGCCTTCCGGGGTTACACGCAGGTTGGTTCCGGCGGTGTCTGAGTCCGACTCCGACATAGCGGAAAATATGGATTTTGACGGGGAAGTGACGCAGGAGGACAAAAAATATCTTTTCTCTACCTCAGACATGGATCAACTGCTAAAAGCTGTACGCAGAACCATGCAGGTGGAGGAAGATGTGCAGCAACCCCGCACAGTCCAGGAGGATATGTTCGCGGGGTTACTCCCGCAACGGAAATCTTCATTCCCCGTAAACGCCACGCTCAAGCAGCTGATTCTAAATGAGTGGGAGAGCGTGGATCAGGCTCCGCTAATCCCTAGGGAATTCAAAGAACGCCTTTTGTTCCCGGGAGATGGTGTCCTTTTTGGACGAGATACCAAAAGTCGATGCGGCAATTGCCATGGTATCCAGAAAGTCCGGATTACCCTTTGAGGATACGTCCCACTTAAAGGACCCGTTGGACCATAAGGTGGACACAACCATGCGTAAAGCCTGGTCTACCTCCGGTCTGATCATGAAATCCAACATCGTGGCCACTTCCGTGGCTCGTTCCATGGCACTCTGGTTGGACCAATTCGCAGCCCTAGTCGACCAAAAAGCCCCTAGGGAGGAGTTCGCAAGTGGCATCCCTCTGCTACAGATGGCAACAGGGTTTCTGGCGGATGCTTCAATGGAAACAGTCCGCTTCGGAGCCCGCACGGCAGCACTATCGAACACCGCCAGAAGGGCAGTGTGGGTAAAAGAGTGGTCGGGGGACTCAGCTTCCAAAAATAGGCTATGTACCCTACCGTTCCGGGGCGGGCGCATATTTGGACCAGACCTGGATCGTCTGCTGGAGAAAGCAGCTGACAAGAGTCACGGACTACCTGCCACCAGACCACCCAAGAGACCCTTCATTCCTCATCCCTCGTCCACGTACGCTGGGAAGGGGAAGACCGGAAGATGGTCTTATCCAAAGGGCGGAAGGGGTAAGACTTTAACTTTTGTCCCTCAGCCCATACTTTCGGGCCCGGTAGGGGGCAGACTGGCTCGCTGTTCCAATAGCTGGCGTAGTATTACAACTAACGAGTGGGTACTGCACCTAGTGGCGGAGGGGTACAGGATCGAGCTACTATCCCGCCCCCCGGACAGATTTATGATAACCCCAACCCAGTCTCCAGGCCTAGAACAGGCTCTGTTGGAGGGCGTACGGAACCTGCAGGGTCTCGGCGCGGTTATCCCGGTCCCCAAGAAGGAACAGGGAAAAGGTTTCTATTCCCCCCTCTTTCTGGTTCCTAAACCAGATGGCTCCCACCGCACCATTATCAATCTCAAACAACTGAATAGATTCATTGAATATAGGAAATTCAAAATGGAAACCATTAGAACTGCAACTCCTCTAATTGCCAGAGATAACGTAATGGCTACGATAGACCTTAAGGATGCCTATTTTCACATCCCTATTTACGCCAACTCACAAAAGTTCCTGAGGTTTGCGCTGAGGGTGGAGGGGGAAATCTGCCACTTTCAGTTAGTCTGACTCCCATTTGGAATCTCCTCGGCTCCGCGAATTTTTTCCAAGGTCGTGATAGAAATGGTGGCCTTCTTACGAAATCAGGGTGTCATGATCATCCCCTACTTGGACGACTTCCTATTGGTGGCAGATTCCCCGTCTACTCTGAGATCACACTTGGAGTCCACATTGCAATTATTTAAGGAACTTGGCTGGATTATTAACGAGTCAAAATCCAACATGGAGCCAGAAACCAGGAAGAAATTCCTGGGTGTCACCCTGGATTCCAGTCTACAAAATTCGTCCCTTCCTCCCCTAAGAAAACATCTTATCATAGAGGAATGTTCCAACCTCTATAAAAAACATAGGGTAACGATAAGAGACGCAATGCGGATCCTGGGACTAATGACTTCGTGCATCGGCGTGGTCCCCTGGGCCCAGTTCCATAGTCGCGAACTCCAGTCACTAATTCTCCGGAATTGGGACAAGTTGCAGGCTTCGCTTGATCAGACAATCCCTATTTCGGCGGAAGCCAGAGCTTCACTCCGTTGGTGGGTGTCGTCGGACAACCTGTCTCAGGCATCCGATTGGAATTTGGACCCGGCAGTAATAATCACGACCGATGCCAGCGCCAAAGGGTGGGGGACCACTTTAAAGGCGGTTATGTACAGGGGGCCTGGGACGTTCACGAGAAAGCTAGCTCATCGAACTTTAGGGAGCTTAAAGCTGTATGGAAATCCCTGCGTAGCCTGCAAACACGGTTAGTGGCGAAGCATGTGAGGATCTTCTCAGACAATATGACAACAGTATCACTCATTCGCCACCAGGGTACCACCAGGAATCCTCCACTTCAACGACTGGCGGGGCGGATCCTTCAATGGGCGGAATGCACAACAAAGTCCCTATCGGCCTTTCATATAAAAGTAGCCGAGAACTCAGCCGCGGACTTTTTAAGCAGAAGAAAAGTGGACCCAGGAGAGTGGGAACTCCATCCAGAGGTGTTCAGCCTTCTTGTGGAGAAGTGGGGGGTACCAGAAGTAGACCTCTTTGCGTCAAGCGCAAACACCAAATGCCGGCTTTTCTTTTCCAGAGGCGCAGAGAAACAGGCCTTGGGCACGGACGCTCTCTCTCACCCCTGGGATTGGGACCTAGCGTATGCCTTTCCCCCTCTACCACTAATCCCGCTGCTGCTAAGGAAATTACTGCAGTCAACCCTAACAGTAATTTTTGCAGCACCATATTGTCCCAAAAGACCGTGGTTCCCCCTCCTGAGATCCCTGTCAGTGGGAGAGCCCTTCCACCTTCCAACAAGACCGAACCTACTGTCGCAGGGCCCTCTTCTTTACCCGGAAGTTCACAAGTTCAGGCTTACGGCCTGGAGCTTGAGCGGGTAAAGTTCCTAGGGAAGGGTCTTTCCCCTAATGTTATTTCCACCATTAGCGAGAGCCTTAAACCCTCGACACACAAAATCTACTCCAAAGTCTGGAAAAAATTTTCGGAGTGGTTAGGCCAGGACATCCAGCAGCTGGATCAGCCAGACGTCCGTAAAATCTTAGATTTTCTCCAGGCGGGCCTGGATAAAGGTTTGAGTCCGAATACCCTCAAAGTCCAAATGGCGGCCTTGGGGGCATTCTTCGATCTCGCGCTGGCGGAGCACAGGTGGATTAGGAGATTTCTTAGAGGGGCGAGCAGATTACATCCATTCACACGGCCCACAGCACCACCCTGGGATCTGACCATAGTCCTTCAGGCCTTCTGTGACCCCCCCATTCGAACCGATTACGGATCTATCCATCGCCTGGCTGACGTACAAGGTAGCCCTGCTTGTGGCAGTTACGTCGGCCAGACGCGTGGGGGAAATCCAGGCCCTCTCACGAAGGGCCCCATATATGACTATCCACCCAGACAAAATAGTTTTTTCTTTAGACCCGTCCTTCCAGCCTAAAGTATTGTCAGATGTCCACAAGGGCCAACCAATAGTTATTCCAGCCTTTTGCCAAAATTTCAAAAATGGAAAAGAACAAAAGCTCCATAATATAGACGTCAAAAGAGCGGTACTAGCGCACCTTGAGGCAACGGAAAGTTTCAGGAAGTCTGACAAACTTTTCGTTCAATTTCAGGGGCAGGCCAAAGGAAAGGCCGCTTCTAAAGATGCGATCGCCAGGTGGCTCAGGAGAGCCATCCAGGAGGCTTACAAGGCCAAGGGCATCCCCCCTCCAGAAGGATTGAAGGCCCACTCAACGAGAGCGGTGGCATCCTCTTGGGCAGAGAGAGCGCACGCGTCGATTGAGCAAATCTGTAACGCAGCCACATGGACTTCAGGCCATACTTTCATTAAACATTATAGGCTGGACTTTAAATATAGTCAGGACGCATCCTTCGGTAGGAAGGTGCTCCAAGCCGTAATCCCTCCCTAAAAAGCCCATGCCACATATTTGGTATTCCTCCAGCGTATGCTGTCATGATGTCATGGGGAAAACGGGAATTTTTTCTTACCGATAATTCCCTTTCTGGAAGACATCATGACAGCATACGGGCTTTCCCTCCCCCCCCCCCCCCCCCCTTACCAACATGGTTACCCTAGTTTGTCCAACACATGAGGTAATGTGTATGCTTTGACTTTGTCTTCTGAGGTGTGTGATGTCAATAAAAACACACCTTCTGGTTAAATAGCTGGTCACTGTGGTCATTTGGAACGCACTGGTGTTGGTGGAGGGGAGGTGCTTTTTATACTCTGCCTCTTCCTGTCCCTTCAGGTCAGCAGGTGAGCAACCTCCAGCGTATGCTGTCATGATGTCTTCCAGAAAGGGAATTATCGGTAAGAAAAAATTCCCGTTTTTCACCTCCTCCCAAAAATTTTTCTAATAAAAGTTACACAAAATAGGACATGCACCCCCGGTTTCATTGAAAAGTACAACTTGTCCCAAAAGAGCAAGCCCTCATGTGGTTTTCCATGAATAATGGTTCTTACAATGCCACAATAACAATCACTTAGTCCTTAAACTACAAAATAGGCTCGTCATTAAGAGGTTACTATGAAAGATGCAATGATCAATAGGGCAGGTTATCTGAAGTATATTTGCTTTTGAATAACAGATGTTAATGGGAATTACCTACAATAATCATAATTTACTGGTTTTATTGCATAAGACATCACTTAGTAGCTGCTATACTTTTTTTACAATTTGTAAATAACATGAGTTAAAGAAAATAGCTAATTCTGTGTGTGACTTCTCTTGTGTCTTACAAGACTTCTTTGCTGAATAAAACATTTCCCACATTCTGAACATGAAAATCGCTTCTCTCCTGTGTGACTTCTTTTATGCGTAACAAGATTTATTTTCTGACTAAAACATTTCCCACATTCTGAACATGAAAATGGCTTCTCCCCTGTGTGAATTCTCTGATGTGTAACAAGAAGTGATTTCATTGTAAAACGTTTCCCACATTCTGAACATGAAAATGGCTTCTCCCCTGTGTGAGTTCTATGATGTGTAACAAGACGTGATTTCCTTGGAAAACATTTCCCACATTCTGAACATGAAAATGGCTTCTCTCCTGTGTGAATTCTTTGATGTGTAAGAAGACCTGATTTGTCTATAAAATATTTCCCACATTCTGAACATGAAAATGGCTCCTCTCCTCTGTGAAGTCTCTTATGTGTAACAAAAAGTGATTTACTTGGAAAACATTTCCCACATTCTGAACATAAAAATGGCTCCGCTCCTGTGTGCGTTCTCTTATGTGAAAGAAGATTTGATTTCATTGTAAAACATTTCCCACATTCTGAACATGAAAATGGCTTCTCTCCTGTGTGCCTTCTCTGATGTGTAACAAGATTTATTTTCTGAATAAAACATTTCCCACATTCTGAACATGAAAATGGCTTCTCTCCTGTGTGCCTTCTCTGATGTTTAACAAGATTTATTTTCTGACTAAAACATTTCCCACATTCTGAACATGAAAATGGCTTCTCCCCTGTGTGAATTCTCTCATGTATAACAAGAATTTGTTTGCTTGGAAAAAATTTCCCACATTCTGAACATGAAAATGGCTTCTCTCCTGTGTGCCTTCTCTGATGTTTAACAAGATTTATTTTCTGACTAAAACATTTCCCACATTCTGAACATGAAAATGGCTTCTCCCCTGTGTGAATTCTCTGATGTATAACAAGAATTTGTTTGCTTGGAAAACATTTCCCACATTCTGAACATGAAAATAGCTTCTCTCCTGCGTGAATTCTCTCATGTGTAACAAGATCTGATTTCTTTGTGAAATATTTCCCACAATCTGAACATGATAATGGCTTCTCTGCTGTATGAGTTCTCTTATGTGTAACAAGATCTGATTTCATTGTAAAACATTTCTGACATTCTGAACATGAAAATCTCTTCTCTCCTGTGTGAGTTCTCTGATGTGTAACAAGATTTGTTTTCTGATTAAAACTTTTCCCACATTCTAAACATGAAAATGGCTTCTCCCCTGTGTGAATTCTCTTATGTGAAACAAGACTTGCTTTCCTTGTAAAATATTTCCCACATTCTGGACATGAATATGGCTTCTCCCCTGTGTGAGCTCTTTGATGTTTTCCCATGCTGTGATTTTCCTTATCAGTCTGTGATAAATCAGAAGATGGGACCTGTATAAGAGGATCAGATGATGGATTTTTGCTATGAAGGGCTGTGGGCACATCTGGGATAATAGCAGGTTCTTCATCTGCATATTGTGTGATACTGCAATCTTCTGCTTTACAATCTGCAGATATCAGTTGTCCCTCTGAGATACTGATACCATCATCTGCAAAAAAAAAATTTTTTTTTTACTATTTTACAAGTTATATTGATATTATTAGACAGCACAGTAGCTTTATGGTTACCACCATGGACAATATCTGCATGGAGTTTGCATGTTTTTCCTGCGTTTGAATTGGTTTCCTCCCATACTTTTTGTACTTTTGTTTTTCTGTATTCCCTAGGTCTTTGTAAGCGCTGCGGAATATGTTGGCGCTATACAAATAAAGATTATTATACTTCAAAAAACATGCTATCAGAACCCAAAATGTCAAGTGATGTAAAGTGCTGCAGAATATTGATGCGCTATATAAAGAGGATTAGATTTGTTGAAAACATTTCAATACTACAAGTCAGGTGGCAACCAGGCCATTCTTTTGCAGTTCTTCCCTGCAGCCTTATGTTGTTTAGATCAATACTAGAATACTAACAATAGAAAGCAAAAAAGTGCCAAATCTATTACATACCAATTAAACAGACTACAATGTGGTCCATCCGGCTTCAGGCATGCCCGCTGATATGTCCTGGACAAGACAGTGCAGTAGGCTACAGTATTTTGGCCACTATTTTACTGGATCTATAACAGAGTCTTCAAACAAAGCTCTCAGCTCAGATACCACATTAGCAAATGTCATCTTCTGTTAAAATGCAAGACACGTTCGTCATGTTTTTCCTTCTATTCCTGATGTTGATGTGCAAAAAACATCACCAAAAACTGCAAATCTGAATGTAACTGAATATAATAATATGGAGGCCCGGGGAGATCTTTTAAAGCATGATTTTCTTCAAGTCCCTTTTGAGCAAAATTCTTGACACTCACAGCAGTAACCTTCAAATCTCCAAATTCTGGGTCTAGGTCTCCACCCTCAGCATTCTGTTATCTGGGTCCATGGCTCCATGTTCTATTGTGTTAGCACATAGTAATATCATAGGAGACCAATAGGAGCTATTGGTTTTGAACTGAAAATTGGGCACTTTTATCTGTTTAGTACTGACAGCAGATGATGAAGAAAGACTCCCACATATATTCCCCATCCATATTATAAATGCCCGTCCTGTGTTATCTCCTATAACGTATCACATTGTCAGCCATATTTAGTTTGTACTCCGGCTGAAAGGGGGAATATACAGCGGAAAATCTGACAGATCCCAGAGCTTATAAATCTACATAACTATCTGCAGCTGGTGACCGAGGAGAATCTGTGACTACCCTCTGCTGTATTTAGTGGTTACTACTCACCTGGGCGGTTACCTGTAGGAATCTCCTCTTCACACGGCTGATCACCCCTCACATTTGTCTCTGTAGTACTAATATTGGTCAGATCTTCATCCGGATCCAAAAGCTGTGAGACAAATATTGTAGAAGTCAGCAGATGGTTGGAGAAGTCGTGTGGAATGTTTTATGACATAATGACTGGACAGGAGTAATTATCTGAGCCACATAGCTGCAGGTCTAGAAGCTGGACATAGATATTAGATGGCGGCTCAATGACCCCTCAGGATCCTCATCCACATGTATATCCGGCATGGCTAGACACGTCTCAGTGGAGGAGATCAGCGTCTACCACACATATCCGCTGCTTGTCTCGGGGGGATAAAGGAGCAGATAGATATAAATCCAACCTGTTGGCTCCTTATTCCCACCAGCAGTCTCCACTGCCAGAACACTGGGAGAAGAACCAGACAAGATGTAATGTCTCTGGTCAGCGGTAATCCTGCCATCTCCACTGGCCTCATCACACAAGGAGAAGACATCTAATAAGACTGAAGACAAGAGCTTCACAGCCTTCTACAGATCAGAGGGACATCTCCATCTACCTGATGGCCCTGTGGAAGAAGAGGACGGGGACATCTCTCTGGGGTTCTTCTCTTACTGGATGGAACTGCAGGAAACACAGACGGACACTGAAGTCATTCTTTATATACAGATAATAAAGTCCCTGTGGATTTAGTCCTGTCTATTACCTGGTGATGGGAGCGGCTGGTGGGTCTTCATCATGGCGTCCTTGTACAGATCCTTGTGTCCTTCTAAATACTCCCACTCCTCCATGGAGAAATAGACAGCGACATCCTGACACCTTATAGGAACCTGATAACACAATATACAGTCATCACCCAGAAGCCTCCAGTGCTGTTACTGTATAATGTCCCAGCATTCCCTGCAGCGTCACCTCTCCAGTCAGCAGCTCAATCATCTTGTTGGTGAGTTCTAGAATCTTCTGTACATTGATGTCCTCATGTATCAGGGGGTGCGGTGGGGACCCCGGCATTGGGCTCAGGGGTCTTCCCCCTCCATCGCACACAGGGGCTCGACAGCCATCACTAGAGGTCTTCTTCACTACTGTGTAATCCTGTATATGGGGATTTACTAAAACATTACTACAGTTATTTCCAGAGTCCATCACCTCTACAGTGACATCATCTGTCATTACCATATACAAGAATGAAATAATGTAACATCATCAGAATCTTTCCCCTCTCTAGTGACATCATCTGGTATTAGCATAGATAAGAATGATGTATCATAGAATCATACAATGGTAGAGTTGGAAAGGACCTCTAGGGCCCTCAGGTCCAACCCCCTGCTCAATGCATGGTCACTAAATCATCCCAGACATATGCCTGTCCAGCCTCTGTTTGAAAACTTCCATTGAAGGAGAACTCACCACCTCTCGAGGTAACCTGTTCCACTCATTGATCACTCTTACTGTCAAAAAGCTTTTACGAATATCTAATTTGTGTCTCCTCCCTTTCGGTTTCATCCCATTGCTTCTAGTTTTTCCTTGTGCAAATAATAGGGCTGACCCCTCTGCAATGTGACAGCCCTTCAGATATTTGTAGACTGCTATTAAATCTCCTCTCAGCCTTCTTTTTGCAAGATAAATGTGTTCCCAAATTCTTTAACTGTTCCTAATAGGACATGATTCGCAAACTGCTCACCATCCTAGTAGCTTTTCTTTAAACTAACGCCGGTTTGTCTATGTCTTTTTTTAATTGGAGTGTGCAGAATTGGACAGAGGAGGTCTGACAAAGGAAGAGTAGAGGGGGATAATTACCTCACATGATCGAGACGCCATGCTTCGCTTAATAAATCCTAGGATTCTGCTTGCCTTTTTTGCTGTTACATCACATTGTTGACTCATGTTCAATCTATGATCTATTAACCCCTTAGTGATGGCCCCATGGTGTTTTACGTCCTGCCATTGCAGGACATGTATGGAGGGAGATAGTGCCACTATCTCCCTCCACACAGCGCGGGTTTCGGCTGTTAATTACAGCTGACATCCACAGGCAATAGCCGCAATTGGCTGTACGGCTGATCACCGAGTTTAACCCTTTAAATGCTACTGTCAATTCTGACAGCGGCATTTAAATCCCCCGGACGATCAACGGGGGACCCGTACGGGCCCCCCCCCGGTGAGATGAGGGAGAGCCGTGCAGGTGTTATGGCAGCCGGGGGCCTTTTAAAAGGCCCCAGGGCTGCCTTAGAAGACTGCCTATCAAGCCATCCCCGTGGGGTGGCTTGATAGACTGCCTGTCAAAAAGCAGTATGACGTAATGCTATAGCATTACGTTATACTGCAGGAGGGATCAAAGAATTGCTGGTTGTGGCCCTCTAGGAGGACTAAAAGAAAGTGTAAAAATAATGCATCATTTTCCCTGCATGCTGAACGTGGTACGAAAAAAACCCAGAATGACAGAAATGCACTACACTATATCCAGGACAAAATGTAATAAAAAGCGATCAAAACGTCAATTGTATACAAAAATCGTACAAACGGAAACAAAAAGACGTACCACACAAAATGAGCCCCATGTCGACGGAAAAATAAAAAAGTTATTGTGCGCAGAAAATGGACGCAAAAAATAATTTTAAAGAATGAAATATCTTAAAAAAATACAAGTAGTACAGCAAAAGAAAAAAAAAAACTATACAAGTTTGGTATCGTATAAATCGTACTGATTTCAGGGCATTTTTGTTGCAGTTTGTGCGCCGTAGAAACAGGACGCAACGAAAAATGGTGGAATGTCGTTTTTTTTCCATTTCTCCCCACTTGGAATTTTTTAAAAGTTTTTAGTACATTATATGGTACAATAAATAGTACCATTGAAAAATACAACTCGTCACGCAAAAAACAGCAAGCGCTCATACAGCGATGTTGATGGATAAATAAAGGAGCTACGAATTTTTAAAAGGGAGGAGGAAAGAACGAAAATGGAAAAAAGCAAAAGAGCTCCGTCACTAAGGGGTTAATATACCCAAATTCACTGAAGCAGAAAAAAGTTTATCATCAGCATATAGCCCTTCACAGTAGACAGCATTAACCCCTTGAGTGGCACGCCCGGAAATTTTCCGGGACGAGCTCCACTGCCGATAGTGATATAGCCCGGAAGATTTCCGGGCTATGTATCACTATGGGAGCTGCAGAGCACAATGCCACAAGCTGTGGCAGTGTGCTCTGCCTGCACAGACCCATACAGAGCAGTGCAAGGGCTTTGAAAAACCAGCAGAAGATATTGCCGATCTGCCGGCAATCTCCTGCTTTGTTTACAGGTTGCCATAGAGACCATCGGCTTGTCAGAAGCGAACCAATGGTTTCTGTGGCAGGGAGAGCTGGTGCTTGGCTGCCAGAGGACAGCTAGGTACCAGCTCTTACAGCAGAGATCAGAGAAAACCTCCAATCTCTGCTGTGTTAACCCTTTACATGCTGCAGTCTATGTGACTGCAGCATGTAAAGGGCTGTCACCATCGGACCCCCGGAATGTGACTCATGGGTCCCTGTGGAAGTCCCCAAAAGGGACAAAAAAAAAAGTAAAAAAATTATAAACACAATTGTCTCCATTTACTTGGTAAAAAATCAAATACAATCACACATGTGGTATCCATGCGTCGTAATGACCCAGAGAAGGAAGTTAATGCATTATTTAACCCCTTAATGACATGGCCCCTTTTTTCCTTTTTCCCCATTTCTTTTTTTCGCCCCCCCTGTTTAAAAAATCACAACTTGTCCCGCAAAAAACAAACCCTAATATGGCCATGTCAATGGAAAAATGAAAAAGTTATGGCTCTTGAGACGCAACTACAAAATTAGTTGAAATTCAATGATTAGACCATTTTAAAAAACCTGCCCTGGTGGGCACGACAGGGTGGTAGGAAACCCGCCACTCAAGGGGTTAAGACTAAATTTTATAGATGCCATTAAAATAGGGGTTCAAGTGGACATAAAAGTGACACGAAAATCCCAAATTCATGTAGTCAACTCAAAAAAGATGGTTCATGGGGAGAACGTTCGCACCTGGAGAAACACATAAAACAAGAAGAAAGCCAAATAGGTAGACCCAGCCACACCAAGGAGATTATAAGAGCCCAGGGGTAAAGAACAGTGAGCCTTATTTTTTTAGTGGCCCGACAACAGCAAACCCTGATTTGTCTCCTATGCTGAGGTATAGATAAGAATTAGAGATGAGCGAGCGTACTCGGAAAAGCACTACTCGCTCGAGTTATTTGCTTTATCCGAGTATCGCTGTGCTCGTCCCTGAATATTCGGGTGCCGGCACGGAGCGGGGAGCTGCAGGGGAGAGCGGGGAGGAACGGAGGGGAGATCTTTCTCTCCCTCTCTCCCGCCCGCTCTCCCCTACTCCCCGCTGCGACTCACCTGTCAGCCGCAGCGGCACCCGAATCTTCAGGGACGAGCACAGCGATACTCGGATAAAGCACATTACTCGAGCGAGTAGTGCTTATCCGAGTACGCTCGCTCATCTCTAATAAGAATCCTTTTACCACAAATCTCCCTGTTAACAATAACATCCAGGGATAAGAGAAGAGGGTCGGTAAAGAGGAAGTCTAATCTGTATAGATAGACAGTAGTCTCATTAATATTCAAACCATCTCCAGAATAATATTTAGGATATATAGCCACAGCTCCCAAATGTATGCTGGTTCATAGATTCAATGATTCAATTAAATTCCTACTTTCATTGGTTCAATGCATTTCCCTGAAGGACGCAGTTTATCAGTAACCCCATAGATCTCTTAGATTGGAAAAGACTCAATGGTTAATCCCTAACGACTGAAGTTATGAAAGCAAATAGATCCATAGTAGAACTAAAAAATCCTAAAACCCACCTCCCTAGCACTTAACAACCAATAGGCTGTCTATGCTAGCTGCAAAAGAAGGGGTTTTTTTTTTTTTGGTTTTTTTTTCAAATATTTTTTATTGAACATTTTCATATAGTACATACAGTTATTCTCTCACTGAACATACACATATATGCATTATGTTTTAATCACATTTATAACTTTGTGGAATTCTGTTTAACATTCAATAGAAATGAACATTAGCTTACTGATAGTTCAAACTATTTTTCAATATACACATATATCCTAAATAGAGATGAGCGAACGTGCTCGGCCACGCCCCTTTTTCGCCCGAATACCGCGATTTCCGAGTACTTCCGTACTCGGGCGAAAAAATTCGGGGGGTGCCATGGCGGCACGGGGGGTAGCAGTGGGGAGTGGGGGGGAGAGGGAGAGAGAGAGGGCTCCCCCCTGTTCCCCGCTGCTACCCCCCGCACCGCCACGCCTCTCCCCGCCCCCCGGCGCCCCCCGAATCTTTTCACCCGAGTACTGAAGTACTCGAAAATGGCGGTACTCGGGTGCGTAAGTACTCGAAACGAGTACGTTCGCTCATCTCTAATCCTAAAGTTTAACTTGGGTAAATTTCGTTGTATTTGTCAAACCTATAATATTATTTGAGTATTGCGTTATTTATGTGATGAAATTCAGTGTTCCATTTCAAAGTGAGGAACCTTGACTATGCTTGTTGTTCACTTTGATGAGGTATAGTACTTTTCTTACAAACTTAAACTTTTGCCAGTACTTCCAAACATAATTAAATTTATGTAAACAATTTTTATTTCTTGCATGCAGTTTTTCATAACAGTAGTGGTCTGCCATCATGTCTAATACTTCTTTATTCGTAGGGGGGGGGACTCCGATCTCCATTTCCTTGCGATCAAATTTTTTGCTGCCAAGAGGAAGTGGCAGATCCACTTTCTTTTCTTTAGGGGGTATAGATTCGCACTCTAAAAGTAATAGAGCCAATTGAGGGGAGCACGTCAGCCTCTCTCCTGTGCTAGACCATATACTATTGAAAACTTCTTTCCAGAATGGCTGAATTTTCGGGCACGTCCAAAATAGGCGATATAGGGAGCCCTCACCTCCGCACCCCCTCCAGCATCCACCATCTACGTTTTTAAAGCATCTAGCCAGTTTCAAAGGTGTATAGTACCATCTGGAAATAATTTTTTGGTGGGTCTGGAGTAGGCCGGCCGAGAGGGTAGCCCCATTTGCCCACACAAAGGAATTCAACCACTGAGCCGGGGAAAAACTCTCTCAAGTCTCGTTCCCAGTTTATTAAATGCATTTTCTTGCTATTATTCATATTTCCGGAAATGTTGTCATATATTATCCTAGTTATTGAGCCTTGGCTGGTGCTCATTCCATGAAGCAATGATTCCAGCTGTGTAGGGATGGAGCATTTCTCCAATTGAGAGCTGCTTAAAAAGGAGGCAATTTTCATATAAGCATACAGCTCTGAATTTGGTAGGTTAAACTTCTTTTGAAGTAAATTAAAAGTAAGTAGCTTGTCTCTATCAAAGAGACCTGCCACCCATTTAATTCCTTTTCTGTTCCACTCTTTTATATTAACGTCTTGGATATAATACAGGAGAATTTCAATAGGGAGTTGAATAGCTTTAGTTCGGGGAGTAGATCTATAATTATATGCTAGATATTTCCAGCACTGTGTGGTCATCTTCATCATGGGAAAGAGATATTGCGTTGTCGATAATATATTAATGTGGGGGTATAATGTTTCTATAATAGAGGCGATGATAAGTAACCTCAAAGGTCTGTTGTGGTTTTTATATTTTTCTATATGTCCCCAAGGAGGGAGCAAGGATTCTCTCAGCCACGCTCCCGACTGACCTGTGATAGTCGCCTGGTAATATGACCAAAGGTTCGGGACCCCAAGGCCCCCCTGACCTTTGCGTAAATATAAAATTGATGCCGCTACTCTGGGTCTCTTTCCTCCCCATACGAATGTTAATAGCTGTTTTTGAAAGTTGGCGATTGTAAGCTTAGGTATAGGGTAGGATAATGTACGGAAGAAATAGAGGATTTTCGGGAGGATCAACATTTTATAGAGAATTATTCTACCGACCCATGAAAATTCTTTCTTTGCTAAGTTGTCCAATTCTTTTTTTAGTGTAGTACGTAACGGGTCTAGGTTGGATGAAATAATATTTGTTTTGGATTGGCATAACTTGACTCCTAGGTATGGTATTTCTGTAAGCCATTGAAAAGGGAATTCTTTTTGAATATCTAGTTTCAATTTTCTTTCCATGTTCATATAAAAAAGGATTTGCGACTTGTCTGAATTAAGTTTATAGTAGGATGCGCTACTGAATTGTGAGATGCAATCCCGAACCCACCTCAATGAATTTAGGGGATCGTCCAGGGTCAAGAGAACATCGTCGGCAAAAAGCCCTATTTTATGTTGCCTTAAGTTGTTTGATATTCCTTTAATATTTATATTTGTCCTAATTGATTCCGCCAGTGGCTCTATAACCATCACGAACAACAAAGGGGAGAGGGGGCACCCCTGGCGAGTGCCATTCGTTATATAGAAAGGGGGAGACAAGGCGCCATCAACCAATACCCTCGCTGATGGTCTCGTGTAGAGGGCCCGAACCGCTTGCAAAAAACTCCTCCCTACTCCAAATTTCTGCAGAACCGCAAATGCGAATTCCCAGTGGACTCTATCGAACGCCTTCTCTGCATCCAGGGAAAGGAGGAGAGAAGGTGTCCGACTCGAGTCCATTATCTCCATCAAATTCTGGGTTCTACGCGCACCATCAGCCGCATTTCTACCTTTTGTAAACCCTACTTGATCGCTATGTATTATTTCTGGTAGGACCTCCAGCAAACGCAGGGCTAAAATTTTTGAGTAGATCTTAATGTCAGTGTTTAAAAGCGAGATGGGCCTAAAATTCGCCGGGGATGTAGGTTCTTTACCTGGTTTCGGTAATGTTATTATGATAGCCTGTAGCATTTCCTCAGGCATCACACCTTTTATCATAGATTCATTAAATATAGAAGTCAAACGGGGGGATAGAATGGCTGCAAAGGTCTTATAGTACTCGTTTGACAGGCCGTCCGGGCCTGGAGATTTGTGGTTTTTGGATAGCATTATCGCCTTGTTTATTTCACTAATTGATATGGGTTTGTTGAGATCTTCTCCCTGTAGACCCATTGATGGGAGGGATATGCTATTTAAGAGATTTTTTATAATTTCGGGGGTAGGCTGAGGTGTTTTCTTACAGTCCTTTAAATTATATAAGTTAACGTAAAAGTTTTGGAACTGTTCAGCAATCTGTTGCGGGTGAGATATCCGAGCTGTGCGGTTATTCGGGCATTTTATGTAGGGGATTTTTGCTCTTATCTGTCTTTTCTTTGCCATTTTGGCCATCAATTTTGAAGGTTTATCAATGTTGGTATAGAAGTTCGCTTTTGAATAAATTACTCCTCTATTGTAATTGTCTAGTAGTTCTTTCCTCAGTTCTTTTCTCAGGGAGATCAGCTCCGAATGGGCACTCTTTTGGGGGGATTTTTGCTCTTCTTTTTCTCTTTCTTGGATTTTTTCTAATAAGGAGTTAATCTTGATTTGTTTGCTCTTCCTTTCTTGTGCTTTTAATTTAATTAAAATCCCCCTGATTACCGCCTTATGGGCGTTCCAAACAGTAAAATTACCTATATCTGGATTTTCGTTTAGAGCAAAATATTCTAACAAAGCTTGTTTAATTTGTTCCTGAGTGTTAGGTGATTTGAATAGATTTATATCATTCCGCCAGATTCTGGTAGGGTTAAAAGGGGGACCCACTTTAAGGTTTATGCAGATAGGGGAGTGATCAGACCATGTGGTCACGCCTACAGAAGACTCTGTTATGGAGTGAGGGTCCACCTGTCAACTACAAATAAATCTATTCGGGAAAATGTTTTGTGCCTTGGTGAAAAAAAAGTGAACTCTTTTGAAGTGGAATTAAGGCATCTAAAAGTGTCATATAGGCTTTCTCTATGTAGCCATGGTTGTAGGATTGCCACGGTTCTGTGACTAGCTGTTGAATCTATTTCCTTATTTGGTATGATGTTGAAGTCACCACAAATAATTAGCTTTCCTTTTTGGATCTTCCTGATTTTTCTCATCGTTTTATTTAGAAAGGAAATTTGGGAACTGTTGGGGGCATAAATGTTAGCTAAGGTGAGAGGAGTTTCGTTAAGTTTACCTTGTAGGATGATATATCTTCCCTTCAAGTCAATTACTTGGTTTTCTACTGCGAAATGGATGCCCTCTTTAAAGGCTATAGCCACTCCCGCATGTTTTCTATTTTGGGCGGTGGCCAAAAAGATCTGGGGAAAATTTTTGCTTGTAAATTTGGAGGATGCAAGTTCGGTAAAATGCGTTTCCTGTATACATAACACATCTACTTTGTTTGTTTTTGCATCTCTCCAAATCATTGCTCTTTTAAAGGGGGTATTAAGCCCCTTGGCATTTTGTGAATATATTTTAATAGACATGGTGGTTATTTAGAAAAAGCATGCTGTTGGGAAATGTTCTGGCATTGTAAATTACAAACATAACATTGCAAGTGTAACATAAAAAATCTATTATAGGTCTTCCTTTAGGTAGTAATTTTCTTAACTGTCTGCTATAAGAATGGTTTAAGACCTGTAACGTAAAACAGCTAACTTTCCGCAAATTATCAGGGTTAACCTGGTAAATGGTGGGGGGTAAAAGTCCGCCTTACATAGTGGGACCCATCATTTACTCACGTACTCTGTGAGCCCAGTCCATCAGATCGGTCTTTTCTCATTCCAGGTTAGGATGTTCTTCTCTTGGTGGAGTGGAAGGTAATGTACGTCTGTTGGTTCCGTTTTTCAGATTTGGACGTTTATTTGCCTGAATTTCCTCTAGCAAAAGGAATGTTCCACTTTTGTAGAATTTTTTCTCCTGCTTCTGGGGAAGAAATAACATAGCTATATATGCATAGCGTTGTTTCTATGAATTATAATTTTCATCGGGAAACCCCACTTATATGGGATATTCGCAGAACGTAAAGTTGCGGTCACTTGCGAAAGAGCTCTCCTGGCTCTTATTGTAGATTGTGATAGGTCTCCATATAGACTAATATTGGCGTATGCGGGCGGCAGAAAGTGGCTTTGTCTCGCCGCCATCATTAATTCTTCTTTTACGTGATAGAAATGCAGCCTAGCAATTACGTCACGTGGTATAGAATCTGGCAAAAAACTTGGTTTGGCCAGCCTGTGGATTCTATCAATTATGCAGTCCTGGTCGTTAGAGTTGGGAACAGCTATTTTTATTAATTTGACGAGGAATTGTTTTAACTCCGCTTGAGGAACATTTTCAGGGATACCTCTAATTTTTATGTTGTTCCTCCTACTCCTATCTTCCAAGTCGGTTAACTTGTTCTTGACGGTTTCTAGCTCTTCTTCTAGCGTATAATGAGCATCTATCAGGTTATTATGGGATGCTGTAATTTCGCCCATTTTAGTTTCCACATGGTCCGCGCGGACTTCTAACTCTTGTATAGAGTTGTTAACTGTGGCTGATAAAGCTTGAATGTCTTTTTGCAAAGATCCATGCAGGGCGAGCATCATATTTTTAATAAAATCTTCTGATGCTGGAACATTGGATGAGGGAACATTCTTTATTAATTCCTCCCCAAATTGTAACCTCTGATGACATGAGTTAGGAGAGGGAGAGAGGCAAAGTCTCTGTTTCTCTGGGCTTATGGAGGGGGAGGAGGGCTGGGAGACAGATGGGGACTGTGAGCTGCTCGGCGCCATCTTAGATGTACCTGTTGCTTTATCATGCAGCTTTTCAGCTCCATCACTCACCCTTTCCTGAAGGAGTCTTCTCGCTGGCCTCCCATGTGGTTTCTCCTGGCTGGCAGCTTGTGAGTTTGCTCCTTCAGGGAGACATGTCGGGGACTGCAGCTCTCCTCCGCTCGCTCCGGAGCTCGTGCGCGGGACGGCGCCATCTTGAGTGCTCCGCTGTGACCTTGCCGGGCCGCGAGAAGAAGTCCGACACCTTATTAAACGGCGTTTTCGAACTTCTCCTTTTCAGCATCTCCTCTCCGTGGTATGAGAAGCTTCTCCGCACGATCTGGTAGGGCTGGAGTCGCTTTAAGTAGCTTTTTATGGGTCCTAAAGACGGAGCTTGTCTTTACCCGACTGACCTCCGCTGCATCAGGCCACGCCCCCCCCAAAAGAAGGGGTTTTAATAACCCGACCTATAAGGCTATAAGAAATGAGAGTCCTGTGTGGTGCAGAGTGCTAAGTTCTCGCTGACAACCTGAAGGTCGCAAGTTCAATCCCCAAATAGTAGGTGGTACGTGGCTCAAGGCCAAGCCAGCTTGGTGGGGGGTAACAAATAAATAAATCACTTGAAAGCGCTGTGGAATAAGTCGGCACTATACAAATTAAAAGATTTATATTTTAAAATAACAAAAGTAGCATAACCAGCAGCCCTGATGGTGGACTGCTGGCAAGTGTTTAATTGTATCAATGAACTATAGCTTTAATACTGCCTATAAGGTGAAGGGCTATTGATATAACCAAGTCTTTTTCACATGTGCTAAATTACTTACCTCAATTCCTTCCATTCTGTATGTGCTTTTTTTACATTTTAGTTACCTAGATGTAGGACTTTGCAATTTTCCTTATGAATTACCATTCTGTTAGTCGCCGCCCACTGTGCAAGCTTTTCTAGATCTTTTTGAATGCTCTCTCTCTTCCCTAGTGTTAGCTATCCCTCCTAGCTTTGTGTTGTCAGTAAGGCCTCCTTCCCACGAACGGATTTCCGCCGCGTAATTCGCAGCGAAAATCCGCTGCGTTGCCCGCAGCTATTAGGTTCTATTGAACCCAATAGCTCAGGGCACACGGTGCAGAATTCCACCGCGGAATTCCGCACCGTGAAACCTCCCGTTTTCACCCGCCGCATGCTCTATTTGCCGCAGGTGTACGTGCTGACGGCTTCCATGGCAGTCAATGGAAGCCGTCCGTTCACGCTATCTCCCGCTGTAACACAGCGGAAGATAGCATGAAAACGCTTTCCCGCCTACCACCGCCGCGTCATATGACGCGGCCGGCGCATCACATGACACGGCCGTCCGCGTCATGTGATGCGGTGGGCGTGTCATGTGACGCGGTGGGTGTGTCATGTGACGCGGCGGCGGTGGGCGGGGAAACGTCATGCGGGACCCAGAACGGCGGATCCGCTGGTAAGTATGGGGTCTCTGGGGGGCGCCGTGACGGGCTTCGCCGCGGAATATTCCGCGGCGGAGCCCGTCACGCTCGTATGCAGCCGGCCTAAATTTGATCAATTTGCCATCAATTTCCTTCTACAGATCATTTATAAAAGTGTTGACCAACACTGGGCCTAGGACAGAGCCTTGTGGTACCCCACTTATACATTCTTCCACTTGGATGTGCAGCCATTTATGACCACTCTTTGAGTACGATCACTCAGTCAGTTGTGAATCCACCTAACAGTTGTCTTGTCAATCCCATATTTGGTCATTTTTTCAATAAGGATGGTATGAGATACTTTGTCCAATGCTTTACTAAAGTCAAGATATACTATATCCATCGCATTTTCATGATCAACCCAGTCGGTGATACTGTCCTAGAAGGAAATTAGATTTGTCTGGCATGGCTTGTTTGTTACAAGTACATGCTGTTTAATAATGTGTTCAAAGAGCTTTCCCAGTATAGAAATCAGACTCACAGGCCTGTAGTTTCTTCCCTTTTTTGAAAATAGAGACAACATTTGACCTTTTTTAAACTTCTGGGACTTCTCCTGTTCTCCAGGAATTTTTTAATGATTATGTCGAGTGGTTCAGCAATTACCTCTGCTGCTCCCTTTACTATCCTAGAATGTAATTCATCTGGACCTTGAGACTTAAATTCATTTAAGTCTCATCATAGTTTTAAAAGAATAAAAACAGCTGAATGTCTCTGGTTCTTGATGATGACCAGCCGTGTCACTCCCCTCCACTACCACATGGATACCACACCTACTTTACCTAAGCATATTTCTAGAATAATCTGCAACTTGCCATGTTCTTACATACACATGGAAAGGTTATTTATAACATTAGTTATACTATAACATAAAGCCCTATTGGTGTTATAGGCTAGTTCACAGCAGACTCCCTCTATAAGGAAAAGATAAAATCATAGTGCCTCAATATAGATGTAGCAAAAATGCAGCAAAAAAAAAAAAAAATTATATATATATTGTTGTGCTAGATTTTAATATATCTATATAGAGGTGAAAACCCTCACTGACTGGCTGACTGACTGACTTGCCACTAATTCTCTAACTTCCATGTGTCACACAAACATTAAATTTGGCAGGAGCATTACTCAGGTCCTAAATAGGAAAAGTAAAGGGGTCACAACTTGATATTGCAATGCTAAGTGCAGAAATATTGACCCCCCCCCCCTTCCCCATGTAAAGTACCTAATCTAATTCTCTAACTTCCCGGTGTCTTACAAACATTAAATTTGGCATGACCATTCTTTCTGTTCTAAATACGAAAAGTAAAGGGGTTGCAACTTGATTATTCAATGCACTTCTATTTATGTGACTTATGTTCTAAATATAAATATTCAGTCAAGAAAGAAAATGTGCGAAGAAGCTGGCCACCTATCCTTTTTCCTGAAGTATATTCTTTGCTGCTAGGACTTGCAGCTAGCCAAGGCTTCACACATGCTTTCAGCAGACTGAAGAAGGATTGCCCTGTTGCATTCAGGTGAGATGCTTGCTTTTGTATTTGGAAGAAACTGTTCCCTCACCAACTCCGTGTTTATAGATAACCTACATTCTTTTATTCCCTCAATAGTGCGGGGAAGGTAAGTTAATGTAATGGGATATCATCAGAATCTCTCCCCTCTCCAGTGACATCATCTGTTATTACCATAGATAAGAATGATGTAATGTGACATCATCAGAATCTCTCCCCTCTCCAGTGACATCATCTGTTACAATCATAAATAGGAATGATGTAATGCGACATCATCTGTTATTACCATAGATTAGAATGATGTAATGTGACCTCAGAATCTCTCACCTCTCCAGTAAGCTGGAACAGTACCTCTAGGGTGAGATTTAATACACTCTCCGCAGTCTTATTTCTATCCTTCTCCATCTTTGAACAGCAGAGGATCCTATATTGCTTAGACCTAAATGGAAAGATGATAAAAATATAATAATCAAAAGCACAAATCCCATGTAAAACACTGAAAGTACTAGAGAGAATGAAAGAGAAGCATTTGAGGATATATTAACCCCTTAGGACATGGCCTTTTTCGCAGTTTGACTGTCCTCCCAACTTTCATCACTGGCGAAGCTGTCTGGGTTTTTTTTTGTATTTTTCAGTGGTGCTATTTAATCTATTAAACAACTTTTAAGGATGTTTAAGTGCAGTGAAATAGGGGAACCTCCCCCACAAATCTTGACATCTGTGTGTGGAGTTTTGTTTTTGCAGTGTACACTAGGGTGGTGGAAAAAAAATGGCATATCTCTGTTGGGAACCTCTAGAAAGTTGCCAAGTTGCCAATTGGAGTAGAATTGAGATTTCAAAGTTTCAGCGTAATCAAATGACATTAAGACCTGCCTCATCCACCCGAAAGTACTAAAAACCCACCATTAAAAAAAAACAAAAACAAGTGTGTGTGAAGGGGGGGGGGGGTTCCGCTATAAAATGTAAATGGAATATGTTATTTTTTTTGTATTGTAGAGAATCTTCCAGGCTTCAATTTTCACTCCTACAACTTGTTATGAGAGGGAAATATATACGTTTGTAGGTAGAAAATACGAATATATATATATATATATATATATACACACACACACACACACACACACACGCACACACACACACACACACACAGCTATGTGTCTTTTTTATATGTATACTAATTCCATTTTTATATGCATACTAATTCTATACAATGCCATAATGCAAAAAAACTTAATATGGACCTTATTGAAGCTTGGTTAGATATTACGCTAAAATCTTAGCAAGGCCGAGAGAGATGTGTCCAGGAACAGAGGAGGCTGAAGGAGAACTGGATGAAGAGTGGAGGAGAACACATTCATCTTTCTCTAAATAAATGTTCACACAGAAATTTGAGACGGTTTTGCACTCAGTCCAGTTTAATGATGTGTCTTATCTCTCCTTCAACCTGCACATGGAAGAAGATACAGCACCACTTATTGGATGGCAGCATTATTACAAGTCAAGTTATTAATTTTTAAAAGTTTTAAAAGAGAAAAAAAATAATTATTCGGAGGACATCCCTCTTGACCTCCTTCAGATCTTTCAAATTTTCCACTCATGCAAGAATCCCTAGCTGAGGTTCATTCCATTCTTAAGGGGTATCAAACATGACCATAAATTTGTACTCCCAAATTCTTCTGTGATGCTCCAGCTTGCCCTTCAGTAGAATAACTCTCATCTGCTCTATGCTGTGTCCCTGACCACAGAAAAGTCTTGCCACAGTTAGTACAGTCTTTCCCTCTTTAATTGAATGGCGATGAGATCTCATCTTGGCTCTCAGTTTTTGTCCTGTTTCCCCACTGTAAAGCCCCCCACAGGACATTTACTGCACAGAATGAGGTACACAACATTGGACGTGGAACATGTAATGTTTCCGGGATAGTCCTGCTGTGTGTTAGAGATCCATATCCTGTCCGCAGTCAGTACATGTGAGCCATCAAAAGCCCATTTGTGGCCTCCACAAAACTTCTGGACTTGCTACCGGAGAACCCCAGGGTTGGAGTATTCCAAATGCTTCACAAACTACACAAAGCCGGCAACCCAGCGAGGCCAATTATCTCCGGTGTGGGAACCCTCACTGAAAAAATTTCAGAATGAGTAGAAGGTGTCCTCAAACCACAGGTGAGGAATACAACCAATACAAGCAGCTACTTTCAGGACTCCAAGGACCTACTGAACAAACTGTCAACCGTAGATCCCTTCCCCGATGGCACCATCCTGGCCACCATGGTTGTGAAGTACTTATATACTAACAGCCCACACAAAGATGGACTGACTGCCTGCCAAGCACACCTTGAGGCCAATGGGGTAAACTCTGAATCAGTGTTACAACTCACTAGATTCATCCTTACACACAATTTTTTCTCTTTTGACAGAGATATTCCTGCAACTTACCGGGACTGTATGCTAACGTTTTCATGGCAAAACTGGAGAGTGACCTTTTGGCTTCCTGCCCCACCATTGGCTTACTTCCGCTACATTGATGACATCATAATCATCTGGACCAACACCATAAACCTACCATTAAGCTACTCATATACAGAAATCAACTTTTTGGACACCACCATAAAAATTTCAAACAACTCAATACAGACACCCCTATACCGGAAACCGGTTGATAAACCCACATACCCATCCTAAACACATCAAGACATCCATCATCATACAATAGAGGCAGAAACCAAAGAGTGGTAACAGCACACAAAATGCACAGAGCTATACAACCCTATAATAAATACTCTAACCCCATTAAATAATGCATACATTTATACATTTAAAACCCCCTGGCATTAGCATTAGGCCATTAGAGTATTTATTATAGGTATGTATACTTCTGAGGTATATGCATTTCGCATGCTGTTGCCACTCTGGTTTCTGCTTCTATTGTATGTTGCAACCATGGTTTAACCCTTTCCAATCCACTGTCTGACGTCTGAAGACATTCTGATTGAAGGCTGTACAGCTCCGATTTTGGAAGACATTCAGCAGGGTATTCTTACTGTATATTATTGGCCGCTCTGTTAGGGGCCTCTCCAGCATGTCCCATACGACAGTACTGGCTCTAGCCAGCAGATGGCGCCATTGTATAATGGCAGAAAGAGAAAGCCCCCTAGGAAACCCTGAATTCAAAATTGGATTGCAAAGGGTTAAGGTGCATGTATAGATTTCTATTGTGAAGTGCTGACCTATTTTACCCTTTTTTAGGAAGATTTATACAATATCAAAAAGACATTTTTAAATCAGGGCTCAATTGATGACCAAATCACCAGAGCCACCAGCATACCCAGAAATCAACTACTCCAATACAAGGAGAAAGGAAAAAATGGATGTGTACCTCTAGTAGTGACCTACAATTCACAGCTAGAGGTACTAAGGAAGACTGTAAACAAACTCCATCATACCCTACACAAGAATGACCGTCTGAAAACCATATTCCCGGACCCTTCCCTCTCTGGGTTATAGGCAACCTCCTAATTTAAGAAACTGTATAACCAGGAGTGCATTGCCCTCTGACACACAAAAAGGAACTTGTCCCTGTAAGTTATGGAGCTGCAAGACCTGCTCACATATACTGACTGCGAACAGGATACGGATCCCCAACACACAGCAGGACTATAAGATAATGGGAACATTCACATGTTCCACGCCTGATTTTGTGTACCTGATCCTGTGCAGTAAATGTCCTGTCGGGGGCTTTATATTGGGGAAACAGGACAAAAACTGAAAGCCAGGATGACATCTCATCGCCACTCAATTGAAGAGGGAAAGACTGTACCAACTGTGGCAAAACATTTTTGTGGTCAGGGACACAGCATAGAGCAGATGAGAGTTATTATACTGAAGGGATATTTCAAATCGCAGCATCACAGAAGAATTTGGGAGTACAAATTTATGGTCATGTTCGATACCCTCAAGAATAGAATGAACCTCAGCCCGGGATTCTTGCATGAGTGGAGAATATGAAAGGTCTGAAGGAGGTCAAGAGGGATGTCCTCTTCTGAAATCATAATATTTTTTTCTCTTTAAAACTTTGCAAAAATCCAGAACTTGACTTGTAAGAATATTGCAATCCAATAAGTGGTGCTGCATTTCCTTCCATGTGCAGGTTGAAGGAGAGATAAGACACATCATAAAACTGTCCTAAGCTCAGGGGACTGATTTACGATTTATGTCTTGGCTCCATTTGTTATATATGTCCATGAATCCAGTCCGCAGTATGCAGTTCTCTGTTCAGTTGGTGTTACTCTCAGCGCATCCAGTCTGAAATCTGTTTTTGGTCCCTGTGTTTATTTAATCCACGTCCTGGGCACATTCGTGTGGCCTGGTGCTTATTTTAACTACACGAATGTAACACTTTCTCTGCGCTTATTCCGGATTCGTATTTATATTCATTTGTTTGCTGTCTCGCGGTCTTTGTTCGGATCCTTTCTCTATTTTTATTGCCTGTGTGCAATTGTTTATTGCCTTCCTGTTTCTGCACCGTTTCCCTTCTCTGTGGCTTGTATTTCCCTGCCCTGTATCCATTAAAGGATAGTCAGGCCCGAGAGGAAGATTGTGGGGCTGTCCTTGTTAGCGGGCCTATCGTGCTTTTAGGCATTACAGCCACTTTTCTGACTAGCAAGGGGTGAGATTTCTCCTCTGACCATCCCTTCCCCAAAGGATTAGACCATACACAAAATACAGTATATTCACAGTTGACAACAGAAAATACATACAAAATGGTGAACATATTGGATATCTCCCACAGTTTGTTTCTTCAACCAATGATAATCAATTAAATTATAATAGATTTGAATTAATGTAACACTGGCCAACAAAAAAATATTTTGAAATGTTTTCTTAACTTCATTAGTCAAATCTTACTAATTTTGGGGTGAGAAAAACGAATATGACAGAAATTTTTTTATTAGCTCTTGTTTCTGTGATATACAATAGACGGAAGTGTGTTATTTTAACGGATTAAGAGAAAATGATACATTTTCATTACATATGCTAACAACATTAAAAGTGCATTTTAATTTTTTTTTAATGATAGTTACATTCTAAGAGTTTTAAATTGATGGAAGAATTCCTGGCAGGTGGTTCGGTGTGAAGAAAATCATGTGGTGACTTCATGAGATAGCTTTCTTTTGGCTTGTCTCTTGTAAGTGAGTTCTGGAGCATCCCTACACACAGACCAGCAGTAATCCACAAGCATTGCTTCATTCCAACGGCCCTGATATCTTTGTTCCATTACATAAATATCCTGGTGGAATCTTTCTCCGTATTCATCACCGACAGCTCCACAACTAGGAAGGAAAAAGTCTAGGTGGGAGTGGAGAAAATGGATTTTAAGGGACATGTTACATCCGAGTTGATGGTATTTTTCCAGAAGTCCTGTCACCGACTGAGAGTAGTTATCTCTTTTGTTGCCTAAGAATCCATGAATAACTCCCTTTAAGGCTTGCAGAGCTTCCTTTTCTTTTCCCTCCAAAACTTGGTCAAACGCAGGATCCTTTACAAGCTGTCGAATTTGTGGCCCAACAAAAATATCTTCCTTAATCTTTGCATCACTCAATTTAGGAAATTTGTCTCTTAAGTACTTAAATGCCCATCCTTCCTGGTTCATGCCTTTGACAACATTTTTCATTAAACCCAGCTTTATACGAAGGGGTGGAAGAAGAACATCTTTTGGGTCCACGAGAGGCTCGGCAACATCATTTTTCTCAGTCGAGTCAAGATTTCTTGCAGGCCAGTCTGCTTGAATGTAATGCGATTTCCTATCCCTACTCTTCCACATACATAAAAAGCAACAGTATTTAGTGACCCCAGTTGCATTCCTAAGAGTACAGCAATGAATTTTAGATCACCACAGAATTTCCACTTGTGCTCAGCATATTTAATTGAGTCGAGGAGGACTGCCATGTTTACATAAGTCTCCTTTATTTGAACTGCAAGACCAACAGGAATAGAAGGAAGATGGTTGCCAATGCGAAGTGATACAGCTTTCAAACGAAGCTTTGAGGAGTCTATGAATAACCTCCATTCAGTTGGATCATGGTTCAAATTCAAACATTTCATCAAGCCATTAACATCGCAGCAAACAACCAGATTGTTTTTCTTCTCAAAAAAAGGAAGCCGATCCGTCTGACGTTCTCTGTAATGTGAGACCCTGACATCACGTTGGAGAAGATTCCATTACTGTAGTCTTGACTCTAGAAGTTCTGCCTTCTCCTTTAACAAGTCAAGGTCTTGAATGATATCACTCAATTCCGCTTGACTCAGTCTGTGTGGTGTATCACCCTTTACCTCAAAGTCAGGGTCATGAGATGTGGAAGGCTTGTTGGGTTCTTCTTTTTCCACACTTTCTTTATTTTCTACTTCAAGCTCATAATGTTGGGGTGGAGTAGGAACTGGTAACTATCTGAATGTGGAATAGGTCGAATAGCAGATGGAAGATTCAGTTATTGTACTGTTCCTGTTTTCTTCATTGAAAATCCTGCCTTTATAGACGGAGTTAAGCAGAAATAGTAGTCATCTGTATGGTTTGCAGGCTCCTGCCAAGCCATAGGCACAGCAAAAGCAATAGATCATTTTTTTATTTTTCAGCCATTTTTGTAGTTTAACTGAATAAGAGTTGCAACACACATGTGGAGCCCATGACTTATCCTGGTCCCCTACCTTCATACCAAAATAATGATGATAGGCAGGAGGAATGATCCTAGCTAGGCTTCCTTCTCCTCTGCCCTTTATAATAAGAGATGCATTATGTAAACTTTCAGTCACTGAACCTCAGCTACTGTCTTCAACCCTGGCATCTGTTCAAGCCAGCCTTCCAGCTCCAATTCAAAAATGCAGCCACAGAAGTCTCAAGCTGCAAAAATCACAGATTTTCCAGATGGTCCTATATTGTAAGTACTGGAGATTGTTAGGTCGTGTCAGGTTGGCAAATTACGGTTAGTTGCATGAAAGGGTTTGTTGTTGTCAGTCAGTCAGATTCAGTCTCTCTAGCTTGCCTTTCCTTATCTCAGATGCCTCCTCAAAGTTTGCTTATCTGTGCGTAATGTGAAACTGTTCAATTTGTATATGCAATTTCTGGTGCTTAATATTAATGCAGACAGCCACGTGCCTGAAAGTAAATGGTGTGCCTGTCGTTGACTTACATAGGTGTTAGTTTTATTTCAGTACTAAGCATTTTTACACCAGGTACTGGCATCACAATCACCTAATTCTATTAGTCGTCCAGATCTTGTTGTATACCTTCAATGGTGCACAAGATTACAAAGAGCGTCCTGCAGTCAACTCCACCGTGACACGGCTCCTCAGCCACATCTTAGAAACCGCTCAGAAAGTTCAGGCTTCATCCTGATTGTCACACATTGCAGCTGGAAAATGCAAAGAATTTGCAGTAGCATTTGCAGATACCCGAGTGCCATCATGAAGCGTACATGCACCGCCGGCTTCTCATCTGGTCATCGCAACTTGGTTAAACGACAGACCGAACTCACAACAAACTAGCCTCTGCTATCACTGTCCTCCGCTTCTCCCCTCTCTTGCTGCCCCACAACAGGAACCAAAAGGCCCGGGGACAGCAGGGCAGCCAGCAGAGTCACAAACACCGGCCAGGAAGAAACCAAGCCAACGCAACAGGTGGGAGCTCTCCTGGTGTCTCACATCCCGCTGGAGGCTGCCAACCTACATGTCACAGCCCGTCAATCAGTATGCTGTCTGCTTCCAGGAAGCATCTAGGACTCATAGGCGCACTTACTTTTCAAGGTGTGTAATTCCTATAATTTACAGAATGTTCACTTTTTAAATTTTACAACCAAATGTTCGGCCTTTTCTGATCTGGTGGTGATATAAACATACTGTGCATATAAAAGGTCTACACCCCCCTGTTACAATGCCAGGTTTTTTCCATTCCCCTTCCATGTGACCCATTATCTGTACAATCCTACTGGGAGAACAGAACCACAACTTTTAGGGTGCAGTCATGAGGGTGTGTTTAAAATAAAAAAAGCAAAAAACATGCTGCAGCAAATGCATGAAGGGCAAAGCTTCACATGTGCAGCGCATGAAACTTTGCCCATTCACTGTAGTAGCTTCACTTGGAGAAGCACAACTGCTCCACAAAGAGAAAGAAGAAGCCCCGCAGGGCATGTGGATTTTCTCAGAGGAGGAAGAGATGGAACGGGGCTATGGGGAATCCCTGCATTGCTTCGCTCACTGTCCCTGCTCTGGGGAAATCCCCCGTAGCAGCACTGTGTTTTTCTGATATGGTGTCTCTCTTTTATGAGGAAATCCCCCAGGATTCCCTATAGCGCAGAGAGGGGGTGGGGCTAGCATGACCTGCCATCCCAATCTGGCCCTTAGCCACACCCCTTCATGGTTTGCTGTGGGGATTCTCACAGAGAATCCCCATAGCAAAACAGAGGGGTGTGGCTAGGGGGAAGGTCTTGTTAGCCCTGCTCCCTCCTTCCATGCTCAGGGGAAGTCATGTAACCCCCCCCCCCCCCCCCTTCTCTCTCCCTGCTATAGAGAACTCCCTTGGGGATAGAGGTTGGGAGAGTCCCCCACTGCTGGGGAATTGCCCAGCAGGGAGGCAATAGGAATACCCCGCTGCCTACAGCAGGAAATTTGAAAGGTGCGGCCCAGTAGTCCCTTCATCCCTGCGGGGACTTATAGGAGTAACAGTTGGATATTTAAAAGGTACGGACAGATATTTGTGCAGCCTCTGTTTGTAGGAGAACTCACTGAAGTTCTCTGTAGTTTTAGAAGCGTTGATTTGCCAGGAACGTCAAACACGCTCGTCTGCCTGCGCTCCTAGGCCTCCTTCCCCCGAACGGATTTACGCCGCGTAATTTGCGGCGAAAATCCGCTGCGTTGCCCGCTGCTATTAGGTTCTATTGAACCTAATAGCTCAATGCTCACGATGAGGAATTCCACCGCGGAATTCCACATCGTGAAATCTCCCGTCCTCACCAGCGGCATGCTCTATTTGCCGCAGGTGTACGCGCTGACGGCTTCCATTGCAGTCAATGGAAGCCGTCCGTTCACGCTATCTCCTGCTGTAACACAGCGGAAGATAGCGTGAAAACGCTTTCCCGCCTACCGCGTCATATGACGCAGCCGGCGCGTCACGTGACACGGCCAGCCGCGTCATGTGACGCGGTGGGCGTGTCACATGACGCGGCGGCGGTGGGCGGGGAAGCGTCTTCACGCTATCTTCCGCTGGTAAGTATGGGGTCTCTGAGGGGGACGCCGTGACGGGCTTCCGCGGCGGAATATTCTGCGGCGGAGCCCGTCACGCTCGTGTGAAGCCGGCCTTAAGGTAGAAAACTAAAACTGACAAAACTAAAATAAATGTGTTTGCATACGTGTTCACACCCTCTTATATTTGGGGATGAGGTTGTGTTCAGAATTAGCCAATCACATGTAACCTCCTGCCATTATATACAGGGATTCTGGGTTCCCCCATATAAAGGTCGGCTCTTCTAGGAGGATTTTCCTGACATTTTCTTAGTTGGTCTGTAAAGATCTTACAGAACATCAAAAGGGTCTGATTGTTGGAAGGAGTCAGTCAGGAGAAGGGGTCCAAAACATCTCCAAGACATTATTTATAACATAGAGCACAAGGGAGACCGTCAGCAAGAAGGGGATTAATGGCCCAAAAGTGACATCACCAAAAACTGGACGTCCCTGAGAAACTGCTGAAAAGCCTAAAAGAGAATTATTCTGGGAGGCCAACAGCAACACTAGAGGAGCTGCTGGAGTTTCTAGTGAGTCCTGGTTGTGTAGTCATGTGACATCTCCCGTGTTCTTCATATGTCGGGGCTGTGGGGGAGGGGACAAGACTTTACTAATAGAGAGCATACCAGCCGGCCATGTTCTGCTAGAACCTCCATCAAGTCTGTGGAGAACGTGTTCTGTCTGAGGAGACCGAGGGGGACCTTGTCGGCCAGAATCCCAGAAGGTCGGCCTGGTACAAAGCCAACACTGCTGTCAGCAGAAGACCCCAAAACCGCAGTGAAGATGGAGGGGGCAGCATTATGGGGGGCTGTATATCTGGAAGTGGGGCATTAGTGACAGGGAGGAAATTACTAATAGCCCCAAATATCCATCCATTCCAGCCCAAAACCTGAAGAGGGCAATGCACACCAGAGCCTAGACCTGAACCCCATAGCAGTACTACGGGTTACCTGTAGAGGGCACTACACACCCAAGCCCAAAACCTGTACCCCATAGCAGATCTGCGGGATCCTGAAGAGGGCGCTACACACCAGAGCCCAGACCTGAACCCCATAGCAGATCTACGGGGGACCTGAAGAGGGCGCTACACACCAGCGCCCAGACCTGAACCACATAGCAGATCTGTGGGGGACCTGAAGAGGGCGCTACACACCACAGCCCAGACCTGAACCCCATAGCAGATCTGTGGGGGACCTGAAGAGGGCGCTACACACCAGAGCACAGACCTGAACCCCATAACAGAGCTACGGGTGACCTAAAGAGGGCGCTACACACCAGAGCCCAGACCTGAACCCCATAGTAGATCTATGAGGGACCTGAAGAGGGCGCTACAAACCAGAGCCCAGACCAGAACCTCATAGCTGAACTACAGGAGACCTGAAGAGGGCGCTACACACCAGAGCCCAGACCTGAACCCCATAGCAGATCTGCGGGGGACTTGAAGAGGGCGCTACACACCAGAGCCCAGACCTGAACCCCATAGCAGATATACGGGGGACCTGAAGAGGGCACTACACACCAGAGCCCGGACCTGAACCCCATAGTAGATCTATGAGGGACCTGAAGAGGGCGCTACAAACCAGAGCCCAGACCAGAACCTCATAGCTGAACTACAGGAGACCTGAAGAGGGCGCTACACACCAGAGCCCAGACCTGAACCCCATAGCAGATCTGCGGGGGACTTGAAGAGGGCGCTACATACCAGAGCCCAGACCTGAACCACATAGCAGATCTGTGGGGGACCTGAAGAGGGCGCTACACACCAGAGCCAAGACCTGAACCCCAATAGCAGATCTGTGGGGTACCTGAAGAGGGCGCTACACACCAGAGCCCAGACCTGAACCCCATAGCAGATCTGGGGGGGACCTGAAGAGGGCGCTACACACCAGAGCCCAGACCTGAACCCCATAGCAGATCTATGGGGGATCTGAAGAGGGCGCTACACACCAGAGCCCAGACCTGAACCCCATAGCAGATCTGTGGGGGACCTGAAGAGGGCGCTACACACCAGAGCCCAGACCTGAACCCCATAGCAGATCTGTGCGGGACCTGAAGAGGGCGCTACACACCAGAGCCCAGACCTGAACCCCATAGCAGATCTGTGGGGGACCTGAAGAGGGCGCTACTCACCAGAGGCCGGACCAGAACCCCATAACAGATCTGTGAGGGACCTGAAGAGGGCGCTACACACCAGAGCCCGGACCTGAACCCCATAGCAGATCTGTGGGGGACCTGAAGAGGGCGCTACACACCAGAGCCCAGACCTGAACCCCATAGCAGATCTACGGGGGGACCTGAAGAGGGCGCTACACACCAGAGCCCGGACCTGAACCCCATAGCAGATCTGCTACACACCAGAGAATCAAAGTGCAGATTAACATAAGTTAAAGGGTTTATATATTAATACATTACTCCAGTACTCACCTCCCTGCAGTCCTGATGGGGGTTATATATTAATACATTATTCCAGTACTCACCTCCCTGCAGTCCTGATGGGGGTTATATATTAATACATTATTCTAGTACTCACCTCCCTGCAGTCCTGATGGGGGTTATATATTAATACATTATTCCAGTACTCACCTCCCTGCAGTCCTGATGGGGGTTATACTCCTCTCATTACACGCACATCCAACTGCAATTGAGACATGAGGGGACACATAGATCTGCAGAAACAGACCACAGCCATGTGCTCCAAGGACCTGTGATGACATCACAGTCATGTGATCACGAGTGTGGGAGGAGTCAGGGATCACATGACCAGGGGGCTGAGTGGATACAGAACTCTGCTGTGCTGGTTGTGATCCGTGCTGGATGAGCTAATGTGAACAGGATGTAGTAGAGCTGTGTGTGTGATGTGTGGGGGTCTGGATGGATGGAGTAGAGCTGTGTGTGATGTGTGGGGGTCAGGATGGATGGAGTAGAGCTGTGTGTGTGATGTGTGGGGGTCAGGATGGATGGAGTAGAGCTGTGTGTGTGATGTGTGGGGGTCAGGATGGATGGAGTAGAGCTGTGTGTGTGATGTGTGGGGTCAGGATGGATGGAGTAGAGCTGTGTGTGTGATGTGTGGGGGTCAGGATGGATGGATGGATGGAGTAGAGCTGTGTGTGTGATGTGTGGGGGTCAGGATGGATGGAGTAGAGCTGTGTGTGTGATGTGTGGGGGTCAGGTTGGATGGAGTAGAGCTGTGTGTGTGATGTGTGGGGGTCAGGATGGATGGAGTAGAGCTGTGTGTGTGATGTGTGGGGGTCAGGATGGATGGAGTAGAGCTGTGTGTGTGATGTGTGGGGTCAGGATGGATGGAGTAGAGCTGTGTGTGTGATGTGTGGGGGGCAGGATGGATGGAGTAGAGCTGTGTGTGTGATGTGTGGGGGTCAGGATGGATGGAGTAGAGCTGTGTGTGTGATGTGTGGGGGTCAGGATGGATGGAGTAGAGCTGTGTGTGTGATGTGTGGGGGTCAGGATGGATGGAGTAGAGCTGTGTGTGTGATGTGTGGGGGTCAGGATGGATGGAGTAGAGCTGTGTGTGATGTGTGGGGGTCAGGATGGATGGAGTAGAGCTATGTGTGTGATGTGTGGGGGTCAGGATGGATGGAGTAGAGCTATGTGTGTGATGTGTGGGGGTCAGGATGGATGGAGTAGAGCTATGTGTGTGATGTGTGGGGGTCAGGATGGATGCAGTAGAGCTGTGTGTGTGATGTGTGGGGGTCAGGATGGATGGAGTAGAGCTGTGTGTGTGATGTGTGGGGGTCAGGATGGATGGAGTAGAGCTGTGTGTGTGATGTGTGGGGGTCAGGATGGATGGAGTAGAGCTGTGTGTGATGTGTGGGGGTCAGGATGGATGGAGTAGAGCTGTGTGTGATGTGTGGGGGTCAGGATGGATGGAGTAGAGCTGTGTGTGTGATGTGTGGGGGTCAGGATAGATGGAGTAGAGCTGTGTGTGTGATGTGTGGGGGTCTGGATGGATGGAGTAGAGCTGTGTGTGATGTGTGGGGGTCAGGATGGATGGAGTAGAGCTGTGTGTGTGATGTGTGGGGGGTCAGGATGGATGGAGTAGTGCTGTGTGTGTGATGTGTGGGGGTCAGGATGGATGCAGTAGAGCTGTGTGTGTGATGTGTGGGGGTCAGGATGGATGGAGTAGAGCTGTGTGTGTGATGTGTGGGGGTCAGGATGGATGGAGTAGAGCTGTGGGGGTCAGGATGGATGGAGTAGTGCTGTGTGTGTGATGTGTGGGGGTCAGGATGGATGGAGTAGTGCTGTGTGTGTGATGTGTGGGGGTCAGGATGGATGGAGTAGAGCTGTGTATGATGTGTGGGGGTCAGGATGGATGGAGTAGTGCTGTGTGTGTGATGTGTGGGGGTCAGGATGGATGGAGTAGTGCTGTGTGTGTGATGTGTGGGGGTCAGGATGAATGGAGTAGAGCTGTGTCTGTGATGTGTGGGGGTCAGGATGAATGGAGTAGAGCTGTGTCTGTGATGTGTGGGGGTCAGGATGGATGGAGTAGAGCTGTGTGTGTGATGTGTGGGGGTCAGGATGGATGGAGTAGGGCTGTGTGTGTGATGTGTGGGGGTCAGGATGGATGGAGTGGAGCTGTTTCTGTGACGTTTGGGGGTCAGGATGGATGAAGTAGAGCTGTGTGTGTGATGTGTGGGGGTCAGAATGGATGGAGTAGAGCTGTGTGTGTGATGTGTGGGTGGTCAGGATGGTTGGAGTAGAGCTGTGTGTGTGATGTGTGGGTGGTCAGGATGGTTGGAGTAGACCTGTGTGTGTGATGTGTGGGGGTCAGGATGGATGGAGTAGAGCTGTGTGTGTGATGTGTGGGGGTCAGGATGGATGGAGTAGAGCTGTGTGTGTGATGTGTGGGGGTCAGGATGGATGGAGTAGAGCTGTGTTTGTGATGTGTGGGGGTCAGGATGGATGGAGTAGAGCTGTGTGTGTGATGTGTGGGGGTCAGGATGGATGGAGTAGAGCTGTGTGTGATGTGTGGGGGTCAGGATGGATGGGGTAGAGCTATATGTGTGATGTGTGGGGGTCAGGATGGATGGAGTAGAGCTGTGTGTGTGATGTGTGGGGGTCAGGATGGATGGAGTAGAGCTGTGTGTGTGATGTGTGGGGGTCAAGATGGATGGAGTAGAGCTGTGTGTGATGTGTGGGGATCAAGATGGATAAAGTAGAGCTGTGTGTGACGTGTGGGGGTCAGGATGGATCAGGATGGATGAAGTAGAGCTGTGTGTGTGACGTGTGGGGGTCAGGATGGATGAAGTAGAGCTGTGTGTGTGATGTGTGGGGGTCTGGATGGATGGAGTAGAGCTGTGTGTGATGTGTGGGGGGTCAGGATGCACGGAGTAGAGCTTGTGTTTGATGTGCGGGAGTAGAGTTGTGTGTGTAATGTGAGGGGGTCAGAATGGATGGAGTAGAGCTGTGTGTGATGTGTGGGATCAGGATGGATGGAGTAGAGCTGTGTGTGATGGTCAGGATTAGAGCTGAGCAAGCACCAAAATGCTAGGGTGCTCGTTGCTCGAGTCAAACTTTTCGTATTGCTTGATTGGTGAAGGGGGGACAAGAGCATTTTTTTATGGGAGCAATGCTCCGCATGGCTGATGACTTGTCAAACGCCTGAAAACATCAGAAAGTCATGAAAACACCACAGAAACGGATAGGGAAAGGCAGGGGAACTATGCATGGCTGCGTCTGAGGCTCACAGGTCCCACTATTAAGCCAAAATGGGGACAAGAGTCTGGCGGTCAATCCCCCTAACAATTTACTTGGGACAAACCCTCATTAGCATGGCACACGCACTGGCACATCTTAGCTAAGCACCACGCGACCTGCAACCAAGGACAATCACTGCCTGTGGGTAACACCGCTGCCTCTTCTCTCGGTTACATGCTGGCATTGCTGTCCAACCACCTGCACGACCCTGCATCCACAGCGCACACAAGATTTTCCCTGAGCAGCCTTCAGGTGTCCTCATGCCACACACTCACTTCATAGCCACACCACCCTCATGTCTATTTATAAGTGCGTACTGGATGAGGAGGAACCGGAGGCACACACTGCAGAGGGTTGGCAGGGCCAGGCAGCGACCCTCTTTGAAAGTGTGGGCGATAGCCCACAATGTTGTTGAGAATTGATGATAAATTGACGTACGATCATCATTCTAATCCCGTGTCAACTCCGTCACAAAATTGTCAGGAGCCACAAACGTGGGCATAAAGGAGACTCAGGTGCCAGCACTTCTACACATCTCCACAATGCAGCAATACTCTGTGTGGGAAGCACGTGAGCGGGCCCAAGGTCAGGCTCGGTCCCAGCCTCCATCTTGTGTGACCCAAGGTGCCGTGAGTTACGTAGCAATGGGAAATCCATGTGTCCCCACACAATTCCTTCTGTGTAGGTGTCACAAAGCTTAACACCGCAATGGGAAGTCTTTGAGTTCCTTGGGCTCGCCTATGCTGTCGATGCACAAAGATGGTATTACACAGGAAGAAATCAGAGTGCCCAAAAATGGCAGAGTTTAACCCTGCCAAGGACCTCAGCCCACATTTCTACCCTAGTCAGTCATTGTATTTGTGCCAGACAGGTAAAACAACGCAATGGGAAGTCTTTGTGCACCCACAGCATAGGCGAGCCCCTGGAACCTAAGGAAAGTATTACACATAAAGAAATCAGAGTGCCCAAACAAGGCAGTTTCACCCTTTCTTGTGTGAGAAGTATGTGAGCGGGCCCTGGGTCAGGCTCGGTCCCAGCCTCCACCTTGTGTGACCCAAGGTGCCATGAGTTAAATAGCTATGGGAAATCCATGTGTCCCCACACACTTCATTCTGTGTGTCAGATAGCTCAACACCGCAATGGGAAGTCTTTGAGTTCCTTGGCTTGCCTATGCTGTGGGTGCACAAAGATGGTGTTACACAGGAAGAAATCAGAGTGCCCAAACATGGCAGAGTCTCACCCCGCCAAGGACCTCGTCCTTGGCCCACATTTCTGCCCAAGTCAGTCAGTGTATTTGTGCCAGACAGGTAAAACACCGCGATGGGAAGTCTTTGTGCACCCATAGCATAGGCAGACCCCAGTAACATTTCTGTAGCCAAAGTATAGGCAGACCCCAGTAACATTTCTGTAGCCAAAGTATAGGCAGACCCCAGTAACATTTCTGTAGCAAAATTATAGGTGGATCCCAGTAATATTTCTGTAGCAAGAGTATAGGCAGACCCCAGTAACATTTCTGTAGCAAAATTATAGGCGAACCCCTGTAAAATTTTTGTAGCAAGAGTATAGGCAAACCCCTCAAACCATTCAGTAGAAAAGGTATAGGCACACCCCAGTAAAACTTCTGTAGCCAAAGTATAGGCACACCGCAGTAACATTTCTGTAGCAAAAGTATAGGCGAACCCCTGTAACATTTCTGTAGCAAGAGTATAGGCGAACCCCAGTAACATTTCTATAGCAAGAGTATAGGCGAACCCCTCAAACCATTCAGTAGAAACTGTATAGGCAGACCCCAGTAAACTTTCTGTATCCTAAGTATAGGCAGACCCCAGTAACATTTCTGTAGCAAGAGTGTAGGCGGACCCCAGTAACATTTCTGTAGCAAAAGTATAGGTGAACCCCTGTAACATTTCTGTGGAAGAGTATAGGCGAATCCCAGCATCATTTCTGCAGCAAAATTATAGGCGAACTCCTGTAAAATTTCTGTAGCAAGAGTATAGGTGAACCCCTCAAACCATTCAGTAGAAAAGGTATAGGCACACCCCAGTAACATTTCTGTAGCCAAAGTATAGGCGGACCCCAGTAACATTTCTGTAGCTAAAGTATAGGCAGACCCCAGTAACATTTCTGCAGCAAGAGTATAGGCGGACCCCAGTAATGTTTCCATAGCAAGAGTATAGGTGAACCCCTCAAACCATTCAGTAGAAACTGTATAGGCAGACCCCAGTAACATTTCTGTATCCTAAGTATAGGCGGACCCCAGTAACATTTCTGTAGCAGCAGTATAGGCAGACCACAGTAAAATTTCTGTAGCCAAAGTATAGGCGAACCCCTGTAACATTTCTGTAGCAAGAGTATAGGCGAACCCCAGTAACATTTCTATAGCAAGAGTATAGGCGAATCCCAGCATCATTTCTGCAGCAAAATTATAGGCGAACCCCTGTAAAATTTCTGTAGCAAGAGTATAGGCGAACCCCTCAAACTATTCAGTAGAAAAGGTATAGGCACACCCCAGTAACATTTCTGTAGCAAAAGTATAGGCACACCGTAGTAACATTTTTTGTAGCAAAAGTATAGGCGGACCCCAGTAACATTTCTGTAGCAAGAGTATAGGCAGACCCCAGTAATGTTTCCATAGCAAAAGTATAGGCGAACCCCTCAAACCATTCAGTAGAAACTGTATAGGCAGACCCCAGTAACATTTCTGTATCCTAAGTATAGGCGGACCCCTGTAATATTTCTGTAGCAAGAGTATAGGTGAACCCCAGTAACATTGGTGTACCAATAGTATAGGCGAACACCTGTAAAAATTTGTTTACCAAGAGTATAGGCGAAGCCTGGAAAAGTTAGTTTGCCAACAGTATTGGCTATGGCCTGAAAAATTGGTGTACCAAGAGTACAAGTGTACCCGTGAAAAATTGCTGAACGCTGAGGGCAGGTGAAACCCACAAACATTTTTTGAAGATATAGCTCGTTATTGGTTAATTTGTAACAAAGCCTGAAGGCAGCTCACCGCAAAAACTGGTTTAAGTTTAACTTTTACAACTTTAAAAAGTGATAAAACTTTTAAACAGAGCATTTTGGGCCGCATAGAAATTGGCAGTTCAGGGCAATGCTGTTTTAGGAGGAGGAGAAGGAGGAGTAATAAAATCTAAGAGGGATACACAAAGCTAATTCTCCCCTTTTTTGGGGTGATAGAGGATGCATTTTTCTCCTATTGCAGCAAAAAGATTCTTTAGGATCCGCTGCTTTCCACCGGTGGAGAAGAGAAGTCTGGGGAAATCCAGCCTTTGTCCATCTTTATGACGGTAAGCATGTCGGTGCTGTCAGTTGACAGGCGAGTACGCTTATCCATGATGATTCCCCGAGCAGCACTAAACACTCTCTCTGACAACACGCTAGCGGCAGGGCAGCCAGTACCTCCAGGGCGTACAGCGCAAGTTCATGCCACGTGTCCAGCTTTGACACCCAATAGTTGTATGGAGCAGAGGAATCAGGGAGGACGGTGGTACGGTCGGCTATGTACTCCCTCACCATCTTTTTACAGTGCTCCCTCCGACTCAGTCTTGACTGGGGAGTGGCGACACAGTCTTGCTGGGGATCCATAAAGCTGGCAAAGGCCTTGGAGAGTTTTCCCCTGCCTGCGCTGGACATGCTGCCTGATCCCCACATCTCCCCTGCTAGTTGACCCTCTGAACTGAGTCTTCTACCGCTAGCGCTGTCAGATGGGAACTTTAGCATCACTTTTTCCACCAGGGCCCTGTGGTATTGCATCACTCTCGTATCCCTTTCTTCTTCGGGAATGAGAGTGGAAAGGTTCTCCTTATACCGTGGGTCGAGAAGAGTGTACACCCAGTAATCCGTGTTGGCAAGAATGAGTCTAACGCGTGGGTTACTGAAAAGGCAGCCTAACATGAAGTCCACCATGTGTGCCAGGGTCCCAGTACGCAACACATCACTGTCCTCACTAGGAGGATGCTTCTCCTCCTCTTCAGCCCATACACACTGAACAGATGAGAGGCAAGCAGCATGGGTACTCCCTGCAGTGTGGCCAGCAGTCTCGTCCCCCTCCTCCTCTTCGTCCTCCTCCAAAACCCGCTGAGATATAGACGTGAGGGTTGTCTGGCTATCAAGCGACATACTGTCATCCCCCATTTCCTCTTCTAACCGCAAAGCGTCGGCCTTTATGTTAAGCAGCGAACTTCTCAGGAGGCAAAGCAGCGGGATGATGACGCTAATGATGGCCGCATCGCCGCTCACCATTTCGGTAGACTCCTCAAAGTTTCTAAAGACCTGGCAAATGTTGGCCATCCATGCCCACTCCTCTGTAAAGAACTGCGGAGTGCTGACTACCACTCTGCTGCCCATGTTGCAGCTGGTATTCCACAATTGCTCTACGCTGCTCATACAGCCTGGCCAACATGTGCAGCATAGAATTCCAGCGCGTGGGCCCGTCACACAGCAGTTGGTGCTCTGGCAGCTGAAACCGACGTTGCAGTGTCCTGAGGGTGGCAGCATCCGTGGTGGACTTGCGGAAATGTGCGCCGACGCGGCGCACCTTGCCGAGCAGGTTAGACAAGTGGGAGTAGTTTTTCAGAAAATGCTGAACCACCAGATTAAACACGTGCGCCAGGCATGGCACATGTGTAAGGGTGCCAAACTGCAGAGCCGCCACCAGGTTATGGCAGTTGTCACACACGACCATGCCCGGTTCGAGGCTCAGCGGGGAAAGCCTGAGGTCGGTTTGCTCAGTCAGACCCTGTAACAGCTCGGGGGCCGTGTGCCTCTTGTCACCTAAGCTGATTAGTTTCAACACGGCTTGCTGAGGCTTGCCCACCGCTGTGTTTCTGCGCCGCGCACTACCGACTGCTGGCAACGTGCTCACACTTCGTAATTGAGAGGTGGAGGAGGAGGGGGGGGGGGTTTGGAGGAGGTGGCATAATATGCCGCAGATACCAGCACCGAGGTAGGAACCGCTATTCTTGGTGTGGGTAGCACGTGAGCTGTCCCAGGCTCTGACTCGGTCCCAGCCTCCACTAAGTTCACCCAATGTGCCATCAGGGAGGAATAGTGGCCCTGCCCGCCAGTACTTGTCCATGTGTCCATCGTTAAGTGGACCTTCACAGTAACTGTACTGTTGATGGCACGGGTAATGTTGCGAGAGACATGCTGGTGTAGGGTGGGGGTGGCACACCCGGAAAAATAGTGGCGAGTGGGGACCGAGTAGCGTAGGACCGCCGCCGCCATCATGTTTTTGAAAGCCTCTGTTTCCACAAGTCTGTACGGCAGCATCTCCTGGCTGATTAATTTGGCAATGTGCACGTTTAAAGCTTGTGCATGCGGGTGGGTGGCGGCATATTTGTGCTTTCGCTTCAACGCTTGTGTTAGCGACAGCTGAACGCTGTGCTGGGAGAAATTGCTAGAGGCCGTGGAGGACCGTGGAGGTGAGGGTGTGGGTGCAGGCTGGGAGACGCTCGTGCCTGCATCCTGGGAGGGGGATTGGATCTGTGGCACAGGTTGTGGCACAGGGGAAGAGGCAGTGGTGGGACCCGGAGACGGTGAATGGCCTTCGTTTCACCTTGTGATGTACTTGGCCATCATATGCCTGCGGATGCTGGTGGTAGTGAGGCTGGTAGTGGCTCCCTGGCTGATCTTGGTGTGGCACAGGTTGCACACCACTGTTCGTCAGTCATCCGCGCTCTCACTGAAAAACATCCAAACCTTTGAACATGTAGCCCTCTGCCCAGAGGCTTGCCGTGAGGGTGTGCTGTGGGAAACAGTTGGGGGATTCTTTTCTCTGGCTCTGCCTCTCCCCCTGGCCACCCCACTGCCTCTTCCTACCTGTCACGCTGCTGCACTTGCCTCCCCCTCTGAAGCCCTTCAGTAGGCTTAGCAAGCCAGGTGGGGTCAGTCATCTCATCATCCAGCAGCTCTTCCTCCGAATCCTCTGCGTGGTCCTCCCTCAGACATACTGCCCTTACTACTACCTAACTGACAGAAAACTGTGTCTCATCATCATCCACAAAAAGCTCTTGACAGTTGCTGGAAGTCCCCAGCCTCATCACCCGGACTCCGGGAACTTTCCAAAGGTTGGGCATCGGTCAGCACAAACTCCTCAGGTGAGAGGGGAACCATATTTTTCCCACTCTGGGCAGGGACCTGAGAACAATTCCTGGGAGTTTGCCTGCTCAGAATCTGTCATTTTCCTGGAGTGACGAGGCTGGGAGGAAGGAGGAGCAGCCAGAGGTTTCAGAGGTGCAGTCCCTAGGCCGGGAGTAGTGGACTGTGTAAAAGACTGGGGGTTTGATACATTGCTGGACGCATTATCTGCCATCCATGACAGGACCTGCTTGCACTGCACTTCTTGTAATAAAGGTCTACCACGCGGACCTGCAAATTGTGATACGAAGCTGGGGAGCGTTGGGACTTAGTGTTCTCCTAATCCCTCAGCAGCTGGCTGTGATGCACCCCACCCAGGACCTCGGTCTGCGCCCACATCCTCACTTGGACGCCCGCATCCACGTCCTCGACCCATACCCCTACTCCTCATCATGTCAGAGTAAGGATAGAGCAGGGCCAAAATAAATTACCCCACCATATAGCACTGAGAACTGTGGCTAATTTACCGCACACAGAGACGTGAAGATACCAGAGGCTTTATACTGTGACCGGAAAAAATTATACCGCTGTCTAGTGCTGATACGGAGGGGTCATTTATCACTCACAGAGACTTGTATATAATAGAAAGGCTGTATGCAGTAAGAGAAAAATAGAAAGGCAGTGGATAGCGCTGGTAACTGCAGCAACTTCACCGCACCCAAGGAAAGGGTATTGTGCGACGCTCTGCCCAGGGGAAGAAAGCTATACAGGCAATGAACAGTGCTAATAACAGGGGCAACTTCACCGCACCCAAGGAAAGGGTATTGTGCGAAGCTCTGCCCAGGGGAAGAAAGCTATACAGGCAATGAACAGTGCTAATAACAGGGGCAACTTCACCGTACCCAAGGAAAGGGTATTGTGCGATGCTCTGCCCAGGGGCAGTAAGCTATACAGGCAGTAAACAGTGCTAATAACTGCGGCAACTTCACCGCACACAAGGAAACGGTATAGTGCGAAGCTCTGCCCAGGGGCAGAAAGCTATACAGCTAGTGAGCAGTGCTAATAACTGCCACAACGTCACCGCACCCAAGGAAAGGGTATTGTGCGCCACTTTCTGCCCAGTGGCAGAAAGCTAAACACCCAGTGGATAGTGCTGATAACTGCGGCTACTTCACCCAACACATAGAATGGTATCTGTGAAATGCTGTTGTGGAAGTAGCCCAGGAAATATTTGCATACTATTTAGTGATGAGAGTGAGCCCTCTGTCTAGGCACTGCACACATAGAATGGTACAGCTGCAATGATCTGCAGTGGCCCAGGAAATATTTGCATACTATTTAGCGATGAGAGTGAGCCCTCTGTCTAGGCACTGCACACATGGAACGGTATAGCTGCAATGATCTGGAGTGGCCCAGGAAATATTTGCGTACTATTTAGCAATGAGACTGAGAATGCTGTAGCTGTAATGCTCTGCAGAATGATATATGTTTTAAAAAAACAAAACTGGTGCATTACTGCTCCCAGCCAGCCACAACTGTAATGCACACGATGAGGAGTAGCCCTAAAAAGGACCATTGGGGTTCTTGAAGACAGGATCCTACTCTAACGCTTTCCCTGTATAAGCCTCAGCACTTTCCCTAACCACTACCAGCATGCGTCTGAGGTGAGCCGCGGGCAGGACCAGTTTAAGTACTCGGCGGTCACCTGATCTCGCCAGCCACTCACTACTGTGGGGGGAAAAGGTCTGTCACGTCACAGCAGGAAGTGGTAATGCCTTCCCTGCATGTCTATTGGCTAGAAAATGTCGCTAAACATGCGGGGAAGCAAATGCAATTGACTCGAGTACCGCGAGGTGTTCGTCTCGAGTAACGAGCATCTCGAACATCCCAATACTCGAACGAGCATCAAGCTCAGACGAGTGTGCTCGCTCATCTCTAGTATTTTCAAAGGATGGGAGGAGTACAAGAGTTCTGATCTGCCGATCTCTCTACCTATGCATGTTTGTATTATATTGTACTAGCTGATATACCCGGCTTCACCCGAGTTAATTTGGTACTGGTGTTTATCTGGTGTTCACACGGAAAATCTTATGAAGTCGTGGTTACTTTAGAGATACTGAGGAAAAACATATGTTCACCATTTTGCATAGTTCTCTGCGTTACCCAGGAAACACCACGTGGAGGCAACCATGCGACGTTTCCTTTATATAAAATGACATCAGGAAGTGAGAGAATTAGATTACGTACATAAAATTCGGACACTAATTCTTTTGCGCTTAGAATTGAATAATCAAGTTGGGACCTATTAACTTTTCCTATTTATGACACAATCAATGCTTGTGCCAAATTTCATGTTTCTATGACATTGGGAAGTGATTTAGATTATGTACGAAAAATTTGGACGCTAATTCTTTTGCGCATAGAATTGAATAATGGAGTTGGGACCCATTAGCTTTTCCTATTTATGACATAAATCAATGTGTCAAATTTCCTGTTTCTATGACACCTGACAGTGAAAAAATTACATTCCGTACGTAAAATTTGGACGCTAATTCTTTTGCGCATAGAATTGAATAATGGAGTTGGGACCCATTAGCTTTTACTATTAATGACATAATTAATGCTCCCGCCAAATTTCCTGTTTCTATGACACCGGAAAGTGAAGAAATTACATTCCGCACATAAAATTTGGACGCCAATTCTTTTGCGCACAGAATTGAATAATGGAGTTGGGACCCATTAGCTTTTCCTATTTATGACATAATCAATGCTCGTGCCAAATTTCCCGTTTCTATGACACCGGAAAGTGAAAAAATTGCATTCCGCACGTAAAATTTGGACGCTAATTCTTTTGCGCATAGAATTGAATTATCGAGTTGGGACCTATGAACTTTTCCTATTCATTACATAATTAATGCTCGTGCCAAATTTCCCGTTTCTATGACACCGGAAAGTGAGAAAATTAGATTCCGTACGTAAAATTTGGACGCTAATTCTTTTGCGCATAGAATTGAATAATGGAGTTGGGACCTATTAGCTTTTCCTATTTATAACATAATCAATGCTCGTGCCAAATTTTAAGTTTCTATGACATTGGGAAGTGAGAGATTTAGATTCTGTACGCAAAATTTTGACGCCAATTCTTTTGCGCTAGAATTGAATAGTCGAGTTGGGACCCAATTACTTTTCCTATTTTGGACATAATCTATGCTTGTGGAAAATTTCATGTTTCTACGACATCGGGAACTTGGAGAACTTTTGGCGAGTCAGTGAGTCAGTGAGGGCTTTCGTCTTTATATATATAGATGAGAATGCCCAATAAATGTTTCTTTTTAAAAAATAATTAGTCCAGTGACAAGGAATGTAAAATCTCTCCCTCAGATATGCAAACAAGAAATATGGAACAATACCCCTGCAGCGCCACCTATTGGATGTCCGCATTCCTTCACATCAATGTATGAGTTTTTACTAAGTTTGTAAAACAATGATTGGGAATAGCACCCCTTCTGGGTAGAGATGATGCTATCCGCTGACCCACTCACCCTCAGGTGCCTTCACACACCCTCTGGGTGCTCTCCTTAAGGACACCCACCCTCAGACTTTTTTTATTCTCCACTGATGCAAGAACCTCGCTCTGAGGTTGATTGCATTCTTCAGAGTATCAAAAATGTCCCCAAAAATGTATACTCCCAAATCCTTCTGTGACGCAGTAACTTGAAGTTGCCTTTCAGTCTGATAACTCCCATCTTCTCTATGTTGTGTCTGTAACCACAAAAATGTTTTGCCACAGGTAATTCAGTCTTCCCCTCTCTGTGTGGCGATGAGATATCCTGGCTTTCTGCTTTTGTCCAGTTTCCCCAATATAAACTCCCCCAACAGGACATTCACTGCACAGGATCAGGTACACAACATTGGATGTGGAACATGTGAATGTCCCCGGGATCTTATAGTCCTGCTGTGTGTTGGGGATCCGTATCCTGTCCATGATCAGTATATGGGCTAATGCCCACGAACAGATTTCTGCCACGTTTCACCGCAGCTATTAGGTTCTATTGAACCTATTACCTCAAAGGACATGCTGCAGAATTCCACAGCGTGAAATTACCTGCGGCATTTCCTATTTGCCGCGGGAATACGCGCAGACGGCTTCCATTGCTCAATGGAAGCCATCAGTCATGGTATACTTCCGCTGTAGCACAGCCGAAGTATAGCATGAATATGCGCCCCACCCACAGCCCGCCGCATCATATGACACCACCGGCGCATCATGCGGGAGCTACGCAGCAGATCCGGAGGCGAGTATGAGGTCCGCTGCGGTATTATGATTGCAGATCCCGTCACGGCCGTGGGCATGAGCTCTATGTGTGCAGGTCTGGGAGCTCCATGCATTACAGGGATAAGTTCCTTTTTGTATTTCTGAGGTCAATGCACTCCTGATTAGAACGTTCCTCAAATTTGGAGGCTGCCTGTAACACAGAAGGGGAGGGTTCCGAGAATAGAAGCAGAAACCAAAGAGTGGCAACAGCATGTAAAATACATATACCTCAGAAGTATACATACCTATGAGGCCTTAGTCAGACGGGCGTTTTTTCGCGCGATTTGCGGATCGCATGACGGATGTGCATCCGCAAATCGCGTGACCGGTGCGCGCAAGTCGCCTGCAAATCGCCCGCAAATCGCCCGAAAATCTGCTCCTAGCCGCGTTTCATTAGAAATGGGCCGGAGCTGTCCAGCGCATTGCATTCAATGGAGACGGCAATAGAGCCGGCTCCATTTAAAGCAATGCGCTGCGGGCGAGCCCGGGATGAATTGTCGGGAAGGGCTTAAATATATAAGCCCTTCCCTGCAATTCATCCTAAAATGTGTAAAAATAAAAAATATATATGTACTCACCTTCTCCCGGCAGCCGGAGCTCCGCGCGGCCGTCCTGCAGTGGGTGTGAAGGGTGTGTGAGTCAGACCTGCCCCCTGATTGGCTCAGCGCTGAGCCAATCAGAGGCATGTCTCACTCACACCCATTCATGAATTCATGAATGGATGTGAGTCAGACCTGCCCCTGATTGGCTCAGTGCTGAGAGGCAGCAGTCACTCACCCATTCATGAATTCATGAATGAGTGTGTGAGTGAAACCTGTCTCTGATTGGTCAGGGCTGTGACCAATCAGAGGCAGATCATTCAGCAGGCGGGGATTTTAAAGCCCCGCCGGCTGAATAGTGCCGAGAAGCAGTTCAGGAGAACTGACAGCGGCCGCGGCTGGACTCCGGCTGCAGCGGAAAGGTGAGTATACAATTTTTTTTTATTTTAACACATTTTAGAATGAATTGCAGGGAAGGGCTTATATATTTAACCCCTTCCCGACAATTCACCCCGCGCACGCCGGCAGTCCATTGCTTTCAATGGAGCGGCTGTATTGCCGGCTCCATTGAATTCAATGGGCAAACATTGTTCTTCTCTGTCACAGCTGTTACAGCTGTGGCAGAGAAGAAGGATTTGTCTTCTATATGTTCTCAATGGGGTCGGCGCTGCTGCCGCCGGCCCCATTGAGCGCATATAGAGAAGAGAACAGGAATCGCAGATCACAGATAGGTGCGATCTGCGATTTTTTGTTCTATAATTTATCGGACGAGCGCATAAAAAGCGCTCATGTGTCCGATACCATTGCAAAGCAATGGTTTTATAAAATCGCCGGATGCATGCGCAAATCGCGGCTAAAAACGCCCGTCTGACTAAGGCCTCATAAATACTCTAACCACATTAAATAATGCAAGGTTCTTGGTAAAGAATTTGATCAAATCATATTGGCCCATCTAGCACCGTCCAGGTGACCAAGCTTTCAGATGGGTCGTAATTAGAGATGAGCGAACGTGTTCGTCCGAGCTTGATATTCGTGCGAATATTAGGGTGTTCGGGATGTTCGTTATTCGTAACGAACACCATGCGGTGTTCGGGTTACTTTCACTTCCTTCCCTGAGACGTGAGCGCGCTTTTCTGGCCAATTGAAAGACAGGGAAGGCATTACAACTTCCCCCTGTGTTGTTCCAGCCCTATACCACCCCCCTGCAGTGAGTGGCTGGGGTGATCAGGTGTCCGCCGAATATAAAAGTCGGCCCCTCCCGCGGCTCGCCTCAGATGCCGTGTGAGTTAGATGAGGGACAGTGCTGTTTGTACCGGAGCTGCTGTAGGGAAAGAATTGGTAGTTAGTGTAGGCTTCAAGACCCCCCAAAGGTCCTTATTAGGGCCACTGATAGCTGTGTGTTGGCTGCTGTTAGCAGTGGCAATTATTTTTTTTCTCAAAATCGCCTCTGCAGAGCGTTGCACCCGGCATTAGGGACAGAAGTGCTGCATAGGCAGGGAGAGTGTTAGGAGTGAGTGTAGCCTTCAAGAACCTCAACGGTCCTTTCTAGGGCCATATTTAACCGTGTGCAGTACTGTGCTGGCTGCTGTTAGCTGTGCTGCATTTTTTTTTTCTTCTCAAAATCGCCTCTGCAGAGCATTGCACCCTCCATTGATACTGCAGGGAAAGAATTGTGTAGGCAGGGCCACAACACAGTTATTATTCATTGAATATACGCAGTGCTGCCTTTTGGTGGAAAAAAACTGAAAATAATTCTATTTGTCCTGCCTCTGTCCGTCCTAAGGGCGGTGGACACGTGTCGGCTGCATGTGCAACGTTTAAAAATCAGACGCACCCAGCTACGTTTTACTCCTGGCTTCGCCATTTGCTTTCCTTAATTGGGAAAAAAAATACCTGCTCTGCCAGAGTTAATAACTCTGCTACCCTCACGTTCTGTGACACATTAGCAGGGACACAGCACAGTTATTAAACTTAGATTATTCATTCACTAGAGGCAGTGGGGCCTTTCGTTTTCAAAAAAGGGAAAAAATTATATTTGGCCTGCAGTCTTGCGCCAATTTATTTCCTGCCTGTGAAATCAAATCACTGGTAATACAGCATGCTGAGGGGTAGGGGTAGGCCTAGAGGACGTGGACGCGGCCGAGGACGCGGAGGGCCAAGTCAGGGTGTGGGCACAGGCCGAGCTCCTGATCCAGGTGTGTCGCAGCCGACTGCTGCGCGATTAGGAGAGAGGCACGTTTCTGGCGTCCCCACATTCATCGCCCAATTAATGGGTCCACGCTAGAGACGGTTATTAGAAAATGAGCAATGTGAGCAGGTCCTGTCCTGGATGGCAGAAAGTGCTTCGAGCAACCTATCGTCAACACGCAGTTCTGCGCCGTCCACTGCTGCAAATCCGAATCCTCTGTCTGCTGCTCCTCCTTCCTCCCAGCCTCCTCACTCCACTACAATGACACCTGCTCAGGAGCGGGAACACTCCCAGGAACTGTTCTCGGGCCCCTGCTTAGATTGGGCAGCAGCGGTTCCTCTCCCACCAGAGGAGTTTATCGTCACTGATGCCCAACCATTCGAAAGTTCCCGGGGGAAGAGGCTGGGGACTTCCGCCAACTGTCTCAACAACTTTCTGTGGGTGAGGAGGACGATGACGATCAGACACAGTTGTCTTGCAGTGAGGTAGTAGTAAGGGCAGTAAGTCCGAGGGAGCAGCGCACAGAGGATTCGGAGGAAGAGCAGCAGGACGATGAGGTGACTGACCCCACCTGGTGTGCAACGCTTACTCAGGAGGACAGGTCTTCAGAGGGGGAGTCAAGGGCATCAGCAGGGCAGGTTGCAAGAGGCAGTGCAGTGGCCAGGGGTAGAGGCAGGGCCAGACCGAATAATCCACCAACTGTTTCCCAAAGCGCCCCCTCGCGCCATGCCACCCTGCAGAGGCCGAGGTGCTCTAAGGTCTGGCAGTTTTTCACAGAGACGCCTGACGACCGACGAACAGTGGTGTGCAACCTTTGTCGCGCAAAGCTCAGCCGGGGAGCCAACACCAACAGCCTCACCACCACCACCATGCGCAGACATATGATGGCCAAGCACCCCACAAGGTGGGACGAAGGCCGTTCAGCGCCTCCGGTTTGCACCCCTGCCTCTCCCCCTGTGCCCCAACCTGCTACTGAGATGCAACCCCCCTCTCAGGACACAGGCACTACCGTCTCCTGGCCTGCACCCACACCCTCACCTCCGCTGTCCTCGGCCCCATCCAGCAGTGTAGTTCAGCGCACCGTCCAGCCGTCGCTTGCGCAACTGTTGGAGCGCAAGCGCAAGTACGCCGCCACGCACCCGCACGCTCAAACGTTAACCGTCCGCATAGCAAAATTCATCAGCCTTGAGATGCTGCCGTATAGGGTTGTGGAAACGGAGTCCTTCAAAAGTATCATGGAGGCGGCGGCCCCGCGCTACTCAGTTCCCAGTCGCCACTACTTTTCCCGATGTGCCGTCCCAGCCCTGCACGACCACGTCTCCCGCAACATTGTACGCGCCCTCACCAACGCGGTTACTGCCACGGTCCACTTAACAACGGACACGTGGACAAGCACAGGCGGGCAGGGCCACTACATCTCCCTGACGGCACATTGGGTGAATTTAGTGGAGGCTGGGACAGAGTCAGAGCCTGGGACCGCTCACGTCCTACCCACCCCCAGAATTGCGGGCCCCAGCTCGGTGGTGGTATCTGCGGAGGTGTATGCTTCCTCCACTAAAGCACCCTCCTCCTCCTCCTCTGTCTCGCAATCAAGATGTGTTAGCAGCAGCATGTCGCCAGCAGTCGGTGTCGCGCGGTGTGGCAGCACAGCGGTGGGCAAGCGTCAGCAGGCCGTGCTGAAACTACTCAGCTTAGGCGATAAGAGGCACACGGCCCACGAACTGCTGCAGGGTCTGACACAGCAGACCGACCGCTGGCTTGCGCCGCTGAGCCTCCAACCCGGCATGGTCGTGTGTGACAAGGGCCGTAACCTGGTGGCGGCTCTGCAGCTCGGCAGCCTCACGCACGTGCCATGCCTGGCCCACGTCTTTAATTTGGTGGTTCAGCGCTTTCTGAAAAGCTACCCACGCTTGTCAGACCTGCTCGTAAAGGCGCGCCGGCTCTGCGCACATTTCCGCAAGTCCCACACGGACGCTGCCACCCTGCAACATCACTTTAAGCTGCCAGTGCACCGACTGCTGTGCGACGTGCCCACACGGTGGAACTCTACGCTCCACATGTTGGCCAGGCTCTATGAACAGCGTAGAGCTATAGTCGAATACCAACTCCAACATGGGCGGCGCAGTGGGAGTCAGCCTCCTCAATTCCTTTCAGAAAAGTGGGCCTGGTTGGCAGACATCTGCCATGTCCTTGGTAATTTTGAGGAGTCTACCCAGGTGGTGAGCGGCGATGTTACAATCATTAGCGTCACCATTCCTCTGCTATGCATCTTGAGAAATTCCCTGCAAACCATAAAGGCAGCTGCTTTGCGCTCGGAAACGGGGGCGGGGGAAGACAGTATGCCGCTGGATAGTCAGGGCACCCTCCTGTCTATTTCTCAGCGCGTACAGGAGGAGGAGGAGGAGCATGAGGAGGATGAGGAGGAGGGGGAAGAGACAGCTTGGCCCGCTGCTGACGGTACACCGGCTGATTGCCTGTCATCCTTTCAGCGTGTATGGCCTGAGGAGGAGGAGGAGGAGGATCCTGAAAGTGATATTCCTAGTGAAGACAGCCATGTGTTGCGTACAGGTACCCTGGCACACATGGCTGACTTCATGTTAGGATGCCTTTCTCGTGACCCTCGCGTTGCACGCATTCTGGCCACGACGGATTACTGGGTGTACACACTGCTCGATCCACGGTATAAGGAGAACCTGCCCACTCTGATTCCCGAAGAGGAAAGGGGTTCGAGAGTGTTGCTATACCACAGGACCCTTGCGGACAAGCTGATGGTAAAATTCCCATCCGACAGCGGTAGTGGCAGAAGGCGCAGTTCCGAGGGCCAGGTAGCAGGGGAGGTGCGGAGATCGAGCAGCATGTACAGCACAGGCAGTGCAACAGTCTTTAAGGGCCTGGCCAGCTTTATGGCTCCCCACCAAGACTGTGTCACCGCTCCCCAGTCAAGGCTGAGTCGGCGGGAGCACTGTAAAAGGATGGTGAGGGAGTACGTAGCTGATCGCACGACCGTCCTCCGTGACGCCTCTGCCCCCTACAACTACTGGGTGTCGAAGCTGGACACGTGGCCTGAACTAGCGCTGTATGCCCTGGAGGTGCTTGCTTGTCCTGCGGCTAGCGTCTTGTCGGAGAGGGTGTTTAGTGCTGCTGGGGGAATCATCACAGATAAGCGTAGTCGCTTGTCAACCGACAGTGCCGACAGGCTAACACTCATCAAGATGAACAAAGGCTGGATTTCCCCAGACTTCTGTTCTCCACCAGCGGACAGCAGCGATACGTAAGCAATACGTAGGCTGCACCCGCGGATGGAAGCTATGTTCTCTCTCACCATCCAAAACGGGGACATTTCTGCTTCATCAATCTGTGTCTAATATTCCTCCTCCTCCTCCTGCTCCTCCTCCTCCTGAAACCTCACGTAATCACGCTGAACGGGCAATTTTTCTTAGGGCCACAAGGCTCACTCAAATAATTTTTCAGAACAATTTTTATAAGTTTCAATTAGCTTAAAAGCGTTGGAACTTTAACTTGAACCAATTTTTCGTTACACTGGGCTGCCTCCAGGCCTAGTTACCACTTAAGCCACATTAACCAAAGCGATTCACCTGCCATCTTGGTTGGGCTTGGCCAATTTTTACTGAGGTACATTAGTACTGTTGGTACACCAAATTTTTGGGGCCCTCACCTACAGTGTAATCATAGCAATTTGTATGTTCTTCGCCTGCACTCATGGTACAGAAAGGTGTGTGGGGTTGGCCTACACTTTAGCTACATAAATGTAACTTGGGCCTTGGCTATACTAAGGCTACTGAAATGGAACTAAGACTGCGCTCCCGCTATACTGCTGCTTCGGAATTGTTACTGGGGCCTGTCTTGAGTGCTACTATTGCTGACATGGAACAAGGACTGCGCTCCCGCTATAATGCTGCTTCGGAATTGTTACTGGGGCCTGTCTTGAGTGCTACTATTGCTGACATGGAACAAAAAATGCGCTCCCGCTATACTGCTGCTTCGGAATTGTTACTGGGGCCTGTCTTGAGTGCTACTATTGCTGACATGGAACGAAGACTGCGCTCCCGCTATACTGCTGCTTCGGAATTGTTACTGGGGCCTGTCTTGAGTGCTACTATTGCTGACATGGAACGAAGACTGCGCTCCCGCTATAATGCTGCTAGTGATATGTTAGTGGGGCCTGTCCTAATGCTACGGCTGAAATGTTACGAATTCTGGGCTCTGCCTATACCGCTGCTAATGGTATGTCTCTGGGGTGTGGAAACAGAGGCTTCCCAAAGACATGATGGCGGCGAGGCCATTTCCCCACCAACGCGGTTACTGTTAAGGTGCATATAACCACGGACACGTGGAGAGGACACGTAGTGCCTCAAAAACATCCCCCTCCTCCTCCAACAGGGAAAACATTCTTGGCAAATGCCTTTGCATTGGTTCGTCTGGTGGCAGTCCAAGAATTTCACCTTTACCGACACAACAAGAGAGCCCCCACACCATCCCCCCGCCACGGCCCACTTAATCCTGGCCGCATTCCGAAAACCAACAAAATACAACCGTGCTACTAGGTCCGCAGTCACCACCACATTACCACCAACGCGGTTACTGTTAAGGTGCATATAACCACGGACACGTGGAGAGGACACGTAGTGCCTCAAAAACATCCCCCTCCTCCTCCAACAGGGAAAACATTGTTGGCAAATGCCTTTGCATTGGTTCGTCTGGTGGCAGTCCAAGAATTTCACCTTTACCGACACAACAAGAGAGCCCCCACACCATCCCCCCGCCACGCCCACTTAATCCTGGCCGCATTCCGAAAACCAACAAAATACAACCGTGCTACTAGGTCCGCAGTCACCACCACATTACCAGTCTGACTGGGGCGTGCAGACACCTTGACAGAATGAATAGTGTGTGGCACATAGGTTCCCCATTGCTATGCCCACGTGTGCAGCTCCTGATGGCGGTGGCACAGGATTCTATTTCTCATTGCTTCTTTACAGCATTGTGGGCTATCGCCCCGCCACTTTTAAAGAGGGTCGCTGCCTAGCCATGCCAACCCTCTGCAGTGTGTGCCTGCGGTTCCTCCTCATGGCAGACGCACTTCTAAATAGACATGAGTGTGGCGTGGCATGACGGCAGCTGAAGGCTGCGCAGGGACACTTTGGTGTGCGCTGTGGGGGGGAGGGGGGGCGGTTGGTCAGCATGTAACCCAGGAGAAGTGGCAGCGGAGTGTCATCCAGGCAGTGATTGTGCTTTGTTGTAGCTAGTGTGGTGCTTAGCAAAGGTATGCCATGCTAATGAGGGCTTTTCAGAAGTAAAAGTTGTTGGGAGGGGGGGGCCCACTCTTGCCGGTATTGTGGCTTAATAGTGGGACCTGTGAACTTGAGATGCAGCCCAACATGTAGCCCCTCGCCTGCCCTATCCGTTTCTGTGTCATTCCCATCACTTTCTTGAATTGCCCAGATTTTCACACATGAAAACCTTAGCGAGCATCGGCGAAATACAAAAATGCTCTGGTCGCCCATTGACTTCAATGGGGTTCGTTGTTCGAAACGAACCCTCGAACATCGCGGGAAGTTCGTTCCGAATAACGAACACCCGAACATTTTGGTGTTCGCTCATCTCTAGTCGTAATGCTAATTCCAGGTGGTTTAAAACCATATATATGTATGTATTATTTAATATGGTTAGAGTATTTATTACAGGTATGTATACCTCTGAGCTAAATGTATTTTGCGTGCTGTTGCCACTCTTTGGTTTCTGCTTATATTGTATAAATGTTGCTATCTGTCTGTTGCGTTGGAGCAGATCCAGCTATATCTGACGGCCTGGCTGTAGACGATGGACTTTTTGATGTGCTTAGGATGGGAGCTGTCCCATCTGAGGTATGTGGGCCGATCAATTGCTTTTTGGTATAGGGATGTCTGTATTGAGTTGTTTGAAATTTGTATGGTGGTCTCCAAAAAGTTGATTTCTGAATGTGAGTAGCTTAATGTCAGGTTTATGGTGGGGTGGAATGTATTGAATCCCTCATGCAATTTTATGAGTTCTTGTTTGGTGTTGGTCTAGATGATCATGATGCCATCAATGTAGCGGAAGTAGGTCAGTGGTTTGCTAGAGCAGGAGGCCAGAAAGTCACTCTCCAGTTTTGCAATGAAAAGGTTGGCATATTGCGGTGCCACTTTACTGCCAATGGCGGTTCCGATGAGTTGCAGAAATATTTCTTTGCCAAAGGAGAAATAATTATGTGTGAGCATTAATCTTGTGAGTTGTAACACCGATTCAGAGGCAACCTCATTGGCCTCAAGGTGTGCCTGGCAGGTGGTCAGTCCATCTTTGTGTGGGAAGTTAGAATATGAGGACTCCACATTCATGGTGGCCAGGATGGTGCGATCGGGGAAGGGACATACGGTTGACAGGTTGTTCAATTGGTCCATGGTGTCCTGCAAGTAGCTGGTTGCATTCCTCCCCAGTGGTTTGAGGACACCTTTTACCCTCAAACCACTGGTAGGGAATACTGACCTCACTAAAGGGCTTTCAATTTGCACATACATCTGGCTGTCAGTTACTGCCTAGTAACTGTCAGCCAGACAGCTTAAACAGCCAGTAGCGGAGAAACCTCCGCCCTTGCCAGTTTAACCCTATAATTACCACAATCAATAACAACTGCAGCATGTAAGCAGATAACAGCAGGAGCGGGCCCTTTCTGTCAGCAATCAGCCCCCCACAACACTATCACAGATAGCTCCGCGACTTAGCCCCGCCCCATCCTGCCTCTCCTCATTGCAAATAGTGCAGAGGGGCGGAGAGGAGGCAGAGAGGGGGCGGGAGCTCAGTTCCTGCTCCTGGCTCTTCCATGCTCCCCCCTCTGCAGATGAGGATGATGTATATCGGCTCGGTGTGAAAACCGAGCCGATATACGTTCGTGTGAATCCAGCCTTAGAAAGCGTCAATGTAGATTCAATTGTTTTTCTTTAAAAATGTGATTTTATAGTGCAAAAGTAGTTAAAAAAAAACCTATATAAACTCGGTATCACAGTAATCATGCAATGCCATAAAAACAAAAGCCAAAAACAATGGTGGAATTTCTGAGAGGTTTTTCCACTTCCTCCATAAAATTTTTCCATACAAGTTATACAATTTGGGACATGTTCCCCAGGTTCCATTAAAAAGTACAACTTGTCCCAAAAAAGCAAGCCCTCATATTGTGCAATGCCACAATAGCAATCGCTTGGTCCTTAAACCACAAAATAGGCTCGTCACTAAGGGGTTAACATGAAACATACGATGATTTATAGGGCAGGTTATCTGTTACATAGCACGTCACTTAGTAGCTGCTATACTTTTTTATACAATTTGTAAGTAACATGAGTTAAAGAAACTGGCTAATTCTGTGTGTGACTTCTCGCATGTCTTTCAAGTTGTGTTTTCTGAATAAAACATTTCCCACATTCTGAACATGAAAATGGCTTCTCCCCTGTGTGAATTCTCTGATGTCTAACAAGATGTGATTTCATTAGAAAACATTTCCCACATTCTGAACATAAAAATGGTTTCTCTCCTGTGTGACTTCTCTGATGTGTAACAAGAATTGATTTCCTTGGAAAACATTTTCCACATTCTACGCATAAAAATGGCTTCTCTCCTGTGTGAATTCTCTGATGTATAGCAAAATAGGACTTGTTAATAAAACATTTTCCACATTCTGAACATGAAAATGTCCTCTCTCCTGTGTGAATTCTGTTATGTGTAATAAGCTGTGATTTCCTTGGAAAACATTTCCCACATTCTGAACATGAAAATGGCTTCTCTCCTGTGTGAATTCTCTGATGTATAACAAAATAGGATTTGTTAATAAAACATTTTCCACATTCTGAACATGAAAATGTCCTCTCTCCTGTGTGAATTCTTTTATGAGAAACAAGATCTGATTTCCATGCAAAATATTTCCCACATTCAGAACACGAAAATTTCTTCTCTCCTGTGTGAATTCTCTTATGTGAAACAAGATTTGATTTCCTTGTAAAATATTTCCCACATTCAGCACATGAAAATTTCTTCTCCCCTGTGTGAATTCTCTTATGTGAAACAAGACTTGATTTCTTTGTAAAATATTTTCCACATTCTGGACATGAATATGTTTTCTCCCCTGTGTGATCTCTTTGATGTTTTCCCCTGCTGTGATTTTCCTTATCAGTCTGTGATGAATCTGAAGATGGAACCTGTATAAGAGGATCAGATGACGGATATTTGCTATGAAGGCCTAAGGCCACATCTGGGATAATGGCAGGTTCTTCATCTGTATCTTGTGTGATACCACAATCTTCTGCTTTACAATCTGCAGATATCAGTCGTCCCTCTGAGATCCCGATACTGTCATCTGCCAAGTATAAAACGGATAATATTGATATTATTAGATTGCACAGTAGCTTTATGGTTAACACTATGGGCAACATCTGCATGGAGTTTGTATCTTCTTCCTGTGTTTGTATTGGTTTCCTCCCATACTTCAAAAAACATGCTATTAGGAGAATTTAAAAATTGAAAGCCCAAACAGAACCCAAAATGTCAAGCGATGTAAAGTGCTGCAGAATATGTATGCGGTATATAAAGAGGATTAGATTTGTTGAGAAACATTTCAGTACTACAAGTCAGGTGGCAAAACTCAGTTATTAACTCACTAAAAACAGCAATGGCAAAACAGTTGTAGAGCGAGGACCAGGAGATCATGATGTTCGGCGACCAGGACATTCTCTTGCAGTACTGCCCTGTTTAGAGGGCTGACAATAGAAAACAAAAAAAGTGCCACATCTAGCACATGCCATTATAACTGCCTACAATGTGGTCCATCCGGCGACAGGCATGCCCGCTGATATGTCCTGGACAAGACAGTGCAGTAGGCTACAGTATGTTGTCCATTATTTGGTGCCGGATCAATGCCAGAGTCTACAAACGAAGCCTTCAGCTCAGATATCAGATTAGCAGATGCCGGTACAATGAAAGACACTTTATTTGTTGATCGAAATATGTGCAAAAAACATCACCAAAAACGGCAAATGTGGATCTAACTGAGGTTGTTATCAATAATATGGGGACCCTGGGAGATCGTTTAAAGCATGATTTTCTTCAAGTCCCTTTTGAGCAGAATTCTTGACACTCACAGCAGTAACATGCAAACCTCCAAATTCTGGGTCTATGTCTTCTCCTTCTGCATTCTGTCATCTGGGTCTATGGCTCCACGTTCTATTGTGTTAGCACATAGTAATATCATAGGAGACTAATAGCAGCTATTGGTTTTAAACTCTGAAAATGTGGCCCTTTTACCTGGATAGTACTGACAGCAGATGATGAAGAAAGACTCCCACATATATTCCCCATCCATATTATAAATGCCCATCCTGTGTTATCTCCTATAACGGATCACATTGTCAGCCATATTTAGTTTGTACTCCGGCTGAAGGGGGGAATATACAGCAAAAAATCCTACAGATCCCAGAGCTTATAAATCTACATAACTATCAGCAGCCGCTGACCGAGGAGAATCTGTGACTCTTCTCTGCTGTATTTAGTGGTTACTACTCACCTGGGTGGTTACCTGTAGGAATCCCCTCTTTACATCGCTGATCGCCCCTCACATTTATCTCTGTAGTATTAATATTGGTCAGATCTTCATCCTGATACAGAAGCTGTGAGACAAATATTGTAGAAGTCAGCAGCCGGTTGGAGAAGTCGTGTGGAAGGTTTATGACATAATGACCTGACAGGAGTAGTTATCTGAGCCACATAGCTGCAGGTCTAGAAGCTGGATGTAGATATTAGATGGCGGCTCAATGACCCCTCAGGATCCTCATACACATGTATATCCGGCATGGCTAGACACGCTGCACGTTGTCTTAGTGGAGGAGATCAGCGTCTACCAGACACATCCGCTGCTTGTCTCGGGGAAATAAAGGAGCAGATAGATATAAATCCACCCGGTTGGCTCCTTATTCCCACCAGCAGTCTCCACCGCCAGAAAACTGGGAGAAGATCCAGACAAGATGTAATGTCTCTGGTCAGCGGTAATCCTGCCATCTCCACCGGCCTCATCACACAAGAAGAAGACATAAGACTGAAGACAAGAGCTTCACAGCCTTCTACAGATCAGAGGGACATCTCCATCTACCTGATGGTCCTGAGGAAGAAGAGGACGGGGACATCTCTCTGGGGTTCTTCTCTTACTGGATGGAACTGCAGGAAACACAGACGGACACTGAAGTCATTCTTTATATACAGATAATAAAGTCCCTGTGGATTTAGTCCTGTCTATTACCTGGTGATGGGAGCGACTGGCGGGTCTCCATCATGGCGTCCTTGTACAGATCCTTGTGTCCTTCTAAATACTCCCACTCCTCCATGGAGAAATAGACAGCGCCATCCTGACACCTTATAGGAACCTGACAACACAATATACAGTCATTACCCAGAAGCCTCCAGTGCTGTTACTGTATAATGTCCCAGCATTCCCTGCAGCGTCACCTCTCCAGTCAGCAGCTCAATCATCTTGTTGGTGAGTTCTAGAATCTTCTGTACATTGATGTCCTCATGTATCAGGGGGTGAGGTGGGGGCCCCGGGATTGGGTTCAGGTTTCTTCCCCATTCATCATACACAGGGGCCCAACAGCCATCACTAGAGGTCTTCTTCACTACTGCGTAATCCTGTATATGGGGAGACATTAATAAATATTACTACAGACATTTCCAGAATCCATCACCTCTCCAGTGACATCTGTTATTGCCATTCATAAGAATGATGTAATGTGAGATCACCATAACCCCCCCTCCAGTGACATCATCCACTATTACTATTGATAAGAATGATGTAATGTGACATCATCAGAATCTCTCACCTCTCCAGTGACATCATCTGTTATTACCATAGATAAGAATGATGTATTATTGAAACATAAAATGGTAGCGTTGGAAAGGACCTCTGGGGTCCTCAGGTCCAACCCCCTGCTCAATGCAGGTTTAGTAAATCATCCCAGACATATATCTGTCCAGCCTCTGTTTGAAAACTTCCATTGAAGGAGAACTCACTACTTCCTGTGGCAACCTGTTCCACTCAATAATCACTCTCACTGTCAAAAAGTTTTTTCTAATATCTAATCTGTGTCTCCTCCCTTTCAGTTTCATATCATTGCTTCTAGTTTTTTCTTATGCAAATGAGAATAGGGCTGATTCCTCTTCACTGTGACAGCCCTTCAGATGTTTGTAGACACCTATTAAATCTCCTCTCAGCCTTTTTTTTGCCAGATAAACATTTCCAAATCCTTTAACTGTTCCTGATAGGACATGATTTGCAGACTGCTCACCATCCTAGTAGCTTTTCTCTAAACTTGCTCCAGTTTTTCTATGTCTTTTTTTAATTGGGGTGCACAGAATTGGACAGAGTATCCCAGATGAGGTCTGACTAAGGAAGAGTAGAGGGGGATAATTATCTCACATGATCTAGACTCTATGGTCCTTTCAATGCATCCCACAATTGTGTTTGCCTTTTTGGCTACTGCATCACATTGTTGACTCATGTTCAGTCTGTGATCTATTAATATACCCAAATTCCCTGGGGCCAAAAAAAGTCTATTATCAGTATATAGCCCTTCACAGTAGACAGCATTAGAACTACATTTTATTGATACAATTAAAATAGGGCTTCAAGTGGACGAAAAAGTGAGACGTTAATCTCAAGTTCATATAGTGAACTCAAAAAACATGGTTAATTGGGAGAACATTAGCACCTGGAGAAACACATAAAACAAGAAAAAAGCCAAATAGGTAGACCCACTCACACCAAGAGATTATAAGAGCTCAGGGGTAAAGAACAGTGAGCCCTATCTTCTTAGTGACCCAAAGCAGCAAACCCTGATCTGTCTCCTATGCTGAGGTATAGATAAGAACCCTTTTACCCCAAACATCTCTGTTAACAATAACCCCTCAACGACCAGCCCATAGTGTTTTTACGTCCTCCTGAAGTGGGCTTTATTCTCTGAGGACGTAAAAACATGTGTCCTGCAGAGAATAAAGCCCCTCGGGCTGTGGACGTGACAGCTCCATGCTGTCGGTGTCCGCAGGTAGCTGACATGGAGCTGTCATCCCGGGCTGTTCGGACCCCCCCCCCCCACGGCATTGCGATCGGCGCTATGCAATGGATAGCGCCGATCGCAAAAAAGTAAATAAAACTGCAAAAAAAGTGACATATTCAGCTGCTCTGATGGATCTGATCCATCGGAGCAGCTGAAATGACTCACCGAGGTCCGCCGCACGACTCCCCGCTGTCCCGATGCTCCGGGCGCCGTCCTTCTGCGCATGCGCGCCAGGCGGCATTACGTCAGCCGCATGCGCAGAAGGCCCGGCGGCGTGGGAGACTTAAAATCTCTTGGCTCCCGGCTCCTGTAGGTAGCCGGGAGGCAGGAGATGTCAGCGGGGACCGCGATCGCCGTTATACAATGGATAACGACGATCGCGGAAAAGTGAAAAAAAGTGTAAAAAAAGAAGTTTCACCTCCCCTCATGGATCGGATCCATGAGGGGAGGTGAAAATACTCACCTCAGGTCCGCCGATGTCCTCCGGCCGGTCTCCGGACCCCCCGCTGGCTTCTGCGATGTGCCGATGTGGTGCGCATGCGCAGAAGGCCGGCGAGCCCGGCAAATTCAAAATCTCCCTGCACCCGGCTGTCACAGTTAGCCGAGTGCAGGGAGATATGACTGGGGACCGCTGTATGTGGTTTCCAGTCATATGATCATCGTTATCCATCGGAAAACGGTGATCATATAAAGTTAAAAAGTCAAAAAAAAAAGTTAAAAGTTAAAAAAAAGTTTAAAAAGTTAAAGTTTCATCTCCCCTTACGAATCGTATCCGTAAGGGGGGATGAAATTACGTACCCAAGGTCCCGGATTTGTTCCCTGGTGGGATGTTGATCCGTGGACCTTACCCCAGCTTCTGTGCATGCGCCCGTCAGCATGATGGCGGACGCATGCGCAAAAGTGAAAGATTGCCCAAGAAATGTTAAATCTCCCTGCTGCTGGCTACCAAAGGTAGCCAAGAGCCTGGAGATGTCACGGGGAGCCGCGGTATGCGGTTACTGGTCACGTGATCGCCGTTATCCAATGCATAATGGCAATCACGTAAAAGTTTTTTAAAAAGTGGCAGTTTCATCTCCCCTCACCGATGCGATCGGTGGGGGGAGATGAAACATCTTCTCGGAGGCTTCCGCATTTGAATCCAGATGCGATTATCCTCCATGGACCCTTCCGGCTTCTGCACATGCACACGCCGGCAAAATGCCGGACACATTCGCAGGAGCCCAGGAAATTTTAAATCTCCTTGCTCCCAGCGACCAACGGTCGCTGAGTGCTTGGAGCAGTGACCTTGTTTAGCGGTCCCCGGTCACGTGATAAAGTAGCGATCTAACATTAGGCCAGTCACACATGACCGGAGAGGAATTACGGGTTCTGCATGCGCTTGATCAGCGGTAATCCACGGATCAATCACATGCATTGGATCACACAATTCCCCCCAATTAGCGGGTCGGAATTACGGAATCCACTCGCAGAAACAGAACACGGCATGCTATATTTTACCGCGGATATCCGCGACCTAGAGCCCATTGTGCTCTATGACGGCGGATATACTCGCAGCCCATGTGCAAATACATTGTGTATGGGCTGCGGGTACCCGGGTCATCTCTAAGCGACGGCGCAGGAAATGCAAACAAAAAAAAAAAGTACTGAGCATGACCGCCTGTGTGAATAGGCAGTTATGCGCAGTACATTACGCGGCCGTACGCAGGGTCACAGCCAGGCTCACAGCCGGGATCTGCAGCGGGCCTCCACAAGCAGATTCCGCCTACGGCTGCGTGAGCCCGGCGTTATTCAGACCACTACCTGTAATACGTAATTTACAAGAAGCCCCGGGAACGCTCGCCTTCATGCAGTTCCAGGAGCAGCTTGTTGAGCGCCTTCTGTGTGAGACCGCCGCGCCGCAGCAAAATTACAAAGCCTCACAGAGCGCCACTTTTTACACCCCATCCCCACTGCTGAGGTCACGAAATACCCCCAAAAATACATGAGAGGGGGATACCCGATTTTCTTGCCCCATGTGCCCAACCCAACCAGCCTCCGTAATTACCCCTGTCTTCGGACATAAAACGCAGTTTATATTATTACCTTTATCTAATATTTAGGGAATGCCAAAAAATGGAGATGGCGGGCGGGGGGCGGGGCGGGAAATATTTTTAGGAAGTCAAATTTTTTTCCGTATAAGTGGGCAATGGGGCCTGGAATTTATTCAGTTCTGCCCTGAAATCCAGCGGGCATTCCCTCCATTATGGGCCTAGCCATGTGTCCTGTAAGTAGATTAGGGCCACAAGGGGTATGTTTCTGAACACGGGACAAACGGGGGGATCCATTTTGGGGTGAAACTCTTCATTCCTATGTACACTGTACAAAAAAAACCTGTTTTTAAATTGACAAAATTGCCAAAAAAATGAAAAGTGTAATTTTTTCCTTTTGCTTTGCTTAGATTCATTCAAATACTGTGGGGTCAAAATATGCAGTACATCCCTAGATGAATTTGTTAAGGGGTCTAGTTCTCAAATTGGGGTCATTTGTGGGGGTTCTCTATCATTTTGGCCGCTCAATGGCTCTACAAGTGGGCAATAGGGACTGGAATTTATTCCGTTGTACCCTGAAATCCAACGGGTGCTCCTTCCATTATAGGCCTAGCTATGTTTCCTTTAAGTAGATTAGGGCCACAATGGGTATATTTCTGAACACGGGACAAACGGGGGTATGCATTTTGGGGTGAACGTCTTAATTCCTATGTACACTGTACAAAAAAAACCTGTTTTTAAATTGACACAATTGCCAAAAAAATGAAAATCATAATTTTTTCCTTCTGCTTGGCTTAGATTCATTCAAAAACTGTGAAGTCAAAAAAGTCATCGTAACCCTAGACAAATTGGTTAAGGGGTCTACTTTTCAAAATGGGGTCACTTGTGGGGGTTCTCCATCGTTTTGGTCACTCAATGGCTCTACATGTGGGCAATGGGGACTAAATCTCCTTCAAGCAAAATTTCTGTTCCGAAAGCTACCGGTTGCTCCTTTCATTTTGGGCCCCATTGTACATACAGACGTAATACTAGGGCCACAATGGGTATGTTTCTGAGCACGGGACAAACAGGGGTATCCATTTTGGGGTGCAAGTCTTCATTCATATATGTGCGGTAAAAAAAAACTGCTTTTGAAATGACAGAATTACCCAAAAAATGAAAATCGTAATTTTTTTCCTTCGGCTTGGCTTAGATTCATTCAAAAACTGTGAAGTCAAAAAAGTCATCGTACCCCTAGATAAATTCGTTAAGGGGTCTACTTTTCAAAATGGGGTCACTTGTGGGCGTTCTCCGTCGTTTTGCTTACTCAATGGCTCTACAAGTGTGCAAAAGGGCCTAAATCTCCTTCAAGCAAAATTTCTGTTCCGAAAGCCACCGGTTGCTCCTTTCATTTTGGGCCCCATTGTGCATCCAGACGTAAGATTAGGGCCACAATGGCTATGTTTCTGAGCATGGGACAAACAGGGGTATCCATTCTGGGGTGCAAATCCTAATTTTCATGTGTACTATAGAAAAAAGTCCTGTCTTTAAAATGACATATTTGCAAAAATATGAAATTTTAGTTTTTCTCTTCTAAATTGCATTGACTCCTAAAAAAAAACTGTGGGGTTAAATTACTCATCACACCCCTCAGTGAATACGTTAAGGGGTGCAGTTTTTAAAATGGGGTCACTTGTGGGGGTATCTATCATTTTGACTCCTATGAGCCTTTCCAATCTTGGTTTGGTGTAGGAAAACAAAGTGTTCCTCAAAATGCTGAAAAGTAATGTTACATTTGTACGTCTCCTAAATGGTTAAAAAAAAATGAAACTTTTTCCAATGTGCGCCAAAAATAAAGTAAACGGATGGAAATATATATCTTAACAAAAATTTCTATATTATGTTTGCACATATTTGAGATATTGCAGTTGGAAATGTGAAAAAATGATGATTTTTTTCAAAATTTTCCCAATTTTGGCGCTTTTAATAAATAAAAACAAATTCTATCGGTCTTTTTTTTCCGCCTAGATGAAGTACAACATGTGGGGAAAAAACAATGTCAGAATCGCTTGGATATGCAAAACCTTTCTGGTGTTTTTCCATGCTAAAGTGACACGTGTCAGATTTGCAAAATTTGGCCTGGTCATTAAGGCGCAAACAGGCTTGGTCACTAAGGGGATAACATCCAGGGATAAGAGAAGAGGGTCTGCAAAGAGGAAGTCTGATCTATACAAAGTAGCCAGAAAGATTGTAGTCTCATTAATATTCAAACTATCTCCAAAAACAATATTAAGGATAAACAATCCAGAAAAAAAAAACTGAACTCTGTGCTCATTGGGTCTGGGGAATATGGGGCAAAAAAGTTTCAGATGGGCGGTATAATAAATTATACCTAATCTTTATTGCAACGCGTTTCGGTGTATTATAACAGACACCTTTTTCAAGCAATACATTGTAAAACATCCAACAGAACCAGCAAATAGAGCATTATGCATTATACTCACTCGTGATGAACAATCCGACCACCCGGTCAATTTGCATATGGCGTCATCAGAGGAGGAGATAGTCAATTGACATAGGAGCGTTGGTCACGTGATACCTTGGAACGCAACATGCGCTCCGGTATAGAATTACATGGAGTGCAGCGTTTACTATATCATAAATACTACTATGCTTACCACTCATTCATAAAACAAATAACATTGATCTGTATGACCGCTACATCAGTCTTATTCGCATTCGGGTGGTTACATTCCCTGGTGCTCCATAAAGATAGATAGATGTCAGATTATATATAATTGTTAAAAGACAGATTTGACAAGCAAACCCAATTCAAAAAGATCAATTAATGTGATAAATATAAAATAATCATAAGATTGTATTAAAAAACAAAAAAAAAACAATTTTTACAAAAATTTAACATCTATAGAAAAAGGAGAAATTCTTTTTTCTAGAAATATTAATGTATATTTTTTCTCTAATTGCTCATTAAGACCGAGTGGGATTAACGTTTGTAAACCGAAAATTCAGTACATCTCCTTTTTCCGGAGCTCTGACTATATTCTATCGGAGTTCTGTTTAACCCCTTTGTTTCTCCTTTATGATGTATATTCTATACCTATGCACATTTTCATAATCTCAAAAAGACATTTTTTAATCAGGGCTACCATTCCACCTCAATTGATGACCAAATCACCAGAACCACCAGGATACCCAGAAATCAACTACTCCAATACAAGAAGAAAGAAACAGACGTGTGCCTCTAATAGTGACCTACAATTCACAGCTAGAGGTACTAAGGAAGAGTCCAAAGGAACTATATTATACCCTACACAAATATGACCCAGACCCCCCCCCTCCCTCCTGTTTTACAGGCAACCTCCGAATTTGAAGAACTTTATAACCAGGAGTGCATTGCCCTCTGACACACAAAAAGGAACTTATCTCTGTAAGGTAAGTTGCTGTAAGACCTGCTCACATATACTGACTACGGACAGGATACGGATCCCCAACAAACAGCTGGACTATAAGATCCCGGGGACATTCACATGTTCCCTGTCCAATGTTGTGTACATGATGTTCCTCCCCGCCCTCCGCCGAATCTTTAGAGACGAGCGGGCAGGTACTCGAATAAGGCACTACTCGCTCGCTCATTTCTAATTAAGACCAATATTTGCAGGGGTAACGTTGCTATAAAAAATTGCTCCAGAATGAAGCCTCATGGATATATCATCTGAGCTCTTTGAACCCATATGGCTTGAATGAGAAGACTTCCTTTAATTGCTTTCTGTAATATTTTGAATGCACCGGTTCCTTCCTTTTTGGTTACATCAACATTGGATATTTATCCTCTTATATATCAGTGTTATTCATTTATTACCATATGTATTTCTGCTTTTCATGTTTTGCTAAGACCAGAGGCGAGAATATTAGGTCTCCCTTGCGAATCCATTTTGTGCTCCATCTCACACGAAGCCATGATGTGTAGACACTTAGGTTGAGATCCCTCATATGAATTAATGAAGGATGGAGGAGGTTCTTTTTTTCTCGTTACCTGCACATCTGTAAAGACTTGTAAGCCTTTTTGTCCATGGCTATATACGAAGATAAGTGAAAAGAACTCACGTTCAATATTCCCTCCTTGGTCCATGAGCGATTGACTTACCTATAGGATCGACTCTTCTCCTGGCGTCTCCTCCTACAATTGGTTCTATAATTATATAGTTGTTGGACCATATGCCCCTTATCGTGACATATTAGGCTTTATTCACTACAGTTTGCAAGGGATGCTGGTAGTCCGATGATGGCCACGCCCTCCTCACCGCCTCATTTGCCCTGCTCTGTAGCGGAATTAACATACGCCGCACGCCTCCTGACGTCTTTCATTGAGACACAGGATTAGGAGTTGTGCAATAGAAAGATACGCCCTCCATTGTGACATCAGTATGCATCCCACATCACGTGATGGCTGCGTTCTGCGTGACGCTTGACACATCATACGTTGCCAGGATACAGCATGACTCTATTTACATGTCGCGGCTGTAATGACGCAATGCAAGAGGAGGATCCTGGCTTCGGAGGTAATGGTTTCAGGTCACAAGCGATCTGGCGAGCCTATGTATGATCGGAGAACATCTACCTCGACCTCATTATGTTTCTATGCTATAATTATATTGAGGGCAGTGCCTGAATGATAAGGTCATCCCCCTATGGTAATGATTGGATGGAGACCTTTGATACCTTCCCAAGGGGTGGTTTTGGTGGACATATAAAAGTATGGCGGACATCCACAGACACTTATCTCTGTCACCCGCCATCAGGGTCACAGACTTTATCATTTTATTTAATTGATTTCTCCTTTTTGGTGCATCATTGCTGTTACTCTGTGGGATTACCCCTCATATAATAGGGGTGAACCCTTTATCTATCAGCTTTAGTTAGATTTTTGGGGAATTCCTTAATTAGTGGAGGCTCTAGGGCTATTGGCCTTTACAGACCACTTGATTCTGTTTATCCGGAATACTTTCCTGCTTCTGCACGGGTTATTATGCCCTTGTCCCTCTCTTCATCGGGACTGTGGCTGTCTAAGTAGTGTGTCCTTCAGGCCAAGCTCTTTCACCATACTCAGGACATCAATTGCGTAAAATTGCATAGGATATCATTGAGAGACAATAGTTCTTGCCCTTTCATTCCATGTGGAACCATCAACTGGTTTATACTAACCCAGTTGCGACTGACTGATTATCCATCTGTGTATTCCCCAGGCAGTGCTACTATAAGAACTCCACTATCTATGATGAAGCGCCAATCTTCGTTCTGATTTTGGATACGTTTCATCCTAACCATCTCCATTTTGGGAGGATGTCTCCCGTTTGATAACACGTTATGCAATTGGTTCCTGATGAACTGCTAGTCATGTAACAGGGAAACGCGTTGAACCAGAAGTATTTGCATGTTAACACGAACCATAAAGAAACCATATTCTGAACACGTTATCTGAATTAAATCTTAACTACCTTTACACGTTATCTATCAATCCAGAACCTAAGACTAGTTCCGGTGGCTTAATACCTGCCTGTCTAACAAGAATGATGAGTGACTCTAAATACTCTGAAAATCAATAGTAGGAGCACTCTGGTGCTATATTATAACAGTAAGTGTATCCTTACTCTCAGAGATAGGATCTGAGTTTGGAGTTTAGGAGTTACCTGTATCTCTAGTGACAATTACTGCCGTTTGATACGTAGCTTTTTGGACAAATATCCGCATCTCGGCTGTTTCATCCAATTGCACTACAATTCGTTATATGCTTGTTTGTGAGTGTACGCTGCCCTTTGTATATTTTTAAATGATTATGAATAAAAATGAGGTTTTTATAGTTAGTCTATTCTGTGACGGTTATAAATAAGAAGGATGTAATGTGACATCATCAGAATCTCTCCCCTCTCCAGTGACATCATCTGTTACCATAGATAAGAATGATGTAATGTGACATCATCGGAATCTCTCACCTCTCCAGTAAGCTGGAAGAGTATCTCTAGGGTGACATTTAACAAACTCTCCGCAGTCTTATTTCTGTTCTTCTCCATCTTTGAACAGCGGTGGATCCTATATTCCTTAGACCTAAATGTAAAGATGATGAAAATGTAAAAAACAAAAACAGAAATCCCATGTAAAACACTGAAATTACTGGAGAGAATGAAAGGGAAGCATTTGAGGATATACTAAGTACAGTGAAATGGGGACCCCCCCCCCCCCCCCACACACACACAAATCTTGACTTCTGTAAGTGGCGGGGTGTCTTGTTCCTGCAGCGTACTCTAGGGTGGGGCAAGACATAGTGTGAAAAAATTTTTGGGGCATAACTTCAATGGGAATCCCTAAAAAGTTGCCAATTGGTATAAAATTGAGATTGTCAAAGTTTCAGCTTGATCAGATAACGTTAAGCTTTGCCTCACCAGCCCAAAAGTACTAAAAACCCATTAGTTGAAAAATAACTAAATCTTGGGGGTTTCCAATATAAAATTTGAATGGTTTATCCTAGGAACATGTTATTTTTTTAGTATTGTAGAGAATGTTCCTGGCCTCACTTTCACTCCTACAGCTTGTTTGACAAATCTACAAATGGGAAGATATTTGGCTATTTCACGGTCCAGACACGGGGGGGGGGGGGGGAATAAATAAATTTAAAAAAAAAAAATCGACCTTTTTTAACCCCTTAAGGACATGGCCTATTTTGGGCTTAAGGATGCAACAATTTTTGGCAGATTTTAGTCTTCATTTTTCAAAAGCCATGACTTTTATTCTTCCGTTAACACGGTTATGTAAGAACTTGTTTTTTGCGTGGCGAACTGTAGTTTTTATCGGTGCCATTTTTGGGTACATTGACTGTATTGTAAAACTTTTATTATATTTTTTTATGATCGCAGGGAGAAAAAATGCATCAATTCTGTCATAGTTATTTTTCGTGGGGGTTTAATGCGTTAATTATGCAGCATAAATGAAGCCATCCGTTATTTCCGCGGGCTGGTATGATTATAAGGATATCAAAATTCTTATATTTGTTTTAGGTTTTTCCACTTTTCTGCAATAAAACCCCTTTTTTTGGAAATCTTTTCTACTCTCTAAATCGCTACATTCAAAGTCCTATAACTTTTTTATTTTTCCATTGACGGAGCTCTGTGAGGGCTTATTTTTTGCGAGACGAGCTGTAGTTTTTATTGGTACCATTTTGGGGTACATCGGCTTTCTTGTTCACTTTTATTGCGTTTTTTGGGAAACAAAATGCTACAAATTAGCATTTTGCCTCAGTTGTTAAGCGTTTTTTTAACGCTTCTTTGTGTTCAATTTATTACACGTGTAGTTACAGACATGACAATACCAAATACATGAGATTTTTTTTTTTTTTTTTTTTTTACACCATTTGTGTCCCTCTGAGGGACTTACAGGATACCAGCTCTGATCGCTATGATAAGGCATTGCAGGACTTCTCACCTGCAATGCCTTATTGCTTATTACAGCGATCATAGGCAATGGCAATACAGGACGCCGGTATGTGGTGTTCTGTTTCCATGGCAACCAGCCATATGACAAAGAAAAAATGCATTAGCTTTAGTTTCTGTTATACACAATAGGTCGAAGTGTGTTATTTATTTTAATGGATTAATAGAAAATGATACATTTTAATTACATATGCTAACAACATTGAAAGTGCATTTGATTTTTTTTTAATGCCAGTTACATTCCAAGAGCTCTAAACTGATGGAAGAATTCCTGGCAGGTGGTTCGGTGTGAAGAGAATCATGTGGTGACTTCATGAGATAGTTTTTCTTTTGGTTTGCCTCCTGTGAGTTCCAGAACATCCCTACACACAGATCAACAGTAATCCACAAGCATTGCTTCATTCCAGCGGCCCTGATATCTTTGTTCCATTACAGAAATATCCTGGTGGAATCTTTCTCCGTATTCATCACTGACAGCTCCACAACTAGGAGGGAAAAAGTCTAGGTGGGAGTGGAGAAAATGCATTTTAAGGGACATGTTACATCCGAGTTGATGGTATTTTTCCAGAAGTCCTGTCACCGACTGAGAGTAGTTATCTCTTTTGTTGACTAAGAATCCATGAATAACTCCCTTTAAGGCTTGCCGAGCTTCCTTTTCTTTTCCCACCAAAACTTGGTCAAACGCAGGATCCTGTACAAGCTGTCGAATTTGTGGCCCAACAAAAATACCTTTCTTAACCTTTGCATCACACAATCTAGGAAGTGTGTCTCTAAAGTACTTAGATGCCTGTTTTTCGGATAGCGCCGATCGCAATAAAGTGAAAAAAAAGTTTAAAAAAGTTAAAGATTCAGCTGCCCTGATGGATCGTATCCATCAGGGCAGCTGAAACTACTCAGCTGTCTTGTCCGTGGTGTCCCGTGGTAAAGGGGTCCTCTAGGGCCCGTCGCCGCTCTTCTGCGCATGCGCACCAGAGCAATGACGTCACGTGCATGCGCAGAAGGCTGGGAGCCCTGGATAAATTTAAACTCTCCCGGCTCCTGAAGGTAGCCGGGAACCAGGAGATGTCACCAGGGACCGCGGTGACCTGTACCCGAGCCCATGATCACCGCTATTCAATGGATAGCGGCGATCATGAAAAAGTTCTAAAAAGTTTTTAAAAAGTTAGTTTCACCTCCCCTCAAGGATCTGATTTCCAAAATTTGACTCCGTCACTAAGGGGTTAAATGACAGACCAGAACCAACGTAAAACCAAATGTTCGGCCTTTTCTGATTTGGCGGTGATATAAACCTACTGGCCATATAAAAAGTCTACACAGTTGTTACAATGCCAGGTTTTTGTCATTTCCCTTCCATGTGACCCGTTATCTGTACAATCCTACTGGGAGAACAAATGGACAACTTTTAGGGTGCAGTCATGAGGGTGTGTTTAAAAAAAATGACAAAAAACACACTGCAGCAAATTTGTGCCCGGGCAAAGCTTCACATGCGCAGCGCATGAAACTTTGCCCATTCACTGAAGCAGCTTCACTTGGAGAAGCACAACTGCTCCACAGAGAGAAAGAAGAAGCCCCACAGGGCATCTGGATTTCCCAGAGGAGGAAGAGATGGAGCAGGGCTATGGGGAATCCCCCCCATTGCTCCGCTCCCTGTCCCTGCTCTGGGGAAATTCCCCATAGCAGCAATGTGACTCTCTGATATGAGGAAATCCCTTGGGATTTCCCCATAGCGCAAAGAGTGGGTGGGGGTAGCGTGACCTGCCACCTTAGTCCTGCCCCTAGCCACACGCCTTCATGGTTTGCTACGGAGATTCTCACAGAGTATCCCCATAGCAAATCATAGAGGGGCATGGCTAGGGGTGGGGCTAGGGGGCAGGTCCTGTTAGCCCTGCTACCTCCTACCATGCTCTGGGGAAGCCCTCTAACCTCACCTGCTCTCTCTCCACTATAGAGAATTGGCTCGGGGGGAGAGGTTGGGAGAGTCCCCTACTGCTGGGGAATTGCCCAGCAGGGGGGGCAGTAGGAATACCCCTCTGCTTACAGCAGAACATTTAAAAGGTGCTGCCAAGTAGTCCCTTCATCCCCGCGGGGACTAATATGAGGTAACAAATGGATATTTAAAAGATGCTTGTGGCCAGAAGTACCTCTTAAATGCCCTGCTGTAAGCAGTGGGGAATCTATTCCCAGCCCAGGCGTTTCCATTAACTTCTGCTCCCATAGGAGTCAATGGAAACTCCTGCCGACGCACCCAAGATAGTGCATGTTCTATGCTTGTTAGGTGCGCACCGTTTTGCGCTGCAAATTCCTTGCATATGAACGCTTCTATAATAACCCATTGGTTCTTTTCATAAAATCATATAATGGTAGAGTTGGAAGCAACCCCCCGAGTCATCGGGTCCAACCCCCCGAGTCATCGGGTCCAACCCCCAGGGTCATCGGGGCCAACCCCCAGGGTCATCGGGTCCGACCCCCTGCTCAGTGCAGGATTCACTAAATCATCCCAGACAGATGTCTGTCCAGCCTCTGTTTGAACACTCCCATTGAAGGAGAACTCACTGAAGCTCTCTGAACTTTTAGAAGCGTTGATTTGCCAGGCACCACACACACTCGTCTACCTGCGCCCTTAGGGTGCGGTCACACGAGCGTAGGCGTATTTACGTTCGCACGTGCGCAGCGTTTAATCGCCGGAAAGAACGTTTTTCGGCAATCATGACCAGAGCTAGAAAGCGTATTATCGATTGTTCCTACTTTGCAAGCTATCCTTTCGGCCATCGAATATGCATTGGCGCGTATTTCGGTCGCGTATGTTCCGTCTTTTTTTCGGGTTGCCGTTTTTACGCGCCGTAAAATCGCCCGTGCGAACGAATACTTTGGAAATCAATGCCTCAGATGGTCACGTTTATACGATTGGGCGCAAAAACGCGCCGTTTATGCGCTCGTGTGAACGCACCCTTAGGGTGGAAAACTAAAACTGACAAAACTAGAATAATGTGTTTGCATAAGTGTTCACACCCTCTTATATTTGGGGATGTGGTGGTGTTCAGAATTAGCCAATCACATGTGACCTCCTGTTAGATAGCAGTCAGCACTCCGCTGCCTTTATTTATAGTGATTCTGGGTTCCCCCATATAAAGTTCGGCTCTTCTAGGAGGATTTTCCTGACATTTTCTTAGTTGGTCCATAAAGATCTTACAGAACACCAAAGGGTCTGATTGTTGGAAGGAGTCAGTCAGGAGGAGGGGCCAAAACATCTCCAAGACATTACATATAACATGGAGCACAGGGGACCTTGTCGGCCAGAATCCCAGAAGGTCGGCCTGGTACAAAGCCAACACTGCTGTCAGCAGAAGACCCCAAAACCGCAGTGAAGGTGGTGGGGGCTGCATTATGTGGGGGCGGTACATCTGGAAGAGGGGCATTAGTGACGGAGAAGGGAATTATCAACATTCCCAAATATCCAGCCATTCCAGCCCAAAATCTTTAGTTCTCTGCTGGAAAGGTGGAGATGAAGAGGAAATTCACCTTTCAGTGGGACAACCTGAAGCAACAAGAGAACGTCCCACCAGAGCCCAGACCTGAACCTCATAGTAACGCTACGGGTGACCTAAGGAGGGCGCTACACACCCGACCCCAGACCTGAACCCCATAGCAGAACTATGGGTGACCTGTAGAGGGTGCTACACACCAGAGCCCAGACCTGAGCCCCATAGCAGATCTGCGGGGGAACTGAAGAGAGCACTACACACCAGAGCCCAGACCTGAACCCCATAGCAGATCTGTGGGGGCCTGAAGAGGGCGCTACACACCACAGCCCAGACCTGAACCCCATAGCAGAACTATAGGGGACCTGAAGAGGGCGCTACACACCAGAGCCCAGACCTGAACCCCATAGTAGATCTGTGGGAACCTGAAGAGGGCGCTACACACCAGAGCCCAGACCTGAACCCCATAGCAGATCCACAGGGGACCTGAAGAGGGCGCTACACACCAGAGCCCAGACCTGAACCCCATAGCAGATCTGCGGGGGAACTGAAGAGGGCACTACACACCAGAACCCAGAGCTGAACCCCATAGCAGATCTATGGGGGACCTGAAGAGGGCGCAACACACCAGAGCCCAGACCTGAACCCCATAGCAGATCTGTGGGGAACCTGAAGAGGGCGCTACACACCAGAGCCCAGACCTGAACCCCATAGAAGATCTGTGGGGGACCTAAAGAGGGCGCTACACACCAGAGCCCGGACCTGAACCCCATAGCAGATCTGTGGGGGACCTGAAGAGGGCGCTACACACCAGAGCCCGGACCTGAACCCCATAGCAGATCTATGGGGGACCTGAAGAGGCCGCTACACACCAGAGCCCGGACCTGAACCCCATAGCAGATCTGTGGGGGACCTGAAGAGGGCGCTACACATCAGAGCCCGGACCTGAACCCCATAGCAGATCTGTGGGGGACCTAAAGAGGGTGCTACACACCAGAGGCCGGACCTGAACGCCATAGCAGATCTGTGGGGGACCTGAAGAGGGCGCTACACACCAGAGCCCAGACCTGAACCACAAAGCAGAACTACAGGTTCCCTGTAGAGGGCGCTACACATCAGAGCCTGGACTTGAACCCCATAGCAGATCTGCAGGGGACCTGAAGAGGGCGCTACACACCAGGGGGGCAAAAGGCACATCAACATCAGTTAAAGAGTTTATAAATTAATACAGCATTATTCTAGTACTCACCTACCTGACAGTCCTGATGGGGTTAATCCTCCTCAACACACACACATCCCCAGCGATTCAGAAATGAGGGGACGCAAAAACCTGCAGCGCCAGACAGCGGCCATGCGCTTCCAGGACCTGTGATGACATCACAATCATGTGATCACGTATGTGGGAGGGGTCAGGGAATCACATGCCAAGGGGAGTAGTGGATGCAGCACTCTGCTCTGCTGGTTGTGATCCCTGCTGGATGAGCTGACAGGAACAGAATGTACCAGAGCTGTGTGTGTGATGTGTGGGGGTCAGGATGGATGGAGTAGAGCTGTGTGTGTGATGTGTGGGGGTCAGGATGGATGGCGTAGAGCTGTGTGTGTGATGTGTGGGGGTCAAGATGGATGCAGTAGAGCTGTGTGTGATGTGTGGGGGTCAGGATGGATGGAGTAGAGCTGTGTGTGTGTGATGTGTGGGGTCAGGATGGATGGAGTAGAGCTGTGTGTGTGATGTGTGGGGGTCAGGATGGATGGAGTAGAGCTGTGTGTGTGATGTGGGGGGTCAGGATGGATGGAGTAGAGCTGTGTGTGTGATGTGTGGGGGTCAGGATGGATGGAGTAGAGCTGTGTGTGTGATGTGTGGGGTCAGGATGGATGGAGTAGAGCTGTGTGTGTGATGTCTGGCGGTCAGGATGGATGGAGTAGAGCTGTGTGTGTGATGTGTGGGGTCAGGATGGATGGAGTAGAGCTGTGTGTGATGTGTGGGGGTCAGGATGGATGGAGTAGAGCTGTGTGTGTGATGTGTGTGGGGACCATGGCAACCTTGGTTCATGTCCCAAACGTGCTTAATCCGGCGGTGCTCTAGGTGCGCCGAGCGGCTGTGGAGAAAGTCAAAGCAGCCAGCAGACTTACTCCACTTCAAATTCATGCTTAAAACTTATAACCTAGCCCTTCACCATGCCAAACAAGTTTATTTCACCTCTCTTGTCTCCTCATTATCCCACAACCCCAAACAACTCTTTGCGACTTTCCACGCCCTTCTCAGCCCCAAAGAACAGGTCCTTGAGACAGACCTGACTGATGGAGAATTAGCTCCGTATTCCAAAGCTCTGCATGGCGCCGCGCCAGCATACATCGCCTCCCTCCTATCAGTACACCACCCAGCCCGCTCACTCCGATCGGCTAACGCACTCAGTCTAAACACCCCTGTAATACGAACCTCACATGCTCGCCTACAGGACTTCACCAGAGCAGCACCCATCCTCTGGAATGCTCTACCCCAAGGCATCCAGACAATTCCCGATGCACGAAATTTCAGACGTACCTTAAAAACGCACCTCTTCAGGGAAGCATACCAAATCTCCAGACCTAGTCCCCGCCCCTCCCTATGGTGCCCCACCCCGTTTGCCTTCTAATAATTAATTTCCACATGAAATCCCCTATTGCCTGTGTTCCCCATGCCTTGCTCCTCCCCCCCCTTGCACCACCTGTACCACCCCCAACCCATTTGTTTCAAACCGAATGTACCTCACATAGTAATTGTTGTATTGTTTTACATTTATCGAAGCCTGAAAGCGCTGCGGAATAAGTTGGCGTTATACAAATAAAGATTATTATTATTAAAAACCTTTTTTACCTGTCACGGAGAGCTCGGCAGACTGTTAGGAGGGAAGAAAAAAAATAAAGGAGTCTTTCCTAGGTACGGATCCATGCTGTGAGTAGTGTAAAAGAATAATTCTAGGAGGCTTCTCTAATCAATAAGGGGGTCGGGGGTGGATTTACATAAGGGCTTATGTGGGTGTAAAGTGGTGACAAGCCAGAACCGGCCTGAGAGAAAGAAAATTTAGGTAAGGCTATTGTTGATATACTAAGTCATAGTGTTGAAGGTGGCCAAAAGATTGCCAAATAGATTGTAGGAGAGAGAGAAGGGCAAAAAGGCAAAGTACGCCCTTCACCTTCTTACAGTCTGGCAATCAAAGACTATGGATAAATGTGTCATGGAATATAAAGTGTTAAGTTTTAGAATGCAATAAGTGTATGTTTCTTACCTAGTATTGGACTATTGACCCTTAAATAGAAGACTAAAACCTATGCTTTGTAATGCCGGGAATTAGGATTTTAAGATAAGAAGTCAACAGACAAATTAAATAAGGCTAAGCTATGTTAACAGAGAAGACACACAATTATTGCAGAACTATTGTCTATTGCAACAGCTATATCCTGACTTAGGTAATTCTGTGTCTGAGACGAACCTTAAGAGCTTTAAGAATATTTGGTAGATGTCAATAAGTCTTGTGATCAATAAGCATTTTCACCTTTGTAACAGTAAGCTACATAACACTAATCTTTGTACCAGGCAACATTTGGATATGCCCATTCTTTCTGTATAAGAGTTGGCAATGTTCATAATAAAGTAGAATTCGTTGGAGAAGTGTCTTGACATAACGTGGAGTGATTTCATGCTATTGATAGATAATGCTAGCAAAATCTCCTCATCACGGGCTTCCATATCTACCAATTTGGCACCTGGCAACGAGCTCATCAGATCGGTACCGGTGTGGTCCGATAACAAATGTATCTGAAAACATAGAGGATGGTTGAGTGACAGAGAGAATCCCAACTATATGCTGACAATGCCTTTTTTTGCAATACTTCAACAGCATCATTTACAGACTGTTCAGTTTCCTTATTATCTAATAACCGCTTGTTGAATGTGTGTTTTCTCATATTCTATTCATATTACTACTTCAATACTTTGAGAGATATACCTATTTTACTAATGACTGATATTTCATTTTTTGAAAGTTTGTCCGCTTTCTAATATGTTTTGCAATGCTTGAAGTATATAGCAGTGCTGAAATAGCTAGTAGGAAGAAAAAGGCATATTATACGGGTGGATTGTGAAGGTGAACAGTTCGAAAAAGGAAAATAAAATGGAGGACATGAATTAAAGCATTTCAGTAAGTGTGTGCGTAATAGGCAAAAAGAAAGTTGAATAGGAAAAATACAAGTGGTAAAAGACTTGTTTGTGATGTGACTGTGGAGATGGCAAATTTCAAATGAGAGCATGAAGAATCGAACAACTGGCCAGGATCAAAGAGGTAGAGGCAGATGATGTAAAAGTATGCAATGGGCCATCCTCACCTCAGCAAAGGAGGGGGTGAAAATCTGGGGCTGTCAGAAAAAGCTGGGTGAGAATAACAGTATTTCAGGAAAAACTTTTGGATATAAAATTAATTTTTAATTTAAATATTCCTGTAGAGTAAAAGTATGTTCACACAACAGATTTTAGAAGCATTTATGATAAGGGGCAGTGAAGCTAGCAGGGGATTTTTGGAAAAAAATGTTTAAACTCAGATCATCCACTTCTCACCTGAAGGTATTGTGAACTTCATTCTAAGGCAAGTGAACAGTTAATTTGCTTGTTAGAAGTGTGTATGGCCCATATAGGATGGGTATGGCCCATATAGGATGATCGTGCGGGCAGATATGAGGATGTGTCAAGGGAATTATAAAATGATAAAGAGAAAATACCTACAAAAGTATCTGCTGATATCCTATTCTTTTTCTCAGGTTGTCTTGATCTCAGAGGTAATACAAGAAGTGGAAGTTATTTCAATGTCTATGGAGGTTGTGACCTATTTACACAGGCCATTGGAAAGTCTGTGGATGTGGCCTCTAAATTCTGGATTACTGGACATTTCTGGAATGACATATAACATTCATTTTACAGGTTTATAAGAGTAGAGATTAGAGATGAGCGAGCATTGCCTTTAGCGAGTATCTCCACCGCTCGAGACGAAAGGTTCGGGTGCCAGCGCGGGGGAGCAGTGAGTAGCGGCTGTCAGCAGGAGGGAGCGGGGGGGAGAGAGGGAGAGAGAGATCTCCCCTCCGTTCCGCCCCACTCTCCCCCACAGCTCCGTGCCCGCTGCCGGCACCCAAACCTTCCGTCTAGAGCGGGGGAGATACTCGCTCAAGGCAATACTCGCTCAAGCAATTGCCTTTAGCGAGTATACTCGCTCATCTATAGTAGAGATCATTGCAGAAGACCAGGAGCCCAGAAAGTAATTCGGTGATGCGCATCTTGAATAATATCATTGTAGTAATGCCTCCAGATATCTACATTGTGCGCAGAGATGGGGCATCCAAATGGCTTACATTAAATACAACAAGGTATTTATATATGTCACTTGCCATGTTTATGCTTCATATGATGTTTTCTCATACACAAGCCCCTTAAGCACATCCCCTTTAAGAGGGTAGTGGATAATATGAAAAACAGAGCTATGGCTACCCATGCAGTCGACACAGGGTCAGCAAAATAACTTTTTCAGTATATTCTTCATTTATCCCATGCTTACGTGAATGTATGATAAACAAGTGGAAACTTCAGACGGTTTAAACCCAGGCAAATAGTCCCTGTCCTTGGCCGGCACACTCAGATAGAAGCAAGTGTGATATGCCTGTGTTTAATTCTGCAAATGGGTTAAAAGTAGAGATAAGCAAGCGCACTCATCCGAGCTTGATACTCGTTCCAGTATTAGACTACTCGAATCAAGCAACACGCGGTACGCGAGTAAATTTCATTTCCCTTCCCCGCATGTTTAGCACCATTTTTTAGTGCTTTACCACTTCCTGCTGTGACGTGCCAACCCTCTGCACATCTAGAGCAGTGAGTGGCTGGCGGGATCAGGTGACCGCCGAGTACTTAAACTGGTGCCACCCACAGCTCGCCTCAGACACATGCTGGCAGAGGTTAGGGATACAGTTGCAGAGATAGGGAAAGCGTTAGTGTAGGGATTAGGTTGTGGTTAGGCAGGGATCCTGACTAAAAGAGCCCCACAGTCCTTCTTAGGACTACTCCTCTCATTGTGTGCATTATCATTTTGGCTGGCTGGGACCAGTAATGCACCAATTTTTTTTTTCAAGCATCCCGGCTCTATTCTGCCCACGTGTGTCAATGTATGCTATGTACCCGTGTGTGGGTGCTGTTTTGCAGTGTATCTACCAGTGCTATACAGTGGGTTAATTTTGTCTGGCGCAGCTCAACGTCTCCCAAGTCTAAAAGCCTCTGTGCTTGGTGAATGCACCGTATTTGTCAGCGCTATACACTGGTTACATTTGTTCTGGCCTTGTTCACATTTTCTCAAAGTCTATGGGTGCCGTGAATTGGCCCTACATCTCAGCGCTAAACGCTGGTTACATTTTTTCTGGGCCTGCATACAGCCTGTCATATCTCTAAGTCTGTGGGCGGTGAATTAGGGCTAGGTATCTGCGGTATACAGTGGGTTAAAGTTATTTCTGCCGCAGCCCAGCGTCTCTCAAGTCTAAAAGCCTCTGTGTGCGGTGAATGAGCCCTAGTTCTCAGTGGTAAAATTTTTTATGGCCTTGCTCAGAGTTTCTCAAATCTCCAAATCTCCGTGGATGGTGAATTAGGCCTAGATCTCAGCGCTTTACACTGATTCAATTTTTTCTGGACTTGCTCTATCCTTTATCCTATATGATGAAGAATAGGGGTAAAGGTCGAGGACATGGACGCGGGCGTTCGAATGAGGGTGTGGGCAGAAGCTGAGTTTCTAGGCTGGGTGAAACTGTGCCCGCTGCTGAGGGATTGGTGGAGCGCCGCGTATCTCCCCTCCCCAGCTTCAGCTTCATCTCAGATTTTGCAGCTCCGCGTGCCAGACCATTATTAAAAGCACAACAGTGCGATAAGGTGCTGACATGGATAGTGGATAATGCCTCTAGTACTTTATCCAACACCCAGCCTTCCACGCAGTCCACTCACGCTAGCCCTGGCACTGCATATCTGAACCCTCAGGCTGCTCCTCCTTCCTCCCAGCCTTCTCACTCCAGCAAAAGGAGAGATTCAGAACAGGCATACATCCAAAAACTCTTCTCTGGTCCCTGCCCTGAGTCAGAAAAAACGGTTCCACAGCCACGTGAGAAGTTTGTCGTGACCAATGCTGAAAATGTGGACCTTTCACAGACTCAAGGTGATGAGGGTGGGGACTTGGAATTACTGTCTCAAGAGCTATTTGAGGATGATGAGGATGAGACACAGTTGTCTGTCAGTGAGGTTGTTGTTAGGGCAATAAGTCTGAGGGAGGAGCAGACTGAGGAATCAGAGGATAAGCTGGTGGATGATGAGGTGACTGGCTTGCTAAGCCTACCGAAGACAGGTTTTACAGAATAACTGTGATCTGGCACGCGGACCTGCAAAGAATTGAAAGAGTTTATTTTATTGGCAGTGGAGTTTTTGTTAAATCATAATTTTTTCACATTTAACCCCTTAGTGACGAAGCCTCCGTAAAGGCTTTACATATCCAAGTGATTCTGACATTGTTTTTTCGCCACATGTTGTACTTCATTTAGGTTGTAAAAAGAGACCGATATCATTTGTGTAAATTTATTAAAAAGTACCAATATTGGAAAAATTTTGAAAAAATTGTCATTTTTTTCACATTTTCAACCGTAATATCTCAAATATGTCCAAACATACTGTACAAATTTTTGATAAGAAATGTATTTCCATCTGTTTACTTTATTCTGAATTCACACTTGAAAAACTTTTGTGTTTTTTTTAACCATTTAAAGGACGTACAAATTTAACATTTCTTTTCAGCATTTTGAGGAGCACTTTGTTTTCCTGCACCAAGCCAAGTTTGCAAAGGCTCATAAGTGTCAGAATAATAGATATCCCCACAAATGACCCCATTTTAAAAACTACACCCCTTAATGTATCCACTGAGGGGTGTCATGAGTATTTTGACCCCACCAGTTTTTTTCAGGAATTATTTTAATTTAGAGGAGAAAAAATAAAGTTTCATATTTTTGCAAATATGTCATTTTAAAGACATATTTTTTCCCTATAGAGCCCATGAAAATGAGGATTTACACCCCAAAATGGATACCCCTGTTTCTCCCATGTTCAGAAACATACCCATTGTGGCCCTAATCTTTTGTCTGAATGCACAACGGGGCCCAAAATGAAAGGAGTAGTCGGTGGCTTTCAGAACAGAAATCTAGCATGAAGGTGATTTAGGCCCCATTGCCCACTTCTAGAGCCCTTGAGCAGCCAAAACGACAGAGAACCCCCACAAATGATCCCATTTTGAAAACTAGACCCCCTAACGAATTTATCTAGGGGTGTACTGTGTATTTTTACACTACAATTTTTGAATAAATCTAAGCAAAGCAGTAGGAAAAAAATTACAATTTTCATTTTTTTGGCAGTTGTATCAATTTAAAAACTGTTTTTTTTTGTACAGCACACATAGGAATGAAGAGTTTCACCCCAAAATTGATATCCCTGTTTGTCCCGTGTTCAGAACCATACCCCTTGTGGCCCTAATCTACTTAAAGGACACATGGCTAGGCCTATAATGGAAGGAGCCCCCGTTGGATTTCAGGGTACAACAGAATAAATTCCAGGCCCCATTGCCCACTTATAGAGCCATTCAGCGTCCAAAACGATAAAGAATCCCACAAATGACCCCATTTTAAAAACTAGACCCCTTAACAAAATCATCTAGGGGTGTATTGTGTATTTTGACCCCACAGTATTTGAATAAATCTAAGCAAAGCAGAAAGAAAAAATTACGATTTTCTTTTTTTTGCAATTTCGTCCATTTAAAAACTTTTTTTTGTACAGTGTACATAGGAATGAAGATGTTCACCCCAAAATGGATACCCCCGTTTGTCCCGTGTTCAAAAACATATCCATTGTGTCCCTAATCTACTTACAGGAAACATGGCTAGGCCTGTAATGGAAGGAGCACCCGTTGGATTGCAGGGTACAACGGAATAAATTCCAGGCCCCATTGCCCACTTATAGAGCCATTGAGCATCCAAAACGATAAAGAACCCCCACAAATTACCCCATTTTAAAAACTAGACCCCTTAACGAATTCATCTAGGGGTGTATTGCGTATTTTGACCCCACAGTATTTGAATAAATTTAAGCAAAGCAGAAGGAAAAAATTACGACTTTCATTATTTTGGCAATTTTGTCAATTTAAAAACTTTTTTTTTGTACACTGTACATAGGAATGAAGACATTCACCCCAAAATGGATACCCCCATTTGTCCCGTGTTCAAAAACATACCTATTGTGGCCCTAATCTACTTACAGGAAACATGGCAAGGCCTGTAATGGAGGGAACACCCGTTGGATTGCAGGGCACAACTGAATAAATTCCAGTCCCCATTGCTCATTTGTACGGAATAAAAATTGACTCCCTAAAAATATCACCCCTCCACGCCCTTTTTGGCGTTCCCCAAATCTTAGATAAAAGTAATAATGTGAACTGTGTAGTATTTCCAAAGACAGGGGTAATTACGGAGGCTGGTTGGGATGGGTACATGGGGCAATAAAACAGTGTATCCCCCCTCCTCTCATGCTTTTTGGGGGTCATTTCTTGACCTCAGCAGCGGGTATGGGGTGTAAAAAGTAGGGTTTCGTGAGTCTTCGTAAGCTTGATGAGGTGCGGCGGTCTTACACAGAAGACGCTCAACAAGCGGCTCCTGGAACTTCAGGAAGGTGAGCATTCCCGGGGCTTCTTGTAAATTGCGTATTGCAGGTAGCGGTCTGAATAACGCCGGTCTCACGCAGCCGTAGGTGGAATCTGTTTGCGGAGGCCCGCAGCGGATCCCAGCTGTAAGCACGGCTGTGACCCTGCGTACGGCCGCGTAATGTACTGCGCATAACTGCGTACTTACACGGGCAGTCATGCGCAGTACTTTTTTTGTTTGCATTTCCCGCACCGTCACTTAGCGATGACGCGGGTACCCGTAGCCCGTATACAACGTAGTTGCGTATGGGCTGCGGGTATATCCGCGACCACGGAGCACAATGGGCTCTATGTTGCGGATATCCGCCGTAAAATAGAACCTGCTGCGTTCTCTTTTCTGCAAGTGGATTACGTGATTCCAACCCGCTAATGTGAGCGGAATTGTGTATTCCAATGCGATTGATCTGCGTATTACCGCGGATCAGACGCATGCGGAATCCGTAATTCCTATCCGGTCATGTGAGACCGGCCAAAGGTAGATCGCTACCTTTTTTTCACGTCACCGGGGACCGCTCAACGAGGCCACCCGTCACTGCTCCAGGCTCTCGGCGACCGTTCAACAAGGTCACTGCTCCAGGCTCTCGGCGGCCGATGGTCGCTGGGAGCAAGGAAATTTTAAATTTCCTGGCCTCCCCGTCTCCTGCGCAAGGTGTTTTGCCGGCGGTCGCATGCTCAGAATCCGGGAAAGTTCACGGAAGAAGATTGCGTCGGGGTGCAAATACGGAGGCCTCCGGTAAACAGTTTCATCTCCTCTCACCGATCGCATTGGTGAGGGGAGATGAACCTTCACCTTTTTTTAACTTTTACGTGATTGCCATTATTCATTGGATAACGGTGAACACGTGATCAGGAACCGTTCACCGCGGCCCCCCGTGAAATCTCCAGGCTCTCGGCTAAGTTTTGTAGCCAGGAGCAGGGAGATTTTAAATTACCATGGCTTTTGCACATGCACCTGCCATATTGGCGACAGGCGCGTGCGCAGAAGCTGGGGTAAGGTCCTCGGATAAATCCGCGTGCCCTAGGTACGTCATTTCATCCTCCCTCACGGATATGATCCGTGGGGGGAGATGAAACGCAAGCTTTTTTAACTTTTTAAACCTTTTTTTTTTTACTTTTTACCCCTTTTTTTTTTTTTTTACTTTTTGCACTCATCCATTGGATGACAGTGATCATGTCCCTGGTGACATCCCTCTGCTCCGGGCTACACATGGCAGCCAGGAGCAGAGGAATTTTGAATTTCCCGGGGCTCGAGTCCCTCTGTGCACGCGTCCGATGTCAATCTTTGGGCGCGCATGCGCAGACGGGGGTTTCGGGTCCCGGGACATCGCAGAGGACCGGGGTTGAGTATTTTCACCTCCCCTCATGGATCCGATCCATGAGGGGAGGTGAAACTTTACTTTTCTTTTACTTTTTCACCTTTTTCGTGATCGCCGCTATCCAATGGATAGCAGCGATCGCGGGCCCGGGGACCACTCACAGCAGTCCCCGGTAACACCTCCTGGTTCCCGGCTACCTTCAGGAGCTGGCAGCCAGGAGATTTTAAATTTGCCGGGGACATCCGGGCTTCTGCGCACGTGCGTGACGTCATCGTCTGGCGCGCATGCGCAGAAGGCCGCTGGCGGGTCCGGGAGGACTAGATCTCCGGGGGACACCGCCGACAAGCTGGGTGAGTATTTTCAGCTGCCCTGATGGATCCGATCCATCAGGGCAGCTGAATATCTGTCATTTTACACAGTTTTGTTTCCTTTTTTGCGATCAGCGCTATCCATTGGATAGCGCCGATCGCAATGCCGGGGGGGACTGCCCGCATCCTGGGATGACAGCTCTATGCTGTCGGCTACCTGCAGGCACCGACAGCATGGAGCTTGCACGTCCTCAGGCAAGTGGGCATTAATCCTAAGAGGATGCATAAAACTGCGTCCTCTAGGATTAAAGCCCACTTTCTGAGGACGTAGTTTCCCGATGGGGCAGTCGTTAAGGGGTTAACAATGAGTATTATTTACAAATATCAGGAGCCCCGATGGGCTTTTGGGTTCTCTCCTACTATTGCAAATTTAACCATGAATTACTGGGAATCTCAATTTATTTTTTGTGAGAATAATCCGTTTGGAAGCCGCATGGTGTGGTATGCTCGTTATATCGACGATATTGTTATCATCTGGGAAGATAGTTAAAAGGATGGTAAAGAAGAAAGAATAAACAAATTTTTTGAATACTGTGAGACAGTGACCGGCAAAGTGCTGGAGGGCAGATATATTTCGCCTAGGATGCTCTCATATGAGGCTTTAGGGAGCACCTGGGCAGATACGTGCCACCGAGCAGCCTGGGCTCGGTGGAGAAAGCCGGCAGTTACTGTATGTGTCAGTAACATTAAAAGGGTTGTCTCGTGAAATTAAGTGGGGTTCAGCACTTCTGTATGGCCATATTAATGCACTTTGTAATATACATCGTGCATTAATTATGAGCCATACAGAAGTTATTCACTTACCTGCTCCGTTGCTAGCGTCCCCGTCGCCATGGATCCGTCTAAATTCGCTGTCTTCTGGCGTTTTTAGACACGCTTGCGCAGTCCGGTCTTCTCCCTGGTGAATGGGGCCGCTCGTGCCGGAGAGCTGGTCCTCGTAGCTCCGCCCTGTCACGTGTGCCGATTCCAGCCAATCAGGAGGCTGGAATCGGCAATGGACCGCACAGAGCCCACGGTGCACCATGGGAGAAGACCCGCGGTGCATCGTGGGTGAAGATCCCGGCGGCCATCTTGGTAAAGGAAGAAAGAAGTCGCCGCAGCGCGGGGATTCGGGTAAGTAATAAACTTTTTTTTTTTTTTTTTTTTAACCCATCCCTTGGGTTTGTCTCGCGCCAAACGGGGGGCCTATTGAATAAAAAAAAAACCCGTTTCGGCGTGAGACAACCCCTTTAAGTTACTGACACGTTGTAGTTTGTAAGTGGCTCCAAGCCGCATAGTCCGGACCGGCTTTTCCTGGAGTGGTCAAAGCGAAGGGTGGGATGGCCACCCCCACGTACCAGGTGAGGCTGGTACCAGGCCTTATAAAGCCTGGGTCTGCAGGTCTTGGAGAGTGTGTGGTGAGACCTCTGCGGGTCTGAGGACCAGACTGGCTGTGCACAGCAAGCAGTGTTTTTTGACAGTGAGTAGTCAGGACCCATCTATGTATAGTAAGTGCTCAGACGAGCAGTTGTTACTTTCTGTTGGCCAGGAGTTAAGGCCTGTTTTGCTTTACTTTTGCTGCAATAAACCCAGGTAAAGCCTGGAATTTGAACTTTATTCCTTGTGTCACTGTCTCTGGCTGTAGATGCCCACGCTGCTACCTTATCCTGATGCTAATCCCTCACAATACATAAATAACAACATGATGGGATTAAAATTTACTGGAGAGAGGAAGGAACATGAAACCCCATTTCCAGATCTAATAATGACAGGGGATGAGTTGACTGGCAGGATAGAATTTAGATCCTACAGAAAAGAGACAGCGGGGAATACCATTCTCCGCATTAAGAGTGGACATCCTGACCACGTCAAAAAGGCTATCGCTGTGGTGAAAATGATTAGAGCTCGTAGAGCCTGTTCATTACAAAAAGATTATAAGTCGGCTGAGAATGACATTCTCATCAGGCTTATGGAAAGGGGTTACAACAAAAGCATCTAGATAAAGTTTCAAACAAAATGAGTAAAATAAGCAGAGACGAACTTTTGTTCAACAAAACTAATAAAAATTTAAAAACCAACTGGTTAGTTTTCTCCACCACATACAGTCGAGAATTCTGTACTATTAAAAAAATCTTAAAAATTTTTTTTACCTGTACTATGTCAAGATAAAATTTCAAACGATATTTTGAATAATGGTGTAAAAATAGTAGCTAAGCGAAATAAAAATCTGGGAAACATTTTAGGTTCTTTTCTTTAAAGGATACAAGAAATAGTAGCTCTTGGTTACCATACAAAGGATTCACAAGATGTGGACATAATAAATGTAGCACTTGTCATCTGGCCAAAAAATGTAATTCATTCAATGATAGTTCTAAAACAAGGGAATTCTCTATTAAGGAATATATCAATTGCAACTTGTGGGGGGTCTTTCAACGGAGACTAGTGCTGATGTTGCCTGAGTCCAAATTCAAACGAAAGCTATAGCTCGTACTCCAGGAGAACCATAAGAATCCACTACACACACAGCCCAGTGAATCAAATGAATTCTGCTTTATTAGGAAAAACACACAGCTTATATAAGCCGTCGCGCACAGGGTGCGACTTTGAAGAATTACTTAATCAGGTGATTAGTTTGAAAAACAGAATATTAGCACATTTCATTCTTGCAAAAACAACTTATCTTGGAAAAGCACATCTGCTGCGTTTGGGCGCAGTTCAGGCGCATCCGGCCACAAACTTGAAATGTCAGTAGGAAACTTATCTAGTTAGTTCCTTATCTGGTGCCTTGTGTCTTATCACAATGTCCGTAATGCAAGGTCCGGACAAAATAAGCAACTTCTAAGTTCCTTACTTTTCTTATGTTATGTCAGCATTAGGAGTTACTTAGAAACAAGATTAACAAACTCAACCCATGTAATTTATATTATTTCATGCACATTATGTGAGAAACATTATGTTGGCTGCACGATACGTAAACTGAGAACTCGCATAAGTGAACATATAAGATATATAAAAAATCAAAATGCAGGACACTCGGGTGCAATAAAACACTTTTTAGAGGAGCACCAAGGAAAATTAGAAAGCTTTACATATTTTGGTATTCAAATTGTTAAAAACAAGAATAGGAGGAAACAGGAGGTCGACAAAAAAGTTGTTCTCAAAAGAGAGTGTTATTGGATTTTGATTTTGGATACAAGAGTCCCTATGGGTCTTAATTACAAAACGGACCTATTATATGTCTATTAGGGAATACAACATAAAGAGTGCTAAAGAATTTATTTACATGAAATAGGTTATATGGTTTCCATCAATGAATGTATTTTCTAATCATAATGAACAGGGTTGGATAGTTTTTTCTGTATGATTCGTCAAAAGTAATCAATATGCAACGAAATAATAATAAAAAAGCCTCTTTTTGAAATATATTATTTTTTAATTACACAGAATAATCTTTTTTGATAATTTTCTCTTTATGATTTGCTTAGATTGATGAATATAAAACAAAAAATACAATAAAAAATATAATTTTTTTTTGTGTTAAAATAATTAATATGTAACGGAATAAATCCATATCATAAGATACGACAACATACATTATGAATTATCACTGTGTAAAAATGGTGGTTATATGTGATATATTTATAGCCGATAATGTCATTTATTCATCAGATCATGTTTTGACATATGTGGTTAAAAAAGTTGATATGTTATTATATTATACTATCATGTGTTCACATTCTTTATTAAGAAATGTATCATATTATTCTTCACGTAATATCCCTTCAGATATATAATTAATTGATATGATCTTGATATACATCTTCTTAAAATATCCTCTAATCATGAAATTATATGATGTATTTATCCAATAAGAATGTTGCTGCCCTAAAGGAAACGGGACAACAAAATAATCATTCAGTTCATAAGGGGTTAAAAATGAGCTGTTGTTTTTAATTAGATAAGTTATTTAAGCAAACAGGTACTAGTGATGCAATACAAGAGGTGATCAAGGCTCAGAGTGGGCTGAAACGCATCCTTCATGTTCTTTGGTTTTATGAAGCACATCTTCTAATAAAGAGAAGGTTTTATTCACCATAATCCAATTTCCCATTTATCTGGATGTTTACTGAAGACAGGGCTTCAGAGGGGGAGGCAAGTGCTGCAGCAGAACAGGTTGGAAGAGGCAGTGGGGTGGCCAGGTGGAGAAGCAGGGCCAGAGCAAATAATCCACCAACTGTTTTCCACAGCACCCCCTCGCGGCAAGCCTCCGTGCAGAGGGCTAGGTGTTCGAGGGGCTGGAGGTTTTTTAGTGAGAGCGCGGATGACCGACATACAGTGATGTGCAACCTGTGCTGCACCAAGTTCAGCCGGGGAGCTACCACTACCAGCCTGACCACCATCAGCATGCGCAAGCATATGATGGCTAAGCACCCCATGAGGTGGAACGAAGGCCATTCACCACCTGCGGGTCATACCACTGCCTCTTCCCCAGTGTCACAACCTGCAAAGAGATCCAATCCCCCTCCCAGGACGCAGGCACGAGCGCCTCCTGGCCTGCACCCACACCCTCAGCTCCACGGTCCTCCACTGCCTCCACCAATGTGTCCCAGCACAGCGTTCAGCTGTCGCTAACCCAATCGTTGGAGCAAAAGCGGAAATATGCAGCAACCCACCTGCATGCACAATCTTTAAACATGCATATCGCAAAACTACTCAGCCTGGAGATGCTGCCATACAGGCTAGTGGAAACGGAGGCTATCTGCAACATGATGGCGGCGGCGGTCCCTCAATACTTGGTTCCCAGTTGCCATTATTTTTCCCGCTGTGCTGTCCCTGCCCTACACCAGCACGTCTCACGCAACATAAACCGTGCCCTCACCAACGCGGTTACTGAGAAGGTCCACTTAACCATGGACACGTGAACAAGTGCTGGCGGGCAGAGACACTACATCTCCCTGACGGCACATTGGGTGAACTTGGTGGAGGTTGGGACCAAGTCTGACACTGGGTCCGCTCACGTGCTACCCACACCGAAGATTGCAGTCCTACCTCGGTGATGGTTTCTCTGGCGTATTATGCCACCTCCTCCAAACACCTTCCTTCTTCCCCACCCCCTCCACTTCTCAATTACGATGTGTGAGCACGTCGCCGGCAGTCGGTAGCTCGAGGCGCTGCAGTACTGCGGTGGGCAAGCGTCAGCAGGCAGTGCTGAAACTACTCAGCTTGCAAGAGAAGAGGCACATCGCCCAAGAGCTGTTGCAGGGTTTGACAGAGCAGACCGAGCAGTGGCTTTCGCCGCTGAACCTCCAACCAGGCATGGTCGTCTGTGATAATGGCCGTCACCTGGTGGCAGCTCTGCAGCTTGGCAGACTAACACACATGTCAAGCCTTGTGCACGTGTTCAATCTGGTGGTTCAGCGGTTTCTGAAAAACTACCCCCATTTGTCTGATCTGCTGAGCTAGGTGCATCGTCGCGTGTGCGCCCATTTCAGGAAGCCTATCACGGATGCTGCCACCTTCCGGAAACTGCAACAGCGCTTCCATCTGCCAGTGCACTGACTGCTGTGCGACATGCCCACATGCTGGAATTCTAGGTTGCAAATGTTGGCCAGGCTGTACGAGCAGCGTAGAACCAGAGTAGAATACCAACTGCAACATGGCAGATAGAGTAGTAGTCAGCCTCCGCAGTTCTTCACAAAGGAGTGGGCATGGATGGTAGACATCTGTCAGGTGCTAGGAAACTTTGAGGAGCCTACACACATGGTGAGCGGCGACGTGGCCATTATCAGTGTAACCATCCCGCTGCTTTCCTGCTGAGAAGTTTGCTGCTAAGCATAAAGGCCGATGCTTTGCGGTTAGAACAGGAGATGGGGGATGACAGTATGTCGCTTGATAGCCAGACCACCCTCACACCTGGAGCAGCGCGTATTGGAGGAGGGGGAGGAGGAGGAGGAGGAGGGGGAAGAGACTGCTGCCCACACTGCAGAGGGTACCCATGCTACTTCCCTCACATCTGTTCAGCATGTATGGGCTGAAGAAGAGGAGGAGGATCATAAAAGATATCCTCCTAGTGAGGACAGCGATGTGTAGAGTACTGGGACTCTGGCACACATGGCTGACTTCATGTTAAGCTGCCTTTCCCGTGACCCTCGCGTTAGACGCATTCTGGCCAACCAGGATTATTGGGTGTTCACCCTTCTTGACCCACGGTATAAGGAGAACCTTTCCGTTTTCATTCCCGAAGAAGAAAGGAGTACGAGAGTGATGCAATACCACAAGGCCCTGGTGGAAAAGCTAATGCTAAGATTCTCATCTGACAATGCTATCGGTATAGGATGTACTTCAGTGGGCCAAGTAGCAGGGAAGGTGCGGGGAATCAGGCAGCATGTCCAGCGCAGGCAGGGAAACACTCTTCAAGGCCTTTGCCAGTTTTAAGGCTTCCCAGCCAGACTATGTCACCACTCCCTAGTCTAGGCTGAGTCGGAGAGAACACTGTAAAAGGATGGTCAGGGAGTACATTGCTGAGCGTACCAATATCCTCTGTGATCCCTCTGCTACATACAACTATTGGGTGTCAAAACTGGACACGTAGCATGAACTTGCGCTGTACACCTTGGAGGTGTTGGCCTGCCCTGCCCGATTTATCAGAGGGGGTGTTTAGTGCTGCTGGGGGGATCATCTTGGATAAGCGTACCCACCTGTTGACTGACAGGCTTACACTCATTAAGATGAACAAAGGCTGGATTTCCCCAGACTTCTCCAGAAGTGGAAAGCAGTGGAACATAAAGATTCTTTCAGCTGGAACAGGGGAACCATGCACCCTCTATCCCCTAAAAAGGGGAGAAGCAGCTTGGTCTATCTCTCTCTGATCTTCCTCCTCCTCCTAAACCAGCATGTCAGCACGCTGAACAGCCAATTTTTCAGAGGGCCAAAAGGCTCTGTTAAAACTAATTTTTTTGGAGTGTGGCCTCCAGGCTCTGTTAGCAAATTAAGCAACTACGAGCTCTATCTTTAAAAAATGTTTCTGGGTTTCATCTGTAGCGTGGGTAAACCAATTTTTCAGGCGTACACCTGTACTCTTGATACATACATTTTTCAGAGCAAACCAATATTTCCGGGCTTTGGCACAACTCATAGCGAACAAATTTTTCTGGCCTTCGCCTATACTCACAGCAAACCACTTTTTCATTCTTTCGCCTATGCTCAGAGCAAACCAATTTTTCCAGGCTTCGCCTATACTCTTAGTAAATACATTTCTCAGGTGTGCTCGCCTGTACTGTCAGTACAACAATTTTTCAGGGGTTCACCTATACTTTTGGTATACCAGTTTTTACGGTCGGCATTTATAATAGCAACCTAATCGTGGAGCGCAGTTATGCGTTCCACCATTCATGTATTTCCTCCTCTAGAGCCATTAGCATGGTCACGTGACTACGTATTAAGCAGCGTCATCATGACGCGGGGACGTTGTCACGTGACATCTCCGTGGAGCGCAGCGTTGCACTCCACTGATCACGCTGGCTGGCCTATGGTATTCTGGAGGCCGGGGAGTGTAGTGTCTTATCGCTCCTCCCTTCTAGCTGATAACTTGGCCATGAAAAAACCCAGATACCACGTCATTTCTGACAAGGGGCAGTGCTACTCGGGAACCCCATGGAGCGCAGCGCTGCATTCCACGGGCCTCGTCGGGCCATGATGTCATCAGAAAGGGCCCAAACAGCGTTCCCTGAACGGACGGCTAATGGAGTTATTGAACCAATCAGGAGGTACGTGTTAGCCATAAATATTGTACTTTTTTTTGCTTATTATGCTTGAGAAAGGCCTGTGATCAGGCCAAAACGCGTTGCATCTAATGAATCATCTTTGCCTTACTGCGCCTACGATATTGCCTGCATTCTGGGATTCAGGGGTGCCATTTCCAAGACCCCCCTGTGAAGTAAGCAGATCTTTTTTCCTTTTAAAAAATCTGTGTCATCTTGTTTTCCTACACATTGGCACTGGAGCGCTGGTAACTTTTTGTTTGTACTTTGCTACGTTTTATTCCGTGGTTGCTATTTTCATCCTTGGAATCCACCATGATGCTCTGCTGAGGATGTCGTACATGACCAGTGCATATTGCTATACCTGGTGGAAATACCCAGACACCCATTCAGAGTGATACGCTATATTGGACCGTGACATACCGGAGCCTCTTATTTATATTGGCTCGGTGTCGTCAGGTGAGTTCTTTTTCATATCTTCTTTACTCTTTCTCTCTTCCCATCCTCTGGAACGCTATTGTTTTATTTCTTACTACAGCAATGTTTCAGGGGTTTGCCAATACTATTGCTACAGAAATGTTTTAGGGGTTCACCTATACTCTTGCTACAGCAATGTTTCAGGGGTTTGCCAATACTCTTGCTACAGAAAGGTTTCAGGAGTTCGCCTATACTGTGGGTGCACAGAAGGAATTGTCCAGCTTTGCCCACTGCAATTTCTTCACGGTTCATGCAGTCTTTGGAGCGATCAAAGGAACCATAACTGATTTAATGAGACTTTCACAGGGTCAATGTATACCTGCGGTGGCAACTTTTGCGACACCTCCAGCTTCAAGGCAATCGTTTGTTTAAGAATGGGTTGTTGAATTGTGCTGGTGCTTAGATGTACCAGAATCCGAGTTCGCTTTATGCCCACGTTAGTTGAGGGTGTGGGCAGAGGCCAAGGTCCTGGGCAGGGTGCAACTCTGCCATGTTTGGCCACTCTAATTTCTTCATACTTCATAGGGTATTAAAACCTGGCACATTTGGGGGATGGAAAGTTCGCCTTGCAGTTTAAAGCCTTTCGTTTTACGCACGCATCTTGAATAAACCAGCAGATTAGTTCATCAGGGATTCATTCGGGGTTGAGTTGTTCTCCTCGTGGGGGAGTAGTTGGCAGTGTGCGGCGATTGAAAGCCTTTTGGGTTCTTTGAGGTTTAGCCATTCGTGGGTTTTCTGGGAGCAAAATGTCCCATTTTGATAAGATTTTTTCTCCTGCTTCTGGAGATGATATTATATGCATTGTGTTGTTCTTATGAATTTGTATTCTTGTTGGAAAGCCCCATTTATAAGGAATTTTGGGAGATCGAAGAGCAGCGGTCACCTGAGAAAAAGCTTTCCTAGCTCGGATTGTGGATTGCGACTAGTCTGTGAAGAGGCTAATGTTAGCATATAGAGATGGAAGAGGACCGGAGTTTCTTGAGGTCATCATCAATTCTTCTTTTATGTAGAAAAAATGTAATCTTGCGATCACGTCGCGTGGAATAGAATCTGGCAGAAAGCTCGGTTTTACCAGTCTATGAGCTCTGTCGATAATACAGTCTTGTTCCGTGGAGTTAGGAAGAATGGTCTTTATTAATTTAGTGAGATAGCTTTTTAAATCTGCTTGATTTATGTTTTCTGGTATGCCTCTGAATTTGACGTTATTCCTTCTACTCCTGTCTTCCAAGTCGGTCAGCTTGTTTTTAATAGATTCCATCTCTTCCTCTAGAGTATAGTGAGCGTCTATTAAATTGTTGTGAGAGGCTGTAATTTCGCCTATTTTGGTCTCAATGTGGTCGGTGCGCATTTCTAGTTCCTGTATGGAGCTTTTAAATGTGGTGGAAAGAGCTTTGATATCCTTTTGCAAGGATCCAAGCAGGGTCAGCATCATATTTTTGATGAAGTCCTCCGAAGCTGGGAGGTTGGATGAAGGTTCATTTTTAATCAGGTCTTCATCTGTAATGGTTAGCTGTTGATGCGGGCTAGATGAGGGGGAGAGACGAGCTCTCTGTTTTTCTGGGCTTACAGAAGGAGATGAGTAGGGAGATTGGGATCGTGAGCTCTCCGGCGCCATTTTAGGTGAATCTGCTGCGCTGATGTTGGGCCTTTTGGCGCTGTCACTCACCCCACTCAAAGAGAAAGCTTCTGGTGATCCTCCGCTCTTCAGCTCCGATCTGTCGGCACGAGTGGGTGCATCTCCGGAGGTGGTTGCTGAGGATCGCGGTCTCTCTATTTCCGCTCCGGGGCTCGTGTGGAGGGGAGCCATCTTTGCTGGCATGTTGTGGTTGTCCAGAGCCGCGACAGGAGAAGAAGTCCGAGACCTTCTGAAGAGGGGCTTTTGCATTACTCCTTTTGGTAGCTTTAAAGGCTAGTAAAGAGCGGAGCCTAGTTCCACACATCCGTCTCTGTCTGCATCAGGCCACGCCCCCACCCCAGTAACATTTTTGTAGCAAAGGTATAGGCAGACCCCTGTAACATTCCTGTAGCAGAAGTATAGGCAGACCCCAGTAACATTTCTGTAGCAAAAGTATAGGCAGACCCCTGTAACATTCCTGTAGCAGAAGTATAGGCAGACCCCAGTAACATTTCTGTAGCAAAAGTATAGGCAGACCCCTGTAACATTCCTGTAGCAGAAGTATAGGCAGACCCCAGTAACATTTCTGTAGCAAAAGTATAGGCAGACCCCTGTAACATTCCTGTAGCAGAAGTATAGGCAGACCCCAGTAACATTTCTGTAGCAAGAGTATAGGCGAACCCCTGAAACATTGGTGTACCATGAGTGTAGGCAAAGGCCGGAAAAATTAGTTAGATAACAGTATAGGCGAGGGCCAGAAAAATTGGTGTACCAAGAGTACAAGTGTACCCCTGAAAAATTGCTCTACCGCGAGGGAAGGTGAAATCCATAAACATTTTTTTAAGATATAAGTACAAAAGAAAGATTGAATTCATTCCCCCGAAACTTATAGTTATAAAATAATATCCTTGGGATCTTGCTAGGGATCTTGCTAGCAATCATGCGTGAGGCCCTAATAGTTTTAATACCCAAACCCAGAAAAGACCCAGGGGACTGTGGCTCATACCGACCCATCTCCCTCCTTAACAACTATATTAAAAATCTAACAAAAGTACTGTCAATACGCATTAATAGGGCCCTTCCCCATATTATACACACTGATCAATCGGAATTCATGCCGGACAAGAGTGCGACCATGAATGTTAGGTGACTAACCGGGAAAAGCGTACTTTGGTCTTCATCGACCAAGCTAAGGCCTTTCATTCAGTGGAATGGAGATATCTGTGGGAAGTGATGACATGGTTTGGTTTGGGGGCAAGCTTCATTAAGTGGTACAAACACTATACTATCTCCCGGTAGCTCGGATACACACAAACACCTATATACCTAAGCAGTTCTCCTTGGTTAGAGGAACGCGTCAGGAATGCCCTCTGTCCCCAGCGCTTTTTGCGATTGCAATCAAACTACTAACGATCCAAATCAGGGCATCAGTTGAGGTCGCGGGTTCTGACTGAGAGCATATGAAGAATGGATGGCGCTCAATGCGGATGATACACTTTTATTCTTGCAAGACCAAGAATCCTCCTTGGCTGCAGTACTCTCTATTTTTGATGCATTTGGAATATACTCTGGGGTGAAGGTCAATTGGGATAAAACTGGGCTGCTGGCGGTTGAAGCCCATGCGATTTCTTTGCCCCTCCCTGCTCCTCTGAGGTGGACTCACAGAGTTACCTACCTTGGGATAGTAATGCGAAAGTCTGCTGACCATTTCTATGCAGACCACCTTGCCCCACTGTTGGAGTGGGCAGGAGTTATGGCAACTTGATGGGCTTCACTCCCACTGACACTAGTAGGTCGCATAAACTTAATCAAAATGAAGCTATTACCCAAATTTCTATATGTATTCCAGACTACACCTATTTTGAAGCCTAAAACGTTCTTTACGACTCTCCGAAAGATACTACTCCATATACAGTAGAGAAGATTCACCCCGAGAATTAAACTAGAAACTCTCTGTCTGCCCATGGAGGGAGGCAGGCTAGCTCTCTCCCACTTTCACTACTACTAGCTAGCTATTCAGCTGGTATGGGCAGGGTGGTGGCTGTCTTCTACTGATTACAACCCAGTGGTGGGGCTTGAGCGCAGAATAGTAAGTCCTGAACAAAGTTTGAGAGGATTATTGCCACTATCCTGCTTTTATAGACAACTGACAAGGGGTCTTGCCTCACTGAAGAACAGGGCTCTTGAAAAGTGGGGCTTGGACATACCGAACCTAGACTCGGATGACCAGGATGGCTTTTTGGCCAGCTCAGGACTGCCCTAGATCATTGCAAGGGACAGGTTAATCCAAGTCAAGTTCCTACTCAGAATCTACTATACTCCCACCCGTTTGTGCACCCTGGGCCTAATCCCCAATGCAGACTGCCCAAGATGATTGATGAGTGCACGCACAATCATGAATATGGTTTGGTAATGCCATGTTCTGCAGACCTATTGGAGAGACGTCCTTGAGTTTATGGAAGCCCACCTAGGGGCCTCACCCATCCTGCATTCTAAAATTTGTCTCTTTGGCTTTGTGGAGGACATTCCAGTTGACACAGTAACACGAACTTTATATAAATTGCTGTTCTTTAATGCAAAAAGGTATATTGCTTAACTGGAAACATCAAAAAAAAACTACTAGGGCTGCTTGGAAGCATGAAGTGAAAAGGGTCATCCCTCTATATAAGTTGACTTATGTGGCCTGAGGCTGCCCCACCAAATTTGCTAAGATATGGGGCCAGTGGGTTGACTGCCCTAATACTGCATCAGGCATATCTGACTAGGTTCTTGGCCAAGGGGAAATTTGGGGTTTTTCTTTTTCTACTCCTCACTATGTGCAAGGATATTGAATGTTTGCTGTGATGATGGTCGTGTTGTGGGTAAAACCTTGTTTTTATGTTTTAGTTACTATTTCCCAGGTTGGGAATCTTCGGTTCTGTTTTTTGGAGAAAATAAATAAAATGGTATATGTAATTACAAAGGATGGGAGGAGTACAAGAGTTCTGATCTGCCGATCTCTCTACCTATGCATGTTTGTATTATATTGTATGAGAATGCCCAATAAACGTTTCTTTAAAAAAATAATTAGTCCAGTGACAAGGAATGTGAAAGGAATGTAAAATCTCTCCCTCAGACCTGCAAACAAGAAATATGGAACAATACCCCTGCAGAGCCACCTATTGGATGTCAGCATTCCTTCACATCAATGTATGAGATTTTACTCAGTGTGCAAAACAATGATTGGGAATAGCACCCCTTCTGGGTGCTCTCCTCGGGCAGAGATGATGCTATCCTTCAACCCACTCACTCCCCAGGTGCCTCCACACACCCCTTCTGGGTGCTCTCCTCGGGCAGAGATGATGCTATCTCCCGACCCACTCACCCACCAGGAGCCTTCACACACCCCTTCTGGGTGCTCTCCAAGGCAGAGATGATGCTATCTCCCGACCCACTCACCCACCAGGGGCCTTCACACACCCCTTCTGGGTGCTCTCCTCGGCAAAGATGCTATCTCCCAACTCACTCACCCTCTGGGTGTTCTCCTTTAGGACACCCATCTTGACCTCCTTCAAACTTTTTATATTCTCCACTGATGCAAGAACCTCGTTCTGAGGTTGATTGCATTCTAGAGAGTATCAAAAATGTCCCAAAACATTTATACTCCCAAATCCTTCTGTGACGCAGTGACTTGAAGTTGCCTCTCAGTCTGATAACTCCCATCTTCTCTATGTTGTGTCTGTAACCACAAAAATGTTTTGCCACAGGTAATTCAGTCTTTCCCTCTCTGTGTGGCGATGAGATATCCTGGCTTTCTGCTTTTGTCCTATTTCCCCAATATAAACTCCCCCAACAGTACATTCACTGCACAGGATCAGGTACACAATATTGGATGTGGAACATGTGAATGTCCCAGGGATCTTATAGTCCTGCTGTGTGTTGGGGATCCGTATCCTGTCCGTGGTCAGTATATGTGAGCAGGTCTTACAGCTCCTTACATTACAGGGATACGTTCCTTTTTGTGTGTCCGAGGGGAATGTGCTCCTGATTATAACGTTCCTCAAATTTGGAGGCTGCCTGTAACACAGAAGGGGAGGGTTCCGAGAATATGGTTTTCAGACTCGTGTCCTTGTGTAAGGTATGAAGGAGTTTCCTGGCAGTTTTCCTTAGTAGCTCTAGCTGTGAGTTGTAGGTCACTACTAGACATACACTACTGTTTTTTTCTTTCTCCTTGTATTGGAATAGTTGATTCCTGGGTATCCTGTTGGCTCTGGTGATTTGGTCATCAATTGAGCTGGGATAGTAGCCCAGATTTAAAAATGTCTTTTGGAGATTGTAAAAATGTACCTAAAAAAGGATAAAATAGGTCAGCACTTCCCAATAGAAATCTATAGGTGCACGTTAAACCATGGCTGCAACATATAATAGAAGCAGAAACCAAAGAGTGGCAAAAGCAAGCATATATTTACCTCTGAAGGATACATACCTATAATAAATACCTTAATGGCCTAATGCAAATGCCAGGTGGTTTTAAATGTATATATGTATGCATTATTTAATGTGGTTAGAGAATTTATTAAAGGTATGTATACCTCTGATAGGAAATGTATTTTACGTGCGGTTGCCACTCTTTGGTTTCTGCTTATATTGCATAAAATGTTGCTGTCTGTTGGGTTGGAGCAAATCCAATTATTTCTGATGCCCTGGCTGTAGTCAATGGACTTTTTGATGTGCTTAAGAGAGTAGCTATCCCATTTGAGGTATGTGGGCGATAAATTGCTTTTCCGTATAATTTTTAGGCATTGAATTCCTCATGCAATTTTGTGAGTTTTTGTTCAATGTTGGTCCAGATGATTATGATGTCATCAATCTTGCAGAAGCAGGGCAATGGTTTTCAGGGACAGGGGGCTAGAAAGTCACTCTCCAGTTTTGCCATGAAAAGGTTGGCATATTGCGGTTCCATTTTACTGCCTATCGCCATTCCAGTGAGTTGCAGAAATATCTCTTTGCCAAAGGAGAAATAATTGTGTTTGATGATGAATCTTGTGAGTTGTAACACTGATTCAGAGGTGACTCACATTGGCCTTAGGTGTGTTTGGCAGGTGGTCAGTCCATCTTTGTGTGGGATGTTAGTTTATAAGGACTCCAAATCCATGGTGGCCAGGATGGTGCCATTGGGGAAGGGACCTACAGGTGAATTTGTTCAGTAGGTCCATGGTGTCCTGAAAGTGGCTGGTTGTATTCCTCACCAGTAGTTTGAGGACACCTTCTACCATCAAACCACTGGTAGGGAACACTGACCTCACTAAAGGGCTTTTAATTTGCATATATATCTTTTTAAGGCAGTGGCTTGGCTTATAACTGCCAGCCAGACAGCTTATACAGCCAATAGCGGGGAAACCTCAGATCCTGCCAGTTAAAACCATTACATGCCACAATCAATAACAACTGCAGCATGTAAGCAGATGACAGCAGAAGAGGGCACTTTCTGTCAGCCATCAGCCCCCACAGCACAATTACAAAGTGCCAATGTGTTCCCATGGCAGACAGAAGCCTGACGAAGGCCTCTATTTTTTGCTATGCAACTCAACCTATTAGACCCCACCTCAGGTGGAGTCTAATAGGCTGCTGTCATAGGCTTGGTAGAATGCACTACATAAGTAATTTAATGTACTATCGTAGCAATCAAACTATTGCATCTTTGAGTCCCCTTGAGGGACTAAAAATAGTGTAATTTAAAAGGAAAAAACTGTTTTAAAAAAGCATTTTTCCCACAAAACCCACAAAAAATGGATAAAATACCAAATAAATTTTTTTAAAAGCAACACAAAATAGATATTACTGCATCCACTACGACCCAGACAATTTAAATATTTTGTTATCACGCAGGATTAGCACAGTAAAAATAATTGTAGAAACTAACGCCAGAATTGCTATTTGTCTTTTCGTTTCTCTCCCAAAAAACACAAAAAGATGTCAAAAAGTCCCATGTACCTCAAACTAATACCAATAAAAACTATAACTCTCCTTGCATACAAGACCTCATATAACTGCATTACCACAAAAATAAAAAGGTTATGGACCTTAGAAAGCGGCGATGCAGATTCAATTGTTTTTCTTTATGTAATCATGCAGATACAGATGGAAGATTGTGTTACCATTACTGAATGGTGAATGCCATAAACACAAAAGCCAAAACCAATGGTGGAATTTCTGAGAGGTTTTTTTATAAAAGTTATACAAAATAGGACATGTGCCCCAGGTGCCATTCAAAAGTACAACTTGTCCCAAAAGAGCAAGCCTTAGTATGGTTTTTCATGAGTAATGGCTCTTGCAATGCCACCATAACAATCACTTAGTCCTTAAACCACATAATAGGCTCGCCACTAAGAGGTTAATGTGAAAGATACGACGATTTATAGGGCAGGTTATCTGAAGTATATTTGCTTTTTGAATAACAGTAGAGATGAGCGAGCATACTCGTCCGAGCTTGATGCTCGTTCGAGTATTAGGGTGCTCGAGATGCTCGTTACTCGAGACGAGCACCACGCGGTACTCGTCTCGATTAAACGAGCACTGACCATTGAATTCAATGGAGCCGGCAATACAGCCGACTCCATTGAAAGCAATGGGCTGCCGGCGTACGCGGGATGAATTGTCGGGAAGGGCTTAAATATATAAGCCCTTCCCTGCAATTCATCTAGAAATGTGTAAAAATAAAAAATATATATATATACTTACCTTGTCCCGGCAGAACGATGTTAGCCCATTGAATTCAATGGAGCCGCAATACAGCCGACTCCATTGAAAGCAATGGGCTGCCGGCGATCGCGGGATGAATTGTCGGGAAAGGGTTAAATATATAAGCCCTTCCCTGCAATTCATCCAGAAATGTGTAAAAATAAAAAATATATCTATACTCACCTGGTGCCGGCAGACGGAGTTCAGCGCGGCAGGCTGCAGTTCTCCTGAACTGCTCTGAACAGCTGTGAGTAGTATTCAGCAGCCGGGGATTTAAAATCCCCGCCTGCTGAATAAGATGCCTCTGATTGGTCACAGCCTGACCAATCAGAGGCCAGCCCTCACTCACACCCATTCATGAATTCAATGGGCTAACATCGCTCTGCCGGGACCAGGTAAGTATATATATATATTTTTTATTTTTACACATTTCTGGATGAATTGCAGGAAAGGGCTTATATATTTAACCCCTTTCCGACAATTCATCCCGCGATCGCCGGCAGCCCATTGCTTTCAATGGAGTCGGCTGTATTGACGGCTCCATTGACTTCAATGGGCTAACATCGTTCTTCTCTGCCACAGCTGTTACAGCTGTGGCAGAGGAGAACGATCGTTATGCTGACAGTGCGGGGGGGTCTCACTCTTGCCGCTATTGTGGCTTAATAGTGGGACCTGGGAACTTGAGATACAGCCCAAAATGTAGCTCCTCGCCTGCCCTATTCGTTTCTGTGTCGTTTTCATCACTTTCTTGTGTTTTGCAGATTTTCACAAATGAAAACCTCAGCGAGCATCGGCGATATACAAAAATGCTCGAGTCACCCATTGACTTCAATGGGGTTCGTTACTCGAAACGAACTCTCGAGCATCACTGAAAGTTCGACTCGAGTAACGAGCACCCGAGCATTTTGGTGCTCGCTCATCTCTAAATAACAGATGTTCATTGGTAATTACATACAATAATCATAATTTACTGGTTTTATTGCATAAGACATCACTTAGTAGCTGCTATACTTCTTTTTACAATTTGTAAATAACATGAGTTAAAGAAAATGGCTAATTCTGAGTGTGACTTCTCTTGTGTCTTACAAGATTTGTTTTCTGAATAAAACATTTCCCACATTCTGAACATGAAAATGGCTTCTCCCCTGTGTGAATTTTCAGATGTGAAATAAGATGTGATTTCCTTTGAAAACATTTCCCACATTCTGAACAAGAAAATGGCTTCTCTCCCGTGTGACTTCTCTGATGTGTAACAAGATGTGATTTCTTTGAAAAACATTTCCCACATTCTGAACATGAAAATGGCTTCACTCCTGTGTGACTTATCTGATGTGTTTCAAGAATTGATTTCCTTGAAAAACATTTCCCACACTCTGAACATGAAAATGGCTTCACTCCTGTGTGACTTATCTGATGTGTTTCAAGAATTGATTTCCTTGAAAAACATTTCCCACACTCTGAACATGAAAATGGCTTCTCTCCGGTGTGAATTCTCATATGTGTAATAAGATGTGATTTCATTGCAAAACATTTCCCACATTCTGAACATGAAAATGGTTTCTCCCCTGTGTGAATTCTCTTATGTGCAACAAGAATTGATTTCCTTGAAAAACATTTCCCACATTCTGAACATGAAAATGTTTTCTCTCCTGTGTGTATTCTCATATGTGTAACATAATCTGATTTCCTTGTAAAACATTTCCCACATTCTGAACATGAAAATGGCTTCTCCCCTGTGTGAATTCTGTTATGTGCAACAAGAGCTGATTTGCTAGTAAAACAATTCCCACACTCTGAACATGACAATGGCTTCTCCCCTGTGTGAGTTCTCTTATGGGTAACAAGAATTGATTTCCTTGAAAAACATTTCCCACATTCTGAACATGAATAGGGCTTCTCCCCTGTGTGAATTCTCAGATGTGTAACAAGAATTGATTTCCTTGAAAAACATTTCCCACATTCTGAACATGAAAATCTTTTCTCTGCTTTGTGCATTCTCTTATGTGTAAGATGAACCGATTTCCTTGTAAAACATTTTCCACATTCTGAACATGAAAATGGCTTCTCTCCTGTATGAATTCTCTTATGTATAACAAAATAGAATTTGTTTATAAAACATTTTCCACATTCTGAACATGAAAATGGCTTCTCTCCTGTGTGAATTCTCTTATGTGTTACAAGATCTGATTTCCTTGTAAAACATTTCCCACATTCAGAACATGAAAATTTCTTCTCTCCTGTGTGATGTCTCTGATGTGAAACAAGACTTGATTTCCTTGTAAAATATTTCCCACATTCTGGACATGAATATGGCTTCTCCCCTGTGTGAGCTCTTTCATGTTTTCCCATGCTGTGATTTTCCTTATCAGTCTGTGATGAATCTGAAGATGGAACCTGTATAAGAGGATCAGATGATGGATCTTTGCTGTGAAGGGCTGAGGGCACATCTAGGATAATGGCAGTTTCTTCATTTGTATATTGTGTGATACTACAATCTTCTGCTTTACAATCTGCAGTTATCAGTCCCTCTGAGATCCCGGTACTATCATCTGCCAAGTATAAAACTGATTTTACTATTTCACAAGTTATATTGATATTATTAGACAGCAGGGTAGCTTCATGGTTATCACTATGGACAACATCTGCATGGAGTTTGTATGTTCTTCCTGTGTTTGCATTGGTTTCCTCCCATACTTCAAAAAACATGCTATCAAAAGAATTTAAAAATTGAAAGCCCAGACAGAACCTAAAATGTCAAGTGATGTAAAGTGCTGCAGAATATGTATGCGGTATATAAAGAGGATTAGATTTGTTAAGAAACATTTCAGTACTACAAGTCAGGTGGCAAAACTCAGTTATTAACTCACTAAAAACAGCAATGGCAAAACAGTTGTAGAGCGAGGACCAGTAGATCATGATGTTCGGCAACCAGTTCTCCCCTGCAACCTTATTTTTTTAGACCCGTACTAGAGGGCTAACAATACAAAACAAAAAAGTGCCAAATCTAGCACATGCCATTTTAACTGCCTACAATGTGGTCCATCCGACTTCAGGCATGCCCGCTGATATGTCCTGGACAAGACAGTGCAGTATGCTACAGTATGTTGTCCATTATTTGGTGCTGGATCAATGCCAGAGTCTACAAACGAAGCCTTCAGCTCAGATACCGGATTAGCAGATGCCGTCTTCTGGTAAAATGAAAGCCATGTTCTTTATATTTTTCCTTCTATTCCTGATGTTGATTAAAATGTTGACAATGTCATTCTTGACACACACAGCAGTAACCCTCAAACCTCCAAATTCTGGGTCCATGGCTTCATGTTCTATTGCGTTTTCACATAGTAATATCATAGGAGACTAATAGGAGCTATTGGTTTTGAACTGAAAATTGGGCACATTTACCTGCTTAGTACTACAGCAGATGATGAAGAAAGACTCACACATATATTCCCCATCCATATTATAAATGCCCGTCCTGTGTTATCTCCTATAACAGATCACATTGTCAGCCATATTTAGTTTGTTCTCCAGCTGAATGGGGGAATATACAGCGGAAAATCTGACAGATCCCAGAGCTTATAAATCTACATAACTATCTGCAGCCGGTGACCGAGGAGAATCTGGGACTCATCTCTGCTGTATTTAGTGGTTACTACTCACCTGGGCGGTTACCTGTAGGCATCTCCTCTTTACACCGCTGATCGCCCCTCACATTTGTCTCTGTAGTATTAATATGGGTCAGATCTTCATCTGGATACAAAAGCTGTGAGACAAATATTGTAGAAGTCAGCAGATGGTTGGAGAAATCGTGTGGAATGTTTTATGGCATAATGACCTGACAAGAGTAGTTATCTGAGCCACATAATAGCTGCTGGTCTAGAAGCTGGATGTAGATATTAGATGGCGGCTCAATGACCCCTCAGGATCCTCATATACATGTATATTCGGCATGGCTAGACACAGTGCACGTTGTCTCAGTGGAGGAGATCAGCGTCTACCAGACACATCCGCTGCTTGTCTCGGGGGAAATAAAGGAGCAGATAGATATAAATCCAACCTGTTGGCTCCTTATTCCCACCAGCAGTCTCCACTGCCAGAACACTGGGAGAAGATCCAGACAAGATGGAATGTCTCTGGTCAGCGGTAATCCTGCCATCTCCACCGGCCTCATCACACAAGGAGAAGACATCTAATAAGACTGAAGACAAGAGCTTCACAGCCTTCTACAGATCAGAGGGACATCTCCATCTACCTGATGGTCCTGTGGAAGAAGAGGACGGGGACATCTCTCTGGGGTTCTTCTCTTACTGGATGGAACTGCAGGAAACACAGAGGGACACTGAAGTCATTCTTTATATACAGATAATAAAGTCCCTGTGGATTTAGTCCTGTCTATTACCTGGTGATGGGAGCGGCTGGTGGGTCTCCATCATGGCCTCCTTGTACAAATCCTTGTGTCCTTCTAAATACTCCCACTCCTCCATGGAGAAATAGACAGCGACCTCCTGACACCTTATAGGAACCTGACAACACAATATACAGTCATTACCCAGAAGCCTCTAGTGCTGTTACTGTATAATGTCCCAGCATTCCCTGCAGCGTCACCTCTCCAGTCAGCAACTCAACCATCTTGTTAGTGAGTTCTAGAATCTTCTGTACATTGATGTCCTCATGTATCAGGGGGTGAGGTGGTAGCACAGGGATTGGGCTCAGGGGTCTATCCCATCCATCACACACAGGGGTCCAACAGCCATCACTAGAGCTCTTCTTCACTACTGTGTAATCCTGTATATGAGGATTAATAAACATTACTACAGACATTTTCAGAGTCCATCACATCTCCAGTGACATGATCTGTCATTACAATATATAAGAATGATGTAATGTGACATCATCAGAATCTCTCCCCTCTTTAGTGATATCATCTGGTATTACCATATCTAAGAATGATGTATCATAGAATGGTAAAGTTGGAAAGGTCCTCTAGGGTCCTCAGGTCCAACCCCCTACTCAATGCCTGGTCACTTAATCATCCCAGACATATGTCTGTCCAGCCTCTGTTTAAAAATTTCCCTTCAAGGAGAAGTCACCACTTCCTGTGGCAACCTGTTCCACTCATTGATCACTCTCACTGTCAAAAAGTTTTTTCTAATATCTAATCTGTGTCTCCTCTCCTTCAGTTTCATCCCATTGCTTCTAGTTTTTCCTTGTGCAGATGAGAATAGGGCTGATCCCTCTTTACCGTGACAGCCCTTCCAATGTTTGTAGACCGCTATTAAATGTCCTCTCAGCCTTCATTTAGCCAGATAAACATTCCCAGATACTTTAAACGTTCCTCATAGGACATGATTCGCAGACGGCTCACCATACTAGTAGCTCTTCTCTAAACTAGCTACAGTTTGTCTATGTCTTTTTTAATTGGGGTGCACAGAGTATTCCAGATGATTAACAGTGTAGGAAAATCAGATCATAATAAGATAAACACCAAAACATTTTAAAAGGTGGACATGAACAGCTTTTAGATTTTACCAGCTGTCAGGCCAGTTTTTGGAATAAAAATATACCCTATAGCCAGATAAAGAGAATGAGAAGGAATTGTACCCAAATCAATGATTTTGAAAAACAAGCTACATTATTAAAAGAATGTTTTAAACAAAAAAAAATACGCCCTGAAACTTGTAGATAATGCTTTTAAGAGAATAATAGAGGGAGAATTAACTAATGAGATCGATAAAGCTGATATCCCCTCACATGGTCTCATAGGATTGTGGAAAACTATAGAAAAAAGAAAAGAATAAGAAGAAGAGTGCTTTTATCACTTAATATAGTCATAACCATAGCGATATTAAGAAAACATTGCGTAAAAATTGGAGTATCCTTGTTAATGATCCCTTTTTAAATAGAACATTAACCCCTTCACGACCAAGGACGTACCGGTAAGTTCTGTGGCCGCGGGGTATGTATGAAAAGAGGTTGCGATGCAACCTCTCTTCATACAGCGCGGGCGTCAGCTGTTTATAACAGCTGACACCAGCGGGCAATAGCCGCGAGCGGCCGATCGCGGCTATTAACCATTTAAATGCCGCTGTCAATTCTGACAGCGGCACTTAAATCCTCGGGGGTCCCGCACGGCCCCCCCGCGGTGAGATCGGGGGAGCCGTGCAGGTGTCATTGCAGCCGGGGGCCTAATGAAAGGCCCCAGGGCTGCCTTAACAGACTGCCTATCAAGCCATCCACACAGGGTGGCTTGATAGACTGCCTGTCAAAAAGCAGTATGACGTAATGCTATAGCATTACGTCATACTGCAGGAGCTATCAAAGCATCGCATCTTAAAGTCCCCCAGGGGGACTTCAAAGTAATGTAAAAAAAAAAAAACTAAGTTTTTTTTAATTGAAAAAAAAAAAAAGTTGTAAAAGTTTAAATCACCCCCCTTTTGCCATATCTATTATTAAAAAATCTAAATAATAAATTAAAAATATGTATTTGGCATCGCTGCGTCCGTAAACGTCCGATCTATCAAAGTAGTGCATTATTTTTCCCGCACGGTGAACGTCGTCCAAAAAAATAAATAAAGAGCGCCAGAAATGCACTTTTTTAGTTACCCTGTCTCCCAGAAAAAAATGCAATAAAAAGCGATTAAAAAGTCGTATGTATTCCAAGATGGTACTATCAGAAACTACAGGACATCGCGCAAAAAATGAGACCTTGCTCAACTACGTCGACGGAAAAATAAAAAAGTTTTTGAGCGCACAAAATGACGGCAGAAAATAATTGAAAAAAAATTTAATGTCTTTAAAAAAAAAAAAAGAGCAGTATAGTAAAAAAAAAACTATAGAAGTTTGGTGTATCGTAGTAATCGTACCGACCCATAGAATAAAGTTATCATGTCATTTTTGTTGCCGTTTGTGCGCCGTAAAAGCAAGATGCACTAAAAGAGGGCGAAATTTCGGTTTTTTTCCCATTTTACTCCACTTAGAATTTTTTTAAAGTTTTTCAGTACATCATATGGTACTTTAAATAGCACCATTGAAAAATACAACTCGTCCCGCAAAAAACAAGCCCTCATACAGCGACGTCGATGGATAAATAAAGGAGTTATGATTTTTTTAAAGGGGGAGGAAAAAACGAAAATGGAAAAAGAAAAATGGCCGCGTCATTAAGGGGTTAAAAAACATTTTAGCCCCCTCCTACCCTGGGAAAAGGATCACCACCACTAAATGGTTATTAACCAGAAAATTAGTCGGCTCTTATAAGTGTGGAAAAAAGAGATGTCAATGTCATCATATTACGCATTAAAGGAAAGAGATACATATGGTAATAAAATTATTCTATTAAGGAAAGATTCAATTGTGTCAGTAAGAATTGAATTTATTGATTAGAGCGCTCATGTAATAAGCGATATATCGGGAGAACCAAAAACAAATTAAAAACAAGGTTGACATAACATAAACGCAATATTAAAAATGGAATTACAAATCCTAGTATCCCGCATCACCTTTGAGAACAACATCATGGTGGGGATAGTAAATCCCTTAAAATAACCCCAGTAGAGCAGATATTTATGAATTCAGTGGAAACACTTCGCAAAAAAAGAGATGTTCTGGATCTTTCAACTACAGACCCTGGTTCCAAAGGGTCTCAATTAGAGATGAGCGAACGTACTCGTTTCGAGTAATTACTCGATCGAGCACCGCGATTTTCGAGTACTTCCGTACTCGGGTGAAAAGATTCAGGGGGCTCCGGGGGAGGCGTGGCGGCGCGGGGGGTAGCAGCGGGAAACAGGGGGGAGCCCTCTCTCTCTTTCCCTCTCCCCCCCCACTGCCCGCTGCAACCCCCCACTCACCCACGGCGCCCCCCGAATCTTTTCGCCCGAGTACGGAAGTACTCGAAAATCGCGGTACTCGGGCGAAAAAGGGGCGTGGCCGAGTATGCTCGCTCATCTCTAGTCTCAATGTACAATTGGAAAAAATTTAGTCCTTCCTTTCTTTATTTTTTTGCTGTGATATTTAGAATTTATTTTAGGATTGCTATATAAATGTATTTTTACTCTATCTTATTGGTTTAAAAAAAATATTAGACTTTATGCATGAATCGCTATGTATTTGTATTATATGATTATTCTATGAATGGATACGGTTTGATTAGTGAGAGTACTAATGGAACGCAATTCGAGGCAGTCCTTACTATATATATATATATATATATATATATACATACACACACACTAAGTTGTAGACTATTCTAAACATATGCTTAGGTAGAGGAGGTGTGGCATCCATGTGGTAGTGGAGGGGAGTAACACGGCTCGTCATCATCAAGAACCAGAGACATTCAGCTGTTTTCATTCTTTTAAAACCATTGTATTTTCTTGTTTCGCCAGCTTTGACAAAGGCAGAAGTTTCTGATGAAACGCGTCGCTGCGGACAAGGCATTTCTATCTATGTGTCTCGTGTTCTGAATATACATTTTCCATAAAGAATGAAGTTGTGTGAAGAAGCTGGCAGCCTATCCTGTTTCGTATTCTTTACTGCTTGGACTTGCAGCTAGCCAAGGCTCCACACATGCTTTCAGCAGACTGAAGAAGGATTGTTGCATTCACGTGAGATGCTTGCTTTTGTATTTGGAAGTAACAGCTCCCTCACCATCTCCGTGTTTATAGATAACCTGGGTTCTTTTATTGCCTTACTAGCACAGGGAAGGTAAGTTAATGTAATGTGACATCAGAATCCCTCTCCTCTCCAGTGACATCGTCTGTTATTACCATAGATAAGAATGATGTAATGTGACATCATCAGAATCTCTCCCCTCTCCAGTGACATCATCAGAATCTCTCCCCTCTCCAGTGACATCATCTGTTATTACCATAGATAAGAATGATGTGATGTGACATCCTCAGAATCCCTCTCCTCTCCAGTGACATCATCTGTTATTACCATAGATAAGAATGATGTGATGTGACATCCTCAGAATCCCTCTCCTCTCCAGTGACATCATCTGTTATTACCATAGATAAGAATGATGTAATGTGACATCCTCAGAATCTCTCCCCTCTCCAGTGACATCATCAGAATCTCTTCCCTCTCCAGTGACATCATCTGTTATTACCATAGATAAGAATGATGTAATGTGACATCATCAGAATCCCTCTCCTCTCCAGTGACATCATCTGTTATTACGATAGATAAGAATGATGTAATGTGACATCATCAGAATCTCTCACCTCTCCAGTAAGCTGAAAGAGTATCTCTAGGGTGAGATTTAATACACTCTCCGCAGTCTTCTTTCTGTCCTTCTCCATCTTTGAACAGCGGTGGATTCTATATTGCTTAGACCTAAATGAAAAGAGGATGAAAAGGTAAGAAACAAAAGCACAAATCCCATGTAAAACAATGAAATTACTGGACAGAATAAAAGGGAAAGCATTTGAGGATATAGTAATAGAGATGAGCGAACGTACTCGGTAAGGGCGATTTCGCAATCGAGCACCGCGATTTTCGAGTACTTCACTACTCGGGTGAAAAGTACTCGGGTGCGCTGTGGGTGAGCGGGGGGTTGCAGCGGGGAATGGGGGGGAGAGAGAGGGCTCCCCCCTGTTCCCCGCTGCTACCCCCCACTCCCCTCTGCAACCCCCTGCCCCACAGCGCCCCCGAGTACTTTTCACCCGAGTTGCGAAGTACTCGAAAATCGCGGTGCTCGATTGCGAAATCGCCCTTACCGAGTACGTTCGCTCATCTCTATATAGTAACTAGAGATGAGCGAGCATGCTCGTCCGAGCTGGATGCTCGATCGAGTATTAGGCTACTTGAGATGCTCGATAGTCGAGGCGAGCACTATACGGTACTCAAGTCAAGTTTATTTCCCCTCCCGGCATGTTTGGTACCATTTTTTAGCTACTAATCATGCAGGGAAGGCATTACCACTTCCTACTGTGACGTGCCACCCCTGTGCAGGTCTACAGCAGTGAGTGGCTGGCGGGATCAGGTGACCACTGAGTACTTAAACTGGTCCCGCCCGCGGCTCACCTCAGACGCATGCTGGCAGACGTTAGGGAAAGTGCTGCTGCTGAGATAGGGAAAGTGTTAGAGTAGGATCCTGTCTTCAAAAGCCCAACAGTCCTTCTTAGGGCTACTCCTGATTGTGTGTATTACTTTTATGGCTGACTGGGAGCAGTAGTGCACCAATTTTTTTTTCAAGCATCTAGGCCTGTGCAGAATATTTCACATCTACCATTCTCTGTGTGGGATGAATTAGCCATAGTTTTCATCACTAAACAGCCGGTTAATTGTTGGCTGGGCTAGTGCAGAGTATCTCACATCTGTCAATCGCTGTGTGTGGTGAAGTAGCCTAAATTCTCCACTCTAAGCAGTCCGTTGATTTTTCCTGGGGCACTGCTGAGTATCTCACATCCGCCAATCGCTGTGTGTGGTACACTAGCCTAAATTCTCCATGCTAAACAGTGGGTTACGTTTTCCTGGGGCTCTGCAGAGCATCTCACATCCACCAAACTCTATGTGTGGTGAACTAGCCTAAATTCGCCATGCTAAGCAGTCTGTTAATTTTTCCTGGGGCGCTGCAGAATATCTCACATATGCCAATCGCTGTGTGTGGTAAACTAGCCTAAAATCTCCTCACTAAACAGTTTGTTACCTTTTTCTGCCACTGTGCACAGCATCTCACATCTAGCATTGTCTGTGTGCGGTGAAGTAGCCACAGTTATCAGCACTATCCACTGGGTTAATTGTTTCTGCCACTCCATACAGCCTCTCATCTACAAGTCTCTGTGAGCGGTAAATTACCGATAGGTATCAACCATTTATCCAACACCAGTACAGTCCAGTACAGACCAGTACAACCTCCATACAGTCCACTCCTACCGGCCTACGGACTGCACCTCTGAATCTTCAGGCTGCTCCTCCTTCCTTCCAGCCTGGTCACTCCAGGAAAATGAGAGATTCTTTACAGGCAGACTCTTAGAAACTGTTCTGGGGTCCCTGCCCTGAGTCAGAAAAAACGGTTCCTCACCCACCTGAGGAGTTTGTTGTGACTGATGCCCAACATTTGGAAATGACCCGGAGTCTGGGTGATGAGGCTGGGGACTTCCGGCAACTGTCTCAGGAGCTTTTTGTGGATGAAGATAATGAGACACAGTTGTCTGTCAGTGAGGTTGATGAAAAGGCAGTAAGTCCGATGGAGGAGCGGACAGAGGTTTGGAGGAAGAGCTGCTGGACGATGAGGTGACTGACCCAATCTGGCTTGCTAAGCTTACTGAAGACAGGGCTTCAGAGGGGGAGGTAAGTGCAGCAGCAGGACAGGTTGGAAGAGGCAGGGAGAGAGGCAGGGCCAGAGCCAATAATCCCCCAACTTTTTCACACAGCACCCCCTCATGGCAAGCCTCTGTGCAGAGGGCTAGATGTTCAAAGGTGTGGATGCTTTTCAGTGGGAGCACGGATGACTGACGAACAGTGGTGTGCAGCCTGTAGCGCACCAAGATCAGCCAGGGAGCCACTACCAGCCTCACTATCACCAGCATGCGCAGGCATATGAGACTCGTATGGCGCAGTGTGTATTCTTTCGCCTATGACCTGAAGGTTGCAAGTTCGATCCCCGCATGATCCAGGTAGCCGGCTCAAGGGTGACTCAGCCTTTCATCCTTCCGAGGTTGGTAAAATGAGAACTGAGCTTGGTGGGGGGTAATAAATAATAATTACCTGAAAGCGCTGCGGAATAAGTTGGTGCTATACAAATACCAAGATTTATTTTTTATATGATGGCCAAACACCCCACCAGGTTGGACGAAGGCCATTCACCGCCTCCGGGTCATACCACTGCTACTTCCCCTGAGCCACAACCTGGCACACAGATCCAATCCCCCTCCCAGGACGCAGGCACGAGCACCTCCAAGCCTGCACCCATACCCTCACCTCCACGGTCCCCCACTCTCTCCAGCAATGTCTCCCAGCGCAGCGTTCAGCTATCGCTAACACAAGCGTTGGAGCGAAAGCAGAAATACACCGCCACACGTCCACATGCACAATCTTTAAATGTGCACATTGCCAAATTAATCAGCCTGAAGATGCTGCCATACAGGCTAGTGGAAACGGAGGTTTTCCACAGCATGATGGTGATGGCGGTTTCTCGGTACTCGGTCCCCAGTCGCCACTATTTTTCCCGGTGTGCCGTCCCTGCAGACTGCAACATCGCTTCCAGCTGCCAGAGCACTGACTGCTGTGCGACATGTCCACGTACTGGAATCCTACACTGCACATGTTGGCCAGGCTTTACGAGCAGCGTAGAGCAATTGTAGAATACCAGCTGCAACATGGCCGGTGGAGTGGTAGTCAGCCTCCGCAGTTCTTCATAGAGGAGTGGGCATGGATGGCAGACATCTGTCAGGTCCTCAGCAACTTTGAGGAGTCTACAGAAATGGTGAGCGGCGTTAGCGTTACCATCCCGCTGCTTTGCCTGCTGAGAAGTTCGCTGCAAAGCATAAAGGCCAACACTTTGCGCTTAGAACAGGAAATGGGGGATGACAGTATGTCGCTTGATAGCCAGACCACCATCACGTCTGTATCTCAGCACCTTTTGGTGGAGGGGGAGGAGAAGCAGGAGAAGGGGAAAGAGACTGCTGGCCACACTGCAGAGGGTACCCATGCTGCTTCCCTCTCATCTGTTCAGCGTGTATGGGCTGAAGAGGAGGAGAAGGATCCTGAAAGTCATCCTCCTAGTGAGGACAGTGATGTGTTGCGTACTGGTACCCTGGCACACATGGCTGATTACATGTTAGGCTGTCTTTCACGTGACCCTCACGTTAGACGCATTCTGGCCAACACGGATTACTGGGTGTACACTCTTCTCGATCCACTGTATAAGGAGAACCTTTCTACTCTCAATCCCAAAGAGGAAAGGGGTACGAGAGTGATGCAATACCACAGGGCCCTGGTGGAAAAAGTGATGCTAAAGTTCCCATCTGACAGCGCTACCGGTAGGAGACGTAGTTCAGAGGGCCAAGTAGCAGGGGAGATGCAGGGATCAGGCAGCATGTCCAGCGCAGGCAGGGGAACACTCTCCAAGGCCTTTACCAGTTTTATGGCTCCCCAGCCAGACTGTGTCACCATTCCCCAATCAATGCTGAGTCGGAGGGAGCACTGTAAAAAGATGGTGAGGGAGTACATTCCGATCGTACCACCATCTTCCGTGATCCCTCTGCTGCATACAACTATTGGGTGTCAAAGCTGCACACGTGGCATGAACTTGCGCTATACACCCTGGAGGTGCTGGCCTGCCCTGCCGCTAGCGTCTTAGCAGAGAGGGTGTTTAGTGCTGCTTTGGGGGATCATCACGGATAAGCGTACTCGCCTGTCAACTGACATCGCCGACATGCTCACACTCATTAAGATGAACAAATGCTGGATTTCCCCAGACTTCCCTTCTGCACCAGTGGAAAGCAGCGGATTATAAAGACTATTTTAGCTGCAACAGGAGAAATATGCATCCTCTCTCTAACCCCAAAATGGGAGAAGTAACTTTGTCTATCCCTCTTGGATCTTACTCCTCCTCCTCCTCCTCCTCCTCCTAAAACAGCATGTCATCACACTGAACTGCCAATTTTTTTGTGGGCCAAAAGGCTGTTAAAACTCATTTTTTCATAGAGCTGCCTCCAGGGTCAGTTATAAATTAAGCAACAACGACCTCTATCTTAAAAAAAATGTTTATGGGTTTCACCTGCCCTGGGGGTAAACCAATTTTTCAGGGGTACACTTGTACTCTTGGTACACCAATTTCTCAGGACTTTGCCTATATTCTTGCTAAACAAATTTTTCAGGTGTTCGTTTATACTATTGCTACAGAAAGGTTTAAGGGGTTCGCCTATACACTTGCCACAGCAATGTTTCAGGGGTCCGCCTATACTCTTGCTACAGAAAGGTTTAAGGGGTTCGCCTATACACTTGCCACAGCAATGTTTCAGGGGTCCGCCTATACTCTTGCTACAGAAAGGTTTCAGGGGTCCGCCTATATACTTGCTACAGAAAGGTTTCAGGGGTCCGCCTATACACTTGCTACAGAAAGGTTTCAGGGGTCCGCCTATACACTTGCTACAGAAAGGTTCGAGGGGTATGCCTATACTGTTGCTAAAGAAAGGTTTCAGGGGTCCACTTATACACTTGCTACAGAAAGGTTTCAGGGGTCCACTTATACACTTGCTACAGAAAGGTTTGAGGGGTTCGCCTATACTCTTGCTACAGAAAGGTTTCAGGGGTCCACTTATACACTTGCTACAGAAAGGTTTCAGGGGTCCACTTATACACTTGCTACAGAAAGGTTTCAGGGGTCTGTCTATACACTTCCTACAGAAAGGTTTTAGGGGTCCGCCTATACACTTTCTACAGAAAGGTTTCAGAGGTCCGCCTATACACTTTCTACAGAAAGGTTTCAGAGGTTCGCCTATACACTTTCTACAGAAAGGTTTCTGGGGTCTGCCTATACACTTGCCACAGAAATGTTTCATGGGTTTGCCTATACACTTGCTACAGAAAGGTTTGAGGGGTTCACCTATAATCTTGCTACAGAAATGTTTCACAGGGTCCGCCTATACACTTGCTACAGAAAGGTTTGAGGAGTTCGCCTATAGTCTTGCTACAGAAAGGCTTCAGGGGTCCACTTATACACTTGCTACAGAAAGGTTTGAGGGGTTTGCCTATAGTCTTGCTACAGAAATGTTTCAGAGGTCCGTCTATACACTTGCTACAGAAAGGTTTGAGGGGTTCTCCTATAGTCTTGCAATAGAAATGTTTCACTGAGTCCGCCTATAGTCTTGCTACTGAAAGGTTTGACGGGTTTGCCTATAGTCTTGCTACTGAAATGTTTCAGGGGTTCACCCATACTGTGGGTGCACAAAGGCTTTCCCATTGCAGTGTTCAGCTATCTGACACATACATAGAATGAATTGTGTGGATACACACGGGTTTCCCATAGCTATGTAATTCATGGCACATTGGGTCACACAAGGTGGAGGCTGGGTCCGAACCTAACCCTGGGCCCGCTCAAGTACTTCCCACACAGAGGATTGGGGGGTCCTACCTTGGTCACGGTTTCTTGGGCTTATTATGCCACCAGCTTCTTGGGGTCTGGGGAACAGTGCTGATCGGCATTATCTCTCGTTTTACCACAGTTATCCGAGATACTGGTTTGGAGCGTTCACAGTAAGCGTAACTGATTTAATGAGACTTTCACAGGGTCACTGTATACCTGTGGTGGCTGTTAGGGCGACACCTCCTGCTTCAAACCAATCTTTGGTGTTAGTATGCGCTGCTGCATTGCAGAGATGTGTAGAAGTGCTGGCACCAGAGTCCTCTTTATGCACACGTTTGCGGCTCCTGACAATTTTGTGACTGAGGTGGCACGGATTTGGAATTATTATTGTGCATCAATTTATCATCAATTCTCATCAGCATTGTGGGCTATCGCCCACACTTTCAAGAAGGGTTGCTGCCTGGCCCTGTCAACCCTCTGCAGTGTGTGCCTCTGGTTCCTCCTCATCCAAGATGCACTTATAAATAGACATGAGGCTGTTGTGGCTATCAAGCGAGCGTGTGGCATGAGGGCAGCTGAAGGCTGCGCAGGAAAAATTTTGGGTGCGCCGTGGATGCAGTCTCATCCGGGGGATTGGACAGCAATGCCAGAATGTAACACAGAAGAAGAGGCAGTGGTGTCACCCCCAGGCGGTGATTGGCCTTGGTTGCAGCTAGTGTGTCGCTTAGCTAAGATGTGCCAGCGCGTGTGCTTTGCTGCTTATGGTCTGTCCCAAGTAAATTGTTAGGGGGGTGACCGCCAGGCTCTTGCCCCCAATCTGGCTTAATTGTGGGACCTGGGAGCCTTAGATGTTTTCAGGTGTTTCACACAATCTCCCCTATGCGGAGCATCAGTCATAATACTCGGAACTTAGCCCTGCCCCCGGACTGCCTCTCCCCATTGCAAATAGTGCAGAGGGGTGGAGAGGAGGCAGAGAGGGGGCGGGAGCACAGTTCCTGCTCCTGGCTCTTCCATCCTCCCCCCCCCCTGCACACGAGGACAACGTATATCGGCTCGGCGTGAAAACCGAGCCGATATACGTTCGTCTGAATGCAGCCTAAATCACATAGCTGCTGAGTGAGAAAAAAAGGAGGGGGTTTCTGGCTCATTTCAATGTTGCAGTTAGAAAAACATAACAGGGTTAGAAGATGGAAACCAAGGAGCAGTTTGGAGGGAGGCTGTGAGCAGTATGGAGTGGGAATAGAGGGAGCGAGAAGCAGGGGGAGGAATGGCCCCAGCTAGGCTTCCTTCTCCTCTGTCCTGTTGTAATTAGAGACGTGTTATGTAAACTTTCAAGACACCCTGTATACAGTTAATGACACTCAGCTCATGTCTTCAACCCTTGCATCTGTTCAAGCCAGCCTTCCAGCTCCGCTTCAATAAAGCAGCCACAGCATTGTCAAGCTGTACAGATCACAGATTTCCCAGAGGGTCCTATTTTGTGAGTACTGGAGATTGTTAGGTCGTGTCAGGTTGGCAAATTACAGTTAGTTGGATGATAGGGTTTGTTGTTGTGAGTCAGTCATATTCAGTCTCTCTAGCTAGCCTCCCCTTATCTCATGTGCCTCCTCAAAGTTTGCTTATCTGTGCATAAAGTGTTAAACTGTTTATATGCAAGTTACATATGCAATTCTGGTGCTTAATATTAATAGATACAGCCACGTGCCTGAAAGTAAATGGTGTGCCTGTCGTTTATTTACACATGTGTGTTAGTCTTATTTCGGTATAAAGCGTTTTTTATTGAGGCATCTATTGGGGCGTGGCTAGGGGTGCAGCTAAGGGGACAGGTCCCGTTGCCCCGCTCCTTCCTCCCACGCTCTGGGGAATCCCTGTAACCCCACCCCCTCTCTCTCCCTGCTATAGAGAATTCCCTTGGGGAGAGAGGTGTCCCCTACTGCCTCAGCTATTGGGGAATTGTCTAGTAGTCCCTCCATCCCTGCAGGACTGACAGAAGTTAACAGCAGGAAATTTAAAAGGTTCTTCTGCCCAGAAGCACCTTTTAAATGCCCTTCTGTAATCAGCGAGGAATCTATTCCCAGCACAGGAGATTCCACTAACTTCTGCTCCCATAGGAGTCAATGGAAACTCCTGCCGGCACATCTCAGGTAGTTTAGTTCTGCGCTGTTTTGCCCGGCAAATTCCTCACATATGAACGCTTCTATAATAACCCATTGGTACTTTTAGAAGTGTTGATTTGCCAGGCACCTCACCCCCCCCCCCCCTCCGCCTGCGGCCGAGGGTGGAAAATAAAACTGACAAAACTAAAATAATGTGTTTGCACAAGTGTTCACACCCTCTTATATTTGTGGTTGTGTTCAGAATTAGCCAATCACATGTGACCTCCTGTTAGACAGCAGTCAGCACCCCGCTGCCATTATATACAGGGATTCTGGGTTCCCCCATATAAAGTTCGGCTCTTCTAGGAGGATTTTCCTGACATTTTCTGAGTTGGTCCATAAAGATCTTACAGAACATCAAAGGGGTCTGCTTGTTGGAAGGTGTCATCAGGAGGAGGAGGCGAAACATCTCTGAGACATGACATATGCTATAGGGCACAGTGGAGACCGTCAGCAAGAAGGGGATTAATAACCTAGCAATGACATCACCAAGAATGGGACGTTCCTCAGAAACTGGTGAAAAGCCCATCGGGGAATTGTTCCAGGAGGCCAAGAGGCCAACAGCAACAGTAGTTTCTGGTGAGTCACAACTATCTCCCGTGTTCTTCATATGTCGGGGCTGTGGGGGAGGGGACAAGACTTTACTAACAGAGATCATACAAGCCGGCCATGTTTTGCCAGAACCTCCATCACAAAAGCAGAAGTCTGTGGAGAACGTGTTCTGTCTGAGGAGACCGAAGGGGACCTTGTCGGACAGAATCCCAGAAGGTCGGCCTGGTGTAAAGCCAACACTGCTGGCAGCAGAAGACCCCAAAACCGCAGTGAAGATGGTGGGTGCTGCACTATGGAGGGCAGTTTATCTGGAACTGGGGCATTAGTGACGGAGAGGCAATTATCAACAGCCCCAAATATCCATCCATTCTGGCCCAAAAACTTCAGTTCTCTGCTGGAAACCTGGAGATGAAGACGAAATTCACCTTTCAGCACGACGACCCGAAGCAACAAGAGAACGTCCCACTAGAGGCTGCAGCTGAACCCCATAGCAGATCTGTGGGGGGCCTGAAGAGGGCGCTACACACCAGAGCCCAGACCTGAACCCCTTAGCAGGGCTACAGGTGACCTGAAGAGGGCGCTACACACCAGAGCCCAGACCTGAACCCCATAGCAGGGCTACAGGTGACCTGAAGAGGGCGCTACACACCAGAGCCCAGACCTGAACCCCATAGCAGGGCTACAGGTGACCTGAAGAGGGCGCTACACACCAGAGCCCAGACCTGAACCCCATAGCAGGGCTACAGGTGACCTGAAGAGGGCGCTACACACCAGAGCCCGGACCTGAACCCCAGAGCAGATCCACGGGGGGACCTGAAGAGGGCGCTACTTACCAGAGCCCGGACCTGAACCCCATAGCAGATCTGCGGGGTCCTGAAGAGGGCGCTACACACCAGATGCTCTCACAAGCAAGAGTGCGCCAAGATCTACAAGTGAGGATGTGCCAAGCTGTAAGTCACCAACCCAAAAAGCCTGAATGCCATCATAAGGTCACAGGCGACATCAACAGAGGATTACTTATAGAGTGTGCTTATTAATACATTATTCCAGTACTCACCTCCCTGCAGTCCTGATGGGGGTTATACTCCTCAACACACACACATCGCCAGCGATTTAGAGGACACACAGACCTGCAGAACCACACAGCAGCAGGGAGCTTGCAGGACCTGTGATGATGTCACTGTCGTGTGATCACATGGGTGGGAGGAGTCAGGGATCACATGACCAGAGGAGATCAGTGAATGTAGAACTCTACTGTGTGGGGTGGTAGAGCTGTGTGTGTGATGTGTGGGGGTCAGGATGGATGGAGTAGAGCTGTGTGTGTGATGTGTGGGGGTCAGGATGAATGGAGTAGAGCTGTGTGTGTGTAATGTGTGGGGTCAGGATGGATGGAGTAGAGCTGTGTGTGATGTGTGGGGGTCAGGATGGATGGAGTAGAGCTGTGTGTGTGATGTGTGGGGGTCAGGATGGATGGGGTAGAGCTGTGTGTGATGTGTGGGGGTCAGGATGGATGGAGTAGAGCTGTGTGTGATGTGTGGGGGTCAGGATGGATGGAGTAGAGCTGTGTGTGTGATGTGTGAGGGTCAGGGTGGATGGAGTAGAGCTGTGTGTGTGATGTGTGGGGGTCAGGATGGATGGGGTAGAGCTGTGTGTGATGTGTGGGGGTCAGGATGGATGGAGTAGAGCTGTGTGTGATGTGTGGGGGTCAGGATGGATAAAGTAGAGCTGTGTGTGTGATGTGTGAGGGTCAGGATGGATGGGGTAGAGCTGTGTGTGTGATGTGTGAGGATCAGGATGGATGGGGTAGAGCTGTGTGTGATGTGAACAGGATGTAGTAGAGCTGTGTGTGTGATGTGTGGGGGTCAGGATGGATGGAGTAGAGCTGTGTGTGTGATGTGTGGGGGTCAGGATGGATGGAGTAGAGCTGTGTGTGTGATGTGTGGGGGGTCAGGATGGATGGAGTAGAGCTGTGTGTGATGTGTGGGGGTCAGGATGGATGGAGTAGAGCTGTGTGTGTGATGTGTGGGGGTCAGGATGGATGGAGTAGAGCTGTGTGTGTGATGTGTGGAGGTCAGGATGGATGGAGTAGAGCTGTGTGTGTGTGATGTGTGGAGGTCAGGATGGATGGAGTAGAGCTGTGTGTGTGTGATGTGTGGGGGTCAGGATGGATGGAGCAGAGCTGTGTGTGTGATGTGTGGGGGTCAGGATGGATGGAGTAGAGCTGTGTGTGTGATGTGTGGGGGGATCAGGATGGATGGAGTAGAGCTGTGTGTGTGATGTGTGGGGGTCAGGATGGATGGAGTAGAGCTGTGTGTGTGATGTGTGGGGATCAGGATGGATGGAGTAGAGCTGTGTGTGATGTGTGGGGATCAGGATGGATGGAGTAGAGCTGTTGTATAGATAGTTGTATAAAGTGATTTCTTATATCATTAACTTTGGATAAAACTAATGTGAACTGTGATTGACCTGAGCCTGTAAAACTCGTTTAGGTAGGCTCCAATGTGTAACCTGTAAACTAATGGAACTTTGTAATCAACTGACAATGAGCCATCAATATTGAATGGTCTTGTGACCTTTGACTCGTAGATGCCTGAGGGATTGGCCACCCACAGGTGTGTAGGACTCAAAGTTCTCAATAGCTGCACGTACACATTTTTCTGTGTATATAAGCTGGGGCAGAACGAAGATGATCAGAGCAAACTGGACCTGCATTAGGGACGCCTTATGCAGTGATGAATCCCCAGGAGAAACTCTGATCCACTTCGCTGGTGCTCTCCCAGCTGAGGGTAAATTGGACAGATGATGCAAAAAGACTCCTAGGTGAGGAAACTCTGTTCAGTAGTGGGTATCCAGCTGAACAGATGTAGTTTATGTGTTGTAAGTATATTCATGTGTAATGTTAATGTGTTCATGTATTTTACTTGGTGATACCAGTATTTAACCTTTGCCTAAGAAATAGTGTAAAAGTATGCAATATCACCTATTTTATGTAAATTAGTTTAATTATATAATTTTGTTCATTTATTATCTTATCAAATAAATTGTGTTGTATCAACCCAATTGTCCTTCTTTAAAGCCGTATCCGAACTTGTTGCTTCTTGAGTTGGCAATACATAATTTGGCGCTGTGAACAGGATACGCAGAAGGTTCAAGGGTTGATTTGTTGATAAATTCTGATAATCTGACATTTTAAGAACTTCGTCCAGTTATCGAGAAAATAGTGTGATATTGCATAAAACATGTCTAGTTTTAAGGAAAGTGTTGTTTTGAATGAACCTGTTGAGATTCCAGGTTGGGAGCAGGCTCCCTACAATATTCTGGCTACTGAGTGGTCACAATGTGTGGGTTTAGGTGAATCGTGGGAAGAATGTTTGAAGGATGCTGCACCAGTGAGTGTGATGGCATGTTTGCAAAAAGTGAAATTGAGGAACGAAAAAGATTTTTTGAATGTGTGTAGATGTAGTTGTGTTAAGGACCGTTACACATGACCGGTCACATTAACCTTTCAAGCCTTGGGTTCCAAATTAGTTCATACCTGGATGCATCAGAGAGGCCAAAAACTATGATGTATAGTAATTAGCTCTCACAGATATGTCGAGATGAGCCGCGGCAAGTATATACAGCCCACTCTGCTTAAGGCGCGTACACACTGAAAAGTTTATTGACTGACTATAGTTCTAATACAGAAAATGAATACGTCATTAGTCACGGGGGTTAATCTCATTGGGTTAGAAAAAACATTGGAATCATGCACTGTTTAGTGAGAATATATTTATGTTCTCAAGCTTCAGCGTTATCTCGTCCTCCCTGGTCCTCCCTTTGTTATTCAGCTCGCTGTAGTACAGTCAGTTCCCTTGTCCAAGTTTTTCTGAAAGTGTGGGAGGACTTTTTCCTGATAAGAACTGTTGTCCAGACTTGGTTCTCATGAAAAAGAACAGAGAGAGACACATCATTACGCATTGCACCGAATCTCCTGCTGTAAAGTTATTTCTGCTTGAATAATTGTTTCACTACACACAAGCTTATTTACATCTTATAATGCTCCATTTTGTATCTAGCGACCATTTTGAGACAGATTCTTCCATTTTATGAGCCTGTACTTTCTCAATTCCCCCTAGAAACTGTCTCAAAATAAACGATACTTTATAACTTCTACTGGGCGGGGTAAGGTTTGCTTTCCCTATCTCTAGCTTATGATCTATGCCCTACCTATCATTGTTGGTCAGCTGTCCAAGGGCTAATCCCTTCCCCGACAACTAATCCTAACTAACTAAACGCGAAGACCTGATGGACACAGAAGGGATCTACAACATACATACTACTCTATTCTAATGGCTGGGAGACTAGAGTGGTCACCCCTGTTTCTGCTGAGACAGATCCATAAGGGGACAAATCGCTCTGTTGTATTATAGGCATATAGCCATCGCCTGGGGTCTCTATATCTACGTATACGGGGGCGATAGGTACTATCTGATCTGTAAGCTTAGCACAAGAGCGTCTCATGCAGGGCACAATACAGACAGAAAGTAGCGGGAGTATGATAAGAGTAACCAGAATCCCTATTCCTATCTGCATTAAGAATTGTTTCCATTGTCCGGTCCATACAAACCACTCATCCCAGGAGTTAGTTATCCCAGAATTACGCTTCAGCTCTTCTGACAATGTGGCCAATTTCTTTATTGCGATAGTCACTTTACCTGTAGGGCCCTGTGTTATCTGGAATATATGTACAGCAAGTTTTCACCAATCATTTTACAAACACCACCTTTCTCGGCTAGCATCATATCCAGAGCCACTCGGTTCCGGAAAGCCATGGTGGCCGTGGGGCCCAACTGATCAGCAAGCCCCTAAAGTGCATCTCTTGTATAGCTCACAAACCTTTGTTAGTTGTAATATATATACAAACATTCTTATTGATGGTTACTATTCCAAACAGGGACTCAAATCCGGCTTTAACTTGATCCCTGGCTTTAAACTCATCTGGCACCCCCCCTTGGCAATCTGATTGCATCTCTATATATATACACATGTGGATCAAACCTGCCACCTGGTTTCAGATTGTGACGCTCGTCTGTAGGACCTGAGAGAGAAACAGAGACCACAGAATGCGTTATTGACAATTCCTTGGAGAGACCTATGACAACATTAACAAGAGAATAATTTCCCAAACTTGGCTACTGTGGCATGTATCCTCCTGGAAAAAAGAAAAACTAATGAAAGACACTCAATTCAAAATTTACCCGTTTCCTTCATTGCCCATGGATCTACTTTCCCACTACTCCGTGGACGGTAGGGTGTGTGAAAAGCCTGGAATATACCCAAAGCAGACATGATTTGTTGCATTATTTCACCTGTGAAGTGTGTACCTTTGTTTGACTCAATCACTTCCGGTACCCTGTATCTGCGGATTACCTCATTCATGAGCTTCTGTGCAGTTACCTGCTTATTTACTTTGGTAACAGGGTAGGTCTCCAACCTGAAAAGAAATCAACAACAAGCACATATTCATGCTTCCCAACAAGTGGGGGCTGAATGTAGCCAATTTGCAATCTCTGAAATGGGTAGAGTGGTCTAGGCAAGTGTTATGTGGCAAATTTACTTCTGCCCTGTTGCTGACGGCAAAGATCATGCAAAATTGGACAAGTGATGATGCAGCAACTACAGGAAACCCAGGAGCCACCCGTCCTTGTTCAAGCGTCGACATCATTGCTGCTTTGAACAGGGTGCTGGATGAGGCAAGCATCGCCACCATGCTGAAGGAGGTGCTAGAAGGTCTGGAGTACCTGCATAAGAACGGCCAGATCTACAGGGATGTTAAGGCTGGAAACATCCCCCTGGGTGAAGACGGCTCCGTGCAGATCGCAGATTTCGGCGTCAGTGCGTTTCTAGCCACAGGAGGCAACATTATCAGGAATAAAGTCAGAAAGACCCTTGTGGGCACGTCATGCCGGACGGCACCGGAAGCGACGGAGCAGGCCAGAGGACACGACCTCAAGGCGGACTTCTGGACCCCCGGTAGATGTGTCTTTCCGTGCATTCGCTGGGCCATCATGGGGCACAGGGACCGTGGTGGGCAAGTTCTGTTGACTGTTCGCCATTCACCGTCCCATTTCTGCTGCTCCCCTATTTAGTCCATTTGTCTTTTTCTTCATTGCTGGCTTGTAACTGTAAAGTCTTTAGCATATCAAAGTAATTCAAAGTCCAAGTTCATATCAAAGTAATCAAAGTCCAAGGTTTATATCAAAGTCCAAAATTATTGTTAAATTCTTCTTTTCTTCTTTTCTTCTTTTCTTCCACGGCTTAAGGGCCGCTGCCTTTGCTGTGTGATCTGTGATGGCGTTGCCACTTGTTTCTCTGCTGTAGGAATTGGTGTGAGCTTTCCACTTTGTCACCGCTGCACCATTCTTAATTGGCTGTCCTGCTGAGGTAACAAGCTGTCTGGCCTTCCATGTTAGGCCGTAGTCATGAGCTATGCCAAATGCATACCGGGAGTCAGTGTAAATGTTTGCCGTCTTACCTTCTACCACTCCACACACCTCAGCGAGGGCCTGTTACTCCGCTTCCTGTCCTGGGACATGCGGAGACATTCTGCTTTTAGGACATCTTGTTGCGTGATCACTGCGTATCCAGCGTGGAGTCGTCAATTACCCTGGTACCATCTACAAAAACAACTCAGAATATACATTATTAACAAGGGCTTTCAGTTAACATTTATTATGGCCACCTGTTCTGGCAACATGATGGCTTCCATTAGTAAACTTACAGCTTTTCTATTCTTGATGGAGGAAACACAAAAGGCTTAGTGACACATTGAGGTAACTATTTGGGTCAGGAGTACATAAAAAAAAATAAATCATCAACATATTACAAGAGGGTGGTGCCCTCGGGAATTGGCCAGGCGTCTAATATCAGCTTCATGCATCTGGTAAACTGGTTTTGGGCTATTCTGTGCCCCTTATGGCAGCACTGTCCAACAGTACTGCTTTCCTCTGAAAATGAATGCAAACAAATGCTGACAGTCTGGCTGGCCCTTTAAACTCTTTCTGTTAATGGGGAACAAAAGGGGTATTGGCTGGGAAGACACATTTCTTAAGGGCTTTAAGTTAACATAAAGAAGAGACAGTGTCTGCAATTGCATCTTCCTGGACATGTGCCAGGGGGTACTGACGGACCAAAGGGGCTAAGAGCTTGGTCCTCTGCGTACGTAAGAGTGAGGACGGGTAGAGGTGTCGCTTGGTCTGCTGCCATCCGACATAGGGTCGGGTGACTTTTCAGACCCGGGGTGTATACGAGCCTCACCAGACAGGTGAAGTTTGATACCACCTCCCAAGGGTCCCATCACGCAATTCTCAATATGCTTTCAGGACCTTCCAGCATAAGGAAGCGCGTGAGGTATCGTGACCCTTTAAACATTACCTCAAGCGGTTCAGTTTCCGCCAGCTGAATTGGCACTTCTGAACCCCTTGCACCGATTACCGCTAGACAATCAGGCTGGTATTCTATTTCAAATGGATCAGAACCTTATTGTAAAAAGGAAAAAGAAAAAAGAAAAAAATTAAAAATTTAAAAATAGCTGACCTGCAACTGCAACACCTAGATCACCTATATCTTCTCCCCCCCCCTTTGAACTAGGGTACTTAACTGGGAGAGTAACCGAGTTCAAGGTAGTAGCTGGATTTGACGGGCCAGAAATAAGTGCTTGGGTTGCACTTGCGTGTATACACTCCGGATATCATGGGGAGGGGGTTAGTTCAATACCAACTCCGAAGATTTGTTAACCATTGCCTGTACTGCTGCCACCGCACAAACACACGAGGGAGCTGCTTCAGAGGTGAGAGAGAAAAGAATAATTGAAAGACAGTCATCGAGTGGTTGCATAAGTAGGGAAACCGAGTGCATTCATGGTCGGCAGTATGAAACAAGGCCCAGAAAGGTGCGGGGTTTGGCAACGCATATAGGTACAGGTATGGCCGGGACAGCAGCCTTTTGTTCCTATGTCAGATGTCCAGTTCCTTGGCCTAAACAGTGACCCAGGAGAGTTTGTCTTTAGAGGCTTTACAGACATTTTCTGCAAGAAAAATTAACAGTGAAATTGTGGCCTGTTGGCAGGCTTCCAGATTATCAGCACACAGCACCTTCATGCGGTAGGTGGCTGACTGACCCTTCAGCGTCTTTTCTGGACTGGAAAAAGAGGGGTGTTTGTTGGAGCAGTTAGTTTACAAAACTCTTCTGAACCGGCACCGTAAGATATCAGTGCCAATAATAAAGACATGAATATTCTACAAACACCTATCCACATTGAAAATTTTACAGTCTGCATATGCAGAAAGGGGGGAGAAAAACTTGTATCCCCAGTCAATATCTGCATCACACATCTTACATTTATCATAGTCTGAACACGGGTCATTAACTCTCATCCATCCATGCGGTCAAGTCTGTCTCTCTCTCATTCAAATGTTAGTAAGAGTTCACACAGGACGTAACGCGTATGATGCAACTGTCCTCATCTTGCAAACAAATGCATTCAATCACTACCACCTCTCCTGTCTGTAATACCAGAGAAGTATACCAGATTCCACAGCACTAATATTCCCCATAAAAGGAACACACATTTAGCAATTATGCACACGTCCGACCAGTCACAGAACTGACATTTACACAAAGAACAGCAAAAACTGGATTCATTTTGAGTTCTATTCTAGTCAAGCAAACTTAATTAATTGTCCAGTGTTCTCCGCTCTAACTCTCAAGGCCTAAGACTAGATCGAAGAGAAAAACAAAGGGAAGGGGGGAGATTGGAGACCTGCTCCGGCCTAGCTGCGGCTTCTAATAGATCAAGCATTAACCCTCTATGTACTCCTATATATTTATATATCTATATATATTATCACATATTGACCCTCTCCTTCGTTCTGTAAGCTTTCCTACTGCCGTCTGCGATCCTAGCACCTATAGTGGCCTTTCTTCTCAGCAGTATCTGACTTATGAGGAATGGACAACACGTACAGCAATGACACAATGTTATGACATTAAAACATACAGGACAGACAGCACGGTGGTTAATTGCACATAATTGTCTGCAGACTCTGCATGAACTTGCTTCATGTCATAGGGGGACACAGACTAGAGGATTCCCTTTCTCCTCCATTTTTCCCCCTTGCAAAGTGGAAAAGATTTTTCCAGCAACAACTACATTCATGGGAAATTTTAAGCACAGACCTACTTGGGATGGGGGTGCTAAACACAGACTGCAGAACAGATAATCGGGAGAAGGCTGTTTGCAGGTGGGATGAGGGGACTTGAATGTTTCTATGCAAAATTCAGAAAAGGCACTCGTCATTGCAGTGCGCAGAATTGGTATGCCAGGTAAAAACATACATAGATGGGAGGTCAGAGGCCAGCTCATTTCTGCTGCGGAGCTAAGATGACGTCTGAGCGGCAGCTGAAGGTATTGTTACAACAGATGCTAAAATGGCCGCTGGGCTGTGGCTGGCACTGAAATGGCCACCGAAGGCGTGGCCTAACTGGGCGATGGTGACGGGAGGGTCCAGGAATACTACATACTAGACACGTATCAAGATATATCGACTGGTATTGGCCCCAATAACAACACGGCCATCTAGGGGCAGGACAAAGGGAGAAAAACATCGTCCATGACACGGCCGGGGCGGTGCCCTCAGATGGTGAAGAAAGGCTGCCTTTCTTTGTCTTCAACTCAAAGCATATGAATAATCGCCATCTTGAATCTGCAACTTTCTTACTTCAACTGTACGTCACTTACTGAAACATCTTTCTCTGCAAACTTGAGCAAACGTCTATTAACTACAATTCCTTCATTATCAGCTGACACACTTTTCAAGCCTTCTCCGACAGCCCCCACCTTTGTAAAACGGCTGTCCGCTCTTTGTGCATATGAACTATTCCCTGCATTTAGACTCATAAATAACACATGTGCTGGCACCTTCTGATGGCGCCACATGTTCTGCATTTTTCAACTCCTCTCTATATACTACCAACTGGACAGGATCCAAAAGACCATCATCTACAGTCTTCTTCTTAACAATTTAAACATCGTATATCACAACGGCCTAATTATAAGTATGTATAACTGCCTGAGACCCTGGTATGCCTGTAGCCTTATGCTCAATCATGTAATGTAAGAACTCTAACGTCTGACGCCCTTTCACATAACTTCTTAACTTTTTGCCTGTTCTACATGACACCAAGTGGACAGAATCAAACAGACCACTGTCAGGTACCTTAATTTAAACATGTTCCGAAACTAAACTCTGAGCCGTCTCTCAACCGGGATCTGCAGTCCCTGAGAAGTTCGTCTCTCAACCGGGATCTGCAGTCCCTGAGAAGTTCGTCTCTCAACCGGGAGTCCGAAGCCGTATGCTCAATCACGTGATCGTACTTGTCACGTCCGATGCCGTCTGCTCAATCACTCCCTGAGAAGTATGCTCAATAAACTAAACCTCGAAGCCGTCTCTCAACCGGGATCTGCAGTCCCTGAGAAGTCCGTCTCTCAACCGGGATCTGCAGTCCCTGAGAAGTATGCACGATAATACAATTTATAACGTCCTAAAAGATTCTGTCCCCTGGTGTCATAGACCACCCAAGACCTGAGGTAAACTTCTTTACCGATGACAACTATGATGTCAAACATCAAACATCCGACTGACCTAGGAGTCTGTCAATCAACTGAGCCAAAACAGACCAACGGCAGGCATCATATGATAAATATGACACTTACCGGGCTGTGTGTGAGGTTGATCAGTCCTCTGGTTTGGCACAGCGGATATATGTTCTCCCAGTCCGATGTCGTCGTCCGATGAGTGACACAAGAGTCAATCAATCAGTAAATCCTGCCGACTACGCCAACTGTTAAGGACCGTTACACATGACCGGTCACATTAACCTTTCAAGCCTTGGGTTCCAAATTAGTTCATACCTGGATGCATCAGAGAGGCCAAAAACTATGATGTATAGTAATTAGCTCTCACAGATATGTCGAGATGAGCCGCGGCAAGTATATACAGCCCACTCTGCTTAAGGCGCGTACACACTGAAAAGTTTATTGACTGACTATAGTTCTAATACAGAAAATGAATACGTCATTAGTCACGGGGGTTAATCTCATTGGGTTAGAAAAAACATTACAATCATGCACTGTTTAGTGAGAATATATTTATGTTCTCAAGCTTCAGCGTTATCTCGTCCTCCCTGGTCCTCCCTTTGTTATTCAGCTCGCTGTAGTACAGTCAGTTCCCTTGTCCAAGTTTTTCTGAAAGTGTGGGAGGACTTTTTCCTGATAAGAACTGTTGTCCAGACTTGGTTCTCATGAAAAAGAACAGAGAGAGACACATCATTACGCATTGCACCGAATCTCCTGCTGTAAAGTTATTTCTGCTTGAATAATTGTTTCACTACACACAAGCTTATTTACATCTTATAATGCTCCATTTTGTATCTAGCGACCATTTTGAGACAGATTCTTCCATTTTATGAGCCTGTACTTTCTCAGTTGGATTTTATTAGCAGCCTATTGTTTGCAACGAGAAGAGAAAGAGCGAATGTTGTTGCAAGTCCAAGAATTAGAAAAACAGCTGTGTGAGGCAAGAAGTGCTTTGACAGTTGTGCAGTGTCAAAATAAGTTGCTTATGGACAAATATGACGGGTATCAGAATATGGCTGAGAAGGCAGCAGTACAAGTGACTCAGAACAAGTGTAAGAAAAGACAAAGAAGAGTAAATACAAGAAAAGTTGCTTTAGCCATAGCTGAAGCAGGGATTAAATGTTATCCTGATAAGTGTAATGGAGATTCTAGCAGCAGTGAAGAGGAAAGGAGAGGAGAAGAGGATGATGAGGGTTGTAATGAGCAAAGAGGAATAGATTCCTTATCTGTTGAGTCTACATCAGCTGTTAGTCATGGTAATGGTCAAATAGCTACTAAAGTTAATAATACAATAGACGATAGTTTTCAACAAGAAATAACTGACCTTATTAGTAGATTTCAGCAGAGGTCAGGAAAAAGTTTAATAGAATGGATTTTACACCCAAATGATCAGAGAGTGTCAGAGGTTAACTTGGAAGAAACAAATGCCTCTTGCATTATTGATAGATGGGGTCATGAGGGACCCAATAGATGTTTAAATCAGAAAAAGGAGGAGTCACAACAAAATCAAAATCCCAATTATAATAGAAGAACTTGGGTGACTCGACATAGAGTAAGTAGGAAAGAGATGTTTCTAAGATTATTGAAAGATGGGGTTCCATGGGAGAAAATAGATGGGATCCGTACAGAGGAGATGTGGAGAATGTATAAGCAGAGGGGATTATATGACCCTGGGGGAGAATTATAAAAGGAAAAAGTAACAGTTACAAAAACCACCTGATAGAACTCCAGATTCTCCAATATGGGAAGATATAACTGTGTAATAGCATTTCAGGAATAGTTCTAATCTTTTGTATCTTTTGTTTGATATTGTTGTCTCACTTTGTATGTTTTTATTTTCCGTTTCAAGGTAACATGTGATAAAAAGTATTCCGGTAATGATGGGCTGGCTGAGATCTTTGGTCTTGAAAAATAAATGTTTTTATCTTTTACTAATGGTATGTTTATATTTTGCAGAGCAGATGTCAAGACTGCTTGATTGGGGGAGGGAAATGCTAATAACCCTTTTGTTTGTTTGTAAGAATACAAGAGCAGTACCTTGGTAATTCATTGATATGTTATATCACCCTACAATACATAGTGTTAGCTGTGCTTTAAAAACAAAAAAAAACAAAAACATAGTTGCCTAAATTCAGACAAGGTTTTTGTATTTTCATTTTTTTGGAGTGCCCAGTGCATATTGAGTTCAGAAGAACTCATATGTTGCAAAGACAGGCAGTGTCTGTCTTATGCATATTATCTGCAGGAATAACCTTGCTCAATGTCTAATGTTTGTCTGTGTTCAATACATGGTAAATGTTCGTCTATATGTTAATTGTTTATAGGCAATGCTTGTTTGTCAAATGTATGGTTCTTTGTACCTAATTAAGAAACGTTCATGCATATTGAATAGATAGATTAGTGAAGACAGGGAAAGTGTGGACATGAGATACAGGTGATTGATAACTGTAAAGTCATTTGCATGTATTGGATTAATACTATGTCTATTTGTGTTTCGTTTTGGGAGAAACTACGAAAATTATATGAATGTATGTTGCATAATAAGCTATTTGTTACAAATCAGAGAATGGGAAAATTATGTGAATATATTACAAAATAATTTACTTGTGAAAAAGTGTTATGACAAATCTAGGAATGGGATGTGGTAAATACATAACTGCTGATGAAGATGATATTGACAAATCTAAGACTACTGTGTTATGATTTGATTAACTTGGTTTCTCGGGTTTGATAACATATTTGATAAACCCATAATTGTGCTACTGCTGAGGATAAAACTAAGATTATGCTTGAAAATTGATTGATTTGATTTGCATTGCTGTATAACATATTATCAAGGAATTATTAGTATTTGTTTAAATGTCTAATAATTCATGAGTTATATGTATACGGTATATAGAAGTTATTTGTGCTTTAATGAGGATAGGTAGATTAGGAATATTCATTTGCTACAGCAAAAAAAACGTATCAGGTCACTCTGGGCAGAGATTGTTTTATTGATAACTTTGACATACAGATTTTTTGTTTTATCTATTTTTATTGAGGGGTGAAGAAAAGCACCACAAGACCCCAGATTGTAATTTTGTTTGATTTGCCATGGACTGATTTATTCTGGATCAAATTTATTTGGGACTGAGAAAATTTATGAACTGAGTTATTTCCGCCAGGACATTTGGACTTTTGCAATTGTGATTTGAAATTTCATCTTCTCTAAGTGCATGCTACATCTGTCCATACGCTGAGACTATCCAACTGAGCCTGAAGAACTGACAAGTGTGCCTGACTGCTGCTACACTGTCACCGGAGTGAACCTCAGATGTTCTGCAGAATGCTGACCGCCAGCTGATGACGTCAAAGGAGGGCTAAGCCTCAAGGCTCCTCTCTGAAGACCTTGGGCAACAAAATGCTGTAAAGAGGGCATCTGCAACATTGGAATAAAGGGGCTCTATAGTCAGCTGTGGATAACTGCACTTCTTGCATCCATTGATGTGGAGAATGGAGGAGATTGACAGTAATGTAATGGGCAGGGACAGATTCCTTCTTAGGGTCTGTTCTTTGGCTAACCAGGGAAAGCAGCAAGGGCATAATAATCCCCCTGCTTCTTTGTATTAGAGACCCTGTGGATTTAGGGTCTAAGAAGATCAAAAGAAGAAAGAAGTTTACAGAAAAAGTGACATTTGCATTCCTGTATCTGTTAGTCCAACATCTAGAGGGCGTTATTTTTCTCTTTTGCATTTTTGCTCTGTGCCCAGATGTGACAAGATTGGTTTAATGTTAGTAGCAAATAAAAATAAAGGAAACATTGTAATAGATGTGACATTGTTTAAAATCCAACTAATACAGGCAAGGTCATGTTGTGAAAAGAACATTTATCACACCACTATGATGCTGGACTTACTGTACTGGAGAGTTTAATTACTTTAAAATTCAAAATACAAATGTGATGTGCAAATTTATAGTATTGATTGGTTTCCAAAATTTGAAGGTATGAGGATTGACAGTAAGATTCACATTCATAATGATCTAAATTGTGAAAAGTTATTAGATGGATTAATATATATGGAGAAGCAAACTATTTCAGTATTGAATAGATTAGTAAGCATACAGACAAAAATTAAAGCTGATACAAGTTTTCATTGGAATGATATGTTTATGGAATGGTCTACAACTGCTTCTACAATGCTTATTTGGTAATTAGATTGTTATGTATTGTACTTACAGTATGGGATCATGGTATAATGTTAGAATATAGTAAAGAAATTTTGAATTCATTCTTTTAAGTTATGATATGATATAAGTAATCAAGGGTGGATTGTATAGATAGTTGTATAAAGTGATTTCTTATATCATTAACTTTGGATAAAACTAATGTGAACTGTGATTGACCTGAGCCTGTAAAACTCGTTTAGGTAGGCTCCAATGTGTAACCTGTAAACTAATGGAACTTTGTAATCAACTGACAATGAGCCATCAATATTGAATGGTCTTGTGACCTTTGACTCGTAGATGCCTGAGGGATTGGCCACCCACAGGTGTGTAGGACTCAAAGTTCTCAATAGCTGCACGTACACATTTTTCTGTGTATATAAGCTGGGGCAGAACGAAGATGATCAGAGCAAACTGGACCTGCATTAGGGACGCCTTATGCAGTGATGAATCCCCAGGAGAAACTCTGATCCACTTCGCTGGTGCTCTCCCAGCTGAGGGTAAATTGGACAGATGATGCAAAAAGACTCCTAGGTGAGGAAACTCTGTTCAGTAGTGGGTATCCAGCTGAACAGATGTAGTTTATGTGTTGTAAGTATATTCATGTGTAATGTTAATGTGTTCATGTATTTTACTTGGTGATACCAGTATTTAACCTTTGCCTAAGAAATAGTGTAAAAGTATGCAATATCACCTATTTTATGTAAATTAGTTTAATTATATAATTTTGTTCATTTATTATCTTATCAAATAAATTGTGTTGTATCAACCCAATTGTCCTTCTTTAAAGCCGTATCCGAACTTGTTGCTTCTTGAGTTGGCAATACAAGCTGTGTGTGATGTGTGGGGGTCAGGATGGATGGAGTAGAGCTGTGTGTGATGTGTGGGGGTCAGGATGGATGGAGTAGAGCTGTGTGTGTGATGTGTGGGGGTCAGGATGGATGGAGTAGAGCTGTGTGTGATGTGTGGGGGTCAGGATCGATGAAGTAGAGCTGTGTGTGTGATGTGTGGGGGTCAGGATGGATGGAGTAGAGCTGTGTGTGTGATGTGTGGGGGTCAGGATGGATGGATGGAGTAGAGCTGTGTGTGTGATGTGTGGGGGTCAGGATGGATGGAGTACAGCTGTGTGTGTGATGTGTGGGGGTCAGGATGGATGAAGTAGAGCTGTGTGTGTGATGTGTGGAGGTCAGGATGGATGGATGGAGTAGAGCTGTGTGTGTGATGTGTGGGGGTCAGGATGGATGGAGTAGAGCTGTGTGTGTGATGTGTTGGGATCAGGATGGATGGAGTAGAGCTGTGTGTGTGATGTGTGGGGGTCAGGATGGATGGAGTAGAGCTGTGTGTGATGTGTGAGGATCAGGATGGATGGAGTAGAGCTGTGTGTGTGATGTGTGGGGGGTCAGGATGGATGGAGTAGAGCTGTGTGTGTGATGTGTGGGGGTCAGGATGGATGGAGTAGAGCTGTGTGTGTGATGTGTGGGGGGTCAGGATGGATGGAGTAGAGCTGTGTGTGTGTCTGTGATGTGTGGGGGTCAGGATGGATGGAGTAGAGCTGTGTGTGTGTGATGTGTGGGGGTCAGGATGGATGGAGTAGAGCTGTGTGTGTGATGTCTGGGGGTCAGGATGGATGGAGTAGAGCTGTGTGTGTGATGTCTGGGGGTCAGGATGGATGGAGTAGAGCTGTGTGTGTGATGTGTGGGGGTTAGGATGGATGGAGTAGAGCTGTGTGTGTGATGTGTGGGGGTCAGGATGGATGGAACTATATTTTATTACAAAATTAGTAAACATAACAGTTTCTCTACTAGGGAAAAGGTGTGGCACTAAATTCTTACTTTTACAGGAAACACATTTTAAGGGGAACAAATCCATGTCCCTGCCGGGTAAGCTCTTCCCACAGATCTATCATAATTTACACCTGTCCTCGGCATCCAGGGCCTGTCCATACTGCACCACAAATCTATTAATTTTAGATACACAGCTCAATACTCAGACAAAATGTGGTGGTTTCTTTTTCTCAAAGGTTCCATCAATAACATTAAAATGACTATTGCAAATATATACGCCCCCAACCATGATCAGGTGAAATGGTTAGTCAAGCAACTTAAAACGTTGCGGGAATTCGCTGAGGGCATAGTGATTCTGGGAGGGGATTGGAATGTAACTCTGAACCCTCTACTCGGCTCTTCAACTGGCCGCTCCCAGGTCTCACAGGTGAAAATAAGAAAATTAAACCACACTCTACAAGATATGGGGATTGTGGACGCTTGGCGACGTTTACACCCCTCTACAAAGGATTACCCCTTTTTTTCCCAAGTACATTCCTCTTATCAGAGGCTTAATTAAATTTTTGTCTCCTCTAGTATTCTGACGCAAATAGAGAACACGAACATTGATGCCATGACTGTTTCGGATCACGCACCATGATACGTTGACCTCAAACTTAAATGCAAGGGGGCTAGGGAGTGGAGGTGGTGTCTCAATGACTCTCTATTAGACTCTGAAGTGAAGAGGGCCGAATTGAAGAAATGGATGATAGAATACTTCCAACTAAACACTACAGGAGATCCAGCATTTCCTGTGGTGTGGGCGGCCCATAAGGCCTTTGTGAGAGGCTTGTTGATTTCCTTGGGATCTAGAGTTAAAAGGCTACAGCAACAAGAGATTGATGATCAGTTGTCACAAATAGCTAGGCTAGAACAACAGTCCAAACTTTTTCAAGCAAAAATCGATTAAGAAGAATTACTTGCACGAAGAAGAGACTTGAAACGTTGCTTAGAGTCGAAATTTAATAAGAAACATCTATTCCTAAAGCATACTGTATATGCACATGGGAACAGAGGAAGCAGATTTATGTCTGCCTTGATTAAAAAAGCATGTAGCAAAAATTTCATAAACTCAATTAAGACTCACCTCGGCAAAACCGTTTCCTCTTCACCTGAGATAGCAGAGTCCTTCCAGCAGTTTTATACGCAACTGTATAACCTCAGAAATCAAGACACCACTCCAGATCCAGATCGAGGGAGCAAATTGACTAATTTCTAGGTAACTTGCACCTTCCCAAGTTGGGTAATACTGAAGCGGTGACTTTACTGGAATCGGTGATGGAGGTAGAAAATATTAAAGCTTCGTGTCCTAATGGGAAAAGCCCAGGACCCGACGGTCTAGCTGTCTCTTATAAAGCCTTTAAGACATCTCTGGTCCCGTTTTTGAAGGAGCTCTTCAACGATCTTCTTCAAGGGGGAACTTTACCAAAGCAATCTCAGGAAGCCCATATTACGCTTATACATAAGGAGAATAAAGATCCTGAGTTGTGTAGTAGCTATAGGCCTATCTCTTTGATCAACTTTGGGCCAAGCTGTTAGCTAAAAGACTGGAAGACCTTATCCCCCTTTTAATCAATGAAGAGCAGTCTGGTTTTGTCAAAGGCCGCGAGGGCAGAGACAACTGCCTTAGGTTGCTTCATGCCTCAAGGTATGCTCAAACTCAGAGATTCCTGTTAATTTTAGTAGGAACAGATGCCAAAAAGGCCTTTGATAGGGTGGATTGGTTTTATTTAGAAAGGATCTTACTAAATTTTAATCTACCTACCCCCTTTATATCTGCAATCTTTTCACTCTATGCAAAACCATACGCCTGATTGAAAATTAATGAGTTACTTTCTAAGCCTTTTGATATCCAAAATGATACAAGACAGGGGTGTCTCCTATCACCAACACTTTTTATTTTAGTGATGGAACACTAAACCTGAAACATATAGGTTGACTGCTAGGAATTCCTTTGGACCCCTCAATTAGAAGCATCTGGAGTAAATTCTCCCAATCAGTAATGTGGGATCTACAAGCACAAGCTCATAGAAATGCGGATGAGTTACTACAAAGCTTACTCCCCCAGCACTCCCTGTCCTTTCTACAGAGGGCCCAAGTCATAACCGTAGTCATCGCGTTTCTTAAAAAATTCAAATCCACCTGACCCAAAACCCTGTTTGAAAAATTTGTACACGATGGAGCACCCAACTCCAAAAGAATTGCGACCATTCGCAAGAGATTTATCTCACCTCCTCTATTCTTTAAGCCCTCATTTCTCCTCTCCTGGGAAAAAGAATTAAATGTATCGCTCTCCCTGGAGGACACACAAGTAATTCTGCAGACTGCCTTTGGCCTCTCCCCATGTGTCTTACTCCAGGAGAGCCACTATAACCTTTTAGTTAGGTGGTATAAAACCCCACAATGGCTATTTGCATATAAATTAACCACTAATGATAAGTGCTGGAGATTTGGCTCGGCTGTGGGTTCTTTTCTGCACATCTGGTGGGAGTGCCCCATTATTATCCTATTTTGGAGAGACGTAGAAAGAGTGCTTCAGTCCCTTAAACCAGACATGACTATTACACCGGCTATGATCTTTCTCTGGAAACCTTCCTTGATTTTTCATCTGCTGAAACACAGGCTGATGGCATTTCTTCTAGATGCAGCGAAAGCCTTAATCCCTCTATATTGATTTCAGAAAATGCCCCCGTCCCTAAATCAATGGAGAGAGAAAGTGGATTTAACTTATAATTTAGAAGAGCTTTCGAGCTGAGCAAAGGGCGGGCATGATGGATTTGTGGAGGTATGGCACCGCTGACAGACCCTGGACCAGAGACCTCAAGTGGTCTTGAGGTGGTAGATAAAGCAGATCACAGGGAGTTGACAAGGGCTTTTAGTGAGTACTTGATCATACCCCTTCTAGAGACTTGGGGCCTTATACCCCATTCTCCTTATCCTTATTTCCTTATCTATTGGATGTCGGGTAAGGAGGCCTCGGACATGGACAAGCACATGGAAATTGTCACACTTGAAGGTCTGCTTGAGGAAGATCTAGTTTATGTCATTAAAATTATTTCTCATACCTCCCTCATCACCCCCCCCCCACCCCTACCTAATTTCCCGACCCAAACTTTATCCCTCCTCCTTCCCCCCACCCCCATTGTATTATTGTTATTTTCATTACCGATATCTAATTGGAAGTTCTAATATCAAAGTATTGTTGTATTCTCAGTTGGGGAATGTATGTATACTTATTCTGAAAACTCTTAATAAAATATGATTTGGAAAAAAAAAATAATAAGGATTTGGATTGCAGCCCGAAGCTGGGCCATTGCAATCTGGCAGAATACCAGAGTGGAGAGGCCCAGTGAGCGACTACTGTTGGCCTATCCGGATGGTGAGCCATCAGTGGCCGATAACTGAACATCTGCCTTTGTGCTCCTTGCTCCCAATTCTTCTTGACTGTCAGAAATACTGGTCATACACAGAATCCTTGCGTAACTGTCTGCAGTGGTGTCTGGAAATGGGGAGAACATGACAGCGGGGAGCAGTCAGCGATATTCGCTAATAGGTGTTGGATCGTTTCTGTTGGAAAGCACCAACTTTGGGCCTCTGGTGTCCAGGGGGTTGGGTACTCAGGTTCCATGAATACTATGGGCGATTGGTTAGACAGAAATTGGGAACTTCCGGTCCCACTTACCTTGATCATGAAAAAAAGGCTTGTCTTTCCTTTTACGCCTAAGCCCCCCCTTCCTCCTCCACCCCCTTAGTCCTGATGACAGGTGCCTGTTTATTATAAGCCTTTACTATGGACAAAGTGCTAATGGGAGGACTTGGGATAATGTGGACCCTTCCGGATGGGCAGCCAACAATTTTCAGTAGCAATTACAGGATGATGACAATTGCCTGCAGCTACGGCTCAACTTCTCCTTTCCTTCGCATGGCCCCTAAATGTTTTAGAAAAGGGTGGAGGACATTGTCTAAATTAAAATGGGCTTTCATGTGATGCTGAAACATTTTGGATTCCACTACTTTGGGCCTACATTTTTTAGACGACGACCCTTTGATGCCCAAACAACAAAAATGATTTTTTTTGGAAGCAGTTTATTTTATTTTAACGAATAATTATTTTACTTATAATAATGAATTTTATCAACAAATTAACGGGACAGCAATGGGGACGAAGTTCACCCCCAGCTATGCGAATCTTTTTATGTTTTTAAAAAAAAAAAAAATTTTTAATGATACACCCATAGTATTTTTTTAAACGCTTCATTGATGACATTTTATTCGTATGGGGTGGAACGGTGGAAGATTTAAAAGTATTTATTGCAAATTTAAATCGTAATGGTTTTAATCTAGAATTTTTAAGTAATATTAAACCGGTGGAAGTGGTATTCCTGGACTTGGTAATTTCCTCAAAGGATGGATTTATTAACACGAAAACATATTTTAAACATACGGACTGCAATAGCTATTTAAGCTTTGCGAGCTGTCATAAAAAAAATTGGAAGCTCAACATCCCTTACGGGCAATTGAAACGGGTGGGGAGGAATTGCTCATCTGTTGAAACTAGAGATGAGCGAATATACTCATTTCGAGTAATTACTCGATCGAGCACCGTGATTTTCGAGTACTTCCGTACTCGGGTGAAAAGATTCAGGGGGCGCCGGGGGGCGGCTTGGCAGAGCGGGGGGTAGCAGTGGGGAACAGGGGGGAGCTATCTCTCTCTCTCTCTCTCTCTCTCTCTCTCCCTCTCCCACCCCACTCCCCGCTGCAACCCCCCACTCACCCACGGCGCCCCCCGAATCTTTTCACCCAAGTATGGAAGTACTCGAAAATCGCGGCGCTTGGGCGAAAAAGGGGCGTGTCCGAGTAGGTTCGCTTATCTCTAGTTGAAACCTTTAAACAACAGGCACTAATATTGAAAACCCGGTTTGAAGAAAAGGGTTACCCCTCAGAACTCATAGATTCCGCCTATAATAAAGTCCTTTTAGAAACGACCCCGAAAAAAAAATTTCTATTATGGAGACAAAAATAGTACAGCAAATAGTTCAGTAAGTGTAAGGCCTCAGTCACACGGGCGCATCGGCACCCGTACACCTGCGCCGATGCGCCCGTGTGGCTGCAGGAAGGAGACGGACGTACCTGAAGACGGCCGTCTCTCTGCAGCGCCGGAGGAAAGAACACATGACCGTCAATGAAGCCGGTCACATGTTCTTTCCTCCAGCGCTGCAGAGAGACGGCCATCTGCAGGTACGTCCGTCTGCTGGTGTCAGTCACACAGGCGCATCGGCGCCGGTGTACGGGTGCCGATGCGCCCGTGTGACTGAGGCCTAAAGAAGGATTTTAATAGAAAATTATTATTTTTAACGAAATACAATACACAGCATAAAAGTATTGAAAGCATTTTAAAGAAAAATTGGGAAATATTGAAAAAAAGACCCTTTTCTGTTTAAAGAGATATCAGATACCCCAAGAATAATATATCGCAAGAACAGAATGCTTCAAAACATAGTGGCGCCATCCAATCCAACAAAAAATCGTCAATATTTTTATAATAAAAAATCTATAACTCAAGGCCCAGTTGGGGTTTTTAGATGCAGCAAGCAACGTTGCAAGTGTTGTATGTCAATTTCCCATGGGAGGAAGGAGATTTTTGCTAATCGAGAACATAAAACGATTAGAATTAATCAATTTTTAAGTTGCGGTTCCTCCTGTGTTATTTATTTATTGAAATGTCCTTGTGGACTCCAGTACATTGGACGAACCACCAACTCCCTTAGGACACGTATAAATCAACATCGGTTCAACATTTCTAGTGGTTACTTAAAGCATAGTGTATCCCGTCACTTTAAGGAAAAACATAAGGATTCTACTCTATTGAAAGTGACTCCATTAGAATCTATTTCTTCCAGATCATTTTCCCACCTACGGGCGCGGGAAATGTTCTGGATCTTTCGCATGGATTCTTTGATTCCCAAGGGTATGAATGAAATTCTTGAAAAAATGTAAGAAATGTAAAAAGTTTTTTTTTTTTTTCTTCTCCCCCCTAATGTTTTGTGAAGCTTTAGAAGTTCGTATTGTGGGAGATATCCTATATGTATTCTCTGTTGTCAACTGTGAATATACTGTATTTTGTCTATAATGGTCTGAAACTCTGGGGGAAGTGAAGATCACCCCCCCCCCACCTCCACAAGAATTGGAGGAGCTAGTGCTGTGTGCTCAAGAACTGGAAAAACCAGTTCTAACTGGCCAAACCTTTTTAGGAGTGCTTTGTCTTGGACAGCAGAGAGGAGAAACAGGATGTTCTTCTCATGAAACCAAATTCAAGAATGAACTGAGCGTGCTCACTGAAGTTCCTCCCAGATGGATGACATCACAGGCTACCTCACAAATACCTCCCTCTGAGAAATGGCCTATAAGCTCACTGTAACTGCTAAATTGCCTGACTTCCTGTGTTGAAACTTTATTTAAGGTTTTATGCGCGCTGAATAAAGACAGACTCTTTTGGGAACACATGATGTAGGCTTGTGATCTTTGAAAGGCTCTCCAGGCCTGTACACATATTATTTAATTTGGAACACACGGTATATCTATAATAGCGAATTTTGCGCTAACAGTATGTAATATTCCTTAGTCCGTATCTGGTTATTTTAGGGCTTAAAAATGTTTATTGTAGTACTGATGATCTTCTTACTCACCTTGGGTTTCCTCGGAATACATCACTTTGGCGCATCAGAGCACTTTGTATATATATTTTATATAATATATATCTTATATATGTTATATTAAGATGACGTTTATATGTGATCCTGTTGCTGAAAGTCACGCTATTATTTCTGACATGCAACAATCTGTAAGTGGAACGCTTGGTGCGTTCCACATGACTGGTCTATTAGTCGCATGATAAGTCCATCACCCCGCTGTCACGTGACTGTGGCTGTGGAGAGCTACGTGCGTTCCACCGGCTCGGTGATGGTGGAAGTGACAAGCCCCTAATGGGGCGCATCTGGCTCGCCGTCATGTGACCGAGACTGTGGAGCGCTGGGTGCTTTCCTGAAGCCAGACCTTAACGCAAGTGGAAGCAACAACTCATATCTATGCGCCTGATTGGCGATCCATGGCGGCGCTCTCCAGCTGAAGTTTCTTTTGAACACTAATTTACGGTAGGTCTGTTAAACTATTTCCAGCGGTGTATATAGTGTTATCTTATGCTTGATAAAGGTGTTTTGTACACCGAAACGCGTTGCATTGTACCCCTTCAGTTTTTTTTAAAGAGGCAGTATTGTTATCCTTTTATGCAATACATTTTGACTTCAACTTTAAAGAATCTGTCTCCCTTTGGAGTTTGAGGCTATTCCATTAAGCGCAGCAAAAAGGTTTTTTCATTCTATACTATTTCTATTCACGTTTTTTTGCCAAAAAACCTGGGTATCCTTGATCTGCAGCTCTCCAGGACTCTGGATACTGGAAGAACCTCCAAAGTTATAGCTTAAAGGGGTTGTCTCGCGGTAGCAAGTGGGGTTCAGCACTTCTGTATGGCCATATTAATGCACTTTGTAATATACATCGTGCATTAAATATGAGCCATACAGAAGTTATTCACTTACCTGCTCCGTTGCTAGCGTCCACGTCTCCATGGCTCCGTCTAATTTCACTGTCTTCTTGCTTTTTTAGACGTGCTTGTGCTGTGCGGTCTTCTCCCCTTCTGCTCAGTCCGGCACGAGCCGGCGTTCTGGCTCCGCACCCTTCTACGCATCATCACGTAGCTCCGCCCCGTCACGTGTGCCGATTCCAGCCAATCAGGAGGCTGGAATCGGCAATGGACCGCACAGAGCCCACGGTGCACCATGGGAGAAGACCCGCGGTGCATCGTGGGTGAAGATCCCGGTGGCCATCTTGGTGAAGGAAGAAGGAAGACGTCGCAGAGCGGGGATTCGGGTAAGTAATATATATATATTTTATTTTTTAACACATCCCTTGGGTTTGTCCTGCGCCGAACGGGGGGCCTATGCAAAAAAAAATAAAACGTTTCGGCGTGAGACAACCCCTTTAAAGTCCACTTGGATGTGGGGTGCAGGCGGGGGATCTGTTTAGGTATCCCGCCGAGCACCGGGTAAGTTGAATTGGAATTTCTATTATATTTTATAAATTCCATTTGAATGGCGTGGAGGCGCTCTCCTTGTTTTTTTCTACTACTTTGGACCTCCATTGGCCTAAAGGACACTGCCCTCTCCTGGTACTCTTCCTACCTATCTGACCGCTCTTTCAGTGTCTCCTTTGCTGGCTCTACCTCCCCTCCTCTTCCCCTTGCTGTTGGGGTCCCCCAGGGCTCTGTCCTCGGCCCCCTTATTTTCTCTATCTACACAGCCCCTATTGGACAAACCATCAGGAGATTTGGCCTCCAATACCACCTGTATGCTGATGACACCCAGCTATACACCTCTTCCCGTGACATCTCTGCATCTTTACTCCAAAACATCACTAACTGTCTGTCCGCTGTCTCTAACACCATGTCCTCTCTCTACCTAAAACTAAACCTCTCTAAAACTGACCTGCTGGTATTTCCACCCTCCACTAAGCGACCTCATCCTGCAATCTCCATCTCAGTGTGTGGCGCCACCATAACTCCTAGACAACATGCCCGCTGCCTTGGGGTCATATTTGATTCTGATCTCTCTTTTACCCCCTACATCCAATCTCTGGCCCGAACCTGTCAGCTGCACCTCAAGAACATCGCAAGAATCCGCTCTTTTCTCACTGTGGACACGCTAAAAACACTTACTGTTGCCCTCATCCACTCCCGGCTCGATTATTGCAACTCGTTGCTGATCGGCCTCCCCTGCACCAGACTCTACCCTCTCCAATCCATCCTGAATGCGGCAGCCAGGCTCATCTTCCTGTCCAGCCGCTACTCGGACGCCTCTGCCCTGTGCCTGTCGCTGCCCGTTAAATACAGAATTCAATTTAAACTCGCCACCTTCATCCACAAAGCCCTCCACAGTGCAGTGCCCCCCTATATCGCCTCCCTCATCTCAATCCATCAACCAGCCCGGGCTCTCCGCTCTGCTAACGAAACCAGATTGAGCGCCCCTTTAATTCGAACTTCTCATTCCCGCCTCCAAGACTTCTCCAGAGCAGCACTGGTCCTCTGGAACGCACTACCAAAGGCTACCCGAACAATCCAGGACTCGCAGAACTTCAGGCGTGCTCTAAAAACGCCCCTCTTCAGGGAGGCATACCGCATTCCCTAAACAAACCCCTCTGTACTCCGCCTGATAACATGCTTCCTAACCTACTGACTGCAATCCCTGCTAGCCATCATAAACCGCTCCTGCAGTCATACTGTTTCTGCCGTCACACGGCTAAATGTCTGACCATTGTCTGTATATAGCATCCCTCACTCTCCACCTCGCCATACCGTGCACATCTCCAGCCCCTTTACCTTCTGTATCCCCCCATTACTTGTAGTATGTAAGCTCGTTGGAGCAGGACCCTCAGCTCCTATTGTTTCCATCAATTGATTACTTTGTAACCGTGGTTCTGTAATGTTTGTACTTTTGTCTTTCTGTATCCCCCCCTGTCTATGGAAGCGCTGCGGAATATGTTGGCGCTATACAAATAAACTTTATTATTACCTAAGGTGATAGTGATTTCCCTGAACTTTGACCCTGGAGTGGACTCTGTTGATGAGTATCACATTGGCGACCTGTATTTTATTAGTTGAGGAATAAAAAAATCGCGGACCTTTCCCAAGAATGTGAATCTTGTGAGGGGTCCCATTTTTTACATTCTGGGCTCCTGGTCTTCTAGAATGATCTCTACTTTTATAAACTTGCAAAATGATTGTTATATGTCATTCCAGAAATGTCCAGTAATCCAGAATTTAGAGGCCACATCCACAGACCTTCCAATGGTCTGTGTAAGTAGGTCACAACCTTCATAGACATTGAAATGGCTTCCATTAAACGTGTCACACACTTGTATTACTTCGGAGATCGCGACAACCTGGAAAATAGAATAGAATATCAGCAGATACTTTTGTAGGTATTTTCTCTTTATCATTTTAAACTTCCCTTGACACATCCTCATATCTGCCCGCACGATCATCCTATATGGGCCATACCCATCCAATATGGGCCATACCCACTTCTAACAAGCACATTATCTGTTCACTTACCTTAGAATCAAGTTTACAATACCTTCAGGTGAGAAGTGGACAATCTGACTTGATATGTTGAGTCTCACTATATTATTTTCTCATGGATCCAAAGGGGGGAGGAAATGGGAACAGTAACCACTGACCAACCTAAAAATACTTTATTTTTAAAACACTAGATCCCACAGAACTAAATTGCATCTGAGCATGTTAAAGGGGTTGTCCCGCGCCGAAACGGTTTTTTTTTTTTTTTCAACCCCCCCGTTCGGCGCGAGACAACCCCGATGCAGGGACCTAAAGAAAGCTTACCGGAGCGCTTACCTGAATCCCCGCGCTCCGGTGACTTCTATACTTACCGGTGAAGATGGCCGCCGGGATCCTCTTCCTCCGTGGACCGCAGCTCTTCTGTGCGGTCCATTGCCGATTCCAGCCTCCTGATTGGCTGGAATCGGCACGTGACGGGGCGGAGCTACACGGAGCCGGCATTCTGCACGAGCGGCTCCATTGAAGAGAGCAGAAGATCCGGACTGCGCAAGCGCGGCTAATTTGGCCATCAGAGGGCGAAAATTAGTCGGCTCCATGGGAACGAGGACGCCAGCAACGGAACAGGTAAGTATAAAACTTTTTATAACTTCTGTATGGCTCATAATTAATGCACAATGTATATTACAAAGTGCATTAATATGGCCATACAGAAGTGTATAGACCCACTTGCTGCCGCGGGACAACCCCTTTAACAATGAGAATGAGATTGGACTTGCAGATTGCACTGCTGATAACTGTTTTTTTGTGATCTGGGTAACTTGGAGATGTATTTCCAGTCTGAGAAAATGCCCACCAACCTCTCATTTCCTGGAATAAGTACACCGCCAAGGGATCAGTGAAAAAAAAATACCAAGGTTGTAGTGCTGAGAAGTGTGCCAGCACAAACAGGGTTTTTCAATAGTGACCAGACAGGACTGGCCCGTTTCAAAGAATGTGAGATAAGCCTAAGGTGAGTTACAATGGGGAACTCACAAGAAAATGATCGGCAAGGGTAGTGCCCAGAAGGCTGCTAAGAAGCTGGCTGAGGGGAGAAAAGTTAAAGATGCAGTGCAAGCATGTCAAGCAATGTTAAAGAAAGTTGGTGTGAATCCAGAAGGATGCTTGGACGGTTGTACAAGTGGGAATCGGGCATGTGTTGTGTTGTCGCCAGCAGTAGGACTTTCCTTACTCCCACTTTCTTCACTATCTGCAGTTTGGTCAATCCTTTTTTCTGAATATGAATGAATAAATGTTCTTGCTGCTTGCGTTGTGTGGGTAGACAGTTTGTAAGAGATGGGGGTGGAAGCTTTCTTATAAAGAGTCTTGATTAGAGAAGGTTTATGGTTTCTTGCGTGTCTTCAGAGATAAGGTGAATTCCGAATGATATTCTCATCACCACATCCTCATGCAGAGTTCCATAGTCTCAACCATCTTTTTTCTAAACTAAATAATCCCAATTTTGATAACATCTCTGGGTATTGTAGTCCATCTATTCCATTTATTACTTTAGCTGTCTGCCTTTCACCCGCTCAAGCTATGATATTGTGTTTCTTGAGTACTGGTTCCCAAAACTATGCCCAATATTCCATGTGTGGTCTGACCAGTGCCTTGTAAAGAGGAACAACAATGTTCTCATCATGTGGCCCCAGACATCTTTTGATGAACTCCTATTTGCTTTGGCAGCAGCTGCCTGACACTGGTTGCTCCAGTTAAGCTTACAGTTAACTAAAACTCCCAAGTCCTTTGCCATGGCAGTGTTTACCATTTAGTGTGTAATGGTGGCATGCATATCCTCTGCCCATGTGCATATCTATACATTTATCAGTATTAAATCTCATTTGCCACTTTTCCGCCCAAGCCCCCAACTTATCCAGATCCTCTTGCAATCTCCTTGCGTACTCTCTTTTAAGACATAGCACCAAGAACATTGGCCAGAAGGTGCCTACTGAAGCCTCTCACAGATGCTATGAGGCCAAAAAGCCTTACAGTAAAATTGTTATTCCCCTTTTGTCTCCCTACATTTAAAGAGGTGCTGAATAAACTGAAGAAAAAATGAACCCGCGCTCCTTTGAAGAAAAATCCTCTGAACGGCACTTCCAAAAGTGAAAGTAAACTCTCCTTTATTGTACAACGCGTTTCGTCTCATTAGAGACTTTATCAAGTACAAACCATATGCAATATAAACCCTTTAAATAGTGTTAAACATACCTTCATCTTGTGTGGTCCCATAGGATCCTCCGTCTCCTCCGTGCCCCGCGGCGTCTCCCTGCGTGTCTTGCGTCTGACGCGACGTCACGCAGCGTGATGACGTCACTCCGTTGGGCACGTTCCCTGTTGCGGGGGTTGGAGCTCGGAGCTGTCCCGGGTCCTGCAGTTCTCTGTCTACACAGATGAGGCAGAAGGCATAAACCTCCATTTAAAATTATATACTAACATGCAAGAAATAAAGATTATTGCGTTCTCGGCGTTACCCTAATATATATCGGTGTGCCTTAGTCCTGGCACTTCTTTCCGTGTGTTTTGTTATATATTGTCCTAGTATAGCCTAAAATGTAAATATATATTTTTATCCATATAAAACAATTCATCATTTATAGAATAGATTTTTCATATAGTCCATTATATTAAAATCTCTATAAAGACTCCTAATGTTTCAATTAAACCATTGTCATATATATATATAGATGTACATATTGGTTAAAGGGGTTGTCCCGCCCGAAACGGGTTTGTTTTTTTTTTCAATAGCCCCTCCGTTCGGCGCGAGACAAACCTGATGCAGGGGTAAAATAATAAAAAACGTCCAGTACTTACCCGAATCCCCGCGCTCCCGCGACTTCTTACTTACCTTGTGAAGATGGCCGCCGGGATCTTCACCCACGATGCACTGCGGGTCTTCTCCCATGGTGCACCGTGGGCTCTGTGCGCTCCATTGCCGATTCCAGCCTCCTGATTGGCTGGAATCGGCACACGTGACGGGGCGGAGCTACAAGGAGCAGCTCTCCGGCACGAGCGGTCCCATTCGGAAGGGAGAAGACCGGACTGCGCAAGCGCGTCTAATCGGGCGATTAGACGCTGAAATTAGACGGCACCATGGAGACGAGGACGCTAGCAACGGAGGGGGTAAGTGAATAACTTCTGTTTGGCTCATATTTAATGCACGATGTACATTACAAAGTGCATTAATATGGCCATACAGAAGTGTATAACCCCACTTGCTTTCGTGGGACAACCCCTTTAAGCCCTTGAGTGGCGGGTTTCCTACCACCCTGTCGTGCCCACCGGGGCAGGTTTTTTAAAATGGTCTAATCATTGAATTTCAACTAATTTTGCAGTTGCGTCTCAAGAGCCATAACTTTTTCATTTTTCCATTGACATGGCCATGTGAGGGCTTGTTTTTTGCAGGACAAGTTGTGATTTTTTAAACAGGGGGGAGGAAAAAAAGAAATGGGGAAAAAAGAAAAAAAGGGGCCATGTCATTAAGGGGTTAAATAATGTATTAACTTCCTTCTCTGGGTCATTACGACGCATGGATACCACATGTGTGATTGTATTTTTGATTTTTTTACAAAGTAAAGGGAGACAAGTGTTTTTTTTAATTTTTTTAATTATTTTTATTTTTTTGTCCCTTTAGGGGACTTCCACAGGGACCCATCAGGACCCCTGATCACATTCCGGGGGTCCGATGGTGACAGCCCTTTACATGCTGCAGTGACAGCCCTTTACATGCTGCAGTCACATAGACTGCAGCATGTAAAGGGTTAACACAGCAGAGATCGGAGGTTTTCTCTGATCTCTGCTGTAAGAGCTAGTACCTAGCTGTCCTCTGACAGCTAACAACCAGCTCTCCCTGCCTCAGAGACCATCAGCTTGCTTCTGACAAGCCGATGGTCTCTATGGCAACCTGTAAACAAAGCAGGAGATTGCCGACATATCGGCAATATCTTCTGCTGGTTTTTCAAAGCCCTTGCACTGCTCTGTGTGGGTCTGTGCAGGCAGAGCACACTGTCACAGCTTGTGGCATTGTGCTCTGCAGCTCCCATAGTGATACATAGCCCGGAAATCTTCCGGGCTATGTTGCTATGAGCAGTGGAGCTCGTCCCCGGAAATTTTCCGGGCGTGCCACTCAAGGGGTTAATATTTATATCAATCATAAAAACATAAAAATATATATTCTTTGTTTTTTCCTATAAATATGTCTATCTTAGCACATAAAATATATATATATACTGTATATATCATAAAATATAGTGCAATATAAGAAACCATATATATATAAGACCTTAGGTACCGTTGAAATTTATCTATACCTAGAAAAATTAAAAATGCATATGTATATATAAATCATAGTTTTCACAGTTTCTCCAGGACCTCGTTTAGCCCATTCGGTACTAACGTGTTTACCCGGAAGATCCAGTACATCTCCTTCTCTCTTAATTTTGGTACTGATCTTTAATTGATGTATTCCAAAGGAGTAATGTTTAAGCCTCCATATTGATTCGCATGTGTCGAAGCAAAATGTCGGAAAACACTGTGTTTCATGAAGCCATTACTGATATTGCTTCTATGTTTGTTCATTCTTTCTCTAACTGTATTGATCGTTCTTCCGACATACCTCAGGCCACACGGGCATTCCAACATATATACTACACATTTGGTTTTACATGTCATATGTTGTTTAATGTCTATTTGTTCCTGATCTGACAGATCTATATTTTTTCTCCCATGTGGAATATTTAAAGGGGTTGTCCCGCGCCGAAACAGGTTTTTTTTTTTTTTTAACCCCCCCCCCGTTCGGCGCGAGACAACCCCGATGCAGGGGTTAAAAAAACAACCCGCACAGCGCTTACCTGAATCCCGGCGGTCCGGCGTCTTCATACTTACCTGCTGAAGATGGCCGCCGGGATCCTCTGTCTCCGTGGACCGCAGGGCTTCTGTGCGGTCCATTGCCGATTCGAGCCTCCTGATTGGCTGGAATCGGCACGTGACGGGGCGGAGCTACACGGAGCCGGCATTCTACACGAGCGGCCCCATAGAAGGCTGCAGAAGACCCGGACTGCGCAAGCGCGGCTAATTTGGCCATCGGAGGGCGAAAATTAGTCGGCTCCATGGGAACGAGGACGCTAGCAACGGAACAGGTAAGTATAAAACTTTTTATAACTTCTGTATGGCTCATAATTAATGCACAATGTACATTACAAAGTGCATTAATATGGCCATACAGAAGTGTATAGACCCACTTGCTGCCGCGGGACAACCCCTTTAAGTAACACTTGCATTTCTTTTCTTTACATCTAAAAACTCCTTTTTCTTTTTGAATATCTACCCCCTTTATGTCCTTTTTGGATCTTATTTCTTTTTCTTTTTTTGGGGCATGAAGGAGCAGTTAGGTTCTTCAGTGTCTTATTGCGTCGGAATATGCACGGGGGTTTACTGGATATGTTTTTTTACCAAAAAAGGATCCTCCTTTAGAATAGCCCAGTGTTTCCCCAGGATCTGGTTGATTTTTCCGGCTTGTACGCTAAATTTGCTGATAAACGCTGTTTGATATTTCTCTGTCCTATCTTTATTAGTATACTGTTGGTTGGTTTTATCCTTTTCATTACTGATGCTTTTATTCAAAACTTTGTTGTATGCAGCATCAATTAGGCCTTTAGGGTATCCCCTATCCAAAAAACGTTTTTTAAATGATGAATTGTTTTATATGGATAAAAATATATATTTACATTTTAGGCTATACTAGGACAATATATAACAAAACACACGGAAAGAAGTGCCAGGGCTAAGGCACACCGATATATATTAGGGTAACGCCGAGAAAGCAATAATAATCTTTATTTCTTGCATGTTAGTATATCATTTTAAATGGATGTTTATGCCTTCTGCCTCATCTGTGTAGACCGAGAACTGCAGGACCCGGGATAGCTCCGAGCTCCAACCCCCGCAACAGGGAACGTGCCCAACGGAGTGACGTCATCACGCTGCGTGACGACGCGTCAGACGCAAGACACGCAGGGAGACGCCGCGGGGCACGGAGGAGACGGAGGATCCTATGGGACCACACAAGATGAAGGTATGTTTAACACTATTTAAAGGGTTTATATTGTATATGGTTTGTACTTGATAAAGTCTCTAATGAGACGAAACGCGTTGTACAATAAAGGAGAGTTTACTTTCACTTTTGGAAGTGCCGTTCAGAGGATTTTTCTTCAAAGGAGCGCGGTTCATTTTTTCTTCAGTTTATTCAGCAGTTTCATACTCAGTTCCCGGGAGGGAAACAGAACATCCGCTTAGCTCTCCAGCAGGATTCCAGAAACATCTGTGGATTTGTTTTAAAGCCATACAGGATTTTGTGTGCTAGTAGAGACCCTTATAGGGCTCTACAGCACACCGGGTGAGTTTAATCCCACATAATTATCTATAAAGTATTGTGGAATTGTATACTTCCTGGAGCACTATTCTCATCTCATATTTATTCTACATTTAAAGAGGGACAACAAATCACTATTAGAACCCCAGAGGACCTGAAGGGGGTCTAAAAAAAGATGGATGTCTCTCCAATTAACATTCCTTCTTGGCTGCCAGTTCAAAACCATTAACCGATTCTTCAGATCCCGAAACCAGAAGGCTGGAAGGTCAGCTCCAAGTTTAAACCATCTAGAAGCACCAACTCCTTAACAACTAACTATCTTAATGTTTCTACATTTAATGGACAAATTATCCATCAGGCTGCATGTTTCGAGACACTGCTTTCTTCCCCATTTCTCTGATTTTCTTCCGATTTTTTTCGAAAGAGAGAGCTACCCTGCACTAAGAAAGGGAGCCTTACTGAAGAAGGAATAGCGGTGAACGGCATAGTTAGATATGCCAGAGACTTGTGAGATAAAGCCTGTCCCCTACAGTGACACTATTGGCTCGGGGAAAGCAGTATATTAGTCAAAACATATGATTACTTGCCCTCCTGCTGGTTTGGGGCCCCTGGTCTAACTCGCACACTCCTCTTCTGTGGGGATGCACGTTGGATGGGACCCCCGACCAAGCGGACAGAATTGTTTCCAAAAGTCTTGATCTATAAAAAGATGTCAGCTCCTGCTACAAAGGGGTGATTTTGAAGATATATGTTTTGGTCTGTGTTTCATAATGTTTGGTAATGTTTGAAATTCTTTGATATAATTTACCTACTACAAAGTTTATAATAGAGACAAACTTTTATAGTATAAACGTCTCAATGGTCTACTTAAACTCATGGAGTACGGTGGACCACCCCCCAAACACACAGGTGGAGACTGGCCCCTTGGATAAACCCTTGGCGTGCGCAGACTAGTTCATACATTGAGGAATTTGTCTTATATATAGGACAAGTAAGTCCGAGGGAGGAGCGCACAGAGGATTCTGAGGAAGAGCAGCAGGACGATGAGGTGACTGACCCCACCTGGTTTGCAACGCCTACTCAGGACAGGTCTTCAGAGGGGGAGGCAAGGGCAGCAGCAGGGCAGGTTGCAAGAGGCAGTGCGGTGGCCAGGGGTAGAGGCAGGGCCAGACCGAATAATCCACCAACTGTTTCCCAAAGCGCGCCCTCGCGCCATGCCACCCTGCAGAGGCCAAGGTGCTCTAAGGTCTGGCAGTTTTTCACAGAGACGCCTGACGACCGACGAACAGTGGTGTGCAACCTTTGTCGCGCCAAGATCAGCCGGGGAGCCACCACCAACAGCCTCACCACCACCAGCATGCGCAGACATATGATGGCCAAGCACCCCACAAGGTGGGACGAAGGCCGTTCACCGCCTCCGGTTTGCACCGCTGCCTCTCCCCCTGTGCCCCAACCTGCCACTGAGATCCAACCCCGCTCTGAGGACACAGGCACTACCGTCTCCTGGCCTGCACCCACACCCTCACCTCCGCTGTCCTCGGCCCAATCCACCAATGTCTCGCACCGCACCGTCCAGCCGTCGCTAGCGCAAGTGTTTGAGCGCAAGCGCAAGTACGCCGCCACGCACCCGCACGCTCAAGCGTTAACGCTCAAGCGTCCACATAGCCAAATTTATCAGCCTTGAGATGCTGCCGTATAGGGTTGTGGAAACGGAGTCCTTCAAAAGTATGATGGCGGCGGCGGCCCCGCGCTACTCAGTTCCCAGTCGCCACTACTTTTCCCGATGTGCCGTCCCGGCCCTGCACGACCACGTCTCCCGCAACATTGTACGCGCCCTCACCAACGCGGTTACTGCCAAGGTCCACTTAACAACGGACACGTGGACAAGCACAGGCGGGCAGGGCCACTACATCTCCCTGACGGCACATTGGGTGAATGTAGTGGAGGCTGGGACAGAGTCAGAGCCTGGGACCGCTCACGTCCTACCCACCCCCAGAATTGCGGGCCCCAGCTCGGTGGTGGTATCTGCGGCGGTGTATGCTTCCTCCACTAAAGCACCCTCCTCCTCCTCCTCCGCAACCTCTGTCTCACAATCTAGATGTGTCGTCAGCAGCAGCAGGACGTCGCCAGCAGTCGGTGTCGCGCGGCGCGGCAGCACAGCGGTGGGCAAGCGTCAGCAGGCCGTGCTGAAACTACTCAGCTTAGGAGATAAGAGGCACACGGCCCACGAACTGCTGCGGGGTCTAACAGAGCAGACTGACCGTTGGCTTGCGCCGCTGAGCCTCCAACCGGGCATGGTCGTGTGTGACAACGGGCGTAACCTGGTGGCGGCTCTGCAGCTCGGCAGCCTCACGCACGTGCCATGCCTGGCCCACGTCTTTAATTTGGTGGTTCAGCGCTTTCTGAAAAGCTACCCACGCTTGTCAGACCTGCTCGTAAAAGGTGCGCCGGCTCTGCGCACATTTCCGCAAGTCCCACACGGACGCTGCCAGCTTGCGCACCCTGCAACATCGGTTTAATCTGCCAGTGCACCGACTGCTGTGCGACGTGCCCACACGGTGGAACTCTACGCTCCACATGTTGGCCAGGCTCTATGAGCAGCGTAGAGCTATAGTGGAATACCAACTCCAACATGGGCGGCGCAGTGGGAGTCAGCCTCCTCAATTCTTTACAGAAGAGTGGGCCTGGTTGGCAGACATCTGCCAGGTCCTTGGAAAGTTTGAGGAGTCTACCCAGGTGGTGAGCGGCGATGCTGCAATCATTAGCGTCACCATTCCTCTGCTATGCCTCTTGAGAAGTTCCCTGCAAAGCATAAAGGCAGATGCTTTGCGCTCGGAAACGGAGGCGGGGGAAGACAGTATGTCGCTGGATAGTCAGAGCTCCCTCCTGTCTATATCTCAGCGCGTTGAGGAGGAGGAGCATGAGGAGGATGAGGAGGAGGGGGAAGAGACAGCTTGGCCCACTGCTGACGGTACCCATGCTGCTTGCCTGTCATCTTTTCAGCGTGTATGGCCTGAGGAGGAGGAGGAGGAGGATCCTGAAAGTGATCTTCCTAGTGAAGACAGCCATGTGTTGCGTACAGGGACCCTGGCACACATGGCTGACTTCATGTTAGGATGCCTTTCTCGTGACCCTCGCGTTACACGCATTCTGGCCTCTACGGATTACTGGGTGTACACACTGCTCGACCCACGGTATAAGGAGAACCTTTCCACTCTCATTCCCGAAGAGGAAAGGGGTTAGAGAGTGTTGCTATACCACAGGACCCTGGCGGACAAGCTGATGGTAAAATTCCCATCCGACAGCGCTAGTGGCAGAAGGCGCAGTTCCGAGGGCCAGGTAGCAGGGGAGGTGCGGAGATCGAGCAGTATGTACAGCACAGGCAGTGCAACACTCTTTAAGGCCCTGGACAGCTTTATGGCTCCCCACCAAAACTGTGTCACCGCTCCCCAGTCAAGGCTGAGTCGGCGGGAGCACTGTAAAAGGATGGTGAGGGAGTACGTAGCCGATCGCACGACCGTCCTCCGTGACGCCTCTGCCACCTACAACTACTGGGTGTCGAAGCTGGACACGTGGCCTGAACTCGCGCTGTATGCCCTGGAGGTGCTTGCTTGTCCTGCGGCTAGCGTCCTGTCAGAGAGGGTGTTTAGTGTGGCTGGGGGAATCATCACAGATAAGCGTAGCCGCCTGTCAACCGACAGTGCCGACAGGCTAACACTCATCAAGATGAACAAAGGCTGGATTTCCCCAGACTTCTGTTCTCCACCAGCGGACAGCAGCGATACGTAAGCAATACGTATGCTGCACCCGCGGATGGAAGCTACGTTCTCTCTCACCATCCAAAACGGGGACATTTCTGCTTCATCAATCTGTGTCTAATATTCCTCCTCCTCCTCCTGCTCCTCCTCCTGAAACCTCACGTAATCACGCTGAACGGGCAATTTTTCTTAGGGCCACAAGGCTCACTCATATAATTTTTCTAAACAATTTTTATACGTTTCAATGCTCTTAAAAGCGTTGAAACTTTAACTTGAACCAATTTTTCGGTCAACTGGGCTGCCTCCAGGCCTAGTTACCACTTAAGCCACATTAACCAAAGCGATTAATGGGTTTCACCTGCCATCTTGGTTGGGCATGGCCAATTTTTTCTGAGGTACATTAGTACTGTTGGTACACCAATTTTTTTGGGCCCTCACCTACAGTGTAATCATAGTAATTTCTATGTTCTTCGCCTGCACTCATGGTACAGAAAGGTGTGTGTGGGGTTGGCCTACACTTTAGCTACATAAATGTAACTGGGGCCTTGTCTATACTGCAGCTACTGAAATGTGAAAGAGACTGTTATCTCCCTAAACTGCTGCAATGGGAATGTTACTGGGGCATGTCTTGAGTGCTACTATTACTGAAATGGAACTAAGACTGCGCTTCCCCTATAATGCTGCTAGTGATATGTTAGTGGGGCCTGTCCCTAATGCTACCGCTGAAATGTTAATAATTCTGGGCTCTGCCTATACCGCTGCTAATGGTATGTCACTGGGGTGTGGAAACAGAGGCTTCACAAAGACATGATGGCGGCGAGGCCATTTCCCACCAATGCGGTTACTGTTAAGGTGCATATAACCACGGACACGTGTAGAGAACACATAGTGCCTCCAAAACATCCCCCTCCTCCTCCAACAATGAAAACATTCTTGGCAAATAGCTTTGCATTGGTCCGTCTGGTGGCAGTCCAAGAATTTCACCTTTAACGACACAACAAGAGAGCACCACCACCATCCCCCCGCCACGGCCCACTTAAAGGGGTTGTCCCGCGGCAGCAAGTGGGTCTATACACTTCTGTATGGCTATAATAATGCACTTTGTAATGTACATTGTGCATTAATTATGAGCCATACAGAAGTTATAAAAAGTTTTTCACTTACCTGCTCCGTTGCTAGCGTCCTCGTCTCCATGGTTGCCGTCTAATTTTCGCCGTCTAATGGCCAAATTAGACGCGCTTGCGCAGTCCGGGTCTTCTTATCTTCTCAATGGGGCTCCGTGTAGCTCCGTGTAGCTCCGCCCCGTCACGTGCCGATTCCAGCCAATCAGGAGGCTGGAATCGGCAATGGACCGCACAGAAGAGCTGCGGTCCACGGAGGAAGAAGAGGAAGAAGATCCCGGCGGCCATCTTCAACCGGTAAGTATAGAAGTCACCGGAGCGCGGGGATTCAGGTAAGCACTGTGCTGGTTTTTTTTTTAAGTCCCTGCATCGGGGTTGTCTCGCGCCGAACGGGGGGGGGGGGGGGGTTGAAAAAAAAAAAACCCGTTGCGGCGCGGGACAACCCCTTTAATCCTGGCCACATTCCGAAAACCAACTACATAAAACCGCGCTACCAGGTCCGCAGTCACCACCACATTACCACCAACGAGGTTACTGTTAAGGTACATATTACCAGTCTGACTGGGGCATGCAGTGTGGGCCGAAGCCCACCTGTACTGTATCTGACGTTAGCTCTGCTGAGTAGGGCACTGCAATGGGATATATTTATGTACCACCGGTGGGTTCCAGGGAGCCACCCATGCTGTAGGTGCACACGGAGTTGTAACTGCATCTGTCCACTTGTAAAGAACCCCAGTCTGACTGGGGCATGCAGTGTGGGCCGAAGCCCACCTGCATTAACCACGACATTACTACCTCAGCTGTGATGGGCAATGCAATGGGATTTATTTATGTACCGCCGGTGGCTTCCTGGCACCCACCCATGCTCTGGGTCCACAGGGAGTTGTTACTACATCTGTCCACTTGTAAAGAACCCCAGTCTGACTGGGGCATGCAGTGTGTGCTGAAGCCCACCTGCATTAAGCACGACATTACTACCTCAGCGGTGTTGGGCAATGCAATGGGATATTTTTATGTACCGCCGGTGGGTTCCAGGGAGCCACCCATGCTGTGGGTCCACAGGGAGTTGTAAATGCATCTGTTTCCACTTCTAAAGAACCCCAGTCTGACTGGGGCATGCAGTGTGGGCCGAAGCCCACCTGCATTAAGCACGACATTACTACCTCAGCTGTGTTGGGCAATGCAATGGGATATTTTTATGTACCGCCGGTGGGTTCCAGGGAGCCACCCATGCTGTGGGTGCACAGGGAGTTGTAAATGCATCTGTTTCCCCTTCTAAAGAACCCCAGTCTGACTGGGGCATGCAGTGTGGGCCGAAGCCCACCTGCATTAAGTACGACATTACTACCTCAGCTGTGTTGGGCAATGCAATGCGATATTTTTATGTACCGCCGGTGGCTTCCGGGCACCCACCCATGCTTTGGGTGCACACGGAATTCCCATTGCGGAGTTGTACCTGCCTGTGACTATTTATAAAAAACCGCGGTCTGACTGGGGCGTGCAGACACCTTGACAGAATGAATAGTGTGTGGCACATAGGTTCCCCATTGCTATGCCCACGTGTGCAGCTCCAGATGGAGGTGGCACAGGATTGGATTTCTCATTGCTTCTGTACAGCATTGTGGGCTATCGTCCCGCCCCTTTTAAAGAGGGTCGCTGCCTAGCCGTGCCAACCCTCTGCAGTGTGTGCCTGCGGTTCCTCTGGCAGACGCACTTATAAATAGACATGAGTGTGGCGTGGCATGAGGGCAGCTGAAGGCTGCGCAGGGACACTTTGGTGTGCGCTGTGGACACTGGGTCGTGCGGGGGGGGGGGGGGGGTGGTTGGACAGTATGTAACCCAGGAGAAGTGGCAGCGGAGTGTCATGCAGGCAGTGATTGTGCTTTGTTGGAGGTAGTGTGGTGCTTAGCTAAGGTATGCCATGCTAATGAGGGCTTTTCAGAAGTAAAAGTTGTTGGGAGGGGGCACTCTTGCCGGTTTTGTGGCTTAATAGTGGGACCTGTGAACTTGAGATGCAGCCCAACATGTAGCCCCTCGCCTGCCCTATCCGTTGCTTTGTCGTTCCCATCACTTTCTTGAATTGCCCAGATTTTCACACATGAAAACCTTAGCGAGCATCGGCGAAATACAAAAATGCTCGGGTCGCCCATTGACTTCAATGGGGTTCGTTACGCGAAACGAACCCTCGAGCATCGCGATAATTTCGTCCCGAGTAACGAGCACCCGAGCATTTTGGTGCTCGCTCATCTCTAATGTCCTTCACTGTGAGAGTGATGAATACTCCCCAAAAAAGTAGTCGAATATTTTTTCTTCTAAAAAAGCTAAAATCTGAATTGGTGTTCCTACAAGAGACTCACTTTAGACAGAACCACAAACCCAAACTCCACTTCTATATCTACAACCAATGGTTCCATAGCACATACTCTTTTGCTTCAAGAGGAGTATCTATTTCAATAAGGACAAAAATCCAATTTGTCCCAATACTTCAAAAAGTAGACCCTGGTAGCAGATATATCTTCCTCAAAGGCATGTTCGCTAACAGTTCGCTAAATCAGGTCCTGTGGCTTATTCCCACTTTGACAAGATTCACAGACTTTGCAGAGGGGCTGATAGTGGTAGAGGATGATTTTAATCTAGTACTGGACCTTTCTAAAGACTCTACATCAACGATGCCGTTGATTGCATGTAAGCAGACCTGTAGATTAAAGGGCGTTCTGTCTGAACTGAATCTACAGGATACATGGAGAATATTGCACCATGAAGATAGGAAATACACTTACTTCTCCCACATACACAAGACCTTTCATAGAATCGATTATTTCCTAGTGTCTGGCAAGCATATCCAATGCGTCAATGATGCAGATATTGGTTCAATCACAATTTCAAATCCTGCACCAATCTCAGTTTCAATCCCCATGCACAAGCTCCCCGTCAAAGCATTAAGTTGGTGCCTAAATTGCACTTTGATAAGTGACAAAAAACATTGCCATGCATTATCAGAAAAAAATACTGAATTTTTAAAGATAAATGACACTCCAGTCATCTCCACACCAATCCTTTGGGAAGCACACAAAGCTTTTATCAGAGGAGAACTGACAGCTTTAAGTTTGAGGGTAAAGAAACAAAAAGATCGTCAATTCCCTGCGGGCACAAATCTCTAACTTAGAAGAAATTCATAAACACTTGTTAAAGAAGGAGACACTTTAAGAAGAGCCTTAGAGGGGGGCGTGGCTTGGAGAGAGACCGAGACGGCCGTGTCTAGATAGACTCCGCTCGGAAGCATCGCTCAGCGACTGTTATAAAGCAACGGAGGGCTTTTCTTACCCTCAATCCTGCAAGGAGAAGCTTCAGGGACCATGGCGGCATCCAGAAGGAGAGCTTCCAAAGCTCAACCGACGCGGCTGGAGGAGTTTTTCGTCCCGCGCGCTCCGCTCCCTGTAATGGCGGCGGAGGAGGAAGCTGCACCTGAAGCTGGCGTTCCGGTAAGAGAGACCCCTGGCTCCCTGGATATACAGCACATGGGTAGCGAGGGCACCCCTAACTCTAGGGAACCGTCAGGGGGACCGGGACAAGGCGAAAGGGAGGCTAAGGGAGAAACTAAACAGAAAACAGGACTCCCCCCTAACCGCAGTACAAAAAACAAAATGGCGGCGGCAGCGCTGCAGGGATGCCACCCTGCTTCTGCCTCCAGCAGCCCAGCAAAACAACGCCAGAAAATGTCAGAGGGCATAGAGGAAGAGAATCCCGGGGAGGGTGCTTCTCTGTCCACAAAAGAAGGAGAAATAGGCAATCTGTCAGCCACAGAAAGACCTGCCTCAGAATTATATATTAAAGAGGCTTTTATGGCTCTGAGACATACGATCCAAACTGACCTGAAAAGTCTAACTCAGCATGTGGACACCTCAGTGTTAGAAGTTAATAACAGAATAAACAACACAGAACACAAAATGGAAGAGGTTGTTAAATCCCACAATGACCTTATAGACGCGCATTATGATCTAGAGGGCCTGGTCACCAAATTGCAGAACAAAATAAATGACCTTGAAGACAGAAACAGGCGCAACAATGTTAAAATAAGAGACGTCCCTGAGAAGATTATGAATACCAAATTGATAGCGTATGTTACGCGTCTGACTCAAAAAGTTCTACCAAACATCCCTGAGCAAGAGCTTAAGATCGACAGAGCGCATAGACTTCCATTACCAAAATTTCTGAAAGAAAACAGTCCAAGGGACATTATCGTGCGTTTTCACCATTTCAGCACAAAACAGGGTCTTATGAATGTCGCAAGGAAGCTGAAGGTCTTGCCGAGCCCTTATGCAGATATTCGCCTATTTATTGATCTATCCCAAGCCACCATGGAGGCGAGGCGAAACTTTGCAGGAGTAACTCTAGCCTTGAGAGAAGCGAAAATCCCATACAGGTGGAGTTTCCCCACTAAGATTATTGTGTCAAGAGAGAACTCCTCACCACACGTTTTTCTTGATCCTGCCTCTGCAAAAACCACCTTGAAATTGTGGGGTATCAAAACAAAGGACTCCTCGCCCTCCCGTGCCAACAGTGGCCCTGTAAGAAACCGAGAAGAAGGGGCCCGAAACACCTAACCTCATTTATGTCACACGAAGGAATAAGCGTTCCCTGAAGAACAGACAAGTGTGCAATACCTGTCTATCAAGCCCTGCCGTAATACGGACTCGCAGGTTTTGAGTGTTGCTTCACACTCTCCCGCGAACTGTTGTTCCCCAAAATGAGACTGCAAGCTTTTGCTTGCCCAGTTTATCTTAGTATGTCTTGCGTTTTTTCTTTGGTTGTTTGCAGTGTGCTATTGCTCTTTGAAATTGTTTCTTACAGCCGTACCTTTCTCTGCATAACCAGAATGTGTTTTTCTAGTTTTGTTTGTAGTTTTGTATTGACAGGCATCATCTACCGTGTAGGTCCCCTAGCTCCTAGCTCCGTACTGCTGTCCCAGGGAATATGGCGTTGAAGGTATTGTCTCTGAATGCTAATGGGGTAAACTCTCCGAACAAAAGAAACGCCGTCTGGAAGGAGGCTCTCCGCTGCAACGCTGACTTAGTATGTATCCAGGAGACTCACTTACTTGAGATAGACAGCGCCCGCATGACACATAAGAGATTTCCCCACACGGTGTTTGCCTGTGCCCCTAAGAAACAAGCGGGTGTATTGGTCGCTGTCAGAGACTCTACAACGTTTAAAATTGACAAACAAGTATGCGATCCTAAGGGTCGTTATATAATATTGGTGGGTACCCTGAGGGGAACACAGGTTACACTAATTAATATTTATGCCCCCAACACGAAACAAATAAATTTCTTAAATAGACTCATGAAAAAAATACACAGAGTAACGAAAGGCCCGCTGATTCTATGTGGGGACTTTAACCTGGTGCCTGAGGGCACAGTAGACTCCACCCAGGGTCACACAAGGAGGGACGCCCCTCTTGGCCGTTGGATTCGTAAGATGGCTTTGTTCGACACTTTCCGGTGCCTAAACACGTCGGCAAGAGAATTCACGTTTTACTCACCACGACATAAAACGTTTTCGTGTATAGACCTATGTCTGGTGGATAAACAATTAATTACCTCAGTGTCAGGGGCAGCCATTGGAACGGCCACATGGTCGGATCACGCCCCTATAATAACGTCAATTCATATAGGTAATTCACGTCAAGAGGCCAAGACGTGGAAAAATAATTTATATTTAATGAGAACCCCCGAATACAAAAAAGAAATAAAAGATAGCTTGGAGGAATTCTTCGCCCTAAATGATACCCCCGATATAGACCCAGGTATTCTTTGGAATGCTCACAAAGCCTTTATAAGAGGGGTGCTCATAAAGTTGGGCGCCAGGTACAAGAGATTGAAGCTTAACAAGACTGAATCTTTAGTGTCCAACATCCAGCTTCTAGAAAGCGAACTACAGAAATCCCCTTCCGTGGCTACCCATAACAAGTTGCTTAATACAAGATTAGAACTCCGAAAAACCTTACAAGGAGATTTTGAAAAAGAAATTACCACACATAGAGCCAATATATACTCCTCATTAAATAAGCCAACAAAATTGATGGGCAACCTGGTCAAAAAAAAGATAGTTAAATCCAGCATCCCTTTTGTGTGGAACTCTAAAAAGAAGGAGTTTAAAATATCTCACCCGAAACAGATTGCAGATAGATTTAGCTCATATTATAGCGAACTGTATAATTTGAAAGAAGACATCTCCATAGAACAACCACAGAAGGTTGGGATTGAGGAGTTCCTAAACAAATTACAGCTCCCCAAGATTACTAACTCGCAAAAAGTTGAACTTGATAGAGAAATGTCCCTAATAGAAGTTACAGACACTATCTCAGTAATGAAAAATCAAAAAGCACCAGGCCCTGATGGCTTCTCAGCCGAATATTATAAACTGTTTCAGGGTCTGGTGTCCCCATACCTAGTAAATCATTTTAACTTAGCCATGCGAAGCGGTGTGTTTCCGGCGGAGTCCCTCCAAGCAACCATAGTAGTATTGCCCAAACAAGGTAAACCCCCTGATGATCCGTCAAACTTTAGGCCAATCTCTTTATTAAACACGGACGTGAAAATATATTCTAAAATTTTGGCAAGGAGACTCCTAAAAATTCTTCCAGAAATTATCCACCCCGACCAGGTCGGATTTGTGAAGGGACGACAAGCCTCAGATGGCACGCGAAGAATAATTAATCTTCTGCACTCTTTGAAAACCTCCCGTTCCCCAACTATCTTGCTCGCACTTGATGCCGAAAAGGCTTTCGATCGTGTCCATTGGGATTATGCATTCAAAACATTAGAGAAATTTGACATCGGGGAGGGGCTACAACGTGCCATCCGGGCCTTATACTCTACACCTTCAGTCAGGACGTTGGTAGACGGGACATTGTCTGAACCGTTTAAGATAACCAATGGTACAAGACAAGGCTGCCCGCTGTCCCCTATCCTGTACGTTCTTACGATTGAACCATTGGTGGAGGCTATTAGGTCATCGCTCGAGGTAAGGGGGATTCCCCTAAACTTCCGTCAGCACAAGATCGGACTTTTTGCAGATGATGTAGTACTCACCCTGGCACATCCGCTGAACTCCCTGAGAGCGGCCCAGCAAATTCTGCAGGAATTCAGTAAAGTATCACAATACAAACTTAATATAGATAAATCCATGATTATGGGGGTGAACGTTCCAAGGGACCTAAAAGATTCTATAAGAAGAGAGTTTCCCTTTGAATGGAGAGAGAGTGACCTCCCGTACCTGGGAATATATCTGTCTCCCAACACAAACGATCTGGAGAAAATTAACTTTCCCCCACTGTTAGCTTCTATACAGAAGGAGATAGACCGTTTGGCGGGGCTCAAGCTGACGTGGTACGGTAGAATTATGACATCTAAAATGAAACTACTACCAAAAATGTTATGTTTTTAGAGTTCTACCGATTGACATCTCAATGGGCACGCTATCTAAATTCCAGAAACAATTATCAAATTATATTTGGGAGGGTAAAAAACCTCGACTGTCACTGCCTATCCTGGCCATGCGACGGTCTAGAGGCGGAGCAGATATCCCTAATGTGGAGAAATATTTTAAAGCTTCCCTCCTGAACCAGACCAGGGGTTGGCTCCTACAGGAGGACAGGATGGGGTGGGCGGGTATGGAGAGTAACTTCGCAAGGCTTGCCTCGTGCAGACCTCTCCTTCTGGCGGCATCCCTGGAGGCTATGTCGAACCGCGCAAATGTGTTAAAAAACTTGAAAGTGGATACAAAACATCTCGCCCCCACCACGATCGCTTCCCTCAAGGTGTGGAGAGAGTTGACTGAAAAAGCAGCTGCATATGACACACTGGGGTCCCCGGTGGTCTCTCTCGAGACTTTATGCTTGTTTCTTCCAGACTTGGACTTGAGAGATTGGAGGAGTAGGGGTATAGCGAATGTGTCGGACTTAATGCTGGGAAATGCAATGAGACCTTTTGAGGAGCTTATCTCAATGTATAACCTGCAGCAGCAGGACATATACAGATATTCCAGAATATCCCATTTTATATCCAGATCTCAAATGCATGAAATCAAAATCCCACTTGACGTTATAAAGAGAATCTCTTCCTGCCCTGTTCTGGAGAAGTCTGAAACCAGAACCTTTTATGATATATTGACAGGTAATAATATCCGACCAAAAAGGGTTCATATGTTGAACTGGGAAAGAGAATTGAAGACAACCATCCCAATTGATAGCTGGAATAAGGCATTTAGACTGGCTGGTAAGGCTACTAAAGGGATGGGAATCCTGGAGGTGCAAGTAAAGATTAATATGAGATGGTATTACACACCAGCACTACTTTGTAGCAGATTTCGGAGGGGAGAGGGCGCATGCTGGAGGGAATGTGGGGGCAAAGGCACTCTATCCCATATATTCTGGTCATGCCCTAAACTGCAGAATTACTGGCATGACATACTAAACGTCTTAGACAAAACCCTACAGATTCAAGTTCATAGAGAAGCGAAGCAGATCTTGTTGCTGGTGGGTTTGGAGGGACTCCCACCCCCGTCTAGAAACTTGGTGGGCCACGCTCTGATGACCGCGAAGGCCCTAATTGCAAAACACTGGAGGGGGCTAGACCCCCCAGAGTATCGCGAGTTCATCGATAGGATGGCCGAACAGAAGGTGTTCGAGAGGTGGTTGGCATTCAGAGAAAACAATATATCCAAACATGAGGAGATGTGGAGCGTGTGGAGGGAGCCCATATAACTAGTTACAACCAAATGCTTCAGGATGCCTTGTTTTATTGTTTTTCTTTTATTGCTTTTTACTGTTTCCATTTACAGAAGCCTTCTTTCTCTTATATATAAGTGCTTATATACGTAATATATGCAATTTGAACCACAACACAACCCGTTGGGATTAACATTAAGAAGTCCGATAATAGGTGTGTTAGCCGATCCCATCGGGCGGTAAAGCCTATATGTATATAGAAAATGTTCCACTCTTGAAAATATTAAGGAAGGAAAAGCGAAGACATGTTAGAACATCGTTGTTTATTCTGTTATGCTCTGATGATTTTGTCTTCCAAATGATAAATGTTCATGTGATTTTCATGCTCCTTAATAAAAAAAATTCAATGATTAAAAAAAAAAAAAAAAAAAGAGCCTTAGAGACAAACTTAAAAATATCCTTAACGTAAAAGCAGTAAAGACTTTCCTTTCCACCAAATATAAAATATATGCACAGTTACAAAGGCTCAAACACTATGTCAAACCTCATTAAGAAGCAATAATGGTCTACCAATCCTTTACTATAAATCTTTCTCTAAAATACTCCTCCCAGTTTTCACAAATCTCTGTAACTCACTCCTGTCGGGCGCAAATCTTCCCAAACAAACTCTTAAAGCATTTATCACACTGATTCTGAAAGAAGGGAAAGAGTCAGAACAGTGCAGCAACTATAGAGCTATCTCTCTACTAAAGGTAGATCTTAAAATCTGGACGAAACTTCTAGCCCAACGCATATCACCTCTACTAACTAAATTAATTCACCTAGACCAGGTGGGATTTGTGACAGGCAGGGAGGGGAAGCTCAACACATCTCATATTATTAATGCTATTTATTATGCTAAATATAACAGAATACCACTGGTCCTACTAGGAACAGATGCCGAAAAGGCTTTTGACAGGTTGAGTTGGGATTTAATAGAAAACACTCTTAAAGTTTGGCCTACTCACACAATTCATAACAGCCATATTCACATTGTATTCCATCCCCTCTGCCAGATTTCATATAAAGGGAGCCCTCTCGGACCCCTTCTTTATTTCCAACAGAACCATACAGGGCTGCCCACTCTCTCCCACTCTTTTTGTCTTGGTCATGGAGACACTGCTACAATGATTCAGACAACATCCCAATATACAGTGACTAAAAATTCGAAATCTCACTCATACTACAGCTACATTTGTAGATGACCTTCTAGTACCAATCTAAAAAAAAAAGAGGCCTTCCCTCTAATCTTGGAGATCTTTGAAAATTTTGAAAAAATGTCATACTGTAAAGTCAATTATGAGAAATCAATAGCACTAAACCTATTAGCTTCAATCAATATAGTTAAATACATAAAAAAAAGAATTTCCCTTTAAATGGCCTGCATGTAGCATTAAATACTTAGGTACCACTTTAACATCTGACCCTCTTCTCCTTTGAAAGCAAACTATTGCCCTCTTCTCCAAAAAGTACAAACTAATTACAACACAGAAATACTCCCTTCCTATCTTGGTTGGGAAGGAAAAATTGGATAGCCACCTATATCCTTCCTTACATTTTATGCACTTTGTAAACTGTCCCGATAAAAGTCCCTGGCCACTTCTTCTGCAGCTCGCATCAGATACTCAGGAAGTTCATCTGGAACAAACAAAAGCCATGGCTAGCATCCTCTTACTTAACACAAAGGAAGCCACAGGGAGGTTTCGGTTTTCCAAACATACTTTTGTATTATAAAGCAATCCATATATCCAGATAGATTTCCTTGGCTGACCACAGATTGGAATCACACTCATTTAACCTAGAAAGAACTATGATAGACCAAGTAGGACTATAAACCTTTGGACTAGTAACAATTCCTTATATAGAGCACAAGCATTTAGCCCGATTACAAGAGGCACAATCAAAGTCATATACTCCATTAGGTCAGAAAGGTGTGACCACCACAAATTAGCACCAATGACACCAGCATCTTTAGTTCCCTCTTAACGAACAAACTACTGAAAACAATGAATCCATGGACAAAACTCAACTACTTGACAGTTCATGACATTATCAACGGAGTCCGGATTGATAACCTCTCTCACATTGAGTCACTGTTGCCAGGTAATTCTCTAAATTTTCTGGAAGCAATGAACACTTACTCTTCACTTTTTCAGGTGAAATACCGAGCTGGTCTGAAAGATCCACTGTGGTTTGAAACTTATCTTTCCTTCCCTGAGAGGCCACAACAGCTCATGACTAGAGATGAGCGAGCATGCTCATCAGAGCTTGATGCTCGTTCGAGCATAAGCATACTCGAGAGTACTCGTTACTTGATCGAGTATCACGAGATGCTCGAGAAATTTTCACCCTCTCCCCACGTTTTGCGCCTTTTTTAGCCAATAAACATGCAGGGAAGGCTTTGGCACCTCCTGCTATGACGTGCCAACCCTGTGCACATCTATAGCAGTGATTGGCTGGCCACATCAGCTGACCTATTAGCATAAAAACTCAGGTCACCTGATGCTCGCCTCACACGCAGGCTGGATTCGTTCAGGGACAGGGCTGCTGCTAATCAGGGAAAGTGACAGTATAGGTTAGAGATTGCGTTTAGGCAGGGATCCACTGTAGAAGAACCCAACAGTCCTTTTTGAGACTACAAGTCCTCTTTTGTGCATCAGCAGTTTGGCTGGCTGGGAGCAGTAGTGCACACCAAGCATTCACAAGCATCCCTGCTGTATACTGCATACTGTTATTGATTTAATGCAGTATACTGCTACTAGTGTACAGAGAGTAGATAGGAAGTAACAGAACTATCATTTTTTACATTTTTTGGGGAGCTTAAAGCAAACGCTATATACCCCTGTGTGTGTATTCTGTTGATGCATACTCTGTAACTTGACTGTGCATATTTTGGCCTAAAAACGTATGCTATATACCCCATGGATGCGTACTTTCAAAAAACACTTTCTAACAAGACTATACGCAGTTTACTTTTGTTTTTTTGGGGGGCTTACAGCGTACGCTATATACCCCTGTGTACATACTTTCAAAAACTACTTTCTAACAACACTATAGAGAGTTCACTTTAGCATTTTTGGGAAAAAGCGAATGCTACATAGCCCTGTGTGTGTCCTGTCGATTCATACTCTGTAACTTGACTGTACGCAGTTTACAGTGCATATTTTGGCCTAAAAGTGTACGCTGTATACCCCTATGTGTAAACTTTCAAAAAACACTTTCTAACAGGACAATATGCAGTTCACTTTTGCATTTTTTGGGGCTTAACGTGGATGCTATGTACCCCTTATGTGTGTGTACTTTCAAAAACCAATTTCTAACAAAACTATACACCGTTCACTTGTGTATTTTGGGGGCTTAAAGCATATACTATATACCTCTGTGTGCATCCTTTCAAAAAATCTAACAAGACTATACGCAGTTTACAGTGTGAATTTTGGGCTTAAAGGGGTTGTCTCGTGAAACCAAGTGGGGTTCAGCACTTCTGTATGGCAATATTAATGCACTTTGTAATATACATCGTGCATTAATTATGAGCCATACAGAAGTTATTCACTTACCTGCTCCGTTGCTAGCGTCCCCGTCGCCATGGATCTGTCTAAATTCGCTGTCTTCTGGCGTTTTTAGACGCGCTTGCGCAGTCCGGTCTTCTCCCTGGTGAATGGGGCCGCTTGTGCCAGAGAGCTGGTCCTCGTAGCTCCGCCCCGTCACGTGTGCCGAATTCAGCCAATCAGGAGGCTGGAATCGGCAATGGACCGCACAGAGCCCGCGGTGCATCGTGGGTGAAGATCCCGGTGGCCATCTTGGTAAAGGAAGAAAGAAGTCGCCGCAGCGCGGGGAGTCGGGTAAGTAATAAACTCTTTTTTTTAACCCATCCCTTGGGTTTGTCTCGCGCCGAACGGGGGGCCTATTGAATAAAAAAAAACCCGTTTCGGCGTGAGACAACCCCTTTAAGGAGTACGCTATATACCCCTGTGTGCGTCGTGTCAATCCACACTACCTAACAACACTAGACGCAGTTTACAGTGTCTATTTTGGGCTTACAGCGTATGCAAACTACCTCACAGTTTGTGCAGAATTTTGACCAAGTGCATCTTACAAGATGATGAAGGCTAGGGGTAAGGGTTGAGGACGTAGACGTGCGTGTCCTAATGAGGGTGTGGGCAGAGGCCGAGGTGCTGACCAGGGTGAAACACTGCTTGCTGCTGAGGGAGAAGTAGAATGCCGTGTATCTACACTCACTAGCGAGCAGGTGATGAGGTGGATAGCGGATAATGCGTCCAGTAATTTATCCAACACCCAGTGTTCCACACAGTCCGCTCACGCAAGCCAAGGAACTGGACTTCTGAATCCTCAGGCTGCTCCTCCTTCCTCCCAGCCTGGTCACTCCAGGAAAAGGAGAGATTCAGAACAGGCAGATTCCCAGGAACTGTTCTCGGGGCCCTTCCCTGAGTCGGAAAAAAATGGTTATTGTGCCATGAGTTTGTTGTGACCGATACCCAAAATGTGGAACTTTCAAAGACTCGGGGTGATGAGGGTGGGGATTCCAAGTAGTGTCTCAAGAGGTATTTGTGGATGATGGGCCACAGGGAGAGGCAAGGCCAGAGTAATCCCTTTACTGTTGCCCACAGCACCTCCTCGCGGCAAGCCTCCGTGCTGAGGGCTAGGTGTTCGAAGGTCTGGAGGTTTTTTATTGAGAGCACGGATGACCAACGAACAGTGGTATGCAACCTGTGCCGCACCAAGATCAGCAAGGGAGACACCACTACCAGCCTGCAAGTGAATAATAAAGGCAACAGCAGCACTCATATGGATTCACTCCAGACCAGTCCCAGTCGTTCCACTGCAAACAATACAGCGAGGAGCAGGTAGATGCAGTAGCCCAGCTTAGTCAGGATCACGACCAACTAATCAGTAGAAATATGCAGCAAAGACCAGGCAGCATCAGATGGATCTTCAAAATAATTTTCCAATCTTTATTTCTCCAACAAAGGTAAAACCTACGACGTTTCGGTCACAATTGTGACCGAAACGTCGTAGGTTTTACCTTTGTTGGAGGAATAAAGATTGGAAAATTATTTTGAAGATCCATCTGATGCTGCCTGGTCTTTGCTGAATATTACCACTACCAGCCTGACCACCACCAGCATGCACAGGCACATGATTTCTAAGCACTGATGAGTAGCAACACAGGCCATTCACTGCCTGCGGGTCACACCACTACCACTTCCCCCGTCTCACATGCTAGGAGTGTGATGCATTCCCCCTCCCAGGACATATGCATGATCATCTCCCGGCCTGCATCCACCCCTTCGACTGCATGGTCCTCCACTGCCTCCATCAATGTGTACCAGCGCAGCGTTCAGCTGCCCATAACAGAGGCATTAGAGCACAAACGCAAATATGCAGCCACCCACCCACATGCACAATCACTAAATGTGCATATCAGCAAACTGCTGAGCCTGGAGATGCTGCCCTATAGGCTTGTCGAAAGTGAGGCTTTCTGCAACTTCATGGCGGCGGCCGCTCCACACTACTCGGTCCCCAGTCGCCACTATTTTTTCTGCTGTGCCCTTCCCACCCTACAACAGGACGTGTCTAGGAATATCAACTGAACCCTTACCAATGTGGTTACTGGGAAAGTCCACTTAACCACCAACACGTGAACAAGTGCTGTTGGACAGGGACACAACATCTCCCTGACATCACATTGGTTTAACCTGGTGGAGGCAGGGACATAGTCTGACCCTGGATCCGCACACGTGCTACCCACACCGAGAATTGCGGGTCCTACCTTGGTCATGGTTTCTCCGGCTTATTATGCCACCTCCTCCAATCCCCCTACCTCCTCCACCTCTCAATTACGATCTGTGAGCACAGCACCTTCAGTCGGTAGCTCGAGGCGCTGCAGCACTGCAGCGGATAAGCGTCAACAGGCGGTGCTGCAACTTCTGAGCTTAGGTGACAGGAGGCACTCGGTCCCCAGTCGCCACCATTTTTCCTGGGGCGCCGTTCCTGCCCTACACCAGCACGTCTCACAGAACATAACCCGTGCCCTCACCAATGCGGTTACTGGGAAGGTCCACTTAACCACGGACACGTGGACAAGTGCCGATTGGCAGGGACACTACATCTCCCTGACGGCACATTGAGTGTACTTGGTGGAGGCTGGGACTGAGTCTGACCCTGGGTCCCCTCATGTGCTACCCACACCGAGGATTGTGGGTCCTACCTCGGTGAAGGTTTCCTTAGCTTATTATGTCACCTCATCCAAACACCTCCCCCCTCCTCCACCCCCCCCAATCAATTACCATGTGTGAGCACGTCGCCAGCAGCTCGAGGCGCTGCAGCACTGTGGTGGGGAAGAGTCAGCAGGTAGTGCTGAAACTACTCAGCTTAGGAGACAAGAGGCACTCTGCCAAGAGCTGTTACAGGGTTTGACGTAGCAGACCGACCAGTGGCTTGCGCCACTGAACCTCCAACTGGGCAAAGTCGTGTGTGACAATGGCCGTAACTTGGTGGCAGCTCTGCAGCTTGGCAGACTAACACATGTGCCACGCTTGGCTCTTGTGTTTAATCTGGTGGTTCAGTGCTTTCTTAAAAACTACCCCAGTTTGTCAGAGCTGCTCAGCAAGGTGCGTCGCGTGTGCGCACATTTCAGAAAGTCCACCACAGTTGCTGCCACCCTCAGGATACTGCAACAGCGCTTCTGGCTGCCAGTTCACCGACTGCTGTGCAACGTGCCCATGCGCTGAAATTCTACATTGCACATGTTGGCCAGGGTTTACGAGCAGCGTAGAGCCATTGTCTAATACGTATTGGCTTGATAAAAACTGAGGATTGCAGTCGAAACGTTGCAGGCGTTTTTTAGCAAAGAAATGGAATAAAAGGAATATTTTTACTTTGGAAGTTGGTATGAAGACGTCTCTGTGAAAATACCCTGAATGCTGCTTACATCCCATATATACAAGATTTACATTGTCTAATACCAGCTGCAACATGCCCGTCGGAGTGGTAGTCAGCCTCCGCACTTTTTCAGAGGAGTGGGCATGGATGTCTGACAGCTGTCAGGTGTTAGGAAACTTTGAGGTGTCAACGCAAATGTTGAGAGGCAATGCGACCATTATCATCGTTACCATCCTGCTGCTTTACCTGCTTGGAAGGTCGCTACTAAGCATTAAGGCTGACGCATAGCGGATAGAACAGGAGATGGGGGATGACAATATGTCGCTTGATAGCCAGACCACCCTCACGTTTGTTTCTCAGCGTGTATTGGGGAAGGAGGGGGAAGAGACTACTGTCCACACTGCAGAGGGTACCCATACTACTTCCCTCTCATCTGTTTAGCATGTATGGGCTGAAGAGGAGGAGAAGGAGAAGGCTGAGAGTCATCCTCCTAGTGAGGACAGCGATGTGTTGCGTACTGGGATTCGGTCACACATGGCTGACTTCATGTTAAGCTGCCTTTCCCGTGACCCTCGCATTAGATGCATTTTGGCCAACAGGGATTACTGGGTGTTCACCCTTTTTGACCCACGGTATAAGGAGAACCTTTCGACTCTTATTCCCGAAGAGGAAAGGAGTACGAGAGTGATGTAATACCGCAAGGCCCTGGTGGAAGAGCTGATACTAAACTTCCCATCTGACAACGCTAGCGATAGAGGACGTAGTTCAATGGGCCAACTAGCAGGGGAGATCAGGGGAACAGGCAGCATGTCCAGCACAGGCAGGGGAACACTCTCCAAGGCCTTTGGCAGTTTTATGGCACTCCAGCCAGACTGTGTCCCCACTTCTTAGTCTAGGCTGAGTCGGAGAGGACAGTGTAAAAAGATGGTGAGGGAGTACATAGCCGACCGTACCAATGTCCTCCGTGATCCCTCTACTCCATACAACTGTTGGGTATCAAAGCTGGACACGTGGCACGACCCTGCACTGTATGCCTTGGAGGTGCTGGCCTGCCCTGCCGCTAGCATCTTATCAGAAAGGGTGTTTAGTGCTGCTGGGGGGATCATCACAGATAAGTGTACCCGCCTGCCAACAGACAGTGCCGACAGGCCTAGATTACCCCTGACTTCTTTTCTCCCTAGTGGAAAGCAGCAGAACATAAAGATTCTTTAAGCTGAAACAGGAGAACCATGCACCCTCTATCACCCCAAAGAAGGTGAGAAGTAGCTTGGTCTATCCTTCTCTGATCTTCCTCCTCCTAAACCAGCATGTCAGCACGCTGAATAGCCAATTTTTCAGAGGGGCAAAAGGCTCTGTTAAAGCTAATTTTTTCGGAGGGCTGCCTCCAGGCTTTGTTAGCAAATTAAGCAACTACGTGCTCTATTTTTAAAAAATATTTCTGGGTTTCACCTGCACTGTGGGTAAACAAAATTTTCAGGGGTACAACTACTTTTGGTACACAATTTTTTCAGGCCTTCGCCTATACTCTTAGCAAACTAGTTTTTCCGGGCTTCGCCTATACTCTTGGTACACCAATTTTTCAGGGGTTACACCTGTACTCTTGGTACACAAATTTTTCAGGGGTTCGCTTACACTCTCGGTACACAAATGTTTCCGTGCTTCGCCTATACTGTTGTTAAGCAAATTTTTTCAGGTGCTCGCTTACACACTTGGTACATCAATGTTTCACGGGTTCACCTATACTCTTGGTACAGAAATGTTTCAGGGGGTCGCCTATACTCTTGGTACACAAATAGAGATGAGCGAGCACCAAAATGCTCGGGTGCTCGTTACTCGGGACGAAAATTTCGCGATGCTCGAGGGTTCGTTTCGAAGAACGAACCCCATTGAAGTCAATGGGCGACCCGAGCATTTTTGTATATCGCCGATGCTCGCTAAGGTTTCCATTTGTGAAAATCTGGGCAATTCAAGAAAGTGATGGGAACGACACAGCAACGGATAGGGCAGGCAAGGGGCTACATGTTGGGCTGCATCTCAAGTTCCCAAGTCCCACTATTAAGCCACAATAGCGGCAAGAGTGGGCCCGCCCTCCCAACAATTTTTACTTCTGAAAAGCCCTCATTTGCAATGCATACCTTAGCTAAGCACCACACTACCTCCAACTAAGCACAATCACTGCCTGCATGACACTCTGCTGCCACTTCTCCTGGGTTACATGCTGCCCAACCCCCCCTGCACGACCCAGTGTCCACAGCGCCCACCAAATTGTCCCTGCGCAGCCTTCAGCTGCCCTCATGCCACGCCACACTCATGTCTATTTATAAGTGCGTCTGCCATGAGGAAGAACCGCAGGCACACACTGCAGAGGGTTGGCACGGCTAGGCAGCGACCCTCTTTAAAAGGGGCGGGGCGATAGCCCACAATGCTGTACAGAAGCAATGAGAAATATAATCCTGTGCCACCGCCATCAGGAGCTGCACACGTGGGCATAGCAATGGGGAACCTATGTGCCACACACTATTCATTCTGTCAAGGTGTCTGTATGCCCCAGTAAGACCGCGGTTTTTTATAGTCACAGGCAGGTACAACTGGGAATCCCCAACTCCGCAATGGGAATTCCGTGTGCACCCACAGCATGGGTGGCTCCCTGGAACCCACCGGCTGTACATAAATGTATCCCATTGCAGTGCCCTGGACAGCAGAGCTAACGTCAGATTAAATGCAGGTGGGTTTCGGCCCACACTGCATGCCCCAACCTGACCGGGCTTTTTAATTTATAGACACAGGCAGGTACAACTCCCTATTGTGAAGTCCCTGTGGACCGACAGCATGGGTGGGTGCCAGGAAGCCACCGGCGGCACATAAATATATCCCATAGCATTGCCCATCACAGCTAAGGTAATGTCATGTTTAATGCAGGTGGGCTTCGGCCCACACTGCATGCCCCAGTCAGACTGGGGTTCTTTAGAAGTGGACACATGTAGTTACAACTCTCTGTGGACCCACAGCATGGGTGGGTGCCAGGAAGCCACCGGCGGTACATAAATATATCCCATTGCATTGCCCATCACAGCTGATGTAACGTCAGCTGTAATGCAGGTGGGCAAAAAATTAACTGGATTACACTGTAGGCGAGGGCTCCAAAAAATTGATGTACCAACAATACTAATGTACCTCAGAAAAATTCCCCATGCCCAACCAAGAGGGCAGGTGAAACCCATTAATCGCTTTGGTTAATGTGGCTTAATTGGTAACTAGGCCTGGAGGCAGCCCAGTTAAAATAAAAATTGGTTCAGGTGCAAGTTTCAACGCTTTAATGAGCATTGAAACGTATAAAAATTGTTTAGAAAAATTATATGACTGAGCCTTGTGGGCCTAAGAAAAATTGCCCGTTCGGCGTGATTACGTGAGGTTTCAGGAGGAGGAGCAGGAGGAGGAGGAGGAATATTATACACAGATTGATGAAGCAAAAATGTCCCCGTTTTTGATGGTGATAGAGAACGATGCTTCCATTCGCGGGTGCAGCCTACGTATTGCTTAGGTATCGCTGCTGTCCGCTGGTGAAGAAGAGAAGTCTGGGGAAATCCAGGCTTTGTTCATCTTCATGAGTGTAAGCCTGTCGGCACTGTCGATTGACAGGCGGGTACGCTTATCTGTGATGATTCCCCCAGCCGCACTAAACACCCTCTCTGACAAGACGCTAGCCGCAGGACAAGCAAGCATCTCCAGGGCATAGAGCGCGAGTTCAGGCCACGTGTCCAGCTTCGACACCCAGTAGTTGTAGGGGGCAGAGGCGTCACGGAGGACGGTCGTGCGATCGGCTACGTACTCCCTCACCATCCTTTTACAGTGCTCCCGCCAACTCAGCCTTGACTGGGGAGCAGTGACACAATCTTGCTGGGGAGCCATAAAGCTGGCAAAGGCCTTGGAGAATGTTCCCCTGCCTGCGCTGTACATGCTGCCTGATCTCTGCGCCTCCCCTGCTACCTGGCCCTCGGAACTGCGCCTTCTGCCACTAGCGCTGTCGGATGGGAATGTTACCATCAGTTTGTCCGCCAGGGTCCTGTGGTATAGCATCACTCTCGAACCCCTTTCCTCTTCGGGTATGAGAGTGGAAAGGTTCTCCTTATACCGTGGGTCAAGCAGTGTGTACACCCAGTAATCCGTAGTGGCCAGAATGCGTGTAACGCGAGGGTCACGAGAAAGGCATCCTAACATGAAGTCGGCCATGTGTGCCAGGGTACCTGTACGCAACACATGGCTGTCCTCACTGGGAAGATCACTTTCAGGATCCTCCTCCTCCTCCTCCTCCTCCTCCGGCCATACACGCTGAAAGGATGACAGGTAAGCAGCATGGGTACCCTCAGCAGTGGGCCAAGCTGTCTCTTCCCCCTCCTCCTCATGCTCCTCCCCATCCTCCTCAACGCGCTGAGATATAGACATGAGGGTGCTCTGACTATCCAGCAACATACTGTCTTCCCCCGCCTCCGTTTCCGAGTGCAAAGCGTCTGCCTTTATGCTTTGCAGGGAACTTCTCAAGAGGCATAGCAGAGGAATGGTGACGCTAATGATTGCAGCATCCCCGCTCACCATCTGGGTAGACTCCTCAAATTTTCCAAGGACCTGGCAGATGTCTGCCAACCAGGCCCACTCTTCTGTAAAGAATTGAGGAGGCTGACTCCCACTACACCACCCATGTTGGAGTTGGTATTCCACTATAGCTCTACGCTGCTCATAAAGTCTGGCCAACATGTGGAGCGTAGAGTTCCACCGTGTGGGCACGTCGCACAGCAGTCGGTGCACTGGCAGATTAAACCGATGTTGCAGGGTCCGCAGGGTGGCAGCGTCCGTCTTGGAGTTGCGGAAATGTGCGCTGACCCGGCGCACCTTTCCGAGCAGGTATGACAAGTGTGGGTAGCTTTTCAGAAAGCGCTGAACCACCAAATTAAAGACATGGGCCAGGCATGGCACGTGCGTGAGGCTGCCGAGCTGCAGAGCCGCCACCAGGTTACGGCCGTTGTCACACACGACCATGCCCGGTTGGAGGCTCAGCGGCGAAAGCCAGCAGTCGGTCTGCTCTGTCAGACCCTGCAGCAGTTCGTGGGCCATGTGCCTCTTCTCTCCTAAGCTGAGTAGTTTCAGCACGGCCTGCTGACGCTTGCCCACCGCTGTGCTGCCGCGCCGCGCGACAGCGACTGCTGGCGACGTGCTGCTGCTGCAGACACATCTTGATTGCGAGACAGAGGTTGCGTTGGAGGAGGAGGAGGGTGGTTTAGTGGAGGAAGCATACACCGCCGCAGATACCAGCACCGAGCTGGGGCCCGCAATTCTGGGGGTGGGTAGGACGTGAGCGGCCCCAGGCTCTGACTCGGTCCCAGCCTCCACTAAATTCACCCAATGTGCCGTCAGGGAGATATAGTGGCCCTGCCCGCCTGTGCTTGTCCACGTGTCCGTTGTTAAGTGAACCTTGGCAGTAACCGCGTTGGTGAGGGCGCGTACAATGTTGCGGGAGACGTGCAGAGCTGGGAGGGCACATCGGGAAAAGTAGTGGCAACTGGGAACCGAGTAGCGCGGGGCCGCCGCCGCCATCATGCTTTTGAAAGCCTCCGTTTTCACAAGCCTATACGGCAGCATCTCCAGGCTGATCAATTTGGCAATGTGCACGTTTAACGCTTGAGCATGTGGGTGCGTGGCGGCGTACTTGCGCTCAAACAGTGGCGCTAGCGACGTCTGGACGCTGCGCTGAGAGACATTGCTGGATGGGGCCGAGGACAGCGGAGGTGAGGGTGTGGGTGCAGGCCAGGAGACGGTAGTGCCTGTGTCCTCAGAGGGGGGTTGGATCTCAGTGGCAGGTTAGGGCACAGGGGGAGAGGCAGTGGTGCAAACCGGAGGCGGTGAACGGCCTTCGTCCCACCTTGTGGGGTGCTTGGCCATCATATGCCTGCGCATGCTGGTGGTGGTGGCTCCCCAGCTAATCTTGGCGCGACAAAGGTTGCACACCACTGTTCGTCGGTCGTCAGGCGTCTCTGTGAAAAACTGCCACACCGTAGAGCACCTTGACCTCTGCAGGGTGGCATGGCGCGAGGGGGCGCTTTGGGAAACAGTTGGTGGATTATTCGGTCTGGCCCTGCCTCTACCCCTGGCCACCGCACTGGCTCGGCCTGTGCCCACACCCTGACTTGGGCCTCCGCGTCCTCGCCCGCGTCCACGTCCTCTAGGTCTACCCCTACCCCTCAGCATGCTGTATTACCAGTAGTGCAGAAACAGAACGCTGTAATTAAATGTGCCACTTATTGGCCTGTGGTTGGAGGCTGACTTCGCTTACGGAACGCACAGCAGAGCCAGGAAATAATTTTGCGCAAGCCTGCTGTAACACTTAGCTGGCTGCGTATGAATTAGGACAACTACCCCCAGCACAGACCCAGTACACTGAGGATGGTCACAGGCAGCCCAAATAGATTTTTTTTCCCAAATGTTTTTGGAAAGGCCCACTGCCTATATTCAATAAATATGTCTTCTGTCCCTGCCTCACCACCACTACTGGCCCTGGACTATGTATAATTACTGCAGGGCGCAATGCTCTGCACGGCTGATATACAAAAAAAAAAAGTGCAACACTGCAAAAAGCAGCCTCCAAACTACTGCACACGGTTAGATGTGGCCCTAAGAAGGACCGTTGGGGTTCTTGAAGCCTAAAATACTCCTAACACTCTCCCTATAGCAACTCCAGCAAGACAGCACTTTCCCTGATCTCTGTCAGAACGCATCTGTGGCGAGCCGCGGGAGGGGCCGATTTATATACTCGGGTGACACCTGATCTCGCCAGCCACTCACTGCAGGGGGGTGGTATAGGGCTTGAACGTCGCAGGGGGAAGTTGTAATGCCTTCCCTGTCTTTCTATTGGCCAGAAAAGCGCACTAACGTCTCAGAGATGAGAGTGAAAGTAACTCGAACATCGCGTGGTGCTTGTTTCGAATAACGAGCATCTCGAACATGCTAATACTCGAACGAGTATCAAGCTCGGACGAGTACGTTCGCTCATCTCTATACACAAATGTTTCAGGGGTTTGCCTATACTCTTGGTACACAAATTTTTCAGGTGTTCGCCTATACTCGTGATACTAATGTTTCAGGGGTACATCTGTACTCTTGGTGCACAAATTTTTCAGGGGTACGCCTACACTCTTGGTACGCAAATGTTTCAGGAGTTCACCTATACTCTGGGTACGTAAAGGTTTCCCAGCATGGTGTTCAGCTATCTGACACATACACAGAATGAATTGTGCTGCTTTGGTCATTCTATTTTCTTCATGGTTCATGCTGTCCTTTTAGCGATGAAAGGAACCATAACTGATTTATTGAGACTTTCTTAGAAGTACTAGCATCCGAGTCCACTTTAGGCCCACGTTTGTTGAGGGTGTGGGCAGAGGCCAAGGTCCTCGGATGGGTACAACTGTGCCAGGTTTGTCCACTAGAATTTCTTTATGGCTTATGCAGTCTTTGGAGCGATGAAAGGAACCATAACTGATTTAATTAGACTTTCATAGGGTCACTGTATACCTGTGCTGGCAACTTTTGCAACACCTCCTGCTTTAAAGAAATCTTTTATTTTAGAAAGGGTTATTGAATTTTGCAGATTCTTCGAAGTTCTAGCATCCGAGTCCGCTTTATGCTCACGTTTGCTAAGGGTGTGGGCAGAGGCAGAGGCCAGGTTTGGCCACTCAAATTTCTTCATAGTTCATGCAGTCTTTGGAGTGACAAAAGGAACCTTAACTGACGGCACATTGGGTTAACCTGGTGGAGGCTGGGACCGAGTTTGACCCTGGGCCCACTCACGTGCTACCCACACTGAGGATTGCGATTCCTACCTCGGTCACTGTTTCTCTGGCTTATTATGCCACCTCCTCCTCTTCCTCTACCTCTCAATTACCACATGTGAGCACGTCGCCTTCAGTCGGTAGCTCGAGGTGCTGCAGCACTGTAGTGGGGAAGCGTCAACAGGCCGTGCTGAAATGCCTGAGCTTGTGTGCCAAGAGACACACCACCCAACAGCTATTACAGGGTTTGATAGAGCAGACAGATCTGTGGCTTTCACCGCTGAACCTCCAAACAGGCATGGTCGTGTGTGACAATGGGCATAACCTGGTGGCAACTCTGCAGCTTGGCAGACTAACACCTGGGGGTCTGAGGATCAGTGCTGGCTGCCATGTATTATCTCTTGTGTTACCACAGTTATCCGAGACACTGGATTGGAGTGCTCACAGAAAGCGTTACTGATTTAATGATACTTTCAAAGTTGCACTGTAGACCTGTGGTGGCATCTTTTGTGACATCTCCTGCTTAAAATAAATCTTTTGATTTAGAATGCATTGCTGAATTTTACATATGATGGAAATGCTAGCATCCGAGTCCGCTTTATGGCCACGTTTGTAGTTCCTGAGAATTTTGTGACGAAGGTAGCATAGGATTGGAATAATTTGAACCCAACAGTATTTTCAAGGACTACAACTCTTCTCACTGTGGTAAACAGCCTGTTTGGTTTGGGCCTGATAGACGCATGCATCCAAGGGGTTCAGCGCTGGTCCCCATGTATTATCTCTTGTGTTACCACAGTTTTCCGAGACACTGGATTGGAGCGTTCACAAGAAACGTAAGTGTTTTAATGGGATTTTCACAGTTGCACTGTAGACCTGTGGTGGCATATTTTGTGATATCTCCTGCTTCAAATCCATCTTTGATTTTAGAATTATGAAAATTTAGAATTACGAATTTTAGCATTACAAAAAGTTCAACTCGAGCAACGAGCACCCAAGCATTTTGATGCTCGCTCATCTCTAATCTCAATCCATGTGTCTTTGGTTCAAGTGTTAATCCCGGAAAATGCGGGGTATCCCTGCTAGCTTAATAATCGGGGAGGCCTAGTTTATGATGTGCACCCTCTTTCCCTCACTGCACGGCCCCAGAGCACCTGCACATCACCAAATGAATGTGTCTTGTCGCATTCCCTAGAGAACTCTATAACTTTTCAGGATAAAACGTGGCCTTTGTCCTTCTTCAAGATGCAAGCTATCTTCCCACCAAATGTAATCAAAATAACTTCAGTGGTTTACCCGTGAAGAGATAAGTTACTTTCGCATTTATAATATTAGTATGGATTACATACAATAACCATCATTTAGTGCTGCAAATGTATACCCCTTTCTATTGCATAAGAGGCACTTTGTAATTGCTGTATTTTTTTGTACTTTTTGTAAATAACATGAGTAAAAAAACAATGGATACTTCCGTGTGTGAATTCTCTCATGTCTAACAAGATGGGATTTCTCTTTAAAACATTTCCCACATTTTGGACATGAATACGGCTTCTCAACTGTGTGAATTTGCTCATGTGCAACAAGATTTTATTTTTCACTGCACCATTGCCCACATACAAAACATGAAAATGGCTTCTCTCCTGTGTGAATACTCTTATGTGTAATAAGATGTGCTTTCACTGGAAAACATTTCCCACATTCTGAGCATGAAAATGACTTCTCCCGTGTGAACTCTCTTATGTCAAACAAGATGCGATTTCCTTATAAAACATTTCCCACATTCTGAGCATGAAGACTGTTTCTCCGCTGTGTGAATCATTTTATGTTTAACAAGACTTGATTTTCTTGTAAAACATTTACCACATTCTGGACATGAAAATGGCTTCTCCCCTGTGTGGATTTTCTCATGTGCAACAAGAGTTGACTCCTGAGTGAAACATTTCCCACATTCTGAACATGAAAATGGCTTCTCCCCTGTGTGAATTCTCTTATGTTTAACAAGAGTTGATTTCTCTGCAAAACATTTCCCACATTCTGAACATGAAAATGGCTTCTCACCTGTGTGAGTTCTCTTATGTATAACAAGTTGGGATTTCACTGTGAAACATTTCCCACATTCTGAACATGAAAATGGTTTCTCTCCTGTGTGAATTCGCTTATGTTTAACAAGATTGGATTTCGCTGTGAAACATTTCCCACATTCTGGACATGAATACGGCTTTTCCCCTGTGTGAGCTCTTTGATGTTCTCCCCTTCTGTGACTTCTCTTCTGCTTATTAGTCTGTGAGGAATCAAAAGATGGGACCTGTGTAAGAGAATCAAATAATGGATCTTTGCTGTGAAGGGCTGAGGGAATATCTGGGATAATGGCAGGTTCTTCATCTGTATGTTGAGGGATACCACACTCTTCTGCTTTAGGATCTGTAGATATCAGATATCCCTCTGAGTTACCGGAACTGTCATCTGCCAAGAATAAAGCTAATTTTACTATTTCACATGTTATATTGTTATATTATAGAATTATATATTATAAAAGGATGTAGAAAAGGTTGAACAGTGGGCTTCGACTAACAAAATGGTATTTAACAAGGAGAAATGCAAAGTCCTACATCTGGGCAAGAAAAATGAAAAAAAGCACATACAGAATAGGAGGAATTGGGCTAAGCAGCAGTATATGTGAAAAAAGACTTGGGTATACTAATAGATCATAAACTGAACATGAGTCAATAATGTGATGCAGCAGCCAAAAAGGCAAACAATATTATGGGATATATTAGGAGAAACAGAGTCAAAATGATGTGAATTAATTATTTCCCTCTACTCTGCCTTAGTCAAACCTCATCTGGAATACTGTGTCCACTTCTGGGCACCCCAATTTAAAACAGACATAGACAAACTGGAACAAGTTCAGAGAAGAGTCATCAAGATGGTGAGCGGTCTGCAAATCATATCCTATGAGGAATGGTTAAAGAATGTGGGAATGCTTCAGTTGGAAAAAAGGCTGAGAGGAGACTTAATAGCGGGCTACAAAAATCTGAAGGGCTGTCACAATGCAGAGGGATCAGCCCTATTCTCATTTGCACAAGAAAAGATTAGAAGCAATGGGATGAAACTGAAAGGGGCGAGTCACAAATTAGATATTAGAAAAACGTTTCTAATAGTGAGGTTCATCAACGAGTGGAACAGGTTGCCACCGGAGGTGGCGAGTTCTCCTCCAGTGGAAGTTTGGACAGATATCTGTCTGAGAGGATTTAGTTAATTGAGCAGGGGGTTGGACCCGTGTAAGGAGGGTGGAGCAAGCGTAAGGCTGAATTAGTAAAATGTGATTGTTCCCAGCAAGTGAAACCATGTAATCTTGTAGAAATGATACCTTTTAATGGCTAGCAAAAATACATTATGAAAATGCGAGCTTCTGAACCAACGCCAGGTCTTCTTTAGGCTTAAATTAAATAGAGCCGGAGCTTGCAAATTTATACACACATAGTTATGACAAGGCACAGACATTGATATGAATAATTTGTACTTAAAAGAATACTATGACACAAATACAAACATCTTTAAATAGTCACTAATAAGGAAGTGAATGTTTTATGGTTCCTAAATTAGTGTTGGAGGATGAGGGGTTCACCAGGCCAACAGTGTTATCTGTGCTGAAGACTTCTCATACTTCCCTCTCACGCATGAATCCTCGTGAATAATTTAGCACTATTGAACGTGTCAAAAGTTCTTATATTTATATTCCCACATTTTTCTATGGCTCTGTGACTTGAAATTGCCCTTCAGTATCATAACTTTCATATATTCTATGTCATGTTTGTGATTTGAAAAATGCTCGGCCACAGGAAATTATCTTCTTTCTTTCTTTAATTGTGTGGCGATGAGATCTTGTTTTAAGCTTGTGTCCTGTTTCTCCAACATAAAGCCCCCCAACAGAACATTTACTACACAGAATCAGGTACACAACATCAGATGGGGAACAAGTGAAAGTCCCTGGGATCTTATAGTCTTGTTGTGTGTTGGGGATTTGTATGCTGTCCTTGGTCAGTACATGTTGAGCAGGTCTTGCAGCTCCTTACATTACAGGGACAAAGTTCCTTCTTGTGTGTCAGAGGGCAATGCACCCTGACTATTAAGTTCCTCAAATTTAACAATTTGCCCGTAATATAGAAATGGACTGTCCAGGAATATGGTTTTCAGATGGACATCCTTGTGTAGAGTATGATGGAGTTTCTTTGCAGTCTTTTTTTAGTATCTCTAGCTGTAAATTGTAGGTCAGTACTAGAAGCACATGTCCATTTTTTTCTTTCTCCTTGTATTGGAGTAGTTGATTTCTGGGTATCCTGGTGGCTGTGGTGATATGGTCATCAGTTGAGGTGGGATGATAGCCCTGATTCAAAAATGTCCTTTTAAGATGTTATAGATCAGTGGTGGCAAACCTATGACATGCGGGCCAGAAGCGGCATGAAGAGCCTACCCTGCTGGCATGCGCACTGGCAGCTGCTCACTACGGTAGTGAATACTGCCAGGGGTGCTCTGGCTCCCCTGCTGGTACTCAGTGCACTGATCCCTGCGCACACTGTGATGTCAGTGTGCAGCTGGAATCTTTCTCCTCTGATGTCTCCTCCATGGTTCTGCAACAGCTGGGTGAGGAGGTGTCAGGCAGGACACTGACATTACAGTGTGGACCTTGGATCAGCGCCAGCAGCAGCCCCGAGCAGAAAAGCAGCGGTGCTTCGATGAGGAGGAGGGGGTAAGTATATATGGGTCTCAGGGGGACACTATCACTAATTGGGCTGATATAGGGGATACTAAAACTGACCATAAATTTGTTGAGAAGCAGCACAACATCCAAGTTTTCTTCTTTTAGCTGAAAAAAGCTATGGTAACCACTGCACCGGGCATGACATAGTTCCGGCGTTCTCAAGATGTCTGCCTGAATCTTGTGCATGCGCACCACGGTGACCACCATCAGACTCAATAGAAGTGTATTGGTGGTGTCATGGTAACATGCCGTGCTTGCGCACTGTGTCAGCATATAAGATCTAACGTGATCCAAAGCAGGCCGGATGGTATACTACATGTATAAAAATTAAACCACCACGAAGGCGGTCATATAGTAAATGGGCAATTAGCTAATGCACACGTATCAAACCACAAAAAGAGGGCATCTAACAGTGGCCTGCTATATAGGCAATTTATCTCGAGGGAAATGAAAATAGGAACGGGGCTACCCATTGTATACGGGCATAAAAAATAACAGAGTAACATGATAGCAAGAGCAATTATCATAGAATACAATATTTAATATCTATAGAAAAACATCCGAGGCAAGCAGCCAATATATTCTTATATGGGGGTGTGCTGTACAGGCAAAAACATGGCTACATATATATATGCCTCCCAAGCCTAGACCAAGGTCCATGTCTGGTGGAGATATGTAGATGAGGTGTTTTTTTGTTTGGAGAGAAACTGAAAGTGAACTGTGTGAGTTTCACCATGAGCTCAATCAAATTTATGATGAATTGAAATTCACTATCATCTGCTCGAGTCACCAAGTACAATTTTTGGATGTGTTGGTCACAGTCTCAGATGGTCTTCTCAAGACAGAGTTTTTCATGACGCTGATGAAGCTGGAGGAGGAGACAAATACGTGATGGCGCTGCACCTGATGTCTCTTCGATCGGACCAACTGTTGTGGGTGTTGGTGAAGGTTTGTTAGTCTTCTGAGTCAAATGTGATTGTTCCCAGCAAGAGAAACCACGTAATCTTGTAGATATGATACCTTTTAATGGGTAACAAAAATACATGATGTAATAGTAGTGAGCTTCCGAACCAACGCAGGGTTCTTCTTCAGGCTTATAAGATTACGTGGTTTCTCTTGCTGGGAACAATCACATTTTGCTCTACTGGCTAACACGGTACCAGATCTTTGTTTTCATTATTCTTCTGAGTCAATGATTGGTGTGTTATTTACTATATATGTTGTACATCTCCCCTTTATTATCAGCTTGACAAAGACCACTATGACGGTCGAAACGTTGCACTTTCAATATGTGTATTGCCTAATAACGGATGCTTTTTTAAGCTATAAGAAGAAAACTTGGAAGTGTGCTGCCTCTCAACAAATTTATGGTTTGCATCAAGTGCAGTCCAAACCCCATTTTTGAGCGTGTACAGCGTGATCTACTCTGATCCCCAACTTGTGCGGAATTTTGTGATTGTGCTGTTTACACCTGCTTTTTTGGACACACTATTACTAATACTGTCTCCTATGTAGACCCCAATAGTAATAGCATTACTACTGGGGACACAGTGGGATGTTGCTAATACCACTGGGGCTACTGTGGGAATCCCTATTACCGCTGGATCCACTGTGTGTGTGTGCGTGTGGGGGGGGTGTCACTATTTTCACTGGGGTCGCTGTGGGTGGGGTCACTATTACCACTGGAGTTGCTGTGGTGGTGGGGGGGTCACTATTACCACTGGGGTCACTGTGGGGGTTGACTGTTACCACTGGGGTCGCTGTGTGTGTGTGTGGGGGGGGGGGAGGGAAATCACTATTATCACTGGGGTATGTTTACACGTGGCAGAAATGCTGCAGAATGTCCTGAACGGAAATTTCTGCATCCAAAAAGCAGTCAAAATCTGCACTCTGTCTATTTTGAAACAAGCCTGTCCTTTTTATAACGACAGAGGTACAATACGTCGTGATAAGTCACGCCCCCTAAAGTGTTTGCACTTTGCTATAAATAAGTGGGTTTTGGGTGGCAGCCTGGGCATTCGGTCTCTAAAAGTTTGCCAACACCGGTAAAGATGTTCTTCTCTGTCTGTTGGGTTGAAGCAGATCCAGGTGTATCTGATGGCCTGGCTGTAGATGATGGACTTTTTGATGTGTTTAGGGTGGAAACTGTCCCATGTGAGGCATGTGGGCAGATCAATCAGTTTTCGGCATAGGAATGTCTGTATTTTGTTGTTTTTTTAAAATTTTTATGGTGGTGTTCAAAAAGTTGATTTCAGTATATGAGTAGCTTAATGTCAGGTTTATGGTGGGTGAGATGCATTGAATCTCTCATGGAATTTTATGAGTTCTTATTGGGTGTTGGTCCAGATGATTATAATGTCATCAATGTAGTGGAAGTAGGCCAGTGGTTTGCTGGAGCAGAAAACCAGAAATTCACTCTCCAGTTTTGCCATGATAAGGTTGGCATATTACGTTGCCATTTTACTGCCCATGGCGGTTCCAATGAGTTGCTGGAATATTTCTTTACCAAAGGAGAAATAATTGCGTGTGAGGATGAATCTATAACACGGATTCAGAGGCAACCTCATTGGCCTCAGGGTGTGCATGTTGGAATATAAGGATTCTACATCCATGGTAGCCAGTATGGTGCCATCGGGGAGGGGACCAACGGTTGACAGATCCAAGAGGGCAGCTGAAAGTACTCATCCGCCTTCTCCACGATGTCCCACGGTGTCCTGGCCTTCTGGGTCCTGTCAGCGCCCTCTGCACATGCGCGCTGGACGTCATACGTTGGGCACATGCACAGAAGGCGCGCGTGCAGCCCGGGAAATTGAGAAACTCTCCGGCTTCCATGTGTAGCTGAGAGCAGAGAGATGTCACCGGGAGCCGCTGTATGCGGTTCCCGGTCACATGGTCGCTGCTATCCAATGGAAGTAAAAAAAAGTTTAAAAAAAAAAAAAAAGTTTCATCTCCCCTCACGGATGTTATCCGTGAGGGTAGAGGAAATAACCTACCTAAGGCCTTGGATTTATCCGTGGACCTCAACACGGCTTCTACGCATCAAACGTAGCCCAGAGCCTGGAGATTTCACGGTGGCCCATAAAACGCGGTCCCTGGTCACGTGATTGCCGTTTTCCAATTGAAAACGGCGATCAGGTGAAAGTAAAAAAGGGTCCTGCATAGGTATCAGGACTGGGGCAGGGATACTGGAAGTTCCTAAAACTGCCCGCAACCCCTGTCCCTACCTACTTGTTCCCCTGGGCTAACTCCCAGGGCGACGGTCCCTGCACATACTAGGGAAGCAGGACATGGAGACAGACGACAACAAACACAGAGACGAACAAACACTAAGGCAAGTCAGACGATTGGGATCGGCAACAGGAGGGAACGCGGTACAAAAAGGGTCAGGCTACAGGCAAAGTCGGGTTCAGAAAGCAGAGTCAAAACCAGGAGTCAAACGGGAGTCAAGCAAAGAAAACGTGGGTGTAACTGGAAGATCAAACTAACACCAGCAAGGATCAGCACACACAGACAGGGTTAAATGCTGTCAGAGTTCAGCTGCTGGGGCAGGAGTCTGACAGCAACAGAATATCACAAAGGCGAAGCTGGGGAACAGCCCCCAGCCCTGCAAGATAGGCGAGGCTCAGGATGCAAGCCTGGTTGCCATGGCACCCAGGATACAGCACCAGGTGGCGCCCGTAGCGTCCCTATTAACCTGGTGGGGAGGAGGTGCACGGTGACCAGGAGAGGTAACCAAGACCGGGGCTCCCCTGTACTGCACGGCAGTCGCTTGCAAGACCAGATCAGCGGTAAGGGGGCATGGAGGACCCGCGAGCTGCCGGTCCTGACAATAAGCAGTTGAAGCAGAGTCCTCCACAAGCCTCAGGTTCCTTTCGCTGGTAGATCACTGAGGTCAAGCTACTTCAATAGAATATTCATACAGACAAAGTTCGGCCATTCCTGCACCAAGATTAGTTCCGTCTTTTTCTAAAGAACTCATATAAAGCATTACATGGTTTTCTTCAAGCCCCTTTTGAGTAAAATTCCTGACATTCGCACCTTCAAACTTCCAAAGAATCTTCTATTAGCTGGGTCTAGGTCTCCACATTCTGGAATCTGCTATATGGGTCTAGGCGTTACGTCTGTGCAGCACACTAAAGTGCCACGCCTCAGCACCAACGCAAGATGGTGTCCAGGTAAAACTGCAAAAATTCTCACAGCATTTGCAGGGACCAATTGCCATACTCCAGACAATCATGGGAGAACACCTGTCCCTTACCAGTCAGGGAAAGTTGGGTACCCCTGGCTAAAAGCAGGGTAATCGTCCTGATAAGGTCGGCCCCACTGTTTTCATCTGGGACCTGGCTATTCCTGATTAGGAACCTAGAGGAGATGCACAAAACACAGGACATGACACTGTTCACAAACACAGAACACAACAGTTCAAACATCATGTCTGGCCACCTGCACAGACCTACAGAACATGTCGCTGTTCACACCTACACACAAGGTCATGCATACCACACAGGACTACACATACAGCACATGTCTGTCCACCTGCACAGACATACAAAACACGTTGCTGTTAACACATCTGAGGTAATGCATACCACACCGAACAGGAACCCCACCCAGAACTCACATGCATACAGCCAGTCCAAGTGTCCACAATCCAAGGGAAAAGAGAGTCAGACACCATAATGACATACACTTACGACATCAGACATCTGGAAGCCACACCAGCAATTACAAAGGGAGAAACCTGTGGGTGTATGCACGAGTGTATTCACTGTACTGCAAACTACTCGATGCACGCAACCCGAAAGGGGAGGGACAGCAGGTGTCCAGACCATCCTCAGGGAAGGAGAGAGACACTACAGACAAGCATGCATAACACCCAGCTCTAAGTGGGATAAACACTGAGTACAGAGAGTAAAATGACCAGCATCTTCTACCAAGAGATGCTGGTATTTATGTGCAGCAGACCAAAAGGGATTGGCTGGGGAAACTCCACACCTAGCTAGCTCAATCAACCCTCATCTGTGAAGCTGTGCTTTAAGTGATAATCATTGTGTCTAAATGCGCCCATCCTTCACTGTTCAGCCAAACAGCAGTTTTCAGTTCTGCTAGAAAACCGTCGTTCAGCAGTACAGCTGATTAGCAAGACCGCACGCTGTATTTTGCTTGCAGAGAGCTGATTACAGCTTATGACATTGTTACAGCTGTTCTCACTTCTCAGCCCCCACAACAGAACAGCTGATTAACAGGACCACACTCTGTGTCTGCTGTTCATGGTGATGAATTCTCCACGGGGAGTCTATGGCTGAACAATTGAGCTAATTACAGAGTTCAGACCTCCTGCTGAGTTCTGTAACAGCTCCCAGAAGTTTATTTGCATGGAAATTAGGCTAACAAAGTACTAATAGCAATTAGTGCCTATTAGCACTTTATGCAAAACTACCGCTCATCTTTCAATCTTTTGAAAGATATCTGTGTGTAAATGGCTTATTAACATAACACTAGATTTCCACATTATGCATAGTGCTATCTGGGTCTAGGTCTCCATGTTTTATTGTGTTAGCACATAGTAACGTGATGTGAGTCTAATATGAGCTATTGGTTCTGAAATAAAAAAAATTAGGCATTTTTCCTAATTAGTACTGACAGCAGATGATGAAAAAAGGCTCCCACATATATTCCCCATCTATATTATAAATGCCCATCATGTGTTATCTCCTATAACCTGTGACTCTTCTCTGCTGTATTTAGTGGTTACTACTCACCTGGGCGGTTACCTGTAGGAATCTCCTCTTTACACCGCTGATCGCCCCTCACATTTGTCTCTGTAGTATTAATATTGGTCAGATCTTCATCCTGATATAAAAGCTGTGAGACAAATATTGTAAAAGTCAGCAGCCGGTTGGAGAAGTCGTGTGGGATGTTTTATGACATAATGACCTGACAGGAGTAGTTATCTGAGCCACATAGCTGCAGGTATAGACGCCGGACATAGATATTAAATGGCGTCTCAATGACCCCTCAGGAACCTCATACACATATATATCTGGCATGGCTAGACACGCTGGACGTTGTCTCAGTGGAGGAGATCAGCATCTACCAGACACATCCACTGCTTGTCTCGGGGGAAATAAAGGAGCAGATAGATATAAATCCAACCTGTTGGCTCCTTATTCCCACCAGCAGTCTCCACCGCCAGAAAACTGGGAGAAGATCCAGACAAGATGTAATGTCTCTGGTCAGCGGTAATCCTGCCATCTCCACCGGCCTCATCACACAAGGAGAAGACATCTAATAAGACTGAAGACAAGAGCTTCACAGCCTTCAACAGATCAGAGGGACATCTCCATCTACCTGATGGTCCTGTGGAAGAAGAGGACGGGGACATCTCTCTGGGGTTCTTCTCTTACTGGATGGAACTGCAGGAAACACAGACGGACACTGAAGTCATTCTTTATATACAGATAATAAAGTCCCCGTGGATTCAGTCCTGTCTATTACCTTGTGATGGGAGCAGCTGGCGGGTATCCATCATGGCCTCCTTGTACAGATCCCTGTGTCCTTCTAAATACTCCCACTGCTCAATGGAGAAATAGACAGCGACATCCTGACACCTTATAGGAACCTGACAACACAATATACAGTCATCACCCAGAAGCCTGCAGTGCTGTTACTGTATAATGTCCCAGAATTCCCTGCAGCGTCACCTCTCCAGTCAGCAGCTCAATCATCTTGTTGGTCAGTTCTAGAATCTTCTGTACATTGATGTCCTCATGTATCAGGGGATGCGGTTGGGGCCCCGTTATTGAGCACAGGGGTCTTTCCCATCCATCACACACAGGGGCCCAACAGCCATAGCTAGAGGTCTTCTCCACTACTGTGTAATCCTGTATATGGGGAGACATTAATAAACAACACTGCAGACATTACCAGAATCTCTCACCTCTCCAGTGACATCATCTGTTATTACCATAAATAAGAATGAAGTAATGTGACATCATCAGAATCTCTCCCCTCTCCAGTGACATCATCTGGTATTACCATAGATAAGAATGATGTAATGTGACATCATCTGTTATTACCATAAATAAGAATGATGTGATGTGACATAATCAGAATCTCTCACCTCTCCAGTAAGCTGGAAGAGTATCTCTAGGGTGAGATTTAATATACTCTTCGCCATCTTGTTTCTGTCCTTCTCCATCCTTCACGGGTCACTGAGGAAAACTCTCTTGTCTAGAAGATATCAGAGGATCCGGTATTGTAGAAGCTGAATGGAAAGAAGATGAGATAATATAAAAACCACACAAAATCCTACGGGGAACAATACAATTACTGGAGAGAATAAGGGGGAACATTTAAGGAGATATTACAGGAACCTGCTAGATGTTTGTGATGCCCCGACTACAAGCAGCATAACATCATCTGTTATTGCCATAGATAATAACTTATGTGTAGGGTACATGCCTCTTGCTCCAACTGAAATGCTGAAACACTGTGCTGCTCACCTCTACTAAATTTGCACCATTGCTACCTCCTTGCATTTTTCAACTGTTCTGTGTATGATACATATCTTTTGTCTAGATTGAATATTGCTCTTATTTTGTGTATTTTTGGTGCACCATATAGCATCATCCCCCACCTCTATGTCCAGTTTTAGGGTCCATAGACAAACGATGCCTGACACTAGTCCCTATACATACTCGCTCCCATGCTGTTGAATGGGAGCTAGTATCGCTGGCACACAGCGGGGAGGCTCCAGGAGATTTCAGTCCTCGTTCCCCCTACCACTCTCCATTCAGTTAACATAGCGGCCGTTCAGTACTGAATGGCTGCTATTCACACTGCACTGTCATAGTTAAACTCGTCGCTCATCGTTTATGCTGCATAACATCCTGAGCATTCAGTAACAGCTGCTATGTTAACTGAATGGAGAAGGGCGGGGGGGGGGGGGGGGAGTGAAATTCTGCAGCCGTCTCGCTGTGAGCCAGCGATACTAGCTCCTATTCAACAGCACAGGACCAAGTATGTGTGGGGACAAGTGTCGGTCATCATTTGCCTAACAATCGCCCGGTCTAAATGATCCCTAGAGACAGGTATGCCACATAAATTGCCTAAACACCTTGCACTTCATCACCATCACTACTACTGTAGCCTCTATCCTCATCTTTACTGTTTTCTGTCAAACCTACCTCCAACGCCCACCTCTGGAGCATTCTATCCATATCAGCCCCTCTCTCCTTTCTTCACACTTTCATAGCTCACACACTCTTCAGTTTTCTAAAATGCCTCAATCCCCCTGATGCCACAGAGAAACATAACAGCCGCCCTTAAAAAATCTGTTAATCACCTGCTCACCCTCTCTATCCTGCTGCTACTAGCAGCAGGAAATATTTCTCCTAATCCTGGACCACCCTTTAGTACCGCTAACTCCCCACCTGCCTCACTGAGACACCCTTCAAGCCCAACCACTACTCCATGCATACACTCCCCAGTTTACTTTCAATATGCAATGTTCAATGTGCCTGGCTCCCCACTTCGTCTCCTGTGAAATCCCAATCCTCATTTTAAGGGATTTTAACAACCCCACTAATGACCCCTACTTTCCATCTGCCTCTCAGCTTCTATTGCTTACCTCCCTTGGTCTCTCACAACTCACAGCTTCTCCCACGCACAAGGATGGCAATACTCTGGATCTGTTCTTCCTCCATCTCTGCTCTGCTTCTCACTTCACCATTTCCCCTCTCCCACTCTCAGACTCTAACCTCCTCTCTTTCTCTGTCAAGCTGCCTAGAATCTCTTTAGACCCTCCTACTCTCTTCAGTAGTAGCATCTAGCTCCTGCTCACTCTCTGTACTCAGACCAATGACAAAGGAGGAAGTCTCAAGATTGCTATCTTCTGCTCACCCCACCATCTGCGCTTGTGACCCTTTCCCCTCACACCTCCTCCAGTCTCTCTCCCTGGCTGTCATCACACACCTTCCCACTATATTCAATCTCTCTGACCTCTGGCATTTTCCCCTCCTCATCCAAACACGCTATCATATCTCTGCTGCTAAAGAAGCCAACTCATGACTTGACCTATGCTGCCAACTACCGACCCATCTTAAATCTCCCTCTAATCGCCAAACTATTTGAATGCCTGGCTTACTCCCGCCTTATAAGCTATCTATCAAAAATTCTCATTTTGACCCCCTACAGTCCAGGATCTGCCCTCTACGCTCGACAGAAACCACCTGATTAAAGTGTCAAATGACCTGGGAGGGGTAACTACTCCATACTGATCCTCCTTGACTCCACAGCGTTTGACAATATTGACCACAAAATCCTCCTTCATATGCTTCACTCCATTGGAATCAAGTACACTGCTCTCTTCTGGTTCTCCTCCTACCTGTCTGACCGCTCATTCAGCGTATCAATGGCAGGCTCTAACTACTTTTCTGTTCCGCTTCCTGTTGTGGTCCCCCAGAACTCGCTCCTCGGCCCTCTCCTCTTTTCCATCTACACAGCCTCTATTGGACAAACCATCAGATTTGGCTTTCAGTACCATCTCTATGCTGATGACACCCAGTTATACACCTCTTCCAATGACATCTCAGCTACATTCCTCCAGAACGCCATGTCCTCTCTACCTAAAACTGAACCTCTAAAAACGGACCTTCTCCTGTTTCCGCCCTCTACTAACCGACCTCATCCTGTCATCTCCATCTCATTGTGTGGAACCACCATAACTCCCAGACAGCACGCCCGCTAACTTGGGGGTCATATTTGACTCTGATCTCTCCATCACCCCCTACATCCTATCTCTCGCCCAAACATGTCAGGTGCACCTCAAGAACATTGGTAGAATACGCCCTTTTCCCCCCCTGGACACGATAAAAACGCTCACTGTCGCCCTCATCCACTCCCGGCTCGATTATTGCAACTCGTTGCTGATCGGCCTCCCCTGCACCAGACTCTACCCTCTCCAATCAATCCTGAATGCGGCAGCCAGGCTCATCTTTCTGTCCAGCCGCTACTCGGATGCCTCTGCCCTGTGCCAGTCACTGCACTGGCTGCCCGTTTAATACAGAATTCAATTTAAACTCATTACTTTCATCCATAAAGTCCTCCACAGCGCCATACATTGCTTCCTTCATCTCAATCCACCTCCCAGCCTGTGCCCTCCAATCCGCTAACGAAATCAGACTAAGTGCCCCTTTAACTCAAACCTCTCATTCCCGCCTTCAAAACTTCTCCAGTGCAGCACCAGTCCTCTGGAACACGCTACCCAAAACTATCCAGGCAATCCCTGACACGCAAAACTTCAGTTGTGCTCTAAAAATGAACCTCTTCAGGGAGGCATACCATATCCCCTAAAACAAACCCCTCTATACGCCCCCTGATATCATGCTCCCGGTCCTAGTGACTGCAATCCCTGCTAGCCACCATCAACTGCCCCCTTCAGTTATACCGATTCAGCCACTATATGGTCTGACCATTGTCTATGTGTATAGCATCCCACACTCTCCAGCCCGCCAGACCGTGCACATCTCCAGCCCTTTACCTTCTGTATCCCCATTTTTATCATTAGTTCATTGGAGCCCCGCACCCCTACTGTGTCCATCAATCGATCACTTCCTGTAACCGTGATTTTGTTTCTATTCCCCCTGTCTTGTAAGCACTGCGGAATATGTTGGCGCTATGGAAATAAAGATTATTGTTATATTATTATCTGGATAGGCTTCTCTTCACCTGGATCGGTTGGACTGACAGCTGATCCAGCCGGGGATCCGCCCCAATGACTCTTCTCCACGCTTCTGCTTATTAAAGTATGTTTCCTGTATAACACTGCACCGTTCTAGAATACAATATAGATGTCTGCAATGTATCTGCCTGTTGGGATGTATTAAGCCATCGGGCAGCGTGCAACTCCTGGCAGCTTCACTTTAACCCCTTCCTGCCCCATTGTTCATATGAATGTTTTCATGCCCAAATTCCAAGAGCAATAACTTTCTTTTACTAACATGTATGACAGTTTGTGTTTTGCAGGATGGGTTGTACTTTTTGACTGGAACCATTTATAGAACAGAGAAATGTAGGATTTTATTAGAAACTTTTTAATAAAAATATTTACTTGAAATTAAAAAAAAAACATAATTCCACTCCACAAATTCTGTTCACAAAGTTACATGAAGGTGGACCTCGCTCTCTGCGCCCGTCATGACAGCTACAGTCAGTTGTTTTCTGCTTCCAGAATGCATGTAGGGTTTATAGGCGCACTTAGGCCCCGTATCCACTTGCTGAATCCCGCAGTGAGATCGGTGCGTGCCTGCAGCCATGGACAGGGAAAATACAATATACTTACCTCTCCGGATGCTGCAGGGTTCTCCTCAGTGCACAGCCTTTTTTTTTTTAATCTCCTGCTCTCCCGCGTATCCACGACGCAGCACAGAAACAGCGTGTGCCGCGGTTACAGACGGCTTCCATGGAAGCCTCGGGAGCCGGCCGTACGGGAGACCTGCAGCAAAATGGAGCATGCTGCAATTTCTTCCCATGCTTGCGACCCGCCCCCTCCCGAGGAGAAATCCCATCCCCATGCTTTTAGCTGCCATACGGATGTTGTTGCATCCCAATGAGCAGCAGGACGCACGGATCTCCTGTGTGGGGGCCACGAGCGGATTGTAAATATAAAATCGGCCCGCGGACATTGGGCCTTACTTTGTAATGTATTTTATGGGGGGTGTCCTTGGAGTGACGTCACGTGGGCTTTGTGGTCCTTCTAGTTCTGCTGCATGTAGTGATATATATCACCTCTGTTAGGGGTCAATCATATTTTTAATAACCTAACATAAGAAAGATAAGGAAACAGTGTAATAAATGTGACATCAGTTATTTGGTTATATAATGTTATGTATTATGGAAATGAAAAATATGTAAAACATTCCGGAAGTTGCTAATAGAATTTGGATATAGAATCCTATGTCAAAAGGTATATTTGGATGATGATTTTAAAATACTAAATGTATTATTTTATTCAGCTATCTTGAATACAAGTCTGAACTCTTGACCAGAATGTACTGAATACTAAGTAGGTGGCTAAACCAGTTCTATGTGCAAAACTAGAAACAATGCCCCCTCTTTTGATGTGCAAATTGTTGAACTTAACATAATGGACTTTTAAGATTACATCCTGGTCTGGGAAGAGGTGTAATTAAGTTTGTACTCAGACAGTATGGAGTCAATCTTTATGATCCTATACAACTGTTTGATGTCCACTTTACACAGTTTTGCTGATACCTTTTGTTTAGAAGGCTTTTGATTTACAGCCATATTGTAATCTGTTGGAATGAGGACTTGGTCAGCAAAGTAGTTCGAAACTTAGTATCAGGTAACATTTGGAAACGCCTTCTTTTCATCTTGCATATAACCAGCAATGTTCAACAATAAAGTAGAACTCATTCTGATTCACTAGACTGTGTGTGTGTAGTGGCTTATTATGGTTCTCACCTATGAGTACTCATTATAATTCTCCTTTGAATTTGGACTCAGGCAACATTCGCACTGGTCTCCGTTGACAGACCCCCAACAGTTTAATTGGCGCCCAACGTGGGGCAGAGGCTAACTCCTTACCTGCAGCTGATACCTGATGACACTACCTGCCGACCAGCCAGACCAGAGGCCACGGGACCCCAGATCTACAAAACACCGGTGTACGGTAAGCCCTTGACTTGCCACTCCAGCTCTGGGCTCTCCTGACTTCAGTCCCGTGTTGACAGGAGGTGAGTTGCTGTATGTTATATAGGACGCTTCTGCCTGTTATTTACGGTGTTCTTAGTAACCGTGCTAGACGGAAGAACCCTTGTGTGTATATTGCCATGTTGCCTGTAGTAATTGTTGAAATCTGTACGTTGATAGTCTGTGTCATGTTAGCCATAATTTGCTTTTACTGAATCTGTTATAATATCACCAGAAGTTCCCTTAGAAGAGAGATCTGGTCTCCCCTAAACACCCCCTAAGTAGTCTAAGTGACTGCTGTAGTAGTTCTGTGAAACTATTCCAGGACCAGGGACTAAGTGTCCTTAGTGTACTGTGTGATATAAGGTCCTGTATACTTAGTGATGAATAGTGGGAAATAAATTACCTTCGTGGATGAGAAAAAAATAATAATAATAATAAAAAAAAATAGTAATAATAAGGGGTCTGTGTGACAAATAAGGGGTCTGTGTGACAAATTGGGGTCTGTGTGACAAATAAAAGAGCTGTGTGACCGCCAGATTTAACAGAGGAAGCTGTGTGCAAAGCTGTGTGAATCCTCAATACTGTGTGATAGTGGTAAATCAAGAGGTAAGTCCATAAGCTGTGTGAGAAAGGGAAGGGGGAGACGTATGCAGACAAGCGTATAAAATATAGAAAGATAGAACTTAGAAAAGCGGGAGCCTTTAACTATGAGTTCTGGTAACAGTACGGGAAAAAGCATATGAAAGATATCAGAGACGCCGGTTTAGATAAAGGAACAGACAAAATGGGAAGCGTACAGGGCAAGGAGTATGCCTATATGGAAATCAGCTAGAGAAATAGACAAAGAAGGCACGTTAGCTGTGGGAAGAAGAATGTAGTAAGGTGTTTAGAATTTTGGGAGTCTTAGACCAGCAAGCTTGGGAAAGATTCAGAGATAGTCAAAAGGTTGGATAAAAGTATGTTAGACAGATGCATTAAGGCAAGTGTAGATACGGCAGTAAGGGGTTATCAGAGAAAGGGAATCCTCTTATAGTTTGTGTTCCTTTGGGACATAAAGCAAGTTCATGCAAAATCTGTGGACAATTATGTGACAAATAACCATTATTGTTTGTCTTGTATGTCTTGATGTTATGTAAACTAATCTTTGTTGTACGTCTTAGTCTTCTTCATATAAATGTTAGAAAGTTATACCCCACTCACATCTGTGTGGGCTTTTAAGAATATAAGGGTTAAAAATGCAGAAAATGTTGCGCTGTTAGAAGCGCTTAGCAGGTTTTCTTTTCTATGTGTTTAACTATTCGTATCCTCAGAGAAGTATACGTCTTGTAATTACTAATGATTAATGTTGTTTAAAGTCTGAATGTTCTGGCTGCTTATTAATATCTTAGCTATTCTGTTTCATAGAGAGATAAGATTCAGGGTCATAGAAAGGAAGACAGACGCTGATGAAATAAGAAACTTGTAATGAATTACGTGAATCATACGGTCTTAAAAATAGAAAACATACAGGGATTTTTAAGGTATATTTTTGCTTTTTGGGTAAAATGTCAGTTCTGGTTGGACGTCTGTATCACTGCTAAATGCTGTTAATATTGTACTGTCGCTGAGAGAATGTTCTGTAGGAGAGACATGTAAACGACCAGCATCGAAGGGGTGGAGCTAGATGTAATGTTTCATCCTTCTTTTGTCTACAAAGGAGGGGAGGGGGTGAGGAGCTTGGGCAGTTAGGAAACGTTTTTTTTCTCTTCTCAAATTTGATGAGACATTGCAGGCAGGATCAGATTAATAATGAATTTGCTTAAAGAATATCATACTTCAATATGGATAGATGTTTGTGGATTATTCTGCCTTGTTGTAATTCATGTCTCTGTTATTTGCACTGATATCTTACAAGCCTTATCTGCATCCATCAAATTCTCACCAGATGGATCGGTACGGGTTGAGACCTTAGGTGACAGTTCAGAAGAGGTTTGTAAACTAACTGCTCTCTTGGTAGATCCGGCTCATGTGTTTGTCTTGATAGCTACTGCAGAAACTCAGCTTTCCTCAGGTCCTGACAAATAGCAAGCCACCTCCAAGACAAACTCCAATTCTGCAAAACAAAGGTTGTTCTCCTGGGTCATTGCTTAGCCCAAGGAACTGGACATCTGACATAGGTGATCTAGGTATTGCAGGTCAGCAATTTTAAAATTTTTTATTTTTTTATTTTTTTTGCAACAAGGTTCTGATCTATTTTAAATAGAATACCAGCCTGATTGTCTAGCAGTAATCGGTGCAAGGGGTTTCAGGAGTGCCGATTCAGCTGGCAGAAACTGAACTGCTAGAGGTAATGTTTAAATGGTCGCGATGCCTCATGCGCTTCCTTGTGCTGGAAAGTCCTGAAAGCATATTGGGAACCGATGTGATGGGACCCTTGGGATGTTGTATCGAACTTCACCCATCCGGTGAGGCTCGTATACACCCCAGGTCTGAAAGTCACCCGACCTTCGGTCGGATGGCAGCAGACCCAGCGACACCTCTTCCTGTCTTCACTCTTACGCACGCAGAGAAACAAGTTCTTAGTGTCGTTCCTTCGAGCCTTTGGGCTACCAGTCAGACGGACCTCGACAGACTGTCAGTATTTGTTTGCATTTATTTTCAGAGGAAAGCAGTACTGTTGGATAGTGCTGCCACAAGGGGCTATGAATAGCCCAAAACCAGTTCACCAGATGCATGAAGCTGGTATCAGACGCCTGGCCAATTCCCGAGGGCACCGCCCTCTTGTAATATGTTGATGATTTATTTTTATTTTCTTTTATGTACTGCTGACCCAAATAGTTACCTCAATGCATCACTAAGCCTTTTGTGTTTCCTCCATCAGAGTAGAATGGCTGAAAAGCCAGCAAAGAGAAACTTCTTAGATCACACCACGGTGATCTACACCCCACATGACATACATGGTATCCTGACACAGATAAGCCGTAGACATCTGTCCCTTGCTAGACAGATCAAAATGGAACTTGCAGTACACTCTTCATCCAATGTCTCATTTCAACGTTGCACCACTTTGAATCCGGCCACCTTATTACCATTAGGTGACACTGATTCAAATGGGGGAGTAAGTACAGAGGACCAGCTTTTTGCAAATTCTCTGACTGATGATGAGGAGGAGGCCTTTGACACAGAACAGCAGCATGATTGTGCAGCGCTCATGGAGCAGGAGACAGCTGGGTTCGCACATGTCACTGACAAACCCCTCCTAAACCCCCACCTTGAAATGTTTGTGGATGGATCTAGATACCTGAATAAAGAAGGAAGGTTTGTAACAGGTTTTGAAGTAGTCACACTGAATGAGATGCTTGTACAAAAACCACTGCCGCCACACATGTCAGCGCAGGAGGCTGAGCTCCGTGCTCCAACTGAGGCCTGTACGATTGCGAAAGGTACCACTGCTAACATCTACACTGATCCCAGGCACGCCTTTGGTACTGCACACGATTATGGACCCATCTGGCGGTCCAGGAGCTTTCTCACGGCACAAGGCAAGCCCATTAAGATTAAATGCAGGCTATCATATTGCCAGAACAGGTGGCCATAATAAAGGTTAAAGCACACACGCAGGGGCAGTCACCAGAGAGCAAGGGAAACGATATTGCGGATAGGGCAGCCAAGGCTGCAGCTCTCCTGGACAAGACGCAAGACCCCTTGTGCTGTAAGTTGGATCTTGGTCCCACCACTCTTGTTGATTTGGGATTTGGCGTCCTACAGGACGTAGATGATGTACCAGCGGCTGCCTACCCACACCTCGCCATCCTAGCTCACGGGAAAGCGCATGCCTCTCGGAATGCCATGGTTTCTGTTATGGACAAGGTATGGTATGCTCCAGGGTTCGACAGGTTGGCGAAGGCATATGTGAAGTGCACACCCAGACCATTGTACCCCTTTCAGAGATTACAAATCGACTACATCCAGCTTCCCAAATCAGGCAGGTATGAGTACGTCCTTGTGTGCGTGGACCTGTTCAAAGCCACCGCACAATGTACAGCGACTAAACTTGTGTCAGAACTTGTATGTAGATTTGGGGTACTAGAGACAATTGAGAGTGACAGAGGTACACATTTTACAGGTGAAGGGATGCGAGAGGTGATGTCAGCCCTTGGGGTGGAACAAGCGTTTCACACTCCATACCACCCGCAGAGTTTAGACAAAGTTGAAAGAACTAAAATGGTACGCTTAAGATAAAAGAAGTACCGTTTGGCTCAGTGCCAAGATTAGGCCTGTACCATCCACAGTCCCTGCAGCAGGGGTGTGATAAGGTTATTGAATACGTACAAGAACTATGTCGTAAACTGAAAATAACACACACGATCTAGTATTTTCCTCAATTCCAGACCCTCACAACCTACAGGGGACTCACTCCTTGCAGCCTGGAGACTGGGTGGTTGTAAAAAGACACGTAAGAAAGGCCTTGGACCCAAGATTTGACGGACCATACCAAGTCCTGCTGACAACACCCACTTCAGTAAAAGTAGAAGGGAGAGCTACCTGGATACACGCCTCCCACTGCAAGAAAGTTCCCGAGCCAGAAGAAAAGTGATGGGTGGGATCCCGGCGTTGTTTGGGTGGGGGAGGTACTGGGCATTTTGACTTTGACATCTACATCTTGTCTTATTGGACTGTCCTCTTATTGGGGAACACCACTACAAACGATCCACATTGAGAAGCGATGGACTGGATGGGCAAATATTTCCCACATGTGTATGCCCAACCTCAGGAGTGGAGACAACATTTTGCGGACTTGTCTATTATCCGTCCCCACTCCTGTAAAGACTATACGATGATATTGATGTTGATAAATCTAAGATTACTGTATTGTAAACTTGATTGACTTGCAATATTTGATATTATGTCATTTGTTTAAATGTCTTGATACCCTAGATGGACATAGAGTGCACCATTCCTACCTGGGGACCCGGCTGAAGCCGGCACCAACGTGTGACAGGACCAGGAGATAATGGTGGCTCTGATGTCCAAATGGGGGATTATGTTAGGGGTCAATCATATTTTTTAATAACCTAACATAAGAAAGAGAAGGAAACAGTGTAATAAATGTGACATCAGTTATTTGGTTATATAATGTTATGTATTATGGAAATGAAAAATATGTAAAACAGTTGCTAATAGAATTTGGATATAGAATTATATGTCAAAAGGTATATTTGGATGATGATTTTAAAATACTAAATGTATTATTTTATTCAGCTATCTTGAATACAAGTCTGAACTCTTGACCAGAATGTACTGAATACTAAGTAGGTGGCTAAACCAGTTCTATGTGCAAAACTAGAAACAATGCCCCCTCTTTTGATGTGCAAATTGTTGAACTTAACATAATGGACTTTTAAGATTACATCCTGGTCTGGGAAGAGGTGTAATTAAGTTTGTACTCAGACAGTATGGAGTCAATCTTTATGATCCTATACAACTGTTTGATGTCCACTTTACACAGTTTTGCTGATACCTTTTGTTTAGAAGGCTTTTGATTTACAGCCATATTGTAATCTGTTGGAATGAGGACTTGGTCAGCAAAGTAGTTCGAAACTTAAGTAGAACTCATTCTGATTCACTAGACTGTGTGTGTGTAGTGGCTTATTATGGTTCTCACCTATGAGTACTCATTATAATTCTCCTTTGAATTTGGACTCAGGCAACATTCGCACAGGTCTCCGTTGACAGACCCCCAACACCTCTCTACATCTGACACTGTTACAATATTCTTTTTGAGTTGCACTTTTAGTCACTAATTAATTTTCAAGTTTTTTGCCTGAAACTTAGTCTTTGCATCCGGGGCCTGCAGCCTTAAGCTCCACCCCCAGGGGCCCGCAGCCTTAAGCTCCACCCCCAGGGGCCCACAGCCTTAAGCTCTACCCCCAGGGGCCCGCAGCCTTAAGCTCCGCCCCCGGAGATGCTGTTTGGCGCGGTTTCACATTGATGGGTTTTACTGCAGGTAAACAGCGGCTTTATCTACAGAACCGCTCGGCCCAAAACAATCAATATACAAACTGCGCAACACGCCGATCAGCGAATAATTTACCGCATCTTGGTTGTCCAGAAGAAGCACTGTGGCCGTTACCCCCAGATATCTGGACCCCCCAAAAAAGAGTTTTGGGGTTATTCCTCCCCTATGGTTCTAGTGGGGTTAATCCTCCACTCTCCCCCACAGCCCTGGTGGGGTTAATCCTCCACTCTCCCCCGCAGCCCTGGTGGGGTTAATGTTCCTCTCTTGCCCCCGCGACCCTGGTGGCCTTAATCCTCCTCTCTCCCCCAGCGACCCGGGTGGGGTTATTCCTCCCCTCCCTCCCTGTGGCCCTGGTGGGGTTAATGTTCCTCTTTCTCCCAGTGGGTGGAGGGCTCTATCCTCCACTCTTGCCCAGCGGCCCTGGTGGGGTTAATCCTCCCCTCTCCCTCCCGCAGTGACCCCACAGTGGCCCCTATAGAAGAACTGGCCCCAGTAGTGATTAGCTCTCCTCTCCATCCCGCAGCAGCACTGCCGGTACTCAACTTCATAGTAACCCGCCATCCTGTGGGGCTAAACTTTAGGTTACTCCTCCTCTCACCTCACCAGGCAGTCCTGATGGGGTTGATATTCCACTTCTCCGGAGGTCCTGATATGAGGGGACACACAGACCTGCAGGACTACACAACAGCCATGTGCTTCCAGGACCTGTGATGATGTCACTGTCATGTGATCACCTGCATGGGAGGAATCAGAGATCACATGACCAGGAGGTTCAGTGGATGCAGAACTCTGCTGTGCTGGTTGTGATCCTTGCTGGATGAGCTGAAGGAAACAAGATGGAGTAGAGCTGTGTGTGTGGGTCAGGATGGATGGAGTAGAGCTGTGTGTGTGATGTGTGGGGGTCAGGATGGATGGAGTAGAGCTGTGTGTGTGATGTGTGGGGATCAGGATGGATGGAGTAGAGCTGTGTGTGTGATGTGTGGGGGTCAGGATGGATGGAGTAGAGCTGTGTGTGTGATGTGTGGGGGGTCAGGATGGATTGAGTAGAGCTGTGTGTGTGATGTGTGGCGGTCAGGATGGATGGAGTAGAGCTGTGTGTGTGATGTGTGGAGGGTCAGGATGGATGGAGTAGAGCTGTGTGTGTGATGTGTGGCGGTCAGGATGGATGGAGTAGAGCTGTGTGTGTGATGTGTGGAGGGTCAGGATGGATGGAGTAGAGCTGTGTGTGATGTGTGGGGGTCAGGATGGATGGAGTAGAGCTGTGTGTGATGTGTGGGGGTCAGGATGGATGGAGTAGAGCTGTGTGTGATGTGTGGGGGTCAGGATGGATGCAGTAGAGCTGTGTGTGATGTGTGGGGGTCAGGATGGATGGAGTAGAGCTGTGTGTGTGTGATGTGTGGGGGTCAGGATGGATGGAGTAGAGCTGTGTTGTGGGGGTCAGGATGGATGGAGTAGAGCTGTGTGTGATGTGTGGGGGTCAGGATGGATAGAGTAGAGCTGTGTGTGTGTGATGTGTGGGGGTCAGGATGGATGGAGTAGAGCTGTGTGTGATGTGTGGGGGTCAGGATGGATGGAGTAGACCTGTGTGTGTGATGTGTGGGGGTCAGGATGGATGGAGTAGAGCTGTGTGTGTGATGTGTGGGGGTCAGGATGGATGGAGTAGAGCTGTGTGTGTGATGTGTGGGGGTCAGGATGGATGGAGTAGAGCTGTGTGTGTGATGTGTGGGGGTCAGGATGGATGGAGTAGAGCTGTGTGTGTGATGTGTGGGGGTCAGGATGGATGGAGTAGAGCTGTGTGTGTGATGTGTGGGGGTCAGGATGGATGGAGTAGAGCTGTGTGTGTGATGTGTGGGGGTCAGGATGGATGGAGTAGAGCTGTGTGTGTGATGTGTGGGGGTCAGGATGGATGGAGTAGAGCTGTGTGTGTGATGTGTGGGGGTCAGGATGGATGGAGTAGAGCTGTGTGTGTGATGTGTGGGGGTCAGGATGGATGGAGTAGAGCTGTGTGTGTGATGTGTGGGGGTCAGGATGGATGGAGTAGAGCTGTGTGTGTGATGTGTGGGGGTCAGGATGGATGGAGTAGAGCTGTGTGTGTGATGTGTGGGGGTCAGGATGGATGGAGTAGAGCTGTGTGTGTGATGTGTGGGGGTCAGGATGGATGGAGTAGAGCTGTGTGTGTGATGTGTGGGGGTCAGGATGGATGGAGTAGAGCTGTGTGTGTGATGTGTGGGGGTCAGGATATATGGAGTAGAGCTGTGTGTGTGATGTGTGGGGGTCAGGATGGATGGAGTAGAGCTGTGTGTGTGATGTGTGGGGGTCAGGATGGATGGAGTAGAGCTGTGTGTGTGATGTGTGGGGGTCAGGATGGATGGAGTAGAGCTGTGTGTGTGATGTGTGGGGGTCAGGATGGATGGAGTAGAGCTGTGTGTGTGATGTGTGGGGGTCAGGATGGATGGAGTAGAGCTGTGTGTGTGATGTGTGGGGGTCAGGATGGATGGAGTAGAGCTGTGTGTGTGATGTGTGGGGGTCAGGATGGATGGAGTAGAGCTGTGTGTGTGATGTGTGGGGGTCAGGATGGATGGAGTAGAGCTGTGTGTGTGATGTGTGGGGGTCAGGATGGATGGAGTAGAGCTGTGTGTGTGATGTGTGGGGGTCAGGATGGATGGAGTAGAGCTGTGTGTGTGATGTGTGGGGGTCAGGATGGATGGAGTAGAGCTGTGTGTGTGATGTGTGGGGGTCAGGATGGATGGAGTAGAGCTGTGTGTGTGATGTGTGAGGGTCAGGATGGATGGAGTAGAGCTGTGTGTGTGATGTGTGGGGGTCAGGATGGATGGAGTAGAGCTGTGTGTGTGATGTGTGGGGGTCAGGATGGATGGAGTAGAGCTGTGTGTGTGATGTGTGGGGGTCAGGATGGATGGAGTAGAGCTGTGTGTGTGATGTGTGGGGGTCAGGATATATGGAGTAGAGCTGTGTGTGTGATGTGTGGGGGTCAGGATGGATGGAGTAGAGCTGTGTGTGTGATGTGTGGGGGTCAGGATGGATGGAGTAGAGCTGTGTGTGTGATGTGTGGGGGTCAGGATGGATGGAGTAGAGCTGTGTGTGTGATGTGTGGGGGTCAGGATGGATGGAGTAGAGCTGTGTGTGTGATGTGTGGGGGTCAGGATGGATGGAGTAGAGCTGTGTGTGTGATGTGTGGGGGTCAGGATGGATGGAGTAGAGCTGTGTGTGTGATGTGTGGGGGTCAGGATGGATGGAGTAGAGCTGTGTGTGTGATGTGTGGGGGTCAGGATGGATGGAGTAGAGCTGTGTGTGTGATGTGTGGGGGTCAGGATGGATGGAGTAGAGCTGTGTGTGTGATGTGTGGGGGTCAGGATGGATGGAGTAGAGCTGTGTGTGTGATGTGTGGGGGTCAGGATGGATGGAGTAGAGCTGTGTGTGTGATGTGTGGGGGTCAGGATGGATGGAGTAGAGCTGTGTGTGTGATGTGTGGGGGTCAGGATGGATGGAGTAGAGCTGTGTGTGTGATGTGTGGGGGTCAGGATGGATGGAGTAGAGCTGTGTGTGATGTGTGGGGGTCAGGATGGATGGAGTAGAGCTGTGTGTATGATGTGTGGGGGTCAGGATGGATGGAGTAGAGCTGTGTGTATGATGTGTGGGGTCAGGATGAATGGAGTAGAGCTGTGTGTGTGATGTGTGGGGGTCAGGATGAATTGAGTAGAGCTGTGTGTGTGATGTGTGGGGGTCAGGATGAATGGAGTAGAGCTGTGTGTGTGATGTGTGGGGGTCAGGATGGATGGAGTAGAGCTGTGTGTGTGATGTGTGGGGGTCAAGATGGATGGAGTAGAGCTGTGTGTGTGTGATGTGTGGGGGTCAGGATGGATGGAGTAGAGCTGTGTGTGTGTGACGTGTGGGGGTCAGGATGGATGGAGTAGAGCTGTGTGTGTGATGTGTGGGGGTCAGGATGGATGGAGTAGAGCTGTGTGTGTGATGTGTGGGGGTCAGGATGGATGGAGTAGAGCTGTGTGTGTGATGTGTGGGGGTCAGGAAGGAGTAGAGCTGTGTGTGTGATGTGTGGGGGTCAGGATGGAGTAGAGCTGTGTGTGTGATTTGTGGGGGTCAGGATGGATGGAGTAGAGCTGTGTGTGTGATGTGTGGGGGTCAGGATGGATGGAGTAGAGCTGTGTGTGGTATGTGTGTGGTCAGGATGGATGGAGTAGAGCTGTATGTGTGATGTGTGTGGGGGTCAGGATGGATAAAATAGAGCTGTGTGTGATGTGTGGGGTCAGGATGGATGGATTAGAGCTGTGTGCGTGATGTGTGGGGGTCAGGATGGAGTAGAGCTGTGTGTGTGATGTGTGGGGATCAGGATGGATGGAGTAGAGCTGTGTGTGATGTGTGGGGGTCAGGATGGATGGAGTAGAGCTGTGTGTGATGTGTGGGGTTCAGGATGGATGGAGCCGAGCTGTGTGTGTGATGTGTGGGGTCAGGATGGATGGAGTAGAGCTGTGTGCGTGATGTGTGGGGGGGCAGGATGGATGGAGTAGAGCTGTGTGCGTGATGTGTGGGGGTCAGGATGGATGGAGTAGAGATCTGTGGGGGTCAGGATGGATGTAGGAGAGCTGTGTGTTGGATGGATGTAAGTATTTTTGTTATAAAAGTAAAAAAAATATAACAGGATAAAATACAGGATAACCAAATAATAGACAAATTGCCAAAAAGCATATATGTATATTTACAAAATATTACAGAAATAAGGGTAGAAAGAATCATAGTGTTACATTTGCTGCTTAGATCTGTAGTTCTAATGTTCTTAGCTGCACATCTCCTCAGGAGGTGAGAGTTTATTGAGCTGCTGGGTGTGGTATTCTCCAGCAGCAAATCCCATTTAGCCTGCAGCACATATAAACCCAGCTGCTGTCACTCTGAAGCTGGTCTTGTACTGTTTGGATTTATGTTTTTTTCCCACTCTGAACTGTGTTTGCATGTAGGTCTGGTGTGTCTCTCTGCTTGCCCAAGACAGTTTTGACACCTGTAGTCCTTCTCTGTGTTATATGCAGATCCCCTTTACAGGTGCGGCATCCAAACGTCTTGTGTCTTACTCTGTGTGTCAGTTGGTGGATCCCTGACACAGTTCCCTATGTCAGCAAGGTGGCTGACTTCCTATCCCCCCTGTATGAGGACACATGGACTTGCTTCATCTGTGATTAAGAGTTTTATCTGTGTGCTTGTGAGTTCTGTGTGGAGTCTGTGTGGTTTTCATTATATGTTAGAGTCCATGCCGGTAGAGTCTGTGATGGTAGAGTCTGTGCCCTGGTTGTTCTGTCCTGTTGCAGCTTGCTTTGTGATCTGTGCTCTGTTCTGTTCCTGTTGCAGATTGCTATGTGATCTGTGTTCTGTTCCTGTTGCAGCTTGCTGTGGAATCTGTGTCCGGTGCTGCTGGACTCCTGGTTAGTGTAGGGACTAGCGGTATAGCCAGGAGCCGTGAAGTGGCCCACTAGCATCCACGTTTTGATCAAAATGTCAACTAACACCTGGTATTTATATTCAGCCTTACTTGGCTGCTGTATGCTGTGTTTTCTGGCTCTGTGTGTCCTGTTGTTCTGTCCCTGTCATGTGGCATGTTTGTTTGTCCTGTTCTGGTGCGTGATTCCTAGGATCAGCTAGGGCCCAGTTCCGAAGACCGCTGGGCCGTCCTTTATTTGGGTGATGTCCCCGCTCAGGTAGAGCCATGTCATTCCCCCTTGTAGCTCAGGGTCAGTTGCCTGAAACTCGTGTGCACCCGTGTGTGTACCCCTTGGTCATGATCATGTGGGCCCCGTGCTAGATAATCAGCATTAGTTTGCCCACACGATCGTAACACATAGAATGGTGGAGTTGAAAGTGACCTCCAGGGTCATCGGTTTCAACCCCCTTCTCAGTGCAGGGTTCACTAAATCATCCCAGACAGATATTTGCCCAGCCTTTGTTTGAACACTTCCAAAGGAGAACTCACTACCTTCCATGGTAACCTGTTTCACTCATTGATCACCCTCACTGTTAGAAAGGTTTTTCTAATATGTAATTTGTGTCTCCTCCCTTTCAGTTTTTCTCTGTGCTGTGACAGGCCTTCAGATATTTGTAGATAGCATGCAAAAAAGAAGACTGAGAGAAGACTTAATAGCCAAGTTGTGAATCAACCTAACAGTTGCCTTGTCAATCCCATATTTTTTTCAATAAGTATTGTATGAGATACTTTGTCAAATGCTTTACTACCGTCAAGATATACTATATCCACTGCATTTACCTGATCAACACAGTCAGTGATACTATCATAGAAGGAAATTAGATTAGTCTGGCATGACTTGTTTGTTACAAACCCATGCTGGCTCTGGTTAATTACTTCATTTTTATCAAAGTATTTGCATACATGCTGTTTAATAATTTGTTCAAAGATCCTTCCTGGTATAGAAGTCAGGCTCACAGGCCTGTAGTTTCCGGGATCCACCTTCCTGTAAGCAGGATGCAACAACAGGTATGTTTCCATGTTAGGAAGTCAGGCTGCAGCAGAGGCAGGTGACGGTAATTCAGGTTGGTTTATTGCCAAACTCTCAGTCATAAACAAAATGCAGGCTTTCTCCAGCAATATAATGTCCACCAGTAGAGAGGATCAAAACTAAACCATCACCCCCTGTTAAGACACAGGATCATTGTTCTCATCATCGGCCCTCTTCCTCCACTGGACTGATTACTTCGATGAAAGTTAATAAATCAACTCAGGTTAATAGAATATTTCACCTTTCAAGTATTCTTGAAATAGGAGAGGTTGATCCGCAGACAAAAAAAACTCTGAATTTCCTCTGATTGATCTTACCAATCCAGCCTTTGAAGTAAAAATACCTATGGAAGGCCTTACGAGAATATCTGTTGAAGCACCCAAATCCGGGAGTAAAAAATATAAATACTGACAAGGAGGTTTGCATGATCAATCCTAAATTTGTAAAGTAACCAGGCAGCAGCTGATGATTTTTTATAAAGATAGAAAAAAACTTTTATTCCTCCATAAAAGTCAGACTGGCGACGTTTCGGTTTCCACTGAAACCTTTCTCATGATCAATCCTAGGGATCTTGAAAAGACCCTTTTACAATCCCCTTTGGCAGATTCCCCCTCAATTTTTTTGGATCTAGAGCCTATGGCACCCTCTGTTTTAAATCTACCCTCAGCTTTAGAAACTAAAACATTGGTTTCCCTAAAAATAATTCAGAGCAAAGACCCCCCTTTTCCATTATTGGAGCCCACAACTCCCCGGGTAGTCAACTCCCATCCAGGGCCAGATCAAAAATTTTCCAATTTTACCAACCCCTCTCCCCCTCGTTTTCTTCAAGGAAAAGAAGCCTTCAAGACGTCGGGGAAGGAGAGGAGGTAAACGATCAAAATCTCAAAAAAGGAATTAAGAAACCAAGGTCGGTAAATGTGACACAGTAATCCTCAATGAAGAAGCCAGATTAATGGGTATTTTTAATATTTCGAAATATATTTTAAGAAGAAAAGAGGCAGAATCCCTAGCTAAGGGTTTATTATTTAGTCCATCAATTAAAGCTAATTAATTTGATCTATTTGTTGACCTCAATAGTTTTATTCGAAATTTGACAGTATGTCACTATTTTTCCACTCAGAATAGTAAAAACCTTTTAGTTAATGAGGAAGCACTAGAGATTTTTAAATTCGATGACCCAATAAAGATGGATTTAAAAATACCGAGTATATTCTACCTTCTGGAGAGTAAGGGACATTTTATTGATACATTTTTATCAAAGTGTCCTACATGACTTTTTTGAAATATGCATGAATGACAGTGGTTTGAAATATAATTTAAACAGCTTGATTATGACTCCACAAGGAATATTTCCATTAATCTACAGCTTTTTGTGGACAAAGCTTTAGAGAATAATTGTTTATCAAAAAAGAGAGGGATTTCATCTGTATTTCGAACCCAGAGATCCCCTTCTTTTACTTTCTACCGAAAATCCACAAAGGTGAAAGCCCCCCCCCCCCCGGTCGACCGATTAGAGCAGGTATAAACTCAGTAACCAGTGCATTATTGCAGTTTATTGATAGACATCTACAGAGATTTGTAACGTCTTTACCTGCATATGTTAAATATATGGGCCATGTTTTATCAATAATTAACCAACTGTCTTGGAAAGAAAGCTATACATGGTGCACCTTAGATGTAACTTCCTTATACTGTAATATATCACATGACTAAGGGATTGAAGCAGTAAAATATTTTTTAAATAGCAATCCTTTAATGCCACAACAACAAAGGAATTTTATTCTGGAAGTAATATCTTTTATTTTAACCAATAATTACTTGACTTATAATAATGAATTTTTTTCAACAAATTAATGGGACAGCAATGGGGACAAAGTTTGCCCCCAGCGCCTTATCACAGCGTTCATAAGTGCTGTGCTGCAAGTCCCTCAGAGGGACTCAAATAGTGTAAAAAAAAATAAGAAACTAAAAATGTAAAAAAAAGTTTAAAAAACCCTTTTTTGTGCTTTTTCTAATATTAGCATAAAAAAGGGAAAAAAAAAAATTAAAATGGCACATATTTGGTATTGACGCGTCCGTAACGATGTGTCCAAAACGTTGAACATGCTTTTTATCTTTTACGGCATAGAGCGTTAAAAAAACCCGCTAATAAACAGATTAGCATTTTGCCTCCCAAAAAATGCAATAAAAGTGATCAAGAAAGCCATATATTCCCCAAAATAGTACCAATAAAAACTACAGCTTGTCTTGCAAAAAATAAGCCCTCATAGAGTTCTGTACATAGAAATATAAAAAAGTTACAGGACTTTGAATGCAGCAATAGAGAAAAAAAAAGATTTCCAAAAAAGGGGTTTTTATTGCAAAAAAGTGGAAAAACCTAAAAAAAATTTTTGGTATCGTTGTAATCGTACCGACCCACAGAAAAAATGTATTGTGTCATTTATGCTTTTTTTGTCACTGTGACAGAAAGGAAAACCCTGTGTGTCAACAAGCCTATCACCGAGGGAATCACTAAAATATAACTTTTATTAGGTAAAGATAAAAATAAAAATGTATAAAAGGCGTGGACTCTGATTCCAGTTACACTCCTACTGGACAAGTAGATATTCTAACAGTAGTAAGTCCATATAAGTATATACCAGATGATGCGCTAAGTTCTAACTCCACAACCACAATGACCCAATCTATATTGTTGGTGCATGGGTCGAGATATATATTATGGTTGTGTACAGCTCCACGTGTATAAATGGCCACAAGGGCTAACAAAGCACAATGTAGGTTATATTTTTTGTATTTATACGTTGGAGCCGATAAATGGGTAAAGGCCAGAATAATAAATGTAACCCCCGTCTGGCAGAGTATTGAGGCATATATTAATGCCCAGGAAATATAGCATCAATCAGGTATATACTATGTGGTATATCCCCTATTATGGTGGATTATACCCTGATGCGATAACCAGCTATAGTAAACACGGTCACTAATTCCATCTATATAGTGACTCGCTTGACTGACGTCATTTAGCGTGTTTATCTAGTTTATATAAAAGCTGGCAAATAGACTGCAGCGCTGAGTGGTCTGTAACTAGGAGTTACATGGTGCAAGGACATATTACAGCACCAAACGTTCCTTTTATTTTACCACATTCCCATTAGGGACAGACACAGCGGACAGTCTTAGACCAGGGTCATTATCTCATAAGACCCTGTCACATGGACTAAACACTGCTGAGTGCAGCTAATAAAAACAGCTGATCACTGCTTCACTAGAGATGAATGCTGCTGTTTGTGAGATTTTATAATCACCAGCAGCTACGAGCAGCTGAACTGAAGAGGGTTCAATAAGATATATAATGAACCCTCTTTGTCAGTAACTGCTGCATTCACTATCACCATTTAAGCATAGATAGCCCGATATACAATGATGTGGACATCTCTGTAGATGTCTATCAATAAACTGCAATAATGCACTGGTTACTGAGTTTATACCTGCTCTAATCGGTCGACCGGGGGGGGGGGGGGGGGCTTTCACCTTTGTGGATTTTCGGTAGAAATTAAAAGGGGATCTCTGGGTTCGAAATACAGATGAAATCCCTCTCTTTTTTGATAAACAATTATTCTCTAAAGCTTTGTCCACAAAAAGCTGTAGATTAATGGAAATATTCCTCGTGGAGTCATAATCAAGCTGTTTAAATTATATTTCAAACCACTGTCATTCATACATATTTCAAAAAAGTCATGTAGGACACTTTGATAAAATGTATCAATAAAATGTCCCTTACTCTCCAGAGGGTAGAATATACTCGGTATTTTTAAATCCATCTTTATTGGGTCATCGAATTTAAAAATCTCTAGTGCTTCCTCATTAACTAAAAGGTTTTTACTATTCTGAGTGGAAAAATAGTGACATACTGTCAAATTTTGAATAAAACTATTGAGGTCAACAAATAGATCAAATTAATTAGCTTTAATTGATGGACTAAATAATAAACCCTTAGCTAGGGATTCTGCCTCTTTTCTTCTTTAAATATATTTCGAAATATTAAAAATACCCATTAATCTGGCTTCTTCATTGAGGATTACTGTGTCACATTTACCGACCTTGGTTTCTTAATTCCTTTTTTGAGATTTTGATCGTTTACCTCCTCTCCCTCCCCGACGTCTTGAAGGCTTCTTTTCCTTGAAGAAAACGAGGGGGAGAGGGGTTGGTGAAATTGGAAAATTTTTGATCTGGCCCTGGATGGATACTGGGAGTTGACTACCCGGGGAGTTGTGGGCTCCAATAATGGAAAAGGGGGGTCTTTGCTCTGAATTATTTTTAGGGAAACCAATGTTTTAGTTTCTAAAGCTGAGGGTAGATTTAAAACAGAGGGTGCCATGGGCTCTAGATCCAAAAAAATTGAGGGGGAATCTGCCAAAGGGGATTGTAAAAGGGTCTTTTCAAGATCCCTAGGATTGATCATTCAAACCTCCTTGTCAGTAGTTATATTTTTTACTCCCAGATTTGGGGGCTTCAACAGATATTCTCGTAAGGCCTTCCATAGGTATTTTTACTTCAAAGGCTGGATTGGTAAGATCAATCAGAGGAAATTCAGAGTTTTTTTTGTCTGCGGATCAACCTCTCCTATTTCAAGAATACTTGAAAGGCGAAATATTCTATTAACCTGAGTTGATTTATTAACTTTCATCGAAGTAATCAGTCCAGTGGAGGAAGAGGGCCGATGATGAGAACAATGATCCTGTGTCTTAACAGGGGGTGATGGTTTAGTTTTGATCCTCTCTACTGGTGGACATTATATTGCTGGAGAAAGCCTGCATTTTGTTTATGACTGAGAGTTTGGCAATAAACCAACCTGAATTACCGTCACCTGTCTCTGCTGCAGCCTGACTTCCTAACATGGAAACATACCTGTTGTTGCATCCTGCTTACAGGAAGGTGGATCCCGGAAACTACAGGCCTGTGAGCCTGACTTCTATACCAGGAAGGATCTTTGAACAAATTATTAAACAGCATGTATGCAAATACTTTGATAAAAATGAAGTAATTAACCAGAGCCAGCATGGGTTTGTAACAAACAAGTCATGCCAGACTAATCTAATTTCCTTCTATGATAGTATCACTGACTGTGTTGATCAGGTAAATGCAGTGGATATAGTATATCTTGACGGTAGTAAAGCATTTGACAAAGTATCTAATACAATACTTATTGAAAAAAATATGGGATTGACAAGGCAACTGTTAGGTTGATTCACAACTTGGCTATTAAGTCTTCTCTCAGTCTTCTTTTTTGCATGCTATCTACAAATATCTGAAGGCCTGTCACAGCACAGAGAAAAACTGAAAGGGAGGAGACACAAATTACATATTAGAAAAACCTTTCTAACAGTGAGGGTGATCAATGAGTGAAACAGGTTACCATGGAAGGTAGTGAGTTCTCCTTTGGAAGTGTTCAAACAAAGGCTGGACAAATATCTGTCTGGGATGATTTAGTGAACCCTGCACTGAGAAGGGGGTTGAAACCGATGACCCTGGAGGTCACTTTCAACTCCACCATTCTATGTGTTACGATCGTGTGGGCAAACTAATGCTGATTATCTAGCACGGGGCCCACATGATCATGACCAAGGGGTACACACATGGGTGCACACGAGTTTCAGGCAACTGACCCTGAGCTACAAGGGGGAATGACATGGCTCTACCTGAGCGGGGACATCACCCAAATAAAGGGCGGCCCAGCGGTCTTCGGAACTGGGCCCTAGCTGATCCTAGGAATCACGCACCAGAACAGGACAAACAAACATGCCACATGACAGGGACAGAACAACAGGACACACAGAGCCAGAAAACACAGCATACAGCAGCCAAGTAAGGCTGAATATAAATACCAGGTGTTAGTTGACATTTTGATCAAAACGTGGATGCTAGTGGGCCACTTCACGGCTCCTGGCTATACCGCTAGTCCCTACACTAACCAGGAGTCCAGCAGCACCGGACACAGATTCCACAGCAAGCTGCAACAGGAACAGAACACAGATCACATAGCAAGCTGCAACAGGAACAGAACAGAGCACAGATCACAAAGCAAGCTGCACTAGGACAGAACAACCAGGGCACAGACTCTACCATCACAGACTCTACTGGCATGGACTCTAACATATAATGAAAACCACACAGACTCCACACAGAACTCACAAGCACACAGATAAAACTCTCAATCACAGATGAAGCAAGTCCATGTGTCCTCATACAGGGGGGATAGGAAGTCAGCCAACTTGCTGACATAGGGAACTGTGTCAGGGATCCACCAACTGACACACTGAGTAAGACACAAGACGTTTGGATGCCGCACCTGTAAAGGGGATCTGCATATAACACAGAGAAGGACTACAGGTGTCAAAACTGTCTTGGACAAGCAGAGAGACACACCAGACCTACATACAAACACACTTCAGAGTGGGAAAAAAACATAAATCCAAACAGCTGGGTTTATATGTGCTGCAGGCTAAATGGGATTTGCTGCTGGAGAATACCACACCCAGCAGCTCAATAAACTCTCACCTCCTGAGGAGATGTGCTGCTAAGAACATTAGAACTACAGATCTAAGCAGCAAATGTAACACTATGATTCTTTCGACCCTTATTTCTGTTATATTTTGTAAATATACATATATGCTTTTTGGCAATTTGTCTATTATTTGGTTATCCTTTATTTTATCCTGTTATATTTTTTTACTTTTAAAACAAAAATGCTTACATCCATCCAACACACAGCTCTCCTACATCCATCCTGACCCCCACAGATCTCTACTCCATCCATCCTGCCCCCCACACATCACGCACACAGCTCTACACCATCCATCCTGCCCCCCCCCCCCACACACACACACACATCACGCACACAGCTCTACTCCAGCCATCCTGACCCCACACATCACACACACAGCTCGGCTCCATCCATCCTGACCCCCACACATCACACACAGCTCTACTCCATCCATCCTGATCTCCACACATCACACACACAGCTCTACTCCATCCTGACCCCCACACATCACGCACACAGCTCTAATCCATCCATCCTGACCCCACACATCACACACAGCTCTATTTTATCCATCCTGACCCCCACACACATCACACATACAGCTCTACTCCATCCATCCTGACCACACACATACCACACACACCTTTACTCCATCCATCCTGACCCCCACACATCACACACACAGCTCTACTCCATCCATCCTGACCCCCACACATCACACACACAGCTCTACTCCATCCATCCTGACCCCCACACATCACACACACAGCTCTACTCCATCCATCCTGACCCCCACACATCACACACACAGCTCTACTCCATCCATCCTGACCCCCACACATCACACACACAGCTCTACTCCATCCATCCTGACCCCCACACATCACACACACAGCTCTACTCCATCCATCCTGACCCCCACACATCACACACACAGCTCTACTCCTTCCATCCTGACCCCCACACATCACACACACAGCTCTACTCCATCCATCCTGACCCCCACACATCACACACACACACAGCTCTACTCCATCCATCCTGACCCCCACACATCACACACACAGCTCTACTCCATCCATCCTGACCCCCACACATCACACACACAGCTCTACTCCATCCATCCTGACCCCCACACATCACACACACACACAGCTCTACTCCATCCATCCTGACCCCCACACATCACACTCACAGCTCTACTCCATCCATCCTGACCCCCACACATCACACACACAGCTCTACTCCATCCATCCTGACCCCCACACATCACACACACAGCTCTACTCCATTCATCCTGACCACCACACATCACACACACAGCTCTACTCCATTCATCCTGACCCCACACATCATACACACAGCTCTACTCCATCCATCCTGACCCCCACACATCACACACAGCTCTACTCCATCCATCCTGACCACCACACATCACACACACAGCTCTACTCCATCCATCCTGACCCCACACACAGCTCTACTCCATCGATCCTGACCTCACACATCACACACACAGCTCTACTCCATCCATCCTGACCCCCACACATCACACACACAGCTCTACTCCATCCATCCTAACCCCACACATCACACACACAGCTCTACTCCATCCATCCTGACCCCCACACATCACACACAGCTCTACTCCATCCATCCCGACCCCCAGACATCACACACAGCTCTACTCCATCCATCCTGACCCCCACACATCACACACAGCTCTACTCCATCCATCCTGACCCCACACATCATACACACAGCTTTACTCCATCCATCCTGACCCCACACATCACACACACAGCTCTACTCCATCCATCCTGACCACACACATACCACACACACCTCTACTCCATTCATCCTGACCCATCACACACACAGCTCTACTCCATCCATCCTGACCCCACACATCACACACACAGCTTTACTCCATCCATCCTGACCCCCACACATCACACACACAGCTCTACTCCATCCATCCTGACCCCCACACATCACACACACAGCTCTACTCCATCCACCCTGACCCCACACATCACACACACAGCTCTACTCCATCCATCCTGACCCCCACACATCACACACAGCTCTACTCCATCCATTTTGACCCCCACACATCACACACACAGCTCTACTCCATCCATCCTGACCCCCCACACATCACGCACACAGCTCTACTCCATCCATCCTGACCCCCCACACATCACGCACACAGCTCTACTCCATCCATCCTGACCCCCACACATCACACACACAGCTCTACTCCATCCATCCTGACCCCCACACATCACACACACAGCTCTACTCCATCCATCCTGACCCCCACACATCACACACACAGCTCTACTCCATCCATCCTGACCCCCACACATCACACACACAGCTCTACTCCATCCATCCTGGCCCCCACACATCACACACACACACACAGCTCTACTCCATCCATCCTGACCCCCACACATCACACACACAGCTCTACTCCATTCATCCTGACCCCACACATCATACACACAGCTCTACTCCATCCATCCTGACACCCACACATCACACACAGCTCTACTCCATCCATCCTGACCACCACACATCACACACACAGCTCTACTCCATCCATCCTGACCCCACACACAGCTCTACTTTATCGATCCTGACCTCACACATCACACACACAGCTCTACTCCATCCATCCTGACCCCCACACATCACACACACAGCTCTACTCCATCCATCCTGACCCCACACATCACACACACAGCTCTACTCCATCCATCCTGACCCCCACACATCACACACAGCTCTACTCCATCCATCCCGACCCCCAGACATCACACACAGCTCTACTCCATCCATCCTGACCCCCACACATCACACACAGCTCTATTCCATCCATCCTGACCCCACACATCATACACACAGCTTTACTCCATCCATCCTGACCTCACACATCACACACACAGCTCTACTCCATCCATCCTGACCACACACATACCACACACACCTCTACTCCATTCATCCTGACCCATCACACACACAGCTCTACTCCATCCATCCTGACCCCACACATCACACACACAGCTTTACTCCATCCATCCTGACCCCCACACATCACACACACAGCTCTACTCCATCCATCCTGACCCCCACACATCACACACACAGCTCTACTCCATCCACCCTGACCCCACACATCACACACACAGCTCTACTCCATCCATCCTGACCCCCACACATCACACACAGCTCTACTCCATCCATCCTGACCCCCACACATCACACACACAGCTCTACTCCATCCATCCTGACCCCCCACACATCACGCACACAGCTCTACTCCATCCATCCTGACCCCCCACACATCACGCACACAGCTCTACTCCATCCATCCTGACCCCCACACATCACACACACAGCTCTACTCCATCCATCCTGACCCCCACACATCACACACACAGCTCTACTCCATCCATCCTGACCCCCACACATCACACACACAGCTCTACTCCATCCATCCTGACCCCCACACATCACACACACAGCTCTACTCCATCCATCCTGGCCCCCACACATCACACACACACACACACACAGCTCTACTCCATCCATCCTGACCTCACACATCACACACACAGCTCTACTCCATCCATCCTGACCCCCACACATCACACACACAGCTCTACTCCATCCATCCTGACCCCACACATCACACACACAGCTCTACTCCATCCATCCTGACCCCCACACATCACACACAGCTCTACTCCATCCATCCCGACCCCCAGACATCACACACAGCTCTACTCCATCCATCCTGACCCCCACACATCACACACAGCTCTATTCCATCCATCCTGACCCCACACATCATACACACAGCTTTACTCCATCCATCCTGACCTCACACATCACACACACAGCTCTACTCCATCCATCCTGACCACACACATACCACACACACCTCTACTCCATTCATCCTGACCCATCACACACACAGCTCTACTCCATCCATCCTGACCCCACACATCACACACACAGCTTTACTCCATCCATCCTGACCCCCACACATCACACACACAGCTCTACTCCATCCATCCTGACCCCCACACATCACACACACAGCTCTACTCCATCCACCCACACCCCACACATCACACACACAGCTCTACTCCATCCATCCTGACCCCCACACATCACACACAGCTCTACTCCATCCATCCTGACCCCCACACATCACACACACAGCTCTACTCCATCCATCCTGACCCCCCACACATCACGCACACAGCTCTACTCCATCCATCCTGACCCCCCACACATCACGCACACAGCTCTACTCCATCCATCCTGACCCCCACACATCACACACACAGCTCTACTCCATCCATCCTGACCCCCACACATCACACACACAGCTCTACTCCATCCATCCTGACCCCCACACATCACACACACAGCTCTACTCCATCCATCCTGACCCCCACACATCACACACACAGCTCTACTCCATCCATCCTGGCCCCCACACATCACACACACACACACACACAGCTCTACTCCATCCATCCTGACCCCCACACATCACACACACAGCTCTACTCCATTCATCCTGACCCCACACATCATACACACAGCTCTACTCCATCCATCCTGACACCCACACATCACACACAGCTCTACTCCATCCATCCTGACCACCACACATCACACACACAGCTCTACTCCATCCATCCTGACCACACACACAGCTCTACTCCATCGATCCTGACCTCACACATCACACACAGCTCTACTCCATCCATCCTGACCCCCACACATCACACACACAGCTCTACTCCATCCATCCTGACCCCCACACATCACACACACAGCTCTACTCCATCCATCCTGACCCCCACACATCACACACACAGCTCTACTCCATCCATCCTGACCCCCACACATCACACACACAGCTCTACTCCATCCATCCTGACCCCCACACATCACACACACAGCTCTACTCCATCCATCCTGACCCCCACACATCACACACACAGCTCTACTCCATCCATCCTGACCCCCACACATCACACACACAGCTCTACTCCATCCACCCTGACACCACACATCACACACACAGCTCTACTCCATCCATCCTGACCCCCACACATCACACACAGCTCTACTCCATCCATCCTGACCCCCAGACACCCCTAATCACCAGAAAGGGGTGATTAATACAAAGACATATTTTAAACGAACTGATTGTAATAGTTACCTTAATTTTGGGAGCTGTCATAAAAAAATGTGGAAGCTTAATATCCCCAATGGATAGTTCAAATGGGTGAAAAGAAACTGTTCTTCTATTAGGGATTTTAAACAGCAGTCATTGGTTCTAAAAACCCGTTTTGAAGAGAAAGGCTATCCAAGAGTTTTGATAGATTCGGCCTAAGATAAAGTTTTGCTGGAAGGAACGCCTAAAATTAGTAACACTACTACAACAGCAGAAAAAAAGAAAAGCACCGGAGAAACCTTTAACAAAAGATTATTATTTATAACCAAATATAACACCCAGTACAAGGAGATTGAGAATATCTCGAAGAAAAATTGGATGATTCTAAAACGAGATCCTTTTCTATATAACGAGATCTTAGATTCCCAAAAATAATTTATCGAAAAAATAGAACTCTACAAAATATTTAGCTCCCTCTAATCCTGATAAGAGAAGTATAAATACACAGGAGAAAGGACTTCGAGATGGAAACAATATAGTGGGAACATATAAGTGTATGAAGAGTCGTTGTAAATGTCATTCTTCTATAACACAGGAGAGGAAAGAGGTATTCGCCAACCGAGAAAATTGGGTTGTAGAAATTAACCAGTTTTTAAATTGTTTTTCTAGTACACAGCGTTTCCCGACATTTCCTGGAGAAACATCAGAAGGATTTTTCCCAACTAAAAATAACTCCAGTTGAAAGTGTTATACCCAGATCATTTTCTTGCTTGAAAGCTAGAGAAATGTTCTGGATCTTTTGAATGAATACATTGGTTCCCAAAGGCCTTAGAAAAACTACAATGAATTTGAATTATAATTAATTATAAAGATTTTGTGTGTGTGTATGTGTGTATGTATATATATATATATATATATATATATATATATATATATAATGTGTGTGTGTATATATATATATATATATATATATATATATATATATATATACACACATATATTAATACTATTATATTATTGATGTATTTATATGTATACTAGCTGATATACCGGCTTCGCCTGAGTTAATTTGGCACTGGTGTTTCTCTGGTGTTCACACAGAAAATCTTATGAAGTCACGGTTACTTTAGAGATACCGGGAAAAAAATATGTTCACCATTTTGCATGGTTCTTTGGGTTACCCAGGAAACACCACGTGGAGGTAGCCATGCAACGTTTCCTTTATATAAAATGACATCGGGAAGTGAGAGAATTAGATTCTGTACGTAAAATTTGGACGCTAATTCTTTTGCGCTTAAAATTGAATAATCGAGTTGGGACCAATCAACTTTTCCTATTTATGACGTAATCAATGCTCGTGCCAAATTTCAAGTTTCTATGACATTGGGAAGTAAGAGAATTAGATTACGTACGTAAAAGTTGGACGCTAATTGTTTTGCGCTAAAATTGAATAATCGAGTTGGGACCCATTAGGTTTTCGTATTTATGACCTAATCAATGCTCATGCCAAATTTCCAGTTTCTACGACATCGGCAAGTGAGAGAATTAGATTACGTACGTAAAATTTGGACGCTAGTTCTTTTGCGCTAGAATTGAATAATCGAGTTGGGACCTCTTTACTTTTCCTATTTTCGACATAATCTATGCTTGTTCCAAATTACATGTTTCTACGACATCAGGAAGTTGGAGAATTAGTGGCGAGTCAGTCACTATTTATATTTGTATTAACTAAGAAAAGCTATGACATTATTATTCTATTATAACTGGCCCTATCACAGAGGGGACTTAGAGTAAAAGAATAAAATTTATTAGGAAATATATTAAAATAGGACACACTAGGGCACAACAAATGACATAAATGTACAAAAAAACGTTAAAAAAATGGTGCAACAGATTTTAGGACAAACATTACACAGTTTCTGAGGATATGTGTCAGCTAATTGCTATAATGGGTCTGGTACAGGAGTGTTTAAATCATCCTATAGATCCAAAAGCAAATGGCGTAATCGCCTGACACTATGACCCTTAGATTGAATCCACTTGAAGTATTTCCCCAAACAGTAGGAACAAGTGTTAGATAAATGGGCGATGAACTGTTGTGGATCAATATAAAGAGGGTTCTATCTCCGGCCGCTGATTAGTCTCTGAATCATTGGTGGTGTTCTCAAATCTAGACACCATCAGAGAAACTAATTTATATGGCTATATTAATGGTTCTTCACTGATGATATTTTTTGGTTTCAACTCTTCGAACCTTTTAATGTAAGGGTCGAAGCAGACTCCAATCGACAGAGTTATTGAGATCTGGTAGTGTTGTTTGTGCCAGATCCCAGTTCTTCAAAGCCTCTTGATAATATACAGGACTTGAAGTATTTAAACTCCAGTTGTTTAGGGCTATCGTACTCAAAGTTATTGAGATCCCATAACTCCAATTTTTTCACTCAACGCGTTTCACCACTGTATTACGTGGATCATCAGGAGCATTACGGAGCTTAGGTATCGTTTGTTAGGAGTATACATTAATAAATTTCATCATATGGAGAAGATGATATATTTCAAACTCTAAATAGTCAAAACACCAGGGGAATGGATGTCCTAACGAACAGGGACAACTGCACTTCCAGAGATGGTTAAAGGTAAACACAGGACGAAAAAAGCCTATTGTCGTACTCCTAGGTCCACTATAGCTGAAGGACTAATTTCTTTCAGTTCTCAGGTGTACAATCGTTTAACCTGTGCAACGTCCATCTTAGACGATCAATTATGGGAGAGCCTAGTTTATCGCTGGGCTGATGCCCTTGTAAGATTTTTTCCTAGGCTTATAGCAGAAGGGACCTAAGATACGGGTACCTCCTGGTCTATAAGGTCAATATTCCCACTAAGCTCCTGTAGAATTACAAGAGGCTTACACCAAGTTAACCCAATTGCAATCCATTTTTTTTTCTATTATAACTGGAGAGGATATTTGTATCTATATCTATATGAGCGTTGGTTTTATGTATTTCTAATTCTATTCACATTCCTATAATTATAGGTTTGCTTTAATCCATGTAAATATTCATGCCATTTTGTTCCGTAGTCCACTTATAAGGCTGTGTGACCTAGACTGATAGTTATTTGACATGTTTTGTGCATTACCTTAGTGATGGCTTCAATATTCTTTAGCGCTTTAGCTCAATGGAACGCAACGTGCGCTTCACATGACAGAATGAGAGGGGCCGCGTCATGAAGTGACGCGGTCATGTGATGCGCTCCATGGAGCGTAACCCCATAACCTTGTGTTGTGACATGGTGGAACGCAGTGAGCGTTCCACGGCCCTAATAGGAGTGGCCACGTCATGGCGTAACGTGGTCACATGGTGCACTCTTAGGAGCGCATTGCACGACCCCGCAGCCTAGTGATGACATCATGGACTGGAGCTTGTCATTAACAAACGCCCAAAATGGCGCTATACACCAGAGACAAATGGAGGTGGTCCTTTTCTTCTCAACAACCCACATGGTATGTCCTTTTTATTATATAAAGAGATGATTGTCAGACAAATCCTATGCTTGATAAAGGCGTTTGCTAACGCCGAAACGCGTTGCGCATATTTATTGGACGTTCCATCTATTTGTTTGTTTTTGGTAAAGAGAGGTGAATTCTCTCTGCCTTTTATTTATTTCTGCAATAAATATTCCTATGTTTGGATTGGAGTTATCCGGAGCCATTTGTGGGGAACGAGGCACATCCCAAGAAGCGCAGACAAAAGTTTCTTTTACACTTTACTCAGGCATCAGTACAATTCCTGGATGTTGTGGTCTCCAGGGATGGAGACCGTTTGAGGACAGATTTATACAGAAAACTGACGGATAGGAATAATGTTTTGAGTTTCCAGAGTTTTCATTCTCTGGGAACCATGAGGTGTCTACCATGGAGTCAAATGTTCCGGGTTAGGAGAATAGTAGATGAGGATAATGTTGACTTGAGATTGGATGAAATGACTGCCAAATTTATTAACCCCTTAGTGACAAAGCCTGTTTGCGCCTTAGTGACGGAGCCAAATTTTGGAAATCTGACATGCGTCGTTCAACATAGCATAACTCCGTAAAGGTTTTGCATATCCAAGTGATTCTGACATTGTTTTTTCGCCACATATTGAACTTCATTTAGGTAGTAAAAATAGACCGATAAAATTTGTGTATATTTATTAAAAGTACCAATATTGGAAACATTTTGAAAAAATTGTCATTTATTCACATTTTCAACTGTAATATCTCAAATATGTCCAAACATACTGTACAATTTTTTGATAAGATATATATTTACATCTGTTTACTTTATTCTGGACGCACATTTGAATAACTTTTGTGTTTTTTTTAAACCATTTAGATGACGTACCAATTTAACATTACTTTTCAGCATTTTGAGGAACACGTTGTTTTCCTGCACCAAGCCTAGTTTGCAAAGGCTCATGAGTGTCAGAATAATAGATACCCCCCCAAATGACCCCATTTTAAAAACTACACCCCTTAATGTATTCACTGAGGGGGTCATGAGTATTTTGAACCCACCGTTTTTTTCAGGAATTAATTCAATTTAGAGGAGAAAAAAATAAATTTTCATATTTTTGCAAATATGTCATTTTAAAGACATATTTTTTTCCTATAGTGCCCATGAAAATGAGGATTTACACCCCAAAATGGATACACCTGTTTCTCCCATGTTCTGAAATATACCCATTGTGGCCCTAATCCTATGTCTGGATGCACAACAGGGCCTAAAATGAAAGGAGTAGTCAGTGTCTTTCAGAACAAAATTTTTCCTTGAAGGCGTTTTAGGCCCCATAGCACTTTTGTAGAGCTCTTGGGCGTCTAAAACCAAAAAGAAACCCCAACAAGTGACCTCATTTTGAAAACTAGACCCCTTAACGAATTTATCTAGGGGTGTACTGCCCATTTTGACCCCACCGTTTTTGAATGAATTCAAGCAAAGCAAAAGGAAAAAAATGTGATTTTCATTTTTTGGCAATTCGGTCATTTTAAAAACAGCTTTTCATGTACAGCACACACATGAATGAAGCCTTGCACCCCAAAATGGATACCCCTGTTTCTGCCGTGTTCAGAGACATACCTATTGTGGCCCAAACTGTTACCTGGATGCACAACGGGGCCCAAAATGAAAGGAGTAGTCAGTGGTTTTCAGAACATAAATTTTCCTTGAAGGCGTTTTAGGCCCCATAGCACTTTTGTAGAGCTCTTGGGCGTCTAAAACCAAAAAGGAACCCCCACAAGTGACCCCATTTTGAAAACTAGACCCCTAAACGAATTTATCTAGGGGTGTACTGCCCATTTTGACCCCACCGTTTTTGAATGAATTCAAGCAAAGCAAAAGGAAAAAAATGTGATTTTCATTTTTTGGCAATTCGGTCATTTTAAAAACAGCTTTTCATGTACAGCACACACATGAATGAAGCCTTGCACCCCAAAATGGATACCCCTGTTTCTGCCGTGTTCAGAGACATACCTATTGTGGCCCAAACTGTTACCTGGATGCACAACGGGGCCCAAAATGAAAGGAGTAGTCAGTGGTTTTCAGAACATAAATTTTCCTTGAAGGCGTTTTAGGCCCCATAGCACTTTTGTAGAGCTCTTGGGCGTCTAAAACCAAAAAGGAACCCCCACAAGTGACCCCATTTTGAAAACTAGACCCCTAAACGAATTTATCTAGGGGTGTACTGCCCATTTTGACCCCACAGTTTTTGAATGAATGCAAGCAAAGCAAAAGGAAACAAATGGGATTTTCGTTTTTTTGGCAATTCTGTCATTTTAAAAACTGCTTTTTTTGTACAGCACACACATGAATGAAGCCTTACACCCCAAAATGGATACCCCTGTTTCTCCCGTGTACAGAGACATACCCATTGTGGCCCTAATCTTTTGTTTGGATGCACAACAGGGCCCAAAATGAAAGGAGTAGTCGGTGGCTTTCAGAACAGAAATTTAGCATGAAGGTGATTTAGGCCCCATCGCCCACTAGCAAAACAGTAGGAAAAAATTACAATTTTCATTTCATGCGGAATCTGCAATTTCTATCCGGTCATGTGAGACCGGCCAAAGGTAGATCGCTACCTTTTTATCACGTGACTGGGGACCGCTCAACAAGGTCACTGCTCCAGGCTCTCGGCAACCATTGGTCACTGGGAGCAGGGAGATTTTAAGTTTCCTGGGCTCCCCGACTCCTGCGCATGTGTCCGGTGTTTTGCCAGCTGTCGCATGTGCAGAATCCGGGAGGAAGTTCACGGAGGAAGATCGCGTCGGGGTGCAAATACGGAGGCCTCCGGTAAAAAGTTTCATCTCCTCTCACTGATCGCATCGGTGAGGGGAGATGAACCTTCTCCTTTTTTTTACTTTTACGTGATCGCCATTATCTATTGGATAATGGCGAAGACGTGATCAGAAACCGCTCACCGCGGCCCCCCGTGAAATCTCAAGGCTCTCGGCTAAGTTTTGTAGCCAGGAGCAGGGAGATTTTAAATTACCCTAGCAATCCACGGCTTTTGCTCTGCGCCTGCCATCTTGGCGACAGGCGCATGCGCAGAAGCTGGGGTACGGACAGCGGATAAATCCGCGGGCCTTTTGTACGTCATTTCATCCTCCCTCACGGAAATGATCCATGGGGGCGGAGGTGAAACGTAAGCTTTTTAAACTTTTTTTTTTTTTACTTTTTACACTTTTTTAAAAAAGTTTTACACTTTTTTTTTTACTTGAAATGATCAATGCTGTCCATGTCATGTCCCCGGTGAAATCTCTCTGCTCCTGGCTACATATGGCAGCCAGGAGCAGAGGGATTTTAAATTTCCCGGGGCTCGAGCCCCCCTGTGCAGACGGAGACTTCAAGGTTCCGGGACATTGGCGGACCTGAGGTGAGTATTTTCACCTCCCCTCATGGATCGGATCCATGAGGGGAGGTGAAACTGGAACTTTTTAAAAACTTTTTTAACTTTTTTGCGACCGCCGCTATCCACTGGCTACCTTCAGGAGCCGGGAGCCCGGAGATTTTAAATTTGCCGGGGGCTCCCGGGCTTCTGCGCATGCGCGTGACGTCATCGTCTGTCGCGCATGCGAAGTAGACCGGCGGCGGGTCCGGGAGGACCAGATCTCCGGGAGACACCACGGACAAGCCGGGTGAGTATTTTCAGCTGCCCTGATGGACCGACCATCAGGGCAGCTGAATCTTTAACTTTTATTGACTTAATTTTAACTTTATTGCGATCGCAATGCCGGGGGGGACTGCCTGCAGCCCAGGATGACAGCTCCATGCTGTCGGCTACCTGTGGGCACCTACAGCATGGAGCTGTCACGTCCTCAGGCAAGTGGGCATTAATCCAAAGAGGACGCATAAAACTACGTCCTCTAGGATTAAAGCCCACTTACTGAGGACGTAGTTTCCCGATGGGGCCGTCACTAAGGGGTTTATATGGACTATAAATAAAAACTAGCTCAGGGATTTAGGTCTCAGGCATGAGTGAGCCTAGGCAAAAGTTGCTGGGTTCTAAGTGGACAAAACCGGACAACGGTCGGATACCATTTATATCAACACTAGCTGTGTTAATTTGGTACTGGTGTTTATCTGGTGTTCACACAGAAAATCTTATGAAGTCGTGGTTACTTTAGAGATACCATGTAAAAAATATGTTCACCATTTTGCATGGTTCTTTGCGTTACCCAGGAAACACCACGTGAAGGTAATCATGCAGCATTTCCTTTATATAAAATGACATCGGTAAGTGAGAGAATTAGATTACGTACGTAAAATTTTGACGCTAATTCTTTTGCGCTTAGAATTGAACAATCGAGTTAGGACCCAATAACTTTTCCTATTTATGACATAATCAATGCTCATGCCAAATTTCACGTTTCTATGACACCGGGAAGTGAGAGAATTAGATTCCGTACGTAGAATTTGGATGCTAATTTTTTTGCGCTTAGAATTGAATAATCGAGTTGGGACCCATTAGCTTTTCATATTTATGACACAATCAATGCCCGTGCCAAATCTCAATTTTCTATTACACCAAGAAGTGAGAGAATTAGATTTCGTACGTAAAATGTGGACGCTAATTCTTTTGTGCTTAGAATTGAACAATCGAGTTGGGACCCATTAACTTTTCCAATTTATGACATAATCAATGCTCGTGCCAAATTTCAAATTTCTATGACATTGGGAAGTGAGAGAAGTAGATTCCGTACGTAAAATTTGGCCGCTAGTTCTTTTGTGCTAGAATTGAATAATCGACTTGGGACCCATTAACTTTTCCTATTTATGACATAGTCAATGCTCGTACCAAATTTTAAGTTTCTATGACATTGGGAAGTGAGAGATTTAGATTATGTACGTAAAATTCCGACGCTAATTCTTTTGCGCTAGAATTAAATAATCGAGTTGGGACCCCTTTACTTTTCCTGTTTTGGACATAATCTATGCTCTTACCAAATTTCATGTTTCTACGACATCGGGAAGTTGGAGAATTAGTGGCGAGTCAGTCAGTCAGTGAATCAGTGAGTGAGTCAGTGAGGGCTTTCGTCTTTATATATATACTAGCTGATATACCCGCCTTCGCCCGAGTTAATTTGGTACTGGTGTTTATCTTGTGTTCACACGGAAAAGCTTCTGAAGTCGTGGTTACTTTAGAGATACTGAGGAAAAAAAATATGTTCACCATTTTGCATAGTTCTCTGCGTTACCCAGGAAATACCACGGGGAGGCAACCATGCGACGTTTCCTTTATATAAAATGACATCAGGAAGTGAGAGAATTAGATTACATACGTAAAATTTGGACACTAATTCTTTTGTGCTTAGAATTGAATAATCGAGTTGGGACCCATTAGCTTTTCCTATTTATGACATAATCAATGCTCGTGCCAGATTTCCTGTTTCTATGACACCAGGAAGTGAAAAAATTACATTCCGTACGTAAAATTTCGACGCCAATTCTTTTGCGCTAGAATTTAATAATCGAGTTGGGACCCATTAGCTTTTCCTATGTATGACATAATCAATGCTCGTGCCAGATTTCCCGTTTCTATGACACCGGAAAGTGAAAAAAATTACATTCCGTACGTAAAATTTCGACGCCAATTCTTTTGCGCTAGAATTGAATAATCGAGTTGGGACCCATTAACTTTTCCTATTTTTGACATAATCAATGCTCGTGCTAAAGTTCCCGTTTCTATGACACCGGAAAGTGAAAAAATTACATTCCGTACGTAAAATTTCGACGCCAATTCTTTTGCGCTAGAATTGAATAATCGAGTTGGGACCCATTAGCTTTTCCTATTTATGACATAATCAATGCTCGTGCCGAATTTCCTGTTTCTATGACACCGGAAAGTGAGAAAAATACATTCCGTACGTAAAATTTGGACGCTAATTCTGTTGCGCATAGAATTGAATAATCGAGTTGGGACCCATTAGCTTTTCCTATTTATGACATAATCAATGCTCGTGCCGAATTTCCTGTTTCTATGACACCGGAAAGTGAGAAAAATACATTCCGTACATAAAATTTGGACGCTAATTCTTTTGCGCATAGAATTGAATAATCGAGTTGGGACCCATTAGCTTTTCCTATTTATGACATAATCAATGCTCGTGCCGAATTTCCTGTTTCTATGACACCGGAAAGTGAGAAAAATACATTCCGTACGTAAAATTTGGATGCTAATTCTTTTGCGCATAGAATTGAATAATCGAGTTGGGACCCATTAGCTTTTCCTATTTATGTCATAATCAATGCCCGTGCCAAATTTCACGTTTCTATGACATTGGGAACTGAGAGATTTAGATTATGTACGTAAAATTTTGACGCCAATTCTTTTGCGCTAGAATTGAATAATCGAGTTGGGACCCATTAGCTTTTCCTATTTTGGAGATAATCTATGCTCGTGCCAAAATTCATGTTTCTACGATATCGGGAAGTTGGAGAACTTTTGGCGAGTGAGTCAGTGAGTCAGTGAGTCAGTCAGTCAGTCAGTGAGTCAGTGAGGGCTTTCAGCTTTAGATAGATAGATAGATAGATAGATAGATAGATAGATAGATAGATAGATAGATAGATAGATAGATAGATATTGTACAAGAAGTGCTGATATCTCGAAAATCTTTCAAATCAGTTTTATTAAAGATTTTTCAAAGTATAGACATCACAAAATTCAACATCTGAGGGTATAGAAGAGAAGATATACATTGCCTGAGTTACAAATGCAGACCCTCATCCTTGAGTTGGGGGGGGGGGTGAGTCTTTTATAACATATAAACATCCTGGGAACTCTGATACATGCGCGGATAACTCTATAATAATAAAGATCATCGTGGGGAAGCCCCGCCTATTAAGGTATTAAACACAAATAAGAGGTATCTATTATGTTTGTTAACGGAACCAGGTATAAGCCAAAGAAAATTAGGGGTATAGGGGGGAAGGTGAAGCCAGGGAAGTGGGGGGAGGGGGGAGGGGTGTATTTGACGAGAGAGAAGTGCCTTAATGGCGCAGAGTGGTGTAGAAGTACCTCAGAAAATTTTCTTAACTTGTAGGGGAGCCTCTTCTTGCTAGTCCCAGACATCCAGGAGCCTCACGGACCTCCAAGGGAACCACGTCAGAATGAATTTATCATGAGTGCTAGTTGTCCAACTATGGAGTTCTTCTAAATTGTACAGTAGATCCGCCCTTTCTCACCATTGCCTCATAGAAGGAGGAGTATTCTGTTGCCAGATCCGGGGAATCAGGGCTTTTGCTGTGTCCAGTAGTAAAGCAATAGGTTTATTTTTCAGGGGATGGAAGGACTCGGACGGCCTCCACAGTAGGGTCACTTCAGGGGTGAGAGTAAATTGGGGTGAGATTTTTTTGCAGGATTGTTTCAACACCACTCCAAAAGAGGGCTAGGGCTGGGCAGGTCCACCATATGTGAAGGTAAGAGCCTATATCTTTTTTGCATCTCCAGCACGTGTTCGTAGAAGCAAGTTTGTGGTCGAACAGCCATTGCGGTGTTTTATACCATCTAGCAACAACTTTGTAATGTGATTCTTGTGCCAGGATGCAGGGAGAGAGACCGAATGAAGTTTTTAAGATTAGATTGGACTCATTCGAGGTCAGAGAGATGCCCAGCTCTTTCTCCCAAGAAAAAAGGAAGGCAGGTTTATATGAGGTGGGTGGAGTGATAAAGTTTTCCCGGAGAAAGGAAATTTTCCTTAGGCTAGGTTTATTCTCAGAGAGTGCTTTCTCAAAGGGAGAGAGAGATCTAGAAGACTTGTATGTATTCAGGAACTCTCTAAACATACCTATAAGTTGGGCTTTATGTAAAAAGGTAAGATTGTCAGATGGTAAAAGTGTTGTTACTATGGAGTCGGTGGGCAGGTGAACTAGGGCCTGTAAATTGGATACTGTAAGCGAGTTTTTTCCATAATGCAATGGAGCACGGATCCGGAGGGTGGTCTAGCAATCTACCCAGAGCTCGCAGGGGGAGGATGGGCGAGGGCTCCGGAGCTAAGCTGGGTCTGAGCTCGTTCCATGTTGTGCAGGGGCCCTTGAGCAGGGGGTTACAGTTGTAGTCATTGAGTTGGGTTCTTGTCAGGAGCCATAGTTCCTCTGTCAATGTGGGACCTTCACACCCTTCTGCCATCACTCTGAGTAATGGGTCAATGGAGGGGTTGGCCAATTCCGACCAATAGCTCAGTTGGGAGGCTTGATAGAAATCAAATAGATTGGGTAGGTCAATGCCACCCTCAGACCCTCTCCTTGCCATCAGGCTGTAAGCCAGTCTCGGTCTTTTTTGTCTCCACACGAAGCCCGTGAAGGCAGTGCGCAGAGATTTAAAGAAGTTTTTTGGTAGGTATATTGGAAGCATTCGTATTTTGTACAATATGATTGGTAGGATGCAGGATTTAATAATGTACTTTCTGCCAAACCATGATGTAAAGGGAACATCGTATGATCTTAACAAATTTCTCACGTGTCTCAGTAGTGGATTAAATTTGCGTCAAACAAGTCTGCCACCTTTTTAGTCAATTTTACACCCAAGTGATCTATAGATGTATTTGACCATGTGAAGGGCGAGTTCATTTTTAACGCCTCCAACCGCGCCGCGGGAATGGAGACATTCAGGACTGTAGATTTTGAGAAATTAATCTTAAAATTTGAGATGGAACCAAGCTCTCTTAATTGTTCTGTAAGCTTAGGGAGACTCTTTTCTGGGTCTGTAATTAGAAAGACTATATAATCCACGAATGTGGCAGTAGAAAGGTTGGAATTTCCCACAACCCAACCCGCGGATATCGGGGTCTTGTCTGACCCTCTGCAAAAGGGGTTCTAATGCCAGGACTAAAAGTGCTGGTGAAAGGGGGCATCCCTGACGTGTGCCATTTCTTATGTCAAATGGGCGGGGATAGGATTTCATTAAATTTAAGTCGTGCATGCGGGTTCGTATAAAGAGAGAAGATCGCCGAGACAAATTCCTTAGGGAAATTGATATGAAGAAGAACTCTCTCCATATATCTCCACTCCACTCTGTCGAAAGCCTTTTCAGCATCAGTGCTTACTAGGGCTAAAGGTATGTTATGAACTTGGGCGTACCAGGTGGAGTGGAGAAGTCTGAGACAGTTGTTTCTCCCCTCCCTTCTTTTAATGAATACTGCTTGTTCTTCATTGATCAGTGAGGACATGAAAGTCTCCATCCTCCCTGCCAACAGTTTGGCCCACAATTTCATGTCAAGATTAATCAAAGATATTGGGTGGTAGCTGCCACAATTCTCTGGGTCTTTTTTATCTTTGTGGATTAGAGTAATGTGGGCCTCTAATGACTGTTTCGGCAGGGATGCCCCCTTCAAAAGATCATTAAAAAGATCTATAAGTCTGGGTTCTAGCGTAGCTTGGAAGGTTTTGTAATAACATATGGTCAACCCGTCGGGGCCTGGGCTTTTGTTTGGTGGGCTAGAGGCAATTAACTTTTGGATTTCGGATTGGGTGACCGGGGAGGTTAAGGAGGAAGTTCCAGGTGGGTTCAGCTTAGGCATCTTCACCTGGCATAGGAAAGAGTCTATCAGCGAGGTAGTACACTCCTTCCCCAAGGCCAGGGGATTCGTCCCTAGGTTATAGAGATTTGAGTAGTATAATTGGAACTCCCTAGCTATGTGAGGAGATGTTGCTGTATTGCCCTCTGTTGTTTTTATTGATTTAATTAAGTTTCTTGTCTTGGCTTTTTTGATCATGGAAGACATAAATTTGCTACCTTTTTTTCCCTGAGCAAAGATGGTATGTTTTAGGTGGAGTTGTTTTTTGTTAAATCTCGCGTCAAGTCATTGCTTTAAGTCTAATCTAAGGGCTTTTAGATCCTCCAGATTTTGGGGGGCATGGGACAGTTTGGTTGTTTGTTCCAGCCTCGCAATCATTTTTAGTTTTTCGTCAATTTCTTTTTGGAGGCGCTTCTTTATGCGAGTGCCCAGTGCTATCAAGAGTCCTCGTGCGACGGCCTTATGGGCCTCCCAAACTATTGGCGTTGATATGCTATCTACATTATTAATATGGAAGTATTCTTCCAGTAGTTTTGTCATATGTTCTCTATCCACTATTGAGTCTAAAATTGAGGGGTTAAGTCTCCATCTCCACTCCCGCGGCGTCGGACGGAACTCACGGAGCGTTGCATGGACCGGGGTATGATCCGAAATTGTTATTGTATCTATCTCTGCCTTGACTAGTGTTGCGAGGAGGTCAGAGGAGACCAGGACATAGTTCAACCTCTGGAATGAGGAATGAACCTGAGAAAAATAGGAAAAGTCCTTTGACAGGGGATGCATGGTACGCCAGGTGTCTACCACCTGCAGGCCTTGTAGATACCTGTTTAATTTTTTCAGCTCTATTTGGGAGATTTGTGAGCGGCCCATAGATGTGTCTAAGAGTGGGTTGAGGGTGATATTGAGGTCCCCGGCTGTAATCAGTTGACTTACTGCAAATTGCTTTAAGGTCTCCAATTGTCTCAGTAGCCACGAGATCTGGTCAGAGTTGGGGGCGTAAATATTGGCTAGCGTCATTCTAACATTGTTTAGAGAGCCTTTAACAAATAGTACTCTGCCCTCTCCGTCTCTATATTGATCTTCTTCTATGAATTTGATATCTTTGTGAAGAAGGATTGATACTCCTTTAGAAGCAAATGTGGGGTAGGCGTTGTGGAAGGCCAGTGGAAATTGATTTCCTGGAAGTTTGAAGCACCTATCGCCTTTAAAATGGGTTTACTGGAGGAATAGTAATTTTGAGCCGTACCTTTTGACAAGGTAGGCCTTTGATGCTTTAAGAGGTTACTCCAGTGATAAGCGTACAGGTGTACAGGGACAGATGGCCTGGAAGGGATGAAGGGGGGGGGGGAGGGGCACAATCAAGGATAGGAAAGAGCAAGGGAAGAAGGCGGGTAGGGAAATAGAAAGATAAACAGTACAGTAAAATATATGTAAGCACGCAGTCGGTGATACCGCTGTGGTTCAATGCTCTGAAGGGAGGACAAGGGAGTCGTAAGGCCCCTCAAACCTCCCTCCACAGCCGAGAGCGGGCTATAGTGAACCTTAGATTCTCTGACTCTGATAAGGTATGAGAGATTTCACACAGCCTGGTCTGACAGGCACCCTCTGGTACCCGCAATAGAGTGAAGACATATTAAAACGGGTATAAAATGATGTGCTTGTTAAGATAGAGTATTTGTTAACAAAAAACGCATTAAATTATGCTTAACCAGAATAACCAGAATAAACGACGAGAAGCATAGAGTAGAGAACAACGGCTGGTACTTATGTTACGGAGGAGGGTGCAAAATCTTGCGCACAGGGGGGTAGGGGGGGGGGGGGACAGTCCTCCTAGATGGAAACAAAATAGAGAAGAGAAGGAGGGGTACGTGAGCCCATAGACTCATGATAAACCGAACATTCAGATGTCCACACTATTCCACGCCTCAGAGGTCCAACTATGGGATCTACTGTCCATATAAATCCTTTCGACGCGAGATGTGTCTGTGGGTTTACTCTTGGAGTGGTAGAGGGACAGTAAGTTCAGTTCAGAAAGGGGGGCCCATGGCTGTTGTCTAGGCCGCGGAAGGTTTATAGGAGGTCTTTGCTAATGTGGTGGGGGCTGGATCCTGAAATATCAACAAAGGATTATCAGCATATGTCAGGTCCTTACGAGATCTTGCGGCTCTTAGCAAGGTGATTGTGTCTGGAAAAGCGAGGAGCCTACAAATTATGTCCCTGGGTGGTTCTGACACACTCGGCGGAGGCCTGAGAGCTCTATGAATCCTTTCAATCAGTATGGCAGCCTCTCTTTCAGCCCCTAGCAGGGATTCAAATATGTCTTTGGCTATCTTCTGGAGGGACTCTCCTGAGAAAGACTCCGGGAGGCCCTTGATGCGTATATTATTACGCCTATTTCTATTTTCGAGGTCCTCCTGCATAAGTAACGCTCTGCTTAAATGGGAGTGTTGCTCCTGGAGTGCTTGCTCTAGTTGGTGCGAGTGAGAGATGATCGCATTAGAGGAGGTTTCCAGGTCCTCTACCCTGTGGCCCAACTATCTGAAGTTCTCTTTTATTTCAGCTAAATCTGAGCTGATGGGGCGCAGGGCTTGTGATATCAACTTTCTCGTGAAGCCTTTTGATATCGCCTCACAGTCCTCTCCGTTTGACGAAGCCCCCTCCTCTTCCCCCTTACTGTGTGGTGGTATGAGTTCCTGCGCCATCTTGGAGGTAGGCCGCGGTGACCGGGCGCTTCTCTCTTTGAAGAAGCGCTGCATGTCAGGCTGAACTTTTGCCGGTCGGGGTGTTCCCTGGTGCTCCACGCTTCTCTCTCTTGTGGTCTTTTCCATGGCTGCCTATCGTTGCTGTCAGGAAGGGTCCGTTGAGGTGCCGCTGAGATGGAGCGCTTCACCTATGCGTCCATCTCGCTCAGCGTCCAGGCTCCGCCCTCCATACCTCCAAAATCTTGAGAAGACACTGGGGTATCCCATCAGGGTGTTATCCTAACATCAGGGAGTTTGTTTTGCCTCCCCTTATGGCTTACCGCCGGGGTTATAATATCCGTGATAGGACTGTTCGGACAGATAGGTTAATGTTTGGAAAAGATATGAGAGGGATCTTACATAAACAAGGTTGCTACCCATGTATGGGATGTGCCTTGTGTGGCAATCTCATTATAGGGCATTAGTTTACTCATCCTACAACTGGTCAGAGGTTTAATATACAGGCAAGACCTTCATGTAATTTGTCCTTTGTAATCTACATGGTGGTCTGCCACGTGGGTTGCTCTACATAAGGAAGACCACCATGGAAGTCCGCCAACGTGTCTCAAAACATAAAAGCACAATACACACTAAAAACAAAGATGCGCCGGTGGCTAGACATTTTTTGGAGGCAGGACACTCTATCAGTCAATTCAGGTTTACTTTAGAGTGATAGATGAGGTTCCAAAATTATATAGACGACTGGGAAGGCAAGTTGAAGGCTTTGGAATGAAAGTGGATTTATCTATATTACACCCGGGCGGTCTCAATTTAGAGTACAATTTAGCTCCGGTGTTATAGGAGAGTTTATCATCCATTTTTTTTATGGTTAGCGTATGTAGCTTATATATAGAGATGAGCGAGCATACTTGCTAAGGACAATTGCTTGATCGAGCATTGTCCTTAGCGAGTATCTCCCCGCTCAGGAGCAAAAGTTCGGGTGCCGGTGCGGGTGACAGCTGAGTTGCGGCAGTGAGCCGGGGGAATGGGGGGGAGAGAGAGATCTCCCCTTTGTTCCTCCCCACTCTCCCCCGCTGCTCCCCGCCCACCGCCGGCAGCCAAATCTTTGTTCCCGAGCGGGCAGGTACTCGCTAAGGGCAATGCTCGATCGAGCAATTGCCTTTAGCGAGTATGTTCGCTCATCTCTAGTTATATATCATTTTAGTGAGCTCATTTTTTTACTTTTCATATATATTTTTAATTGTTTATACTTTTATAACATTTTAATGTATATTTTGTCTATATATGATGTTTAGTACTTTTCTGGTTTGTGTCTGTTTTTCTAATTTGGTGTTTCGTTTTTTCAGATTATGGTTTTGGTCTGGAATACATGGAATATCGGCTGTTAAATGTTCATATATGGATTTGTTCTAATTATAAAAAGACTGAAATTATGTTTATGTGTGATTTTTCTCCCGATACACCTCTGACTGTGTGATATAAATTTTATCTGGTTGATATAGTGTCTGTATTTAATAAAGGCTAATATTTCTAGCAGTAATTGATTACCATTGTGATTAGTCCTTTAGTGGGGATATGCATAACTGTCTGTAATCGGTCCTTAAATAAGCGGTTTGGCCCCGAGGACGATGTATGGGTTTAAATTAGATTTCAGACAATTTAGTCTAGTTTTATTCCTATATTGGGGCATTTATAACACACAGAATATTTGGTCCCCTTACTGAGGTGGCGTTGGCGCAATTATACTTTTAAAGTATTGTGACCTGTGGGGCGCTCCGTAGGGATAACGCTCTAATAATATGATAAGGTCTAGGCATGCGCTACACGCTATACAAGCTAATTAGGATAAGGGCATTAAGCTGACTGATTGTCTACCAAGCCGTGTGCTCCTTTTTGATAATGAACGCTATGATGTATGTTCCTTGAGACGATACCCGCACAGTGTGATGTAACGACACATGCGCATTGGTACTGATAAGGCCATTTTGGGGAAGGGCAGAATGGTGAGTGGTTATTCAGTGGCGCATGTGCCGTGGCAGGTAGCGGACGCTACAGACATGAGGTGTATCGGTGAGTAAGTTGCACTATTTGCATTAACTTATACTATAGTTACATGACATCAGCTGTATTGTGTGGATCTGGACCAATCATTGTCTGCACTGAAGAGATGTGTGTTCGCATAATGATGTGGGTGTGGGTATTTGTAGTAAGAGAAATCGAGGCATATTGTCTTTGTGCTGCATGCTTGAAAAAAGACTTTGTGGAGGGCGAAACGTCGCAGCTTTATCAGGTTTTTCTGCTGAAAAACAAAGAAATTGGACTAAACAAGTTCCTGTGTGCTGATCTTGCCCACTACTGATGAATCCACGTCTATTGGGGTTCTGGAGTCCGGGCCTTCGTTGCTTGGATCGTGCACCATATGTTTCTCCACTGCTACTGGTATTCTTGCTCTCTACCTGGACCAATCATCTGAGAGCTTGGTCACCTTGACGTTGGTAGATGTGTGATAGACATGATAATTAATTAGTATAAAATGTCTATTGATTTGTATAAACCAAATGTATTATGCTGTTGTAATAACTCTTAGCTCTGTGGAGTTTAAAGGACACACACAATCTAATCATGGTATTTGCTAGACAATGGGTGTGTGATGTAATGTTAGTTAAGTACATAGGAATTGCACAACCAGCCTCTAAGAGTTAAAGGTTATAGGATTGTATGTATATACTGAGTGTCTTTCTAGCACTTCTCCACCCCTCCCATCCTGAAGCTAGTTAAATAAATGGGTTGCCACATACACAGAAACTGCTTAAGGTTGCCTGCATAGAGGACAAAGTCTAAGCTACATCCTGGCTAGTAGAGGGTGGGCAGAGAGGTGGGGGATTCTATATGATCCGACAAATGAGAATCCTATATGTTACTGATGTAATCTGTTGCACGCCCATTAAAGGGCGGTTATCATGTGTTATAATAAAAAGCCTGAGCCTCTACACATTGTAGAGACTCTCCCGGTTTTAGACCAGCATTTGTGTCTGATTCTGGTCGATGATGTGTGCACACGATACAATTCGGAAGCTACAAAATACCCCAAAACCTGCTGGAGAAAACTATAATCCAGATCAGTGGCGTATCCTGGGTGGACTGAGTTAGAGATTTTGATTTCTTTCATTCTGGAAAAATACAGAGATCGGCGGATGGCACGCAGAACTCAGGGGCCCGAAAATCTACAGAACACGGTAAGATTGCTTTATGTAAATCTACCGATGTGATCTGGGTTCTGACTGCTTTTCTGCCTGTTTCTGATCCAGAGCGATAAATCAATGAAAGGCAGGTAATATAGTTCTTACTTACTCGGAAAAAAGACCACCGTTTTAACCTGCTTAAGGGGTATTTTGTATGCTGTGGCTGCTATGTCTGAGACGGTTAAAAATTGTGTATGCAAGACCAAGAGACAAATTCTGTGAGGGTTAATGTGTCAGAAGGGCGGACTCGGCTGTTTAAGTCTGAGGGAGCACGCCAGAGAGAGTGAGACACTTACTCCTAGGTAAACTAGTGTGAGGTTAGGAAGATTTATGATACGCATATTTACTGTAAAGACTGGCGGTTCGCGGGTCCGTCATGCCCGCACCGCCGGTCCTGTCACACGTGCGGCTGCTGTGCGGCGCAGGGGGGCCCCGGTCCTCGTCACCTCCCCTGGCCGCCGAGCTCCGCCTCGCCGCCGGGTTGCCAGGGACGCGGTGGGTGTTGCCCCGCGTCGCGTCCTAGGTTCCTTGGCAACCAAACATGCGTCTCCTGTCCTGCCTCCTGCAGGGCTGGGGGCGGGTTCCCCAGTGCTGCTGGGTGCACTCAGCTGCTGTCAGGCTCCCCGCCCCAATCAGCTGCTTGGGCGGGAGCTCTGACAGCATTTAAACCTGCTGGTGTCTGCTATCCAGTGCCAGTGTTAGTTTTGGATTTCCTGCTACACCAGCGTACTGCATACTTCTGACTCCTGACTCCTGTTACTGACCTTCTGCCTTTGGACCTGACGTTGCCTTTGCCTGACCCACCTGTACCGCGTACCCTCTCGTTGCTGACCCGGATTGTCTGACTCTCCTTGCTGTTGTTTGTTCCAGTGCCTGTCTGTTCGTTTGTCCCCCTTCCTTAGTGAGTGTAGGGACCGTCGCCCAGTTGTCGCCCTGGGGCTTAGCCCAGGGGGGCAAGTAGGAAGGGACAGGGGTTGCGGGTATTTTCAGGGATCTCCAGTTTCCCGGACCCCGAGTCCTGACAGTAACACTGGCCGAACGGAAGTCGGATCCCTACATCCGACCAGCAACCTTGAAACCCACTATGGAGGCTGTGGCGGCTGTAGCCAACCAGGTACAGATTCTGACGGACCTGGTCCAGGACCTGACTGCTCGCCTGCAGCATCAGGAGCAGCGAGGGGCTTCTAATATGATGCAGCTCCCTGCCACTCCTGGTACGGTTTCTGAACCCCGAGCTACACCTCCTGACTTCTTTTCCGGAGAGAGAAGTCAGTTTTTTGTGTTCAGAGAAGGCTGCAAGCTTTATTTTGACCTCAGACCCCACACCTCTGGCACAGAATACCAGAAAGTGGGTTTCGTGATAACTCGCCTGAGGGGAGAACCCCAAAATTGGGCCTTCTCCTTACCAGCTGACTCCCCCACCCGACAGTCCCTAGACGCCTTTTTTACTGCTTTGGGCCAGCTGTATGACGAGCCTGACCGTGCGGCCTTCGCAGTCTCTAAACTCCTGGCCTTGCGACAGGGGCGGAAGGTGGCTGAGGACTATTGTTCACAATTTCGCCAACACTGCACGGAGTCTGGGTGGAATGACGTGGCCTTAAAGGATCTGTTTTTGACCGGTCTGTCGGAGGGCCTCAAGGACCTCTTGGTGGCACACCCGGAGCCCAGAACTTTGGAGCAAGCCATGTCTCTGGCCATCCGGGCTGACCTACGCTTGAGGGCCAGACGCTCGACTCGGACCAGCCCTGTCCGTACGTCTACTCCTTCGGTGGTTCCGACCTTAACCCCTCCCTCCACAGAACCCATGGAGCTGGGAACCATGACCCCGAAGCAACGTCGGGAATATCGTCTCAGAATGAACCTCTGTCTCTACTGTGGGGAGCCGGGTCATCGCATTGTGACCTGTGAGAAAAAACTGCGGCAGGAAAACTTCCGCTCCTAGGCAGTTGTCGGGAGGACTGTCTAGGAGCTAAGGTACTCCCTGTAAAGTCTAAGATGTTGCTGCCCTGCACCTTAGAATTCCGGTCTTTCTACCGTGCTGGGCAAGCGTTTCTGGATTCTGGAGCTGCTGCTAATTTTGTTAATTTTGAATTTGTTGCTAAACTGTCTGAGTTTTTTTTCCGTGTAGACCCCCCTATTCTGGTCTCTGGTGTCGACTCTACTCCCTTGCAGGCTGGTCTTGTAAATCTGGTTACCCCGGAGTTACAGTTCACTATTGGGGCCTTACATACGGAGTCCTGTACATTTTTGGTTATGAAGAACCTGTCTGTGGATGTTGTGCTGGGGCTACCCTGGCTAAGGAAACACAACCCAGTAATTAACTGGGATACGTTGGAACTGGTCAAGTGGGGTTCTCGCTGTGACAGCCACGTGCGCCCAGTGGGGGTGGATGTCTCCACCTGTGAAGGAGTTGAACTACCTGACTACCTCTCCGAGTTTTCGGACGTCTTTTCCAAACAGCTATCAGAAGCCTTGCCTCCCCATAGAGAATGGGACTGTAAGATAGAGTTGATCCCTGGGGCCAAACTTCCTAAAGGTCGCATCTATAATGTTACGGTTCCGGAGAGGGAATCTATGAAGGACTATATCCAGGATAGTTTGTCCCGGGGGCACATCCGGCCCTCCGAGTCTCCAGTAGGGGCTGGTTTCTTCTTTGTGGAGAAAAGGGATGGGGGTCTCAGACCCTGTATTGATTACAGGGAGTTAAACAAAATCACTGTCAGGAACCAGTACGCCCTTCCGCTCATCCCAGACCTCCTCAACCAGGTCACCGGTGCCCAGTGGTTCTCTAAACTCGACCTAAGGGGAGCTTACAACCTCATTCGTATTCAGGAGGGGGATGAGTGGAAGACGGCATTCAATACGCCCCTCGGTCATTTTGAGTACCTGGTCATGCCCTTTGGGTTGTGTAACGCCCCTGCTGTATTTCAAGGTTTCATGAACTCAGTTTTTCAGGACATCATGGAGGTGTTCGTCGTAGTGTATCTAGATGATATTCTGATTTTTTCCCCTGACTGGGAGACACACCAGGTACATGTTCAAACGGTCCTGACTCGACTCAGGGCTAACCAGCTGTTTGCTAAGCTTGAAAAATGTGTTTTTGGGGTGCAGAAGATATCCTTTTCAGGGTATATCATTACTCCATGGGATATCCAGATGGATCCGGGGAAGGTGAAAGCCATCACTGAGTGGGCCCAACCCATCACTCTAAAGGCCCTCCAGCGCTTCTTGGGCTTCGCTAATTATAATCGGAAGTTCATCAAGAACTTTTCTGTAGTGGCTAAACCCTTAACGGATCTCACCCGGAAAGGGGCAGATGTGAGTACCTGGTCTCCAGATGCGCTGGCGGCATTTGCTACCCTGAAAGCTGCCTTTTCCTCCGCACCTGTTCTTGTCCAACCAGACCTGTCGTGTCCGTTTGTGGTGGAGGTGGATGCCTCTGAGTTTGGAGTAGGGGCGGTCCTTTCTCAGGGGCCGTCTACACTCACAAATCTTAGACCGTGCGCTTACTTTTCTAGAAAATTTTCCCCAACCGAACAGAATTATGATATAGGCAATCGTGAGTTACTTGCTATAAAATGGGCGTTCGAGGAGTGGAGGCATTTTTTGGAGGGAGCACGCCATCAGATCATGGTACTCACAGACCATAAGAACCTGGTATATTTAGATTCTGCTAAAAGGTTGAATGCTCGACAAGCTCGTTGGGCTCTTTTCTTTTCCCGTTTTAATTTCCTGGTTACTTACCGACCCGGTTCCAAGAATGTGAAGGCAGATGCCCTATCTAGGAGTTTTGGTATTCCGGAACCTCCTGAGTCGGAACCTGAGACTATCCTTCCCCCTGGGGTGGTTCTCGCAACTGTCTCCTCTGACCTCTCACCGCTAATTCAGGATGCACAGCAATCAGCCCCTGAAGCACTTCCAGAAGGCAAACTCTTTGTTCCTTTACCATTAAGGTTGAAGGTGTTAGAAGAGACGCATGCCTCAGTCCTTGCTGGTCACCCCGGTATCCGGGGAACTCAGGAATTACTTTCCAGAACTTATTGGTGGCCTCATATGAGTAGGGATGTTCGGGCTTTTGTCACTGCTTGTCCGGTGTGCGCCAGGGGGAAGAGTGTCAGGAGACGTCCTGAGGGGCCTCTTCTTCCCTTGCCCATTCCGTCCAGGCCCTGGACACATCTGTCCATGGACTTCATCACAGATTTGCCGCCGTCACAGGGGAATACGGTCATTTGGGTCATTGTAGATCGGTTCTCCAAAATGGCACATTTCGTTCCTCTGAGCAAGTTACCAAATGCCAAACTGTTATCTGACATGTTTATTAAGGAGGTGGTGCGGTTGCATGGGATTCCTGAGGACGTGGTCTCAGATAGAGGCGTACAGTTTGTCGCTCGCTTCTGGCGAGCTTTCTGCAGGAAATTGAATATTGGCTTGTCCTTTTCGCCTGCTTTTCATCCCGAGTCGAATGGGCAAACTGAGAGGATGAATCAAGAATTAATCCAATACCTGCGACTGTTCGCGTCTGACAATCAACATCTGTGGGTTAACTTCTTACCTCTCGCCGAGTTTGCCATTAACAACCATGTAAATTCGTCTTCTCATGTGTCGCCGTTCTTTTGTAATTATGGTTTCCATCCTCGATTTTCGTTTTCTCCCTCAGTTACTGACACGCCGTCTGCGGACTCTGCCATTAATGAACTGTGCACAGTTTGGGCCCAGGTTCGTAAGAACCTTCAGGGTTCCCAGGTTAAACTTCTTGGTCAAGCTAATAAAAGACGCACGATCTCTGCACCATTCGTGGTTGGGGAGCAGGTATTACTGGCCTCAAAAAATTTGAGACTCAAGGTTCCATCCCTAAAGCTGGCTCCCCGCTTCGTTGGTCCGTTCACCATCTCCCATGTGGTCAATCCTGTTGCATACAAACTATCTCTTCCGCAGTCGTGGAAGATTCAAGACGTCTTCCACAAGGGGCTGCTGAAGAAATATGTAACCCCAGTTCTGCCCGCCCAGAGCCCGCCCTCTCCTACTCTTGTACAGGGGGAACTGGAGTATGAGGTAGAGCGTTTGATTGATGCTCGGCGTGTGAGAGGTAGTTTACAGTATCTGGTACATTGGAAGGGTTTTGGCCCTGAGGACCGTACATAGATCCCTGCCCGGGACGTACATGCACCACTGTTGGTTCGACGGTTCCACAGAGCCTTTCCCCTCAAGCCTGCTCCGGGCCGTGGGGGTCCAGTGTCCCCCCGTAGAAGGGGGGGTACTGTAAAGACTGGCGGTTCGCGGGTCCGTCATGCCCGCACCGCCGGTCCTGTCACACGTGCGGCTGCTGTGCGGCGCAGGGGGGCCCCGGTCCTCGTCACCTCCCCTGGCCGCCGAGCTCCGCCTCGCCGCCGGGTTGCCAGGGACGCGGTGGGTGTTGCCCCGCGTCGCGTCCTAGGTTCCTTGGCAACCAAACATGCGTCTCCTGTCCTGCCTCCTGCAGGGCTGGGGGCGGGTTCCCCAGTGCTGCTGGGTGCACTCAGCTGCTGTCAGGCTCCCCGCCCCAATCAGCTGCTTGGGCGGGAGCTCTGACAGCATTTAAACCTGCTGGTGTCTGCTATCCAGTGCCAGTGTTAGTTTTGGATTTCCTGCTACACCAGCGTACTGCATACTTCTGACTCCTGACTCCTGTTACTGACCTTCTGCCTTTGGACCTGACGTTGCCTTTGCCTGACCCACCTGTACCGCGTACCCTCTTGTTGCTGACCCGGATTGTCTGACTCTCCTTGCTGTTGTTTGTTCCAGTGCCTGTCTGTTCGTTTGTTCCCCTTCCTTAGTGAGTGTAGGGACCGTCGCCCAGTTGTCGCCCTGGGGCTTAGCCCAGGGGGGCAAGTAGGAAGGGACAGGGGTTGCGGGTATTTTCAGGGATCTCCAGTTTCCCGGACCCCGAGTCCTGACATTTACCTTTTATGATTGAGCGTGTTATGTTCTCATATGTGAAAAGGTATATACGTGTGAAGTATAGCCGTGGTGTGACGGCTGAAGCTTCCAGAAAACTCTTGGTCATTGAAAATAATCGTCAGTCTATGTGTATAGCTAAATGTCCTGTCTAGATTGTGTACAAGGAGTGCTCTTCGGGATTACTAGTAGACGGTGGGTTGATATAAAGGTAGATGAGATATATACCTTGAGCCGTTGTGGGTATTCTCCAGTAATCCCGTCTGTTTGGTATTATAGAAAGAATGTGCAGTGTTTATTATTGGGGGAGGGTTGCTGATAAGAGAATGGACTGAAAGCATTTGCCAATTAACCCTTTCTGTTCCCTTTGTCTTGTGTTTTGTAGAATTAATGTGCATTGTGATCTGAGTGGGAAAGAGAGGTTATATTGGAAGGATTTGAAGAAAGCAGATTTTACAAGAGGAACACTACTGTGTCCAGAAACTTCGAATAGGCTAGAATAAGCAGGTAGAATAGAATGAGGGATCAGTACAGGATGTTTTGGAATATGCAAAACATGTAGAAAGTTTTACAAAGAAATGTCAGGTTATGGACAGATAAGCAGAAATGAATATGGTAAGATAGATTGTAGAAAGTTTTCAGAAGATGAGCAGGAAGCCTAGCAGAAAGAAAGGCGTTTTTAGCTAGTTTTTTTGGTATAACGTAGTTAAGAGAGTCAAGAGGAGAAAGCATGTAGTGGAGTATGTGTATTGCTTATGAACACTGTAATGCCTTTGTGTTGACTACAGCCCCTCCCTATAATGGCGGCCGCACTTGCAATGTTTCTGCAGCAAGTGTGGTGAGCTCTGCCCCCACCCTGAAATTACTTCCCCCCCATGTGCTCACTTTCAGGGTGTGTGATGTTACTTCCGTCCCCGGCCCTTCCTCCTCCAGCAGCCATGTTGCCTCACCTGGGAGATTTGTAGCCCTGCCCCTTTCTGCCTCTGGCGGCCATTTTGCGGCACTTGGGAGGCCTACATTCCCCAATGCCACTGTATCCAGTGCTAACCTCATGATTGTCTGAAGTAAGGTTTTGTTTGACCGGACTTTGTTACACTCTAAGATGTGGCCACTTTGGATGTGTGATAAGTTCAGGGAAACAAACCTTTGTGAAGATGCAGCTTGGGACATAGTAGATGACTAAGCTGGTTTATAGTGTATGGAAGATTGGAGTTGATGCATGGGGGACAGAGGCCAGGGATCCATGACAGGGGACGCCTTCTCATGGTGTGTTCCCAGGGGCTCTGTTTTTCACTGCCTGCTTCTCCAATGGATGTTCAGACAGATGATGTTACGGAAGGCTCCTACAGATAGAATAAGTTCCCTATAGTCACCCAGCAAACTTTTTCACGCAATTTGATGAAGTAATTTTACTTTTTATGTGAGAAAGAGGGACTAAATTGCACAGAGTAGGATGTTAATTCATCCGTATTCTTTAGTTTTTTCCTTAAGTCTTTTGTATATTCTAGTGTCAGTCTACACTGAAGCTATAATTATATTCCGACAGGAGAGTGAAAGTTAAACGCTGGACGTTCCCTGAAATACTATTACACTGGGTGACGTAAAATTTTACTTGTGTTGCGCCCCCTTGTGTTAAAAAATGCTAACTGCGACCTGAAAAAAAAAAAAATTTTAAGGAGATTTTCACTCAGACTTCACTGCGTACAATGTCACCTTGACCTACAAAGTGCTTGTTTTTGTGCCTCTTGGTTTCCTTTTTCAACGTTGTACTAGTTTAAACGCGATTACTCTTTTTTTCCATTGAGTATTACGGTTCAAAAGGGGGGAGGCATAGGTGATCTGGGTCATAGATGATCTAGGTGTTGTAGATTAGCTATTGGGTTTAAAAAAAAAAAAATAATAATAATAATAATAATAATAAATGAAATAAGATAAAAAGGAAATAAATGATTTTGTGCTACAAGATTCCGAGCCATGTGAAATACAACATCAACACGATTATTTAGTACTAATACAGTAAGAAACTGCAGGTATGCAAACAGTTACCGGAACCTCTGTTGATAATGTATATGTTGAGCTTTTTGCAGATGGTACCAGGGTGAGGATTGATGACTCCACATCGGATATGCAGTGGTCACACAACAAGATGTCCTAGAAGCAGAAGCTCTGCCTCCGCATGTCTCAGCACAAGAAGCGGAACTGAAGGCCCTCACTGAGGCGAGTAGAGTGGCGAGAGGTAAGACGGCAACCCTTTACACTGACTCCTGGTATGCATCTGGCATAGCTCATGATTATGGCCCAATATGGAAGGCCAGACAGTTTTTTACCTTAGCAGGACAACCAATTGAGAATGGTGCAGCGGTGCAGAGTCTCATGGAGGCCCTACTTCTACCTGACAAAGTTGAGAGTTCGCACCGATTCCTACACTGGAGAAGCGAGAGGCGACACCCTCGCCGACAGCACAGCAAAGGCAGTGGCCCTCAAGCCATGGAAGAAAGAAGAAAAGATACTGACAGCATGAGTCAGTGGTAAAAACTTTGGACATTGACAAAAATTTGGACTTTGATATGCTAAAGACTTTTACAGTTACAAGCTAGCAAGGAAGGAAAGAATAAATGGACTAATATGGGAGCAGCAGAAACAGGACAGCGTATGGTGAACAGTCAACAGCACTTGCCTACCACAGTTCCTGTATCCCATGATGGCCCAGCTGATGGACAGAAAGACCCACCTAGTAAAGCAGCAATGACGACGACGCTTGAAAGAGGACGGGCGACTTCTGGGTTCTCTGTAGCTGCTGCATCATTTGTCCAGTTTGCATGATCTATGCCATAGGTGAGTCAGGGCAGAAGTAAATTTGCCACATCACACTTGCCGGGACCACTCTACCCATTTCAGGGATTGCAAATTGATTACGTTCAGCTCCCACTTGTTGGGAAGTATGAATACGTGCTTGTTGTTGTTGATGTCTTTGCAGGTTGGAGGCCGACCCTGTTACCAAGGCAAACAAGTAGGTAACCGCAAAGAAGCTCATGAACGAGGTAAATCGTGAATATGGGGTACCAGAAGTGATTCAGAGTCAGACAGAGGTATAAACTTCGCAGGTGAATGTAACATGTCATGTCTGCTCTGGGTGTATCCCAGGCCTTTTACATACTCTACCACCTTTAGAGTAGTGGAAAGGTGGAGAGACGTAGTGGCACGCTAAAAAGTAAGATACTTAAAAATGACGCCACTTTGGAAAGACTGTCATCCAATAGCCCTATTCAGTGTTAGATATGAACCCAGGGGGGATCATGCATTATGTCCCTACGAGATTGTTTGGGCTAGCCCCAAGGCTAGGTTGTTACTATCCTCAGTAGTTACAATTACAATCTGATGTGTTGACTAAGTATGTGATTTCCGTTGTTAAAGCACTAACCAAAGCCTATGCACAGGTGTTCTCTTCCAGACTCAGAGGCAGACACTGGGACACATATCTTGCAGCCTGGGGATTGGGTGTGCGTCAAGAAGTTTCTCAGGAAGCACCCTCTTGAGCCCCGATTTGATGGCCCCTACCAGGTGCTTCTGACTACTGCCACAGCTGTGAAACTAGCCGAAAGACTTACATGGATCCACGCTTCACGCTGTAAGAAAGCTTCAGATCCGGGAGACCAGTCTTAGTTGTGCCGAAGACATTACTCTGGTTAGGGCTAGTGAGAGAGGAGAGTGGCAACTGGAATCCTTAGTCGGAAGAATATGAGGGTATGGTTACCTTCTGGTATAACTCGTCCAATGCTCAAGTAGCCGCATATTCCTTCGACTATTGTACTGTGGTCCCGTGTCTAGGCGCAAGATCTCACCGCAGGCCAGTTTTAGCCCAGCCCAGCTGGTTATATGACTTATATACCCGGGGAATACAATATGTTTGCGCCACTGATAACGTCTGGGGAGAAGACTGCCGTTATTGGGGATTAGTGGGATGGAACGCAGGAACAGACTGGTCCTATAAACCGCGAAGTGCCTTAAATAAGAAAGATAAGAGCGGGAAATCCCTAATTAGTCGTATAACCCTCCTTGAGAATAATAAGGACAGCAGGTATTGGAAGGCTGAACTTAGTATGTTGCTTGGTTTTAATGTGGTTTTTACATTAACCATGGGAGATCCAAGCCCGGGGGACGGGGTGACTTACAGTCTGGGGACATACCGGTACGGGAGGACAGATCCCTTAGAGAAGTTTAAAATAAGGGATATGGTAGATGCACCCAAATGGAAGCCTTCACTTAGTCCCGTGCCCATAATTAACCCCCTCCGCCGTAAGATAAAGACCTTGACGAACATGATGATCATAGTCAACCCTACCTTTGAGGACACCTTGACAATAGCGACTGGCTACTCTGACCAGAATCTCTGGTTGGAGTTGATGAGGTACAATGCTGACAGGAGCAAAAAGTCTAACTGTTGCGTGTGCGGTAGTGCCCGACTACACTCGGGGATGGTCCCCCTAAATCTCCCTGTAGATGCTGAACAGTGGTTTATTAGTCTCTTCACGAACATTTCCGCTAATTACACTGTCCGTGAGAAGTGGAAGAAGGAATACTCTATAACTACTTAAGTGTTTTGCACCGGAGAGAGTATTACTGACTACCTTGGAAACTACACCTGCCAGGCAAATGGACAGGGTGGAGGGAGATTTTTGGGAAACTCACTAACGGGTATTGCTCCTCCTACGGTACCATAGGAGGGGAATGGATGCAGAATCAGGTCCAGTCCTTAGGAGACGTTTACTGGCTTTGTGGAGACATGAGGTAGAGGACCCGCCTGGAGGGTAATTGGACAGGGGAGTGTGCCTTAGTAAAGCCCTCATGCTCCTCCACATCCTGTCAGACAGCATTGAGGATAATGAGGTTACCCACAATAGTTAATTTATTTCGATCCAACTCAGTCTGTGTTTTGTGGTTATCCTGTCATGTTGGTCTATCCTTGTTTTCTGCATAGGTACGGCGGTTCCTTCCAGTCTTGTCACTAGGTAGTGTAGGGTCAGTGCAGGCGGCCTGGACGTGTTCACCATCCGGACTATCTCCAGGAGGGACATTGGTGTGGGTGAAGATCAGGGAGTCCCATGCCGTGCGTACCTGTGCACACTACTAGTATTGTAACATTATACTAGAGCGAGAAGAGAGGCTCCTGGTGGTAGTTTTGACCTACACGTGTACATTGACGTCATAGGATAGCCAAGGGGGGTACCTGACGAGTTTTAAAAATTAGAGACCAAGTTAAAACTAGATTTGAGTCCATTTTCCTGTTCATTAGGGTAAATAAAATGTTGACTGGATTAATTATGTTTATTATAATTAGCAGCGGTTTATAAATTATACTAGAGACGCCTTATAGGGACTAGTCGACCAATAGGACCTACCTCGACTATGACTTTTCAAAATAGAATGGCCTTAGATATGATTTTAGCTAAAAAGGGGGGTGTCTGTAAGATGATTGGGGAGACTTGTACCTACATTCCAGACAACACGTGACCCGCGGGTAAAGACGCAGTTGCCATTAAAGAAGTTGACCGCACTAACTAAAAAGAGCTAACCTTTGGGACCAGTACTCGCCATAGATGAGCGGGTGGTAAAGGATCCTGGCACAGATGGGCGTCGCTGTTGTACGTGAACTGATTATCTTTTTCGTTCTAGTCTGCTGTGTTATCACCTGTGTCAGAAAGAAATGTGAAACGGATGCTGGAAAAGCCGCTCCCACAATGAGTTTGCTGGATGCATCCCCAGAAGGAGTGGACAAGTCCTACACCCCATGGAAGACCCTAAATCGAACCTTCAACGAGCTCCGACTATAGGCTCACGAGCACAGACCTGTGAAAATTTGATGGGAAGAGTTAGAGGATAGACATTTTAAGGGAGGGTTGTGATAGACATGATGATTAGTCAGTGTAAAATGTCTATCGATTTGTACTAAACTAGATGTATTACGCAGCTGTAGTGACTTTAAGGCCGCCTGCACACGGGCGGAAATCCCGCGGCGGTATTTCCCGCGGGTTTTTCTGCCGCTGAAAGTCCTATGCAGACGGCCGCGGTTTGGCCGCGCGAAATCTCGCGTGGCAAACAAACCGCGGCATGTCCTATTTTTGTGCGGGGCACGCACTCACCCGGCCGCCGGTACCAGTCTGCGCATGCGCCGGCTGCGCCGCAGCCGGCACGTTAAAGAGCCGGGGCCGCCAGGGGCGGGTGAGTACGCGCTCGTCCCTGCAGGCTCTCGGGTCGGGTCCCGCGGCGAGAATCCTCGCTGCCGGATCCGACCCGCTCGTCTGCAGGCGGCCTAACTCTTAGAGGCTAACAACTGCATAATTTCATTATAGTAATTGCTGGACAATGGCATGGTGAAAAGATGTGTGTTTTGTGACTTTAGCCTAATGTGGAACTCTGCTGCATAAGGAAAGAGTTAAATCACAGTGTTATTACTTGTATTCAATACTGAGTGTTTTCCCAGTCCTTTCCCATCCCCCACACAGAAAATTCTCCAACAAAGAGATACTTCCGTTTCAGTTTTGACCACATGTTGTTAAGACAAAGGCTCCTACTTGAGAGAGGTGGGGAGAGGGGGAATTCTATATAACCCAGCGAATAAGAATATATATATGTTACTGATGTAATCTGTTAAACGCCCATAAAGGGCAAGTGTTAAGTCTTGCAATAAAAGAGGCTATTTGGACGTTCCTGCCCAGACAGCCATTTTTGACATGAGACTGATAACTTGGGTCTGATCTGGTCGATGATGTGTGCACACTATACAATTTGGAAGCTACAGAATACCCCGAAACCTGCTGGAGAAAACCATATATTAGCTCAATCACACACAGCTGTACTCCATCCATCCTGACCCCCACACAAAACACACACAGCTCTACTCCATCCATCCTGAACCCACACATCACACACAACTCTACTCCATCCATCCTGAACCCCACACATCACACACACAGCTCTACTCCATCCATCCTGACCCCCACACATCACACACACAGCTCTACTCCATCCATCCTGACCCCCACACATCACACACACAGCTCTACTCCATCCATCCTGACCCCCACACATCACACACACAGCTCTACTCCATCCATCCTGACCCCCACACATCACACACAGCTCTACTCCATCCATCCATCCTGACCCCCACACATCACACACAGCTCTACTCCATCCATCCTGACCCCCACACATCACACACAGCTCTACTCCATCCATCCGGACCCCCACACATCACACACAGCTCTACTCCATCCATCCTGACCCCCACACATCACACACAGCTCTACTCCATCCATCCGGACCCCCACACATCACACACAGCTCTACTCCATCCATCCTGACCCCCACACATCACACACAGATCTACTCCATCCATCCGGACCCCCACACATCACACACAGCTCTACTCCATCCATCCGGACCCCCACACATCACACACAGCTCTACTCCATCCATCCTGACCCCCACACATCACACACAGATCTACTCCATCCATCCTGACCCCCACACATCACACACAGCTCTACTCCATGCATCCTGACCCCCACACATCACACACAGCTCTACTCCATCCATCCTGACCCCCACACATCACACACACACACAGCTCTACTCCATCCATCCTGACCCCCACAGATCACACACACAGCTCTACTCCATCCATCCTGACCCCCACACATCACACACACAGCTCTACTCCATTCGTCCTGACCCCCACACATCACACACAGCTCTACTCCATCCATCCTGACCCCACACACACAGCTCTACTCCATCCATCCTGACCCCCACACATCACACACAGCTCTACTCCATCCATCCTGACCCCACACACACAGCTCTACTCCATCCATCCTGACCCCCACACATCACACACAGCTCTACTCCATCCATCCTGACCCCCACACATCACACACACAGCTCTACTCCATCCATCCTGATCCCCACACATCACACACACAGCTCTACTCCATCCATCCTGACCCCCACACATCACACACACAGCTCTACTCCATCCATCCTGACCCCCACACATCACACACACAGCTATACTCCATCCTGACCCCACACATCACACACACAGCTCTACTCCATCCATCCTGACCCCCCACATCACACACACAGCTCTACTCCATCCATCCTGACCCCCACACATCACACACACAGCTCTACTCCATCCATCCTGACCCCCCACATCACACACAGCTCTACTCCATCCATCCTGACCCCCCACATCACACACACAGCTCTACTCCATCCATCCTGACCCCCCACATCACACACACAGCTCTACTCCATCCATCCTGACCCTCACACATCACACACACAGCTCTACTCCATCCATCCTGACCCCCACACATCACACACACAGCTCTACTCCATCCATCCTGACCCCCACACATCACACACACAGCTCTACTCCATCCATCCTGACCCCCACACATCACACACACAGCTCTACTCCATCCATCCTGACCCCCACACATCACACACAGCTCTACTCCATCCATCCTGACCCCCACACATCACACACAGCTCTACTCCATCCATCCTGACCCCCACACATCACACACACACAGCTCTACTCCATCCATCCTGACCCCCACACATCACACACACAGCTCTACTACATCCATCCTGACCCCCACACATCACACACACAGCTCTACTCCAACCATCCTGACCCCCACACATCACACAGCTCTACTCCATCCATCCTGACCCCCACACATCACACACACAGCTCTACTCCATCCATCCTGACCCCCACACATCACACACAGCTCTACTCCATCCATCCTGACCCCCCCACATCACACACACAGCTCTACTCCATCCATCCTGACCCCCACACATCACACACAGCTCTACTCCATCCATCCTGACCCCCACACATCACACACACACAGCTCTACTCCATCCATCCTGACCCCCACACATCACACACACAGCTCTACTCCATCCATCCTGACCCCCACACATCACACACACAGCTCTACTCCATCCATCCTGACCCCCACACATCACACACACAGCTCTACTCCATCCATCCTGACCCCCCCACATCACACACACAGCTCTACTCCATCCATCCTGACCCCCACACATCACACACACAGCTCTACTCCATCCATCCTGACCCCCACACATCACACACACAGCTCTACTCCATCCATCCTGACCCCCACACACACAGCTCTACTCCATCCATCCTGACCCTCACACATCACACACACAGCTCTACTCCATCCATCCTGATCCCCACACATCACACACACAGCTCTACTGCATCCATCCTGACCCCCACACATCACACACACAGCTCTACTCCATCCATCCTGACCCCCACACATCACACACACAGCTCTACTCCATCCATCCTGACCCCCACACATCACACACACAGCTCTACTCCATCCATCCTGACACCCACACATCACACACAGCTCTACTCCATCCATCCTGACCCCTACACATCACACACACAGCTCTACTCCATCCATCCTGACCCCCACACATCACACACACAGAGCTCTACTGCATCCATCCTGACCCCCACACATCACACACACAGCTCTACTCCATCCATCCTGACCCCCACACATCACACACACAGCTCTACTCCATCCATCCTGACCCCCACACATCACACACAGCTCTACTCCATCCATCCTTATCCCACACATCACACACACAGCTCTACTCCATCCATCCTGACCCCCACACATCACACACACAGCTCTACTCCATCCATCCTGACCCCCACACATCACACACACAGCTCTACTCCATCCATCCTGACCCCCACACATCACACACACAGCTCTACTCCATCCATCCTGACCCCCACACATCACACACACAGCTCTACTCCATCCATCCTGACCCCCACACATCACACACAGCTCTACGCCATTCATCCTGACCCCCACACATCACACACAGCTCTACTCCATCCATCCTGACCCCCACACATCACACACACACAGCTCTACTCCATCCATCCTGACCCCCACACATCACACACAACTCTACTCCATCCATCCTGAACCCCACACATCACACACACAGCTCTACTCCATCCATCCTGACCCCCACACATCACACACAGCTCTACTCCATCCATCCTGACCCCCACACATCACACACACAGCTCTACTCCATCCATCCTGACCCCCACACATCACACACAGCTCTACATCATCCATCCTGACCCCCACACATCACACACAGCTCTACTCCATCCATCCTGACCCCCCCACATCACACACACAGCTCTACTCCATCCATCCTGACCCCCACACATCACAGACACAGCTCTGCTACATTCTGCTCTCTTCAGCTCATCTAACAGGAATCACAACCACCACAGCACAGTTCTGCATTCACTAATCTTCTCTGGTCATGTGATACCTGGCTCCTCCCACACAGTGACATCATCACAGGTCCTGGAAGCACACGGCTGCCGTCTGGCTCTGCAGGTCTGTCTGTCCTCTCCTTTCTGAATCACTGGGCAGGAGTGTTCGATGAGAGGAGGATAATCCCCATCAGGACTGCAGGGAGGTGAGTACTGGAATAATGTATTAATAAGCACACTCTATCAGTAATCCTCTGTGGATGTCACCTGTGACCTTATGACGCCATTCAGGCTCTGAGGGTCGGTGACACATCCTCAGTTGGAGATGTTGGCCCACTCTTCTTTGTGAGAGCATCTGGTGTGTAGCGCCCTCTATAGGTCATCCACAAATCTGCTGTGGGGTTCAGGTCTGGGCTCTGGTGTGTAGCGCCCTCTTCAGGTCCCCCACGGATCTGCTATGGGGTTCAGGTCTGGGCTCTGGTGTGTAGCGCCCTCTTCAGGTCCCCCACAGATCTGCTATGGGGTTCAGGTCTGGGCTCTGGTGTGTAGCGCCCTCTTCAGGTCCCCCACAGATCTGCTATGGGGTTCAGGTCTGGGCTCTGGTGTGTAGCGCCCTCTTCAGGTCCCCCACAGATCTGCTATGGGGTTCAGGTCTGGGCTCTGGTGTGTAGCGCCCTCTTCAGGTTCCCCACAGACCTGCTATGGGGTTCAGGTCCCAGCTCTGGTGTGTAGCGCCCTCTTCAGGTCCCCCACAGATCTGCTATGGGGTTCAGGTCTGGGCTCTGGTGTGTAGCGCCCTCTTCAGGTCCCCCACAGATCTGCTATGGGGTTCAGGTCTGGGCTCTGGTGTGTAGCACCCTCTTCAGGTTCCCCACAGACCTGCTATGGGGTTCAGGTCCCAGCTCTGGTGTGTAGCGCCCTCTTCAGGTCCCCCACAGATCTGCTATGGGGTTCAGGTCTGGGCTCTGGTGTGTAGCGCCCTCTTCAGGTCCCCCACAGATCTGCTATGTGGTTCAGGTCTGGGCTCTGGTGTGTAGCGCCCTCTTCAGGTCCCCCACAGATCTGCTATGTAGTTCAGGTCTGGGCTCTGGTGTGTAGCGCCCTCTTCAGGTCCCCCACAGATCTGCTATGTGGTTCAGGTCCGGGCTTTGGTGTGTAGCGCCCTCTTCAGGTCCCCCACAGATCTGCTATGTGGTTCAGGTCCGGGCTTTGGTGTGTAGCGCCCTCTTCAGATCCCCCATAGATCTGCTATGGGGTTCAGGTCTTGGCTCTGGTGTGTAGCGCCCTCTTCAGGTCCCTTGTAGCTCTGCTATGCGGTTCAGGTCTGGGCTCTGGTGTGTAGCGCCCTCTTCAGGTCATCCACAGATCTGCTATGCGGTCTAGGCTCTGGTGTGTAGCGCCCTCTTCAGGTCCCCCCACAGATCTGCTATGGGGTTCAGATCTGGGCTCTGGTGTGTAGTGCCTTCTTTTGGTCATCCACAGACCTGCTATGGGGTTCAGGTCTGGGCTCTGGTGTGTAGCGCCCTCTTCAGGTCCCCCACAGATCTGGTATGGGGTTTAGGTCTGGGCTCTGGTGTGTAGCGCCCTCTTCAGGTCCCCCACAGATCTGGTATGGGGTTCAGGTCTGGGCTCTGGTGTGTAGCGCCCTCTTCAGGTCCCCCACAGATCTGATATGGGGTTCAGGTCTGGGCTCTGGTGTGTAGCACCCTCTTCAGGTCCCCCACAGATCTGCTATTGGTTCAGGTCCGGGCTTTGGTGTGTAGCGCCCTCTTCAGGTTCCCCACAGACCTGCTATGGGGTTCAGGTCCCAGCTCTGGTGTGTAGCGCCCTCTTCAGGTCCCCCACAGATCTGCTATGGGGTTCAGGTCTGGGCTCTGGTGTGTAGCGCCCTCTTCAGGTCCCCCACAGATCTGCTATGTGGTTCAGGTCTGGGCTCTGGTGTGTAGCGCCCTCTTCAGGTCCCCCACAGATCTGCTATGTAGTTCAGGTCCCAGCTCTGGTGTGTAGCGCCCTCTTCAGGTCCCCCACAGATCTGCTATGTGGTTCAGGTCCGGGCTTTGGTGTGTAGCGCCCTCTTCAGGTCCCCCACAGATCTGCTATGTGGTTCAGGTCCGGGCTTTGGTGTGTAGCGCCCTCTTCAGATCCCCCATAGATCTGCTATGGGGTTCAGGTCTTGGCTCTGGTGTGTAGCGCCCTCTTCAGGTCCCTTGTAGCTCTGCTATGCGGTTCAGGTCTGGGCTCTGGTGTGTAGCGCCCTCTTCAGGTCATCCACAGATCTGCTATGCGGTCTAGGCTCTGGTGTGTAGCGCCCTCTTCAGGTCCCCCCACAGATCTGCTATGGGGTTCAGATCTGGGCTCTGGTGTGTAGTGCCTTCTTTTGGTCATCCACAGACCTGCTATGGGGTTCAGGTCTGGGCTCTGGTGTGTAGCGCCCTCTTCAGGTCCCCCACAGATCTGGTATGGGGTTTAGGTCTGGGCTCTGGTGTGTAGCGCCCTCTTCAGGTCCCCCACAGATCTGGTATGGGGTTCAGGTCTGGGCTCTGGTGTGTAGCGCCCTCTTCAGGTCCCCCACAGATCTGATATGGGGTTCAGGTCTGGGCTCTGGTGTGTAGCGCCCTCTTCAGGTCTCCCACAGATCTGCTATGTGGTTCAGGTCCGGGCTTTGGTGTGTAGCGCCCTCTTCAGATCCCCCATAGATCTGCTATGGGGTTCAGGTCTTGGCTCTGGTGTGTAGCGCCCTCTTCAGGTCCCTTGTAGCTCTGCTATGCGGTTCAGGTCTGGGCTCTGGTGTGTAGCGCCCTCTTCAGGTCATCCACAGATCTGCTATGCGGTCTAGGCTCTGGTGTGTAGCGCCCTCTTCAGGTCCCCCCACAGATCTGCTATGGGGTTCAGATCTGGGCTCTGGTGTGTAGTGCCTTCTTTTGGTCATCCACAGACCTGCTATGGGGTTCAGGTCTGGGCTCTGGTGTGTAGCGCCCTCTTCAGGTCCCCCACAGATCTGGTATGGGGTTTAGGTCTGGGCTCTGGTGTGTAGCGCCCTCTTCAGGTCCCCCACAGATCTGGTATGGGGTTCAGGTCTGGGCTCTAGTGTGTAGCGCCCTCTTCAGGTCCCCCATAGATCTGCTATGTGGTTCAGGTCCGGGCTCTGGTGTGTAGCGCCCTCTTCAGATCCCCCGTAGATCTGCTATGGGGTTCAGGTCTTGGCTCTGGTGTGTAGCGCCCTCTTCAGGTCCCTTGTAGCTCTGCTATGGGGTTCAGGTCTGGGCTCTGGTGTGTAGCGCCCTCTTTAGGTCCCCCCACAGATCTGCTATGGGGTTCAGGTTTGGGCTCTGCTATGTAGCGCCCTCTTCAGGTCCCCCGTAGTTCTGTTATGGGGTTCAGGTCCCAGCTCTGGTGTGTAGCGCACTCTTCAGCTCATCCACAGAACTGCTATGGGGTTCAGGTCCCAGCTCTGGTGTGTACCGCCCTCTTCAGGTCCCCCATAGATCTGTTATGGGGTTCAGGTCCGGGCTCTGATGTGTAGCGCCCTCTTCAGGTCGTCCACAGATCTGCTATGCGGTTCAGGTCCGGGCTCTGGTGTGTAGTGCCCTCTTCAGGTCCCCTACAGATCTGCTATCGGGTTCAGCTCTGGGCTCTGGTGTGTAGCGCCCTCTTTAGGTCATCCACAGACCTGCTATGGGGTTCAGGTCTGGGCTCTGGTGTGTAGCGCATTATTCACGTCCCTTCTAGCTCTGCTATGGGGTTCAGATCTGGGCTCTGGTGTGTAGCGCCCTCATCAGGTCCCCCCACAGATCTGCTATGGGGTTCAGGTTTGGGCTCTGCTATGTAGCGCCCTCTTTAGGTCCCCCGTAGTTCTGCTATGGGTTCAGGTCCCAGCTCTGGTGTGTAGCACCCTCTTCAGGTCCCCCATAGATCTGTTATTGGGTTCAGGTCCGGGCTCTGCTGTGTAGCACCCTCTTCAGGTCCCCCATAGATCTGTTATGGGGTTCAGGTCCGGGCTCTGCTGTGTAGCACCCTCTTCAGGTCCCCCATAGATCTGTTATGGGGTTCAGGTCCGGGCTCTGCTGTGTAGCACCCTCTTCCGGTCCCCGATAGATCTGTTATGTGGTTCAGGTCCGGGGTCTGATGTGTAGCGCCCTCTTCAGGTCATCCACAGATCTGCTATGCGGTTCAGGTCCAGGCTCTGGTGTGTAGTGCCCCCTTCAGGTCCCCCGTAGATCCGTTATGGGGTTCAGGTCTGGGCACTGTTGTGTAGCGCCCTCTTCAGGTCCCCCTAGATCTGCTATGGGGTTCAGGTCTTGGCTCTGGTGTGTAGTGCCCTCTTCAGGTCATTCACAAATCTGCTGTGGGGTACAGGTCTGGGCTCTGGTGTGTAGAGCCCTCTTCAGGTCCCCTGTAGATCTGCTATGGGGTATAGGTCTTGACTCTGGTGTAGCGCCCTATGCAGGTCATCCACAGATCTGCTATGGGGTTCAGTTCCGGGCTCTGGTGTGTAGCGCCCTCTTCAGGTCCCCCATAGATCTGTTATGGGGTTCAGGTCCGGGCTCTGGTGTGTAGCGCCCTCTTCAGGTCCCCCATAGATCTGTTATGGGGTACAGGTCCGGGCTCTGGTGTGTAGCGCCCTCTTCAGGTCCCCCACAGATCTGCTATGGGGTTTTGGTCCGGGCTCTGGTGTGTCGCCCCCTTTTCAGGTCCCTTGTAGCTCTGCTATGGGGTTTAGGTCCGGGCTCTATTGTGTAGCGCCCTCTTCAGGTTACCAATAGCTCTGCTCTCGTGTTCAGGTTTGGGCTCTGGTGTGTAGCACCCTCTTCAGGTCATCCACAGATCTGCTATGGGGTTCAGGTGTGGCCTCTGATGTGTAGCGCCCTCTTCAGGTCCCCTGTAGCTCTGCAATGGGGTTAAGGCCCAGGCTCTGGTGTGTAGCACCCTCTTCAGGTCATCCACAGATCTGTTATGGGGTTCAGGTCTGGGCTCTGGTGTGTAGCGCCCTCTTTAGGTCCCCCACAGATCTGCTATGGGGTTTAGGTCCGGGCTCTGGTGTCTAGCCCCCCTCTTCAGGTCCCCCACAGATCTGCTATGGGGTTTAGGTCTGGGCTCTGGTGTGTAGCACCCTCTTCAGGTCCCCTGTAGATCTGTTATGGGGTTCAGGTCTGGGATCTGGTGTGTAGCGCCTTTCTCAGGTCCCCCGTAGATCTGCTATGGGGTTCAGGTCCGGGCTCTGGTGTGTAGCGCCCTCTTCAGGTCCCCCATAGATCTGTTATGGGGTTCAGGTCCGGGCTCTGGTGTGTAGCGCCCTCTTCAGGTCCCCCATAGATCTGTTATGGGGTTCAGCTCCGGGCTCTGGTGTGTAGCGCCCTCTTCAGGTCCCCCATAGATCTGTTATGGGGTTCAGCTCCGGGCTCTGGTGTGTAGCGCCCTCTTCAGGTCCCCCATAGATCTGTTATGGGGTTCAGGTCCGGGCTCTGGTGTGTAGCGCCTTCTTCAGGTCCCCCATAGATCTGTTATGGGGTTCAGGTCCGGGCTCTGGTGTCTAGCCCCCCTCTTCAGGTCCCCCACAGATCTGCTATGGGGTTTAGGTCTGGGCTCTGGTGTGTAGCACCCTCTTCAGGTCCCCTGTAGATCTGTTATGGGGTTCAGGTCTGGGATCTGGTGTGTAGCGCCTTTCTCAGGTCCCCCGTAGATCTGCTATGGGGTTCAGGTCCGGGCTCTGGTGTGTAGCGCCCTCTTCAGGTCCCCCATAGATCTGTTATGGGGTTCAGGTCCGGGCTCTGGTGTGTAGCGCCCTCTTCAGGTCCCCCATAGATCTGTTATGGGGTTCAGCTCCGGGCTCTGGTGTGTAGCGCCCTCTTCAGGTCCCCCATAGATCTGTTATGGGGTTCAGCTCCGGGCTCTGGTGTGTAGCGCCCTCTTCAGGTCCCCCATAGATCTGTTATGGGGTTCAGCTCCGGGCTCTGGTGTGTAGCACCCTCTTCAGGTCATCCACAGATCTGCTATGGGGTTCAGGTCTGGGCTCTGGTGTGTAGCGCCCTCTTTAGGTCCCCCACAGATCTGCTATGGGGTTCAGGTCCGGGCTCTGGTGTGTAGCCCCCTCTAAAGGGCCCCCACAGATCTGCTATGGGGTTTAGGTCTGGGCTCTGGTGTGTAGCACCCTCTTCAGGTCCCCTGTAGATCTGTTATGGGGTTCAGGTCTGGGATCTGGTGTGTAGCGCCTTCCTCAGGTCCCCCGTAGATCTGCTATGGGGTTCAGGTCCGGGCTCTGGTGTGTAGCACCCTTTTCAGGTCCCCCATAGATCTGTTATGGGGTTCAGGTCCGAGCTCTGCTGTGTAGCGCCCTCTTCAGGTGCCCTGTAGCTCTGCTATGGGGTTTAGGTCCAGGCTCCAGTGTGTAGTGTCCTCTTCAGGTTACCAATGGCTCTACTATCGTGTTCAGTTTCGGCCTCTGGTGTGTAGCGCCCTCTTTAGGTCACCTCTAGTTCAGCTATGAGGTTCAGGTCTGGGCCCTAGTGTGTAGCGCCCTCTTCAGGTCACCTGCAGATTTGCTATGGGGTTCAGGTCCGAGCTCTGGTGTGTAGTCCCCTGTAGCTCTGCTATGGGGTTTAGGTCCGGGCTCCAGTGTGTAGTGCCCTCTTCAGGTTACCAATGGCTCTACTATCGTGTTCAGGTTCGGGCTATGGTGTGTAGCGCCCTCTTCAGGTCACCTGTAGTTCAGCTATAAGGGTTCAGGTCTGGGCCCTAGTGTGTAGCGCCCTCTTCAGGTGCCCTGTAGATCTGTTATGGGGTTCAGGTTTGGGATCTGGTGTGTAGCGCCCTCTTCAGGTCCCCCGTAGATCTGCTATAAGCGTTCAGGTCTTGGCTCTGGTGTAGCGCCCTCTTCAGGTCCCCCATAGATCTGTTATGGGGTTCAGGTCCGGGCTCTGGTGTGTAGCACCCTCTTCAGGTCCCCCATAGATCTGTTATGGGGTTCAGGTCCGGGCTCTGGTGTGTAGCGCCCTCTTCAGGTCATCCATAGATCTGTTATGAGGTGCAGGTCCGAGCTCTGGTGTGTAGCCCCCTTTTCAGGTCCCCTGTAGCTCTCCTATGGGGTTTAGGTCCGGGCTCCAGTGTGTAGCGCACTCTTCAGGTCACCTGTAGTTCAGCTATGAGGTTCAGGTCTGGGCCCTAGTGTGTAGCGCCCTTTTCAGGTTATCTGCAGATTTGCTATGGGGTTCAGGTTTGTGGTCTGGTGTGTAGCGCCCTATTCAGTTCACCCGTTCTGTTATGAGGTACAGGTCTGAGCTCTGGTGGGACGTTCTCTTGTTGCTTCGGGTCGTCGTGCTGAAAGGTGAATTTCCTCCAGCTTTTCAGCAGAGAACTGAAGTTTTTGGGCCAGAATGGATGGATATTTAGGACTGTTAATAATTTCCTCCCCGTCACTAATGCCCCAGTTCCAGATAACCCCCTCCCCCCATAATGTTGCCCCCACCATCTTCAGGGCAGCCCCGATATATGAAGAAAATGGGACATGGTTGTGACTCACCAGAAACTCCGACAGCTCCTCTAATGTTGCTGTTGGACTCTTGGCCTCCCGGAACAATTCCCCTATGGGCTTTTTACCAGTTTCTTAGGGTCGTTCGGTTCTTCGTGAGGTCACTGTTAGGTTCTTGCTGACGGTCTTCCTGTGCTCCATATTACATGTAATGTCTCGGAAATGTTTTGGCCCCCTTCTCCTGACTGACTCCTTCCAACAATCAGACCCCTTTGATCTTCTGTAAGATCTTTACAATCAACTAAGAAAACGTCAGGATCATCCTCCTAGAAGAGTCGGACTTTATATGGGGGAACCCAGAATGCCTGTATATAATGGCAGCGGAGTGCTGACTGCTGTCTAACAGGAGGTTACATGTGATTGGCTAATTCTGAACACAACCATAAATATAAGAGGGTGTGAACACTTGTGCAAACACATTATTTTAGTTTTGTCAGTTTTATTTTTCCACCCTAGGCCGCAGGCAGACCGGGGGGTGGGGGGTGGGGGGTGGAGGTGCCTGGCAAATCAACGCTTCTAAAAGTACAAATGGGTTCTTATGGAAGCGTTCATATGTGAGAAATTTGCAGGGCAAAACAGCGCACACCTAAACTACCTGAGATGTGCCGGCAGGAGTTTCCATTGACTCCTACGGGAGCAGAATAGAGATGAGCGAACCTACTCGGCCACGCCCCTTGTTCGCCCGTACTTGGGCGAAAAGATTCGGGGGGCACCGTGGGTGAGTGGGGGGTTGCAGCGGGGAGTGGGGAGGAGAGGGAAGAGAGGGCTCCCCCCTGTTCCCCACTGCTACCCCCCACTCTGCCACGCCTCCCCCCAGCGCCCCCCGAATCTTTTCACCCAAGTACGGAAATACTCAAAAATCGCGGTGCTCGATCGAGTAATTACTCGAAACGAGTATGCTCGCTCATCTCTAGAGCAGAAGGTAATGGAAACTCCTGTGCTGGGAATAGATTCCTCGCTGATTACAGAAGGGCATTTAAAAGGTGCTTCTGGCAAGAAGAACCTTTCAAATGTCCTGCTGTTAACTCCTGTCAGTCCTGCAGGGATGAAGGGACTACTAGGCAATTCCCCAGTAGCGGAGGCAGTAGGGGACTCCCCTCACCTCTCTCCCCAAGGTAATTCTCTATAGCAGGGAGAGAGAGGGGGTGGGGTTACAGGGATTCCCCAGAGCGTGAGAGGAGGTAGTGGGGCTAACAGGGCGTGCCCCCTTAGCCCCACCCCTAGCCATGCTCCCCATGATTTGCTATAGGAATTTTTTGTGAGAATCCCCATAGCAAACTATGGGGGGTTATGGCTAGGGAAGGGACTAGGGGGGTCAGGTACCGCTAGCTCCAGCCCTTTTTCTGCGCTGTGGGGAAATCCCAAGGGATTTCCCCATATAAGAGAGATGCATCGCTGCTATGGGGGATTTTCCCAGAGCAGGGACAGTGAGCGGAGCTATGGGTGGTTTCCCCATAGTCCCACTCCATCTCTTCCTGCTCTGGCGAAATACCGAAACTCTGCGGGGCTTCTTTTCTCTCTTCGTGGAGCAGCTACACTTCTCCATGCGCAGCTGCTCCAGTGAATGGGCAGAGTTTCATGTGCTGCGCATGTGAAGCTTTGCCCGGCCATGTATTTCCTTCAGTGTGTTTTTTGTGCGCGTATAGGCTCATCTGACTGCGCCCTAAAAGATTTCTGTTTGTTCTCCCAGTGGGATTGTACAGCTAATGGGTCACATTAAAGGGGAATGACAAAAACCGGGCATTGTAACAGGGGGGTGTAAACTTATCCACTATATGTTTATAACATCAACAGAATGCAAAAGGCCGAACATTTGGTTTTTGGTTGTAAATTTTAAAAAGTTAACATTCAGTAAATTATAGGAGTTACAGACCTTGAATAGTAGGTGCGCCTAGAGGCGTCTTGGAAGCAGGCAGCATACTGATTGATGTTGCCTTGACCGCTGGTGACCGCTGTGTCCACCTTCATGTAACTTTGTATTAAACAGATATTAATTTCTTGTAGATTTTCTAAAATAAATAAAATTGCAGAGTGTCATTCCGGAGGACAAAATGGCGGATAAGATAGCAAACCTGGCAGAGAAGCGTCTCCTGGATGTAAAGCTCGGGCAGCTGCCTAACTGGCTCTCCACGTGCAACTTCACTCCGAATGGGATCGCCGCCGCTGTCCACAGAGGTTATGGGCGCTATTATAACAAGTATATCAATGTGAAGAAGGGAGGCATCGGAGGCATCGCCATGGTGCTGGTGGGATATGTAGTTATGAGCTACATCTGGGAGTACGATCACATCAAGCACGACCGCCGGAGAAAATACCACTGACCAGAAGAGTCCTCCCAAAGTGTGTGAGACGCTTCTGTCCATATCCTGTAATAAATCTGTCTATTAAACCAATAAATAAATAAAATTACATGTAGAAGTCGCATGCCGGTGGCGGTCACACACATGTACCGTGTAACAATAATAGATCCCGGTGTAGACATGTAGGAGTGCGGCCTTCAGCGTGATGTGAGACACCAGGAGAGCTCCCACCTGTTGTGCTGGCTTGGTTTTCTCCTGGCCGGTGTTTGTGACTCGGCTGTGCTGACTCCTTGCTGTTCTTGGGACTTTGGTTGTGCTGCACATCAGTTCCTGTTGTGGTGGGGGAGTCAGACGGGAGAAGCGGAGGACAGTGATAGCGGAGGCTAGTTTGTTGTGAGTCTGGTCTATCATTTAACTGAGTTGCGATGACGAGGAGATGAGAAGCTGGTGGTGCATGTGCACTTAATGATGGCACTCAGGTATCTGTGAACACACAAGCAGGAAGAAGCCTGCACTCTCTAAGTGGTTGCTGAGATGTGGCTAAGGAGCCGCGTCATGGTGAAAATGAGTGCAACACGTTCTTTGTAATTTTGCAAATCCTGTTGAAGGTATACAACAGGATTTGGATGACTAATGGAATCGGGTGCCTCAATAAAAAATGCTTGCTACCAAAATAAGACTAACACATACAGGCGCACCATTTACTTTCAGGCACGTGGCTGTTTGCATTAATATTAAGCACCAGAATTGCATATGCAACTTGCGTATAAACAGTTTAACACTTTATGCACAGATAAGCAAACTTTGAGGAGGCACATGAGATAAGGGAAGGCTAGCTAGAGAGACTGAATCTGACTATGACTGACAAACCCAATCATCCAACTAACTGTAATTTGCCAACCTGACACGACCTAACAATCTCCAGTACTCACAAAATAGGACCCTCTGGGAAATCTGTGAGCTTTGCAGCTTGACAATGCTGTGGCTGCTTTATTGAAGCAGAGCTGGAAGGCTGGCTTGAACATCAGGTTTGCAGACAGAAGCTGAGTGTCATTAACTGCATACAGGGTTTCTTGAAAGTTTACATAATACGTCTCTAATTACAACAGGACAGAGGAGAAGGAAGCCTAGCTGGGGCCATTCATCCCCCTGCTTCCTGCTCACTCTCTCCACTCCATACTGCTCGCAGCCTCCCTCTGAACTCCTCCTTGACTTCTGTCTTCTAACACTGTTCTATTTTTCTAACTGCAACATTGAAATGATCTAGAAACCCCCTCCTTTTCTTCCTCACTCAGCAGCTACGTGAATTTACGACCGTGAAATGCCTAATTCCCATGAACTATTTAATTCCCTGTCTTGACTCTCCCTTCTTATTAAATGAAGTCCAGCATAACTACCTTTTGGTAAATGCACTGGTAGTTAGAACAGTTGCTCTTAACTTGCAGGTAAAGTACTTTTATTCTGTAGCGGCAGTCCAGCTCACTACACTGCTTCATATGCAACATTGGAGGCAATAGCAAATATTGGGTGAGGTGATTGCGTGGAATGCACGAAACACTTTGACCATTTTGATTTGCTTTACTGAGAAATGGCACAATCCGGCAATCAGATTAGTGGAATTTGCTCCTTCAACTCCTGCAACCTTGGTAAAAAATACTCATAAAACATCTACAGTTGTGTTAGTGCAAACAAAACTATTTGCTATACGATATGCTGCTGGGGTCGAAATTTTTAGTTAGAAGATAAACGAAGCTCAGGAAATAACTTGTCAGAGCACACCACAACTTGGTGTGATATCTGTTTATTGATTGACAGGTAGCAGTTTTTATAGAGGCACATGCTTCAATTACATAAATACAAATTTATTATAATTTAATTTATTACTATTAGTCAATAAAACATAAACACAATATGAATATGCAAGAAAAGGAATTTAAATTCCAGACAAACACACGCAAGCACAGAAGACTCATACATGATTAGCTTCTCAGAACATTAAAGTACAGTAATTCTAAACAATAAGTTGTTTAGAGAGAATATTTTGGAACATGTGCGAACATGTAGAAACCCTTCATCTGGACCCGACGGCCAGAGCTATCTCATGTAGCTTTGGCTTTGGTTATTCATTCAACGCTTTTTGAGTAGCTTTAATATCTATAAATCCTCTAAAAGAGGACAAATGAATATGAAAAGAGGCATAGAAGATGGCTACCTGTTCACAAAATGGCTACATAGAGGATAGAACATGGAGTCATACTCCTCTCACAAACAGTTGTATTTGCCTCCTCTGATGGGACTTTTAATATCTTATCTCACTCTGTAACTGGGAAGGGTAAGCAATGCCCTGCTTTATATACTGCATCTGCTTCATCTCCCTCTATGTACATACTATTATGCAGACCATATCCAGCACTAGTGGTGTGAATATGCAAAATGATACACAAAGTAAATCCACTCTACGCAATGTTTTTCTAGCTGACGGAAAAACCCACTGGCTGAGGAACCCACAGCATTGTTTGGGTTCCTCTTGTAGCATGGCTGGGCAGACAGATGAGGGCCAGAACCAGATGCAGAGGCTGACTGAGGGTAAGATGCTGCAGTTGCAACCGTTGTGAAAGGCTGTGGTACTGCTACCATAGATGACATGCTGTGCCATTTCCTGCAACAACTTTGAGAGTTTCCTGCGGGAGGGATCAGCAGGCTCTATGTATACTGTTATGGACTATGAGTATGGATACACCGTGCCAACCTATGGGTTACACTTGGCAACTGACCCTCGGTGGTCAGAGGGGACATCTCACGCTTTGCTAGTCGGGAAAGTGGGGGTAATGCCTAAAAGCAGGGTAGGCACCCTAACAAGGACGGTCCCACGATCTTCCTCTCGGGCCTGACTATCCTTAAATGGACACAGAACAGTGCAATGCAAGCCACAGAGGAAGAAATGATGCAGGGACAGGAAGGCAAACAATTGCACACAGACAATGAGAATAGAGAAAGGATCCGAACAAAGATCGGGAGACAGCAAACAAATGAATCCAGAGTAAGCGCAGACAAAGTGTTATATTCGTGTGAGTAAATAAGCATCGGGTCAACACAAAGGTGTCCAGGATGGGGATTGAATAAACACAGGGACCGAAAATGGATTTCATGCTGGATGCGCTGACAGTAACACCAACTGGACAAAGAATTGCATACCGCGGACTGGATTCCGTGGACATGCATAACATAGAACTGAAAAATAACCAAACATCCATCCAGCCATCTAGGGTCCTCGTGTCTTGCGGTCCCTACTCTAACAAGACACATGATCCATCAGTACTGGACACAGTTCACACAGCAAGCTTCAACACAAAGGTAACCGTCACACAGCAAGCTGCACAGAGAAGACAACATGACTGCTCAACCTAGACACCCCACTGAAAGAGGACCGTATCTATGTATCAGCACAGACCCTGGAGATTGGCTGACCTGAACAAACCACACCCAGCCAGCACAATCATGCCACACCTGTGGAAATGTGCTCCTAGAAACCATTGTACTACAGATCCCTGCAGCACAACCTAACACAAAGTCATAGGACAGAGGACCTATGCTGTGTGTCTGAGACAAATAACAACACTGAGGCAATGAGGGATGATTCCCAGCTCAGCTAAATAGGGAGGTAATTGCCCATACCCTACAGCTGAACTGCAAAAACCCTGGGGAAGGTAACCCTTCACATGCTGGCGAGAAGTGTTCATGTTATGTGGAAAGCAGGATGATGCCCGCATCTGCCAGAAACAGCAAAGGGAAGGCAAGTCTGATAAGCTAGCCTAATATTATGAGACCAGAGTCGCTAGAAAAATCTACAATGCTTGTACGGATGGGGGGGCAAAAGAAGACCTGGCCGCCAAAGGACACAGTGGCTTGATACTGTCAAAGCTGATACTGGCATGGATATCGCACAATTGGAAGAAACAGTGCAAACCCAAAAGACATGGAGGGAGCTCACCTTTAGGGTCACTGAGGGTCGTTAACGGCTAACAACAACAATATATCCAGGCAGAAAATCTTGTCCTTCTGTCTCGAACTTTAACCACTTGTAGCTGTAGAGGACAAAGTTGAAGGTTCTGAATCTATTATTACTCTGGAAAATAAGAAATATAATACATAAAAAAATATACATGTAAAAAAACTAATATTGAAACATTACTTCGATGTGTTTGTATTCAAAGAATTCAACGAATAACAAAAGCATGGTTAAAAAAAATTTGTATTACCTTTATAGCAAATATTAAGATTTTTTTTAACCCCTTCCCTCCATATGATGTAAGGGTACATCATGTCAGCGGGGTACTTACCACAACTGGACGTACCCTTACGTCACGTGGATAGCGCGAGATCATAAGCGATCTTGTGCTATCCGGCAGCGGGAACCTGCTATAAATGGTAGCCGGTCTCCCGCTGCTAACCCCTTCCCTGCCGCTATCTATGTAGATCACGGCACGGGAAGGGTTCACAGAGGGAGCGCACTCCCTCTGTGATGTTATTAGGCTCTTGCGATATAATCGCAGAGAGCCCGGCTGGTTGCCATGGCAACAGGATGCCACATACCGGCTTCCTGTATTGCCATTGCTTATGATTGCTGTAATAAGCAATAAGGCATTGCAGGAGAGAAGTCCTTTTTTTGGGACTTTTATCTCATATTAGCATAAGAATTTTTTTTTTAAAATCCCACATAATTGGCATCGTCGTGTCCGTAACGTCACGTAGAATAAGTTGAACATGCTTTTTATCCTGCACAGCAAAAAACTGAGGCAAAATGCCCGTCTCGCAAAAAATAAGTCTTCACAGAGCTCCGTCCATGGAAAAATAAAAAAGTTATAGGACATTGAATGTAGCGATTTAGAAAAAAAAAAAGATTTCCAGAAAAAGGGATCTTATTGCAGAAAAGTGAAAAAACCTAAAAAATATAAGAATCTTGGTATCCTTGTAATTGTATTGACCCGCAGAAAAAATGCATTGTCTCATTTATGCTGCATAATTAACGCTTAAAAAAAATAAAATAAAAGTTTTACAATATAGTCTATGTACCCAAATTGGCAACAAGTGCTTACATAGCCGTGTTGACAGAAAAACAAAAAAGTTATGGCTTTTGAAAAATGGAGAGTAAAATCCGCCAAAAATCGTTGCATCCTTAAAGGAGATGTCCCGCGCCGAAACAGGTTTTTTTTTTTTAAACCCCCCCCCCCGTTCGGCGCGAGACAATCCCGATGCAGGGGTTAAAAAAACCACCCGCACAGCGCTTACCTGAATCCCGGCGGTCCGGCGTCTTCATACTCACCTGCTGAAGATGGCCGCCGGGATCCTCTGTCTTCATGGACCGCAGGGCTTCTGTGCGGTCCATTGCCGATTCCAGCCTCCTGATTGGCTGGAATCGGCACGTGACGGGGCGGAGCTACACGGAGCTACACGGAGCCCCATAGAGAAGAGGAGAAGACCCGGACTGCGCAAGCGCGGCTAATTTGGCCATCGGAGGGCGAAAATTAGTCGGCACCATGGAGACGAGGACGCCAGCAACGGAGCAGGTAACTATAAAACTTTTTATAACTTCTGTATGGCTCATAATTAATGCACAATGTACATTACAAAGTGCATTATTATGGCCATGCAGAAGTGTATAGACCCACTTGCTGCCTCGGGACAACCCCTTTAAGCCCAAAATAGGACATGCCCTTAAGGGGTTAAAAAAGGTGATTATACCTACCCGATAATCGGGTTTTCAGGAGTCTCCACGACAGCACCACCTGAGATAGCATCATCCTGGTTGGACAGGAACACACCGAGAGGTTAAAAGCTCCCCCCTCCCCTTGGTTAAAAATTTTTCTTTTGGGGAGGAACACCAGTTCTATCTGGTATCCCTGCTGTAGGACCTCTGGAATACATGAGCCCTCGCAGATTGATGCTCATCGAGCCGCAAAGTCCCCCAGCCTCACCCCCACTAAGATGGCGTCAGGGTTTCTGCTTGGTTGGGTCCCCCTGATGGGGCTTAAAGAGGAAGTTCTTCCCCCTACCCCCTTTAGGGTAACTCCATAGGCCCGTCTTGCCCTTGCCCCTACATGGCTCAGAATGTTGTGTTGGGGCCCGAAAAAAGGTCTTCCCTTTTTGCTCTTTCTCTTCCGGAAAACCCTTCTTCCTGTCGGCTGCCTTCTTGAGAATCTTGTCGAGGTCTCGGACAAAAAGGAATTGATCGTATAATGGGAGCGAGCACAACTTGTTTTTTGAGGCTAGATCGCCCGACCAGGACTTTAGCCATAAAACCCTTCTGACTGAATTGGATAGGGCTGTCGCCTTTGCTGAGAGCTTCACTGTCTCCGCTGATGTGTCTGCCAGGAAATTTTGGGCCATCTTTTAGAATCGGGAGAGAATTTATAATTTGCTCTCTCGGGGTCTTGTTGGATATATGGAGCTCCAGTTGCTCCAACCATACTCCCAGGGTCCTGGCCATGCACGTGACTGCCACTCCTGGCCTGAGGGTACTAGCTGCTGTTTCCCAATATCTCCTCAGGAGACTCTCGGTCTTCCGATCCATTGGATCTCTCAATAGTGGGGTGTCTTCAAAGGGCAGTGTTGTTCTTTTTGCCACCTTACCCACCGGGACGTCGACTCTGGGTATTTCTTCACAGCTTGCACACACCTCCTCCACAAAAGGGTATCACCTCTTAAGTCCCCTGGTGGAGAAGGATCCTACATCGGGTTTCTTCCATTCTTTTTAAATTAGCTTGGAAGTATTGCTGTGAACTGGAAAGGTATGCCTGCGCCCTTCCCCTAATCTGCCGAAGATCTCATCCTGGATTGTACACGGCTCTCTGGGTTCCTCCATCTTAAAGGTGTCCTTCACTGATTTTATGAGCACCCGTAAATCTTCCTGATGAAACAGGTATTTTTTGTAGTCTTTCTCATCCGAGGATTCCTCAGGCGCTGGTTCTTCCAGCTCTGACCCGACCAAACTTCTTTCGGAGTCCAAATATTTTTCTGGACAATACGACCTTTTGTGGCACCTAACCCCAGATGCCCTTGTCGGCGGCACTGTTTGCGACGTCAGAGCTGACCGTACCTCCTCCTTAACCAGCTTCCTAACATCCTCTAGGAATCCCCCCGATTCCTCCTTAACTAGCCTGGCTAGGCATGCCTTGCAAAGAGACCTATCATACTTGGCCGGCAGCCTTCTTCAGCACTCTGCACATTTTTTAAGCTTTGTTCTGGGAGGGGCATCTTTTTTATCCCCCGGGCAGACAAGCAAAGGTATGTGGCTAAGAATGCAATATTCCAGAACAAATATAATGGATTTTTGCATAACTTTTGCCCCACAAGCTACTTACGGCCCTTGCTGCGGCTGACGACTCAGCGATGTCCAGAGCTGGAGTACTCATTTAGCAATAGGTACTGCAGTCACTCAGGAGAAATTTAAGACAGATTGTAGCAATGGCTTACCTGTTGCAGATCTTCTCTCAGGTTCCTTCTTTTTGAATTTGCGCCTGCCCGCTGAGCCCCGTCATCTCCACGCGTCCGAGAATGGTGACGCGATGATGTCATGGCGACGGTCACTTGACGCAGCGCCCTGCCCCCTGTTGCCGCGCCTATGGGATCTCGAGAGCGCCGTGCCCGGCCCTATGCCGGCAGGAAGCAGAGGGAGCTCGCGTCCTCAGACGGAGGAGGAGAGCCGAGGCACCCACTTTGAACCCCCCATGGGCTGCCGTGAGAGGAACCTGGTCTGGGTGAACCACCCCATGTGGCGTCCAGGGAGACGATCCTTAGGAAGGGAGGACAGGCTGAACCACTGCCCTCCAATCCGCTGGTAAGTACTTCATGCTGGTGTCTCCACCAGCACCTCTCGGTGATCCTGCCTCCTCGCAGGGCAGGAAAAACACTGAGGAAGGTGGAAAGGGGAGAGCTTTTAGCCTCTCGGTGTTTTCCTGTCCCTCCAGGAGGAGGCTTTCTCAGGTGGTGCTGTTGTGGAGACGACTGGTAAAAAGTTATTTTTTTTTCCATGTCTGGCCCACCAAATAGGCCAAATATCTTCCAATTTTATATGTTTGTCAAACAAGTTGTGGAAGTGAAAATTGCAGCCAGGAACATTCTCTACAATACTTAAAAAAAAAAATGTTCCTTTCAAATTTTATAGGGAAGACCCCCCCCCCCCCCCCCCAACACACACACTATTTATTTATTTTTATTTTTTTAAATAGTGGTCTGTAGAACTTTTGGGCTGGTGAGTCAGGTCGTAACATTATCCAATCAAGCTGAAACCTTGACAATCTCAATTACACCAATTGGCAAATATTTAGGGGTTCCCATCAGAGATACACAAAAATTCTTTTTTTCCTGCCACTATTCTAGTGGACACCCCACAGCCCATAGAAGTCAAGATTTCTGGGGGTGGTTTCCCCTTTTTACTACGCTTAAACATCCTTAAAAGCTGTTGAATAGATTAAATAGCACCACGGAAAAATACACAAAAAAAGCCCCCAGACAGCTTCGCTAGTGATAAAATAAGAGTTAGGAATTTTTGAAGTTAAGAGAACAGTCAAAATGCGAAAAAGGCCATGTCCTTAAATGGTTACTATAACCACAAATGTTTTCCTTTTTTTATTCTTTCCAGTAATTTCATTCTTTTACATGGGATTTGTGTTTATGTTTTTTACATTTTCATCATCTTTCCATTTAGGCCTAAAGAATATAGGATCCTTTGCTGTTCAAAGATGGAGAAGGACAGAAATAAGACTGCGGAGAGTGTATTAAATCTCACCCTAGAGGTACTGTTCCAGCTTACTGGAGAGGTGAGAGATTCTGATGAGGTCACATTACATCATTCTTATCTATGGTAATAACCGATGATGTCACTGGAGAGGGGAGAGATTCTGGTGATGTCACATTACATCATTCTTATCTATGGTAATAACAGATGATGTCACTGGAGAGGTGAGAGATTCTGATGATGTCACATTACATCATTCTTATTTATGATTGTAACAGATGATGTCACTAGAGAGGGGGAGATTCTAATGATGTCACATTACATTAACTTACCTTCCCTGCGATATTGAGGGAATAAAAGAACCCAGGTTATCTATAAACACGGAGATGGTGAGGGAGCTGTTACTTCCAAATACAAACACAAGCATCTCACCTGAATGCAACAATCCTTCAGTCTGCTGAAAGCATGTGTGGCGCCTTGGCTAGCTGCAAGTCCAAGCAGCAAAGAATATACTTCAGGAAAAAGGGATAGGTTGCCAGCTTCTTCACACAACTTCTTTCTTTATGGAAAATGTATATTCAGACCACAAGACACATAGATAGAAATGCCTTGTCCGCAGCGACGCGTTTCATCAGAAACTTCTGCCTTTGTCAAAGCTGACGAAACAAGAAAATACAATGGTTTTAAAAGAATGAAAACAGCTGAATGTCTCTGGTTCTTGATGATGACCAGCCGTGTCACTCCCCTCCACTACATCATGGATACCACACCTCCTCCACCTAAGCATATGTTTAGAATAGTCTGCAACTTGCCATGTTCTTACATACATATAGAAAGGTTGTGTATAACATTTGTCGCTATTACACCAACAGGGCTTTCTATTACAGTATAACAAATGTTATTAATAATTGACCTTAGTAAAGCATTTGACAAAGTATCTCATACCATCCCTATTGAAAAAAAATGACTAGTGGGATTGACAAGGCAACTGTTAGGTGGATTCACAACTGGCTGAGTGATCGTACTCAAAGAGTGGTCATAAATGGCTGCACATCCAAGTGGAAGAATGTATCAAGTGGGGTACCACAAGGCTCTGTCCTAGGCCCAGTGTTGCTCAACATTTTTATAAATGATCTGAGGAGTGAATTGATGGGGAACTGATCAAATTTGCAGACAACACAAAGCTGGGAGGGATAGCTAACACTAAGGAAGAGAGAGAGAGTATTTAAAAAGATCTAGAAAAGCTTGAACAGTGGGCGGCGACTAACAGAATGGTATTTAACAAGGAGAAATGCAAAGTCCTACATATGGGCAAGTAAATTTTTTAAAAAGCACATACAGAATGGAAGGAATTGAGGTAAGTAACTTAGCACATGTGAAAAAGACTTGGTTATATCAATAGCCCTTCACTGTATAGACTGTAGTAAAACTATATTTTATTAATACAATTAAATACTTGCCAGCAGTCCACCATCAGGGCTGCTGGTTATGCTACTCTTGTTATTTTAAAATATAAATCTTTTAATTTGTATAGTGCCGACTCATTCCACAGCGCTTTCAGGTGATTTATTAATTATTTTATTTGGAATTATCGTGTCGCTTTTATGTCCACTTGAAGCCCTATTTTAATTGCATGAATAAAATTTAATTTTAATGCTGTCTACTGTGAAGGGCTATATATTGATAACAGACCTTTTTCTGCCCCAGTGAATTTGGGTGTATTAATAGATCACAGACTGAACATGAGTCAACAATGTGATGCAACAGCAAAAAAGGCAAGCAGAATTCTGGGATGTATTAAGAGAAGCATAGAGCCTAGATCAGACCTCATCTAGAATACTCTGTCCAATTTTGCGCACCCCAATTAAGAAAAGACATAGACAAACTGTAGCTAGTTTAGAGAAGAGAGTAAAGAGATCGTGGCAGCATAAAGGTGCAAATTCAAAGCGAAGCTTTAATCCTCCCAAGTCAAATGAAATGACGTTTCAACATAAGCAGTCTTTATCAAAAACTGCTTATGTCTGTACTGTATTTGATAAAGACTGCTTATGTGGAAACGCCATTTCATTTGACTTGGGAGGATTAAAGCTTTGCTTTGAATTTGCACCTTTATGCTGCCACGATCTCTTTATTATATATTGGATGCGTAAGGAATCTCTGTGGATCTGATTTCTTTCTGGTGGCGTTTGCATGTTACCTGCCCGCTCTGAATACGGAGGAAAGGCAGTGCTGTCTGCATTTCATTACTTCCTGCATTTAGTTTAGAGAAGAGCTACTAATACAGTGAGTGGTCTGCAAATCATGTTCTATGAGGAACGGTTAAAGTATCTGGGAATGTTTATCTTGCAAAAAGAAGGCTGAGAGGAGACTTAATAGCTGTCTACAAATATCTGAAGGTCTGTCACAGTGCAGAGGGATCAGCCCTATTCTCATCTGCACAAGGAAAGACTAGATGCAATGGGATGAAACTGAAAGGTAGGGGACACAGATTAGATATTAGAAAAAGCTATTTGATAGCGAGAGTGATCATTGAGTGGAACAGGTTGCCACCAGAAGTGGTGAGTTCTCCTTCAATGGAAATTTTCAAACTGAGGCTGGACAGACCTATGTCTGGGATGATTTAGTGACCATGCATTGAGCAGGGGGTTGGACCAGAGGACCCTACAGGACCTTTCCAACTCTACCATTCTGATTCTATGATACATCATTCTTTTCTATGGTAATACCAGATAATATCATTGGACAGAGGAGAGATTCTGATGATGTCACATTACTTCATTCTTATATATGGTAATGACAGATGATGTCACTGTAGAAGTGATGGACTCTGGAAATAACTGTAGTAATGTTTATTAATAAGTGATATTTATGGATGTCTATCCAAATACAGGTTTACACAGTAGTGAAAAAAACCTCTAGAGATGTCTGTCGGGCACCTGTGTGTGATGGATGGGGAAGACCCCATAGCCCAATCAGGGGGTCCCCACCTCACCCCCTGATACATGAGGACATCAATGTACAGAAGATTCTAGAACTCACTAACAAGATGGTTGAGTTGCTGACTGGAGAGGTGATGCTGCAGGGAATGCTGGGACATTATACAGTAACAGCACTGAAGGCTTCTGGGTGATGTCTGTATATTGTGTTGTCAGGTTCCTATAAGGTGTCAGGATGTCGCTGTCTATTTCTCCATGGAGGAGTGGGAGTATTTAGAAGGACACAAGGATCTGTACAAGGAGGCCATGATGGAGACCCGCCAGCCGCTCTCCTCACCAGGTAATAGACAGGACTAAATCCACGGGGACTGTATTATCTGTATATAAAGAATGACTTCAGTGTCTGTCTGTGTTTCCTGCAGTTCCATCCAGTAAGAGAAGCTCACCAGAGAGATGTCCCCGTCCTCTTCTTCCACAGGACCATCAGGTAGATGGAGATGTCCCTCTGATCTGTAGAAGGCTGTGAAGCTCTTGTCTTCAGTTTTATGTCTTCTCCTTGTGTGATGAGGCCAGTGGAGATGGCAGGATTACCGCTGACCAGAGACATTACATCTTGTCTGGATCTTCTCCCAGTGTTCTGGCAGTGGAGACTGCTGGTGGGAATAAGGAGCCAACAGGTTGGATTTATATCTATCTGCTCCTTTATTTCCCCCGAGACAAGCAGCGGATATGTGTGGTAGACGCTGATCTCCTCCACTGAGACGTGTCTAGCCATGCCGGATATACATGTGGATGAGGATCCTGAGGGGTCATTGAGCCGCCATCTAATATCTATGTCCAGCTTCTAGACCTGCAGCTATGTGGCTCAGATAATTACTCCTATCCAGTCATTATGTCATATAACATTCCACACGACTTCTCCAACCGTCTGCTGACTTTTACAATATTTGTCTCACAGCTTTTGCATCCGGATGAAGATCTGACCAATATTAGTACTACAGAGACAAATGTGAGGGGTGATCAGCCGTGTGAAGAGGAGATTCCTACAGGTAACCGCCCAGGTGAGTAGTAACCACTAAATACAGCAGAGAAGAGTCACAGATTCTCCTCGGTCACCGGCTGCAGATAGTTATGTAGATTTATAAGCTCTGGGATCTGTCAGATTTTCCGCTGTATATTTCCCCATTCAGCCGGAGTACAAACTAAATATGGCTGACAATGTGATCGGTTATAGGAGATAACACAGGACGGGCATTTATAATATGGATGGGGAATATATGTGGGAGTCTTTCTTCATCATCCACTGTCAGTACTAATCAGGTAAAAGTGCCCAATTTTCAGTTCAAAACCAATAGCTCCTATTAGTCTTCTATGATACTACTAGGTGCTAACACAATAGAACATGGAGCCATAGACCCAGATGACAGAATGCAGGAGGAGATATAGACCCGGAATTTGGAGATTCGAAGGTTACTGCTGTGAGTCAAGAACTCTGCTCAAAAGGGACTTAAAGAAAATCATGCTTTAAAAGAACTCCCAGGGCCCCCATATTATTGATAGCAACCTCAGTTCGATTCAGATTTGCAGTTTTTGGTGATGTTTTTTGCACATATTTTGATCAACATCAGGAATAGAAGGAGAAATATAAACATAAAATCTGTCTTTCATTTTACCAGAAGACGGCATCTGCTAATCTGGTATCTGAGCTGAAGGCTTCGTTTGTAGACTCTGGTATAGATCCGTCACCAAATAATGCACTGTCTTGTCCAGGACCTATCGCCCCCCCCCCCCCCCACTCCCCCCCGCTCACTCCCGCAACCCACTGCTCACCCCCGCTGGCACCTGAATCTTTTCTGACGAGCAGGCGGGTACTTGAAAAGGACGATAATCACTCGAGTATCTGCCTTTAACGAGTATGCTTGCTCATCTCTATTTACATCACTTGGCATTTTGGGTTCTGTTTGGGCTTTCAGTTTTTAAATTCTCCAGATAATAGCATGTTTTTTGAAGTGTGGGAGGAAACCAATGCAAACACAGGAAGAACATACAAACTCCATGCCGATGTTGTCCATAGTGTTAACCATAAAGCTACTGTGCTATCTAATAATATCAATATAACTTGTGAAATAGTAAAATCAGTTTTTTTTTGGCAGATGGGATCGGGATCTCAGAAGGACGACTGAAATCTGCAGATTGTAAAGCAGAAGATTGTGGTATCACACAATATACAGATGAAGTACCTGCCATTATCCCAGATATCCCCTCAGCGCTTCACAGCAAAGATCCATCATCTGATCCTCTTATACAGGTTCCATCTTCTGATTCATCACAGACTAATAAGGAAAATAACAGCATGGGAAAACCTCAAAGAGCTCACACAGAGGAAAATCCATATTCATGTCCAGAATGTGGGAAATGTTTTACAATGAAATCACATCTTCTTACACATAAGAGAATGCACGCAGGAAAGAAGCCGTTTTCATGTTCAGAATGTGGGAAATGCTTTACAAGGAAATCGCATCTTATTACGCATAAGAGAACTCACACAGGAGAGAAGCCATTTTCATGTTCAGAATGTGGGAAATGTTTTACAATGAAATCAGATCATCTTACACATAAGAGAATGCACGCAGGAGAGAAGCCGTTTTCATGTTCAGAATGTGGGAAATGCTTTACAAGGAAATCGCATCTTATTACGCATAAGATAACTCACACAGGAGAGAAGCCATTTTCATGTTCAGAATGTGGGAAATGTTTTACAAAGAAATCAGATCATCTTACACATAAGAGAATGCACACAGGAGAGAAGCCGTTTTCATGTTCAGAATGTGGGAAATGTTTTACAAGAAGACCACATCTTGTTACACATAAAATAATTCACACAGGAGAGAAGCCATTTTCATGTTCAGAATGTGAGAAATGTTTTATAATGAAATCAAGTCTTATTATACATAAGAGAACTCACACAGGAGAGAAGCCATTTTCATGTTCAGAATGTGGGAAATGTTTTACAAGAAAATCATTTCTTGTTACACATCAGAGAATTCACACAGGGGAGAAGCCATTTTCATGTTCAGAATGTGGGAAATGGTTTCTAGAAAAATCAATTCTTGTTAGGCATCAGAAAATTCACACAGGGGAGAAGCCATTTTCATGTTCAGAATGTGGGAAATATTTTAATCGGAAAACAAATCTTGTAAGACACAAGAGAGGTCACACACAGAATTAGCCATTTTCTTTAACTCATGATATTCACAAATTGTAAAAAAAAAAACCATAGCATCTACTAAGTGATGTCTTATGCAATAGAAACAGTAAATTATGATTATTGTATGTAATTACCAATGAACATCTGTTATTCAAAAAGCAAATATACTTCAGATAACCTGCGCTATAAATCATCGTATCTTTCATGTTAAGATCTTAGTTTCAAGCCTATTTTGTGGTTTAAGGACCAAATGATTGTTATTCTGGCATTGCAAGAGCCATTACGCATGGAAAACCATATGAGGTTTGCTCTTTTGGGACATATTGTACTTTTTAATGGTACCTAGGGCACATATCCTATGCTGTATAACTTTTATAAAAAAATTTGGGTGGGGAGGTGGAAAAACCAAAAATCAGAAATTCCTTCATTGTTTTTGGGAAAATGCAAGAATTTTCTCACCGATAATTCCCTGCGTTCGGCCCAAGAGAAGGCAAGGGCCCTAGTGGAGTGGGCCCTCATCCCTTCTGGAACCGGTAGGTGTCTATTTTTGTAGCATTCTTGGATAGCTAGCTTAATCCGCCTAGCTATAGTATCTTTTGATGCTGCTTTTTCCTTGTTGGGACCCTGAAATTGAAGAAATATTTTTTCGAATTGACAAAATGACTGGGAGGATTGTAGGTAACATATTATAGCCCGACGTACATCTAAGCTATGTAGGCGTTGTTCTTTTTTATTTCTATAATTTTGACAAAAAGACGGTAGGATTATTTCCTGCTGTATGTGAAAGGAGGAAACAACCTTTGGGAGAAAATCCGGAGAAATTCTAAATATTACACGGTCGTCTAGAATTTTTAGATATGGTTCCTTACAGGATAATGCCTGTAGTTTCCTGATCCTTCTAGCGGATGTTATAGCAACTAGAAAAGCAGCTTTTATAGATAGGTATTTTAAAGAAATATCATGACTGGGCTCAAAAGGGGGATCACATAATCCCTCAAGCACAATATTGAGGTCCCAAGAAGGGACCAGATTTCTCAAAAAGGGTTTCATCCTACTTGCTCCTTTAACCCCTTGAGTGGCATGCCCGGAAATTTTCCGGGACGAGCTCCACTGCCCATAGCGATATAGCCCCGAAGATTTCCGGGCTATGTATCACTATGGGAGCTGCAGAGCACAATGCCACAAGCTGTGACAGTGTGCTCTGCCTGCACTTTCCCACAGAGAACAAAGCAAGGGCTTTGAAAAACCAGCAGAAGATATTGCCGATCTGCTGGCAATCTCCTGCTTCTAAGTCTCCTGCTTTGTTTATAGGTCGCCATAGAGACCATCGGCTTGTCAGAAGCAAGCTGATTGTCTCTGTGGCAAGGAGAGCTAGTGCTTGGCTGTCAGAGGACAGCTAGGTACTAGCTCTTACAGCAGAGATCAGAGAAAACCTCCGATCTCTGCTGTGTTAACCCTTTACATGCTGCAGTCTATGTGACTGCAGCATGTAAAGGGCTGTCACTGCAGCATGTAAAGGGCTGTCACCATCGGACTCCCAGAATGTGATCAGGGGGTCCTGATGGTTCCCTGTGGAAGTTCCTAAAGGTACAAAAAAAAAATAAAAAAATAAAAATTATTAAAAAAAATAATAAAAACACTTGTCTCCCTTTACTTGGTAAAAAATCAAAAATCAAATCACTCATGTGGTATCCGTGTGCATCGTAATGACCCAGAGAAGAAAGTTAATGCATTATTTAACCCCTTAATGACATGGCCCCTTTTTTTCATTTTTCCCCATTTCTTTTTTTTCCTCCCCCCTGTTTAAAAAATCACAACTTGCCCCGCAAAAAAACAAGCCCTCACATGGCCATGTCAATGGAAAAATGAAAAAGTTATGGCTCTTGAGACGCAACTGCAAAATTAGTTGAAATTCAATGATTAGACCATTTTAAAAAACCTGCCCTGCTGGGCACGACAGGGTGGTAGGAAACCCGTCACTCAGGGGGTTAAAAAACCATTTAATTAGAGATGAGCGAGCACCAAAATGCTCGGGTGCTCGTTACTCGAGACGAACTTTTCGCGATGCTCGAGGGTTCGTTTCGAGTAACGAACCCCATTGAAGTCAATGGGCGACCCGAGCATTTTTGTATATCGCCGATGCTCGCTAAGGTTTCCATTTGTGAAAATCTGGGCAATTCAAGAAAGTGATGGGAACGACACAGAAACGGATAGGGCAGGCGAGGGGCTACATGTTGGGCTGCATCTCAAGTTCCCAGGTCCCACTATTAAGCCGCAAGAGTGGGCCCCCCCCCTCCCAACAATTTTTACTTCTGAAAAACCCTCATTAGCAAGGCATACCTTAGCTAAGCACCACACTACCTCCAACAAAGCACAATCACTGCCTGCATGATACTCCGCTGCCACTTCTCCTGGGCTACATGCTGCCCAACCCCCCCCCCCCCCCCCCGCACGACCCAGTGTCCACAGCGCACACCAAAGTGTCCCTGCGCAGCCTTCAGCTGCCCTTATGCCACACGCTGGCCTCATAGCCACACCACCCTCATGTCTATTTATAAGTGCGTCTGCCATGAGGAGAAACCGCAGGCACACACTGCAGAGGGTTGGCACGGCCAAGCAGCGACCCTCTTTAAAAGGGGCGGGGTGATAGCCCACAATGCTGTACAGAAGCAATGAGAAATCCAATCCTTTGCCACCTCCATCAGGAGCTGCACACGTGAACATAGCAATGGGGAACCCATGTGCCACACACTATTCATTCTGTCAAGGTGTCTGCATGCCCTAGTCAGACTGGAGTTTTTTATAAATAGTCACAGGCAGGTACAACTCCGCAATGGGAATTCCGTGTGCACCCACAGCATGGGTGGCTCCCTGGAACCCACCGGCTGTACATAAATGTATCCCATTGCAGTGCCCTGGACAGCAGAGCTAACATCAGATTAAATGCAGGTGGGCTTCAGCCCACACTGCATGCTCTAGTCACACTGGGGTTTTTTATAAGTAGATACAGGCAGGTACAACTCCCTATTGTGAAGTCCCTGTGGACCCACAGCATGGGTGGCTCCCTGGAACCCACCGGCGGTACATAAATAAATCCCATTGCAGTGCCCAGCACAGTTGAGGTAACGTCAGGTTTAATGCAGGTGGGCTTCGGCCCACACTGCATGCCCCAACCTGACCGGGGTTTTTAATTCATAGACACAGGCAGGTGCAACTCCCTATTGTAAAGTCCATGTGGACCCACAGCATGGGTGGCTCCCTGGAACCCACCGGCGGTACATAAATAAATCCCATTGCAGTGCCCAGCACAGCTGAGGTAACGTCAGGTTTAATGCAGGTGGGCTTCGGCCCACACTGCATGCCCCAGTCAGACTGGGGTTCTTTAGAAGTGGACACATGCAGTTACAACTCCGTGTGGACCGACAGCATGGGTGGGTCCCAGGAAGCCACCGGCGGTACATAAATATATCCCATTGCAGTGCCCAGCACAGCTGAGGTAACGTCAGGTTTAATGCAGGTGGGCTTCGGCCCACACTGCATGCCCCAGTCAGACTGGGGTTCTTTATAAGTAGACACATGCAGTTACAACTCCGTGTGGATCGACAGCATAGGTGGGTCCCAGGAAGCCACCGGCGGTACATAAATATATCCCATTGCATTGCCCAGCACAGCTGAGGTAACGTCCGATTAAATGCAGGTGGTCTTCAGCCCACACTGCATGCCCCAGTCTGACCGGTGTTTTTAATATATAGACACTGGCAGGTACAAATCCCTAATGTGAAGTCCCTGTGGACCCACAGCATGGGTGGCTCCCTGGAACCCATCAGCGGTACATAAATGTATCCCATTGCAGTGCCCTGCTCAGCAGAGCTAACGTCACATACAATGCAGGTGTGCTTCGGCCCACAGTGCATGCCCCAGTCAGACTGGTAATATGTACCTTAACAGTAACCGCGTTGGTGGGAATGGGGTCCTGGTAGCACGGTTTTATTTATTTAGTTTTCGGAATGTGGCCAGAATTAAGTGGGCCGTGGAGGGGGGATGGTGGGGGGGCTCTCTTGTTGTGTCGGTAAAGGTGAAATTCTTGGACTGCCACCAGATGGACCAATGCAAAGGTATTTGCCAAGAATGTTTTCATTGTTGGAGGAGGAGGGGAATGTTTTTGAGGCACTACGTGTCCTCTCCACGTGTCTGTGGTTATATGCACCTTAACAGTAACCGCATTGGTGGGAAATGGCCTCGCCACCATCATGTCTTTGGGAAGCCTTCGTTTCCACACCCCAGTGACATAGCATTAGCAGCGGTATAGGTAGAGCCCAGAATTAGTAACATTTCAGCGGTAGCATTAGGGACAGGCCCCAGTAACATATCACTAGCAGCATTATAGGGGGAGCACAGTATTAGTTCCATTTCAGTAGTAGTAGCAGTCCAGACAGGCCCCAGTAACATATCACTAGCAGCAGTATAGGGGGAGCACACTCTTAGTTCCATTTCAGTAATAGTAGCAGTCAAGACAGGCCCCAGTAACAATTCCGAAGCAGCAGTATAGGGGGAGCACAGTATTAGTTCCATTTCAGTAGTAGTAGCAGTCAAGATAGGCCACAGTAACATTCCCGTTGCAGCAGTTTAGGGAGATAACAGTCTCTTTCACATTTCAGTAGTTGCAGTATAGACAAGGCCCCAGTTAGATTTATGTAGCAAAAGTGTAGGCCAACCCCACACACCTTACTGTAGCATGAGTACAGGCGAAGCCCATAAAAATTACTAGGATTACACTGTAGGCGAGGGCCCAAATAAATTGGTGTACCAACAGTACTAATGTACCTCATAAAAATTGCCCATGCCCAACCAAGAGGGCAGGTGAAACCCATTAATCGCTTTGGTTAACGTGGCTTAAATTGTAACTAGGCCTGTAGGCAGCCCAGTTAAAATAAAAATGGGTTCAGGTGCAAGTTTCAACGCTTTAATGAGAATTGAAACGTATAAACATTGTTTACAAAAGTAATATGACTGAGCCTTGTGGGCCTAAGAAAAATTGCCCGTTCGGCGTGATTATGTGAGGTTTCAGGAGGAGGAGCAGGAGGAGGAGGATGAATATAATACACAAATTGATGAAGCTAAAAGGTCCTCGTTTTTGATGGTGATAGAGAACGAAGCTTCCATCCGCGGGTGCAGCCTACGTATTGTTTAGGTATCGCTGCTGTCCGCTGGTGGAGAAGAGAAGTCTGGGGAAATCCACGCTTTGTTCATCTTTATGAGTGTAAGCCTGTAGGCACTGTCGGTTGACAGGCGGGTACGCTTATCCGTGATGATTCCCCCAGCCACACTAAATACCCTCTCTGACAAGACGCTAGCCACAGGACAAGCAAGCACCTCCAGGGCATACAGCGCGAGTTCAGGCCACGTGTCCAGCTTCGACACCCAGTAGTTGTAGGGGGCAGAGGCGTCACGGAGGACGGTCGTGCGATCGGCTACGTACTCCCTCACCATTCTTTTACAGTGCTCCTGCCGACTCAGCCTTGACTGGGGAGCGGTGACACAGTCTTGCTGGGGAGCCATAAAGCTGTCAAAGGCCTTGGAGAGTGTTCCCCTGCCTGTGCTGTACATGCTGCCTGATCTCTGCGCCTCCCCTGCTACCTGGCCCTCGGAACTGCGCCTTCTGCCACTAGCGCTGTCGGATGGGAATTTTACCGTCAGTTTGTCCGCCAGGGTCCTGTGGTATAGCATCACTCTCGAACCCCTTTCCTCTTCGGGTATGAGAGTGGAAAGGTTCTCCTTATACCGTGAGTTGAGCAGTGTGTACAGCCAGTAATCCGTAGTGGCCAGAATGCGTGTAACGCGAGGGTCACGAGAAAGGCATCCTAACATGAAGTCCGCCATGTGTGCCAGGGTACCTGTACGCAACACATGGCTGTCCTCACTAGGAAGATCACTTTCAGGATCCTCCTCCTCCTCCTCCTCAGGCCATACACGCTGAAAGGATGACAGGCAAGCAGCATGGGTACCCTCAGCAGTGGGCCAAGCTGTCTCTTCCCCCTCCTCCTCATGCTCCTCCCCCTCCTCCTCCTCCAAAACGCGCTGAGATATAGACACGAGGGTGCTCTGACTATCCAGCGACATACTGTCTTCTCCCGCCTCCGTTTCCGAGCGCAAAGCGTCTGCCTTTATGCTTTGCAGGGAACTTCTCAAGAGGCATAGCAGAGGAATGGTGACGCTAATGATTGCAGCATCGCCGCTCACCATCTGGGTAGACTCCTCAAAGTTTCCAAGGACCTGGCAGATGTCTGCCAACCCGGCCCACTCTTCTGTAAGGAATTGAGGAGGCTGACTCCCACTGCGCCGCCCATGTTGGAGTTGGTATTCCACTATAGCTCTACGCTGCTCATAGAGCCTGGCCAACATGTGGAGCGTAGAGTTCCACCGTGTGGGCACGTCGCACAGCAGTCGGTGCACTGGCAGATTAAACCGATGTTGCAGGGTCCGCAGGGTGGCAGCATCCGTATTGGACTTGCGTAAATATGCGCAGACCCGGCGCACCTTTCCGAGCAGGTCTGACAAGCGTGGGTAGATTTTCAGAAACCACCAAATTAAAGACGTGGGCCCTGCAGGCATGGCACGTGCGTGAGGCTGCTGAGCTGCAGAGCCGCCACCAGGTTGCGGCCGTTGTTACACACGACCATGCCCAGTTGGAGGCTCAGCGGCGAAAGCCAGCGGTCGGTCTGCTCTGTCAGACCCTGCAGCAGTTCGTGGGCCGTGTGCCTCTTCTCTCCTAAGCTGAGTAGTTTCAGCATGGCCTGCTGACGCTTGCCACCGCTGTGCTGCCACGCCGCGTGACACCGGCTGCTGGCGACGTGCTGCTGCTGACACATCTTGATTGCGAGACAGAGGTTGCGTAGGAGGAGAAGGAGGAGGATGGTTTAGTGGGGGAAGCATACACCGCCGCAGATACCAACACCGACCTGGGGCCCGCAATTCTGGGGGGTGGGTAGGACGGGAGCAGTCCCAGCCTCCACTAAATTCACCCAATGTGCCGTCAGGGAGATATAGTGGCCCTGTCCGCCTGTGCTTGTCCACGTGTCCGTTGTTAAGTGGACCTTGCCAGTAACCGTGCTGGTGAGGGCGCGTACAATGTTGCGCGAGACGTGGTCGTGCAGGGCTGGGACGGCACATCGGGAAAAGTAGTGGCGACTGGGAACCGAGTAGCGCGGGGCCGCCGCCTGCCATGATGTTTTTGAAAGCCTCCGTTTCCACAAGCCTATACGGCAGCATCTCCAGGCTGATCAATTTGGCTATGTGCACGTTTAACGCTTGAGCGTGCGGGTGCGTGGCGGCATACTTGCGCTCAAACAGTTGCGCTAGCGACGGCTGGACACTGCGCTGAGAGACATTGCTGGATGGGGCCGAGGACAGCGGAGGTGAGCGTGTGGGTGCAGGCCGGGAGACGGTCGTGCCTGTGTCCTGAGAGGGGGGTTGGATCTCAGTGGCAGGTTGGGGCACAGGGGGAGAGGCAGTGGTGCAAACCGGAGGCGGTGAACGGCCTTCGTCCCACCTTGTGGGGTGCTTGGCCATCATATGCCTGCGCATGCTGGTGGTGGTGAGGCTGGTAGTGGTGGCTCCCCGGCTGATCTTGGCGCGACAAACCTTGCACACCACAGTTCCTCGGTCGTCTGCACTCTCAGTGAAAAACTGCCACACATTTGAGCACCTCGGCCTCTGCAGGGTGGCATGGCGCGAGGGGGCGCTTTGGGAAACAGTTGGTGGATTATTCGGTCTGGCCCTGCCTCTACCCCTGGCCACCGCACTGCCTCTTCCAACCTGCCCTGCTGCTGCATTTGCCTCCCCCTCTGAAGACCTGTCCTCAGTAGGCTTAGCAAACCAGGTGGGGTCAGTCACCTCATCGTCCAGCTGCTCTTCCTCCGAATCCTCTGTGCGCTCCTCCCTCGGACTTACTGAAATTACTACTACCTCACTGATAGACAACTGTGTCTCATCGTCATCGTCCTCCTCACCTACTGAAAGCTCTTGATACAGTTGCCAGAAGTCCCCAGCCTCATACCCCGGACCCCGGGAACATTCCAAAGGTTGGGCATCGGTCACGACAAACTCCTCCGGTGGGAGAGGAACCATTGCTGCCCAATCTGCGCAGGGGCATGAGAACAGTTCCTGGGAGTCTGCCTGCTCCTCAGAATGTGTTATTTTCATGGAGTGAGGAAGCTGGGAGGAAGGAGGAGCAGCAGCCAGAGGATTCAGAGTTGCAGCTGTGGACGGCGTAGAAGACTGGGTGGTCGATAGATTGCTGGATGCACTTTCTGCCATCCATGACAGGACCTGCTCACACTGCTCAGTTTCTAATAAAGGTCTACCGCGTGGACCCATTAATTGTGAGATGAATCTGGGGACCCCAGAAACTTGCCTCTCTCCTAATCCCGCAGCAGTCGGCTGCGATACACCTGGACCAGGAGCTCGGCCTGTGCCCACACCCTGACTTGGGCCTCCGCGTCCTCGCCAGCGTCCACGTCCTCTAGGCCTACCCCTACCCCTCAGCATGGTGTATTACGAGTAGAGCAGAAACTGAACGCTGTAATTAAATGTGCCGCTTATTGGCCTGTGGTTGGAGGCTGACTTCGCTTACGGAACGCACAGCAGAGCCAGGAAACAATTATGCGCAAGCCTGTAGTCAGACCTAGGTGCGTATGACTGAGCTGCTGGAATTCACAGGGCAGAACCAGTCAAGTGGCCAAAGGCCAGTGGTAGGCCTTAAGTATTTTGCTTCAATTTTTTAAAATGGTGAGGTGAAAAACCAGACAGACACCGTATGCAGCGTATATATGTATACTCTTTCCCTCTGGCGGGATGACGGCGATCATGTAACGGACACAGCAGAGCCAGGAAACAATTATGCGCAAGGCTGGGTATTAATGAGCGACTAGTACCCCCAGCACACACGCAGTAAACTGAAGACGGTCACAGGCAGGCCAAATATAGTATTTTTTTACAATTTTTGGGAAACAGCCCAGTGCCTGTGATATAGCCTGTATATGGATTTCCCTGTTGGAGGATTACTGTGGTTATTGAAGGCACAGTGCAGCCAGAAAAAATTATGCGCAAGGCTGCAGTAACACCTAGCTGGGTAATAGTTAGCGACACGCAGTAAACTGAACACGGACACAGGCAGCCCAAAGATTTTTTTTACAATTGTTTGGAAAAAGCCCACTGCCTATATAGCCAGTATACCTCTTTCCCTGTACCACTGTCCCTGCCTCACCAGTACTGCCCCTATACTCTGTGCAATGACTGCAGACTGAGGACGCTATGGTCTGCACGCCCGATATACCAAAAAAAAAAATTTGTGCAAAACTGCTAAAAGCAGCCTCCACACTACTGCACACGGTCAGATGTGGCCCTAAGAAGGACCGTTGGGGTTCTTGAAGACTAAAATAACAGCCTAACACTCTCCCTATAGCAGCAGCAGCATCAGCAGCACTTTCCCTGATCTCTCTCAGCGTGCATCTGTGGCGAGCCGCGGCCGGCCCCAGTTTATATGCTCGGGTGGCTCCTGATCTCCCCAGCCACTCACTGCAGGGGGGTGGTATAGGGGTGGAACTTCACAGGAGGAAGTTGTAATGCCTTCCCTGTGCTTCTATTGGCCAGAAAAGCGCGCAAATTTCTCAGGGAAGGAAATGTAATTGACTTGAGTACCGCGTGGTGCTCATCTCGAGTAACGAGCATCTCGAACACCCTAATGCTCGAACGAGCATCAAGCTCGACGAGTACGCTCGCTCATCTCTAGATTTAACCCTTTCAGAGCTGGGAGTGCAGAGTTGGTGACAGAAAATTATAAACCAACTGTTCAAACCCAGTCTGGCAGATAAAGCCGTGTCTCAGAAGCAGAGACTAGATCAAAGGTGAAAAGGATTTAACCCTTTCAGAGCAGGAAGTGCGGAGTTGGTAACGGAAAATTATTAAAGGGGTTGTCCCGCGCCGAAACGGGTTTTTTTTTTTTTCAACCCCCCCCCCGTTCGGCGCGAGACAACCCCGATGCAGGGAAGTAAAGAAAGTTTACCGGAGCGCTTACCTTAATCCCCGCGCTCCGGTGACTTCAATACTTACCGCTGAAGATGGCCGCCGGGATCCTCTGTCTTCGTGGACCGCAGCTCTTCTGTGCGGTCCACTGCCGATTCCAGCCTCCTGATTGGCTGGAATCGGCACGTGACGGGGCGGAGCTACACGGAGCCGCTCTCTGGCACGAGCGGCTCCATAGAAGACTGCTGAAGACCCGGACTGCGCAAGCGCGGCTAATTTGGCCATCGGAGGCCAAAAATTAGTCGGCACCATGGAGACGAGGACGCTAGCAACGGAGCAGGTAAGTAAAAAACTTTTTATAACTTCTGTATGGCTCATAATTAATGCACAATGTATATTACAAAGTGCATTATTATGGCCATACAGAAGTGTATAGACCCACTTGCTGCCTCGGGACAACCCCTTTAATCAAGGGTTCGACGCATTTCCACCATAGTAAATGGTTTCATCAGGAACCAAAAAATAAGCAGCACTGTTCAAAAAGTTGCTGCAGCAAAACCCTGTCAGTCTAAAGGTAAAGTTTCTATTAAGGCCGCCTGCAGATGGGCGGAAATTCCGCGGCGGCATTTCCCGCGGGATTACCGCAGCTGGAAGCCTGCATAGGATTGCGCTAACAAACGCAATCCTATGCAGGCGGCCGCGGTTTGGCCATGCGAAATCTCGTGCAGCAAACAAACCGCGGCATGCTCTATTTCTGTGCGGGGCTCGCAGAAATGTCACTCACCCGCCGCCGGCTCCAGTCTGCACATGCGCCGGCTGCCCGGCAGCCGGCACATGAAAGATCCGGAGCTGCGGGGTGCGGGTGAGTACGCACTACTCTCTGCAGGCGCTCGGGTCAGGTCCCGCGGCGAGAATTTCGCTGCCGGATCCGACCCGGACGTCTGCAGGCGGCCTATGGGTGAGGGATAGAGGATCCTATAAACTGAAACTTCAATTAAGCAGCATTCACACCCATGCAGGAACAGAAAATAATAAAATGTAGCAGCACCAGCCCCTGTGGTAGGCTATCAATAGCCGCCAGCCTACCACAGGGGCCGATGCTGCTACATTTTACAGGTTACAGTGTATCGGTCGCACTACTAATGCCCTCAGAACCCGTTTAAATCAGCACCGCCATAATATTTTAAAAGGTTTTTTAAAACACAGTGTTTTCTGACACTTCCTGGAGAAACATCAGAAGGATTCCTCCCAACTAAAAATAAGTTGAAAGTGTTATACCCAGATCATTTTCTCTAGAGACATGTTCTGGATCTTTTGAATGGTTCCCAAAGGCCTTAATGAGTCCTTAGAAAAACTACAATGAATTTGAATTATTTATAATTAATTATAAAGATTTTTGTGTGTGTGTGTATATATATGTATATTTATACTTATATTAATATTAATACTATTATCATATTATTGATGTATTTATATGTATATTATTTATATTTGAATTAACTAAGAAAAGCTATGACATTCTTCTTCTATTATAACTGGAGAGGATATTTGTATCTATATCTATATGAGCGTTGGTTTTATGTATTTCTAATTCTATTCCCATTCCTATAATTCTAGGTTTGCTTTAATCCATGTAAATATTCATGGCGGTTTGTTCTGTAGTCCACTTATAAGGCTGTGTGACGTAGACTGCTAGTTATTTGACATGTTTTGTGCATTACTTTAGTGATGGCTTCAATATTCTTTAGTGCTTTAGCTCAATGGAACGCAACGTGCGCTTCACATGACAGAATGGGAGGGGCCGCGTCATGAAGTGACGCGGTCATGTGATGCGCTCCATGGAGCGTAACCCCATAACCTTGTGTTGTGACATGGTGGAACGCAATGAGCGTTCCACGGCCCTAATAGGAGTGGCCACGTCATGGCGTAACGTGGTCACATGGTGCACTCTTAGGAGCGCATTGCACGACCCGGCAGCCTAGTGATGACATCATGGACCGGAGCTTGTCATTAACAAACGCCCAAAATGGCGCTATACACCGAAGACAAATGGAGGTGGTCCTTTTCTTCTCAACAACCCACATGGTATGTCCTTTTTATTATATAACTAGCGTACCCGTCGCGCGTTGCTGCGAAGACAGACAGACATACATACATTCGTTTTTATATATCTAGATGACGGCAGCAGCGACCACTGAGGTTTTGTAGGCCGCTGCTTCCCCCTTGCAGGCTGAATAAAATAGCCGTTGTGTGGAACATCCAATTTATCCGGCTGCTGTGGCTTCTTGGGAAGATATCCTAGTACTTGTTTGCCCACTTCCAACTCCAATGGAGACTGACTGTAAATGGCTGGCGTGCTCTAGTATTTATGGTTCCAAGCTGTACGTGTCATTGCATACAGTCTGTCTATCTATCTATCTATCTATCTATCTATCTATCTATCTATCTATCTATCTATCTATCTATCTATCTGGGTTATTGCATACAGTCTATCTATCTATCTATCTATCTATCTATCTATCTATGACATCAGGAAATGAGAGAATTAGATTCCGTACGTAAAATTTGAACGCTAATTCTTTGGCGCTTTGAATTGAATAATCGAGTTGGGACCCATTAGCTTTTCCTATTTATGACATAATCAATGCTCGAGCCAAATTTCAAGTTTCTATGACATTGGGAAGTGAGAGAATTAAATTCCGTACATAAAATTTGGACGCTAATTCTTTTGCGCTTAGAATTGAATAATCGAGTTGGGATGAGACATAAGGCCTTGCCCATAAGCATTCCCCAACCTCCAAGAACTGAACCTACCTACCTGAATGAGATTTTGTAGGCCGCTGCTTCCCCCTTGCGGGCTGAATAAAATAGCCGTTGGGTGGAACATACAATTTATCCGGCTGCTGTGGCTTCTTAGGAAGATATCCTAGTACTTGTTTACCCACTTCCAACTCCAATGGTAATTGGCTGGCGTGCTCTAGTGGTTCCAAGCTGTACGTGTCATAATAGAGCCTTAATGACATCACAATGCAGCTTTATAGAACATGTTGGGGCATGTTCAAGGGCGTCCGATGTTGATGACATCAGTGATGACATCACAATAGCAGGTGGCTTACTTATTCGATCTACGTGGGGGGGGGGGGGGGCGTAACTTTCGACGAAGCTCGCGCGCCATTTATCGTAGGATATTTGTACTATGCCTATAATCTTCCCAGGAGTGTACTCAACAACTTCCCAAAGTTTCATGGCGATCGGATGAATGGTGTAGTAGCGCATAAAGGACAAACACGCACGCACGCACGCACACACGCACGCACGCACGCAGACAGACATACATTCAATTTTATATATATAGAAGACATGATTGTCAGACAATCCTATGCTTGATAAAGGCGTTTGCTAACGCCGAAACGCGTTGCGCATATTTATTGGACGTTCCATCTATTTGTTTGTTTTTGGTAAAGAGAGGTGAATTCTCTCTGCCTTTTATTTATTTCTGCAATAAATATTCCTATGTTTGGATTGGAGTTATCCGGAGCCATTTGTGGGGAACGAGGCACATCCCAAGAAGCGCAGACAAAAGTTTCTTTTACACTTTACTCAGGCATCAGTGCAATTCCTGGATGTTGTGGTCTTCAGGGATGGAGACTGTTTGAGGACAGATTTATACAGAAAACAGACGGATAGGAATAATGTTTTGAGTTTCCAGAGTTTTCATCCTCTGGGAACCCTGAGATCTCTACCATGGAGTCAAATGTTCTGGGTCAGGAGAATAGTAGATAAGATAATGTTGACTTGAGATTGGATGAAATGACTCCCAAATTTATTAATAAGGGCTATACAAACTAGCTCAGGATTTAGGTCTCAGGCACGAGTGAAGCCCAGGCAAGAGTTGCTGGGTTCTAAGGAGACAAAACCGGACAACGGTCGGATACCGTCAACATATTGTACAAGAAGTGCTGATATCTCAAAAATCTTGAGAAGACACTGGGGTATCCTATCAGGGTGTTATCCTAACATCAGGGAGTTTGTTTTGCCTCCCCTTATGGCTTACCGCTGGGGTTATAATATCCGTGATAGGACTGTTCGGACAGATAGGTTAATGTTTGGAAAAGATATGAGGGGGATCTTACATAAACAAGGTTGCTACCCATGTATGGGATGTGCCTTGTGTGGCAATCTCATTAAAGGGCATTAGTTTACTCATCCTACAACTGGTCAGAGGTTTAATATACGGGGAAGGTTTTCCTGTAATTCTTCCTTTGTAATCTACATGGTGGTCTGCCCCATGGGTTGCTCTACGTAGGGGAAACCACCATGGAAGTCCGCCAACGTGTCTCAAAACATAAGAGCACAATACACACTAAAAACAAAGATGTGCTGGGGGCTAGACATTTTTTGGAGGCAGGACACTCTATCAGTCAATTCAGGTTTACTTTAGAGTGATAGATGAGGTTCCAAAATTATATAGGGTAGGCGACTGGGAAGGCAAGTTGAAGGCTTTGGAATGAAAGTGGATTTATCTACTTGAAATGTTAAGGACCGCTGCATGGCCACATAACCTTTCAAGTCTTGAGGTCCAAATTAGTTCATACGTGGATGCATCAAGGAGGCCAAAAACTACACAAAGATAGTTATCAGTTCCCACAGATACGTAGAGTTGAGCCGCGGCAGATATACAGCTCACTCTGCTTAAGGCGCGTACACTGAAAGTTTATTCACTTTGGTATAGTTCTAATACAGGAAAGGAATACATCATTAGTCACGGCGTTAATCTCATTGGGTTAGAAAAACATTAAGATTCATGCATTGTTCAGCAATCAGCGTAGTGAGAATATATATGTAATGTTCTTCAAATGTCTGTTTCTCCCAGCGTTATGTGGTCCTCCCTGGTCCTCCCTTGTATCCACTTTGTGATTCAGGAGGCTGTAGTACAGTCAGTTCCTTTGTCCAAGTCTCCGAATTGAGGTGTGGGAGGGCTTCTTTTGATAACAACTGCGTCCAGACTTGGTTCTCATGAAAAAGAACAGAGGCACATCATTAGACATTGCACCGAATCTCATGCTCTATAGCTATTTCTGCTTGAATTATTGTTTCACTACGCACAAGCTTATTTACATCTTATAATGCTCCATTTTGTATCTAGTGGCCATTTTGAGACAGATTCTTCCATATTATGAGCCTGTACTTTCTCAATCCTCCCTAGAAACTTTCTCAAAATAAACGATACTTTATAACTTCTACAGGGCGGGGTAAGGTTTGCTTTCCCTATCTCTAGCTTATAATCTATGCCCTACCTATCATTGTTGGTCAGCTGTCCAAGGGCTAATCCCTTCCCCGACAACTAATCCAAACTAACTAAACGCGAAGACCTAATAGACACAGAAGGGATCTACAACACACATGCTACTCTATTCTAATGGCTGGGAGACTAGAGTGGTCACCCCTGTTTCTGTTGAGACAGATCCATAAGGGGACAAATCGCTCTGTTGTATCATAGGCATATAGCCATTGCCTGGGGTCTCTACATCTACATATACGGGGGCGACAGGTACCATCTGATCTGTAAGCTTAGCACAGGAGCGCTTTATGCAGGGCACAATACAGACAGAAAGTAGCAGGAGTATGATAAGAGTAACCAGAATCCCTATTCCTATCTGCATCAAGAATTGTTTCCATTGTCCGGTCCATGCAACTTCTGACAATGTGGCCAATTTCTTTATTGCGATAGTCACTTTACCTGTGGGGCCTGTATTATCTGGAATATACGTACAGCAAGTTTCACCAATCATTTTACAAACACCACCTTTCTCGGCTAGTATCATATCCAGAGCCATTCGGTTCTGGAAAGTCATGGTGGCTGTGGGGCCTAATTGATCAGCAAGCCCTTGAAGTGCATCTTTCATATAGTTCACGAACCTTTGTTGGTTGTAATATATATCAACATTCTTATTGATGGTTACTATTCCAAACAGGGACTCAAATCCGGCCTTAGCTTGATCCCTGGCTTTAAACTCATCTGGCACCCCCCTTGGCACTCCTATTGCATCTATATATATACACGTGGATCAAACCGGCCACCTGGATTGTCAATTTCTCTCTTAGCACAATGCGGTGTTGGATTTTCACCCTCAGTGTAGTCTTATTGATTGTATTAATTTGTTCTGATCCCTGAAACAGGGGGCTAGTGTACAGTAGTCAAAGGTGTATGTGGCTACTTGTGTGTGTTAGAGGAATTGTACCACAATGTCACTGACAGACACTTCCGCCCAGGTCCCCAACCCTGCCCATAGCCTGTAAAGGATATGCAGGATCATGAGTTCTGTGTTCCGGGACCCAGGGCCTTTTTGCAGTGCGAGGTGTGGATCCAAGTGGACTTTCTTTTGAGCTTGACTGCAGTTGGGGTGGTGAACAACACTTGGCAGGGACCTTCAAACCAGGCTTTTCTCTCAAACTTTTTCACATAGAACCTGTCACCTGGTTTCAGATTGTGACGCTCGTCTGTAGGACCTGAGAGAGAAGCAGAGACTACAGAATGCGTTATTGACAATTCCTTGGAGAGACCTATGACAAAATTAACAAGACAATCATTTCCCACTGTGGCATGTATCTTCCGGAGAAAAAGAAAAACTAATGGAAGGCATTCAATTTAAAATTTGCCTGTTTCCTCCATTGCCTTTTGGATCTACTTTCCCACTACTCTATGGATGGTAAAGTGTGTGAAAGGCCTTGGATATACCCAAAGCAGACATGATGTATTGTATTATTTCACCTGTGAAGTGTGTACCTTTGTTGACTCAATCACTTCCGGTACCCCATATCTGCAGATTACCTCATTCATGAGCTTCTGTGTGGTTACCTGCTTATTTACTTTGGTAACGGAGTAGGTCTCTCCAACCTGAAAAGAAATCAACAACAAGCACATATTCATACTTCCCAAAAAGTGGGAGCTGAGTGTAGCCAATTTGCAATCCCTGAAATGGGTAGAGTGGTCTAGGCAAGTGTTATGTGGCAAATTTACTTCTGCCGTGTTGCTTAAGGCAAAGATCATGCAAAATTGGACAAATGATGCAGCAGCTACAGAAAACCCAGGAGCCACCCATCCTTGTTCAAGCGTCGACATCATTGCTACTTTGAGGTGCATCTTTCCGGGCATCAGCTGGGCCATCATGGGGCACAGGGACCGTGGTAGGCAAGTTCTGTTGACTGTTCGCCATACACCGTCCTGTTTCTGCTGCTCCCATATTAAGTCCATTTGTCTTTTCCTTCCTTGCTGGCTTGTAACTGTAAAGTCTTTAGCATATCAAAGTACAAATTTTTTATCAATGTCCAAAGTTTAGTCAATGTCCAAAGTCTAGTCAATGTCCAAAGTTTAGTCAATGTCCAAAGTTTAGTCAATGTCCAAAGTTTAGTCAATGTCCAAGATTTTTGTCAAATTCTTCTTTTCTTCTTCTTTTCTTCCACAGCTTGAGGGCCGCTGCCTTTGCTGTGTGGTCTGTGATGACGTTGCCTCTTGCTTCTCTGATGTAGGAATTGGTGTGAGCTCTCCACTTTGTCAGGTAGAAGTAGGGCTTCCAGGAGACTCTGCACCGCTGCACCATTCTTAATTGGCTATCCTGCTGAGGTAAAAAACTGTCTGGCCTTCCATGTTGGGCCGTAATCATGAGCTATGCCAAATGCATACCGGGAATCAGTGTAAATGGTTGCCATCTTACCTTCTTCCACTCTACACGCCTCAGTGAGGGCCTTCAGTTCCGCTTCTTGTACTGAGACATGCGGAAGTAGAGCTTCTGCTTTTAGGACATCTTCTTGTGTGACCACTGCATATCCAGTGTGGAGTCGTCCATTCCTCACCCTGGAACCATCTATAAAAAGCAACTCAAAATATGCATTGTTAACAAGGGCTTCAGTAACCTCTTAAAACTTAAATTTTCTTGTTGCATCACTACTAGACAATCATGCTGATATTCTATTTCAAATAGATCAGAACCTTGTTGCAAAAAATTTAAAAATAGCTAATCTGCAATACCTAAATCACCTATGTCTTCTCCTCCCCCCCTTTGAACTAGGATACTCAATTGGAAGAAGAGTAGCCGGGTTCAAAGTAGTAGCAACATTTAAAAGAATGAAAAGAGCACATTGTAGCCAGATCTGACAGGCCAGAAATAAGTGCTTGGGTTTCACTTGCGTGAATATGCTCCGGATGTCATGAGGGGTGAGGACCACTAAGGGGGGGTGTAGTCCAATACCAACTCAGAAGCTTTGTCAACCATTGCCTGTACTGCTGCCACCGCACAAACACATGAGGGAGCTCCTCGAGCCACTGGATCCAGCCTCATGGAGTAGTATCCAAGTGGCCGTGGTTGTCCTCCGTGCTTTTGTGTCAACACTGCCGTCACATGGCTAGAAAGTTCAGTACAGAAAAGAGTAAAGGGTAAAGTGTAGTTGGGAATACCCAAGGCTAGAGAGCTGCTTCAGGGGTGAGAGAGAAAAGAATGATTGAAAGACAGTCATAGAGTGGTTGCATAAGAGAGGAAACCGAGTGGATCCATGGGCGGCAGTATGAAACAAGGCCCAGAAAGGTGCGGAGTTTGGCAACGGATGCAAGTACGGGTATGGCCTGGATAGCAGCCTTTTGTTCCTATGTCAGATGTCCAGTTCCTTGGGCTAAGCAATGACCCAGGAGAACAACCTTTGTTTTGCAGAATTGGAGTTTGTCTTTAGAAACTTTACAGACATTTTCTGCAAGAAAAATTAACAGTGAAATTGTGACTTGTTGGCAGGCTTCCAAATTATCAGCGCACAGCACCTACAGTACATGCGGTAGGTGTCTGACTGACCCTTCAGCGTCTTTTCTGGACGGGAAAAAGAGGGGTTTTTTGCTGGAGAACGTATCTTGCGCAAATCCCCCATCGGAACCAAGTCTCCCACTTGTTCCCCAATCAGTATTTTTCTTGTGGGAAACTAAGGGGATACTGTTTGACCCAGGGGTGTGTATCCTGGCTTCAGATTTACCATCATAGGGGGTACATTCAATTCCCTATGTCTGTCTTGGAAGTGGCCTACTATTTGTCAGGACCTGCGGAAAACTAGGTTTCTTTAGCGACTGTCAGGAGAAACACATGAGCCGGATCCACCAAGAGAACAGTTAGTTTACAAAACTCTTCTGAACTGGGACCTGAGGTCTCAACCTGTACCGATCCATCCGGTGAGAATTTGATGGATGCAGATAAGGCCTGTAAGATATCAGTGCCAATAACAGAGACATGAATTACAACAGGGCAGAATAATCTACAAACACCTATTAATATTTGGAATGTGATATTCTTCAAGCTTATTCATTATTAATCTGATCCTGCCTGCAATGTCTCATCAAATTTGAGGAAACAAAAAACTTTTACAAGCTGCTCAAGATTCTCACCCCTTCCTTTGTGAACAAGAGAGGGATGAAACATTACGTACTTTCACATCATCCAGCTCCACCCCTTCGATACTGGCCGATCACGTCTTTCTTCACACTTTCATTCAAACTCCACAGTCTTCCCATTCACATCACAGACAAGTAAAGTCCCATGCAGAGGGAGAAAGAACACTTCTATCCCCAGTCAATATCTGCATCACACATTTTACATTCATCACAGTCTGAACACGGGTCATTAACTCTCATCCGTTCATGCGGTCAAGTCTGTCTCTCTCATTCAAATGTTAGTAAGAGTTCACACAGGATGTAACGCGTATTATGCAACTGTCCTCATCTTGCAAACAAATGCATTCAATCACTAACACCTCTCCCTGGAATCAATCAAACTTTAAAGGGGTTGTCCCGAGGCAGCAAGTGGGTCTATACACTTCTGTATGGCCATAATAATGCACTTTGTAATATACATTGTGCATTAATTATGAGCCATACAGAAGTTATAAAAAGTTTTTTACTTACCTGCTCCGTTGCTAGCGTCCTCGTCTCCATGGTGCCGACTAATTTTTGGCCTCCGATGGCCAAATTAGCCGCGCTTGCGCAGTCCGGGTCTTCAGCAGTCTTCTATGGAGCCGCTCGTGCCAGAGAGCGGCTCCGTGTAGCTCCGCCCCGTCACGTGCCGATTCCAGCCAATCAGGAGGCTGGAATCGGCAGTGGACCGCACAGAAGAGCTGCGGTCCACGAAGACAGAGGATCCCGGCGGCCATCTTCAGCGGTAAGTATTGAAGTCACCGGAGCGCGGGGATTAAGGTAAGCGCTCCGGTAAACTTTCTTTACTTCCCTGCATCGGGGTTGTCTCGCGCCGAACGGGGGGGGGGGGGGTTGAAAAAAAAAAAACCCGTTTCGGCCCGGGACAACCCCTTTAACTGTTTGTAACACTAGAGATGTACACCAGATTCCACAACAACCAATTACACACACGTTCAACCAATCACAGAACTGACATTTACACAAAGAACAGCAAAAATATACCTTAGAATTCCTACCTTTCATATTTTTAAGACAGTAGGATTCACTGGATTCATTATGGGTTCTATTCTATTCAAGCAAACATAACTACTGTCCAGGGTTCTTCGCTCTAATCTTTGGCCTTGAGAAGCACACATTCCTTCTCTGTGAAGTCAAGGCTTTCACTTCAATCTGATTAAACTCTGAAGGGAGGGGTGGGTGACGAGGGGGAACAGAGCTTTACACAAATCAAGCATTAACCCTCTATCTATTCCTATATATGTATATCTATTATCACGTATTGACCCTCTCTTTCCTTCTGTAAGCTTTTCTACTGCCGTCTGCGATCCTAGCACCTATAGCGACCTTTCTTCTCAGCAGTATCTGACTTATGAGATATGGACAACACGTACAGCAATGACACAATGTTAGGACATTAGGACATACAAATTGTCACATAGTTCACAGATTCTGCCTGAACTCACCCCCAGGTTCCTCCTCGCGGCATCTACATTTGTGGGCAATTTTAAGCACAAACCTACTTGGAAAGGAGGTGCTAAACACAGACTGCAGAACAGATAATCGGGAGAAGGCTGTTTGCAGGCGGGATAAGGGGACTTGAATGTTTCTATGCAAAATTTAGGAAAGGCACTCATCATTGCAGTGCAAAGAATTGGTATGCCAGGTAAAAACATACATAGATGGGAGGTCAGAAGCCAGCTCATTTCTGCTGCGGAGCTAAGATGACGTCTGAGCGGTAACTGAAGGTATTGCTACAGCAGATGCTAAAATGGCCGCTGGGCTATGGCTGGCACTGAAATGACCACCGAAGGTGTGGCCTGACTGGGCGATGGTGACGGGAGGGTCCAGGAATACTAGATACTAGACACGTATCAAGATATACCGACTGGTATTGGCCCCAATAACAACACGACCAGGCCGGTGCCCTCAGATGGTGAAGAAGGGCTGCCTTCCTTTGTCTTCAACTCAAAGCATATGAATAATCGCCATCTTGAAACTGCAACTTTAGAGGAAAGCAGGTTTCATCACCAACATAGAAAGGGGTTCTTTACTGTTAGAGCAGTTAGACTGTGGAACTCTCTGCCTGAGGACGTAGTGATGGCAAAATCCTAAGAGGAGTTTAAAAGGGGACTTGATGCCTTTCTGCAGAGGAAGGATATTATAGGCTATAAATCTAAGGTTATTTGTTAATCCGGGTATACAGGCAGGTAGGAACTATTAGGGGTTGATCCAGGGAACAGTCTGATTGCCATTAGGGAGTCGGGAAGGAATTTTTTCCCCAAAAGGGCTAATTGGCTTCTGCTCTTGGGGTTTTTTGCCTTCCTCTGGATCACTAAAACATGAGGATAGACAGGCTGGACTAGATGGACATTGTCTTCATTCAGCCTTACGAACTATGTTACTATGTTACTTCAACTTTATGTCACTTACTGACTCTACATACTACTAACTGGGTATGCCTAGCCCTATGCTCAATGACACATTGGGAAGTTTATCTCTAAGTGCCTGAGCCTTTTGCTCAATGACTATACCAACAGTTTTACATAACTTCTTGACTTCACATACTCCTTCCCTCCTCTACATGACACCAAGTGGACAGGATCAAACAGACCACTGTCAGGTACCTTAATTTAAACATGTTCCGAAACTAAACTCTGAGCCGTCTCTCAACCGGGAGTCCGAAGCCGTATGCTCAATCACGTAATCACAATTGTCACATCTGATGCCATTTGCTCAATCACTCCCTGAGAAGTATGCTCAATAAACTAAACCTCGAAGCCGTCTCTCAACCGGGATCTGAAGTCCCTGAGAAGTATGCTTGATAATACAATTTATAATGTCCTAAAAGATTCTGTCCCCTGGTGTCATAGACCACCCAAGACCTGAGGTAAACCTCTTTACCGATGACAACTATAATACCAGAAGAGAAGAATTTGTGGCAGCAAGCAGCGATGCAGTAAAAACTTCTTCCTTTATTACTCCATACACATACGACGTTTCGATCAACACAGTGATCTTTGTCAAGTATACATACACCATTAGTTACAGACTTTTTATAGTGAAACAACAATTAAAACCACAAGAAACAGCTGAACAGTACCTAATCCGCATGTGCTCACGTCCTCCATGGCTCACAATGCTTCCGGTTTATCTTCTGTGTAAGTGCACCTGTGCATAATTAGTCTACTATCACGAGACTACGGAGAGCAGAGGGAATTGTGAAAGACCAAGTGTGCTTGCATCTAGAGTCCTCTGTCAACACTGATAAAGTAATTAAGTTCCGTTTAGTGCTGGGAACTCCAGAGATCAAATGCGCATATGCTAATGATTCTGTTGATACAGATAGTCATAGCAACCCTGCTAGATCACGGAACAACAGTGTTAAGTTCCCTTTAATGCTGGGAACTACAGAGATCAAATGCGCATATGCTAAAGATTCTGTTGATACAAGTAGTCATAGCAACCCTGCCAGGTCACGGAACACCAGTATAGAGTGACTCACCACACTTTATGTATATACCATGCTAATTGTAAGCAAGCTTACAAGGAGAGCTTGCTAGGATCCATTAAATAGATATATAGCGTATATTAATTGCACAGTAATATATACATACGATAGTGGTGATAAATGGGCTTAATAAACCTAGTAGTAATTTTAATAATAACCTTTTACTCCAAGGATTTGGAAAGTAAAAAATATGACATAGTATACAACCCAATCTTAAAAAGGATCGTCATAAATAAATCGTCAATGATCTGCCCAATCACACACTTATCGTTCTTTGCAGTGCATATCTTCAACAGAAAACCATAGGTCCAATACTTAGGATATAATCTCCCCAACAATTATAACCCATAGTAATAGTACATACACAACCACTTCATGCAATAATATTTATTTATGACCCATACTGGGCACACATGAATGCACCAGAAGAGAAAGGCTTTTTGAAGAAAATAATATAAATGGAAGCAGAACAACAAATAATGGAGCAATCAGGAGTCCGGAGCACATGCATCAAGCAGATATCTGTAACAAAAATTAAAAAAGAGGGGTAATTAAAATCAAATACCTTGGATCAGATCATGTACACATAATAAACAGATACAGAATAGAAGCACCTATTTAACGGATAGTAACCAATGAACTTATTTATATACAAGACATAATAGGGTACTCAATATTGAGGCCCTTGGGGGAGAGGGTGTCCAATTCATGTATCCAACGGATCTCTTTGCGTTTAAGAATACCCTCCCGATCGCCTCCACGAGGTAGTGGGGCAACTGAGTCAATGACCCTAAACTTAAGTTGACTGGTGACCAAATAGCGCCATTGAAAAATGCAACTCGTCCCGCAAAAAACAAGCCCTCATACAGCGACGTCGATGGATAAATAAAGGAACTCCGATTTTTTAAAAGGGAGTAGGAAAAAACAAAAATGGAAAAAAGCAAAAAAGCCTGGTCACTAAGGGGTTAATAAAGGCTAATATTTCTAGCAGTAATTGTTTACCATTGTGATTAGTCCTTCATTGGGGATATGCATAACTGTCTGTAATCGGTCCTTAACCCCTTAACGACCGCCCCATCAGGAAACTACGTCCTTAGTAAGTGGGCTTTAATCTTAGAGGATGTAGTTTTATGCGTCCTCTTAGGATTAATGCCCACTTGCCTGAGGACGTGACAGCTCCATGCTGTCGGTGCCCACAGGTAGCCGACAACATGGAGCTGTCATCCCAGGATGCGGGCAGTCCCCCCCAGCATTGCGATCGGCGCTATCCAATGGATAGCGCCGATCGCAATTAAGTAAACAAAACAGTGAAAAAATGTAAAGATTCAGCTGCCCTGATGGATCGGATCCATCAGGGCAGCTGAAAATACTCACCTGCCTTCTCCGCGCTGCCCCCGATGAATCTGGTCCTCCCGGACCCGCCGGCGGTCTTTTCGCATGCGCGCCAGATGATGACATCACGCGCATGCGCAGAAGCCCGGGAGCCCCGGCAAATTTAAAATCTCCTGGCTCCCGGCTCCTGAAGGTAGCCGGGAGCCAGGAGGTGTTATCGGAGACCGCGGTGAGCGGTCCCACGATGAGCGCTATCCATTGGATAGCGGCGATCACGAAAAAGTTAAAAAAAGTTTTAAAAAAGTGTCAGTTTCACCTCCCCTCATGGATCGGATCCATGAGGGGAGGTGATAATACTCACCTCGGTCCTCCCTGATGTCCCGGGACCCGAAGTCCCCGTCTGTGCGTGCACAGAGGGGCTCGAGCCCCAGGAAATTTGTAGCCAGGAGCAGAGGGATGTCACCAGGGACATGATCACTGTTATCCAATGGATGACAGTGATCATGTAAAGTAAAAAAAAAGTATAAAAAAGTTTTTTCAAAAAGTGTAAAAAGTTAAAAAAAAAGTTTCAAAAAATCTTACGTCTCATCACCCCCCACGGATCATATCACGGGCCATAATGGGTATGTTTCTGAACACGGGACAAACAGGGGTATCCATTTTGGGGTGAAAGTCTTCATTCCTATGTGTGCTGTACAAAAAAAAAGAGTTTTTAAATTGATACAACTGCCAAAAAAATGAAAATTGTAATTTTTTTCCTACTGCTTTGCTTAGATTTATTCAAAAATTGTAGGGTAAAAATACACAGTACACCCTTAGATAAATTCGTTAAGGGGTCTAGAATTCAAAATGGGGTAATTTATGGGGGTTCTCTGACGTTTTGGCCGCTCAAGGGCTCTGCAAGTAGGCCATGGGGCCTAAATCACATTCATGCTAAATTTCAGTTCTGAAAGCCACCGACTGATTACTCCTTACATTTTGGGCCCCGTTGTGCATCCAGACAAAAGATTAGGGCCACAATGGGTATGTCTCTGAACACGGGAGAAACAGGGGGATCCATTTTGGGGTGCAAGTCTTCATTCATGTGTGTGATGTACAAAAAAAGCTGTTTTTAAAATGACAGAATTGACAAAAAAATAAAAATCACAATTTTTTTCCTTTTGCTTTGCTAGAATTCATTCAAAAACCGTGGGGTCAAAATAGGTAGTACACCCTTAGATAAATTTGTTAAGGAGTCTAGTTTTCAAAATGGGGTCATTTGTGGGGTTTCTCTATGGTTTTGGCCGCTCAAGAGCTCTACAAAAGTGCTATGGGGCCTAAAACGCCTTCAAGCAAAATTTCAGTTCTGAAAGACACAGACTACTCCTTTCATTTTAGGCCCCGTTGTGCATCGAGACATAAGATTAGGGCCACAATGGGTATGTTTCTGAACACGGAAGAAACAGGGGTATCCATTTTGGGGTGTAAATCCTCATTTTCATGAGCACTATAGGAAAAAAATATGTCTTTAAAATGACATATTTGCAAAAATATGAAATTTTATTTTTTCTCCTCTAAATTTAATTAATTCCTGAAAAAAAACTGGTGGGGTCAAAATACTCATGACCCCCCTCAGTGGATACATTAAGGGGTGTAGTTTTTAAAATGGGGTCATTTGGGGGGGGTATTTATTATTCTGACACTCATGAGCCTTTGCAAACTTGGCTTGGTGCAGGAAAACAAAGTGTTCCTCAAAATGCTGAAAAGTAACGTTAAATTTGTACGTTATCTAAATGGTTAAAAAAACACAAGTTTTTCAAATGTGCATTCAGAATAAAGTAAACAGATGGAAATATATATCCTATCAAAAATTTGTACAGTGTGTTTGGACATATTTGAGATATTACAGTTGAAAATGTAAAAAAATGACAATTTTTTCAAAATTTTCCCAATTTTGGCGCTTTTAATAAATATACACAAATTATATTGGTCTTTTTTTACAACCAAAATGAAGTACAACATGTGGCGAAAAAACAATGTCAGAATCACTTGGATATGTAAAGCCTTTACGGAGTTATGCTACGTTAAACGACGCATGTCAGATTTCCAAAATTTGGCTCCGTCACTAAGGCGCAAACAGGCTTCGTCACTAAAGGGTTAAATAAGTGGTTTGGCCCCGGGGACAATGTGTGGGTTTAAATTAGATTTCAGACAATTTAGTCTAGCTTTATTCCTATATTGGGGCATTTATAATACATAGAATATTTGGTCCCCTTACTGAGGTGGCGTTGGCGCAATTATACTTTTAAAGTATTGTGACCTGTGGGGCGCTCCGTAGGGATAACGCTCTAATAATATGATAAGGTCTAGGCATGCGCTACACGCTATACAAGCTAATTAGGACATGGGCATTAAGCTGACTGATTGTCTACCGGGGCGTCTGCTCCTTTTTGATAATGAACGCTATGATGTATGTTCCTTGAGACGTCCCGTAGCGATGACACCCGCACAGTGTGATGTAATGACGCATGCGCATTGGTACTGATAAGGCCATTTTGGGGAAGGGCAGAATGGTGAGTGGTTATTCAGTGGCGCATGCGCCGTGGCAGGTAGCGGACGCTACAGACATGAGGTCTATCGGTGAGTAAGTTGCATTATTTGCATTAACTTATACTATAGTTACATGACATCAGCTGTATTGTGTGGATCTGGACCAATCATTGTCTGCACTGAAGAGATGTCTGTTCGCATAATGATGTGGGTGTGGGGATTTGTAGTAAGAGAAATCGAGGCATATTGTCTTTGTGCTGCATGCTTGAAGAAGACTTTGTGGAGGGCGAAACGTCGCAGCTTTATCATGTTTTTCTGCTGAGAAACAAAGAAATTGGACTAAACAAGTTCCTGTGTGCTGATCTTGCCCACTACTGATGAATCCACGTCTATTGGGGTTCTGGAGTCCAGACCTTCGTTGCTTGGATCGTGCACCATATGTTTCTCCACTGCTACTGGTAGTCTTGCTCTCTACCTGGACCAATCATCTGAGAGCTTGGTCACCTTGACGTTGGTAGATGGGCCAATGTAATTTGATCAAATTATATACTAAGAACCTTCATTATTTAATGTGGTTAGAATATAGATTATAACTATGTATATCTCTGGTAGTACATTTATTTTGCATGCTGTTGCTATTTTTGGTTTCTCCTTCTACTTTATGTTGCAGCCACGGTTTTACATGCACTGTTATATTTCCATTGGGTAGTGCTGACCTATTTTATTCTTTTCCCCACACATCACACACACAGCTCTACTCCATCCATCCTGACCCCCACACATCACACACACAGCTCTACTCCATCCATCCTGACCCCCACACATCACACACACAGCTCTACTCCATCCATCCCACACATCACACACACAGCTCTACTCCATCCATCCTGACCCCCACACATCACACACACAGCTCTACTGCATCCATCCCACACATCACACACACAGCTCTACTGCATCCATCCTGACCCCCACACATCACACACACAGCTCTACTCCATCCATCCTGACCCCCACACATCACACACACAGCTCTACTCCATCCATCCTGACCCCCACACATCACACACACAGCTCTACTCCATCCATCCCACACATCACACACACAGCTCTACTCCATCCATCCTGACCCCCACACATCACACACACAGCTCTACTGCATCCATCCCACACATCACACACACAGCTCTACTGCATCCATCCTGACCCCCACACATCACACACACAGCTCTACTCCATCCATCCTGACCCCCACACATCACACACACAGCTCTACTCCATCCATCCTGACCCCCACACATCACACACACAGCTCTACTCCATCCATCCTGACCCCCACACATCACACACACAGCTCTACTCCATCCATCCTGACCCCCACACATCACACACACAGCTCTACTCCATCCATCCTGACCCCCACACATCACACACACAGCTCTACTCCATCCATCCTGACCCCCACACATCACACACACAGCTCTACTCCATCCATCCTGACCCCCACACATCACACACACAGCTCTACTCCATCCATCCTGACCCCCACACATCACACACACAGCTCTACTCCATCCATCCTGACCCCCACACATCACACACACAGCTCTACTCCATCCATCCTGACCCCCACACATCACACACACAGCTCTACTCCATCCATCCTGACCCCCACACATCACACACACAGCTCTACTCCATCCATCCTGACCCCCACACATCACACACACAGCTCTACTCCATCCATCCCACACATCACACACACAGCTCTACTCCATCCATCCTGACCCCCACACATCACACACACAGCTCTACTGCATCCATCCCACACATCACACACACAGCTCTACTGCATCCATCCTGACCCCCACACATCACACACACAGCTCTACTCCATCCATCCTGACCCCCACACATCACACACACAGCTCTACTCCATCCATCCTGACCCCCACACATCACACACACAGCTCTACTCCATCCATCCCACACATCACACACACAGCTCTACTCCATCCATCCTGACCCCCACACATCACACACACAGCTCTACTGCATCCATCCCACACATCACACACACAGCTCTACTGCATCCATCCTGACCCCCACACATCACACACACAGCTCTACTCCATCCATCCTGACCCCCACACATCACACACACAGCTCTACTCCATCCATCCTGACCCCCACACATCACACACACAGCTCTACTCCATCCATCCTGACCCCCACACATCACACACACAGCTCTACTCCATCCATCCTGACCCCCACACATCACACACACAGCTCTACTCCATCCATCCTGACCCCCACACATCACACACACAGCTCTACTCCATCCATCCTGACCCCCACACATCACACACACAGCTCTACTCCATCCATCCTGACCCCCACACATCACACACACAGCTCTACTCCATCCATCCTGACCCCCACACATCACACACACAGCTCTACTCCATCCATCCTGACCCCCACACATCACACACACAGCTCTACTCCATCCATCCTGACCCCCACACATCACACACACAGCTCTACTCCATCCATCCTGACCCCCACACATCACACACACAGCTCTACTCCATCCATCCTGACCCCCACACATCACACACACAGCTCTACTCCATCCATCCTGACCCCCACACATCACACACACAGCTCTACTCCATCCATCCTGATCCCCACACACATCACAAACAGCTCTACTCCATCCATCCTGACCCCCACACATCACAAACAGCTCTACTCCATCCATCCTGACCCCCACACATCACACACACACCTCTACTCCATCCATCCTGACCCCCGCACATTACACACACAGCTCTACTCCACCCATGCTGACCCCCACACATCACACACAGCTCTACTCCATCCATCCTGACCCCCACACATCACACACAGCTCTACTCCATCCATCCTGACCCCCACACATCACACACACAGCTCTACTCCATCCATCCTGACCCCCACACATCACACACACAGCTCTACTCCATCTATCCTGACCCCCACACATCACACACAGCTCTACTCCATCCATCCTGACCCCCACACATCACACACACAGCTCTACTCCATCCATCCTGACCCCCACATCACAGACACACACACAGCTCTACTCCATCCATCCTGACCCCCACACATCACACACACACAGCTCTACTCCATCCATCCTGACCCCCACATCACAGACACACACACAGCTCTACTCCATCCATCCTGACCCCCACACATCACACACAGCTCTACTCCATCCATCCTGACCCCCACACATCACACACACAGCTCTACTCCATCCATCCTGACCCGCACACATCACACACACACACACACACACACACACACACACACAGCTCTACTGCATCCATCCTGACCCCCACACATCACACACACAGCTCTACACCATCCATCCTGACCCCCACACATCACACACAGCTCTACTCCATCCATCCTGACCCCCACACATCACACACACGGCTCTACTCCATCCATCCTGACCCCACACATCACACACACAGATCTACTCCATCCATCCTGACCCCCACACATCACACACACAGCTCTACTCCATCCATCCTGACCCCCACACATCACACACACAGCTCTACTCCATCCATCCTGACCCCCACACATCACACACACAGCTCTACTCCATCCATCCTGACCCCCACACATCACACACAGACAGCTCTACTCCATCCATCCTGACCCCCGCACATCACACACACAGCTATACTCCATCCATCCTGACCCCCCACACATCACACACACAGCTCTACTCCATCCATCCTGACCCCCACACATCACACACAGCTCTACTCCATCCATCCTGACCCCCACACATCACACACACAGCTCTACTCCATCCATCCTGACACCCACACATCACACACAGCTCTACTCCATCCATCCTGACCCCCACACATCACACACACAGCTCTACTCCATCCATCCTGACCCCCACACATCACACACACAGCTCTACTCCATCCATCCTGACCCCCACACATCACACACACAGCTCTACTCCATCCATCCTGACCCCCACACATCACACACACAGCTCTACTCCATCCATCCTGACCCCCACACATCACACACACAGCTCTACTCCATCCATCCTGACCCCCACACATCACACACACACAGCTCTACTCCATCCATCCTGACCCCCACACATCACACACACACAGCTCTACTCCATCCATCCTGACCCCCACACATCACACACACAGCTCTACTCCATCCATCCTGACCCCCACACATCACACACACAGCTCTACTCCATCCATCCTGACCCCCACACATCACACAGACAGCTCTACTCCATCCATCCTGACCCCCACACATCACACACACAGCTCTACTCCATCCATCCTGACCCCCACACATCACACACACAGCTCTACTCCATCCATCCTGACCCCCACACATCACACACACAGCTCTACTCCATCCATCCTGACCCCCACACATCACACACAGCTCTACTCCATCCATCCTGACCCCCACACATCACACACAGCTCTACTCCATCCATCCTGACCCCCACACATCACACACAGCTCTACTCCATCCATCCTGACCCCCACACATCACACACAGCTTTACTACATCTAACCTGGAGGGATCACAACCAGCTAGTCAGAATTCTGCATTCACTGATCTTCTCTGGTCATGTGATACCTGGCTCCTCCCACACAGTGACATCATCACAGGTCCTGGAAGCACACGGCTGCCGTCTGGCTCTGCAGGTCTGTCTGTCCTCTCCTTTCTGAATCACTGGGCAGGAGTGTTTGATGAGAGGAGGATAATCCCCATCAGGACTGCTGGAAGGTGAGTATACACAGCCTATAACTAATACTCTCTTGATGTCCCCTGTGACCTTATGACGGCATTTAATCTCTTAGGGTCGGTAAATATTGGCATCGAGCATCCTCACTTGTAGATCTTGGCCCACTCTTCTTTGTGAGAGCATCTGGGGTGTAGCGCCCTCTTCAGGTCATCCACAAATCTGCTATTGGGTTCAGGTCTGGGCTCTGGTGTGTAGCGCCCTCTTCAGGTCCCCCATAGATCTGCTATGGGGTTTAGGTCCGGGCTCTGGTGTGTAGCGCCCTCTTCAGGTCCCCCATAGATCTGCTATGGGGTTCAGGTCCGGGCTCTGATGTGTAGCGTCCTCTTCAGGTCCCCATAGATCTGCTATGGGGTTCAAGTCCGGGCTCTGGTGTGTAGCGCCCTCTTCAGGTCCCCCGCAGATCTGCTATGGGGTTCAGGTCTGGGCTCTGGTGTGTAGCGCCCTCTTCAGGTCACCTGAAGATCTGCTATTGGGGTTCAGGTCTTGGCTCTGGTGTGTAACGCCCTCTTCAGGTCCCCCACAGATCTGCTTTGGGGTTCAGATCTGTGCTATGGTGTGTAACGCCCTCTTCAGGTCCCCCACAGATCTGCTTTGGGGTTCAGGTCTGTGCTCTGGTGTGTAGCACCCTCTCCAGGTCCCCCCCAGATCTGCTATGGGGTTCAAGTCCAGGCTCTGGTGGGCACCCGTAGTTCTGCTTTGTGGATCAGGTCTTGGCTCTGGTGTGTAGGGCCCTCTTCAGGTCTCCCACAGATCTGCTATGGGGTTGAGGTATGGGCTCTGGTGTGTAGCGCCCTCTTCAGGTCCCCCGCAGATCTGCTATGGGGTTCAGGTCTGGGCTCTGGTGTGCATTGCCCTCTTCAGGTCCCCCGCAGATCTGCTATGGGCTTCAGGTCCGGGCTCTGGTGTGTAGCGCCCTCTTCAGGACCCCAAGATCTGCTATGGGGTTCAGGTCTGGGCTCGGGTGTGTAGCGCCCTCTTCAGGTTCCCCACAGATCTGCTATGGGGTTCAGATCTGGGCTCCAGGGGGTAGCGCCCTCTTCAGGACCCCGCAGATCTGCTATGGGGTTCAGGTCCGGGCTCGGGTGTGTAGCGCCCTCTTCAGGTCACCTGAAGATCTGCTATTGGGGTTCAGGTTTTGGCTCTGGTGTGTAGCGCCTTCTTCCGGACCCCGCAGATCTGCTATGGGGTTCAGGTCCGGGCTTGGGTGTGTAGCGCCCTCTACAGGTCACACATAGTTCTGCTATGGGGTTCAGGTCCGGGCTCTGGTGTGTAGCGTCCTCTTCAATTCCCCAATAGATCTGCTATTGGTGTCCGGGCTCTGGTGTGTAGCGTCCTCTTCAAGTCCCCCATAGATCTGCTATTGGGGTCCGGGCTCTGGTGGCACGTTCCGTTGTTGCTTCGAGTCGTCCTGCTGAAAGGTGAAATTCCTCTTCATCTGCAGGTTTCCAGCAGAGAACTGAAGGTTTTGGGCCAGAATGGACGGATATTTGGGACTATTAATAATTTCCTCCCTGTCACTAATGCCCCACTTCCAGATATACAGCCCCCACATAATGCTGCCCCCACCATCTTCACTGCGGTTTTGGGGTCTTCTGCTGACAGCAATGTTGGCTTTGTACCAGGCCGACCTTCTGGGATTCTGGCCGACAAGGTCCCCCTCGGTCTCCTCAGACAGAACACATTCTCCACAGACTTGATGGAGGTTCTAGCAGAACATGGCCGGCTTGTATGCTCTCTGTTAGTAAAGTCTTGTCCCCTCCCCCACAGCCCCGACATATGAAGAACACGGGAGATGACACATGACTACACAACCAGGACTCACTAGAAACTCCAGCAGCTCCTCTAGTGTTGCTGTTGGCCTCCTATAACAATTCTCTTTTAGGCTTTTCAGCAGTTTCTCAGGGACGTCCAGTTTTTGGTGATGTCACTTTTGGGCCATTAATCCCCTTCTTGCTGATGGTCTCCCCTGTGCTCTATGTTATGTCATGTCTTGGAGATGTTTCACCTCCTTCTCCTGACTGACTCCTTCCAACAAGCAGACCCTTTAATGTTCTGTAAGATCTTTACAGACCAACTAAGAAAATGTCAGGAAAATCCTCCTAGAAGAGCCGACCTTTATATGGGGGAACCCAGAATCCCTGTATATAATGGCAGCGGAGTGCTGACTGCTGTCTAACAGGAGGTTACATGTGATTGGCTAATTCTGAACACCACTGTATCCCCAAATATAAGAGGGTGTGAACACGTATGCAAACACATTATTTTTAATTTTGTCAGTTTTAGTTTTCCACCCCCCAGGGGCGCAGGCAGACGAGCGTGTTTGACGTTCCTGGCAAATCAACGCTTCTAAAAGTTCAGAGAACTTTTAGGAAGAAAGAGACTTCAAAAGGCTCCTCCTGCCTTCCATTCTCCAGTGCTTCCTGTCCCTACAGGGACATGCGAGAGGAGCTCCCTCTAGGGAGCCGAAAATCTGACAGCGGGGTTGGCGGTCCACAGGATTGCCTCCCCTCTCACCTCCCTTCTGGAAGTCAGCGCGGTCAGGGAGTACGGCGGGCCACAGTTCTGACCACCCGGGTGTCACCACCGCAGCCCACCGCAGCGCACCGGAGCGGCGGGCCAGAGGCCCTTGAGTCCCCTCCTTGCTTCTCCATGAGGCTCCCATGTTTGCACTTCAGCCGGGAGAGCGGTGGGCCATAGGCTCGGGACCCTCTCTCCTCCAGGCATGCCGACGGCGGCCGCGCGCAACGTCGGGGGGCGGAGCCAGTGACGCGGTGACGTCAGACACCGAGAGAACCCGGAAATAAAGGCGGGAGATTTAAAAGTGGAACCCCCCCGGCAAGCTTCCACTGACAGGACACCTTCAGTGAAGGATTAGTTGGTTTGGTCTACTACTATCCTGCACCATGACTACCAGAGAAACAGAAGTGGAAGCCCTGCAAACTGCAATTGTTACTTATGCAGGGGTAATATGCTCAGGGGGACTTATAGCGATGTATGGGGGGTCTCCCTTATGTGCATGCATGTATCATTGCAGGACAGGGAGTCCACCAAGTCCAAACAGGACCCTAAGAAAAGACACAGGAAATGTGCCCTGTGTCTTAAGAAACTGGATGAGGCATACAAAAAGCCACTATGCCCTGAATGTACCTCCAAGATCCTCACGGACAAGCAGTCTGCGTTCAGGGAAGACATAAGATTCCTGGTTAGGGAGGAGGTCCGGACATCAATATCCAGTCTCCCCCCAGCTCAGCGGGAGTGAAGGGCCGCCAAAAGTTCTAGCCACATACCGCTAACGAGTTCAGACTCTGAACAATCCCTGGGCGACCTTTCAGAAGGTGAATTGTTCGACCGTCCCCCTGACTCTAAGGATGAGAACAAAGTACTACTTCTCATCGGGTGATCTGGATGATTTGATTAAAGCAGTCAGGGATACCATGAAAGTCGAGGATGTGGTCGAGCCAAGCTCCATGCAGGACGATATGTTTGGAGGGCTCAGACCGAGGAACCGCATCGTCTTCCCGGTAAATGACAGCCTGAAAAAGGTGATCGCGGACGAGTATAAAGAGAGGCTCCGTTTCGCGGAGGAAGATGTGCGCATCTATAAGAATGTTCCCAAAGTGGACGCACTGGTGGCCAGGATGGTCAAGAAGACAGCCCTCCCATTTGAAGACTCGTCACATCCTAAAGACCCTAAGGATAACAGGGTGGACGCCTTAATGAAGCAGGCCGGGCAAACAACTGCTTATACGCTGGAGTCCAACATCGCAGCGACTTCTGTGGCCAGATCAATGTTCCTCTGGCTAGGTGAGCTGGACGACCAGATCAAATAGAGGGCCCCTAGAGAGGCATTTACAGGAGTGCATACCCCTGCTGAGATTGGCAACAGGTTTCCTGGCAGACACATGTGCCGAATCTATGAGGCTGGCAGCCAGGAGCGCCACGTTGTCTAACATGGCTAGGAGGGCGGTCTGGCTGAAAACATGGAAGGCTGATACGGTATCCAAGGGAAGGCTGTGCAACATTCCCTTTCATGGTCAACACATCTTCGGTGCGGACTTGGAGGAGATCCTCAAGAAGGCTACCGACAAGACCCACAGCTTTCCGGACCATACGAGGACCGGACTTCCCCACAGACGACAGCCATCCTTCAGGCCGTCCTGGGGGAAAGGAAAGACGGGGCGCTGGTCCTACCCCAAAGAAGGCAGGGGTAAGACAGAAAGAACTTCTACCCCCATAGAAGATTACTGGGTGGGGGGTGGACTACAAAAATTTTCCCAGGACTGGCAGGAGATTACAGACAACCCGTGGGTCCTGCAGCTCATAGCCCAGGGGTACAGAATAGAATTCTTCACCCGGCCCCCTAATAACTTCAGAGTCACTCCCACGCAATCCCCTGCTCTGCAGGATATCTTTAAAAATGAAATTTCCAATTTGCTACAAATGAGGGCGGTAGTCCGGGTCCCCACGGTAGAGCAGGGCTTGGGTTTCTCCTCGCCCCTCTTCCTTATTAAAAAACCAAACGGCAGCTACCGAATGATCCTTAATCTGAAGGGCCTGAACAAATACATTACCTATAAGAGGTTTAAAATGGAAACCGTCAGGTCAGCAGTAACTCTAATTGAAAAAGGGGACTTTATGAGTACCGTCGATCTAAAGGACGCGTACTATCACGTACCATTCCTGCCGGAACATCACAAGTACCTGCGATTTGCAATCAGGATAGGAAGCCGTGTATGTCACTTCCAGTTTCAGTGTCTACCTTTCGTCATTTCAACGGCACCTAGAATATTCTCCAAAATAGTGGCAGAGATGGTGGCACATCTCCATGTAGCAGGCATAACATCACCCGCAGCGGGATTTCCCACGGGATTTCCGCCACTAAAAGCCTGCATAGGAGTGCATTACAATACGCACTCCTATGCAGACGGCCCGCGGCATGTCCTATTTCTGTGTGGGGCTCGCAGAGCCTCGCACAGAAACGTCACTCACCAGGCCGGCGGCTCCGGTCTGCACATGCGCCGGCTGCCCGGCAGATGAAGGAGCCGAGGCCGCCGAGCGCGGGTGAGCACGCGCTCCTGCCTGCAGGTGCTGGGGTCGGGTCCCGCGGCGAGAATTCTCGCTGCCGGATCCGACCCGCCCGTCTGCAGGCGGCCTAAATCTAGTCTTTCCCCCAAGACACGCAAAACCTTCCTGGGGGTGCGGATAAACTCGGTGCCGTAGACCTTATCCTTGCCTCCACCCAGGCAGGAAAGCCTTAGACAAGCAGCACAAAGATGCGGCCAGAGGAAACGAGTAACAATTAGGGACGCAATGAGACTCCTAGGCCTTATAACTTCATGTATCAGCATTATTCCTTGGGCCCAGGCACACTCAAGAACGCTCCAGAGGGCCATCCTGGGCAACTGGGAGGGGGCAACGACCTCCCTGGACATCAGGATGCCCATGTCATCATCAGTCACATGGTCGCTTTGCTGGTGGCGGTCAACACACAACCTAGAAGCAGAGTCCCCATGGGTGGCAGAGCCCTTTATTTGCTTAGTCACCGACGCAAGCCAGTCTGCCTGGGGAGCGCAAGTAGTGCAGTGCCTGCTCCAGGGCGAATGGGGTCCAGCGTTGCGAAGCCAGACCTCAAATTTCAGAGAATTTAGGGCCATCTGGGAGGCACTTCACAGAGCTCAGGACATCCTAAGGAAGAAACATGTTAAGATCTTCTCTGATAATATGACCGCCGTTTCCCTTATTCGCCACCAGGGAGGCACCAGGAATTTCCACCTACTGAAATTAACACCCGGATCTTCCAATGGGCCGAGGCCACGGTACAGTCCCTGACGGCGGTCCACCTCAAAGGGTCCCAGAACCTAACAGCCAACTTTCTCAGTCGAAGACACCTAGACCCCGGGGAATGGTCCCTGAACCAAGAGGAATTTCAACTCATTACAGATACCTGGGGCAGACCACAGGTGGACCTATTCGCGAACAGCCGAAACTCAAAATGCCCCGTCTACTTTTCCCTACATCCGAGGGACAGGGCCGAGGGGATAGACGCCTTTTCCCAGAGTTGGGACTTCAGTCTGGCCTATGCCTCCCTCCCCCCCCCCATACCCCTGATCCCGAGAGTCTTGCAAAAGGTCCAGCAAAGCCACGTGACCCTTATCCTAATCGCCCCATACTGGGATAAACGGGCATTGTTTCCAGTACTCCTAAGACTCGCCATCGCGTAGCCAATCCGCCTTCCAACCAGGAAGGATCTCCTAGCGCAGGGCTCAGTGTTGTGCCCCAATTTAGAGAGACTGAACCTCGCAGTGTGGATATTGAGGAACAGACGCTACTGAGACAAGGTCTGTCCTCTAGAGTTATCGCAACTCTACGCCAGTCTCGCAAACCGGTTACATCAGCTATTTATAACAAAATATGGAAAAAGTTCTCCTCCTAGAGGGGGCTGGAAGTCTCCAATCTTGACACCTCGGTGGCGGAGATCTTGGACTTCCTCCAGGAGGGTCTAGATAAAAACCTAAGACCAGGGACCGTAAAAGTACAGGTATCAGCGCTCTCGGCCATTCTAGACCAACCCTTAGCAGATCATAGACTGATCCGCAGGTTCATGAAGGCAGCAGAAAGAATGAGGCCAGTTTGCCGCAGTATGGTCCCCCCTGGGACTGAACCTAGTTCTCCAGAATCTCTGTAAAACCCCCTTCGAGCCCATTGATCAGATATCAATTAGGTGGCTCACTTTAAAAACTGTATTTCTGGTAGCAATCACAACAGCGAGGCGCGTAAGCGAGCTCCAGGCCCTGTCTTATAAAACACCATATCTACTAGTCCAGGATGATAAGGTTATACTAAAAACGGACCCATTCTTTCTACCAAAGGTAGCCTCGACATTCCACAGACAGCAGGAAATTATCCTCCCATCTTTCTGTCAGGATCCCAAAAATGATAGGGAAAGAGATTACCATAGCCTGGACATAAGGAGGGCCATTATATGCTACTTAGAGCAGACATCATCCTTTAGGAAGGCTGACTGTCTTTTTGTTCAATTTCAGGGGCGGGCAGAGGAAGAGCGGCTTCTAGGAGGTCCATTAGCCGCTGGATAAAAACAATCCAGCAGGCCTACTCTTCCAGCGACAGACCTATCCCGGAAGGACTTAAGGCCCATTCAACCAGGCAGTATCCTGCTCCTGGGTGAAGAGGGCTATGGCTACGCCGGACCAAATATGCAAGGCGGCCACATGGTCCAACCTGCACACCTTTGCTAGACACTATAGGTTGAATACGGACCTCTCCTCCGACCTCTCGTTTGGGAGAAAGGGGGTGCCACTGCCTGCAGGACCTAAGAAAATAATCTGGTATACTCCAGGTATGCCGTCAGGATGACGCCGGGGAAAAGGAGTGAATTTCTTACCGAAAATTCCTTTTTTCTGAGTCATCCTGACGGCACGTTATTCCCTCCCAAAACTCACACATATATGTCTATAATTATGCGGGTACGAATTTGTAGCCCAGAGGCTCCTATGTCAGACGTTTTCATGCGACATTTTTTTTTGCATAATATCTTTTGTTAAAACTCGGGTAAGCTACCCTTCTTGTTTATCTTCAAATGGAATTAACCATGATATTTTTGTTTTGGAGCAAATAAAATATCTTCCTTGGTTAACTGCGACATGTCCATGTAAGTAATTTAGAAGACACTGGAGAATGGGAGGCAGGAGGAGCCTTTTGAAGTCTCTTGCTTCCTGTCCCTTCAAGGTCAAGGTGCAACCTCCAGGTATGCCGTCAGGATTAGAGATGAGTGAACCTACTCGGCCACGCCCCTTTTTCGCCTGAGCGCCCCGATTTTCGAGTACTTCCGTACTCGGGCGAAAAGATTCGGGGGGCGCCGTGGGTGAGTGGGGGGTTGCAGCGGGGAGTGGGGGGGAGAGAGGGCTCCCCCCTGTTCCCCGCTGCTACCTCTGCTCCGCCACGCCTCCCCCCGCTCCCCGGAGCCCCCCCGAATCTTTTCCCCCGAGTACGGAAGTACTCGAAAATCGCGGTGTTCGATCAAGTAATTACTCAAAACGAGTAGGTTCGCTCATCTCTAGTCAGGATGACTCGGAAAAAAGGAATTTTCGGTAAGAAATTCACTTCTTTTGCAGCTTGAGACTTCTGTGGCTGCATTTTTGAATCAGAGCTGGAAGGCTGGCTTGAACACATGCCAGGGTTGAAGACAGTAGCTGAGGTTCAGTGACTGAAAGTTTACATAATGCATCTCTTATTATAAAGGGCAGAGGAGAAGGAAGCCTAGCTGGGGCCATTCCTGCCCCTGCTTCTCGCTCCCTCTCTCTCCACTCCATACTGCTCACAGCCTCCCACTGAACTCCTCCTTGACTTCTGTCTTCTACCCCTGTTATGTTTATCTAACTCTGCAACATTGAAATGAGCCAGAAAGCCCCTCCTTTTTTCCCTGCTCAGCAGCTATGTGATTTACAACTGTGAACTGCCTAATCACCATTCACTATTTCATTCCCTGTGCTGAATCTCCCTTTCCAGTTTTTATAAAGGCGCATGCTTCAATTACACTGCCCAACGATGAATTTGTGTTCCAGCTCAAAATTAGCGTATTATACGTATTTCCATCTGCTGAATTCAAAAATCACCATAAAAAGGACCGATTAGCTGTTGCTCTGGAGATACAGTGACATGTCATTTTTTTAGAGTTTGCATTTTTATTTTGTGTCAATTATTTTTGGGGGGAGGTGTCACACCTCTCAACTGACATAACACAATGTTCTCCATGTTTGTAGGTTATAAGCATAATAAGTGTTGCTATGACTGAGTTTCATATTGTTGCTGGTTTTCTTTTTTTCAGAATTTCTGGTTTTGGAGTGCTTTTAAAGTGTAAAATTTGCTATATCAAAATGCCACGAAAATGTGTAAATTTAGTGAATAATTTGTTACATTTATGGTAAAATAACATTTTTGTCACAGAAACGCAATCTGACACCTCTTGGAAGACTGCCTATCATCATTTGGTATGAAGGTAGGGGACCAGGATAAGCCATGGGCTCCACATATGTGTTGCAACTCTTATTCAGTTAAACTATGAAAATGGCTGAAAAATAAAAAATGATCTATTGCTTTTGCTGTGCCTATGGCTTGGCAGGAGCCTACAAACCATACAGATGACCGCTATTTCTGCTTAACTCCGTCTATAAAGGCAGGATTGTCAATGAAGAAAACAGGAACAGTACAATAACTGAATCTTCCATCTGCTATTCGACCTATTCCACATTCAGATAGTTTACCAGTTCCTACTCCACCCCAACATTATGAGCTTGAAGTAGAAAATAAAGTGTGGGAAAAGAAGAACCCAACAAGCCTTCCACATCCCATGACCCTGACTTTGAAGTAAAAGGTGATACACCACACAGACTGAGTCAAGCGGAATTGAGTGATATCATTCAAGACCTTGACTTGTTAAAGGAGAAGGCAGAACTTCTAGAGTCAGTAAATTCTGTGGCAAGCTAAAAGTTATCGCTGTACTCTTAGAAATGCAACGGGGGTCCACTAAATACTGTTGCTTTTTACGTATGTGGAACAGTAGAGATAGGAAATCACATTACATTTTAGCGGACTGGCCTGCAAAAAAACTTGACTCTATTGAGAAAAATGTTGTTGCCAAGCCTTTCATAGACCCAAAAGATGTTCTTCTTCCACCCCTTCGTATAAAGCTGGGTTTAATGAAAAATGTCAAAGGCATGAACCAGGAAGGACAGGCATTTAAGACAAATTTCCTAAATTGAGTGATGCAAAGATTAAGGAAGGTATTTTTGTTGGGCCACAAATTTGGCAACTTGTAAAGGATCCTGCGTTTTACCAAGTTTTGGAGGGAAAAGACAAGGAATCTTGGCAAGCCTTAAAGGGAGCTATTCATGGATTCTTAGGCAACAAAAGAGATAACTACTCTCAGTCGGTGACAGGATTTTTGGAAAAATATCATCAACTCGGATGTAACATGTCGCTTAAAATCTTTTTCTCCACTCCCACCTAGACATTTTCCCTCCTAGTTGTGGAGCTGTCAGTGAGGAATACGGAGAAAGATTCCACCAGGATATTTCTGTAATGGAACAAAGATATCAGGGCCGTTGGAATGAAGCAATGCTTGTGGATTACTGCTGGTCTGTGTGTAGGGATGCTCCAGAACTCACTTACAAGAGTCAAGCCAAAACTATCTCATGAAGTCACCACATGATTTTCTTCACATCGAACCACCTGCCAGGAATTCTTCCATCGATTTAAAACTCTTAGAATGTAACTATCATTAAAAGAAAATTCAAATGCACTTTTAATGTTGTTAGCATATGTCATTAAAATGTATCATTTTATCTTAATCCGTTAAAATAACACACTTCCGCCTATTGTATATCACAGAAACTAGAGCTAATAAAAAATTTTTTTGTCGTATTCGTTTTTCTCACCCCAAAATTAGTAAGATTTGACTAATGAAGTTAAAACATTTCAAAATATTTTTTTGTTGGCCAGTGTTATAATTCAAATCTATTATAATTTAATTGATTATCATTGGTTGAAGAAACAAACACAATAAGAATATGCAAGATAAGGAATTTAGATGCCAGGCAAACACATGCAAGCGCAAGAGGCTCATACATGATTAACTTCTCAAAACACAAAAGTACAGTAATTATAAACAATAAGTTGTTTAGAGAGAATATTTTGAAACCTGTGAAAACATGGAGAAGCACGTCGGCTTAACCTGCCAGCCAGAGCCCTGCCCTCGGTTATTCACTCAAGGCTTTTTGAGTTACTTTAATATCCATAAATCCTCTAAAAGAGGACAAATGAATATAATGAAAAGAGGCATAGAAGATGGCTACTAGAGATGAGCGAGCATACTCGTCCGAGCTTGATGCTCGTTCGAGTATTAGGGTGCTCGAGATGCTCATTACTCGAGACGAGCACCACGCGGTACTCGTCTCGATTAAACGAGCACTGACAATTGAATTCAATGGAGCCGGCAATACAGCCGGCTCCATTGAAAGCAATGGCCTGCCGGCGAGCGCGGGATGAATTGTCGGGAAGGGCTTAAATATATAAGCCCTTCCCTGCAATTCATCCAGAAATGTGTAAAAAAAAAAAAAAAAATATATATATATATATATATATATATATATATATATATACTCACCTTTTCCCGGCAGAACAATGTTAGCCCATTGAATTCAATGGAGCCGTCAATACAGCCGGCTCCATTAAAAGCAATGGGCTGTCGGCGATCGCGGGATGAATTGTCGGGAAAGGGTTAAATATATAAGCCCTTCCCTGCAATTCATCCAGAAATGTATAAAAATGGAATATATATATATATATACTCACCTGGTCCCGGCAGACGGAGTTCAGCGCGGCCAGCGGCAGTCCTCCTGAACTGCTCTGAACAGCTGTGAGTAGTATTCAGCAGCCGGGGATTTAAAATCCCCGCCTGCTGAATGAGCTGCTTCTAATTGGTCACAGCCTGACCAATCAGAGGCAGATTCCACTCACACACCCATTCATGAATTTATGAATGGGTGTGTGACTGCTGCCTCTGATTGACTCAGTGGGACCAATCAGATGAGAGGCAGCAGTCACTCAGGTCTTCAACCTGCACATGGAAGGAAATGCAGCACCACTTATTGGATTGCAATATTCTTACAAGTCAAGTTCTGGATTTTTGCAAAGTTTTAAAGAGAAAAAAAAATTATGATTTCGGAAGAGGACATCCCTCTTGACCTCCTTCAGACCTTTCATATTCTCCACTCATGCAAGAATCCCGGGCTGAGGCTCATTCTATTCTTGAGGGTATCAAACATGACCATAAATTTGTACTCCCAAATTCTTCTGTGATGCTACGATTTAAAATATCCCTTCAGTATAATAACTCTCATCTGCTCTATGCTGTGTCCCTGCCCACAAAAATGTTTTGCCACAGTTAGTACAGTCTTTCCCTCTTCAATTGAGTGGCGATGAGATGTCATCCTGGCTCTCAGTTTTTGTCCTGTTTCCCCAATATAAAGCCCCCGACAGGACATTTACTGCACAGGATCAGGTACACAAAATCGGGCGTGGAACATGTGAATGTTCCCATTATCTTATAGTCCTGCTGTGTGTTGGGGATCCGTATCCTGTTCGCAGTCAGTACATGTGAGCCTGTCTTGCAGCTCCATAACTTACAGGGACAAGTTCTTTTTTGTGTGTCAGAGGGCAATGCACTCCTGGTTATACAGTTTCTTAAATTAGGAGGTTGCCTATAACCCAGTGAGGGAAGGGTCCGGGAATATGGTTTTCAGACGGTCATTCTTGTGTAGGGTATGATGGAGTTTGTTTACAGTCTTCCTTAGTACCTCTGGCTGTGAATTGTAGGTCACTACTAGAGGTACACATCCATTTTTTCTTTCTCCTTGTATTGGAGTAGTTGATTTCTGGGTATCCTGGTGGCTCTGGTGATTTGGTCATCAATTGAGCCCCGATTTAAAAATGTCTTTTTGATATTGTATAAATCTTCCTAAAAAAGGATAAAATAGGTCAGCACTTCCCAATAGAAATCTATAGGTGCACCTTAACCCTTTGCAATCCAATTTTGAATTTAGGGTTTCCTAGGGGGCTTTCTCTTTCTGCCATTATACAATGGCGCCATCTGCTGGCTAGAGCCAGTACTGTCGTATGGGACATGCTGGAGAGGCCCCTGACAACAGAGCGGCCAATAATATACAGTAAGAATACCCTGCTGAATGTCTTCCAAAATCGGAGCTGTACAGCCTTCAATCAGAATGTCTTCAGACGTCAGACAGTGGATTGGAAAGGGTTAAACAATGGTTGCAACATACAATAGAAGCAGAAACCAGAGTGGCAACAGCATGCGAAATACATATACCTCAGAAGTATACATACCTATAATAAATACTCTAATGGCCTAATGCTAATGCCAGGTGGTTTTAAATGTATGCATTATTTAATGGGGTTAGAGTATTCATTATAGGTTTGTATAGCTCTGTGCATTTTGTGTGCTGTTACCACTCTTTGGTTTCTGCCTCTATTGTATGATGATGAATGTCTTGATGTGTTTGGGATGGGTATGTGGGTTTATCAACCCGTTTCCGGTATAGGGGTGTCTGTATTTAGTTGTTTGCAATTTTTATGGTGGTGTCCAAAAAGTTGATTTCTGTATATGAGTAGCTTAATGGTAGGTTTATGGTGTTGGTCCAGATGATTATGATGTCATCAATGTAGCGGAAGTAAGCCAATGGTGGGGCAGGAAGCCAAAAGGTCACTCTCCAGTTTTGCCATGAAAACGTTAGCATACAGTCCCTGTAAATTGCAGGAATATCTCTGTCAAAAGAGAAAAAATTGTGTGTAAGGATGAATCTAGTGAGTTGTAACACTGATTCAGAGTTTACCCCATTTGGCCTCAAGGTGTGCTTGGCAGGCAGTCAGTCCATCTTTGTGTGGGCTGTTAGTATATAAGTACTTCAAAGCATGGTGGCCAGGATGGTGCCATCGGGGAAGGGATCTACGGTTGACAGTTTGTTCAGTAGGTCCGTGGAGTCCTGAAAGTAGCTGGCTGTATTGGTTGTATTCCTCACCTGTGGTTTGAGGACACCTTCTACTCATTCTGAAATTTTTTCAGTGAGGGTTCCCACACCGGAGATAATTGGCCTCGCTGGGTTGCCAGCTTTGTGTAGTTTGTGAAGCATTTGGAATACTCCAACCCTGGGGTTCTCCGGTAGCAAGTCCAGAAGTTTTGTGGAGGCCACAAATGGGCTTTTGATGGCTCACATGTACTGACTGCGGACAGGATATGGATCCCTAACACACAGCAGGACTATCCCGGAAACATTACATGTTCCACGTCCAATGTTGTGTACCTCATTCTGTGCAGTAAATGTCCTGTGGGGGGCTTTACAGTGGGGAAACAGGACAAAAACTGAGAGCCAGGATGAGATCTCATTGCCATTCAATTAAAGAGGGAAAGACTGTACTAACTGTGGCAAGACATTTTTGTGGTCAGGGACACAGCATAGAGCAGATGAGAGTTATTATACTGAAGGGCAATTTCAAGCTGGAGCATCACAGAAGAATTTGGGAGTACAAATTTATGGTCATGTTTGATACCCCTTAGGGCCGGCTTCACACGAGCGTGACGGGCTCCGCCGCGGAATATTCTGCAGTGAAGCCCGTCACGGCGCCCCCCCCAGAGACCCCAAACTTACCAGCGGAAGATAGCGTGAAGACGCTTCCCCGCCCACCGCTGTCGCGTCATGTGACACGCCCACCGCGTGATATGACGCGGCGGCGGTAGGCGGGAAAGCGTTTTCACGCTATCTTCCGCTGTGTTACAGCGGGAGATAGCATGAACGGACGGCTTCCATTGACTGCAATGGAAGCCGTCAGCGCGTACACCCGCGGCAAATAGAGCATGCTGCGGGTGAGGACGGGAGATTTCACGGTGCGAAATCCCGCGGTGGAATTCCACATCGTGAGCAGTGAGCTATTAGGTTCAATAGAACCTAATAGCAGGGGGCAACGCAGCGGATTTTTGCCGCGAATTTACGCGGCGTAAATCCGTTCGTGGGAAGGAGGCCTATGAATGGAATGAACTTCAGCTAGGGATTCTTGCATGAGTGAAAAATGTGAAAGATCTGAAGGAGGTCAAGAGGGATCTCCTCCGAATAATTTTTTTTTTCTCTTTTAAAAATTTTAAAAATTAAGAACTTGACTTGTAATAATGCTGCCATCCAATAAGTGGTGCTGTATCTTCTTCCATGTGCAGGTTGAAGGAGAGATAAGACACATCATTAAACTGGACTGAGTGCAAAACAGTCTCAAATTTCTGTGTGAACATTTATTTAGAGAAAGATGAATGTGTTCTCCTCCACTCTTCATCCAGTTCTCCTTCAGCCTCTCCCTGTTCCTGGACACATCTCTCTCGGCCTTGCTAAGATTTTAGCGTAATATCTAACCAAGCTTCAGTAAGGTCCATATTAAGTTTTTTGCATTATGGCATTGTATAGAATTAGTATGCATATAAAAATAGAATTAGTATACATATAAAAAAGACACATAGCTGTGTGTGTGTGTGTATATAATTATATATATATCATTATGTCATAAAACATCCCACACGACTTCTCCAACCGTCTGCTGACTTCTACAATATTTGTCTCACAGCTTTTGTATCCAGATGAAGATCTGACCCATATTAATACTACAGAGACAAATGTGAGGGGCGATCAGCGGTGTAAAGAGGAGATGCCTACAGGTAACCGCCCAGGTGAGTAGTAACCACTAAATACAGCAGAGATGAGTCCCAGATTCTCCTCGGTCACCGGCTGCAGATAGTTATGTAGATTTATAAGCTCTGGGATCTGTCAGATTTTCCGCTGTATATTCCCCCATTCAGCCGGAGTACAAACTAAATATGGCTGACAATGTGATATGTTATAGGAGATAACACAGGATGGGCATTTATAATATGGATGGGGAATATATGTGGGAGTCTTTCTTCATCATCTGCTGTAGTACTAAGCAGGTAAAAGTGCCCAATTTTCAGTTCAAAACCAATAGCTGCTATTAGTCTCCTATGATAATACTATGTGAAAACGCAATAGAACATGAAGCCATGGACCCAGAATTTGGAGGTTTGAGGGTTACTGCTGTGTGTGTCAAGAATGACATTGTCAACATTTTGATCAACATCAGGAATAGAAGGAAAAATATAAAGAAGATGGCTTTCATTTTACCAGAAGACGGCATCTGCTAATCCGGTATCTGAGCTGAAGGCTTCGTTTGTAGACTCTGGCATTGATCCAGCACCAAATAATGGACAACATACTGTAGCATACTGCACTGTCTTGTCCAGGACATATCAGCGGGCATGCCTGAAGTCGGATGGACCACATTGTAGGCAGTTAAAATGGCTTGTGGTAGATTTGGCACTTTTTTGTTTTGTATTGTTAGCCCTCTAATACGGGTCTAAAAAAATAAGGTTGCAAGGGAGAACTGGTTGCCGAACATCATGATCTACTGGTCCTCGCTCTACAACTGTTTTGCCATTGCTGTTTTTAGTGAGTTAATAACTGCGTTTTGCCACCTGACTTGTAGTACTGAAATGTTTCTTAACAAATCTAATCCTCTTTATATACCGCATACATATTCTGCAGCACTTTACATCACTTGACGTTTTAGGTTCTGTCTGGGCTTTCAATTTTTAAATTCTTTTGATAGCATGTTTTTTGAAGTATGGGAGGAAACCAATGCAAGCACAGGAAGAACATACAAACTCAATGCAGATGTTGTCCATAGTGATAACCATGAAGCTACTGTGCTGTCTAATAATATCAATATAACTTGTGAAATAGTAAAATCAGTTTTATGCTTGGCAGATGATAGTACCGGGATCTCAGAGGGACTGATAACTGCAGATTGTAAAGCAGAAGATTGTGGCATCACACAATATACAAATGAAGAAACTGCCATTATCCTAGATGTGCCCTCAGCCCTTCATAGCAAAGATCCATCATCTGATCCTCTTATACAGGTTCCATCTTCAGATTCATCACAGACTGATAAGGAAAATCACAGCATGGGAAAACATGAAAGAGCTCACACAGGGGAGAAGCCATATTCATGTCCAGAATGTGGGAAATATTTTACAAGGAAATCAAGTCTTGTTTCACATCAGAGACATCACACAGGAGAGAAGAAATTTTCATGTTCTGAATGTGGGAAATGTTTTACAAGGAAATCAGATCTTGTAACACATAAGAGAATTCACAGGAGAGAGAAGCGATTTTCATGTTCAGAATGTGGAAAATGTTTTATAAACAAATTCTATTTTGTTATACATAAGAGAATTCATACAGGAGAGAAGCCATTTTCATGTTCAGAGTGTGGGAAGTGTTTTACAAGGAAATCGGTTCATCTTACACATATGAGAATGCACACAGCAGAGAAAAGATTTTCATGTTCAGAATGTGGGAAATGTTTTTTAAGGAAATCAAGTCTTGTTACACATAAGAGAATTCACACAGGGGAGAAACCATTTTCATGTTCAGAATGTGGGAAATGTTTTGCAGTGAAATCACATCTTATTACACATAAGAGAATTCACACAGGAGAGAAACCATTTTCATGTTCAGAATGTGGGAAATGCTTTTCAAGGAAATCAATTCTTGAAACACATCAGATAAGTCACACAGGAGTGAAGCCATTTTCATGTTCAGAATGTGGGAAATGTTTTTCAAGGAAATCGATTCTTGTTACACATAGGAGAACTCACACAGGGGAGAAGCCATTGTCATGTTCAGAATGTGGGAAATGTTTTACAAGCAAATCGGCTCTTGTTGCACATAACAGAATTCACACTGGGGAGAAGCCATTTTCATGTTCAGAATGTGGGAAATGTTTTACAAGGAAATCAGATTATCTTACACATATGAGAATACACACAGGAGAGAAAAGATTTTCATGTTCAGAATGTGGGAAATGTTTTTTAAGGAAATCAGATTATCTTACACATATGAGAATACACACAGGAGAGAAAAGATTTTCATGTTCAGAATGTGGGAAATGTTTTTTAAGGAAATCAATTCTTGTTACACATAAGAGAATTCACACAGGGGAGAAACCATTTTCATGTTCAGAATGTGGGAAATGTTTTGCATTGAAATCACATCTTATTACACATAAGAGAATTCACACAGGAGAGAAACCATTTTCATGTTCAGAATGTGGGAAATGCTTTTCAAGGAAATCAATTCTTGAAACACATCAGATAAGTCACACAGGAGTGAAGCCATTTTCATGTTCAGAATGTGGGAAAGGTTTTACAAGGAAACAACATCTAGTCACACATAAAAGAATTCACACAGGAGAGAGGCCATTTTCATGTTCAGAATGTGGGAAATGTTTTCAAAGGAAATCACATCTTATTTCACATCTGAAAATTCACACAGGGGAGAAGCCATTTTCATGTTCAGAATGTGGGAAATGTTTTATTCAGAAAACAAATCTTGTAAGACATGCGAGAAGTCACACACAGAATTAGCCATTTTCTTTAACTCATGTTACTTACAAATTGTAAAAAGAAGTATAGCAGCTACTAAGTGACGTCTTATGCAATAAAAACAGTAAAGTATGTAATTACCAATGAACATCTGTTATTCAAAAAGCAAATATACTTCAGATAACCTGCCGTATAAATCGTCATATCTTTCACATTAACCTCTTAGTGGCGAGCCTGTTTTGTGGTTTAAGGAAGAAGTGATTGTTATGGTGGCATTGCAAGAGCCATTACTCATGGAAAACCATACTAAGGCTTGCTCTTTTGGGACAAGTTGTCCTTTTGAATGGCAACTGGGGCACATGTCCTATTTTGTATAACTTTTATAAAAAACCTCTCAGAAATTCCACCATTGTTTTGGCTTTTGTGTTTATGGCATTCACCATTCAGTAATCGTAACACAATCTTCTATCTGTATCTGCATGATTACATAAAGAAAAACAATTGAATCTGCATCACCGCTTCCTAAGGTCCATAACCTTTTTATTTTTGTGGTAATGCAGTTATATGAGGTCTTGTTTTATGCGAGGACAGTTATAGTTTTTATTGGTATTAGTTTGAGGTACATGTGACTTTTTGACAACTTTTTATTGTGTTTTTTGGAAGAGAAACGAAAAGACAAATAGCAATTCTGGCGTTAGTTTCTACAATTATTTTTACTGTGCTCATCCTGCGCGATAAATAACAAAATATTTAAATTGTCTGGGTCGTAGTGGATGCAGTAATATCTATTTTGTGTTGCTTTTTAAAATTTTCATTTGGTATTTTATCCATTTAAGAAGGGTTTTGTGGGAAAAATGCTTTCTTAAAACAGTTTTTTTCCTTTTAAATTACACTATGTTTAGTCCCTCAAGGGGACTCAAAGATGCAATAGTTTGATTGCTATGATAGTACATTAAATTACCTATGTAGTGCATTCTACCAAGCCTATGACAGCAGCCTATTAGACTCCACCGGAGGTGGGGTCTAATAGGTTGAGTTGCATAGCAAAAAATAGAGGCCTTCGTCAGGCTTCTGTCTGCCATGGGAACACATTGGCACTTTGTAATTGTGCTGTGGGGGCTGATGGCTGACAGAAAGTGCCCTCTTCTGCTGTCATCTGCTTACATGCTGCAGTTGTTATTGATTGTGGCATGTAATGGTTTTAACTGGCAGGATCTGAGGTTTCTCCGCTATTGGCTGTTTAAGCTGTCTGGCTGGCAGTTATCAGCCAAGCCACTGCCTTAAAAAGATATATATGCAAATTAAAAGCCCTTTAGTGAGGTCAGTGTTCCCTACCAGTGGTTTGATGGTAGAAGGTGTCCTCAAAGTACTGGTGAGGAATACAACCAGCCACTTTCAGGTCACCACGGACCTACTGAACAAACTCACCTGTAGGTCCTTTCCCCAATGGCTCCATCCTGGCCACCATGGATTTGGAGTCCATATAATCTAACATCCCACACAGGGATGGACTGACCACCTGCCAAACACACCTTAAGGCCAATGGGAGTCACCTCTGAATCAGTGTTACAACTCACAAGATTCATCATCAAACACAATTATTTCTCCTTTGGCAAAGAGATATTTCTGCAACTCACTGGAATGGCGATGGGCAGTAAAATGGAACCGCAATATGCCAATCTTTTCATGGCAAAACTGGAGAGTGACTTTCTAGCCCACTGTCCCTGGAAACTATTGGCCTACTTCTGCAAGATTGATGACATCATAATCATCTGGACCAACATTGAACAAAAACTCACAAAATTGCATGAGGAATTCAATGCCTAAAAATTATATGGAAAAGCAATTTATCGCCCACATACCTCAAATGGGATAGTTACTCTCTTAAGCACATCGAAAAGTCCATTGACTACAGCCAGGGCATCAGAAATAATTGGATTTGCTCCAACACAACAAACAGCAACATTTATACAATATAAGCAGAAACCAAAGAGTGGCAACAGCACGCAAAATACATTTCCTATCAGAGGTATACATACCTGTAATAAATACTCTAACCACATTAAATAATGCATACATATATACATTTAAAACAACCTGGCATTAGCATTAAGCCATTAGGGTATTTATTATAGGTATGTATCATAGTAACATAGTTCGTAAGGCTAAATGAAGACAATGTCCATCTAGTCCAGCCTGTCTAGCCTCCTGTTTTTTTGATCCAGAGGAAGGCAAAAAACCCCAAGAGCAGAAGCCAATTAGCCCTTTTGGGGAAAAAATTCCTTCCCGACTCCCTAATGGCAATCAGACTGTTCCCTGGATCAACCCCTAATAGTTCTTACCTGCCTGTATACCCGGATAATATATTTTGCATGCTGTTGCCAATCTTTCGTTTCTGCTTCTATTGTATGTTGCAGCCATGGTTTAATATGCACCTATAGATTTCTATTGGGAAGTGCTGACCTATTTTATCCTTTTTTTAGGTACATTTATACAATCTCAAAAAGACATTTTTAAGTCTTGGCTACTGTCCCAGCTCAGTTGATGACCAAATCACCAGAGCCACCAGGATACCCAGGAATCAACTATTCCAATACAAGGAGAAAGAAAAAAACAGTAGTGTATGTCTAGTAGTGACCTACAACTCCCAGCTAGAGCTACAATGGAAAACTGCCAGGAAACTCCTTCATACCTTACACAAGGACGCATGCCTGAAAACCATATTCTCGGAACCCTCCCCTTCTCTGTTACAGGCAACCTCCATATGTGATGAACGTTCTAATCAGGAGTGCATTGCCCTCTAACACACAAAAATGAACTTATCCCTGTAAGGTAAGGAGCTACAAGACCTGCTCACATATACTGACCACGGACAGGATACGGATCCCCAACACACAGCAGGACTATAAGATCCCGGGGACATTCACATGTTCCACATCCAATATTGTATACCTGATCCTGTGCAGTGAATGTACTGTTGGGGGAGTTTATATTGGGGAAACAGGACAAAAGCAGAAAGCCAGGAATCTCATCACGACACAGAGAGGGGAAGACTGAATTACCTGTGGCAAAACATTTTTGTGGTTACGGACACAACATAGAGAAGATGGGAGTTATCAGACTGAAAGGCAACTTCAAATCACTGCGTCACAGAAGGATTTGGGATTATAAATGTTTTGGGGACATTTTTGATACTCTCTAGAATGCAATCAACCTCAGAACGAGGTTCTTGCATCAGTGGAGAATATAAAAGGTTTGAAGGAGGTCAAGATGGGTGTCCTTAAGGAGAACACCCAGGGGGTGAGTGAGTTGGGAGATAGCATCTTTGCCGAGGAGAGCACCCAGAAGGGGTGTGTGAAGGCTCCTGGTGGGTGAGTGGGTCGGGAGATAGCATCATCTCTGCCCGAGGAGAGCACCCAGAAGGGGTGTGTGGAGGCACCTGGGGAGTGAGTGGGTTGGGGGATAGCATCATCTCTGCCCGAGGAGAGCACCCAGAAGGAATGCTATTCCCAATCATTGTTTTACACACTGAGTAAAAACTCATACATTGATGTGAAGGAATGCTGACATCCAATAGGTGGCTCTGCAGGGGTATTGTTCCATATTCCTTGTTTGCAGATCTGAGGGAGAGATTTTACTTTACTTTCACATTCCTTGTCACTGGACTTATTATTTTTTTAAAGAAACGTTTATTGGGCATTCTCATACAATATAATACAAACATGCATAGGTAGAGAGATCGGCAGATCAGAACTTTTGTACTCCTCCCGTCCTTTGTAATTACATATACCCTTTTATTTATTTTCCCCCCAAAACAGAACCGAAGATTCACAACCTGGGAAATAGTAACTAAAACATAAAAACAAGGTTTTACCCACAACACGACCGTCATTACAGCAAACATTCAATATCCCTGCACATAGTGAGGACTAGAAAAAGAAAAACCTCCAAATTTCCCCTTGGCCAAGAACCTAGTCAGATATGCCTGATGCAGTATTAGGGCAGTCAACCCACTGGCCCCATATTTTAGCAATTTGGTGGGGCAGCCTCAGGCCACATATGTCAACTTATAGAGGGATGACCCCATTCACTTCATGCTTCCAAGCAGCCCTAGTAGGTTTTTTTGATGTTTCCAGTTAAGCAATATACCTTTTTTGCATTAAAGAACAGCAATTTATATAAAGTTCGTGTTACTGTGTCAACTGGAATGTCCTCCACAAAGCCAAAGAGACAAATTTTAGAATGCAGGATGGGTGAGGCCCCTAGGTGCGCTTCCATAAACTCAAGGACGTCTCTCCAATAGGTCTGCAGAACATGGCATTCCCAAACCATATTCATGATTGTGCGTGCACTTCTCAATCATCTTGGGCAGTCTGCATTGGGGATTAGGCCCAGGGTACACAAACGGGTGGGAGTATAGTAGATTCTAAGTAGGAACTTGACTTGGATTAACCTGTCCCTTGCAATGATCTAGGGCAGTCCTGAGCTGGCCAAAAAGCCATCCCGGTCATCCGAGTCTAGGTTCGGTATGTCCAAGCCCCACTTTTCAAGAGCCCCGTTCTTCAGTGAGGCAAGACCCCTTGTCAGTTGTCTATAAAAGCAGGATAGTGGCAATAATCCTCTCAAACTTTGTTCAGGACTTACTATTCTACGCTCAAGCCCCACCACTGGGTTGTAATCAGTAGAAGACAGCCACCACCCTGCCCATACCAGCTGAATAGCTAGGTAGTAGTAGTGAAAGTGGGAGAGAGCTAGCCTGCCTCCCTCCATGGGCAGACAGAGAGTTTCTAGTTTAATTCTCAGGGTGAATCTTCTCTACAGTATACAGAGTAGTATCTTTCAGAGAGTCGTAAAGAACGTTTTAGGCTTTAAAATAGGTGTAGTCTGGAATACATATAGAAATTTGGGTAATAGCTTCATTTTGATTAAGTTTATGCGACCTACTAGTGTCAGTGGGAGTGAAGCCCATCAGGTTGCCATAACTCCTGCCCACTCCAACAGTGGGGCAAGGTGGTCTGCATAGAAATGGTCAGCAGACTTTTGCACTACTATCCCAAGGTAGGTAACTCTGTGAGCTCACGATCCCAATCTCCCTACTCATCTCCTTCTGTAAGCCCAGAAAAACAGAGACCTCTTCTCTCCCCCTCATCTAGCCCGCATCAACAGCTAACCATTACAGATGAAGACCTGATTAAAAATGAACCTTCATCCAACCTCCCAGCTTTGGAGGACTTCATCAAAAATATGATGCTGGCCCTGCTTGGATCCTTGCAAAAGGATATCAAAGCTCTTTCCACCACATTTAATAGCTCCATACAGGAACTAGAAATGCGCACTGACCACATTTAGACCAAAATAGGCGAAATTACAGCCTCTCACAACAATTTAATAGACGCTCACTATACTCTAGAGGAAGAGATAGAATCTATTAAAAACAAGCTGACCGACTTTGACGACAGAAGTAGAAGGAATAACGTCAAATTCAGAGGCATACCAGAAAACGTAAATCAAGCAGATTTAAAAAGCTCTCTCACTAAACTAATAAAGACCATTCTTCCTAACTCTACGAAACAAGACTGTATTATCGACAGAGCTCATAGACTGGTAAAACCGAGCTTTCTGCCAGATTCTATTCCACGTGATGTGATCGCAAGATTACATTTTTTCTACATAAAAGAAGAATTGATGATGACCTCAAGAAACTCCGGTCCTCTTCCATCTCTATATGCTAACATTAGCCTCTTCACAGACTAGTCGCAATCCACAATCCGAGCTAGGAAAGCCTTTTCTCAGGTGACCGCTGCTCTTCGATCTCCCAAAATCCCTTATAAATGGGGTTTTCCAACAAAAATACAAATTCATAAGAACAACACAATGCATATAATATCATCTCTAGAAGCAGGAGAAAAAAATCTTATCAAAATGGGACATTTTGCTCCCAGAAAACCCACAAATGGCTAAACCTCAAAGAACCCAAAAGGCTTTCAATCGCCGCACACTGCCAACTTACTCCCCCACGAGGAGAACAACTCAACCCCGAATGAATCCCTGATGAACTAATCTGCTGGTTTATTCAAGATGTGTGAGTAAAACGAAAGGCTTTAAACTGCAAGGCGAACTTTCCATCCCCCAAATGTGCCAGGTTTTAATACCCTATGAAGTATGAAGAAATTAGAGTGGCCAAACATGGCAGAGTTGCACCATGCCCAGGACCTTGGCCTCTGCCCACACCCTCAACTAACGTGGGCATAAAGCGAACTCGGATTCTGGTACATCTAAGCACCAGCACAATTCAACAACCCATTCTTAAACAAACGATTGCCTTGAAGCAGGAGGTGTCGCAAAAGTTGCCACCGCAGGTATGCATTGACCCTGTGAAAGTCTCATTAAATCAGTTACGGTTCCTTTGACCGCTCCAAAGACTGCATGAACCGTGAAGAAATTGCAGTGGGCAAAGCTGGACAATTCCTTCTGTGTATGTGTCAGATAGCTGTACAATGCTATGGGAAACTGTTGTGCACCCACAGTATAGGCGAACTCCTGAAACCTTTCTGTAGCAAGAGTATTGGCAAACCCCTGAAACATTGCTGTAGCAAGAGTATAGGTGAACCCCTAAAACATTTCTGTAGCAATAGTATTGGCAAACCCCTGAAACATTGCTGTAGCAAGAAATAAAACAATAGCGCTCCAGAGGATGGGAAGAGAGAAAGAGTAAAGAAGATATGAAAAAGAACTCACCCGACGACACCGGGCCAATATAAATAAGAGGCTCCGGTATGTCACGGTCCAATATAGCATATCACTCTGAATGGGTGTCTGGGTATTTCCACCAGGTATAGCAATATGCACTGGTCATGTACGACATCCTCAGGAGAGCATCATGGTGGATTCCAAGGATGAAAATAGCACCCACGGAATAAAACGTAGCAAAGTACAAACAAAAAGTTACCAGCGCTCCAGTGCCAATGTGTAGGAAAACAAGATGACACAGATTTTTTAAAAGGAAAAAAGATCCACTTACTTCACAGGGGGGTCTTGAAAATGGCACCCCTGAATCCCAGAATGCAGGCAATATCGTAGGCGCAGTAAGGCAAAGATGATTTATTAGATGCAACGCGTTTCGGCTTGATCACAGGCCTTTCTCAAACATAATAAGCAAAAAAAAGTACAATATTTATGGCTAATACATACGTCCTATTGGTTCAATGACTCCATTAGCCGTCCATTCAGGGAACGCTGTTTGGGCCCTTTCTGATGACATCATGGCCCGACGAGGCCCGTGGAATGCAGTGCTGCGCTCCATGGGGTTCCCGAGTAGCACTGCCAGAAATGTTAGAAATGCCAGAAACTGTCAGAAATGACATGGTATCGGTTTTTTTTCAAGTTATCAGCTAGAAGGGAGGAGCGAAGAGACGCTACACTCCCCGGCCTCCAGAATACCATAGGCCAGCCAGCGTGATCAGTGGAGCGCAATGCTGCGCTCCACGGAGATGTCATGTGACAACGTCCCCGCGTCATGATGAAGCTGCTTAATACGTAGTCACGTGACCATGCTAATGGCTCTAGAGGAGGAAATACATGAATGGTGGAACGCATAACTGGTAAAATTGGTATACCAAGAGTAAACCCCTGAAAAATCGGTATACCCCTGAAAAATTGTTGTACTGAGAGTACAGGCAAGCACACTTGAGAAATTTATTTACTAAGAGTATAGGCGAAGCCTGGAAAAATTGGTTTGCTATGAGTATAGGCGAAAGAATGAAAAAGTGGTTTGCTGTGAGTATAGGCGAAGGCCAGAAAAATTTGTTTGCTATGAATTTGGCCGAAGCCCGGAAATATTGGTTTGCTCTGAAAAATCAAGAGTACAGGTGTACGCGTGAAAAATTGGTTTACCCACGGTACAGATGAAACCCAGAAACATTTTTTAAAGATAGAGCTCGTAGTTGCTTACTTTGCAAACAGAGCCTGGAGGCCACACTCCAAAAAAATTTGTTTTAACAGAGCCTTTTGGCCCTCTAAAAAATTGGCTGTTCAGCGTGCTGACATGCTGGTTTAGGAGGAGGAGGAAGATCAGAGAGGGATAGACCAAGCTGCTTCTCCCCTTTTTGGGGGATAGAGGGTGCATGGTTCCCCTGTTCCAGCTGAAAAAATCTTTATGTTCCGCTGCTTTCTACCGCTGGAGAAGTCTGGGGAAATCCAGCCTTTGTTCATCTTAATTAGTGTAAGCCTGTCAGTCGACAGGTGGGTACGCTTATCCAAGATGATCCCCCCCAGCAGCACTAAACACCCCCCTCTGATAAGATGGGCAGGGCAGGCCAACACCTCCAAGGTGTACAGCGCAAGTTCGTGCTACGTGTCCAGCTTTGACACCCAATAGTTGTATGTAGCAGAGGGATCACAGAGGATATTGGTACGCTCAGCAATGTACTCCCTGACCATCCTTTTACAGTGTTCTCTCCGGCTCAGCCTAGACTGGGGAGTGGTGACACAGTCTGGCTGGGGAGCCTTAAAACTAGCAAAGGCCTTCAAGAGTGTTCCCCTGCCTGCACTGGACATGCTGCCTGATTCCCCGCACCTTCCCTGCTACTTGGCCCACTGAAGTACATCCTATACCGATAGCATTGTCAGATGGGAACCTTAGCATTAGCTTTTCCACCAGGGCCTTGTGGTATTGCATCACTCTCGTACTCCTTTCTACTTCGGGAATGAGAAAGGAAAGGTTCTCCTTATACCGTGGGTCAAGAAGGGTGAACACCCAATAATCCTGGTTGACCAGAATGCGTCTAACGCGAGGGTCACGGGAGCAGCTTAACATGAAGTCAGCCATGTGTGCCAGAGTCCCAGTACTCAACACATCGCTGTCCTCACTAGGAGGATGACTTTTATGATCCTCCGTCCTCTTCTTCAGCCCATACATGCTGAACAGATGTGAGGGAAGTAGCATGGGTACCCTCTGCAGTGTGGGCAGCAGTCTCTTCCCCCTCCTCCTCCTCCTCCTCCCCCTCCTCCAATACGCGCTGCTCCAGGTGTGAGGGTGGTCTGGCTATCAAGCGACATACTGTCATCCCCCATCTCCTGTTCTAACCGCAAAGCATCAGCCTTTATGCTTAGCACCAAACTTCTCAGCAGGCAAAGCAGCGGGATGGTTACACTGATAATGGCCACGTCGCCGCTCACCATGTGTGTAGGCTCCTCAAAGTTTCCTAGCACCTGACAGATGTCTACCATCCATGCCCACTCCTTTGTGAAGAACTGCGGAGGCTGACTACCACTCCATCTGCCATGTTGCAGCTGGTATTCTACTCTGGCTCTACGCTGCTCGTACAGCCTGGCCAACATGTGCAACGTAGAATTCCAGCACGTGGGCATGTCGCACAGCAGTCAGTGCACTGGCAGATGGAAGCGCTGTTGCAGTTTCCTGAAGGTGGCAGCATCCGTGATAGGCTTCCTGAAATGGGCGCACACGCGACGACGCACCTTGCTCAGCAGATCAGACAAATGGGGGTAGTTTTTCAGAAACCGCTGAACCACCAGATTGAACACGTGCACCAGGCTTGACATGTGTGTTAATCTGCCAAGCTGCAGAGCTGCCACCAGGTGACGGTCATTATCACAGACGACCATGCCTGGTTGGAGGTTCAGCGGCAAAAGCCACTGCTCGGTCTGCTCTGTCAAACCCTGCAACAGCTCTTGGGCGATGTGCCTCTTCTCTTGCAAGCTGAGTAGTTTCAGCACTGCCTGCTGACGCTTGCCCACCGCAGTGCTGCAGCGCCTCGAGCTACCGACTGCCGGCGACATGCTCACACATCGTAATTGAGAGGTGGAGGGGGTGGGGAAGAAGGAAGGTGTTTAGAGGAGGTGGCATAATACGCCAGAGAAACCTTCACCGAAGTAGGACTGCAATCTTCGGTGTGGGTAGCACGTGAGCGTGACTTGGTCCCAACCTCCACCAAGTTCACCCAATGTGCCGTCAGGGAGATCTAGTGTCCCTGCCCGCCAGCACTTGTTCAAGTGTCCATGGTTAAGTGGACCTTCTCAGTAACCGCGTTGGTGAGGGCACGGTTTATGTTGCGTGAGACGTGCTGGTGTAGGGCAGGGACAGCACAGCGGGAAAAATAATGGCAACTGGGAACCAAGTACCGAGGGACCGCCGCCGCCATCATGTTGCAGATAGCCTCCGTTTCCACTAGCCTGTATGGCAGCATCTCCAGGCTGAGTAGTTTTGCGATATGCATGTTTAAAGATTGTGCATGCAGGTGGGTTGCTGCATATTTCCGCTTGTGTTCCAACGATTGGGTTAGCGACAGCTGAACGCTATGCTGGGACACATTGGTGGAGGCAGTGGAGGACCGTGGAGCTGAGGGTGTGGGTGCAGGCCACAGTAAACATCCAGATAAATGGGAACTCGGATTATGGTGAATAAAACCTTCTCTTTATTCGAAAATGTGCTTCATAAAACCAAAGAACATGAAGGATGCGTTTCAACCCACTCTGAGCCTTGATCACCTCTTGTATTGCATCACTACCTGTTTGCTTAAATAACTTATCTAATTAAAAACAACAGCTGATTGTTAACCCCTTATGAACTGAATGATTATTTTGTTGTCCCGTTTCCTTTAGGGCAGCAACATTCTTATTCGATAAATACATCATATAATTTCATGATTAGAGGATATATTAAGAAAATGTATATCAAGATCATATCAATTAATTATATATCTGAAGGGATATTATGTGAAGAATAATATGATACATTTCTTAAAGGGGTTGTCCCGTGAAAGCAAGTGGGGTTATGCACTTCTGTATGGCCATATTAATGCACTTTGTAATATACATCGTGCATTAAATATGAGCCATATAGAAGTTATACACTTCCCCCCTCCGGTGTTGACGTCCCTGTCTCCATGGCGCCGACTAAAGCTGCTTCTTAGTCGCACGAACAGTCGCGCTTGCGCACCGCAGGATTCTTTTTCTGTCTCTCTCCGGGCTCACGAGCTGCGTGCTGGCTCCTCCCTCTTCTCCATGTCATCATAGCTCCTCCTCCGTCACGTGTTGCTGATCAGCCAATGAGGTGGCTGTATCGGCAGTGGAACGCAAGACAGGAGAAGAAAATCCATGGTGCACCAAGGGAGAAGACCCGCGGTGCACCATGGGAGAAAACCGCGGTGCATCCTTGGGAAAGGACCGGCGGCCATCTTCAAAAGAAGAAAAGAAGAAGCTGCAGAACAAGGATGCAGGTAAGCGATTTTTTTTTTTTTTTTTAAATAACAAATGGATTGTTTTTAACGCTGCACAAGGTGGGGGTATGGTTATAAAAAAAAATTTGCATTTCGGCGTAGGACAACCCCTTTAATAAAGAATGTGAACACATGATAGTATAATATAATAACATCAACTTTTAAACCACATATGTCAAAACATGATCTGATGAATAAATGACATTATCGGCTATAAATATATCACATATAACCATTTTTAATTTTACTATTTTTACACAGTGATAATTCATAATGTATGTTGTCGTATCTTATGATATGGATTTATTCTGTTACATATTAATTATTTTAACAACAAAAAAATATTTTTTATTGTATTTTTCGTTTTATATTCATCAATCTAAACAAATCATAAAGAAAAAATTAGCAAAAAAGATTATCCTGTGTAATTAAAAAATAATATATTTCAAAAAGAGGCTTTTTCATTATTATTTCGTTGCATATTGATTATTTTTGACGAATCATACAGAAAAAACTATCCCACCCCGTTCATTATGATTAGAAAATACATTCATTGATGGAAGCCATATAACTAGAGATGAGCGAACCTACTCGTTTCGAGTAATTACTCGATCGAGCACCGCGATTTTTGAGTACTTCCGTACTCGGGTGAAAAGATTCGGGGGGCGGGGGGAGGCGTGGCGGAGCGGGGGTAGCAGCGGGGAACAGGGGGAGCCCTCTCTCTCTCCCTCTCCCCCCCACTCCCCGCTGCAACCCCCCACTCACCCAATGCGCCCCCCGAATCTACGGAAGTACTCGAAAATTGCGGTGCTCGGGCGAAAAAGTTGCTCTGCCTGCACAGTCCCACAGAGAACAAAGCAAGGGCTTTGAAAAACCAGCAGAAGATATTGCCGATCTGCCGGCAATCTCCTGCTTCTAAGTCTCCTGCTTTGTTTATAGGTTGCCATAGAGACCATCGGCTTGTCAGAAGCAAGCCGATGGTCTCTGTGGCAGGGAGAGCTAGTGCTTGGCTGTCAGAGGACAGCTAGGTACTAGCTCTTACAGCAGAGATCAGAGAAAACCTCCGATTTCTGCTGTGTTAACCCTTTACATGCTGCAGTCTATGTGACTGCAGCATGTAAAGGGCTGTCACTGCAGCATGTAAAGGGCTGTCACCATCGGACCCCCGGAATGTGATCAGGGGGTCATGATGGGTCCCTGTGGAAGTCCCCTAAAGGGACAAAAAAAATTAAAAAAATATAAAAAAAATTAATAAAAACACTTGTCTCCCTTTACTTGGTAAAAAATCAAAAATACAATCACACATGTGGTATCCGTGTGCGTCGTAATGACCCAGAGAAGGAAGTTAATACATTATTTAACCCCTTAATGACATGGCCCCTTTTTTTCTTTTTTCCCCATTTCTTTTTTTCCTCCCCCCTGTTTAAAAAATCACAACTTGTCCGGCAAAAAACAAGCCCTTATATGGCCATGTCAATGGAAAAATGAAAAAGTTATGGCTCTTGAGACACAACTGCAAAATTAGTTGAAATTCAATGATTAGACCGTTTTAAAAAACCTGCCCTGGTGGGTCTGACAGGGTGGTAGGAAACCCACCACTCAAGGGGTTAAAGAAAAGAAGCTAAAATGTTTCCCAGATTTTTATTTCGCTTAGCTACTATTTTTACACCAATTCTCGACTGTATGTGGTGGAGAAAACTAGTGAGTTGTTTTTTTAAATTTTTATTAGTTTTGTTGAACAAAGGTTCGTCTCTGCTTATTTTATTCATTTTGTAGGAAACTTTATTTAGATGGTTTTTGTTGTAACCCCTTTCCATAAGCCCGATGACAATGTCATTCTCAGCCGACTTATAATCTTTTTGTAATGAACAGGCTCTAATCATTTTCACCACAGCGATAGCCTTTTTGACGTGGTCAGGATGTCCACTCTTAACGTGGAGAATGGTATTCCCCGCTGTCTCTTTTCTGTAGGATCTAAATTCTATCCTGCCTGTCAACTCATCCCCTGTCATTATTAGATCTAGAAATGGGGTTTCATGTTCCTTCCTCTCTCCAGTAAATTTTAATCCCATCATGTTGTTATTTATGTATTGTGAGGGATTAGCGTCAGGATAAGGTAGCAGCGTGGGCATCCACAGCCAGAGAGAGTGACACAAGGAATAAAGTTCAAATTCCAGGCTTCGCCTGGGTTTATTGCAGCAAAAGTAAAGCAAAACAGGCCTTAACTCCCAGCCTACAGAAAGTAATCCCTGCTCGTCTGAGCACTTACTATACATAGATCGGTCCTGACTACTCACTGTCAAAAACACTGCTTGCTGCTCACAGCCAGTGTGGTCCTCAGACCTGCAGAGGTCTCACCACACATTCTCCAAGACCTGCAGACCCAGGCTTTATAAGGGCTGGTACCAGCCTCACCTGGTACGTTGGAGTGGCCATCCCACCCTTCGCTTTGACCACTCCAGGAAATGCCGGCCCCGACTATGCGGCTTGGAGCCACTACATACTACAACGTGTCAGTAACTTAGTGTTACTGACACACAAATGCTGGCTTCCTCCACTGAGCCAAGACTGCTCGGTGGCACGTATCTGCCGAGGTGTTCCCTAAAGCCTCATATGAGAGCATCCTAGGCGAAATGTAACGTCCCTCCAGCACTTTGCCGGTCACTGTCTCACAGTATTCAAAAAATGTGTTTATTCTTTCTTCTTTGCCATCCTTTGATCTATCTTCCCAGATGATAACAATAGTGTCGATATAACGAGCATACCACACCATGTGGCTTCCAAACGGATTATTCTTACAAAAAATAAATTGAGATTCCCAGTAATTCATGGTTAAATTTGCAATAGTAGGAGAGAACCCAAAAGCCCATCGGGGCTCCTGATATTTGTAAATAATACTCATTGTTAAACGTGAAAAAATTATGATTTAACAAAAACTCCACTGCCAATAAAATAAACTCTTTCAATTCTTTGCAGGTCCGTGTGCCAGACCACAGTTATTCTGTGAAACCTGTCTTCAGTAGGCTTAGCAAGCCAGTCACCTCATCATCCACCAGCTCATCCTCTGATTCCTCAGTCTGCTCCTCCCTCAGACTTATTGCCATAACAACAACCTCACTGACAGACAACTGTGTCTCATCCTCATCATCCTCAAATAGCTCTTGAGACAGTAATTTGAAGTCCCCACCCTCATCACCTTGAGTCTGTGAAAGTTCCACATTTTCGGCATCGGTCACGACAAACTTCCCACGTGGCTGTGGAACCGTTTTTTCTGACTCAGGGCAGGGACCTGAGAAGAGTTTTTGGGTGTATGCCTGTTCTGAATCTCTCCTTTTGCTGGAGTGAGAAGGCTGGGAGGAAGGAGGAGCAGCCTGAGGATTCAGAGGTGCAGTCCCTTGGCTAGCAAGAGTGGACTGCGTGGAAGGCTGGGTGTTGGATAAATTACTGGAGGCGTTATCCACTATACATGTCAGCATCTTATCGCACTGTTGTGCTTTTAATAATGGTCTGGCACGCGGACCTGCAAAATCTGAGATGAAGCTGAAGCTGGGGAGGGGAGATACGTGGCGGTCTACCAATCCCTCAGCAGCAGGCAAAGTTTCACCCAGCCCAGGACCTCAGCTTCTGCCCACACCCTCATTCGAACGCCCGAGTCCACGTCCTCGACCTTTACCCCTATTGTTCATCATATAGGATAAGGGATAGAGCAAGTCCAGAAAAAATTGAACCAGTGTAAAGCGCTGAGATCTAGGCCTAATTCACCGTCCACAGAGACTTGGAGATTTGAGAAACTCTGAGCAAGGCCAGAAAAAATGTAACCACTGAGAACTAGGGCTCATTCACCGCGCACGCAGAGGCTTTTAGACTTGAGAGATGCTGGGCTGCGGCAGAAATAACTTTAACCCACTGTATACCGCAGATACCTAGCCCTAATTCACCGCCCACAGACTTAGAGATATGACAGGCTGTATGCAGGCCCAGAAAAAATTGAACCAGCGTGTAGTGCTGAGATGTAGGGCCAATTCACGGCACCCACAGACTTTTAGATTTGAGAAAATGTGAACAAGGCCAGAACAAATGTAACCAGTGTATAGCACTGAGAAATATGGCGCATTCGCCAGGCACAGAGGCTTTTAGACTTAAAGGGGTTGTCTCGCGAAATCAAGTGGGGTTAAGTACTTCTGTATGGCCATATTAATGCACTTTGTAATATACATCGTGCACTAAATATGAGCCATACAGAAGTTATTCACTTACCTTCCCTGCGCTGGCATCCCCGTCTCCATGGTTCCGTCTAATTTCAGCGTCTAATCTCCTGATTAGACGCGCTTGCGCAGAAGGGTCTTCTCCCATCTCTTCGCTTCGGCACGAGCCGGCATTCTGGCTCCGCCCCCTTGTACGCGTCATCACGTAGCTCCGCCCCGTCACATGTGCCGATTCCAGCCTCCACTTGCTTTCGCGAGACAACCCCTTTAAGAGACGTCGAGCTGCGCCAGAAACAATTAACCCACTGTATAGCACTGGTAGATACACTGCAAAACAGCACCCACACATGAGTATATAGCATACATTGACACATGTGGGCAGAATAGAGCCGGGATGCTTGAAAAAAAAAATTGGTGCACTACTGGTCCCAGCCAGCCAAAATGATAATGCACACAATGAGAGGAGTAGTCCTAAAAGGACTGTTGGGTTCTTTAAGTCAGGATCCCTGCCTAACCGCAACCTAATCCCTACACTAACGTTTTCCCTATCTCTGCAGCTCTATCCCTAAACTCTGCCAGTATGCGTCTGAAGCGAGCCGCGGGCGGCATCAGTTTAAGTACTCGGCGGTCACCTGATACCGCCAGCCACTCACTGCTCTAGATGTGCAGAGGGCTGGCACGTCACAGCAGGAAGGGGTAATGCCTTCCCTGCATGTTTATTGGCTAAAAAATGGTGCTTAACATGCGGAGAAGGGAAATGAAATTTACTCGCGTACCGCGTGTTGCTCGATTCGAGTAGCGAGCATCTCGATTAGTCTAATACTCGAACGTGTATCAAGCTCGGACGAGTGTGCTCACTCATCTCTACTTTTAACCCATTTGCAGAATTAAACACAGGCATATCACACTTGCTTCTATCTGAGTGTGCCGGCCAAAGACAGAGATTATTTGCCTGGGTTTAATTAGTCTGAAGTTTCCACTTGTTTATCATACATTCGCGTGAGCATGGGTTAAATGAAGAATATACTGAAAAAGTTATTTTGCTGACCCTGTGTCGACTGCATGGGTAGCCATAGCTCTGTTTTTCATATTATCCACTACCCTCTTAAAGGGGATGTGCTTAAGGGGCTCGTGTATGAGAAAACATCATATGAAGCATAAACATGGCAAGTGACATATATAAATACCTTGTTGTATTTAATGTAAGCCATTTGGATGCCCTATCTCTGCACACAATGTAGATATCTGGAGGCATTACTACAATGATATTATTCAAGATGCGCATCACCCAATTACTTTCTGGGCTCCTGGTCTTCTGCAATGATCTCTACTATAGATGAGCGTCTCGAGCGGTGGAGATACTCGCTAAAGGCAATGCTCGCTCAAGCAATTGCCTTTAGCGAGTATACTCGCTCATCTCTAATCTCTACTCTTATAAACCTGTAAAATGAATGTTATATGTCATTCCAGAAATGTCCAGTAATCCAGAATTTAGAGGCCACATCCACAGACTTTCCAATGGCCTGTGTAAATAGGTTACAACCTCCATAGACATTGAAATAACTTCCCCTTCTTGTATTACCTCTGAGATCAAGACAACCTGAGAAAAAGAATAGAATATCAGCAGATACTTTTGTAGGTATTTTCTCTTTATCATTTTATAATTCCCTTGACACAGCCTCATATCTGCCCGCACGATCATCCTATATGGGCCATACACACTTCTAACAAGCAAATTAACTGTTCACTTGCCTTAGAATGAAGTTCACAATACCTTCAAGTGAGAATTGAATGATCTGAGTTTAAACATTTTTTTCCAAAAATCCCCTGCTAGCTTCACTGCCCCTTATCATAAATGCTTCTAAAATCTGTTGTGTGAACATACTTTTACTCTACAGGAATATTTAAATTAAAAATTAATTTTATATCCAAAAGCTTTTCCTGAAATACTGTTATTCTCACCCAGCTTTTTCTGACAGCCCCAGATTTTCACCCCCTCCTTTGCTGAGGAGAGGATGACCCATTGCATACTTTTACATCATCTGGCTCCACCCCTTTGATCCTGGCCAGTTGTTCGATTCTTCATGCTCTCATTTGAAATTTGCCATCTCCACATTCACATCACAAACAAGTCTTTTACCACTTGTATTTTGCCTATTCAACTTTCTTTTTGCCTATTACACACACTTACTGAAATGCTTTAATTCACGTCCTCCATTTTATTTTCCTTTTTCGAACTGTTCACCTTCACAATCCACCCGTATAACATGTCTTTTTCTTCCTACTAGCTATTTCAGCACTGCTATATACTTCAAGCATTGCAAAACATATTAGAAAGCGGACAATGTTTTAAAAAAATGAAATACCAGTCATTAGTAAAATAGGTATATCTCTCAAAGTATTGAAGTAGTAATATGAATAGAATATGAGAAAACACACATTCAACAAAAGGTTATTAGATAATAAGGAAACTGAACAGTCTGTAAATTATGCTGTTGAAGTATTGCAAAAAAAGGCATTGTCAGCATATAGTTGGGATTCTCTCTGTCACTTTACCATCCTCTATGTTTTCAGATACATTTGTTATCGGACCACACCGCTACCGATCTGATGAGCTCGTTGCCAGGTGCCAAATTGGTAGATATGGAAGCCCGTGATGAGGAGATTTTGCTAGCATTATCTATCAATAGCATGAAATCACTCAATGTTATGTCAAGACACTTCTCCAATGAATTCTACTTTATTATGAACATTGCCAACTCTTATACAGAAAGAATGGGCATATCCAAATGTTGCCTGGTACAAAGATTAGTGTTACGTAGCTTACTGTTACAAAGGTGAAAATACTTATTGATCACAAGACTTATTGACATCTACCAAATATTCTCAAAGCTCTTAAGGTTCGTCTCAGACACAGAATTACCTAAGTCAGGATATTGCTGTTGCATTAGACAATAGTTCTACTATCGCTGTGTGTCTTCTCTGTTAACATAGCTTAGCCTTATTTAATTTGTCTGTTGACTTCTTATCTTAAAATTCTAGTTCATGGCATTACAAAGCATAGGTTTTAGTCTTCTATTTAAGGGTCAATAGTCCAATACAAGGTAAGAAACATACACTTATTGCATTCTAAAACTTAACACTTTATATTCCATGACACATTTATCCATAGTCTTTGATTGCCTGACTGTAAGAAGGTAGAGGGCGTACTTTGCCTTTTTGCCCTTCTCTCTCTCCTACAATCTATTTGGCAATCTTTTGGCCATCTTCAACACTATGACTTAGTATACCAACAATAGCCTTACCTAAATTTTCTTTCTCTCAGGCCGGTTCTGGCTTGTCACCACTTTACACCCACATAAGCCCTTATGTAAATCCACCCCCAACCCCCTTATTGATTAGAGAAGCCTCCTAGAATTATTCTTTTACACTACTCACAGCATGGATCCGTACCTAGGAAAGACTCCTTTATTTTTTTTCTTCTCTCCTAACAGTCTGCCGAGCTCTCTGTGACTGGTAAAAAAGGTTTTTAATAATAATAATCTTTATTTGTATAACGCCAACTTATTCGGCAGCGCTTTCAGGCTTCGATAAATGTAAAACAATACAACAATTACTATGTGAGGTACATTCGGTTTGAAACAAATGGGTTGGGGGTGGTACAGGTGGTGCAAGGGGGGGAGGAGCAAGGCATGGGGAACACAGGCAATAGGGGATTTCATGTGGAAATCAATTATTAGAAGGCAAACGGGGTGGGGCACCATAGGTAGGGGCGGGGGACTAGGTCTGGAGATTTGGTATGCTTCCCTGAAGAAGTGTGTTTTTAAGGTACGTCTGAAATTTCGTGCATCGGGAATTGTCTGGATGCCTTGGGGTAGAGCATTCCAGAGGATGGGTGCTGCTCTGGTGAAGTCCTGTAGGCGAACGTGTGAGGTTCGTATTACAGGGGTGTTTAGTCTGTGTTAGCCGATCGGAGTGAGCGGGCTGGGTGGTATACTGACAGGAGGGAGGCGAAGTATTCTGGCGCGGCACCATGCAGAGCTTTGGAATAGGGAGCTAGTTCTCCATCAGTCAGGTCTGTCTCAGGGACCTGTTCTTTGGGGCTGAGGAGGGTGTGGAAGGTCTCAAAGAGTTGTTTGGAGTGGTGGGATAATGAGGAGACAAGGGAGGTGAAATAAACTTGTTTGGCATGGTGAAGGGCTAGGTTATAAGTTTTAAGCATGAATTTGAAGTGGAGGAAGTCTGCTGGCTGGTTTGACTTTCTCCACAGCCACTTGGCGCACCTAGAGCACCGCCGGATGAAGCACGTTTGGGACATGGACCAAGGTTGCCGTGGTCCCCACACACATCACACACACAGCCCTACTCCATCCATCCTGACCCCCACACATCACACACACAGCTCTACTCCATCCATCCTGACCCATGCACATCACACACACAGCTCTACTCCATCCATCCTGACCCCCCACACATCACACACAAAGCTCTACTCCATCCATCCTGATCCCCCACACATCACACACAGCTCTACTCCATCCATCCTGACCCCCACACATAATATCCACAGCTCTACTGCATCCATCCTGACCCCCACACATCACACCCACAGCTCTACTGCATCCATCCTGACCCCCACACATCACACACACAGCTCTACTCCATCCATCCTGACCACCACAGATCACACACACAGCTCTACTCCATCCATCCTGACCCCACACATCACACCCACAGCTCTACTCCATCCATCCTGACCCCCACACATCACACACACAGCTCTACTCCATCCATCCTGACCCCCACACATCACACACTCAGCTCTACTCCATCCATCCTGACCCCCACACATCACACACAGCTCTACTTCATCCATCCTGACCCCCACACATCACACACAGCTCTACTCCATCCATCCTGACCCCCACAAATCACACACAGCTCTACTCCATCCATCCTGTCCCCCACACATCACACACAGCTCTACTCCATCCATCCTGACCCCCACACATCACACACAGCTCTACTCCATCCATCCTGTCCCCCACACATCACACACTCAGCTCTACTCCATCCATCCTGACTCCCACACATCACACACAGCTCTACTTCATCCATCCTGACCCCCACACATCACACATAGCTCTACTCCATCCATCCTGACCCCCACACATCACACACAGCTCTACTCCATCCATCCTGACCCCCACACATCACACACAGCTCTACTCCATCCATCCTGTCCCCCACACATCACACACAGCTCTACTCCATCCATCCTGACCCCCACACATCACACACAGCTCTACTCCATCCATCCTGTCCCACACACATCACACACCGCTCTACTCCATCCATCCTGACCCCCACACATCACACACAGCTCTACTCCATCCATCCTGTCCCCCACACATCACACAGCTCTACTCCATCCATCCTGACCCCCACACATCACACACACAGCTCTACTTCATCCATCCTGACCCCCACACATCACACACACAGCTCTACTGCATCCATCCTGACCCCCACACATAACACACACAGCTCTACTCCATCCATCCTGACCCCCACACATCACACACAGCTCTACTCCATCCATCCTGACCCCCACAAATCACACACAGCTCTACTCCATCCATCCTGTCCCCCACACATCACACACAGCTCTACTCCATCCATCCTGACCCCCACACATCACACACAGCTCTACTCCATCCATCCTGACCCCCACACATCACACACTCAGCTCTACTCCATCCATCCTGACTCCCACACATCACACACAGCTCTACTTCATCCATCCTGACCCCCACACATCACACATAGCTCTACTCCATCCATCCTGACCCCCACACATCACACACAGCTCTACTCCATCCATCCTGACCCCCACACATCACACACAGCTCTACTCCATCCATCCTGTCCCCCACACATCACACACAGCTCTACTCCATCCATCCTGACCCCCACACATCACACACAGCTCTACTCCATCCATCCTGTCCCACACACATCACACACCGCTCTACTCCATCCATCCTGACCCCCACACATCACACACAGCTCTACTCCATCCATCCTGTCCCCCACACATCACACAGCTCTACTCCATCCATCCTGACCCCCACACATCACACACACAGCTCTACTTCATCCATCCTGACCCCCACACATCACACACACAGCTCTACTGCATCCATCCTGACCCCCACACATAACACACACAGCTCTACTCCATCCATCCTGACCCCCACACATCACACACACAGCTGTACTCCATCCATCCTGACCCCCACACATCACACACAGCTCTACTTCATCTATCCTGACCCCCACACATCACACATAGCTCTACTCCATCCATCCTGACCCCCATACATAACACACACAGCTCTACTCCATCCATCCTGACCCCCACACATCACACACACAGCTGTACTCCATCCATCCTGACCCCCACACTTCACACACACAGCTCTACTCCATCCATCCTGACCCCCACACATCACACACACAGCTGTACTCCATCCATCCTGACCCCCACACATCACACACACAGCTCAACTCCATCCATCCTGACCCCCACACATCACACACACAGCTCTACTCCATCCACCCTGACCCCAACACATCACACACACAGCTCTACTCCATCCATCCTGACCCCCACACATCACACACACACAGCTCAACTCCATCCATCCTGACCCCCACACATCACACACACAGCTCTACTCCATCCACCCTGACCCCAACACATCACACACACAGCTCTACTCCATCCATCCTGACCCCCACACATCACACACACACAGCTCAACTCCATCCATCCTGACTCCCACACATGACACACACAGCTCTACTCCATCCATCCTGACCCCCACACACACAGCTCAACTCCATCCATCCTGACCCCCACACATCACACACACACAGCTCTACTCCATCCATCCTGACCCCCACACATCACACACACAGCTCTACTCCATCCATCCTGACCCCACACATCTCACACACACAGGTCTACTCCATCCATCCTGACCCCCACATCTCACACACAGGTCTACTCCATCCATCCTGACCCCCACACATCACACACACACAGCTCTACTCCATCCATCCTGACCCCCACACATCACACACACAGCTCTACTCCATCCATCCTGACCCCACACATCTCACACACACAGGTCTACTCCATCCATCCTGACCCCCACATCTCACACACACAGGTCTACTCCATCCATCCTGACCCCCACACATCACACACACAGCTCAACTCCATCCATCCTGACCCCCACACATCACACACACACAGCTCTACTCCATCCATCCTGACCCCCACACATCACACACACAGCTCTACTCCATCCATCCTGACCCCACACATCTCACACACACAGGTCTACTCCATCCATCCTGACCCCCACATCTCACACACACAGGTCTACTCCATCCACCCTGACCCCAACACATCACACACACAGCTCTACTCCATCCATCCTGACCCTCACACATCACACACACAGCTCTACTCCATCCATCCTGACCCTCACACATCACACACACAGCTCTACTCCATCCATCCTGACCCCCACACATCACACACACAGCTCTACTCCATCCATCCTGACCCCACACATCTCACACACACAGCTCTACTCCATCCATCCTGACCCCCACACATCACACACACAGCTCTACTCCATCCATCCTGATCCCCACACATCACACACACAGCTCTACTCTATCCATCCTGACCCTCACACATCACACACACAGCTCTGCTCCATCCATCCTGACCCCCACACATCACACACAGCTCTACTCCATCCATCCTGACCCCCACACATCACACACACAGCTCTACTCCATCCATCCTGACCTCCACACATCACACACAGCTCTACTCCATCCATCCTGCGGTGGGCGTGTTAGAGTGCAGCAGTGTGTGCTCAGCTGTTGGAGAGTGAAGACGTGTAGGCAGCCTCTCCCTCTTCCAGGGGGAGAAGGTCTGCTTTTCCCCAGCGAGTATGCCCTCGCCTGGGGCATCCACTGCCTCCCGGGATGGACCGGCGGGGGGCAGCGAGAGGCAGCCGGTTCCAGGAGCCAATACAGAATTAAGGAGGTCGCAGAGACTGAAAGTGCAAGCGGCAGAAATTAAAGGTAAGCCCCAGGAGGAAGATCTGTACTCCTGGGGTGAAAGAAAGGATGGAGAGACAGCGGAGCAATTAGCCACCCGCTTTAATAAGTACAAGCGGGAGTTTGAGGCAATAAGCGGCAAATTGAAGAAACTGCAGCATGAAGTGCAGGGTCTGAAAGCCCTGCTAGAGACATGCTCAAGAGACCAAAAGAAAGACTATCAGGACGAAATAAAGAACATAATGGAGGAAATTAAGAAACTGACAGCAAGAAAAGACGCTATAAAGGCAAACGGAGGCAGCATGTCGGAGAACTGGAGACACCAGGAGCGCTTTAATAGGAACATTCCATTCTATACCAGCAGTGAAGAGAGTGCAGAGGAAGGCTGCAGAGGGAAAACCCAGCTTTCTGCAAGCCTGCAGCAGCATTCAAACACTGCTAGATCGCAGGGGGTTAATGAACAGAGCCCCAGAGGCGGCCAAGGAAAGCAGAGGACGGGTCACGAGTCTGACGCTAGCATCCCGGCAAGACAAGCCGACCCGCCCCTCTCAGGTTCATCCATGGAAGAGGAAAGTGACAGCGGCGGGTATCTACTCAGCGAGATCCAGAAAATGGAGGCCCCCCCGGATTTGAGCAAGCTGTGCTTCGGGAACGAGACACCTGAAGAGGACACCCGTATCCGCGCAAAAGGCCAGGCGAAGAAGGCTACAGTGGAAGTGGTAAGTTCAAGATATGTGCCACTTCCTGATAATGCAATCCCTGCGGCAGGGGGTCGCCCGGTGTCTGAAGTGGCACCGGGAGCCAGTCAAAAGGGAGAGAAAATAGAACCATTGGTAGCCCCCCGTGTCCAGTCTGGCAAGGTGCTTGCTGCAGGGTCAGACTGCAAGGGGGAGGGGCATAGTAATGATGGTTTCGCGGGCTCGGTGGAGCAAGTACAGTTGGAGCATGTAGCTAAGCAGGTCTCCTCAGACCAGGCTACTGTGGTGGAGGTACAGGAGCCGGGTGAGGGGACTGATGATATGGATTGTTTGCCAATAGTAGATGAGCAGTGCCCTGGAGGGGGGGAGAACGCACAGGCGGCAACGCAGCAGCAGCCGGTGGTCTTTCCTCTCCAGGACAAAGGAAAAGATACTAAAACAAAAGGGACCGGGCAGGGGTTAAATGTATCAAGAAAGGGCAGAGGCGATGCCAGTGTAAAATCAGCAGTGCCAGCAACATTTAATGTAAAACCTGAATCCCAAACTCTCCGGGCTAGTACAGGCACGGGGCTAGTGTCCAGCGGGGAGTTAGGAGTTAAGGCAGCGGATCGTGCACAGGAGACGGAGGGGCGGGGAGCTGAAGCAGCAGGGAGTGGAAAGGCAGGAGTGATTAAAAAGGGGCAGCTGATGAATGAAAGTAAAAAGCAGTCCGGGGTTCTCAGCACTCAGAGGGTTAAAAATGTCCAGGGAAAAAAAATAGATGTAAAAGCAGTAGCGCCCAAGGAAGGTGCTACCGGGAAATCAGTTGGGGCAATTAAGACAGCGCCAGACCCGAGTGCTAGAGAAACCGCGCCAAAGTCAGTCTCTTTGGAAGATGGTAAAATGAGAAGAGCTGCGAGTTGTAAGAGTGTGGCTGAAATAAAGGAGGGTAAAAGAAGAATGAGTGAGAGTGGTCGGGATGGCCGGCTGGGGAGGACCCATGCCATGCTGCAAAGTGGCTCGTCGGGGACCCTTTCGGTGCAGGCCAGCCCGAAGGTAAAGAAAGTAGCAGGGAAGACAGTACAAGCAGTTTCCCAAAACAAGAGGGGAGGGGGAACGGAGGAGGGACAAAAGGGAAATAAAAGAAAGAATGGTGGAGTGCATGAGGGGGTGAAAGTCATAAAGCAAGTAGAAGCAGAGGGAGAGAAGGAGATTGTAATAGATAAGGGAAATGAAGGGCTAAACACTGATAAAGGGGAGGAGGGGAGTGTTGAAGGAACAAAACAGAATAAAATGCAGAATAACAAAGGTGTGGAGGTTGAGGAAAGTAGGGAGAGTGAGGGGAGGGAGAAGAGTGTGGGTGCAGGTGAGAATGCAGGTGAAGGATGCTGGAGTGGAAAAATTATGGAAGGGGGAAAAGGGATTGAGCCTCCCCAGCAAGGGAGCGGGAGCAATAATGAGATGAGTGGAGATGAGAGGGGGGCTATGCCGGGCCCTTCATCTAAGCCCTCCCCTCCCCGCAGTAGTAACCCCCCGGTGGCCCCTGGGGCAAAGAGCTACGCTGGTGCAGTTCAGGGTGATGCGAGGAGGGTTTTGTCTGGTGGCACGGATAGGGATTTAAGACAGCAACTCACGGCCGCTCTGAGACGGGGCGAGAGGTCTGCCCTTATAGATGGTGAGCAGGTGGATTTAAGTTTTTGGGTTCAACGTTTTGGTCTTTCTGCCTTCCGAGAAAATATGGGAAATTGGTCACTCCCAACAGGCGGGCCAAGGGGGACCAGAAGGAATGCAGTCCGTCTTCGGTGGGAAAGTGATGAAACATGCCCTAGGAGGAGTGAGGTGGTTGAACTACTGCTGAAGATGGGCTTCAGGGCACATAACATCTTTGCTCTGATCCATCCCTTCGGTACCCCGGAGTTCGACATCAGTTTCGTAAGGCCAGAGGGTTTGGAACTCTTCTGGACCAATTACGAGCTGGTGAAGAATCGGCCTGGCTGGCGGGATTTCAGGGTCTCCCCCCTGTCCCGCCAGGACGATGTAAAGACGGTGACTGTGTTAACGCGTAATGAGTCTCTGTCTTCGCTTGATATCATGACCTGGTTAAGTCGTTTTGGAGAAGTTAAGGGTGCCCCGGTGAAAAACCGGGATGAATATGGTATCTGGTCCGGGGCATGGACTTTTCTGGTCCAGCTGAGCCGGGCGGGGAACTCAGTGACCCACATCCCCTCCTCGGCCTATCTGGGTAGGGACAGGATCTCGGTCTTCTACCGGGGACAGCCTAAAGTGTGTCACCGATGCGGCGACCCCACCCATTTTAGTGCAGACTGCACTCAGCAGGTGTGCTTCTCATGTGGAGGGGTAGGCCATACAGCCGCATCGTGTAGGGACATACGCTGTCACCTGTGTGGTGTTCTAGGACACCCCTACAGCCGCTGCCCTCGTTCTAGTGCCAACACGGCCCCTGAACCCACGGGTAGGCCTCAGGAGACGCAGGGTGAGGGTCTGCCGGTGGGGGAGGGTGTTGACGGGGGTACTGGGGCTGAGGGTCCAGTGAAGAACGGCAGTAAGACAGCAAGTCAGATGAGACGCCTGGAAGCCAGGAAGGCGGCAAGGGCAGGTGAAACATCTGGGAAAACCATTGGCACGGTCCGCGCCCCTGCCCTTGAGAAAGCTCCTGCTACTGAGGCTCCAGGGGAGAGCGAGTTGGAGGAGGAGACCGAGAGACTGCAGAGGGAAGAGGGGTCCGCCTCTGGCGCCGCTCTGTCATCAAATGAAGATGGCAGAGAATGGCTGGAAAAGAGGCGGAAAAAGGATGTGAAAAAGAAAAAACAACCAGGTAAAAGGAAATCTTCTCCTGCCCCGGGTCAGAGACTAATGGAAGGACAAACCGGCTCCCCTCTGGTGTCTCTTTCAAACCGTTTTCAATCCCTTGAGGGGGAACCTGAATCTCCCTTGCTAGTGGGGGTGACGGGGGAACCCGAGAGGGGTGGGGAGGGGCCGGAGGATGTGACCCCCCCTCCCGTCCTTGGGAAGACTGAGTCCCAGGGGAGGGAGGAGGTACCGAAGCCACCAGACAAAAGTTTGGCGTCCCCTGAAGAAGGAGGGGCAACAATCGAGGGCATGGATATGTCTGCGTCATTAAAGAGAGGAGGAGAGGAATGTGGGTTTTCGGGTGAAGAAAGGGGAAGGGATAAGATAAGAGTCATCCAACCTTAATCACCTTAGATGGCGGCACTCAGTCCGTTGACGCTGGCGACCATTAATGTAGCCAGCATTAAGTCAAATACTGCAAGATTTATGGCCTTTGATTTTTTCAGCCGTGTTGAAGCTGATATTTTATTTTTGCAGGAGACCAGGCTAACAGATTTAGCCAGTATATATCAGGCAAAGAGGGAGTGGACTCACGGGCCCTCCTATTGGTCTCTTGCGGCCGAGCAGTATAGCGGAGTGGCGGTTCTTTTTAAAACCGCAGATGTCACATGCCGACGGGTGATTGAGGTGGAAATGGGGAGGTGTTTGGTCCTAGACGTCCTTGTGGGAGGTCAAGAGCTACGACTGATTAACATCTACGGTCCTCAAAGTCAATGTGAGCGAAAGGACCTTTTCACAAGGATCAAGCCCTATCTTTTTTCAAGCCGGTTGGTAGTCTTTGGTGGAGACTTCAATAACGTCACGAGGCTCTGCGATAGGGGAGGTACCAAAGACAGACTGGATTATGATAGCGTCGCTTTGAATAGAATAGTCAGTGAGGCTCGCCTGGAGGACATCCACATCAGGCATGCCCCAGGCAACACGGTGTTCACCTTCCATAGAGGTAGTAGTAGGTCTAGGATAGACAGGTTTTATTTAAAGGAGGAAGCTGTCTCCTCACCTTTATTGGTGGTGGAGGTGGAGTTCTCCGACCACTGTTTAATTATGTTTACTTTGAATGTTACAGATACCCCTCGGATGGGTAGAGGTTTATGGAAATTGAATTCGGCCCTCCTGGAAGAAGCTGAGATAAGACAGTCCTTTGAGGAGTTCCTTCAGAGCCAGATTCCGCTCATGGGCCTATGTAACAGTAAGTCAGAGTGGTGGGAGATTTTCAAGAAAAGGGCAGCGAGGTATTTCCGTGAGCTCTCTAACCTCAGATCCTTGTCTTGTTATCGTTTATATCAAGGACTGAGGAGGAAACTCGAGAGGCTTGTCTCGGCGGGGGGCAACCGTGAGGAAGTCTCCAGAGTGAAATCCCTGTTAAAAAGGTGCCAGTATGATAGGTACACATCCTTGGTTTTTGAGAGGGATTTCGGGAAATTCCGCTCGCCCGACCCCTACAGAAACTGTAGGATGTCAGTAAATAGTAAGATGGTTACAGGACTGATTGATAGTACAGGGTCTCTGAAGAGGTCCAGTTCAGAGATCCTGGAGGTAGTCAGATCCTACTACTCGGGCCTTCTGGCAGGGAAGGATCAAGATCGAGACAGGCTGTCGACTTTCCTGGCTGAAACCATTCCTGAAGAGAGAGTGACCTCTGGGCTTGACGTTTTGACAGACGCTATCAGAGAAGAGGAAGTGAGACTGGCCTTTGAAGGGCTTAAGCTCAAGAAAACGCCAGGTCCGGATGGCTTATCATCCGAGTTCTACAAAACCTTTAAGGAACAGTTGGTTCCCCTATTGACTGAGGTATATAATGAGTGCCTTTCCTCGGGTACTCTGCCAGAGTCAATGAGGAGGTCAGCCCTGATCATCTTGTCAAAGGGTAAGGATCCGTCCCGGATTGAGAATTGGCGTCCCATAGCGCTGCTCAATACGGACCGGAAGATTTTGGCTAAGGTGCTGTTTAATCGTTTGGTGCGTTTTGCACCGGAGCTGCTTTCGGGTGATCAGCACTGTTCTGTTCCAGGCCGAAGCACATTTAGTGCCGTGCTGAGTGTCCGGGAGGTTGTGGAGCAGGGCAGGGCTGGGAACTGGAGAGGGTTCTTGCTGTCCTTGGATCAGGCAAAGGCTTTTGATAAGGTTAACCATGAGTACCTCTGGTCGGTGCTTTTGAAATATGGTCTGCCGGTAGGGTTTGTCAATTGGTTAAAAACTTTGTACAAAGGGGCTGAGAGTTTCCCGCTGGTGAACGGTTGGGCTGGGCGCCCCTTTTTTGTGGGATCCGGGGTTCGTCAGGGCTGTCCCTTAAGCCCCCTGCTATACGTGTTTGCGATCGACCCCTTTTTAAGGAGGTTGGGTTGTGGGCCGTTGGCGGGGGTTGGGGTGGGCCTGGGGGACTCTGGGCCGGCACTAAAGGTGGTGGCCTACGCCGATGATGTCACGATTTTCGTCTCTTCTCGCGAGGAGGCGGGATGGGTGATGTCGGAGGTTGTGGAGTATTCAGAAGTAACTGGATCCCAGCTCAACTGGGATAAGTGTGGAAGTCTCTGGTTGGGAGAAGGAGATCCTGATTTTAGTCTCTCGGACACCCTCCCAAGACCCCAGGAGTCATTAAAAATTCTGGGCATCCATTTCGGCCAGGGAAATTATCCCGAGACAAATTGGGAAGGCAGACTAAAAGATGCCAGTCAAAAGGTGGACCAATGGAAGGGATGGTCTTTGTCCCTGAGGGAAAAGGTGAGCCTCATCAAAACCTTCCTGCTCCCCTTATTTATCTATCTAGGCAGCGTGTGCATCTTGCCAGAGTCTTCTTGGACACAGATCTATAGCCTGTTCTTCCAGCTGTTATGGGACAACAGGCTGAACCTAGTGAAACGAGAGGTCACATACCGCCCAAGGAGACTAGGGGGATTGGGTATGGTCAATCCCGTGGTGTTTTTAGTCAACACCTTCTTGAAGATTAATCTAGTCAACTTCCGCAATGAGGAAAGGGCTCCTTGGTGGGTAGTTTCCTCTAAGTCATGGTTTCGGCCCTTTCTCCAGGATTGGGTGAGAGGAGGGCGAGTGAAAGACCTACGCACGCCGCACGGACATCTCCCGGCTTACGTTACTCCGGCTCTGAAGCTTATCCGTCGATGGGGCTTGGGGGCTGTGGAGGTTGAGACTCTCTCGAGGAGGTTCCTTGATAGGAAGGTCCTGACCTCCCGTTTCCAAAAGCCATTGGCCCTCAAGGACTGCCCAGGCCAGGACCTGGAGGGTGGGTTGGTTTTGTTAAATTCAGTGAGGGTCCCTATGAAGTTTTGGGATTTGGCCTGGCGCTCTTTCCACGGAAAGCTGTATGTGAGGGACAATCTGAAGTATAGGAGCACGGAGGAAAGAAATTGCCCCCGTGAGGAGTGTGGCTCTACGGTGGAAACCATGGAGCATTTCCTACTTCAATGTCCCTTCAATACAGAGGTATACAGAAGGGTGGGGATTTCCATCGGCTGGCCCCGGCTGGCTGGACTCTCCTATTCCGAGTGGGCGTATGGAGCTTTCAGAGTTCTGGGTGGCCGGGATAAATGCACGTTATATTTAGTCAGCCTAGTGGTTAGATATTTCACGTGGCACGCAAGGTGTCTAGTTTCGACACGTCAGAAAATCCTCCCGGTGGAAGTAGTATGTAGGGGCATTCTTGATGACCTGGGGAAGGTACGTTCTTGGGAGGGCAGCAGGTTGGGAGCGCCAAAGGCATCTCGGTTATGGAGGGGCCTTTCTTTTACGGTGCCCTAGCCTGTTTCCCTTTCCGATTCCTGGTGGTGGGCTGGTTTTTCTCACACTAATAGCTTTTTGTTTTGTTTTAAGTGCAAAAGGATAAATAGGGCTTGCAAATGACTGAACCAGGACTCAATGGTAAGACGGTGATGGTAAGAGGGTGAAGGGAATTTTCTTTATAGTGAAGAGAATTAAGTGTGTAACAAAATGTAATTAAATTATATTGAGGGAAAAATAAATAAAAAAAAAAAAAAAAAAAAAAAATTATATTTAAATTATATTTTGTGTATATATGTATATAATATGCTGTAAATATTAGATTAGTTATTGTGTTGGAAAAAATAAAAAAATTAAAAAAAAAAAAAAACAATAAAAAAATTAATCAAAAAAAAAAATATATATATATATATATAATCACTAATTCTGTAAGTAGGTTATGGTATAACTTCGTAGGGAAACAGAAAATTGTATAAATAATGTTAACATTTCATGGTATCTTCTTTTCATGTCTTAAGGGCCCGGCATAGCGTAGGGGGGTTTATGAGGGGAATGCTCTAGGTGGTACCAAAAGTTATTTCATTTCAAATGAGAAAAAAAAAAAAAAAAAATCTAAAGCCAGTTTATTTGTTTTTCTTTCTGGGGAACGTATGCTGGCATTGCTGATTTGTCTGGCATCGAGGATCTTCTGGCACCAGAGAGTCCATGGGCAGTAAGGGAAGATACAGACAGAAAAACTAAAGCAGGAGAAGAGGCAAAGAACAAAAGAGAAGCTCAAAAAAGGTCAAGAGAGGATGAGGAGGTCCTTATTTTTCTGTTTTGTTCAGAAGAAGCAAGCTTCCTGAGCGGACATTGTACGGACTGGAATACACATGTTGTGTTAATTTGTGTTTGATGCTCCAAACTGTGGAGAGAGTCATACTTTTGTTTTGACAATTACTGTTATGTTTCCTAATTTTATAATAAAATAGAGTTCCATCCATCCTGACCTCCACACACACAGCTCTACTGCATCCATCCTGACCTCCACACATCACACACACACAGCTCTACTCCATCCATCCTGACTCCCACACATCACACACACAGCTCTACTCCATCCATCCTGACCCCACACATCTCACACACACAGCTCTACTCCATCCATCCTGACCCCCACACCTCACACACACAGCTCTACTCCATCCATCCTGACCCCCACACATCACACACACAGCTCTACTCCATCCATCCTGACCCCACACATCTCACACACACAGCTCTACTCCATCCATCCTGACCCCCACACATCACACACACAGCTCTACTCCATCCATCCTGACCCCAACACATCACACACACAGCTCTACTCTATCCATCCTGACCCTCACACATCACACACACAGCTCTACTCCATCCATCCTGACCCTCACACATCACACACACAGCTCTACTCCATCCATCCTGACCCCCACACATCACACACAAAGCTCTACTCCATCCATCCTGACCCCCAAACATCACACACAGCTCTACTCCATCCATCCTGACCCCCACACATCACACACACAGCTCTACTCCATCCATCCTGAACCCCACACATCACACACAGCTCTACTCCATCCATCCTGACCCCCACACATCACACACAGCTCTACTCCATCCATCCTGACCCCCACACATCACACAGACAGCTCTACTCCATCCATCCTGACCCCCAAACATCACACACAGCTCTACTCCATCCATCCTGACCCTCACACATCACACACACAGCTCTACTCCATCCATCCTGAACCCCACACATCACACACAAAGCTCTACTCCATCCATCCTGACCCCCAAACATCACACACAGCTCTACTCCATCCATCCTGACCCCCACACATCACACACACAGCTCTACTCCATCCATCCTGACCCCCACACATCACACACACACCTCTACTCCATCCATCCTGACCCCCACACATCACACACACAGCTCTACTCCATCCATCCCGACCCCCACACATCACACACACAGCTCTACTCCATCCATCCTGACCCCCACACATCACACACAGAGCTCTACTCCATCCAGCCTGACCCCCACACATCACACACACAGCTCTACTCCATCCATCCTGACCCCCACACATCACACACACAGCTCTACTCCATCCATCCTGACCCCCACACATCACACACACACAGCTCTACTCCATCCATCCTGACCCCACACATCACACACACACAGCTCTACTCCATCCATCCTGACCCCCACACATTACACACACCCACAGCTCTACTCCATCCATCCTGACCCCCACACATCACACACAGCTCTACTCCATCCATCCTGACCCCCGCACATCACACACACAGCTCTACTTCATCCATCCTGACCCCCACACATCACACACACAGCTCTACTCCATCCATCCTGACCCCACACATCTCACACACACAGCTCTACTCCATCCATCCTGACCCCCACACATCACACACACAGCTCTACTCCATCCATCCTGACCCCAACACATCACACACACAGCTCTACTCTATCCATCCTGACCCTCACACATCACACACACAGCTCTACTCCATCCATCCTGACCCTCACACATCACACACACAGCTCTACTCCATCCATCCTGACCCCCACACATCACACACAAAGCTCTACTCCATCCATCCTGACCCCCAAACATCACACACAGCTCTACTCCATCCATCCTGACCCCCACACATCACACACACAGCTCTACTCCATCCATCCTGAACCCCACACATCACACACAGCTCTACTCCATCCATCCTGACCCCCACACATCACACACAGCTCTACTCCATCCATCCTGACCCCCACACATCACACAGACAGCTCTACTCCATCCATCCTGACCCCCAAACATCACACACAGCTCTACTCCATCCATCCTGACCCCCACACATCACACACACAGCTCTACTCCATCCATCCTGAACCCCACACATCACACACAGCTCTACTCCATCCATCCTGACCCCCACACATCACACACAGCTCTACTCCATCCATCCTGACCCCCACACATCACACAGACAGCTCTACTCCATCCATCCTGACCCCCACACATCACACACAAAGCTCTACTCCATCCATCCTGACCCCCACACATCACACACACAGCTCTACTCCATCCATCCTGACCCCCACACATCACACACACAGCTCTACTCCATCCATCCTGACCCCCACACATCACACACAGCTCTACTCCATCCATCCTGACCCCCACACATCACACACAGCTCTACTCCATCCATCCTGACCCCCACACATCACACACACAGCTCTACTCCATCCATCCTGACCCCCACACATCACACACACAGCTCTAATCCATCCATCCTGACCCCCACACATCACACACACAGCTCTACTCCATCCATCCCGACCCCCACACATCACACACACAGCTCTACTCCATCCATCCTGACCCCCACACATCACACACAGAGCTCTACTCCATCCAGCCTGACCCCCACACATCACACACACAGCTCTACTCCATCCATCCTGACCCCCACACATCACACACACAGCTCTACTCCATCCATCCTGACCCCCACACATCACACACACACAGCTCTACTCCATCCATCCTGACCCCACACATCACACACACACAGCTCTACTCCATCCATCCTGACCCCCACACATTACACACACCCACAGCTCTACTCCGTCCATCCTGACCCCCACACATCACACACACAGCTCTACTCCATCCATCCTGACCCCCACACATCACACACACACAGCTCTACTCCATCCATCCTGACCCCACACATCACACACACACAGCTCTACTCCATCCATCCTGACCCCCACACATTACACACACCCACAGCTCTACTCCATCCATCCTGACCTCCACACACACAGCTCTACTGCATCCATCCTGACCTCCACACATCACACACACACAGCTCTACTCCATCCATCCTGACTCCCACACATCACACACACAGCTCTACTCCATCCATCCTGACCCCACACATCTCACACACACAGCTCTACTCCATCCATCCTGACCCCCACACCTCACACACACAGCTCTACTCCATCCATCCTGACCCCCACACATCACACACACAGCTCTACTCCATCCATCCTGACCCCACACATCTCACACACACAGCTCTACTCCATCCATCCTGACCCCCACACATCACACACACAGCTCTACTCCATCCATCCTGACCCCAACACATCACACACACAGCTCTACTCTATCCATCCTGACCCTCACACATCACACACACAGCTCTACTCCATCCATCCTGACCCTCACACATCACACACACAGCTCTACTCCATCCATCCTGACCCCCACACATCACACACAAAGCTCTACTCCATCCATCCTGACCCCCAAACATCACACACAGCTCTACTCCATCCATCCTGACCCCCACACATCACACACACAGCTCTACTCCATCCATCCTGAACCCCACACATCACACACAGCTCTACTCCATCCATCCTGACCCCCACACATCACACACAGCTCTACTCCATCCATCCTGACCCCCACACATCACACAGACAGCTCTACTCCATCCATCCTGACCCCCAAACATCACACACAGCTCTACTCCATCCATCCTGACCCTCACACATCACACACACAGCTCTACTCCATCCATCCTGAACCCCACACATCACACACAAAGCTCTACTCCATCCATCCTGACCCCCAAACATCACACACAGCTCTACTCCATCCATCCTGACCCCCACACATCACACACACAGCTCTACTCCATCCATCCTGAACCCCACACATCACACACAGCTCTACTCCATCCATCCTGACCCCCACACATCACACACACAGCTCTACTCCATCCATCCTGACCCCCACACATCACACACACAGCTCTACTCCATCCATCCTGACCCCCACACATCACATACAGCTCTACTCCATCCATCCTGACCCCCACACATCACACACAGCTCTACTCCATCCATCCTGACCCCCACACATCACACACAGCTCTACTCCATCCATCCTGACCCCCACACATCACACACACAGCTCTACTCCATCCATCCTGACCCCCACACATCACACACACAGCTCTACTCCATCCATCCTGACCCCCACACATCACACACACAGCTCTACTCCATCCATCCCGACCCCCACACATCACACACACAGCTCTACTCCATCCATCCTGACCCCCACACATCACACACAGAGCTCTACTCCATCCAGCCTGACCCCCACACATCACACACACAGCTCTACTCCATCCATCCTGACCCCCACACATCACACACACAGCTCTACTCCATCCATCCTGACCCCCACACATCACACACACACAGCTCTACTCCATCCATCCTGACCCCACACATCACACACACACAGCTCTACTCCATCCATCCTGACCCCCACACATTACACACACCCACAGCTCTACTCCGTCCATCCTGACCCCCCACACATCACACACACAGCTCTACTCCATCCATCCTGACCCCCACACATCACACACAGCTCTACTCCATCCATCCTGACCCCCGCACATCACACACACAGCTCTACTCCATCCATCCTGACCCCCACACATCACACACACAGCTCTACTCCATCCATCCTGACCCCACACATCTCACACACACAGCTCTACTCCATCCATCCTGACCCCCACACATCACACACACAGCTCTACTCCATCCATCCTGACCCCAACACATCACACACACAGCTCTACTCTATCCATCCTGACCCTCACACATCACACACACAGCTCTACTCCATCCATCCTGACCCTCACACATCACACACACAGCTCTACTCCATCCATCCTGACCCCCACACATCACACACAAAGCTCTACTCCATCCATCCTGACCCCCAAACATCACACACAGCTCTACTCCATCCATCCTGACCCCCACACATCACACACACAGCTCTACTCCATCCATCCTGAACCCCACACATCACACACAGCTCTACTCCATCCATCCTGACCCCCACACATCACACACAGCTCTACTCCATCCATCCTGACCCCCACACATCACACAGACAGCTCTACTCCATCCATCCTGACCCCCAAACATCACACACAGCTCTACTCCATCCATCCTGACCCTCACACATCACACACACAGCTCTACTCCATCCATCCTGAACCCCACACATCACACACAAAGCTCTACTCCATCCATCCTGACCCCCAAACATCACACACAGCTCTACTCCATCCATCCTGACCCCCACACATCACACACACAGCTCTACTCCATCCATCCTGAACCCCACACATCACACACAGCTCTACTCCATCCATCCTGACCCCCACACATCACACACACAGCTCTACTCCATCCATCCTGACCCCCACACATCACACACACAGCTCTACTCCATCCATCCTGACCCCCACACATCACATACAGCTCTACTCCATCCATCCTGACCCCCACACATCACACACAGCTCTACTCCATCCATCCTGACCCCCACACATCACACACAGCTCTACTCCATCCATCCTGACCCCCACACATCACACACACAGCTCTACTCCATCCATCCTGACCCCCACACATCACACACACAGCTCTACTCCATCCATCCTGACCCCCACACATCACACACACAGCTCTACTCCATCCATCCCGACCCCCACACATCACACACACAGCTCTACTCCATCCATCCTGACCCCCACACATCACACACAGAGCTCTACTCCATCCAGCCTGACCCCCACACATCACACACACAGCTCTACTCCATCCATCCTGACCCCCACACATCACACACACAGCTCTACTCCATCCATCCTGACCCCCACACATCACACACACACAGCTCTACTCCATCCATCCTGACCCCACACATCACACACACACAGCTCTACTCCATCCATCCTGACCCCCACACATTACACACACCCACAGCTCTACTCCGTCCATCCTGACCCCCCACACATCACACACACAGCTCTACTCCATCCATCCTGACCCCCACACATCACACACAGCTCTACTCCATCCATCCTGACCCCCGCACATCACACACACAGCTCTACTCCATCCATCCTGACCCCCACACATCACACACACAGCTCTACTCCATCCATCCTGACCCCACACATCTCACACACACAGCTCTACTCCATCCATCCTGACCCCCACACATCACACACACAGCTCTACTCCATCCATCCTGACCCCAACACATCACACACACAGCTCTACTCTATCCATCCTGACCCTCACACATCACACACACAGCTCTACTCCATCCATCCTGACCCTCACACATCACACACACAGCTCTACTCCATCCATCCTGACCCCCACACATCACACACAAAGCTCTACTCCATCCATCCTGACCCCCAAACATCACACACAGCTCTACTCCATCCATCCTGACCCCCACACATCACACACACAGCTCTACTCCATCCATCCTGAACCCCACACATCACACACAGCTCTACTCCATCCATCCTGACCCCCACACATCACACACAGCTCTACTCCATCCATCCTGACCCCCACACATCACACAGACAGCTCTACTCCATCCATCCTGACCCCCAAACATCACACACAGCTCTACTCCATCCATCCTGACCCCCACACATCACACACACAGCTCTACTCCATCCATCCTGAACCCCACACATCACACACAGCTCTACTCCATCCATCCTGACCCCCACACATCACACACAGCTCTACTCCATCCATCCTGACCCCCACACATCACACAGACAGCTCTACTCCATCCATCCTGACCCCCACACATCACACACAAAGCTCTACTCCATCCATCCTGACCCCCACACATCACACACACAGCTCTACTCCATCCATCCTGACCCCCACACATCACACACACAGCTCTACTCCATCCATCCTGACCCCCACACATCACACACAGCTCTACTCCATCCATCCTGACCCCCACACATCACACACAGCTCTACTCCATCCATCCTGACCCCCACACATCACACACACAGCTCTACTCCATCCATCCTGACCCCCACACATCACACACACAGCTCTACTCCATCCATCCTGACCCCCACACATCACACACACAGCTCTACTCCATCCATCCCGACCCCCACACATCACACACACAGCTCTACTCCATCCATCCCGACCCCCACACATCACACACAGAGCTCTACTCCATCCAGCCTGACCCCCACACATCACACACACAGCTCTACTCCATCCATCCTGACCCCCACACATCACACACACAGCTCTACTCCATCCATCCTGACCCCCACACATCACACACACACAGCTCTACTCCATCCATCCTGACCCCACACATCACACACACACAGCTCTACTCCATCCATCCTGACCCCCACACATTACACACACCCACAGCTCTACTCCGTCCATCCTGACCCCCCACACATCACACACACAGCTCTACTCCATCCATCCTGAACCCCACACATCACACACAGCTCTACTCCATCCATCCTGACCCCCACACATCACACACAGCTCTACTCCATCCATCCTGACCCCCACACATCACACAGACAGCTCTACTCCATCCATCCTGACCCCCAAACATCACACACAGCTCTACTCCATCCATCCTGACCCCCACACATCACACACACAGCTCTACTCCATCCATCCTGAACCCCACACATCACACACAGCTCTACTCCATCCATCCTGACCCCCACACATCACACACAGCTCTACTCCATCCATCCTGACCCCCACACATCACACAGACAGCTCTACTCCATCCATCCTGACCCCCACACATCACACACAAAGCTCTACTCCATCCATCCTGACCCCCACACATCACACACACAGCTCTACTCCATCCATCCTGACCCCCACACATCACACACACAGCTCTACTCCATCCATCCTGACCCCCACACATCACACACAGCTCTACTCCATCCATCCTGACCCCCACACATCACACACAGCTCTACTCCATCCATCCTGACCCCCACACATCACACACACAGCTCTACTCCATCCATCCTGACCCCCACACATCACACACACAGCTCTAATCCATCCATCCTGACCCCCACACATCACACACACAGCTCTACTCCATCCATCCCGACCCCCACACATCACACACACAGCTCTACTCCATCCATCCTGACCCCCACACATCACACACAGAGCTCTACTCCATCCAGCCTGACCCCCACACATCACACACACAGCTCTACTCCATCCATCCTGACCCCCACACATCACACACACAGCTCTACTCCATCCATCCTGAACCCCACACATCACACACAGCTCTACTCCATCCATCCTGACCCCCACACATCACACACAGCTCTACTCCATCCATCCTGACCCCCACACATCACACAGACAGCTCTACTCCATCCATCCTGACCCCCAAACATCACACACAGCTCTACTCCATCCATCCTGACCCCCACACATCACACACACAGCTCTACTCCATCCATCCTGAACCCCACACATCACACACAGCTCTACTCCATCCATCCTGACCCCCACACATCACACACAGCTCTACTCCATCCATCCTGACCCCCACACATCACACAGACAGCTCTACTCCATCCATCCTGACCCCCACACATCACACACAAAGCTCTACTCCATCCATCCTGACCCCCACACATCACACACACAGCTCTACTCCATCCATCCTGACCCCCACACATCACACACACAGCTCTACTCCATCCATCCTGACCCCCACACATCACACACAGCTCTACTCCATCCATCCTGACCCCCACACATCACACACAGCTCTACTCCATCCATCCTGACCCCCACACATCACACACACAGCTCTACTCCATCCATCCTGACCCCCACACATCACACACACAGCTCTACTCCATCCATCCTGACCCCCACACATCACACACACAGCTCTACTCCATCCATCCCGACCCCCACACATCACACACACAGCTCTACTCCATCCATCCCGACCCCCACACATCACACACAGAGCTCTACTCCATCCAGCCTGACCCCCACACATCACACACACAGCTCTACTCCATCCATCCTGACCCCCACACATCACACACACAGCTCTACTCCATCCATCCTGACCCCCACACATCACACACACACAGCTCTACTCCATCCATCCTGACCCCACACATCACACACACACAGCTCTACTCCATCCATCCTGACCCCCACACATTACACACACCCACAGCTCTACTCCGTCCATCCTGACCCCCCACACATCACACACACAGCTCTACTCCATCCATCCTGACCCCCACACATCACACACAGCTCTACTCCATCCATCCTGACCCCCGCACATCACACACACAGCTCTACTCCATCCATCCTGACCCCCACACATCACACACACAGCTCTACTCCATCCATCCTGACCCCCACACATCACACACAGCTCTGCTACATATTGTTCACTTCAGCTCATCAAGCTGAATTAGACCGCGGTCTCACCGATAAATAGTACTGTAATATTACCGGGGCCACTGCTAAGTATTTCAGCTCAGCCGCTGTGCAGAGCGTCTCACAATACCATTTACGATGGTGGGGTTGAGATAGCCGCAGTTACCAGCACTATCCACAGGTTTTACAGTATTCTCCCACTCCACACAGCCTCTATTATCTACAGTCTCTGCGAGCAGGAAATTACCCCAAGGTATCAGCGCAAGACAGAGGGTTACTTTTTCCTAGTCACAGCATAGAGCCTCTGCTATCTACAAGTCTCTGTGTGCGGTGAATTAAGGCCCAGTTGTCAGTGCTGTACAGTGGGGTAATTTATTTGGCCCCTGCTCTATTCGTAATTCGCCATGATGAGGGGTAGGGTTAGGGGTCGAGGACGTGGACGAGGACGCGGAGGTCCAAGTGAGGGTGTGGGCACAGGCCGAGTTCCTGGTCCAGGTGAATCACAGCCGTCTGCTGCAGGATTAGAAGAGAGGCAAGTTTCTGGGGTCCCCAGCTTTTTATCACAATTTTTGGGTCCACGTGGTAGGCCTTTATTACAAACAGAGCAGTGTGAGCAGGTCCTGTCGTGGATGGCAGAAAATGCATCCAGCAATGTATCACCCACCCAGTCTTTTACGCAGTCCACTGCTGCAACTCTGAATCCTCTGGCTGCTCCTACTCCTTGCTCCCAGCTTCCTCACTCCATAAAAATGACACATTCTGATGAGCAGGCAGACTCCCAGGAACTGTTCTTGGGTCCCTGCCTTGATTGGGAAAAAATGGTTCCTCTCTCACCTGAGGAGTTTGATGAGGCTGGGGACTTCTGGCAACTGTCTCAAGAACTTTCAGTGGGTGAGGAGGACGATGATGATGATGAGACACAGTTGTCTATCAGTGAGGTAATAGTAAGGGCAGTAAGTCCGAGGGAGGAGCGCACAGAGGTTTCGTTGTAAGAGCAGCTGGACGATGAGGTGACTGACCCCACCTAGTATGCTAAGCCAACTGAGGACAGGTCTTCATCGGGGGAGGCAAGTGCAGCAGCAGCAAAGGTTGGAAGAGGCAGTGGGGTGGCCAGGGGTAGAGGCAGGGCCAGACCGAAGAATCCCCCAACTGTTTCCCAAAGCACCCCCTCGCGCCAAGCCACCGCGCAGAGGCCTAGGTGTTCAAAGGTGTGGATGTTTTTCGGTGAGAGGGCGGACGACCGACTAACAGTGGTGTACAACCTCTGTCATGCCAAGATCAGCCGGGGAGCCACCACTACCAGCCTCACCAGCGTGCGCAGACATATGATGGCCAAGCACCCCACAAGGTGGAACGAAGTCCGTTCACTGCCTCTGGGTCGCACCACTGCCTCTTCCCCTGTGCCCCAACTGCCACTCAGATCCAACCCCCCTCCCAGGACACAGACACGAGCGCCTCCCGGCCTGCACCCACACCCTCATCTCCGCTGTCCTCGACCCCCTTCTAGCAATGTCTCTCAGCGCAGCGTCCAGCTGTTGCTAGCGCAAGCGTTGGAGTGAAAGCGCAAATACGCCGCCACGCACCCGCACGCTCAAGCTTTAAACGTGCACATTGCCAAATTAATCAGCCTGGAGATGCTGCCTTCTGGAAACGGAGGCTTTAAAAAACATGATGGCGGCGGCGGTCCCACGCTACTCGGTCCCCAGTCGCCACTATTTTTCCTGGTGTGCCATCCCAGCCCCACACCAGCACGTCTCCCACAACACCAATCGTGCCCTCACCAATGCAGTTACTGGGAAGGTCCCCTTAACCATGAACACGTGGACAAGTACTGGTGGGCAGGGCCACTATATCTCCCTGACGGCACATTGGGTGAATTTGGTGGAGACTGGGACCGAGTCAGAGCCTGGGACCGCACACGTCCCACCCACACCCAGAATTGCGGGTCCTTCCTCGGTTCTGGTATCTGCGGCGGTCTATGCCACCTCCTCTAAACCCTCCCCCTCCTCCTACGCAACCACTACTTCTCAATTAAGAAATGTGAGCAGCACGTCGCCAGCAGTCGGTGTGGCGCGGCAGCACAGCGGTGGGCAAGCGTCAGCAGGCCGTGCTGAAACTACTTAGCCTAGGTGACCAGAGGCACACGGCCCCCGAACCGTTGCAGGGTCTGACAGAGCAGATCGACCTCTGGCTTTCGCCGCTGAGCCTCCAACCGGGCATGGTCATGTGTGATAACGGCCGTAACCTGGTGGCGGCTCTGCAGTTCGGCAGCCTCACACATGTGCCATGCCTGGCCCACCTCTTCAATCTGGTGGTTCAGCGGTTTCTGAAAAACTACCTGCACTTATCTGACCTGCTCGGCAAGGTGCGCCACATCTGCGCACATTTCCGCAAGTCCACCAAGGACGCTGCCACCCTGAGGACCCTGCAACATCGGTTTAATCTGCCAGAGCACTGACTGCTGTGCGACGTGCTCACACGATGGAATTCTATGCTGCACATGTTGGCCAGGCTCTATGAGCAGCGTAGAACAATAGTGGAATACCAACTCCAACATGGGTGGCTTAGTGGTAGTCAGCCTCCCAATTCTTTACCAAGGAGTGGGCCTGGATGGCAGACATCTGCCAGGTCCTCGGAAACTTTGAGGAGTCTACCCAGATGGTGAGCAGCGGTGATGCTGCAATCATTAGCGTTACCATCCCGCTGCTATGCCTGCTGAGAAGTTCGCTGCAAGGCATAAAGGTCAGCGCTTTGAGGCTGGAACAGGAGACTGGGGAAGAGAGTATGTCGCTTGATAGCCAGACCACCCTCATGTCGATATCTCAGTGCGTTTTGGAGGAGGAGGAGCAGGAGGAGGGGGAAGAGACAGCTGGGCACACTGCAGAGGGTACCCATGCTGCTTGCCTCTCATCTGTTCAGCGTGTATGAGCTGATGAGGAGGAGGAGGATCCTGAAAGTCATCTTGCTAGCTAGGACAGCCATGTCTTGCGTACTGGAACCCTGGCACACATGGCTGACTTCATGTTAGGCTGCCTTTGTCGCCACCCACGCGTTAGACGGTATTCTGGCCAACACGGATTACTGGGTGTACACCCTTCTCGACACACGGTACAAGGAGAACCTTTCCACTCTCATTCCAGAACAGGAAAGGGGTACGAGAGTGATGCAATACCACAGGGCCCTGGTGGACAAAGTGATACTAAACTTCCCATCTGACAGCGCTAGCGGCAGAAGGCGCAGTTCAGAGGGCCAAGTAGCAGGGGAGGCGCGGAGATCAGGCAGCATGTTCAGCGCAGCAGGGGAACACTCTCCAAGGACTTTGCCAGCTTTATGGCTCTCCAGCAAGACTGTGTCACCACTTCCAGTCAAGGCTGAGTCGGAGGGAGCACTGTAAAAAGATGGTGAGGGAGTACATAGCCGATCGCACCACTGTCCACCGTGATGCCTCTGCTCCATACAACTATTGGGTGTCAGCTGGACACTTGTCACGAACTTGCGCTATATGCCCAAGAGGTGCTGGCTTGCCCTGCCGCTAGTGTCTTGTCAGAGAGGGTGTTTAGTGCAGCTGGGGGAATCATCACGGATAAGCGTACCCACCTGTCAACTGCCAGTGCCGACATGCTTACACTCATAAAGATGAACAAAGCCTGGATTTCCCCAGACTTCTCTTCTCCACCGGCGGAGAGCAGCGGAACCAAAGATTCTTTTCGCTGCAACCACAGATAAAAGCACTCTTCTCTATCACCGGAAAAAAAGGGGCATTTATCTTTGTCAATCTGTCTCTATTAGTCCTCCTCCTGCTACTCCTCCAGAAACAACGTCATCGTGCTGAACTGCCAATTTTTCTGCATCCCAAAAGGCTCATCTAACAATGTTTTTACAATTTTTAAAAGTTTCAAAAGTATTGATACTTTAGCATGAACCAATTTTTTTTCACAGGGCTGCCTCCAGGCTCTGTTACAAATTAAGCAACAGCGAGCTGTATCTTTCAAAACATATTGATGGGTTTCACCTGCCCTCTCAGTTGATACATTTTTCAGAGGTACACTTGTACTCTTTGTACACTAATTTTTCGGGCCCACGCCTACACTCTTATCCAACTAATTTTTCCGGCCTTCGCCTACACTCATGGTACCCCAATGTTTCAGAGCTTGGCCTATACTATTACTACAAAAATTTTACTGGGGTCTGCCTGCCTATACTTCTGCTACAAGATTGTTACAGGGGTCTGTCTATACTTCTGCCACGTAAATTATACAGGGATCTGCCTATACTGCTGCTCCATAAATGTTACAGGGGTCTGCCTATATTTCTGCCACGTAAATGTTACAGGGGTCTGCCTATACTGCTGCTCCATAAATGTTACAGGGGTCTGCCTATACTGCTGCTCCATAAATGTTACAGGGGTCTGCCTATACTGCTGCTCCATAAATGTTACAGGGGTCTGCCTATACTGCTGCTCCATAAATGTTACAGGGGTCTGCCTATACTGCTGCTCCATAAATGTTACAGGGGTCTGCCTATACTGCTGCTCCATAAATGTTACAGGGGTCTACCTATACTGCTGCTCCATAAATGTTACAGTGGTCTGCCTATACTGCTGCCACGTAAATGTTACAGGGATCTGCCTATACTTCTACTACAGAAATGTTACTGGGGTCTGCCTATACCTATACTACAGAAATGGTGCTGGGGTCTGCCTATACTTTTGCCACGTAAACGTTACAGGGGTCTGCCTATACTTTTGCCACGTAAACGTTACAGGGGTCTGCCTATACTTTTGCCACGTAAACGTTACAGGGGTCTGCCTATACTTTTGCCACGTAAACGTTACAGGGGTCTGCCTATACTTTTGCCACGTAAACGTTACAGGGGTCTGCCTATACTTTTACCACGTAAACGTTACAGGGGTCTGCCTATACTTTTACCACGTAAACGTTACAGGGGTCTGCCTATACTTTTACCACGTAAACGTTACAGGGGTCTGCCTATACTTTTACCACGTAAACGTTACAGGGGTCTGCCTATACTTTTACCACGTAAATGTTACAGGGGTCTGCCTATACTTTTACCACGTAAATGTTACAGGGGTCTGCCTATACTTTTGCCACGTAAATGTTACAGGGGTCTGCCTATACTTTTGCCACATAAATGTTACAGGGGTCTGCCTATACTGCTGCTACATAAATGTTACTGGGGTCTACCTATACTTTTGCCACATAAATGTTACAGGGGTCAGCCTATACTTCTACAACAGAAATGGAACTGGGGTCTGCCTATAGCCCTGCTACCAAATTGTTACAGGGGTCTGCCTATACTACTGCAACCAAAATGTTATTGTGGTCTGCTTATACCTATTCTACTGGAATGTTACAGGGGTATCTTTATACTATGGGTGCACACAGACTTCCCAACGCGGTGTTACCTATCTGGCCCCAAAACACTCACTGACTAGGGCATCAATTGTGGGCCGAGGCCAATATGTATTTTCTCTCGTGTTGCCACAGTTCTCTGAGAAACTCGTTTGGGCCACAGAAGAGGAGCGTTACTGCCTTAATGAGACGTTCACAGCTGAACTAGCATCGAAGTCCGCTTCATGCCCGCGATTGCTGAGGGTTTGTGCAGAGGCATGTACTCGGCGCAGTGAAAGTCTGCCATGTTTGGGCACTCTGATTTCTTCATGGTTCATGTCTTGGGTCGCCTAGGACCCACCTATGCTGTGGGTGCACACAGATTTCCCATAGCGGTGTTTTACCTGTCTGGCACAAAGTCACTGACTGACTTGGGTAGGGGGCAGAGTGCAGATGGCTTTCCCCTTGCGGTGTCGATTGAGCTATCCGACACCAACACAGAATGAATAGTGTGAGAGGACCAGATTGCCCGTTGGTATGTAACTCGCGGTACCTTGGGTACCACAGTGTGTTTGCTCGGACAAAGCCAGACCAAGGGCCTGCTCACATACTTCCCACACAGGCTACAGTGGGTCCTGGTCATGCTTTCTTGGCCTTGTAAGGCCACCTCCTCCTCCTGCTTGGGGTCAGGGGATCAGCACTGGGCATCATGTATTTGCTCTCGTGTTACCATAGTTATCTGATACTCTGGTTTGGGCCAAAGAAGAGGATCATTACTGCATTAATGAGATGTTCAATGCTGCACTAACATCGAAGTCCGCTTCATGCCCGCGATTGCTGAGGGTGTGCGCTGAGGCCTATGTCCCAGGGGAACTGCAACTGCGCCAGGTTGGGCATGTGGAACTTTTTCCTGGCTAATCCAGTCATTGGAGCAGTGAAAGAAAACGTAACTGATTTACTGAGACCTTTGCAGCTTAACTAGCATCGAAGTCCGCTTCATGCCTACGATTGCTGAGGGTTTGTGCAGAGGCCTGTGTCCTCGGTGAAGTAAAAGTCTGCCATGTTTGGGCACTTTGATTTCTTCATGGTTCATGTCTTGGGTCGCCTAGGACTCACCTATGCTGTGGGTGCACACAGACTTGTTTTACTTGTCTGGCACAAAGACACTGACTGAATTAGGGGGCAGAGTGCAGATGGCTTTCCCCTTGCGGTTTCGACACCAACACAGAATGAGTCGTGTGTGGGCACATGGATTCCCCATTGCTATGTAACTCGCGGCACCTTGGGTCACACAAGATAGAGGCTGGGAACGAGCTTGGCCCTGGGCCCGCTCACGTGAAAATCGAACATCAATTTCTCATCAATTCTCATAAGCATTGTGGGCTATCGCCCACCCCTTTCGAAGAGGGTCGTTGCCTGGCCCTGCCAACCCTCTGCAGTGTGTGCCTTCGGTTCCTCCTCATCGCAGACGCACTTGGAAATAGACATGAGGGTGGTGTAGCTATGAAGTGAGCGTGTGGCATGAGGGCAGCTGAAGGCTGGGCAGGGAAACTTTTGTCTGCGCCGTGGACGCTGGGTCGTGCGGGGGGTTGGGCAGCATGTAACCCAGGAGAAGAGGCAGCAGTGTGACCCCCAGGCAGTGATTGTGCTTGGTTGCAGGTAGTGTGGTGCTTTGCTAAGGTGTGCCTTGCTAATGAGGGTTTGTCCAAAGTAAAAATTGTTAGGGGGAGGGGGGGCAGACTCTTGCTCCTATTGTGGCTTAATAGTGGGACCTGGAAGCCTGAGATGCTGCCCCTGCTTAGCCCTATCCGTTTCTGTGGTGTTTCCATGGATTTCGGATGTTTTCTGGTTAAGACCTATCCGGAGCATCGGTCATATACAAAAATGCTTGAGTCGCCCATTGACTTCAACGGGGTTCGTTACTCGAAACGAACTCTTGAGCATCGCGGAAAGTTCGACTTGAACAATGAGCACCCGAGCAGTTTGGTGCTCGCTCATCTCTACTTCTTATCTATACTTCAGCATAGGAGACAGATCAGGGTTTGCTGTTGTCGGACCGCTAAAAAAATAAGGCTCACTGTTACCCCTGGGCTCTTATAATCTCCTTGGTGTGGGTGGGTCTACCTATTTGGCTTTCTTCTTGTTTTATGTGTTTCTCCAGGTGCGAACGTTCTCCCCATGAACCATCTTTTTTGAGTTCACTATATGAATTTGGGATTATCGTGTCACTTTTTTGTCCACTTGAACCCCTATTTTAATTGCATCTATAAAATGTAGTTTTAATGCTGTCTACTGTGAAGGGCTATATGCTGATGATAAACTTTTTTCTGCTTCAGTGAATTTGGGTATATTAACCCCTTAGTGACGGAGCTCTTTTGCTTTTTTCCATTTTCGTTCTTTCCTCCTTCCTTTTAAAAAATCGTAGCTCCTTTATTTATTCATCAACATCGCAGTATGAGCGCTTGCTGTTTTTTGCGGGACGAGTTGTATTTTTCAATGTTACTATTTATTGTACCATATAATGTACTAAAAACGTTAAAAAAAAATTCTAAGTGGAGAGAAATGGAAAAAAAACGACATTCCACCATCTTTCGTTGCGTCCTGTTTCTACGACGCACAAACTGCAACAAAAATGACCTGATATCTTTATTCTATGGGTCAGTACAGGTTATACGTTACCAAACTTTTTTTTTTTTTTTTTTTGCTGTACTACTTGTATTTTTTTAAGATATTTCATGTTTTAAAATTATTTTGTGTTCATTTTCTGCGGTCAATAACTTTTTTTATTTGTCTGTCGACATAGTTGAGTGAGGGCTCATTTTGTGTGGTACGTCCTGTCATTTATGTTTGTACCATTTTTGTATACAATTGATGTTTTCATCGCTTTTTATTACATTTTGTCCTGGATAAGTGTGAACAAAAAAGTGCATTTCTGTAAAAAAATTTTTTTTTTGTACCACGTTCAGTGTGCAGGGAAAATAGTGCATTACTTTGATAGATCAGACTTTTACAGACGCAGTGATACCAAATACGTATTTTTTTTATTTATTTTTTTATTGCAAATATAGCAAAAGGGATTTTTTTTTTTTTTTTACTGTTATTACTTTTTTTTTTTTAATAATTAGTAAAACTTTTTTGCTCTTATTTTTACACTTTCTTTTAGTCCTCCTAGAGGACTACAACCAGCAATTCTTCGATACCTCCTGCAGTATGACGTAATGCTAAAGCATTACATCATACTGCTTTTTGACAGGCAGTCTATCAAGCCACCCCACGAGGATGGCTTGATAGGCTGTCTCCTAAGGCAGCGCTGGGGCCTTTTAGAAGGCCCCCCCCCGGCTGCCATGACACCTGCATGGCTCTCCCTGATCTCACCGCGGGGGGCCCATACGGGACCCCCTTAGATCGTCCAGGGGATTTAAATGCCGCTGTCAGAATTGACAGTAGCATTTAAAGGGTTAATATCCGTGATGAGCCGTATGGCCATTTGCGGCTATTGCCCTTGGCTGTCAGCTGTAATTAACAGCTGACACCCGCGCTGTGTGCAGGGAGATAGTAGCGCTATCTCCCTCCATACATGTCCTGCAATGGCAGGAAGTAAAACACCATGGGGCCATCACTAAGGGGTTAAAATATCACAGACTGAACATGAGTCAACAATGTGATGTAACAGCAAAAAAGGCAAGCAGAATTCTAGGATTTATTAAGAGAAGCATAGCGTCTCGATCATGTGAGGTAATCATCCCCCTCTACTCTTCCTTTGTCAGACCTCCTCTGGAATACTGTGTCCAATTCTGCACACTCCAATTAAAAAAAAGACATAGACAAACTGAAGTTAGTTTAGAGAAAAGCAACTAGATTGGTGAGCAGTTTGCGAATCATGTCCTATGAGGAACAGTTAAAGAATTTGGGAACACATTTATCTTGCAAAAAGAAGACTGAGAGGAGACTTAATAGCGGTCTACAAATATCTGAAGGGCTGTCACACTGCAGAGGGGTCAGCCCTATTCTCATCTGCACAAGGAAAGACTAGAAGCAATGGGATGAAACTGAAAGGGAGGAGACACAGATTAGATATTAGTAAAAGCTTTTTGACAGTAAGAGTGATCAATGAGTGGAACAGGTTACCTCGAGAGGTGGTGAGTTCTCCTTCAATGGAAGTTTTCAAACAGAGGCTGGACAGACATATGTCTGTGATGATTTAGTGACCATGCATTGAGCAGGGGGTTGGACCTGAGGACCCTAGAGGTCCTTTCCAACTCTACCATTGTATGATTCTATGATACATCATTCTTATTTATGGTAATACCAGATGATGTCACTGAAGAGGGGAAAGATTCTGATGATGTTACATTATTTCATTCTTGTATATGGTAATGACAGATGATGTCACTGTAGAGTTGATGGACTCTGGAAACAACTGTAGTAATGTTTTTATTAGTAAATCCCCATATACAGGATTACACAGTAGTGAAGAAGAGCTCTAGTGATGGCTGTCGAGCCCCTGTGTGTGATGGATGGGGAAGACCCCTGAGTCCAATCACAGGGCCACCACCTCACCCCCTAAAAGATGAGGACATCAATGTACAGAATATTCTAGAACTCGCCAACAAGATGATTGAGCTGCTGACAGGAGAGGTGATGCTGCAGGGAATGCTGGGACATTATACAGTAACAGCACTGGAGGCTTCTGGGTGATGACTGTATATTGTGTTGTCAGGTTCCTATAAGGTGTCAGGATGTCGCTGTCTATTTCTCCATGGAGGAGTGGGAGTATTTAGAAGGACACAAGGATCTGTACAAGGAGGCCATGATGGAGACCCGCCAGCCGCTCCCATCACCAGGTAATAGACAGGACTAAATCCACAGGGACTTTATTATCTGTATATAAAGATTGACTTCAGTGTCCGTCTGTGTTTCCTGCAGTTCCATCCAGTAAGAGAAGAACCCCAGAGAGATGTCCCCATCCTCTTCTTCCACAGGACCATCAGGTAGATGGAGATGTCCCTCTGACCTGTAGAAGGTTGTGAAGCTCTTGTCTTCAGTCTTATTAGATGTCTTCTACTTGTGTGATGAGGCCAGTGGAGATGGCAGGATTACAGCTGACCAGAGACATTACATCTTGTCTGGATCTTCTCCCAGTGTTCTGGCGGTGGAGACTGCTGGTGGGAATAAGGAGCCAACAGGTTGGATTTATATCTATCTGCTCCTTTATTCCCCCGAGACAAGCAGCGGATTTGTCTGGTAGACGCTGATCTCCTCCACTGAGACAACGTGCATAGCCTTGCCGGATATACATGTGTATGAGGATCCTGAGGGGTCATTGAGATGCCATCTAATATCTATGTCTGGCTTGTAGACATGCAGCTATATGGCTCAGATAATTACTCCTCTCCAGTCATTATGTCATAAAACATTCCACCTGACTTTTACAATATTTGTCTCACAGCTTGTGCATCAGGATGAAGATCTGACCAATATTAATACTACAGAGACAAATGTGAGGGGCGATCAGCCGTGTGAAGAGGAGATTCCTACAGGTAACCGCCCAGGTGAGTAGTAACCACCAAATACAGCTGAGAAGAGTAACAGATTCTCCTCGGTCACCGGCTGCAGATAGTTATGTAGATTTATAAGCTCTGGGATCTGTCAGATTTTCTGCTGTATATTCCCCATTCAGCCGGAATACAAACTAAATATGGCTGACAATGTGATACGTTATAGGAGATAACACAGGACGGGCATTTATAATATGGATGGGGAATATATGTGGGAGTCTTTCTTCATCATCCACTGTCAGTACTTATCAGGTAAAAGTGCCCAATTTTCAGTTCAAAACCAATAGCTGCTATTAGTCTCCTATGATATTACTATGTGCTAACACAATAGAGCCATGGACCCAGATAACAGAATGCTGAGGGTGGAGACCTAGACCCAGAATTTGGAGATTTGATGGTTACTGCTGTGAGTGTCAAGAATTCTGCTCAAAAGGGACTTTAAAAGATCTCCCAGGGCCTCCATATTATTACATTCAGTTACATTCAGATTTGCAGTTTTTGGTGATGTTTTTGCACATCAACATCAAGAATAGAAGGAAAAACATGACGAACGTGTCTTGCATTTTAACAGAAGATGACATTTGCTAATGTGGTATCTGAGCTGAGAGCTTTGTTTGAAGACTCTGTTATAGATCCAGTAAAATAGTGGCCAAAATACTGTAGCCTACTGCACTGTCTTGTCCAGGACATATCAGCGGGCATGCCGGAAGCCGGATGGACCACATTGTAGTCTGTTTAATTGGTATGTAATAGATTTGGCACTTTTTTGCTTTCTATTGTTAGTATTCTAGTATGGATCTAAACAACATAAGGTTGCAGGGAAGAACTGCAAAAGAATGGCCTGGTTGCCACCTGACTTGTAGTATTGAAATGTTTTCAACCAATCTAATCCTCTTTATATAGCGCATCAATATTCTGCAGCACTTTACATCACTTGACATTTTGGGTTCTGATAGCATGTTTTTTGAAGTATAATAATCTTTATTTGTATAGCGCCAACATATTCCGCAGCGCTTACAAGGACCTAGGTAATACAGAAAAACAAAAGTACAAAAAGTATGGGAGGAAACCAATTCAAACGCAGGAAAAACATACAAACTCCATGCAGATGTTGTCCATAGTGGTAACCATAAAGCTACTGTGTTGTCTAATAATATCAATATAACTTGTAAAATAGTAAAATTTATTTTTTTTGGCAGATGATGGTATCAGTATCTCAGAGGGACAACTGATATCTGCAGATTGTAAAGAAGAAGATTGTGGTATCACACAATATACAGATGAAGAACCTGCCACTATCCCAGATGTGCCCACAGCCCTTCATAGCAAAAATCCATCATCTGATCCTCTTATGCAGGTTCTATCTTCTGATTTATCACAGACTGATAAGGAAAATAACAGCATGGGAGAACATCAAAGAGCTGACACAGAGGAGAATTCATGTCTAGAATGTGGAAAATATTTTACAAGGAAAGCAAGTCTTGTTTCACATAAGAGAATTCACACAGGGGAGAAGCCATTTTCATGTTCAGAATGTGGGAAATGTTTTACAATGAAATCAAATCTTCTTTCACATAAGAGAACGCACGCAGGAGAGGAACCATTTTCATGTTCAGAATGTGGGAAATGTTTTATAAACAAATCACGTCTTGTTACACATCAAAGAATTCACACAGGAGAGAAGCCATTTTCATGTTCAGAATGTGGGAAATGCTTTACACAGAAATCATATCTTGTTACACATAAGAGAATTCACACAGGGGAGAAGCCATTTTCATGTTCAGAATGTGGGAAATGTTTTACAATAAAATCAAATCTTCTTTCACATAAGAGAACGCACGCAGGAGAGGAACCATTTTCATGTTCAGAATGTGGGAAATGTTTTATAAACAAATCACGTCTTGTTACACATAAAAGAATTCACACAGGGGAGAAGCCATTTTCATGTTCAGAATGTGGGAAATGTTTTATAAACAAATCACATCTTGTTAGACATCAAAGAATTCACACAGGAGAGAAGCCATTTTCATGTTCAGAATGTGGCAAATGTTTTCCAAGAAAATCAATTCTTCTTACACATCAGAAAATCCACACAGGAGAGAAGCCATTTTCATGTTCAGAATGTGGGAAATGTTTTATAGACCAATCACATCTTGTTAGACATCAGATTATTCACACAGGGGAGAAGCTATTTTCATGTTCAGAATGTGGGAAATGTTTTACACAGAAATCATATCTTGTTATACATCAGAGAAGTCACACAGGGGAGAAGCCATTTTCATGTTCAGAATGTGGGAAATGCTTTTCAAGGAAATCACTTCTTGTTACACATCAGAGAATTCACACAGGGGAGAAACCATTTTCATGTTCAGAATGTGGGAAATGTTTTACAACGAAATCAGATCTTCTTGCACATCAAAGAATTCACACAGGGGAGAAACCATTTTCATGTTCAGAATGTGGAAAATGTTTTATTCAGCAAACACATCTTCTAAGACACAAGAGAAGTCACACACAGAATTAGCCATTTTCTTTAACTCATCTTATTTACAAATTGTAAAAAAATTATAGCAGCTACTAAGTGATGTCTTATGCAATAAAACCAGTAAATTATGATTATTGTAGGTAATTCCCATTAAAATCTGTTATTCAAAAGCAAATATACATCAGATAACCTGCCCTATTAATCATTGCATCTTTCATAGTAACCTCTTAATGACGAGCCTATTTTGTAGTTTAAGGACTAAGTGATTGTTATTGTGGCATTGCAAGAACCGTTATTCATGGAAAACCACATGAGGGCTTGCTCTTTTGGGACAAGTTGTACTTTTCAATGAAACCGGGGGCACATGTCCTATTTTGTGTAACTTTTATTAGAAAAATTTTTGGGAGGAGGTGAAAAAACCTCTTAGAAATTCCACCATTGTTTTGGCTTTTGTGTTTGTGTCATACACGATTCAGTAATAGTAACACATTAATTTTCTTCCTGGATCTGCATGATTACATAAAGAAAAACAATTAAATCTGAATGGCCGCTTTCTAAGGTCGATAACATTTTTATTTTTGTGGTAATGCAGTTATATGAGGTCTTGTTTTATGTGGGAAGAGTGTAGTTTTTATTGGTATCAGTTTGAGGTACATGTGACTTTTGGATAGCTTTTATTAAGTTTTTTGGGAGAGAAATGAAAAGAGAAATAGCAGTTCTGGTGTCAGTTTTTACAATTATTTTTACGGTGTTCATCCTGTGCGATTAAATAACTAACAAAATATTTTAACTGTCTGGGTCGTAGTAGATGCTGTAATACCTATTTGTGTTGCTTTATAAAAATTTTATTTGGTATTTTAATTATATTAAAAGGGTTTGGTGGGAAAAAATGCAATTTTTAAAAACTTTTTTCTGTTTAAATTACACTTTTTTGATGCTATTTTTTTTAGTCCCTTAAGGGGACTCGAAGATGCAATAGTTTAATTTCTACGATTGCACTACACAAGTAATTTAATGTACTTTCTACTAAGCCCATGGCAGCAGCCTATTAGACCCCACTGGAGGTGGGGTCTCATAGGTTGAGTTGTATAGCAGAAAAGGGAGGCCTTTGTCAGCTTTCTGTCTGCCATGGGAACCCATTGATACTTTGTGATTGTGTTGGGAGCTGATGGCTGACAGAAAGGGCCCCCTCCCACTGTCATCTGCTTACATGCTGCAGTTGTTATTGATTGTGGCAAGTAATGGGTTACACTGGCAGGATCTGAAGTTTCTCTGCTATTGGCTGTTTAAGCTGGCTGGCTGGCAGTTATCAGCCAAGCCACTGCCTTAAAAAGATGTATGTGCTAATTGAAAGCCCTTTAGTGAGGTCAGTATTCCCTATCACTGGTTTGAGGGTAAAAGGTGTCCTCAAACCACTGGTGAGGAATACAACCAGCTACTTGCAGGACACCATGGACCATCCCATCAACTGTCAACCGTAGGCCACCATGGATGTGGAATCCTTATATACTAATATCCCAAACAAAGATGGACTCACCGCCTGCCAAGCACACCTTGAGGCGAACGAGGTTGCCCCTGAATCGATGTTATAACTCCCAAGATTCATCGTCACACACAATTATTTCTCATTTGGCAAAGAGATATTCCTGCAACTCACTGGAATATGCCAGGCTTTTCATTCCAAAACTGGAGAGTGACTTTCTGGCCTTCTGCTCCAGCAAACCACTGACCTACTTCTGTTACATTGATGACATCATAATCCATCTGGACAGTATTGAACAAAAGCTAAAAAATTGCATGAGGGACTCACCATAAAACTTTTAAGAATTTCCATACAGACATCCCTATGCTGGAAACCAATTGATCAGCCCACATACATCAGATGGGGCAGTTGCCATCCTAAGCACATCAAAAAGTCCATTGTCTACAGCCAGGCCATCAGATATAACTGGATCTGCTCCAACCCAACAGACAGATAGCAACATTTATACAATATAAGCAGAAACCAAAGAGTGGCAACAGCACGCAAAATACATTTAGCTCAGAAGTCTACATATTATATATACGCACATATACATACTCGCCACTAATTCTCTAACTTCACGATGTCATGCAAACATGAAATTTGGCAGGAGCATTCTTTAGGCCCTAAATAGGTAAAGTAAAGGGGTCGCAACTCGAAAATTCACTGCTAAGTGCAAAAGTAGAAGAACCCCTATCTAATGTACCAAATCTAATTCCCTAACTTTCCGATATAGTCCTAAACAGGAAAAGCAAAAGGGTCACGACTCAAAAATTCACTGCTAAGTGCAAAAGTATTGGCGCCCCTGTGCAATGTACCCAGTCTAATTCTCTAACTTCTCGATGTCGTACAAAAACAAAATTTAGCACAACCATTCTTTAAATCATGCATAGGAAAAGTAAAAGGGGCCATAACTTGATTATTCAATGTTAAGTGCAAAAGTATTGGCACCCCTGTGTAATGTACCAAATCTAATTTTCTAACTTCCTGAGGTCGTGCAAACATGAAATTTGGCAGGAGCAACACTGTGATCCATTGACAACATGCAAAGGAGTTTGCTGCTCACTGAGCAGACTCTCGCTGGGGTAGAGGCGGGGGCAGATGGTAGTACGGAAGAGCAGGGGAAGCAGGCAGTCAGCTGGGTGACAGATAGGAGGAGTAGAGTGAAGAGAACCAGGGAGGCTAGTCCTAAACTGGCACAACCCAACAATTTTGCAAAGTTGGCAGATGAGGGGATGCCATTACAGAGCCAGCACTGCTACAGCACAACATGCCCTCTGAATGCCAGGGAGATGACTGCTCCAGTGAGATGGGGACGGGGAGCGCATGGCAGGCTAGACAGGTCCTAGTGGTGGGGGGACTCAATTATAAGAGGGACAGATAGGGCAATCTGCCATAAAGACCAGGATCGTCGAATGGTGTGTTGTCTTCCTGGCGCTCGAGTTTGACACATCATGGATCGGATTGACAGATTACTGGGAAGGGCTGGTGAGGATCCAGCGGTCATGGTGCACATTGGCACCAATGAACAAATTAGAGGAAACGTGGCTTGATGAGAAGTGCGATTGGGTGGTAAATATACAGGGTTACAACCTCTTCAGAAGAGACCGTGGAAACCAGAAAGGAGGAAGGGTATGTATGTACGTTAAATCCTACTTAATGCCGAGGCTACTGGAGGATATGGGGGTAGGAGATGAACAGAGTGAATCTTCATGGGTAGAAATACAGGGGGAAAAAAATTAACAAAATCCTGATTGGAGTTTTCTATAGGTCACCAAAAGCAACAGAAGATACTGAAACATTACTAGTAAGGCAGATAGAAGAGGTGTCAATCCGCAACTTAGTAATTATCATGTGGGACTTTAATTATCCGGATATAATATGGGATAAAGATACCTGCAAATCTCATAGCGGTGATAAATTCTTGAGAACAATTAAAGATAACTACCTTATCCAACTTGTGCGGGAGCCAACTAGAGGGAGGGCCACTCTGGACTTAGTATTAACTAACAAACCGGACCGAATAATGGGGGTACACGTTGAGGGGCACCTCGGGAACAGTGACCACAATATAATTAACTTCCAGCTGTCATTCAATAAGAAGCCTTATCAGGGAGTGACAAATGAACTAAACTTTAGTAAAGCAAAATTTGATCAGCTTAGAACTAGTATCGGTAAAATTAATTGGGACAACAGCCTCAAAAATATCAGTACAGACAACAAATGGGAAAAGTTTAAAAAGATCCTAATCACCTCATGTGAGCAGTTCATACCCTTTAAAAATAAAAGAACTTTAAGTAAAAGGAAACCAATGTGGCTTGACAAGACTGTAAGGGGGGGCAATAAACGGAAAAAAAAAAAAGCGTTTAACCCCTTGAGTGGCGGGTTTCCTACCACAGTGTTGTACCCACCAGGGCAGGTTTTATTAAATGGTCTAATCATTGAATTTCAACTAATTTTGCGGCGGGGAAGAACGGAGGGGAGATCTCTCTTTCCCCCCCCTCTCCCCCCTGCTGACTGCCGCAACTCACCTGTCACCCGTGGCGGCACCCGAACCTTCTCTGCCAAGCTGGGAGATACTCGCTAAGGACAATGCTCGATCGAGCAATTGTCCTTAGCGAGTATGCTCGCTCATCTCTAGTCACAACTCGAGTATTCAATGCTAAGTGCAAAAGTATTGGCATCTCTATGTAATGTACCTAATCTAATTCTCTAACTTTCCGATGTCATACAAACATGAAATTTGGCATGACCATTCTTTGGGTCCTAAATCAGAAAAATAAGGGGATCACAATTCAATTATTCAATGCTAATTGCAATAGTAAGTGCACCCCTATATAATTTAACTTCTCATTGTCGTACAGGCATGAAATTTGGTGTGAACATTCTTTAGGTCCTAAGTAAGGAAAGTGGGAGTCGTGGCACATTCCGCAGACAGACATCGTTACATGCACCCTGAGGGGAATTTAATGCTCCTCTATGTGTATACATATTTTATTCCTTGGTTACTTTAAAGTAACCTTGACTTCTTAAAATTTTCCATGTAAACACCTGTATCAAATTAACTCAGGCAAGGCTGGGTATATCAGCTAGTACCTATAATAAATACTCTAACCACATAAAATAATGCAAAGGTCTTGGTACATAATTTGATCAAATCATATTGGCCCATCTAGCAACGTCCGGGTGAGCAAGCTTTCAGATGGGTCCCAAAGGTAATACCAGGTGGTTTAATCTTAACCTGGGAAAAATAGGTACCTACCTCTAAGAATGCTCCTCTATTGGGACTTAGCCCACAACTAAAACCTGGGAAGGTAAAATACCATTTATATGGTCCAATAGAAGGGGCAGAAGGTAAATGGATGGCACGCATGCGCAACCAGGTGGAGGCAGCCACAGCTCCACAATATTTGTACAAAAAAAGGATAAAATAGGTCAGCACTTCCCAATAGAAATCTATAGGTGCATGTTAAACCATGGCTGCAACATACAGTGGGAAAAAAAGTATTTAGTCAGATACCAATTGTACAAGTTCTCCAACTTAAAAAGATGAGAGAGGCTTGCAATTGACTTTCTAGGTAGACCTCAACTATGAGAGAAAACATGAGAAAACGCATCCGGAAAATCACATTGTCTGATTTTTAACGAATTTATTTGCAAATTATGGTGGAAAATAAGTATTTGGTCACCTACAAACAAGCAAGATTTCTGGGTCTAACAGACCTGTAACTTCTTAATTATGAGGCTCCTCTGTCCTCCACTCATTACCTGTAGTAATGGCACCTGTTTGAACTTATCAGTATAAAAGACACCTGTCCACAACCTCAAGCAGTCACACTCCAAACTCCACTATGGTGAAGACTAAAGAGCTGTCGAAGGACACCAGAAACAAAATTGTAGTACTGCACCAGACTGGGAAGACTGAGTCTGCAATAGGCAAGCAGCTTGGTGTGAAGAAATCAACTGTGGGAGCAATAATTAGAAAATGGAAGAGATACAGGACCACTGATGATCTCTCTCGATCTGGGGCTTCACGCAAGATCTCACCCCGTGGGGTCAAAATGATCACAGCAACCGTGAGCAAAATTCCCAGAACCACACAGGGGAACCTAGTGAATGATCTGCAGAGAGCTGGGACCAACGTGACAGAGTCTACCATAAGTAACACACTACACCGCCAGGGACTCAGATCCTGCAGTGCCAGACGTGTCCCCCTGCTTAAGCCAGTACATGTCCGGGGCCGACTGAAGTTTGCTAGAGAGCATTTGGATGATCCAGAAGAGTATTGGGAGAATGTCATATGGTCAGATGAAACCAAAGTAGAACTGTTTGGCAGAAACACAACTTGTCGTGTTTGGAGGAGAAAGAATGCTGAGTTGCATCCAAAGAACACCATACCTACTGTGAAGCATGAGGGTGGCAACATCATGCTTTGGGGATGTTTCTCTGCAAAGGGACCAGGAAGACTGATCCGTATACAAGAAAGAATGAATGGGGCCATGTATTGTGAGATTTTGAGTGCAAACCTCCTTCCATCAGCACTGAAGATGAAACGTGGCTGGGTCTTTCAGCATGACAATGAGCCCAAGCACACTGCCAGAGCAACAAAGGAGTGGCTTTGTAAGAAGCATTTCAAGGTCCTGGAGTGGCCTAGCCAGTCTCCAGATCTCAACCCTATAGAAAACCTTTGGAGGGAGTTGAAGGTCCGTGTTGCCCAGCGACAGCCCCAAAACATCACTGTTCTTGAGGAGATCTGCATGGAGGAATGGGCCAACATACCACCAACAGTTTGTGCCAACCTTGTGAGGACTTACAGAACACGTTTGACCTCTGTCATTGCCAATAAATGATATATAACAAAGTATTGAAATTAACTTTTGTTATTGACCAAATCCTTATTTTCCACCGTAATTTGCAAATACATTCTTTAAAAATCAGACAATGTGATTTTCTGGATGTGTTTTCTCATGTTGTCTCTCATAGTTGAGGTCTACCTATAAGGTTAATTACAGGGTTCTCATCTTTTTAAGTGGGAGAACTTGTACAATTGGTATCTGACTAAATACTTTTTTTCCCCCACTTTAAACCAAAGTGGTAACAGCACGCAAAATACATTTACTACCTATAATATTCTAACCACATTAAATAATTCATACATTTAAATACACCTGGCATTAGCATTAGACCATTATAGTATTTGTTACAGGTATGTATACTTATGAGGTAAATGTATTGTAACGACCCGGGGGTTAATGAGTACACCAACAGTAACTCTTACGTCTTGGTCAGTTTATTCAACGTAAGTTTAGCATAACAGAAACGACTGGATCTCCAGAAAAATTATAAAGTTTGCAGGTCCATCAATTCTATCCTCCACCAGTCCACAGGAGGAGCGATTAAGTCAACAACAGGTTTTAACAGCAATAAGTCCATTTTATATTCACAGACCTGTAGTCTTCCGAAAGCGCAGCTTGCCCTAAGGCGTAGCATCTCCAGACCTTGGTCCTAGGGCCGGAGTTCCTTAAAGGAGATGTCCCGAGGCAGCAAGTGGGTCTATACACTTCTGTATGGCCATATTAATGCACTTTGTAATGTACATTGTGCATTAATTATGAGCCATACAGAAGTTATAAAAAGTTTTATACTTACCTGCTCCGTTGCTGGCGTCCTCGTCTCCATGGTGCCGACTAATTTTTGGCCTCCGATGGCCAAATTAGCCGCGCTTGCGCAGTCCGGGTCTTCAGCAGTCTTCTATGGAGCCGCTCGTGCCAGAGAGCGGCTCCGTGTAGCTCCGCCCCGTCACGTGCCGATTCCAGCCAATCAGGAGGCTGGAATCGGCAGTGGACCGCACAGAAGAGCTGCGGTCCACGAAGACGGAGGATCCCGGCGGCCATCTTCAGCAGGTGAGTATGAAGACGCCGGACCGCCGGGATTCAGGTAAGCGCTGTGCGGGTGGTTTTTTTAACCCCTGCATCGGGGTTGTCTCGCGCCGAACGGGGGGGGGGGGTTAAAAAAAAAAAAACCCGTTTCGGCGCGGGACATCTCCTTTAAGTATCCTGACAGGACAATGTAGCTCTCTGCTTGTTCACAGCGTCCCTCTTTATACAACAGAAGTCTGCTTACAACAGAGTGCTGGTTCTCCCAGACACTTCCCCCCCCCCACCCACACTTCAACTTGTCTCTTTATATAGTTTACTGGTTTCAGGTGGAAGATCTGGCCTGGAGTACAACTGGACTGATCTACATCACAGAAGCTAATAACCTCTGTGACACATATCTTCCATTCCAGACCACAGCTGTTACATACCTCTGCCCCAAGCCAGCCAGCTGGGCACCGACTGTCACCGAACAATAAATTCTGGACAGGGCATCTGCATTGCCATGCAGTTTTCCCAGCCTATCTTCCACTTCAAAGTCAAATTCCTGTAGCGTTAAGAACCTCCTTGTCACCCTGGCATTATTCCCTTATTTTTTCTACATCCTCTTCAAGGGAGCATGGTCTGAAATCAGCTTAAATTTCCTTCCCAGGAGATAATACCTTGGGGAGTTTAATGCCCATTTTACCCCTAACCCCACTTTCTCAACCATTGCATAATTTTTTTCACATGGGGACATTTTCCGGCTCAAAAACAACACCGGATGCTCCTCTCCATTGACCTCTTGGGACAATATGGCTCCTACCCCTACTTATGACTTGTCCGTCTGGACTAGGAATTTTTTTGAAAAGTCTGCAGCTATCAACACAGGCTGTCGACAAAATGCAAATTTTAGCTCCTTGAACGCATGTTCTGCTTATGGGGTCCATTGTGCCATTACCGAATTGTTCCCCTTTGTAAGCTCTGCCAGCGGGGCTGCAGTCGTGGCAAAATTTAGAACAAAGCATCGGTAATAGCCCACTATACCCAAAAACCAGATATCCTCGGTCAAACTGTCTGACTTGGCCGACCTATTATTGACGTTAGCCTGCCTTTCTTGCACTTGTAGGAGCTGTTCTTTCACTAGTGGCATTATTTTGGTAATTCTCTCCTGCATTTGGACCACATGTTCATTGATACTCTTATGTGGGGTGGCTTCATTCTCCCTTGTTTCCTTAGCTATGTCGAGCAGTCAACGGGGTTGTCATGCATATAATAGCTCAATGGGAGAGAACCCCATGGGGACTTGCGGCACCTCACGGATGAAAAATAGTAAATACGAAAGCAAACAGTCCCAATTCCGGCCAATCTTCTCTACCACCTTTTTTTAGCATATTTTTTGGTGTTTTATTGAATCTTTCCACCAACCCATCTGTCTGGGGGTGGTAGACGGAAGTGCGCAATTGCTTAATCTTCAGTAACTTGCAGAGTTCCTTCATCACCTTTGACATGAATGGGGTGTCATGATCTGTTAGGATCTCTTTGGGAAGACCCACCCGAGTGAACATCTGGAACAACTCTTTACCAATACATTTAGAGGAAGTGTTCCTCACGGGAATCACTTCAGGATGCGTGGTCTACATAGTCTACGATTACAAGGATATACTGGTGACCTCTAGCCGATTTCACTGGGGGTCCCACCAAATCCATAGCATTTCGCTCAAATGGTATTACAATTATGGGCAGTGGTATCAAAGGGCTTCTAAAGTGTGAGACAGGAGCAGATATCTGGCACTGGGGACAGGAGCTGCAAAAATTCTCTATTCCTCGATGGCACCCTGGCCAGAAAAACCTTTGTAAAATACGTTCCTGTGTTTTGTCTGCCCCTAAATGACTGCCCAGTATATGAGTGTGGGCTACGTCGAGGACCATGCGCCTATAGCCACCAGGTATCAGAAGTTGTTTTACCACTTTATTCCTTGCTTTTGTGACCCAATAGAACAACTCAATCTATTCAAATTTGGGAAATCGCACCTCAACACCTGCCTCTTGGGGTACACCAATGATTACAGATATATTTTTTTGTGCATTTCTTAAGTCAGGTCATTAAGCTGTGCAGTCCCAAAATTTCCCCTGTTTGCCTCAAGGTCAAGTACTTGGGGTTCCGGAGTGGGTTCCTCAGAATCTGTCAGTCCTGCAAAGGAAACTTTGTTACACTGGAGCTGAATGTTCCCCGGGTTGTTCAACACGCCATTTCCACCTCCTGGGGTACTGCCATTTCTGCAGGGCCATGGTACTTCCGCCCACAACTCCCAAAACAAAGGGAAGTCCCTCCCAATTATCAGTGGGTAGAGTAACTTTTTAACCACCCCATCCAATGTATATAGGTTCCGCATACTGTGCTTTTGGTCACCCGTACAGCCGGGTATGTTTTGGTGTTACTGTGTATATAGACCACCCTTAACCTGCCATTGGGGGCTAATCCAGGGGATATAGCTGAATCCAACAATGAAATCATGCTCCCTATGTCCAGCAAGGCCGACACTTCAACACCGTTCACCGTCACCTGGCACATCTGTGGCTGGGTGTCTCTGTCCAACTCCGTAGTGCATGTAGAATGTGCCACCATAGAACAATAGAACAAGCCTGGCCATAGGAGCATTCCACAGGTTCGGCCTGAGCCGAACAATGAGCGGTAATATGCCCTGGACCTTGGCACTCCCAGCATGTAATGACGCTGGCCGAGTTCCTTTGTGTGGACTTTGAATCCCTCGGGTTCTTTGACCTCCCTTCTGTAGTTGATTTGGAACTCTCTCTCTGAGAGTCTGCAGGATGTCCAGTAGGCCTCACAGCAGACGCTATCTCTTCCGACGCGACGTACCGTTCGACCAAGTTCCCCAGGTTATCAGCGTTCTCGGTATTTCCCTGCGCCACCCATCATTGGATAGGCCGGGGCAGAGTGTGTATGAACCGGTCCATCAAAACCTTCTTCACTATTTGTGCAGGTGAGGAGGTTTCTGGTTGCAGCCATTTTTGGGCCGGTGCAAGAGGTCAAACATTTGTGACCTGGGTGGTTTGTTTGGACGGTCCTCCCAGTGATGGACTCGCTGAGCTTGGACAGCCATGCTCACCCCCAGGAGAGCCAAAATCTCCAATTTCATCTTGCCATATTCCCTGGCATCCTGTTGGGGCAAGTCATAATATGCTTTTTGTGGCTTTCCCGTTAAATAGGGGGCTATAACTTCTGCCCATTGTTCTGGTGGCACTTTTTCCCTTGCCGCCACCCTTTCAAAAATGGCCAGATAGGCTTCTATATAATCCTCTGGGGTCATTTTTTGTAATGACCTCCTTACGGTCTTTAATAAATCCATATCAATGGATGACTTCTCCTCTTTTTTTATAGTCTCCATTAGTGCCGCCAGCTGTCTAGTCAGAAGTTGATTTGTTTCTTGTTGCATTTGTAATGCTTCTTCATGGGGTTTCTGCTGCTGAAGCAATGCCTTCTACTGCTGCATGCTAGTTCCTGCTAGCTGTTTTATTAACTCCTCCATGGCTATAGCAACCGTTTGTATTTTTGCAGCGAGTCTTTTACTGCCAGCGCATCCTCCACCACTTGTAATGAGTACACCAACAGTAACTCTCACTTCTTGGTCAGTTTATTCAACGTACGTTTAGCTTAACAGAAACGACTGGATCTCCAGAAAAATTATAAAATTTGCCTAGTCCATCAATTTTATCCTCCACCAGTCAACAGGAGGAGCGATTAAGTCCACAACAGTTTTAACAGCAATAAGTCAGTTTTTTATTCACAGACCTGTAGTCTTCCGGAGGCGCAGCTTGCCCTAAGGTGTAGCGTCTCCAGACCCTTTTACGTGCTGTTGCCACTCTTTGGTTTCTGCTTCTATTATATGTTGCAGCCATGGTTTAACATTCACCTATAGATTTCTATTGGGAAGTGCTGACCTATTTTATCCTTTTTAGGAACATTTATACAATCTCAAAGCGACCTTTTTAAATCTGGGCTACTATCCCAGCTCAACTGATGACCAAATCACCAGAGCCACCAGGATACCCAGGAATCAACTATTCCAATACAAGGAGGAAAGAAACAATCGTGTGCCTCTAGTAGTGACCTACAACTCACAGCTAGAGCTACTAAGGAAAACTGCAAAGAAACGTCATCATATCTACACAAGGACAGCCGTCTGAAAGCCATATTCCCGGATCCTCCCCTTCTGTGTTACAGGCAACCTCCAAATTTGAGGAACGTTATAATCAGGAGCACATTCCCCTCGGACACACAAAAAGGAATGTATCCCTGTAATGTAAGGAGCTGTAAGACCTGCTCACATATACTGACCACAGACAGGATACAAATCCTCAACACACAGCAGGACTATAAGATCCCGGGGACATTCACATGTTCCACATCCAATGTTGTGTACCTGATCCTGTGCAGTGAATGCATTTGCTTTTTCAAGTACATAAAACTTATTGTGACTCCCTTGGACTGTACTGTTCAGATGTTAAAGGTTGCCAATCAGCAATGCAACATCTCGTTAAAATTGTTAGATGAGAGAAATAAAGTTAAAAGGAACTTGATCAAAGAAAAGTAGAAGTAAGTCGATGAGAGGGTCATCAGGGGTAATTATTTTATCTGTGCATCAATTTATAGCATCTTTGTGGTGGGATTGTAATGGGTCAGTTTATATGGTTTATTTCCTTATATATGTCGTCAAGGTAAGAGGTGCTCGAGACACACTCCCATGTGGCCAGTTCCTCGAATCTATATAATTGTGATATCTCATCTCTCCAGTGTGACACTGTAGGTGTTTGTTTATCCCTTCAAAAGTGGGATAAGAAGTCAAATAGTAGTAAGGCATTTTTTGAGGGCTTAAACTGTTTTGAAGGCTTGCAGAGTAATACCTCCTCTGGAAAAAATGAAAAGGAGGATCCACAGATTTTATTTATTTGTTGCCATTGGGTTTGATGCTTGGGCAGTGCCACCATATGTGTAGCAGGTTACCCCTAGCTGAATCACATCTCCAGCATGTATCTATCTGTGAAGGGCTAATTTTACAAAGCGAGACAGGGGTTTTATACCATTGGGGGAGTAATTTATACAAGTTTTCTTGATTTTCTAAATGTGAACACATTTAGACAAACCATGAGAGTTATTTAACACTCTCCTAGTATTTTCTTTATTGAAGGTGACGCCCAGTTCCCTCTCCCATATCCTGAGGAACCATTGTTTGGCAGAGGATGCTCCTAGCAATAAGCCTCTGTAGAGAAGCATCATGAGCTGTTGTGGCCTCTCAGCGAAGGAGAATTAAGTTTCAAACCAGAGTGTATCTTTCAGACCAGTTCGGTATTTCACCTGAATTTTTTTAAGTGAAGAGTAAATGTTCATTGCTTCCAGAAGACTGGAGGCTCCCTTTGGCTTCTTCTGTGTTAAGTAGGAGAATGTTAGCCATGGCTTTTGTTTGTTCCAGATGAGCTTCCTGAATATCTGATGCAGGCTGGAGAAGAAGTGGCCAGGGACTTCTATTGGGCCAGTTTATAAAGTGCATAAAATGTAAGGAAAGATATAGGTGGCTGTCAAATGTTTCCTACCCAACCAAGATAGGAAGGGACATATACAATATACAATTAGAAAAAGCATCTCAATGATATAGCAGCCAAACAACATGTCTATCCAGGAAAGTTTTGCAAGTGTAGAAATGACACTTACTGGACAGGAGGGGGGTGTGATGATCAGAAACTCCCTCCCTGAAGCGTCGACTCCACAACGAGAAGAGATACACTGGAATCCGCAGGGATAAACTCCAGTAGTTTTTATTCTTTTTCAATAGGCAACGCGTTTCGGTGCTCTAATCCTGGCACCTTTTTCAAGCCAATAGTTATACAAACATCTACAAACACACATATATATAAAGAAGCATATACATTACATTTCAATGGTGTGGCGCCATTTCTGGGAGGCAGGGAAAGTGACGCTGCCGCCGTACACCTCATCTATTGTCCATTGCTAGTCAGTGGGCGGAAAGGGCGGCGCTCTGTACTACGTCATTACGTAGTACTACATCATTACGGCACGCTGTCATATTACGCTCCATTAGTGCATTCCAGTGCCCATAGGAGACCTGTGTGATGTCAATGCCGCATGACTTTTGTCATCACAGTGCGTCCTCATTGTGCGTTACATATTGTTTCATCTGATCCTCTTGGTGGAGCGTGTAGAGCGCTTCCGTCTCCATCGGGAAGGGGGAGGGGGGTCACATGACTCATAAAATGTCAATAACACATGACCAGCCCCATATTACATGACCATATTATGTGCTATGGGGTTCCGTGCACAATTAGCCACAGATAAGCATTGTGTTTTCAAAAAACATATTTGTGCAATAATTAAAATAATTAATAATATACAGAATTTAAAATAAATCCTTATCTATTGGGCATATACAGTACACCTAAAATATCCATTACTAATAAAATGAAATGAATATCCATTACAATTAAAATAAAATGAAGTGGTGTTCATTGTTCAAGTCTACTCTGTTCAGGTGGTGGAGAGAGAGGAGAGAAAGAAAGCGGAAAAAGGGAGGAAAAAAGAAACTTTTAAAAAACAATTATGGAAAAAAAACTTCTATAAAAAATTGTGAAAAATAAAAAAACAAACAGAAAAAACCCTCTTTTTCCATTGCTTCTCCCTCCCTTCCCCCCAGACTTAAAAAATAAATAAATGTTCTTTTCAAGAACTTCATTTAAACCATCAGGGACCAGGGTTTTCATCCTATAGATCCAGAACATCCCCCTTCTTTTAAGGAAAAAATGAGGTAGATGAGATTAGTAGCGCTCCAATGTGAGGTGGAGAGAAGGGTAGTATACTGAAGTAAAGTAGATGGAGAACTCACCCCAGACATAACCGTGCCCTGCAGGAGGGTCACGGTTCATCAAAATGGTCCTAAGCAGCAGATGATATCAAATGTAGATCCAAGGTACTGGTCAGAATGACATCCCAGGGTTGGGAGAGCTCGCAGGGTGACTCTAGGTAAAATATACCAGAGAGAGCAGAATGCGGGAAAATACAATAAAAAGCCCTGGTGCCCCAGTAGTTTGGTGTGCAACGAAAAAAGAAGAACAGAGGAGAACTTACTTCGTAGGGGTGTTAATGTGTGTAACACCCCTAAAATCCTGGTAGGCGTGTAGCAATACAGGCCAATTCGTATTCGTGAAGTTTCCAATATTTTTTGTGTAATATACAACGCGTTTCGGCTATTCAATAGCCTTTATCAAGCATACATGAAATAACAATGAATGGTCATATTTATATAGAAATAAAAAAGGAAATACCTTGTGCTTTGGAGTCTGAGTGGGCTGTCAGAGGGGTCAGTGAGGGCGGGACTGTCCCTTCCGGGTCACATGTTCAATGACGTGAACTACGTCGGAAGGGGTGAAAGCAGAGGGGAGGGGAGGAACCAGAAAGGGGTTTCTGGTTCCTCCCCTCCCCTCTCCAGTCCCATCCCTAAGAGAGCCATCTTCAATTTGTCTGGGCGTGAGCATGAAGCCCTTAAGACCTATATTTTGGAGTCTCTGGCCAAATGACATATCAGGCCGCCCAGTTCCCCTGCCAGGGCAGGTCTCTTCTTTGTAGAGAAGAAGGATGGGACATTGAGGCCTTGTGTGGATTATCACACTTTGAATAAAATTACAGCAAAGAACCAGTGCTCCTTGCCCCTGATTCCTGATTTATTGAATCAGGTGGTAGGAGCCCACTGCTTTTCCAAATTGGACTTAAGGGGGGCTTACAATTTAATTCACGAAATGGAGATGAGTGGAAGACCACGTTCAACACGTCATTTGGACATTTTGAATGTCTAGTCATGCCCTTCGGACTTTGTAACGCCCCCGCTGTGTTCCAGGGATTTATGAACGCGGTCTTCCACGACTTTCTGGGGGTATTTTGGGTCATTATATACATTCTGGTGTACTCCCTAGACTGGGATTCACATGTGCGCCACCTGAGGTTGGTTCTGACCCGTTTGCGTGAGTACCAACTTTTTGTCAAGTTGGAGAAATGCATTTTTGTTACTAAACAAGTGTCTTTCCTTGGTTATGTGATTTCACCCACCGAAATTCAAATGGAGTCTGATAAAGTGGCAGCAATTTCCCAATGGGTCAGACCAGATAACCTGAAAGCTCTCCAGCGGTTTTTGGGTTTCGCAAATTTCTACCGTAGAATCATTAAGAATTATTCTGTTATTACTCAACCCCTGACCGATCTTACAAAGTAGGGTGTAGACTTGGTAAGATGGTCACCATAGGCCCTAGAGGCTTTTCGTCATCTCAAAAGGGGGTTTACTGCTGCCTCGGTGCTAACACTCGGTGATCGTTCTTCATTGAGGTCGATGCGTCTGTGGTGAGGGCGGGGGCTGTATTGTCTCAGGAAGTCTGCGGGAGACATGGGTATAGTCCATGTCCGTTCTTCTCGGGGAAGTTCAGTTCGGCAGAGCGTAACTACGATGTGGGTAATCGTGATTTATTGGTGATTAAGTGGTTTCTAGAAGAGTGGCGTCACCATCTTGAGGGAGCAAGGCATCCCATTACCATGTATACCGATCATAAAAACTTGGTATGTCTCGCCAATGCTAAGAGACTCACAGCTCGTCAGGCCAGGTGGGCGTTGTTTTTCGCCAGGTTTAATCTCGCCATTACATATATTCCAGGGAAGAAGAACATGAAAGCTTCGGTTCGCCAGAAAGTGAGACAGTGGCTTCCAAGAATATCTTGGCACCTGGGGTGGTGGTGGCAGCTGTAAAATCTGATCTCATTCCTCAGCTACAAAATTGTCAGCAGGACGCTCCTTCGGGGGTGTCGGAGGGCAGATCGTTTGTGCCAGAGACCTTGCGTCTCAGTGTCATTGAAGAGTCTTACTCATCTGTTCTAGCAGGCCATCCGGGCGTTCAGGGGACTCTGGATCTTTGTACTAGACACTACTGGTGGCCAGCCATGTCTCGGATGATCCTCAACTTTGTTAAGGGATGCTCTGTCTGTTCACGCAGTAAAAGTCATTGTTGTCATCCGGAGGGGACTCTGAGACCGTTACCAGTGCCTTTTCGTTCGTGGTCGCATTTATCGGTAGATTTTATCACCTATCTACCTGACTCTCAGAAATTCACCACTATCCTAGTTGTTGTAGACCATTTCTCAAAGATGGTACATTTCGTGGCGTTAAAGAAGCTACCTTCTGCGATAGAATTTTCCAAGATTTTTGTAAAAGAAATCATTCGTCTACATGGGGTTCCCGAGAACTTTGTATCTGATCGCGGTGTTCAGTCTGTTGCACAATTTTGGCGAGCCTTCTGTAGAAACCTGGGAACGTTGCTTTCCTTCTCGTCAGCATTCCACCCGCAAACTAATGGTCAGACTGAGCGGAAGAACCAGGATTTAATGCAATATTTACGGTTGTTTGCTAGCGAAAAGGCCCATCAGTGGGCAGAATTCCTGCCGCTGGCAGAGTTTACGCTAAACAACCGTACTTGTTCTTCCACTGGGGTATCTCTATTCCGTTGCGTATATGGTCAGCATCCTCGCTTCCTTACAGCTATTTCTACCCTGTCTGCCTGTCCTACAGCTGATGTCGCCAAACATGCGCTGCAGGGAGTATGGAGAAAAGTACAGAAGAATCTGGAAGCAACGGGGACTCGTATGCAGTTGCATAGTGGGAGGCGTCTGCCAGTATCTGAACCACACAGGGTGGGACAGAAGGTATATTTGTCTTCTAGAAATCTCAAAGTGAAGGTTCCATAGTTGAAACTGGCACCCCGTTACGTGGGTCCCTTTGTCATCACACGGGTAGAAAATCCGCTTGCTTATGAACTTGATTTGCCAGCTACATGGAGGGTTCATAGGGTTTTTCATAAGTCATTATTGAAACCTTTTGTCCCTTCGGTGAAACTTCAATATCCAGTATCCAATATCTAACTGCCTTTAGACTACTGTGGTACCCTGTAATATTCAAACCCCAGCTGTTAGAGTTCAGATCTTTTATAAACTGCACAAGGCCCTCTTCTTCTCCATCCCAGATTAACAAAATATCGTCTATAGAATGGCAACAGAACCTTATGTTCTGCTTTTGTAACTCCTCCTCTAGTGCCCCCATAAAGAGGTTTGCGTACACCCACACAAATTTTGTGCCCATTGCGGTCCCTTTCTGCTGTATAAAGAATTGATTTATGTAATTGAAGTAATTATTGTTTAGTATAAACCTTATTGCCCTCAGGATGAAGTCTTTTTGATGTTTCGGCATCAGTACATCACCAGATAGAAGATAGGAAGGGAGTATTTATGTGTTGTAGTTTTGTACTTTTTGGAGAAGAGGGCAATAGTTTGCTTTAAAAAGGAGAAGAGGGTCAGATGTTAAGTTGGTGCCTAAGTATTTAATGCTAGATGCAGGCCATTTAAATAAAGGAGATTCTTTTTTATGTATTCAACTGTATTGGCTGGAGATGATATGTTTAGTGCTTCTGATTTCTCGTAGTTGACTTTAAAGTTTGACATTTTTTCAAAGATCTCCAAGATTGCAGGGAAGGCCTCTTTTGGATTGGTACTAGAAGGTCATCTGCAAATGTAGCTGTAGTGGGCAGCCCTGTTCTGTTAGAAATAAAGAAGGGGCCCAAGAGGGTTCCGTTTATATGAAATCTGGCAGAGGGGATGGAATACAACGTGGCTGTTATAAATTGTGTGAGTAGGCCAAAATTTAGGAGTATTTTCTATGAAATCCAAACTCACCCTGTCGAAAGCCTTTTCGTCATCTGTTCCTAAGCGGACCAGTGGCTTTCTATTATATTAAGCATAATGAATAGCATTAATAACATGAGATGTGTTAAGCTTCCTGTGAGGGATTATAAGAACCCAAGTACCTCCATCTTGTCTCTTCATATACACAGTTAATGGACAATACTAACATGATTTTAACTAACATTTACATGATGATTCAGCATAAAAGCTAAAAATATTAATCCTGATTATGAGCAATGTACATCTGGTATCTTGTGCTAGACACTGGTTCCCGTAAGACTCAAGGACAGACAGTTTCACCTACTGTTATCGTAAAATCTGTGGGAAATTCCAGATTGTCAAGAATGCACGTACACTGTTTTGCTAAAACGCCTTCATTTCTTTGAAATGGTATATAAGACTGAAGGTTCTGCAATAAATCAGAAATTTCTAGCATACAGCCTGTTGCTGTGTCGCATTGATTTTTCTCCAAGCCGCCTTGATACTCTAATTTGGCAATCAGTAACATATTGGAAGAAAACCCTTAGCTTTTCGCCGACCGTTGGTGCCCAACCTGGGGCTCCTGAAGAGGAAGAATTGTGCTGTATGCCGACTCCCGACCGCTCAGCTGGACAGGGTGTTTAGAACTACAGATTTTTAAAACAGCACTGTAAGGTAAGACCATTGTCTTGCAAATACTATCTGTGCTTCTAGAACTACTTTGTTCTCTGGTCGGGGATATGTTTGCATGCCTTTCTTCTATTATTGCAGGAGCTATAAAGAATTCCAGTTGTTATATGGGCAGATATGTTACTGATTGAAGTTGAAATTCTTTTTTCTTTGCTCTGGGTGTAACACTGTGGATTGTACTATTGACTTGGCTGCTTTTCCTCATATACAGACAGACATAAGGTGGCGATATTGAGCCATCTGATCAGCAAACTGCTCTCTGAAGGTGAGCACGGCTACTGATAGCTGGGGACGCTCTCTGAGAAATTGCCGAGTAGCTACGGCAAGGGGAACTTGAGTCTCCAAGAGAGAAATTGACGAGTAGCTACGGCAAGGGGAACCTGAGTCTCCAAGAGAGGGACAGGTTACAAGAGACAGTTGTGTACATGGGACACGGGCTCCTGGTTTAAAAATATGGGCAATATCCCAGAAACAGACAATTTTATCTGAAAGACAGCTAAGACAATAGTACAAGAACGGGAGGGAAAAACTGCAATGGGTAAAGGTTGTGACAAGTTGTTAAATAAAGCAGGATGTCCTAAGGGCGGATCTCTTGATCCAGCCTGCTGGAATAATCTACAAAGTACGTATGGAGGATGGATAAAAGACAATAAATTGCAAGGTATGTTGAATAGTTGGCAGAAAGTAAGTGAGGCAACATCACGGGAGGGCTATTTGAATAAAGAGCACAAGGTCATTGTGTACTATGCATCTCCTTCAAAAGGACATAGTGCACCACCCGTGTGCTACAAACTGTCTGCACCACCCACTGTCTGCGGATCATGCACCGGTTTGGACTTGCTGGAATTGTGGGCAGCAAAATCTTGGGTGGCGAGACACTTGCCTTGCTTGTCAAGCACCTCGCCATAGGAAATTGCCTGCTGTCCTGCCCGTGCTAACAAGGTCAATGGCAGGTGTAACAAAGGAAGAAAATGTAGCGCAGGTAGAAGGTGGAGAGGAGCAACAAGGAAAAGACACAGTTAATGCCGAGGGAGCAGACACCAGCATTGCTAGTACTAGCAGCCGATCTCCTGCTGTTGCTTACACCTCTGAGTATCGACCCTGGACTCCACGGGAGCATTTGTCTCTCCTGACGCAGCTCCCGGACCCATTACTCAGACCAATGGCATTTTTCAGACAAATGTGACAAATACAGGAAACCTACCAGGCTGCTTGGCAGGATTTACAACCCCTGTTGAATAGCAAAAATAGGGGAAGCAGCTGCCGGTCAGATAATGATAACAGTAATAGCTGAGTGCAGAAGAGAATATCACATGATAAACAAGAAGGGATTGTCGAGTGGAAGGGCATTCATACGAGCGTTAGAGAGATGGGCTCAGGAGAAGCTTAAAGAATCATCACTCTCATTAAGCAATGTGATTCAGGGGAAGGATGAAAGTGTTGAAGATTTTTATGGAAAGTTACAGCTCAGATGGGTGGATCTGGGTTATGGGGAAGTGGGGGGAGGAATAGGACTGCAATTGGTAGCATTAGCTTTTCTGGAAGGTCTTAAACCCTCCATAAGAACAAAGTTGATGGATAACAAACCAGAATGGAGACATACAGAACCACTGGCTCTCTTGCAAGCTGCAAAAGGGCTAGAAATGAATGAAAGGATGAAAAAAAAATTCACCAAAATGGCAATGATAATTCAAGGTGAATCAGAAGGCACTAAGGGTTTTGGGAAAGAGGGTGACCGACCTCAAACTCATAACTTCAAGTGTTACTACTGCGGGAAGATAGGACATTTCAAAAGAGACTGCAGGGCTTTTAAAGCGCAGAAGGGAAAGGGGAAACCCCCACCTGATCCTGGGGACACAGAAAATCAGGCATGAGGTGTGGGTGATCCCTTGCCCCTGCTCCCCGCTAAATTAGCTACAGATCAATGCGTTTCTGCCTTTGCTTAGGGGGGAGCTTTTAAACAAGGAAGTTTCTTTCCTTGTTCATACGAGAGGAGCCATATCAGTAATTCAGGGACAGCACATACCCGAGTCCTACAGACAGCAGACTACCCAGTCAGTGGTGGGGTTGGGAGGGGTCCTTTTGTAGATGGTTCCAGGTATCAGGGTGATGATGGTCAGTTCCACACTGGATATGCAGTGGTCACACAACACGGCACCATAGAAGCAAAATCTTTACCTCCGCATGTCTCAGCACAAGAAGCGGAACTGAAGGCCCTCACTGAGGCGTGTAGAGTGGCAAAAGGTAAAACTGCGACCATTTACACGGATTCCCGGTATGCTTTTGGCAAAGCTCATGATTTTGGTCCTATCTGGAAGGCCAGGAGTTTCTTAACCTCTACAGGACAGCCAATTAAAAATGGACCGGCAGCAAAGGAACTCATGGAGGCTCTGCTGTTACCTGACAAGGTGGCAGTACTAAAAGTTAAAAGCCCATACTGGGACAACCACACCAGAAGCCAAGGGAAATGCCCTCGCAGATGCAGCAGCAAAGAAAGCAGCAATGCTACCCTGGAAAAAGGAAAAGAAAGAAGAAGGAAAAGGGGTCTTGATCACACGACGTGCAGATCCTAATATGGACATTTCAAAGGACTTCGATACAGTCACAAGAAAGACACTTTTGCCTAATGTGGACATTTCAATGGAATCTAATACAGTTCCTAAAATGCACATTTTAAAGACACTTTCAGCACAAGCCGGCAAGGAAGAAAAAGACAAATGGACCAGGGCACTGGAGGACAATGGCATATGGAAACTTTCAGCCAGAATCTGCCTCCCCCGCACCCTGTTCACAATGATGGCTCAGCTGATACACGGACGGACACACTTGTCTAAGACTGCTATGGTTTTTACGGTAGAGAGGTCCTGGGTTCTCTGTTGCTGCTGCCTCATTTGTCCGATCTTGTATGATCTGTGCTTGGAACAATCCGGGACAGAAGATAAGGGTCCTGCAAAAACATTTGCCCAAGCCACTCTACCCATTTCAGAGACTGCAAATTGACTACATTCAGCTTCCTAAGTTAGGAAAGTATAAATATGTGCTGGTCTGTGTTGATTGCTTTTCTGGGTGGGTTGAGGCTTACGCTGTCACTTCTGCAACTGCTCAGGTGACCGCTAAGAAACTCATGAATGAAGTTATCTGCAGGTATGGGGTACCAGAGGTAATTGAGTCAGACAGAGGTACACATTTCACAGGAGAAATAATGTGACATCATGTTGGCTCTGGGGTTTACTCAGGCCTTCCACACGCCCTCCCACCCTCAGAGAAGCGGCAAGGTGGAGAGACTGAATGACACCCTAAAGCTGAAAATTAAAAAAGCAATGAACGAGACTGGCAAGCCCTGGACTGAATGTTTGCCTCTGGCCCTTTTCTCAATAAGATACATTCCTAACAAGAAAACAGGGTTATCTCCCTATGAGGTGTTGTTTGGAAGTGTGCCAAGACTGGGCTTGTATTTTCCACAACAGTTGCAGGCTCAGTATGGCAACCTTACTGATTATGTACAGTCCCTTTGTAAGCGCTTGGCAATAACACACAAGCAGGTCTTCTCTTCCATTCCAGATCCAAATTCCCTGGAAAGTACCCACGACCTAGAACCCGGAGATTGGGTGGTCATAAAAAGACACGTGAGAAGGGCACTTGAACCCAGATTTGATGGACCCTATCAGGTTCTGCTAACAACCAGTACCTTGTTTAGGTGGAAGGAAAACTCACTTGAATACACGCCTCACACTGCAAAAAGGTCACCAGTCAACCAGACTGAAATAATGAGGTTGTTTTTTTTGTTCATCATAGGACGGTGTACCTTCGGGGTATGGTCAATGACGCCTGGAAGCAGGCTGGTGTTAAATACAAGGCAACCAATGGGACTCTGTATGGGACATGGAGCTGGGCTGGTAACCATGAACAGCAGAGAAAGCAGGACACCTTCACTTGTCCAGCCCATACCACCTGCCCTGTCGCGAATGTCACTTTCTAAGGACTGAAGGCAGTATATGGACCGGAGGAGGGATTTAAGGGACCTATGTATATACTGCCAGAAAAAGACAATGGTGATTTATCTGTTTCTGTAGACACAAATCAGACTAAGGTGGATATAGAGTGCTACTCCTTAACACAATCCTGTATGGCTGCAGAAGATCATCAGCCCAGTAACCTTAATAAAATTAACATTCTCAACTGCAAAGGAAAGGAAGTAGGACCAGTACATAATATTAGTCTAAATGATGTGTATACCCTAATGTGTGTAAACGGTACCCCAATAGAAAACCACCAGTTCCCTACCTGGGCAGTTTATCTTAAAGTCCTCCAGCTAAAACCTAAAATGCACAATGATACATTTGTAAGAATTCCCTCCACTTGCAAAAATGTGACATTAAATGCTAGGAAAACAGTGATTCATTTTAACATTACATTCCCAGAAATGCATAAATGTAGTACCCATAATAAAAGAGAATGGTATGATACACTGTTGGGAGGAGTAGGGGCAGGAACTGGTTTGCTGAATTCAATAGACATCGAGATAGCAGCAAATAAGTTGGCTGAGGCAGGAAAGGACGTATCCAGATTGGTTAACTTACAGGCCAATTGGATGCCGTCCATTTTCTACCGTCAATGGCTACATCTGGGATATAACAAAGATGTTTTGACCTTGTTTAACATCAGTTTTGCCGGGCAATATATTTTCAAAAATGTGACTTATTTCCTTAGTTATACTCAGTGCAGCCTTCAATATATCTACATGACGCATGAAAAGGACAAGGCTCAGTCTGACTTAATGACCAATAATGAAAGGCTGTGGAGAAATATCTTTTCCCAATTCATTCCACATGGTGCCTGGATCAGGCCCATTCCCCAGGACACGGTTTGTGTATCCACCTACTGTACAGGAGTGTTTAAGTACTATGAGCCTGAGAGTCATGATATTATGTGTAAATTCATGACCTTGCCAGTAATATTTGGTCCTCCAATGTATTCTCCTCAGTACTGGTTGCCTAAGTTCGTGGGTACACTGATGGACAGTAAGAACAGAACACACAGCAAAGAAACATGTGAGAGTACCTATGATGGGCTAGTGTGCGGACAAGGTACTCCTGTATATGAACCATGTTTCCTTCAGCACTCTATGAGCATCGGCGACTGGACAATCATACCGATCAGTACACAGATGTTCATGGAGGTAGGCCCACAATACATTTGTAAGGTTACCAATGATGCAGCAACCACCAATTTGTACAACCTGCCTAATCCTTTCACTGGATGTCTGCAGAATGTTTCTGTATTGTTCTGGGGTAATCACACTTACACCTTTTTGCCTGATGCAAAGCAATGGGTTAGGTTTCATTGGTTCCCATCATTCCTTCCGATGTCCAACTTAACTGTATCATTGGGAGGAGTGATTGCTCTAAAGATGGTCACTGAACACCTGTGTAAACACCTAGAAAAGGCCAACACATCACTTATGGAGATTCAGAAGCAGATCATCTGGGTGGGAGACAAGTTAGCAGAAATATGCACTAAAATACAGGCAGACACAGGACATCATTGGTATGATATTTTAACTGGATGGTCACCAAGTGCAGTTAAAATGATGAGTTTTGTGGTACACCCTATACTGGTCATTTTCTTTTTGTTTGTTTTCTTGAGCATGATGAATTTTTGGCTGTACTGTGCTTTAAGGAAACAAAGCCGTACCATAGAGACGATTGCCCTAAGAATGCTTTAAATCATCCATTGAGGAAAGAGTGATGGTGGGAACCCGATTAAAGGAACAAGGAAGCCCTACCAGAATGGAATTCCCAGAATTACCATCAACTACCATGGGCATTGGACTCTTTTTAAATGGACAATTTCAAATGGGGGACTGTGAGGAATTATAAAAACCAAAGTACCTCCATCTTGTCTCTTCATATACACAATTAATGGACAACACTAGCATGATTTTGCTAGCATTATCTATCAATAGCATGAAATCACTCCATGTTATGTCAAGACACCTCCATGAGAATCAATGAATTCTACTTTATTGTGAACATTGCCAACTCTTATACGGAAAGATATTCTATCATTGCATTTGAGCACAGACAGGGACTAAGGATCCCATGTCTGGTGTCCTGTTTCATGATAGACATCAAAGCCTTACATTCTTTAGCTATCTCTTTACCTTCCATATTCTTTACTATGTTCTTAGCCAATATACATTCTGACTCATCCGAGGTGGCTTTCTTAGACTATCCATTACCCATGTTTCACTGGCAATCTATATGGGTTTTTAATAACCTTTTTCCTCCTTATTTGAGGAGAGGGTAATCCCGTCTGAGGATACCATGTCGACTATGGCAAGAGATTCTTGTCACAAATCGTACACTTTTCCTACAGACAACATACAGTACAAGTGTCCCCGCTGCATGACTCTAAAAAACTCAGACTTCACAGTGCAGGACCCACTTAAACCATATACACAGGTGTTCCCGCTGCGTGACCCTAAAAAATTCAGGCTTCACATTGCAGGACCCACCTAAACCATCGATCTCTCGTCAGAGACCGGAACACGATACCAGTAGATTAGGGAACTTAGAATAGCCACACTAGGACAATTATTCAACTTATTGATATTATTATGGCCTTTAAACACACTGAGTTACACATTCATTCAAACCTATACAACGAGACAGCTTTTTTTTTTTTTTTTGAAATCTGAATTTTTATTAGAATTTTTTCAGGCTTTACATCACATATCATGTCATATAACAATAGATCTTGATAAATGCATAATAAACGATGGTTTACATTGTCGATCCATCCTTGGGAGAAGCCAAACATTTAACGTCTAACTTTAAACTGCGGTCTCTGCACAGAGCTACAGGCATATATCTTCCTTTGTTTAGAGTCTGAGAGAGTGCAGAGATTTTTATATAGAATTAAAGAACATCTTAGTAAAGGGGAGGGAGAAGGGTAGGTGTAAGGGGGGGACGTGCAGACGGGAGGGTGGGAAATGGTGGTCGAGGGGAATATGTGGTACAAGCACCTTATTTAGTATCACTCTCTGTTTCCTTTCCTCCTCACTCGCTCACTGCCCAGGGTTTCACCTCACCGCCACACGTCAGAGGGAAGCACCGACACCAGACCTCTCCCTCCTCAAATGACTCAGATCAAAGCTTTCCAGGGGCTCCACATCTCCACAAAGCCATCCCGATCAGTTCTGGCCCAGCTCGCTAGTTCTTCTAGGTTACAAATTGAGTCTACTTTTTCTTTCCACTGATTCAATGTGGGGGAGGTTTTCTGGAGCCACAATAATGGAATCAGAGCTTTTGCAGCATCTATCAATATTGCTGTTAATTTGTTTTTTAACGGGTGGAAGCTGCTGGATGGTCTCCATAGGAAAATGATGTCGGCTGTCAGTGTTAAGTTTGGGGAGATGTTTTGTAGGCTTTTCTCTACTTCTTTCCAGTAGGGGACTATAATCGGGCATTCCCACCAGATATGTAGGAAGGAGCCCACGGCGGCCTCACATCTCCAACATTTATTATGGGGTGCTAGCTTGTATGCGTGCAGCCACTGTGGAGTTCTGTACCATCTAACTAATAGCTTATAATGGTTTTCCTGTATTAACACGCAGGGAGAGAGTCCAAAGGTCATTTTCATTATCACTCTCACCTCATCGAGGTGAGATTAATATTCAGGTCTTTTTCCCATGACAAAAGAAAGGCGGTCTTTGTGGGAGAGGCCGGAGCTATAAAGCGCTTCTTTATCTTAGATAGTTTCCTCTTTTCTGGTGATATTTCTTCCAAGACTTCTTCAAAGGTAGTCCTGGGTCTGGTGGAATTATATGTTTTCAGGAATTTCTCTATGGCTTTTATTACATGGGCTTTTTGCAAAGCTGAGAAGGAGTGTTGAAGAAGGAGGTTCTGTAATATTTCTGCTGTTTTTTTGTGGGCTTGGGTTTGAAGGTCCCTTACAGTGATTCCCTGGAATTTCTTCCAGATACTAGTGGTTGTTGAGTCTGGGGGTATGTCTAATAGCTTGTGTATCGTGCGTATGGGCATCACGGGGGAAGGGATTGGTGCCAAAGTAGTCCAAAGTCCCTCCTAGGTCTCGCTATGGCCCTGTAGGAGAGGTTCTGAGATACGCTTCCTGGATTTAAGTCCTGTTGGGAGCCAAAGGTCTTCCGTCAGAGAGTACCCGTATACTCCCTCTGCTAGTAAAAATAGGATTGGGTCTTTTATGGGATGGCTAAGTTCCATCCAATAGCTTAGTTGTGCTGCCTTGTAAAAGTCTTCGACACAGGGTAGGTCCTTTCCGCCTTCGTGTCGTTTTTTTATCATTAAACTATGGGCCAAGCGCGGTCTCTTATGCCTCCATACATAGTCCGAAAAAGCTTTTTTAATGGCTTTGAAGAAAGATTTTGGGAGGGAAATTGGGAGCATACGTATTTTGTAAAGAATTATCGGGAGCACGTAAGATTTGAGGATATTTTTGCTGCCGAACCAAGAGATTGGGGGGCAAGTCATATGAGTGGAGTTTGTCGCTGATTTTAGTAATTAAGGGGAGGAAATTGAAGGTGTATAGATCTTTTGCCCTTTTGGTGAGTTTAATACCCAGATAGTCAATATGAGAATTGGACCACTTGAAGGGTGAGCTGGACTGTAGGAGGTCATATTGGTGCTTAGGGATGGAGATGTTTAAGATTGTTGACTTTGAGAAATTCACCTTGAAATTTGATAGCGTCCCAAACTCCTCCAGGAGCGAGACAAGTCTAGGGATCCCTTTCGCTGGTTCTGTGACTACAAACATGACGTCATCGGCGAACGCAGCGGTGGATATGGTGTTGGAGCCTATCTCCAGTCCTCTAATAGTCTGGTCCTGTCTCACCCTCTGAAGCAGGGGCTCCAATGCGAGGATAAAGAGAGAGGGGGATAGCGGGCATCCCTGACGGGTTCCGTTACATATGTCAAATGGGGGGGATAAGATTTCATTTATTTTTAGTCTTGCGTACGGTCTAGAGTAAAGGGAGAAGATTGAAGTAATGAAGGGAGGTGGTAAGTTGAAATGTCTGAGGGTTGCCTCTAAGTAGGTCCAGCTCACCCTATCAAACGCTTTTTCAGCGTCGGTCCCCGCCAGGGCCAAAGGGATATTGCGGGATTGGGCGTATCTTACCACATGAAGTAGTCGAAAGCAATTGTCCTTTCCCTCTCTTCCCTTAACGAATCCTGCTTGTTCCTTATTAACCAGTTCGGGGATGAAGTCCTCTAGTCTTTTGGCCAGCACCTTAGCCCATATCTTCACGTCTACATTGATGAGCGAGATAGGCCTATAGCTGCCGCATAATTCAGGGTTTTTCCCCTCTTTATGTAGTAGCGTGATATGCGCTTCTATGGATTGTTTAGGTAGGGGCTTCCCCAGACGGAGCGCGTTACATAGGTCTTTAAGTCAAGGAATCAGTATTTCCTTAAAGGAGTTATAATAGGCTAAGGATAGGCCATCTGGGCCCGGGCTTTTCCCCGCTGGACAAGATTTTAGAACCGATTCAATTTCTGTGCTTGTGACTGGAGTTACTAAGGTGTTAGCTTCTGTGTCGTCAAGTTTGGGAAGATTAAGGGTACTCAGGAAGTTGTCTATTTCGGCTTTTGTTTTTTGTGGGATAGGGTTTTCCCCCCGACCATGCAAATCGTATAATTCAGAATAATATTTCTGGAATTCGTTAGCTATATCATTGGTGGAGGAGACCACCCCACCCTTTTGTGTTTGTATCGCTGCTATATGGTTTCTGGCGGGGGCTTTCTTAATTAGAGTTGACATGAATCTACTCCCTTTATTGCCGTGAGCATAAACTGTGTGTTTGAAATATAAGCGTCGTTTGTTAAACCTAGCCTCCAAGCAATTTTTTAACTCCTGTCTCAGGACAACTAGTTCCTCCATTTCTTTTTTGGGCTGGGAGGTTTTTGCTTTTTGCTCCAGTTTTGCGATTTGGTTTAGTTTATTATCAATATCCCTTTGCTGTTGTTTTTTCACTTTTGTCCCTAGAGCTATTAGGAGGCCTCTTGTATAGGCCTTGTGGGCTTCCCAAATTATTGGCATTTCTGTTTCGTCTACAGTGTTTAGTTTGAAAAATTCTTCTATAGATTCGGATAGTCGTGACTTTTCTTCGACTGAGTCTAATAGCGACTCATTGAGTCGCCATCTCCACTCTCTTGGCTCTATTTTATGGGGTTTGATGTCGATATGTACTGGGGCGTGGTCCGAGATGGTCATAATATCTATATGGGCTTTTCCCACTTGTTGAAGTAGGGAATAAGATACAAATAGATAATCAAGCCTCTGGTAAGAGGAGTGTACGGCTGAAAAGAACGTGTAGTCCTTTGTAGACGGGTGTAGGCATCTCCATGCATCTGTAACTTCTAAGTTCTGGAGGGCTCGGAGCAATGCTCCAAGTTTCCTCTTTGGGACCTGAGAGCGACCCGTCGATGCGTCTAACGCTGCATTCAGAGTTAAATTCCAGTCCCCTCCCACAAAGACCTGGCCCACTGCAAATTGTTTGAGGATTTCTAATTGTTTTATTAACCATGGGACCTGATCGGAATTGGGGGCATATAAATTTGCGAAGGTTAACTTCACGTTATTAATTGTGCCTTTTATAAAGAGAGCTCTCCCTTCACCGTCTGCATACTGGACTTCATATTTGAATGGGATGGACCTGTGGATAAAAATGGAGACCCCCTTTGAGGCTGATGTAGGATGTGTGTTGTGGAACTCCTGTGAAAAGAATTTCCCAGGGAGTGTCACGTGTTTGTTGCCCTTAAAATGAGTCTCCTGGCATTGAACGTGGTGATGCGGGTGGCTTCCATTTAGTGTCCTGATGAACGACTTCTGGCAGGATCCTTGACCTTCTCTCGGAGTACTGAAAGCAGAGTTTACAATGAGATTGTACCCAAGGGAGTCCTTCCGGTGTGATCAGCAAGGGCAGGAGGGTGCGAGGGAAGTCAAGGGGGGGGGGGGGGAGACACAAATAGGAAAGTGGCGTAAAGGAAGGGAAACGGAACAGGAAAGAAAGACAAGAAGAAAGAAATATGTAACCTTCAATCAATCAATATAGAGAACTACGGCACCCTCCTTAGTTCTTCTTTAGATATGTAGGAAGGAGCCCACGGCGGCCTCACATCTCCAACATTTATTATGGGGTGCTAGCTTGTATGCGTGCAGCCACTGTGGAGTTCTGTACCATCTAACTAATAGCTTATAATGGTTTTCCTGTATTAACACGCAAGGAGAGAGTCCAAAGGTCATTTTCATTATAACTCTCACCTCATCGAGGTGAGATTAATATTCAGGTCTTTTTCCCATGACAAAAGAAATGCGGTCTTTGTGGGAGAGGCCGGAGCTATAAAGCGCTTCTTTATCTTAGATAGTTTCCTCTTTTCTGGTGATATTTCTTCCAAGACTTCTTCAAAGGTAGTCCTGGGTCTGGTGGAATTATATGTTTTCAGGAATTTCTCTATGGCTTTTATTACATGGGCTTTTTGCAAAGCTGAGAAGGAGTGTTGAAGAAGGAGGTTCTGTAATATTTCTGCTGTTTTTTTGTGGGCTTGGGTTTAAAGGTCCCTTACAGTGATTCCCTGGAATTTCTTCCAGATACTAGTGGTTGTTGAGTCTGGGGGTATGTCTAATAGCTTGTGTATCGTGCGTATGGGCATCACGGGGGAAGGGATTGGTGCCAAAGTAGTCCAAAGTCCCTCCTAGGTCTCGCTATGGCCCTGTAGGAGAGGTTCTGAGATACGCTTCCTGGATTTAAGTCCTGTTGGGAGCCAAAGGTCTTCCGTCAGAGAGTACCCGTATACTCCCTCTGCTAGTAAAAATAGGATTGGGTCTTTTATGGGATGGCTAAGTTCCATCCAATAGCTTAGTTGTGCTGCCTTGTAAAAGTCTTCAACACAGGGTAGGTCCTTTCCGCCTTCGTGTCGTTTTTTTATCATTAAACTATGGGCCAAGCGCGGTCTCTTATGCCTCCATACATAGTCCGAAAAAGCTTTTTTAATGGCTTTGAAGAAAGATTTTGGGAGGGAAATTGGGAGCATACGTATTTTGTAAAGAATTATCGGGAGCACGTAAGATTTGAGGATATTTTTGCTGCCGAACCAAGAGATTGGGGGGCAAGTCATATGAGTGGAGTTTGTCGCTGATTTTAGTAATTAAGGGGAGGAAATTGAAGGTGTATAGATCTTTTGCCCTTTTGGTGAGTTTAATACCCAGATAGTCAATATGAGAATTGGACCACTTGAAGGGTGAGCTGGACTGTAGGAGGTCATATTGGTGCTTAGGGATGGAGATGTTTAAGATTGTTGACTTTGAGAAATTCACCTTGAAATTTGATAGCGTCCCAAACTCCTCCAGGAGCGAGACAAGTCTAGGGATCCCTTTCGCTGGTTCTGTGACTACAAACATGACGTCATCGGCGAACGCAGCGGTGGATATGGTGTTGGAGCCTATCTCCAGTCCTCTAATAGTCTGGTCCTGTCTCACCCTCTGAAGCAGGGGCTCCAATGCGAGGATAAAGAGAGAGGGGGATAGCGGGCATCCCTGACGGGTTCCGTTACATATGTCAAATGGGGGGGATAAGATTTCATTTATTTTTAGTCTTGCGTACGGTCTAGAGTAAAGGGAGAAGATTGAAGTAATGAAGGGAGGTGGTAAGTTGAAATGTCTGAGGGTTGCCTCTAAGTAGGTCCAGCTCACCCTATCAAACGCTTTTTCAGCGTCGGTCCCCGCCAGGGCCAAAGGGATATTGCGGGATTGGGCGTATCTTACCACATGAAGTAGTCGAAAGCAATTGTCCTTTCCCTCTCTTCCCTTAACGAATCCTGCTTGTTCCTTATTAACCAGTTCGGGGATGAAGTCCTCTAGTCTTTTGGCCAGCACCTTAGCCCATATCTTCACGTCTACATTGATGAGCGAGATAGGCCTATAGCTGCCGCATAATTCAGGGTTTTTCCCCTCTTTATGTAGTAGCGTGATATGCGCTTCTATGGATTGTTTAGGTAGGGGCTTCCCCAGACGGAGCGCGTTACATAGGTCTTTAAGTCGAGGAATCAGTATTTCCTTAAAGGAGTTATAATAGGCTAAGGATAGGCCATCTGGGCCCGGGCTTTTCCCCGCTGGACAAGATTTTAGAACCGATTCAATTTCTGTGCTTGTGACTGGAGTTACTAAGGTGTTAGCTTCTGTGTCGTCAAGTTTGGGAAGATTAAGGGTACTCAGGAAGTTGTCTATTTCGGCTTTTGTTTTTTGTGGGATAGGGTTTTCCCCCCGACCATGCAAATCGTATAATTCAGAATAATATTTCTGGAATTCGTTAGCTATATCATTGGTGGAGGAGACCACCCCACCCTTTTGTGTTTGTATCGCTGCTATATGGTTTCTGGCGGGGGCTTTCTTAATTAGAGTTGACATGAATCTACTCCCTTTATTGCCGTGAGCATAAACTGTGTGTTTGAAATATAAGCGTCGTTTGTTAAACCTAGCCTCCAAGCAATTTTTTAACTCCTGTCTCAGGACAACTAGTTCCTCCATTTCTTTTTTGGGCTGGGAGGTTTTTGCTTTTTGCTCCAGTTTTGCGATTTGGTTTAGTTTATTATCAATATCCCTTTGCTGTTGTTTTTTCACTTTTGTCCCTAGAGCTATTAGGAGGCCTCTTGTATAGGCCTTGTGGGCTTCCCAAATTATTGGCATTTCTGTTTCGTCTACAGTGTTTAGTTTGAAAAATTCTTCTATAGATTCGGATAGTCGTGACTTTTCTTCGACTGAGTCTAATAGCGACTCATTGAGTCGCCATCTCCACTCTCTTGGCTCTATTTTATGGGGTTTGATGTCGATATGTACTGGGGCGTGGTCCGAGATGGTCATAATATCTATATGGGCTTTTCCCACTTGTTGAAGTAGGGAATAAGATACAAATAGATAATCAAGCCTCTGGTAAGAGGAGTGTACGGCTGAAAAGAACGTGTAGTCCTTTGTAGACGGGTGTAGGCATCTCCATGCATCTGTAACTTCTAAGTTCTGGAGGGCTCGGAGCAATGCTCCAAGTTTCCTCTTTGGGACCTGAGAGCGACCCGTCGATGCGTCTAACGCTGCATTCAGAGTTAAATTCCAGTCCCCTCCCACAAAGACCTGGCCCACTGCAAATTGTTTGAGGATTTCTAATTGTTTTATTAACCATGGGACCTGATCGGAATTGGGGGCATATAAATTTGCGAAGGTTAACTTCACGTTATTAATTGTGCCTTTTATAAAGAGAGCTCTCCCTTCACCGTCTGCATACTGGGCTTCATATTTGAATGGGATGGACCTGTGGATAAAAATGGAGACCCCCTTTGAGGCTGATGTAGGATGTGTGTTGTGGAACTCCTGTGAAAAGAATTTCCCAGGGAGTGTCACGTGTTTGTTGCCCTTAAAATGAGTCTCCTGGCATTGAACGTGGTGATGCGGGTGGCTTCCATTTAGTGTCCTGATGAACGACTTCTGGCAGGATCCTTGACCTTCTCTCGGAGTACTGAAAGCAGAGTTTACAATGAGATTGTACCCAAGGGAGTCCTTCCGGTGTGATCAGCAAGGGCAGGAGGGTGCGAGGGAAGTCAGGGGGGGGGGGGAGACACAAATAGGAAAGTGGCGTAAAGGAAGGGAAACGGAACAGGAAAGAAAGACAAGAAGAAAGAAATATGTAACCTTCAATCAATCAATATAGAGAACTACGGCACCCTCCTTAGTTCTTCTTTAGATATGTAGGAAGGAGTCCACGGCGGCCTCACATCTCCAACATTTATTATGGGGTGCTAGCTTGTATGCGTGCAGCCACTGTGGAGTTCTGTACCATCTAACTAATAGCTTATAATGGTTTTCCTGTATTAACACGCAGGGAGAGAGTCCAAAGGTCATTTTCATTATAACTCTCACCTCATCGAGGTGAGATTAATATTCAGGTCTTTTTCCCATGACAAAAGAAATGCGGTCTTTGTGGGAGAGGCCGGAGCTATAAAGCGCTTCTTTATCTTAGATAGTTTCCTCTTTTCTGGTGATATTTCTTCCAAGACTTCTTCAAAGGTAGTCCTGGGTCTGGTGGAATTATATGTTTTCAGGAATTTCTCTATGGCTTTTATTACATGGGCTTTTTGCAAAGCTGAGAAGGAGTGTTGAAGAAGGAGGTTCTGTAATATTTCTGCTGTTTTTTTGTGGGCTTGGGTTTAAAGGTCCCTTACAGTGATTCCCTGGAATTTCTTCCAGATACTAGTGGTTGTTGAGTCTGGGGGTATGTCTAATAGCTTGTGTATCGTGCGTATGGGCATCACGGGGGAAGGGATTGGTGCCAAAGTAGTCCAAAGTCCCTCCTAGGTCTCGCTATGGCCCTGTAGGAGAGGTTCTGAGATACGCTTCCTGGATTTAAGTCCTGTTGGGAGCCAAAGGTCTTCCGTCAGAGAGTACCCGTATACTCCCTCTGCTAGTAAAAATAGGATTGGGTCTTTTATGGGATGGCTAAGTTCCATCCAATAGCTTAGTTGTGCTGCCTTGTAAAAGTCTTCAACACAGGGTAGGTCCTTTCCGCCTTCGTGTCGTTTTTTTATCATTAAACTATGGGCCAAGCGCGGTCTCTTATGCCTCCATACATAGTCCGAAAAAGCTTTTTTAATGGCTTTGAAGAAAGATTTTGGGAGGGAAATTGGGAGCATACGTATTTTGTAAAGAATTATCGGGAGCACGTAAGATTTGAGGATATTTTTGCTGCCGAACCAAGAGATTAGGGGCAAGTCATATGAGTGGAGTATGTCGCTGATTTTATTAATTAAGGGGAGGAAATTGAAGGTGTATAGATCTTTGGCCCTTTTGGTGAGTTTAATACCCAGATAGTCAATATGAGAATTGGACCACTTGAAGGGTGAGCTGGACTGTAGGAGGTCATATTGGTGCTTAGGGATGGAGATGTTTAAGATCGTTGACTTTGAGAAATTCACCTTGAAATTTGATAGCGTCCCAAACTCCTCCAGGAGCGAGACAAGTCTAGGGATCCCTTTCGCTGGTTCTGTGACTACAAACATGACGTCATCGGCGAACGCAGCGGTGGATATGGTGTTGGAGCCTATCTCCAGTCCTCTAATAGTCTGGTCCTGTCTCACCCTCTGAAGCAGGGGCTCCAATGCGAGGATAAAGAGAGAGGGGGATAGCGGGCATCCCTGACGGGTTCCGTTACATATGTCAAATGGGGGGGATAAGATTTCATTTATTTTTAGTCTTGCGTACGGTCTAGAGTAAAGGGAGAAGATTGAAGTAATGAAGGGAGGTGGTAAGTTGAAATGTCTGAGGGTTGCCTCTAAGTAGGTCCAGCTCACCCTATCAAACGCTTTTTCAGCGTCGGTCCCCGCCAGGGCCAAAGGGATATTGCGGGATTGGGCGTATCTTACCACATGAAGTAGTCGAAAGCAATTGTCCTTTCCCTCTCTTCCCTTAACGAATCCTGCTTGTTCCTTATTAACCAGTTCGGGGATGAAGTCCTCTAGTCTTTTGGCCAGCACCTTAGCCCATATCTTCACGTCTACATTGATGAGCGAGATAGGCCTATAGCTGCCGCATAATTCAGGGTTTTTCCCCTCTTTATGTAGTAGCGTGATATGCGCTTCTATGGATTGTTTAGGTAGGGGCTTCCCCAGAAGGAGCGCGTTACATAGGTCTTTAAGTCGAGGAATCAGTATTTCCTTAAAGGAGTTATAATAGGCTAAGGATAGGCCATCTGGGCCCGGGCTTTTCCCCGCTGGACAAGATTTGAGAACTGATTCAATTTCTGTGCTTGTGACTGGAGTTACTAAGGTGTTAGCTTCTGTGTCGTCAAGTTTGGGAAGATTAAGGGTACTCAGGAAGTTGTCTATTTCGGCTTTTGTTTTTTGTGGGATAGGGTTTTCCCCCCGACCATGCAAATCGTATAATTCAGAATAATATTTCTGGAATTCGTTAGCTATATCATTGGTGGAGGAGACCACCCCACCCTTTTGTGTTTGTATCGCTGCTATATGGTTTCTGGCGGGGGCTTTCTTAATTAGAGTTGACATGAATCTACTCCCTTTATTGCCGTGAGCATAAACTGTGTGTTTGAAATATAAGCGTCGTTTGTTAAACCTAGCCTCCAAGCAATTTTTTAACTCCTGTCTCAGGACAACTAGTTCCTCCATTTCTTTTTTGGGCTGGGAGGTTTTTGCTTTTTGCTCCAGTTTTGCGATTTGGTTTAGTTTATTATCAATATCCCTTTGTTGTTGTTTTTTCACTTTTGTCCCTAGAGCTATTAGGAGGCCTCTTGTATAGGCCTTGTGGGCTTCCCAAATTATTGGCATTTCTGTTTCGTCTACAGTGTTTAGTTTGAAAAATTCTTCTATAGATTCGGATAGTCGTGACTTTTCTTCGACTGAGTCTAATAGCGACTCATTGAGTCGCCATCTCCACTCTCTTGGCTCTATTTTATGGGGTTTGATGTCGATATGTACTGGGGCGTGGTCCGAGATGGTCATAATATCTATATGGGCTTTTCCCACTTGTTGAAGTAGGGAATAAGATACAAATAGATAATCAAGCCTCTGGTAAGAGGAGTGTACGGCTGAAAAGAACGTGTAGTCCTTTGTAGACGGGTGTAGGCATCTCCATGCATCTGTAACTTCTAAGTTCTGGAGGGCTCGGAGCAATGCTCCAAGTTTCCTCTTTGGGACCTGAGAGCGACCCGTCGATGCGTCTAACGCTGGATTCAGAGTTAAATTCCAGTCCCCTCCCACAAAGACCTGGCCCACTGCAAATTGTTTGAGGATTTCTAATTGTTTTATTAACCATGGGACCTGATCGGAATTGGGGGCATATAAATTTGCGAAGGTTAACTTCACGTTATTAATTGTGCCTTTTATAAAGAGAGCTCTCCCTTCACCGTCTGCATACTGGGCTTCATATTTGAATGGGATGGACCTGTGGATAAAAATGGAGACCCCCTTTGAGGCTGATGTAGGATGTGTGTTGTGGAACTCCTGTGAAAAGAATTTCCCAGGGAGTGTCACGTATTTGTTGCCCTTAAAATGAGTCTCCTGGCATTGAACGTGGTGATGCGGGTGGCTTCCATTTAGTGTCCTGATGAACGACTTCCGGCAGGATCCTTGACCTTCTCTCGGAGTACTGAAAGCAGAGTTTACAATGAGATTGTACCCAAGGGAGTCCTTCCGGTGTGATCAGCAAGAGCAGGAGGGTGCGAGGGAAGTCAAGGGGGGGGGGGGAGACACAAATAGGAAAGTGGCGTAAAGGAAGGGAAACGGAATAGGAAAGAAAGACAAGAAGAAAGAAATATGTAACCTTCAATCAATCAATATAGAGAACTACGGCACCCTCCTTAGTTCTTCTTTAGGGTGTAGCTAAAATGTGGGGGAAAAAACTTCCTCCGGTTCCTCTAAAGATTCGTGGGGGTGTGTAACCGTATATAGGTGGGTGTGAGGGGGGTAAGAGGAGTACAATACTCCAAACTGTTTGTGTGCTCTTAGGGAGCGTAGCCTGATCGGTACAGGCACTGTGGGGACCCAATTTAACTGTGTTTACTCTGTTAGAGAGTAAGTCTACTATAATCATGTGGGAAACTAACATGGTACATGTGGGGTCCTAGTAAATTTCTAATATGAAAAACCTGTTAGCAAACATGACTGTCTATACAACCTTAAGAAGTTAGCTTCCTCTTTGGAGTGTAGTTGGTTATAATGTACAGTTCATTTGTAATGGTCAAGCTTGGTACAACAGGGCAATTGGTGGTTTGAGTTCAAGTGTCACTCGTCGTTACTTCTTCTCTGCTCTTCTTTTTGCTTCTGGGAGACTTTTGGTTTCTGACCAGCTGCCAGGTCTCTTGTGTGGAGAGATGTGTAAAGGTTGGTAAGTCCGGTAAAGGCAGCCAGCCCGGTAAGTCTATCGGCTCGATTTCTAGATGCTGCCAGCAGTTCTGTAATTCCTCTGGCGAACGGATGTTGAAACGTCTGCCTTTGTGGCTAAAGCCTAAGCCAAAGGGAAATAGCCACGCATATTTTATGTTTTTCAGTCTTAGAGCGTCCAGTAAGGGGCGTAGTGCCCGTCTTTTTATCAGTGTGGATGGAGCCAGATCTTGGTAAATTTGAATAGGAGCTCCTCCGTATTGTAAGTCCTGGTTGTTTCTTGCTGCTCTTAGAACCGCCAGAGCATCCGGAAAAGACAATAGTTTGCAAATTATGTCCCTGGGGGGTTCTGTATTTGTTGGAGTCGGTCTCAACGCTCTATGGATGCGTTCCACAATAATGGTAGTCGCTCTTTCAGGGCCCAGGAGAGAAGCGAAGATTTCTGATGCGACTTTGTTCAGAGCTTCTGCGGCCCAGGACTCTGGTAGACCTTTTATACGTACATTGTTGCGTCTATTACGATTCTCTAAGTCCTCTTGTAAAATAAGAACTTTGTTCAGTTGATTATGTTGGTCTTTAATTACTTGAGTTAGTTCCAACGAGTGAGTTGTGATGGACGATGTCGATGATTCGAGATCATCTATCCTCCTCCCCATGCTTTTGACTTCCTCCTTGATTTCATTAAGATCCGCCATAACCGGGCGAAGGGCTGATGACATTAGCTCTTTCATAAAGCCCCTTGAGACTCTCCCCTCATCCTCCCCTTCTGAGGAGTCTTCAGCTTCTCTATCTACTGCCATTGCTGCTGTTGTCTGTTGAGGTGAAGCCGTCTTGTTTATTGCATGAGGAGAGCGGGCGGTCCTGTCTTTTAAGAACCTTTGTAGGTCCGATTGCCCTCTGACTGGACGGGGGGTTACTTGGAGGTCTCCCCCTTTCTCTTTGCTTATCTTGACCATATTTTGTTCAGGATCGCTGCTGATATGGGTCCCGGGTTGTGCCGTTGTAACGAGGCTCTGGATTCAAGGAGCCATTACTCTTCGTGGTCAGGTGCCCCCTCCGGGAATTGACTTTTTAGTTAGGTAGTCTTTATATTATCTAGAGTTGTTCAAGTTCGGAACTTATTTCTGCAGGTTCCATAAAAATTGAAAAATCAGAGAAACCGGAAAAAAATTGAGACAGTAAGTTTATACACTTCTTTAAAAGAGTTGAAAAAATTGTAATGTAAATATTCGGGTATTAAGTAGCAGTCCCCTTTTTTCTGAAAAAATTGTTGCAGAGTAGAGCTGGATTTACCAGTTCAGAAAAAATTAAAGCAGAGCTTTTCTTCCATTTACAACCTCTCAGTAGTGCAAGACAGATCGGATCTGGGAGTTTAATATGTAGGTCTCCTTATTTTGCTGTCTTTTCCTGTCTTCCCTGTGTCTCACTGAGAAGCCTGAGATGGGAGGGTATGGGGGAGAAGATGGCGGTTAGTTTGCGCGGGATATGAGACTGCTGCAATGTATTTTTAAAGAGGAATGAGCAGGAGTTCCGAGCCTGCTATTGCCCGTTTTGGCCACTAGATGGTGCTGTGGTGCAATACAGGATGAATTGCAGTGACTGTTAAGGAGCCTGCTGTGGTCTGAGAGTCCCGGAGAATCTCCGCTGTGCTGCTGGGCTCCTGCAATCGTAAGTACTGCTTTGGGGGATGAGGATTTCTCTCCAGCTTCCTTTTATTTTATTTTTATTTATGTACTGGGCAGCCTGATTGCTTCGGGGAGGGGGGAAAGGTGGCTGCTGCCACGTGGAGGGACAGGAGCTGAGCACCGGTCTCCAGACGTGCCCGCCTGTAGTATCCTGCAGACTGTCACTTCCACAGAGCAGGAGGCGGGACTCTCAGCGGAGGGACCAGACCAGCGGGAGATTAATTATAGGCGCAGTCGGGTTGCAGGTTGGCGGCGGGGCGGTATGGCTTCAGGGGAGTCCCAATAGGAGCGCGGGCTCTGAGGATGAAGAAGCCTCCTCTCTGTGTGCAGGGTGAAAGTACATTATGCCGCTCTCCCTTGTCTGGGGCTCCGCAGGTGCTCCCCGCCAAGTGTCTCTGAGCTCGGGTCCCGTCGGGTGCGGGCTGCTGTGCTGGGCCGCGGTTCTCCGGATCCTTCCCGGCGCCAGAGATTTTCTGGGTGAGCTATCGCCTCGGGGCGAGTTCTGGTGGGTCCCCAGGTGCTGCGTCACAGTCTGATCCTGTTTGGGTCTCTGCTTTGGGCCAAAAAAGGGCTGAAAACAGAGGTTTTGTGGAGGAGCGAAGCACCGTGCGTCCTCACTCCTTGTTTGCTAGGCCACGCCCCTACGAGACAGCTTATTTGACAGGGTTCTTTGTCATATAAACTAGACCGAGTTTAGACCTTAAATGAACCACTCAATATAAATTACCAGCCGGCTTTGTCCTGATTATGGGTCTGTGCATTCTGTCCATTTGAGAGTAAGTTGGGTCAGAGGTTCTGGTCACACCAGCTGTTATCGGACCACACCGGTACCGATCTGATGACCTCGTTGCCAGGTGCCAAATTGGTAGATATGGAAGCCCGTGATGAGGAGATTTTGCTAGCATCATCTATCAATAGCATGAAATCACTCCATGTTATTTCAAGACACCTCCATGAGAATCAATGAATTCTACTTTATTGTGAACATTGCCAACTCTTATACAAAAAGAATGGGCGTATCCAAATGTTGCTTGGTACAAAGATTAGTGTTACATAGATTACTGTTACAAAGGTGAAAATACTTATTGATCACAAGACTTATTGACATCTACCAAGTAGTCTCAAAGCTCTTAACGCCCGTCTCAAACATAAAAATGACCTAAGCCAGGATATTGCTGTTGCGTTAGACATTTCTGCTATCGCTGTGTGTCTTCTCTGTTAACATAGCTTAGCCTTATTTAATTTGTCTGTTGACTTATCTTAAAATCCTAGTTCCTGACACTACAAAGCATAGGTTTTAATCTTCTATTTAAGGGTCAATAGTCCAATACAAGGTAAGAAACATACACTTATTGCATCTTGAAACTTAACACTTTATATTCCATGACAGGAGTCTTTACTGCTTTTATGTTAAGGATATTTTTAAGTTTGTCTCTAAGGCTCTTCAATTCTTGAAGTGTCTCCTTCTTTAACAAGTGTTTATGAATTTGTTCAAGATCAGAGATTTGTGCCCACAGAAAATTGACCTTTCTTTCTCTTTGTTTCTTTACACTCAAACCTAAAACTGTCAATTCTCTTCTGATAAAAGCTTTGTGTGCTTCCCAAAGGATTGGTGTGGAGATGACTGGAGTGTCATTTATCTTTAAAAATTCTGTAAATTTTTTCTGATAATGCATGGCAATGTTATTGTCACTTATCAAAGTGCAATTTAGGCCCCCAAGTCCATTCTCTGATGGGGAGCTTTGCATGGGGATTGAAACTGAGATTGGCGCATGATTTGAAATTGTGATTGAACCAATATCTGCATCATTGATGCATTGGATATGCTTGCCAGACACTAGGAAATAATCGATTCTATGAAAGGTCTTGTGTATGTGGGAGAAGTAAGTGTATTTCCTATCTTCATGGTGCAATATTCTCCATGTATCCTGTAGATTCAGTTCAGACAGAACGCCCTTTAATCGACAGGTCTGCTTACATGCAATCGACGGCATAGTTGATGTAGTGTTTTTAGAAGGGTCCAGTACTAGATTAAAATCACCCCCCCACCACTATTAGCCCCTCTGCAAAGTCTGTGAATCTTGTCAAAGTGGGAATAAGCCACAGCACCTGATTTCGATTAGGAGCATATGGATTGGCAAAATACATCTTGCTGTTAGCGATCGTGCCTTTGAGGAAGATATATCTGCTACCAGGGTCTACTTTCTGAAGTATTAGGACAAATCAGATATTTTTCCCTATTGCAGTAGATACTTCTCTTGAAGCAGAAGAGTATGTCCTATGGAACCATTGGTTGTAGATATAGGAGGGGAGTTTAGGTATGTGTTTTTTTCTCAAGTGAGTCTCTTGTAGGAACACCAATTCAGATTTAGAGGAGAAAATATGTGACTACTTTTTTGGGGAGTATTCATCCCTCTCACATTAAAGGATATATATCTAATATTAGCCATAGGGTATGTATTTTAATCTTTTTATGGGTCTAATTCCCACACATGATGCTTCTGATTTTTGACAGCCCAATACATTGACCAAATTCTTGTGGCAAGATGAATATTGTAAGGAAACCCAAGTGGGAGGTGGGACAGTATATATACGACAAAATGAACTAGTCTGCGCACGCCAAGGGTTTTTCCAAGATGCCAGTCTCCACCTGTGTGTTTGGGGGGTGGTCCGCCGTACTCCTTGATTTTAAGTAGACCACTGAGACTTTTATACTATAAAAGTTTGTCTCTATTATAAACTTCGTAGTATGTCAATTATATCAAAGAATTTCAAACATTACCAAACGCTATGAAACAGACCAAAACATATATCTTCAAAATCACCCCTTTGTATCAGGAGCTGACATCATCTCTTTATAGTTCAAGACTTTTGGAAACAATTCTGTCCCATTGGTCGGAGGTCCCATCCCACATACATCCCCACAGAAGAAGAATGTGTAAGTTAGAGCAGGGGCCCCAAACCAGCAGGAGGGCAAGTAATCCTATGTCTTGACTAATATCCTGCTTTCCCCAAGTATATAGTGTCACTGTAGGGGACAGGCTTTAACCCCCTAGTGACCAGCCCATAGTGTTTTTACGTCCTGCCCAAGTGTCCTGCAGGGATTAAAGCCATGTGGGCTATGGATGTGATAGCTCCATGCTGTCGGTGCCCGCAGGTAGCCGACAGCATGGAGCTGTCATCCTGGGCTGCAGGCAGTCCCCCCTGGCAATGCAATTGTCGTTATCCAATGATTAGCGCCGATCGCATTAAAGTGCAAAAAAGCTTTTAAAAAGTTAAAGATTCAGCTGCCGTCATGGATCGGATCCATGGGGGCAGCTGAAATAACTCACCCACGTCCTTCGCTGACCTGGTCCTGTCGGACCCGCCACCGCTCTTCTGCGCATGCGCGCAAGACGGATGATGTCACAAAAATCACAATTTTTTCCCTTTGCTTTGCTTGAATTCATTTAAAAACTGTGAGATCAAAATGCACAGTACACCCCTAGATAAATTCGCTAAGGAGTCTTGTTTTCAAAATGGGGTCATTTGTGGGTGTTTTCTATGGTTTTGGGCGCTCAAGAACTCTGCAAGTGTGCTATGGGGCCTAAACCGCTTCAAGCAAAACTTCTGTTCTGAAAGACACCGACTACTTCTTTCATTTTGGGCCCTGTTATGCATCCAGATATAAGATTAGGGCCATAACGTGTATGTTTCTGAACACAGAACAAACAGGGGGATCCATTTTGGGGTGTAAATCCTCCTTTTCATGGGCACTATAGGAAAAAAATGTCTTTAAAATGACATATTTGCAAAAATATTTAATTTTACTTTTTCTCCTCTAAATAGCATTAATTACTGAAAAATAACTGTGGGGTCAAAATACTTATGAGACCCCTCAGTGAATACAATAAGAGGTGTAGTTTTTAAAATAGAGTCATCTGTGGGGGTATTATTCTGACACCTATGAGCCTTTGCAATCTTTGCTTGGTGTAGGAAAACAAAGTGCTCCTCAAAATGCTGAAAAGTAATGTTAAATTTGTACGTCATCTAAATGGTTAAAAAAACATAAAAGTTTTTCAAATGCGCATTCAGAATAAGGTAAATAGATGGAAATATATATCTTAGCAAAAGTTTGTACTGTATGTTTGGACATATTTGATATATTACAATTGAGAATGTGAAAAAACAATAATTTTTTCAAAATGTTCCCAATATTGGCGCTTTTAATATATATCCACAAATTATATCGGACTATTTTCACCACCTAAATGAAGTACAGCATGTGGCGAAAAAAAAATGTCAGAATCACTTGGATATGCAAAACCTTTACGGAGTTATTCTATGTTAAAGTGAGACATGTCAGATTTCCAAAATTTGGCCTGGTGATTAAGGCGCAAACAGGCTTGGTCACTAGGGGGTTAACTCACAAGTCTCTGGCATATCTATCGATGTTCTTCACCGCTATTCCTTCTTCAGTAGGGCCCCCTTCCTTAATGCAGGGTAGCTCTCTCTTTCCTAAAAAATTCTGAGAGAAAAGCAAGGGAGCGGGGAAGAATGCAGTGTCTCAAACAATTCAGCCTGATGGATATTTTGTCTATTAAATGTTGAAACATTAAGATAGTTATTAAGGAGTTGGTGCTTCTAGATGGTTTAAACTCGGAGCTGATCTTCCAGCATTCTGGTTTCATGAACTGAAGAATCAGTTGATAGTTTTGAAACTGCAGCCAAGAAGGGATTTCAATTGGAGAGATATCCTTTTTCCAGGTCTGCTTCAGGTCCTCTGGGGTTCTAATAGTGATTTGTTGTCCCTCTTCAAATGTAGCGAGACCAAAGAGGAATAGCCATTTTACTGGGAGTCTTTTTGCCCTCATGGTATATGTGAGAGGCTTCAGTAGGCGCCTTTTTGCTAATGTGCTTGGTGCTATGTCTTGGAAGAGCTGTATTTTGTTGCTTTCAAATGGACTTTCTTGGACCTTGCGTGCTTTCTGAAGGATAGCTGTGGTATCCACGTAACTGAGTAGCCCACATATAACATCTCCTGGGGGTGCAGAGGTGGCAGGCCTGGGGCAGAGGGTTCTATGTATACGTTCAATGATGATATTTCTCGCTCTCTCCTAGCAGGGTTTGGAATATTTGTGTGGCCGCTGACTTAATTACTTCAGCTGCTGTAGGTTCTGAAAGATCTCTAATTCTGATATTTTTCCTCCTAGTCCTTTTTTCCTGATTTTCCAATAAAAGAAGGACTTGATTTAGGTGGTCTTGTTGGGCTAGTAAGTTGTTCTGTATTGCCTCACTATGCTAAAATATCTCCTTTGGGAGTTTTCTAGTTCTTCAACCCTAGATAACATCCATTTTGATATCAGCAAGTTGCATAACTGAGGAAAGAGTCTAACCTCTCTCTTCTTTATGAGCAGGCACTTTATGAAAGGCTGAGGCAGTTCAGCCAGTCCCTCTCTCCTTGTGTCTGAGGCTTTATATTTTCTCCTTAGGGAGATCACCTAGACGGTGATGAGGAAACTTAAAAGGCAATTTACGCTCCTCTGGGTAATACAGGCTTTACAATAATGTGAAAAGCAGTGTTTGTTAGCAGCAGTACCACTAAACCCAATAGGGGGTGGGGGGGGGGGGCACATAGTCTTGTAAGCTCAGCAATGGATTGAACTTCAGTCGTCCACAAAGGCCCCACAAATAGAAACATGAGCTGAGCAGAAATGACGTGCAAAAGATTCTTCACCTCATGGAATGGAAATTTTATTTGCTCTTCATAAAACAGGCAAGGTTTCGGCCACCCATTGCCTGTTTTAGGTGGAACAAATAAAATTTCCTTTCCATGAGGTGAAGAATCTTTTGCACTTCATTGCTGCTCAGCTTATGTTTCTATTTGTGAGGCTTTATAATAAATGTCTATTTCATCCACGGCCTCTTTTCCTTTATCCTCTGCCTCCCAGCCACCAACTCCTCTGTAGATGTGCTGTTGGAGTGAAGTACTGTAACTCTCTCACTGCCCCAAGATGGCGGCTCCACAGGGAAACATGAGCGCCTCTATGAGTTCTGGTGGCTCTGTGTTTGTCTTTATGCCCGCACTTGATGGGTTATTATGCTTGTGAGCAAGGAGGGCCAGGAAGGGAACAGGAGTCTTCAACTGCCAGGCGAGTGTCCCTCTGTATTTTGGAGAATGGCGTTGTGCACCCGACTACTGTTGGCAGACAGGTGGGGAGAGAGCTGTAGTGAGTCACGGACTTACTGCAGTCCGAAAATTATAGAATCATTGAAGGGATCATCTGGTCCAACCCCTCTGCTCAGTGCAGGATTCACTAAATCATCCCGGACAGATATTTGTCCAGCCTCGGTTTAAACACTTCCATTGAAGGAAAACTCACCACCTCCTGTGGTAACCTGTTCCACTCATTGATCCTCCTCACTGTCTAATATCTAATCTGTGTCTCCTCCCTTTCAGTTTCATCACATTGCTTCTAGTCTTACCTTGTGCAGATGAGAATAGGGCTGATCCCTCTCCACTATGACAGCCCTTCAGATATTTGTAGACAGCTATTAAGTCTCCTCTCAGCCTTCTTTTTTGCAAGCTAAACATTCCTGGATCCTTTAACCGTTCCTCGTAGGACACGATTTGCAGACCGCTCACCATCTTGGTAACTCTTCTCTAAACTTGCTCCAGTTTGTCTGTCTTTTTTAAAGTAGGGTGTCCAGAACTGGACACATTATTCCAGTTGAGGTCTGACTATGAAGAGTAAAGGGGGATAACTACCTCGCGTGATCTAGACTCTATGCTTCTCTTAATACATCCCAGAATCGTGTTTGCCTTTTTGGCTGCTGCATCACATTGTTGACTCATGTTCAGTTTATGATCTATTAGTATATCCAAGTCTTTTTCACATGTGCTCTTTCTTAGCATAATTCCTCCCATTCTGTTTTTTTTTTTTTTTTAATTTTTCTTGCCCAGGTGTAGGACTTTGCATTTCTCCTTGTTAAATACCATTCTGTTAGTCACCGCCTACTGTTCAAGCTTTTCTAGATCTTTTTGAATCTTGATCTTTTTTTATAAATGACCGGGAGGAGGGAATTGATGGGAAACTGATCAAATTTGCCGACAACACAAAGCTAGGAGGGATTGATAACATTAGGGAAGAGAGAGCAATCTGTAATGGTAGAGCAGCAGCCAGGGGTGTCCAATGTACCAAACAATAGTACTCACATCCTTTTAAAAGACTTTTCAAACTTTATTGTGTCCACATAGAGATGACAATGCTTCGGTTGCTCTTACAACCTTTGTCAAGCCAATGCACATACCAATACATACACCATCTAATATAGCAAGACATATACACATGCTACTACAACATATAGTACAAACCACACGGACCCCACCCAGACTTCACATGCACACAGATGAAACCAAGAGCAAGTCCAAGTGTCCTCATACATGTGTCCGCTTTCACATAGTATACCAACCATAGCCTTACCAAAATCTTCCTTCTCTCAGGCAGGATCTGGCTTGTTACCACTTTACACACATACAAGCCCTTACATAGACCCACCCTCACCCCATTTTTGATTAGAGAAGCATCCTAGAATTATTTTTTTTCACCACTCACAGCACAGATCCGTACCTCAGAAAGACTCCTTTATTTTTTTTCTTCTCTCCTAACAGTCTGCCGAGCTCTCTGTGGCTGTTAAAAAAATGTTTTTCCAATGCATTTGCCTTGTATGCTACAACATCCTGACCCCCACACATCACACAAACAGCTCTACTGCATCCATCCTAATCACACACACAGCTCTATTGCATTCATCCTGATCCCCACACATCACACACACAGCTCTACTACATCCATCCTGATTCCCACACATCACACACACAGCTCTACTCCATCTATCCTGACCCTACACATCACACACACAGCTCTACTCCATCTATCCTGACCCCACACATCACACACACAGCTCTACTCCATCCACCCTGACCCCCACACATCACACACACAGCTCTACTCCATCCATCCTGATCCCCACTATTCACACACACAGCTCTAACTCCATCCATCCTGATCCCCCATACATCACACACACAGCTCTACTCCATCCATCCTGACCCCCACACATCACACACAGCTCTACTCCATCCATCCTGATCCCCACACATCACACACACAGCTCTACTCCATCCATCCTGAGCCCCACACATCACACACAGCTCTACTCCATCCATCCTGACCCCCACACATCAAGCACACAGCTCTACTCCATCCATCCTGAGGTGGGCGTGTCAGAGTGCAGCAGTGTGTGCTCAGCTGTTGGAGAGTGAAGACGTGCAGGCAGCCTCTCCCTCTTCCAGGGGGAGAAGGTCTGCTTTTCCCCAGCGAGTATGCCCTCGCCTGGGGCATCCACTGCCTCCCGGGATGGACTGGCGGGGGGCAGCGAGAGGCAGCCGGTTCCAAGAGCCAATACGGAATTGAGGAGGTCACAGAGACTGAGAGTGCAAGCGGCAGAAATTAAAGGTAAGCCCCAGGAGGAAGATCTGTACTCCTGGGGTGAAAGAAAGGACGGAGAGACAGCAGAGCAATTAGCCACCCGCTTTAATAAGTACAAGAGGGAGTTTGAGGCAATAAGCTGCAAATTGAAGAAACTGCAGCATGAAGTGCAGGGTCTGAAAGCCCTGCTAGAGACATGCTCAAGAGACCAAAAGAAAGACTATCAGGACGAAATAAAGAACATAATGGAGGAAATTAAGAAACTGACGGCAAGAAAAGACGCTATAAAGGCAAACGGAGGCAGCATGTCGGAGAACTGGAGACACCAGGAGCGCTTTAATAGGAATATTCCATTCTATACTAGCAGTGAAGAGAGTGCAGAGGAAGGCTGCAGAGGGAAAACCCAGCTTTTTACAAGCCTGCAGCAGCATTCAAACACTGCTAGATCACAGGGGGTTAATGAACAGAGACCCGGAGGCAGCCAAGGAAAGCGGAGGACGGGTCACGAGTCTGACGCTAGCATCCCGGCAAGACAAGCCAACCCACCCCTCTCAGGTTCATCCATGGAAGAGGAAAGTGACAGCGGTATCTACTCAGCGAGATCCAGAAAATGGAGGCCCCCCCGGATTTGAGCAAGCTGTGCTTTGGGAACGAGACACCTGAAGAGGACACCCGTATGCGGGCAAAAGGCCAGGCAAAGAAGGCTACAATGGAAGTGGTAAGTTCAAGATATGTGCCACTTCCTGATAATGCAATCCCTGCGGCAGAGGGGTGGCCCGGTGTCTGAAGTGGCACCGGGAGCCAGTCAAAAGGGAGAGAAAATAGAACCATTGGTAGCCCCCCGTGTCCAGTCTGGCAAGGTGCTTGCTGCAGGGTCGGACTACAAGGGGGAGGGGCATAGCAATGATGGTTTCACGGGCTCGGTGGAGCAAGTACAGTTGGAGCATGTAATTATGCAGGTCTCCTCAGACCAGGCTACTGTGGTGGAGGTACAGGAGCCGGGTGAGGAGACAGATGATGCCATTGATGATATGGATTGTTTACCAACAGTAGTTGAGCAGTGCCCTGGAGGGGGGGAGAACGCACAGGCGGCAACGCAGCAGCGGCAGGTGGTCTCTCCTCTTCAGGACAAAGGAAGAGATACTAAAACAAAAGGGATCAGGCAGGGGTTAAATACATCAAGAAAGGGCAGAGGCGATGCCAGTGTAAAATCAGCAGTGCCAGCAACATGCAATGTAAAATCTGAATCCCAAACTCTCCCGGCTCGTACAGGCACGGGGCTAGTGTCCAGCGGGGATTTAGGAGTTAAGGCAGCGGATCGTGCACAGGAGATGGAGCGGCGGGGAGCTGAAGCACCGGGGAGTGGAAAGGCAGGAGTGATTAAAAAGGGGCAGCTGATGAATGAAAGTAAAAAGCAGTCCGGGGTTCTCAGCACTCAGAGGGTTAAAAATGTCCAGGGAAAAAAAATAGATGTAAAAGCAGTAACGCCCAGGGAAGGTGCTACCGGGAAATCAGTAGGGGCAAGTAAGACAGCACCAGGTCTGAGCACCAGAGAAACCGCGCCAAAGTCAGCCTCTCTGGAAGATGGTAAAATGAGAAGAGCTGCGAGTTGTAAGAGTGTGGCTGAAATAAAGGAGGGTAAAAGAAGAATGAGTGAGAGCGGTCGGGATGGCCGGCTGGGGGGGACCCATGCCATGCTGCAAAGTGGCTCATCCGGGACCCTTTTGGTGCAGGCCAGCCCGAAGGTAAAGAAAGCAGCAGGGAAGACAGTACAAGCAGTTTCCCAAAACAAGAGGGGAGGGGGAACTGAGGAGGGAGAAAAGGGAAATAAAAGAAAGAATGGTGGAGCGCATGAGGGGGTGAAAGTCATAAAGCAAGTAGGAGTAGAGGGAGAGAAGGAGATTATAATAGATAAGGGAAATGAAGGGCTAAACACTGATAAAGGGGAGGAGGGGAATGTTGAAAGAACAAAACAGAATAAAATGCAGAATAACAAAGGTGTGGAGGTTGAGGAAAGTAGGGAGAGTGAGGGGAGGGAGAAGAGTGTGGGTGCAGGTGAGAATGCAGGGGAAGGATGCGGGAGTGCAAAAATTATGGAAGGGGGAAAAAGGGTTGAGCCTCCCCAGCAAGGGAGCAGGAGTAATAATGAGATGAGTGGAGATGAGAGGGGGGCTATGCCGGGCCCTTCATCTAGGCCCTCCCCTCCCCGCAGTAGTAACCCCCCGGTGGCCCCTGGGGCAAAGAGCTACGCTGGTGCAGTTCAGGGTGATGCGAGGAGGGTTTTGTCTGGTGGCACGGATAGGGATTTAAGACAGCAACTCACGGCCGCTCTGAGACGGGGCGAGAGGTCTGCCCTTATAGATGGTGAGCAGGTGGATTTAAGTTTTTGGGTTCAACGTTTTGGTCTTTCTGCCTTCCGAGAAAATACGGGAAATTGGTCACTCCCAACAGGCGGGCCAAGGGGGACCAGAAGGAATGCAGTCCGTCTTGGGTGGGAAAGTGATGAAACATGCCCTAGGAGGAGTGAGGTGGTTGAACTACTGCTGAAGATGGGCTTCAGGGCACATAACATCTTTGCTCTAATCCATCCCTTCGGTACCCCGGAGTTCGACATCAGTTTCGTAAGGCCAGAGGGTTTGGAACTCTTCTGGACCAATTACGAGCTGGTGAAGAATCGGCCTGGCTGGCGGGATTTCAGGGTCTCCCCCCTGTCCCGCCAGGACGATGTAAAGACGGTGACTGTGTTAACGCGTAATGAGTCTCTGTCTTCGCTTGATATCATGACCTGGTTAAGTCGTTTTGGAGAAGTTAAGGGTGCCCCGGTGAAAAACCGGGATGAATATGGTATCTGGTCCGGGGCATGGACTTTTCTGGTCCAGCTGAGCCGGGCGGGGAACTCAGTGACCCACATCCCCTCCTCGGCCTATCTGGGTAGGGACAGGATCTCGGTCTTCTACCGGGGACAGCCAAAAGTGTGCCACCGATGTGGCGACCCCACCCATTTTAGTGCAGACTGCACTCAGCAGGTGTGCTTCTCATGTGGAGGGGTAGGCCATACAGCCGCATCGTGTAGGGACATACGCTGTCACCTGTGTGGTGTTCTAGGACACCCCTACAGCCGCTGCCCTCGTTCTAGTGCCAACACGGCCCCTGAACCCACGGGTAGGCCTCAGGAGACGCAGGGTGAGGGTCTGCCGGTGGGGGAGGGTGTTGACGGGGGTACTGGGGCTGAGGGTCCAGTGAAGAACGGCAGTAAGACAGCAAGTCAGATGAGACGCCTGGAAGCCAGGAAGGCGGCAAGGGCAGGTGAAACATCTGGGAAAACCGTTGGTACGGTCCGCGCCCCTGCCCTTGAGAAAGCTCCTGCTACTGAGGCTCCAGGGGAGAGCGAGTTGGAGGAGGAGGCCGAGAGACTGCAGAGGGAAGAGGGGTCCGCCTCTGGCGCCGCTCTGTCATCAAATGAAGATGGCAGAGAATGGCTGGAAAAGAGGCGGAAAAAGGATGTGAAAAAGAAAAAACAACCAGGTAAAAGGAAATCTTCTCCTGCCCCGGGTCAGAGACTAATGGAAGGACAAACCAGCTCCCCTCTGGTGTCTCTTTCAAACCGTTTTCAATCCCTTGAGGGGGAACCTGACTCTCCCTTGCTGGTGGGGAGGGGCCGGAGGATGTGACCCCCCCTCCCGTCCTTGGGGAGACTGAGTCCCAGGGGAGGGAGGAGGTACCGAAGCCACCAGACAAAAGTTTGGCGTCCCCTGAAGAAGGAGGGGCAACAATCGAGGGCATGGATATGTCTGCATCATTAAAGAGAGGAGGAGAGGAATGTGGGTTTTCGGGTGAAGAAAGGGGAAGGGATAGGATAAGAGTCATCCAACCTTAATCACCTTAGATGGCGGCACTCAGTCCGTTGACGCTGGCGACCATTAATGTAGCCAGCATTAAGTCAAATACTGCAAGATTTATGGCCTTTGATTTTTTCAGCCGTGTTGAAGCTGATATTTTATTTTTGCAGGAGACCAGGCTAACAGATTTAGCCAGTATATATCAGGCAAAGAGGGAGTGGACTCACGGGCCCTCCTATTGGTCTCTTGCGGCCGAGCAGTATAGCGGAGTGGCGGTTCTTTTTAAAACCGCAGATGTCACATGCCGACGGGTGATTGAGGTGGAAATGGGGAGGTGTTTGGTCCTAGACGTCCTTGTGGGAGGTCAAGAGCTACGACTGATTAACATCTACGGTCCTCAAAGTCAATGTGAGCGAAAGGACCTTTTCACAAGGATCAAGCCCTATCTTTTTTCAAGCCGGTTGGTAGTCTTTGGTGGAGACTTCAATAACGTCACGAGGCTCTGCGATAGGGGAGGTACCAAAGACAGACTGGATTATGATAGCGTCGCTTTGAATAGAATAGTCAGTGAGGCTCGCCTGGAGGACATCCACATCAGGCATGCCCCAGGCAACACGGTGTTCACCTTCCATCGAGGTAGTAGTAGGTCTAGGATAGATAGGTTTTATTTAAAGGAGGAAGCTGTCTCCTCACCTTTATTGGTGGTGGAGGTGGAGTTCTCCGACCACTGTTTAATTATGTTTACTTTGAATGTTACAGATACCCCTCGGATGGGTAGAGGTTTATGGAAATTGAATTCGGCCCTCCTGGAAGAAGCGGAGATAAGACAGTCCTTTGAGGAGTTCCTTCAGAGCCAGATTCCGCTTATGGGCCTATGTAACAGTAAGTCAGAGTGGTGGGAGATTTTCAAGAAAAGGGCAGCGAGGTATTTCCGTGAGCTCTCTAACCTCAGATCCTTGTCTTGTTATCGTTTATATCAAGGACTGAGGAGGAAACTCGAGCGGCTTGTCTCGGCGGGGGGCAACCGTGAGGAAGTCTCCAGAGTGAAATCCCTATTAAAAAGGTGCCAGTATGATAGGTACACATCCTTGGTTTTTGAGAGGGATTTCGGGAAATTCCGCTCGCCCGACCCCTACAGAAACTGTAGGATGTCAGTAAATAGTAAGATGGTTACAGGACTGATTGATAGTACAGGGTCTCTGAAGAGGTCCAGTTCAGAGATCCTGGAGGTAGTCAGATCCTACTACTCGGGCCTTCTGGCAGGGAAGGATCAAGATCGAGACAGGCTGTCGGCTTTCCTGGCTGAAACCATTCCTGAAGAGAGAGTGACCTCTGGGCTTGACATTTTGACAGACGCTATCAGAGAAGAGGAAGTGAGACTGGCCTTTGAAGGGCTTAAGCTCAAGAAAACGCCAGGTCCGGATGGCTTATCATCCGAGTTCTACAAAACCTTTAAGGAACAGTTGGTTCCCCTATTGACTGAGGTATATAATGAGTGCCTTTCCTCGGGTACTCTGCCAGAGTCAATGAGGAGGTCAGCCCTGATCATCTTGTCAAAGGGTAAGGATCCGTCCCGGATTGAGAATTGGCGTCCCATAGCGCTGCTCAATACGGACCGGAAGATTTTGGCTAAGGTGCTGTTTAATCGTTTGGTGCGTTTTGCACCGGAGCTGCTTTCGGGTGATCAGCACTGTTCTGTTCCAGGCCGAAGCACGTTTAGTGCTGTGCTGAGTGTCTGGGAGGTTGTGGAGCAGGGCAGGGCTGGGAACTGGAGAGGGTTTTTGCTGTCCTTGGATCAGGCAAAGGCTTTTGATAAGGTTAACCATGAGTACCTCTGGTCGGTGCTTTTGAAATATGGTCTGCCGGTAGGGTTTGTCAATTGGTTAAAAACTTTGTACAAAGGGGCTGAGAGTTTCCCGCTGGTGAACGGTTGGGCTGGGCGCCCCTTTTTTGTGGGATCCGGGGTTCGTCAGGGCTGTCCCTTAAGCCCCCTGCTATACGTGTTTGCGATCGACCCCTTTTTAAGGAGGTTGGGTTGTGGGCCGTTGGCGGGGGTTGGGGTGGGCCTGGGGGACTCTGGGCCGGCACTAAAGGTGGTGGCCTACGCCGATGATGTCACGATTTTCGTCTCTTCTCGCGAGGAGGCGGGATGGGTGATGTCGGAGGTTGTGGAGTATTCAGAAGTAACTGGATCCCAGCTCAACTGGGATAAGTGTGGAAGTCTCTGGTTGGGAGAAGGAGATCCTGATTTTAGTCTCTCGGACACCCTCCCAAGACCTCAGGAGTCATTAAAAATTCTGGGCATCCATTTCGGCCAGGGAAATTATCCCGAGACAAATTGGGAAGGCAGACTAAAAGATGCTAGTCAAAAGGTGGACCAATGGAAGGGATGGCCTTTGTCCCTGAGGGAAAAGGTGAGCCTCATCAAAACCTTCCTGCTCCCCTTATTTATCTATCTAGGCAGCGTGTGCATCTTGCCAGAGTCTTCTTGGACACGGATCTATAGCCTGTTCTTCCAGCTGTTATGGGACAACAGGCTGAACCTAGTGAAGCGAGAGGTTACATACCGCCCAAGGAGACTAGGGGGATTGGGTATGGTCAATCCCGTGGTGTTTTTAGTCAACACCTTCTTGAAGATTAATCTAGTCAACTTCCGCAATGAGGAAAGGGCTCCTTGGTGGGTAGTTTCCTCTAAGTCATGGTTTCGGCCCTTTCTCCAGGATTGGGTGAGAGGAGGGCGAGTGAAAGACCTACGCACGCCGCACGGACATCTCCCGGCTTACGTTACTCCGGCTCTGAAGCTTATTCGTCGATGGGGCTTGGGGGCTGTGGAGGTTGAGACTCTCTCGAGGAGGTTCCTTGATAGGAGGGTCCTGACCTCCCGTTTCCAAAAGCCATTGGCCCTCAAGGACTGCCCAGGCCAGGACCTGGAGGGTGGGTTGGTTTTGTTAAATTCAGTGAGGGTCCCTATGAAGTTTTGGGATTTGGCCTGGCGCTCTTTCCACGGAAAGCTGTATGTGAGGGACAATCTGAAGTATAGGAGCACGGAGGAAAGAAATTGCCCCCGTGAAGAGTGTGGCTCTACGGTGGAAACCATGGAGCATTTCCTACTTCAATGTCCCTTCAATACAGAGGTATATAGAAGGGTGGGGATTTCCATCGGCTGGCCCCGGCTGGCTGGACTCTCCTATTCCGAGTGGGCATATGGAGCTTTCAGAGTTCTGGGTGGCCGGGATAAATGCACGTTATATTTAGTCAGCCTAGTGATTAGATATTTCACGTGGCACGCAAGGTGTCTAGTTTCGACGCGTCAGAAAATCCTCCCGGTGGAAGTAGTATGTAGGGGCATTCTTGATGACCTGGGGAAGGTACGTTCTTGGGAGTGCAGCAGGTTGGGAGCGCCAAAGGCATCTCGGTTATGGAGGGGCCTTTCTTTTACGGTGCCCTAGCCTGTTTCCCTTTCCGATTCCTGGTGGTGGGCTGGTTTTTCTCACACTAATAGCTTTTTGTTTTGTTTTAAGTACAAAAGGAGAAATAGGGCTTGCAAATGACTGAACCAGGACTCAATGGTAAGACGGTGATGGTAAGAGGGTGAAGGTAATTTTCTTTATAGTGAAGAGAATTAAGTGTGTAACAAAATGTAAAAAAAAACAAAAAAAATAAATAAATTATATTTTGTGTATATATGTATATAATATGCTGTGAATATTAGATTACAGTTATTGTGTTGGAAAAAAAATAGGAAAAAAAAAAAAATTAATCAAATAAATACATATTTAAAAAAAATAAATAAATAATTAAAAAAAAATATATATATATAAATAATAATTTTGTAAGTAGGTTAAAGTATAACTTCGTAGGGAAAGAGAAAATTGTATAAATAATGTAAACATTTCATGTTATCTTCTTTTCATCTCTTAAGGGCCCGGCATAGCGTAGGGGGTTTTATGAGGGGAATGCTATAGGTGGTACTGTTATTTCATTTCAAATAGGGAAAAAAAAAAAAAAAAAAAAATCTAAAGCCAGTTTATTTGTTTTTCTTTTTCTGGGGAACGTATACTGGCATTGCTGATTTGTCTGGCATCGAGGATCTTCTGGCACCAGAGAGTCCATGGGCAGTAAGAGAAGATACGGACAGAAAAACTAAAGCAGGAGAAGAGGCAAAGAACAAAAGAGAAGCTCAAGAAAGGTCAAGAGAGGATGAGGAGGTCCTTATTTTTCTGTTTTGTTCAGAAGAAGCAAGCTTCCTGAGCGGACATTGTACGGACTGGAATACACATGTTGTGTTAATTTGTGTTTGATGCTCCAAACTGTGGAGAGAGTCATACTTTTTCTTTTGACAATTACTGTTATGTTTCCTAATTTCATAATAAAATTGAGTTCCATCCATCCTGACCCCCACACATCACACACAGCTCTACTCCATCCATCCTGACCCCACACATCACACACACACAGCTCTACTCCATCCATCCTGACCCCCACACATCACACACACAGCTCTACTCCATCCATCCTGACCCCCACACATCACACACAGCTCTACTCCATCCATCCTGACCCCCACACATCACACACACAGCTCTGCTCCATCCATCCTGACCCCCACACATCACACACACAGCTCTACTCCATCCATCCATCCTGACCCCCACACATCACACACAGCCCTACTCCATCCATCCTGACCCCCACACATCACACACAGCTCTACTCCATCCATCCTGACCCCTACACATCACACACAGCCCTACTCCATCCATCCTGACCCCCACACATCACACACACAGCTCTACTCCATCCATCCTGACCCCCACACATCACACACACAGCTCTACTCCATCCATCCTGACCCCCCACACATCACACACACAGCTCTACTCCATCCATCCTGACCCCCACACATCACACACACAGCTCTACTCCATCCATCCTGACCCCCACACATCACACACAGCTCTACTCCATCCATCCTGACCTCCACACATCACACACACAGCTCTACTCCATCCATCCTGACCCCCACATATCACACACAGCTCTACTCCATCCATCCTGATCCCCACACATCACACACACAGCTCTACTCCATCCATCCTGACCCCCACACATCACACACACAGCTCTACTCCATCCATCCTGACCTCCACACATCACACACAGCTCTACTCCATCCATCCTGACCCCCGCACATCACACACACAGCTCTACTCCATCCATCCTGACCCCCCCACACATCACACACACAGCTCTACTGCATCCATCCTGACACCCACACATCACACACAGCTCTACTCCATCCATCCTGACCCCCACACATCACACACAGCTCTACTCCATCCATCCTGATCCCCACACATCATACACACCGCTCTACTCCATCCATCCTGACCCCCACACATCACACACAGCTCTACTCCATCCATCCTGACCCCCCACACATCACACACACAGCTCTACTCCATCCATCCTGACCCCCACACATCACACACAGCTCTACTCCATCCATCCTGACCCCCACACATCACACACACAGCTCTACTCCATCCATCCTGACCCCCACACATCACACACAGCTCTACTACATCCTGTTCACATCAGCTCATCCAGCAGGGATCACAACCAGCACAGCAGAGTTCTGTATCCACTGAGCCCCTTGGTCATGTGATCCCTGACTCCTCCCATACTCGTGATCACATGACTGTGATGTCATCACTGGTCCTTGGAGCACATGGCTGTGGTCTGTTTCTGCAGATCTATGTGTCCCCTCATGTCTCAATTGCAGTTGGATGTGCGTGTAATGAGAGGAGTATAACCCCCATCAGGACTGCAGGGAGGTGAGTACTGGGATAATGTATTAATATATAACCCCCATCAGGACTGCAGGGAGGTGAGTACTGGAATAATGTATTAATATATAAACCCTTCAACTTATGTTAATCTGCACTTTGATTCTCTGGTGTGTAGCAGATCTGCTATGGGGTTCAGGTCTGGGCTCTGGTGTGTAGCGCCCTCTTCAGGTCCCCCACAGATCTGCTATGGGGTTCGGATCTGGGCTCTGGTGTGTAGCGCCCTCTTCAGGTCCCCTACAGATCTGCTATGTGGTTCAGGTCTGGGCTCTGGTATGTAGTGCCCTCTTCAGGTCCCCCGTAGATCTGCTATGGGGTTCATGTCTGGGCTCTGGTGTGTAGCACCCTCTTCAGGTCCCCCATAGACCTGCTATGGGGTTCAGGTCTGGGCTCTGGTATGTAGCGCCCTCATCAGGTCCCCCACAGATCTGCTATGGGGTTCAGGTCTGGGATCTGGTGTGTAGCGCCCTCTTCAGGTCCCCCCGTAGATCTGCTATGGGGTTCATGTCTGGGCTCTGGCGTGTAGCGCCCTCTTCAGGTCCCCTACAGATCTGCTATGGGGTTCAGGTCTGGGCTCTGGTATGTAGCGCCCTCTTCAGGTCCCCCACAGATCTGCTATATGGTTCAGGTCCGGGCTCTGGTGTGTAGCTGCCTCTTCAGGTCCCCCGTAGATCTGCTATGGGGTTCAGGTCCGGGCTCTGGTGTGTAGTGCCCTCTTCAGGTACCCCACAGATCTGCTATGGGGTTCAGGTCCGGGCTCTGGTGTGTAGCGCCCTCTTCAGGTCCCCCGTAGATCTGCTATGGGGTTCAGGTCTGGGCTCTGGTGTGTAGCGCCCTCTTCAGGTCCCCAATAGATCTGCTATGGGGTTCAGGTCTGGGCTCTGGTGTGTAGCGCCCTCTTCAGGTCACCAATAGATCTGCTATGGACTTCAGGTCTGGGCTCTGGTGTGTAGCGCCCTCTTCAGGTCCCCCACAGATCTGCTATGGGGTTCAGGTCTGGGCTCTGGTGTGTAGTGCCCTCTTCAGGTACCCCACAGGCCTGCTATGGGGTTCAGGTCCGGGCTCTGGTGTGTAGTGCCCTCTTCAGGTACCCCACAGGCCTGCTATGGGGTTCAGGTCCGGGCTCTGGTGTGTAGTGCCCTCTTCAGGTACCCCACAGATCTGGTATGGGGTTCAGGTCCGGGCTCTGGTGTGTAGCGCCGTCTTCAGGTCCCCCGTAGATCTGCTATATGGTTCAGGTCCGGGCTCTGGTGTGTAGCGCCCTCTTCAGGTCCCCCATAGACCTGCTATGGGGTTCAGGTCTGGGCTCTGGTATGTAGCGCCCTCTTCAGGTCCCCCACAGATCTGCTATGGGGTTCAGGTCTGGGATCTGGTGTGTAGCGCCCTCTTCAGGTCCCCTACAGATCTGCTATGGGGTTCAGGTCTGGGCTCTGTTATGTAGCGCCCTCTTCAGGTCCCCCACAGACCTGCTATATGGTTCAGGTCCGGGCTCTGTTCTGTAGCGCCCTCTTCAGGTCCCCCGTAGATCTGCTATGGGGTTTAGGTCTGGGCTCTGGTGTGTAGCGCCCTCTTCAGGTCCCCAATAGATCTGCTATGGGGTTCAGGTCTGGGCTCTGGTGTGTAGCGCCCTCTTCAGGTCCCCCACAGATCTGCTATGGGGTTCAGGTCTGGGCTCTGGTGTGTAGTGCCCTCTTCAGGTACCCCACAGGCCTGCTATGGGGTTCAGGTCCGGGCTCTGGTGTGTAGTGCCCTCTTCAGGTACCCCACAGGCCTGCTATGGGGTTCAGGTCCGGGCTCTGGTGTGTAGTGCCCTCTTCAGGTACCCCACAGATCTGCTATGGGGTTCAGGTCCGGGCTCTGGTGTGTAGCGCCGTCTTCAGGTCCCCCGTAGATCTGCTATGTGGTTCAGGTCCGGGCTCTGGTGTTTAGCGCCGTCTTCAGGTTCCCCGTAGATCTGCTATGGGGTTCAGGTCTGGGCTCTGGTGTGTAGCGCCCTCTTCAGGTGCCCACAGATCTGCTATTGGTTCAGGTCTGGGCTCTGGTGTGTAGCGCCCTCTTTAGGTCACCCGTAGCTCTGTTATGGGGTTCAGGTCTGGGCTCTGGTGTGTAGCACCCTCTTCAGGTCCCCCACAATTCTGCTATGTGGTTCAGGTCTGGGCTCTGGTGTGTAGCGCCCTCTTCAGGTCCCCCGTAGATCTGCTATGGAGTTCAGGTCCGGGCTCTGGTGTGTAGCGCCCTCTTCAGGTCCCCCGTAGATCTGCTATGGAGTTCAGGGCCGGGCTCTGGTGTGTAGCGCCCTCTTCAGGTACCCCACAGATCTGCTATGGGGTTCAGGTCCGGGCTCTGGTGTGTAGTGCCCTCTTCAGGTACCCCACAGATCTGCTATGGGGTTTAGGTCCGGGCTCTGGTGTGTAGCGCCCTCTTCAGGATCCTGCAGATCTGCTATGGGGTACAGGTTTTGGGCTTGGGTGTGTAGCGCCCTCTACAGGTAACCCGTAGTTCTGCTATGGGGTTCATTTCTAGGCTCTGGTGTGCATTGCCCTCTTCAGGTTTTGGGCTGGAATGGATGGATATTTGGGGCTATTAGTAATTTCCTCCCTGTCACTAATGCCCCACTTCCAGATATACAGCTCCCACATAATGCTGACCCCTCCATCTTCACTGCGGTTTTGGGGTCTTCTGCTGACAGCAGTGTTGGCTTTACACCAGGCCGACCTTCTGGGATTCTGGCCGACAAGGTCCCCCTCGGTCTCCTCAGACAGAACACGTTCTCCACAGATTTCTGCTGATGTGATGGATGTCCTGGCAGAACATGGCCGGCTTGTATGCTCTCTGTTAGTAAAGTCTTGTCCCCTCCCCCACAGCCCCGACATAAGAAGAACACGGGAGATGTCACATGACTACACAACCAGGACTCACTAGAAACTCCAGCAGCTCCTCTAGTGTTGCTGTTGGCCTCCTATAACAATTCTCTTTTAGGCTTTTCAGCAGTTTCTCAGGGACGTCCAGTTTTTGGTGATGTCACTTTTGGGCCATTAATCCCCTTCTTGTTGATGGTCTCCCCTGTGCTCCATGTTATATGAAATGTCTTGGAGATGTTTTGGCCCCTTCTCCTGACTGACTCCTTCCAACAAGCTGACCCCTTTGATGTTCTGTAAGATCTTTACGACCAACTAAGAAAATGTCAGGAAAATCCTCCTAGAAGAGCCGAACTTTATATGGGGGAACCCAGAATCGCTATAAATAATGGCAGCGGAATGCTGACTGCTATCTAACAGGAGGTTACATGTGATTGGCTAATTCTGAACACAACCATACCCCCGGATATAAGAGGGTGTGAACACGTATGCAAACACATTATTTTTAATTCTGTCCGTTTTAGTTTTCCACCCCATGGGCGCAGGCAGACAAGCGTGTTTGACGTTCCTAGCAACTCAACGCTTCTAAAAGTTCAGAGAACTTCAGTGAGTTCTCCTTCAATGGAAGTGATCAAACAGAGGCTGCACAAATATCTGTCCGTACCTTTTAAATATCCAACTGTTAACTTCTATAAGTCCCTGCGGGGATGAAGGGACTACTGGGCCGCACCATTCAAATTTCCTGCTGTAGGGAGCGGGGTATTCCTATTGCCTCCCTGCTGGGCAATTCCCCAGCAGCTGGGGCAGTGGGGGACTCTCCCAACCTCTCTCCCCAAGGGAATTCTCTATAGCAGGGAGAGAGAAGGGGGGGGGGGTTCCATGACTTCCCCTGAGCATGGAAGGAGGGAGCAGGGCTAACAAGACCTTCCCCCTAGCCACGCCCCTCTTTTTTGCTATGTGGATTCTCTGTGAGAATCCCCATAGCAAACCATGAAGGGGTATGGCTAAGGGCTACATTGGGATGGCAGGTCATGCTAGCCCCACCCTTTCTCTGCGCTATAGGGAATCCTGGGGGATTTCCTCATAAAAGAGAGACACCATATCAGAAAGACACAGTGCTGCTATGGGGGGTTTCCCCAGAGCAGGTACAGTGAGCGAAGCAATGCAGGGAATCTCCATAGCCCCGTTCCATCTCTTCCTACTCTGGGAAATCCAGATGCCCTGCGAGGCTTCTTCTTTCTCTTTGTGGAGCAGTTGTGCTTCTCCAAGTAAAGCTGCTTCAGTGAATGGGCAAAGTTTCATGCGCTGCACATGTGAAGCTTTGCCCGGGCACAAATTTGCTGCAGTGTGTTTTTTTTTTTTTTTAAACACACCCTCATGACTGCACCCTAAAAGTTGGCCATCTGTTCTCCCAGTGGGATTGTACAGATTACGGGTCACATGGAAGGGGAATGACAAAAACCTGGCATTGTAACAGGGAGGTGTAGACCTTTTATATGCACAGTATGTTTATATCACCACCAGATCAGAAAAGGCCGAACATTTGCTTTTAGGTTCTAAATTTTAGAAAGTTAACATTCTGTAAATTATAGGAGTTACAGACCTGGAATAGTAAGTGCGCCTATGTGTCCTAGATGCTTCCTGGAAGCAGATAGCATACTGATTGACGGGCTGTGACATGTAGGAGTGCGGCCCCCAGCGTGATGTGAGACACCAGGAGAGCTCCCACCTGTTGCGCTGGCTTGGTTTCCTCCTGGCCGGTGTTTGTGACTCTGCTGGTTGCCCCGCTGTCCCCGGGCCTTTTGGTTGTGCTGCTTCATGGTTCCTGTTGTGGGGGAGCAAGAGAGGGGAGAAGCGGAGGACAGTGATAGTGGAGGCTAGTTTGTTGTGAGTCCGGTCTGTCGTTTAACCAAGTTGCGATGACGAGATGAGAAGCCGGCGGTGCATGTACACTTCATGATGGCACTCAGGTATCTGCAAACGCTACTGCGAATTCTTTGCACTTTCCAGCTACAATGTGTGACAATCAGGATGAAGCCTGAACTCTCTGAGCGGTTTCTAAGATGTGGTTGAGGAGCCGTGTCATGGTGGAGTTGACTGCAGGACGCTCTTTGTAATCTTGTGCACCGTTGAAGGTATACAACAAGATCTGGACGACTAATGGAATTAGGTGATTGTGATGCCAGTACCTGGTTTAAAAATGCTTAGTACTGAAATAAAACTAACACCTATGTAAGTAAATGACAGGCACACCATTTACTTTCAGGCACGTGGCTATCTGCATTAATATTAAGCACCAGAAATTGCATATATAACTTGAACAGTTTCACATTACGCACAGATAAGCAAACTTTGAGGATGCATCTGAGATAAGGGAAGGCTAGCTAGAGAGACTGAATCTGACTGACTGACAACAACAAACCCTTTCATGCAACTAACCGTAATTTGCCAACCTGACACGACCTAACAATCTCCAGTACTTACAATATAGGACCTTCTGGGAAATCTGTGAGCTTTGCAGCTTGAGAATTCTGTGGCTGCATTGTTGAAGCAGAGCTGGAAGGCTGGCTTGAACAGATGCCAGGGTTGAAGACATCAGCTGAGTGTCAGTGACTGCATAGAGGGTTTCTTGAAAGTTTACATAATGCATCTCTTATTATCAAGGGCTGAGTAGAAGGAAGCCTAGCTGGGGCCATTCCTCCTGCCTATCATCATTATTTTGGTATGAAGGTAGGGGACCAGGATAAGTCATGGGCTCCACACATGTGTTGCAACTCTTATTCAGTTAAACTACAAAAATGGCTGAAAAATAAAAACTGATCTATGGCTTTTGCTGTGCTTATGGCTTGGCAGGAGCCTACAAACCATACAAATGACTGCTATTTCTGCTTAACTCTGTCTATAAAGGCAGGATTGTCAATGAAGGAAACAGGAACCGTTCAATACCCGAATCTTCCATTTGCTATTCGACCTATTCCACATTCAGATAGTTTACCAGTTCCTACTCCACCCCAACATTATGAGCTTGAAGTAGAAAATGAAGAAAGTGTGGAAAAAGAAGAACCCAACAAGCCTTCCACATCCCATGACCCTGACCTTGAGGTAAAAAATGATACACCGCACAGAATGAGTCAAGCGGAATTGAGTGATATCATTCGAGACCTTGACTTGTTAAAGGAGAAGGCAGAACTTCTAGAGTCAAGACTACATCAATGGAATCTTCTCCAACGTGATGTCAGAGTCTCACAGTACAGGGAATGTCAGAGGGGTCTGCTTCTTTTTTTTGAGAAGGAAAAACAATCTGGTTGTTTGCTGCGACGTTAATGGCTTGATGAAATGTTTGAATTTGAACCATGATCCAACTGAATGGAGGTTATTCATAGATTCCTCCAAGCTTAGTTTGAAAGCTGTATTACTTCACATTGGCAAACCTCTTCCTTCTATTCCTGTTGGTCATGCAGGTCACATGAAGGAGACGTATGTAAACATGACAGTCCTCCTCGACTCAATCAAATATGCTGAGCACAAGTGGAAATTCTGTGGCGATCTAAAAGTAATCGCTGTACTCTTAGGAATGCAACTGGGGTCACTAAATACTGTTGCTTTTAATGTATGTGGAACAGTAGGGATAGGAAATCACATTACATTCGAGCGGACAGGCCTGCAAGAAATCTTGACCCTACTGAGAAAAACGTCGTTGCCGAGCCTCTCGTGGACCCAAAAGATGTTCTTGTTCCAATCCTTTATATAAAGTTGGGTTTAATTAAAAATTTTGTCAAACGTATGAACCAGGAAGGACGGGCATTTAAGTACTTAAGAGACAAATTTCCAGACAGCTTCGCCAGTGATGAAAGTTGGGAGGACAGTCAAACTGCGAAAAAGGTTATGTCCTAAGGGGTTAATATATCCTCAAATGCTTCCCTTTCATTCTCTCTAGTAATTTCAGTGTTTTACATGGGATTTATGTTTTTGTTTTTTACATTTTCATCCTCTTTCCATTTAGGCCTAAAGAATATAGGATCCTCTGCTGTTCAAAGATGGAGAAGGACAGAAATAAGACTGCGGAGAGTGTATTAAATCTCACCCTAGAGGTACTGTTCCAGCTTACTGGAGAGGTGAGAGATTCTGATGATGTCACATTACATCATTCTTATCTATGGTAATAACAGATGATGTCACTGGAGAGGGTAGAGATTCTGATGATGTCACGTTACATCATATCTATGGTAATAACAGATGATGTCACTGGAGAGGAGAGAGATTCTGATGTCACGTTACATCATTCTTATCTATGGTAATAACAGATGATGTCACTGGAGAGGGGAGAGATTCTGATGTCACATTACATCATTCTAATCTATGGTAATAACTAAGGATGAGCGAGCATACTCGCTAAAGCACTACTCGTCCGAGTAATGTGCTTTAGCCGAGTATCTCAGTGCTCGTCCTTGAAGATTCGGGTGCCACCGCGGAGCGGGGAGCTGCAGGGGAGAGCGGGGAGGAACGGAGGGGAGATCTTTCTCTCCCTCTCTCCCGCCCGCTCTCCCCTGCTCCCCGCCGGGACTCACCTGTCAGCCGCGGCGCTCCCCGAATCTTCAGGGACGAGCAGAGAGATATTCGGCTAAAGCACATTACTCGGACGAGTAGTGCTTTAGCGAGTATACTCGCTCATCCCTAGTAATAACAGATGATGTCACATATTACATCATTCTTATTTATGATTGTAACAGATGATATCACTGGAGAGGGGGAAATTCTAATTATGTCACATTACATTAACTTACCTTCCCCGCACTATTGAGGGAATAAATGAATGCAGGTTATCTATAAACACGGAGTTGGGGAGGGAACAGTTTCTTCCAAATACAAAAGCAAGCATCTCACCTGAATGCAACAGGGCAATCCTTTTTCAGTCTGCTGAAAGCAAGTGTGAAGCCTTGGCTAGCTGCAAGTCCAAGCAGCAAAGAATATACTTCAGGAAAAAGGATAGGTGGCCAGCTTCTTCGCACATTTTATTTCTTGACTGAATATTTATATTTAGCACATCAGACACATAAATAGAAGTGCATTGAATAATCAAGTTGCAACCCCTGTACTTTTTGTATTTAGAACAGAAAGAATTGTCGTGCCAAATTTCATGTTTGTAAGACACCGGGAAGTTAGAGAATTAGATTAAGTACATTACATGGGGGGTGGGGTGGGGGTGGGGGGGTTCAATACTTCTGCACTTAGCATTGCAATATCAAGTTGTGACCCCTTTACTTTTCCTATTTAGGACCTGAGTAATGCTCCTGCCAAATTTAATGTTTGTGTAACACATGGAAGTTAGAGAATTAGTGGCAAGTCAGTCAGTCAGTGAGGGTTTTCACCACTATATAGATATATTAAAATCTAGCGCAACAATGGTCCACAGGAATTACGTTCTAGGATAGTAAAGGAAGCAGCGGAGGTAATTGCTGAACCACTAACCATAATCTTTCAAAATACCTGGAGAACATGAAGTCCCAGAAGATTGGAAAAGGGCAAATGTCTCTATTTTCAAAAAAGGGAAGAAATTACAGACCTGTGAGTCTGATTTCCATATTGGGAAAGCTCTTTGAACACATTATTAAACAGCATGTATGCAAGTACTTGTAACAAACAAGCCATGCCAGACAAATCTAATTTCCTTCTAGGACAGTATCACCGACTGGGTTGATTAGGAAAATGCGATGGATATAGTATATCTTGACTTTAGTAAAGCATTTGACAAAGTATCTCATACCATATTTATTAAAAAAATTACCAAATATGGAATTGACAAGGCAACTGTTAGGTGGATTCACAACCACTCAAAGAATGGTCATAAATGGCTGCACATCCAAGTGGAAGAATGTATCAAGTGGGGTACCACAAGGCTCTGTCCTAGGCCCAATGGTGTTCAACACTTTTATAAATCATCTGTAGAAGGGAATTGATGGCAAACTGATCAAATTTACTGACAACACAAAGCTAGGAGGGATAGCTAACACTAGGGAAGAAAGAGCATTCAAAAAGATCTAGAAAAGCTTGCACAGTGGGCGGCGACTAACAGAATGGTATTTCATAAGGAAAATTGCAAAGTCCTACATCTAGGTAACTAAACTGTAAAAAAAAAACGCATACAGAATGGAAGGAATTGAGCTAAGTAACTTACCACATGTGAAAAAGACTTGGTTATATCAATAGCCCTTCACCTTATAGGCAGTATTAAAGCTGTATTTCATTGATACAATTAAACACTTGCCAGCAGTCCACCGTCAGGGCTGCTGGTTATGCTACTTTTGTTATTTTAAAATATAAATCTTTTAATTTGTATAGTGCCGACTTATTCCACAGCGCTTTCAGGTGATTTATTTATTTGTTACCCCCCACCAAGCTGGCTACTCCTTTTACTTACCTTGAAAAAATGAAAGGCCTTGAGCCACGTACCACCTACCATTTGGGGATTGAACTCGCAACCTTCAGGTTGTCAGCGAGAGCTTAGGACTGCATTTCTGCTGCCTTAGCACTCTGCACCACACAGGACTCTTTCATTTCTTATAACCTTATAGGTCGGGTTATTAAAACCCCTTCTTTTGCAGCTAGCATAGACAGCCTATTGGTTGTTAAGTGCTAGGGAGGTGGGTTTTAGGATTTTTTTAGTTCTGTTATGGATCTATTTGCTTTCATAACTTCAGTCGTTAGGGATTAACCATTGAGTTTTTTCCAATCTAAGAGATCTATGGGGTTACTGATAAACTGCGTCCTTCAGGGAAATGCATTGAACCAATGAAAGTAGGAATTTAATTGAATCATTGAATCTATGAACCAGCATACATGTGGGAACTGTGGCTATATATCCTAAATATTATTCTGGAGATGGTTTGAATATTAATGAGACTACTGTCTTTCTGTCTATATAGATTAGACTTCCTCTTTACAGACCCTCTTCTCTTATCCCTGGATGTTATTGTTAACAGGGAGATTTATGGTAAAAGGGTTCTTATTAGAGATGAGCGAGCACACTCGTCCGAGCTTGATGCTCGTTCGAGCATTAAGGTGTTCGAGATGCTCGTTACTCGAGACGAGCACCACACGGTACTTGAGTCAATTCCATTTCCTTCCCTGCATGTTTAGCGCCATTTTTTTAGCCAATGGACATGCAGGGAAGGCATTACCACTTCCTGCTGTGATGTGCCAGCCCTATCCAACCCCCTGCAGTGAGTGGCTGGCGAGATCAAGTGACCGCCCAGTACTTAAAGCGGTCCCGCCCGCGGCTCGCCTCAGACACACACTGGGAGAGCATAGGGAAAGTGCTGCTGCTTATTCAGGGATAGTGTTAGTGTAGGATCCTGTCCTCAAGAACCCCAACGGTCCTTCTTAGGGCCACATCTGACAATGTGCACAACTGTGTGGCTGGCTGGGAGCAGTTTTGCGCAATTTTTTTTTTTTTTTTTATCTCGGGCTGTGCAGGCTATTACAGCTATAGTGTTCTAAGTCTGCAGTCTGTAATACAGAGTATAGGGAAAGTGCTGCTGAGATAGGGACAGTGGTAGTGTAGAATCCTGTCTACAAGAACCCCAACGGTCCTTCTTAGGGCTACCTCTGACCCTGTGCATTTTACAGGTTGTCTGGTGGGAGTTGTAGTGTATCACTATTGCACAGCTAGCCCTTTTTGCAGCCTTCCGTATAATTTTTTTCTGGCTGCAGTTTGCGTTACAATACCGCTCTCAGCCTCAAAGTGTACGCCAATAATTCCATAATTATTTACACCGGTCTGTGTCTGCAGTGAACTTAACGCACAACATACGGCCACAGCCACTGATGGAGGGAAAGTCATATGCACACTATATAGCCTGTATTCTTTTTCAAAAAGAAAAAAAAAAGCTCCATAGTTGAGCTACCTCTGACCGTCTGAAATTTACAGGGTATCTAGTGGAAGTTGTAGTGCATCACTATTGCACAGCTAGGCCTGTTTGCAGCCTTCCGTATAATTTTTTTCTGGCTGCAGTTAGCGTTACAATACCGCTCTCAGCCTCAAACTGTACGCCAATAATTTCATTATTATTTACACCGTTCTGTGTCTGCTCTATTCGTAATCCACCATGCTGAGAGGTAGGTGTCGGGGACGAGGACGTGGACGCGGGCAAGCATGCGGAGGTCCAAGTGAGGGTGTGGGCACAGGCTGAGTTCCTGGTCCAGGTGAATCACAGCCGGCTGCTGCGGGATTAGGAGAGAGGCAAGTTTCTGGGGTCCCCAGCTTCATATCACAATTTATGGGTCCACGTGGTAGACCTTTATTACAAAGAGAGCAGTGTGAGCAGGTCCTGTCGTGGATGGCAGAAAATGCATCCAGCAATGTATCAACCACCCAGTCTTCTACGCAGTCCACTGCTGCAACTCTGAATCCTCTGGCTGCTCCTCCTCCTTCCTCCCAGCTTCCTCACTCCATGAAAATGACACATTCTGATGAGCCGGCAGACTCCCAGGAACTGTTCTCGGGTCTCTGCCTTGATTGGGAAAAAATGGTTCCTCTCTCACCTGAGGAGTTTGATGAGGCTGGGGACTTCTGGCAACTGTCTCAAGAACTTTCAGTGGGTGAGGAGGACGATGATGATGATGAGACCCAGTTGTCTATCAGTGAGGTAATAGTAAGGGCAGTAAGTCCGAGGGAGGAGCGCACAGAGGTTTCGTTGTAAGAGCAACTGGATGATGAGGTGACTGACCCCACCTAGGATGCTAAGCCAACTGAGGACAGGTCTTCATCGGGGGAGGCAAGTGCAGCAGCAGCAGGAAAGGTTGGAAGAGACAGTGGGGTGGCCAGGGGTAGAGGCAGGGCCAGACCGAAGAATCCCCCAACTGTTTCCCAAAGCACCCCCTCGCGCCAAGCCACCGAGCAGAGGCCTAGGTGTTCAAAGGTGTGGATGTTTTTCGGTGAGAGCGCGGACGACCGACTAACAGTGGTGTACAACTTCTGTCATGCCAAGATCAGCCGGGAAGCCACCACCACCAGCCTCACCAGCGTGCGCAGACATATGATGGCCAAGTACTGGTGGGCAGGGCCACTATATCTCCCTGACGGCACATTGGGTGAATTTGGTGGAGGCTTGGACCGAGTCAGAGCCTGGGACCGCACACGTCCCACCCACACCCAGAATAGCGGGTCCTTCCTAGGTTCGGGTATCTGTGGTGGTCTATGCCACCTCCTCTAAACCCTCCTCCTACGCAACCACTACTTCTCAATTAAGAAATGTGAGCAGCACGTCGCCAGCAGTCGGTGTGGCGCGGCGAGGCAGCACAGCGGTGGGCAAGCGTCAGCAGGCCGTGCTGAAACTATTCAGCTTAGGTGACAAGAGGCACACGGCCCCCGAACTGTTGCAGGGTCTGACAGAGCAGATCGACCTCTGGCTTTCGCCGCTGAGCCTCCAACCGGGCATGGTCATGTGTGACAACGGCCGTAACCTGGTGGCGGCTCTGCAGTTCGGCAGCCTCACACGTGCCATGCCTGGCCCACGTCTTCAATCTGGTGGTTCAGTGGTTTCTGAAAAACTACCTGCACTTATCTGACCTGCTCGGCAAGGTGCGCCACATCTACGCACATTTCCGCAAGTCCACCAAGGACGCTGCCACCCTGAGGACCCTGCAACATCGGTTTAATCTGCCAGAGCACTGACTGCTGTGCGACGTGCTCACACGGTGGAATTCTATGCTGCACATGTTGGCCAGGCTCTATGAGCAGCGTAGAACAATAGTGGAATACCAACTCCAACATGGGCGGCTTAGTGGTAGTCAGCCTCCCCAATTCTTTACCAAGAGTGGGCCTGGATGGCAGACATCTGCCAGGTCCTTGGAAACTTTGAGGAGTCTACCCAGATGGTGAGCAGCGGTGACGCTGCAATCATTAGCGTTACTATCCCGCTGCTATGCTTGCTGAGAAGTTCGCTGCAAGGCATAAAGGCCGGCGCTTTGAGGCTGGAACAGGAGACGGGGGATGACAGTATGTCGCTTGATAGCCAGACCACCCTCATGTCTTTATCTCAGCGCGTTTTGGAGGAGGAGCAGGAGGAGGGGGAAGAGACAGCTGGGCACACTGCAGAGGGTACCCATGCTGCTTGCCTCTCATCTGTTCAGCGTGTATGGGCTGATGAGGAGGAGGAGGAGGATCCTGAAAGTCATCTTGCTAGCTAGGACAGCCATGTCTTGCGTACTGGAACCCTGGCACACATGGCTGACTTCATGTTAGGCTGCCTTTGTCGCGACCCTCGCGTTAGACGGTATTCTGGCCAACACGGATTACTGGGTGTACACCCTTCTCGACCCACGGTACAAGGAGAAACTTTCCACTCTCATTCCAGAACAGGAAAGGGGTACGAGAGTGATGCAATACCAAAGGGCCCTGGTGGACAAAGTGATACTAAACTTCCCATCTGACAGCGCTAGCGGCAGAAGGCGCAGTTCCGAGGGCCAAGTAGCAGGGGAGGCGCGGAGATCAGGCAGCATGTTCAGCGCAGCAGGGGAACACTCTCCAAGGCCTTTGCCAGCTTTATGGCTCTCCAGCAAGACTGTGTCACCACTCCCCAGTCAAGGCTCAGTCGGAGGGAGCACTGTAAAAAGATGGTGAGGGAGTAAGTAGCCGATCGTACCATCATCCTCTGCTCCATACAACTATTGGGTGTCAAAGCTGGACACGTGGCACGAACTTGCGCTATATGCCCAAGAGGTGCTGGCTTGCCCTGCCGCTAGCGTCTTGTCAGAGAGGGTGTTTAGTGCAGCTGGGGGAATCATCACGGATAAGTGTACCCACCTGTCAACTGCCAGTGCCGACAAGCTTACACTCATAAAGATGAACAAAGCCTGGATTTCCCCAGACTTCTCTTCTCCACCGGCGGAGAGCAGTGGAACCAAAGATTCTTTTCACTGCAACCACAGATAAAAGCACTCTTCTCTATCACCGGAAAAAAAGGGGCATTTAGCTTTGTCAATCTGTCTCTGATATTAGTCCTCCTCCTGCTACTCCTCCTCCAGAAACAATGTCATCGTGCTGAACTGCCAATTTTTCTGCATCCCAAAAGGCTCATCTAACAATGTTTTTACAATTTTTAAAAGTTTCAAAAGTATTGATACTTTAGCATGAACCAATTTTTTTCACAGGGCTGCCTCCAGGCTCTGTTACAAATTAAGCAACAGCGAGCTGTATCTTTCAAAAAATATTTATGGGTTTCACCTGCCCTCTCGGTTGATAAATTTTTCAGAGGTACACTTGTACTCTTGGTACACTAATTTTTCGGGCCCACGCCTACACTCTTATCCAACTAATTTTTCCGGCCTTCGTCTACACTCATGGTACCCCAATGTTTCAGAGGTTGGCCTATACTATTACTACAAAAATTTTACTGGGGTCTGCCTGCCTATACTTCTGCTACAAGATTGTTACAGGGGTCTGTCTATACTTCTGTCACGTAAATTATACAGGGGTCTGCCTATACTGCTGCTCCATAAATGTTACAGGGGTCTGCCTATATTTCTGCCACGTAAATGTTACAGGGGTCTGCCTATACTGCTGCTCCATAAATGTTACAGGGGTCTGCCTATACTGCTGCTCCATAAATGTTACAGGGGTCTGCCTATACTGCTGCTCCATAAATGTTACAGGCGTCTGCCTATACTGCTGCTCCATAAATGTTAGTGGTCTGCCTATACTTCTGCCACGTAAATGTTACAGGGGTCTGCCTATACTTCTACTACAGAAATGTTACTGGGGTCTGCCTATACCTATACTACAGAAATGGTGCTGGGGTCTGCCTATACTGCTGCCACGTAAATGTTACAGGAGTCTGCCTATACTTCTACTACAGAAATGGTGCTAGGGTCAGCCTATACTGCTGCTACATAAATGTTACTGTGGTCTGCCTATACTTTTGCCACGTAAATGTTACAGGGGTCTGCCTATACTGCTGCTACAGAAATGCTACAGGGGTCTGCCTATGCTGCTGCCACGTAAATGTTACAGGGGTCTGCCTATACTTCTACAACAGAAATGGTACTGGGGTCTGCCTAAACTCCTGCTACCGAAATGTTACAGGGGTCTGCCTATACTTCTGCCACGTAAATGTTACAGGGATCTGCCTATACTGCTGCTCCATAAATGTTACAGGGGTCTGCCTATACTTCTGCCACGTTAACGTTACAGGGGTCAGCCTATACTGCTGCTCCATAAATGTTACAGGGGACCGCCTATACTTCTACTACAGAAGTGGTGCTGGGGTCTGCCTATACTGCTGTTACAGAAGTGGTGCTGGGGTCTGCCTATACTGCTGCTACAAAAATGGGGGTCTACCTGTACTTCTGCCACATAAATGTTACAGGGGTCTGCCTATACTACTGCTACAGAAATGTTACAGGGGTCTACTATACTGCTGCCACGTGAATGTTACAGGGGTCTGCCTATACTTCTACAACAGAAATGGTACTGGGGTCTGCCTATACTCCTGCTACCGAAATGTTACAGGGCTCTGCCTATACTGCTGTTTTATAAATGTTACAGGGGTCTGCCTATACTTCTACTACAGAAATGTTACTGGGGTCTGCCAATAGAGGAAAGCAGGTTTCATCACCAACATAGAAAGGGATTCTTTACTGTAAGAGCAGTTAGACTGTGGAACTCTCTGCCTGAGGACGTGGTGATGGTAAAATCAATAGAGGAGTTTAAAAGGGGACTTGATGTCTTTCTGGCGAGGAAGGATATTACAGGATATAAATCTTAGGTTAATTGTTAATCCGGATATACAGGCAGGTAGGAACCATTAGGGGTTGATCCAGGGAACAGACTAATTGCCATTAGGGAGTCGGGAAGGAATTTTTTTCTCCAAAAGGGCTAATTGGCTTCTGCTCTTGGGTTTTTTTTTTTGCCTTCCTCTGGATTAACACAGGAGGATAGAAGGCTGGACTAGATGGACATTGTCTTCATTCGGCCTAACAAACTATGTTACTATGTAATACTTCTACTACAGAAATGGTGCTGGGGTCTGCCTATACTGCTTCCACTTAAATGTTACAGGGGTCTGCCTATACTGCTGCTACAGAAATGTTAGAGGGGTCTGCCTAAACTGCTGCTACAGAAATGTTACTGGGGTCTGCCTATACTTCTACTACAGAAATGGTGCTGGGGTCTACCTAGACTGCTGCCAAGTAAATGTTACAGGGGTCTGCCTATACTGCTGCTCCATAAATGTTACAGGGGTCTGCCTATATATCTGCCACATAAATGTTACAGGGGTCTGCCTATACTTCTACTACAGAAATGTTACAGGGGTCTGCCTATACTTCTACTACAGAAATGTTACTGGGGTCTGCCTATACTTCTACTACAGAAGTGGTGCTGGGGTCTGCCTATACTGCTGCTACAGAAATGATACTGGGGTCTGCTTATACTGCTGCTACATAAATGTTACTGGGGTCTGCCCATAAATCTGCCACGTAAATGCTACAGGTGTCTGCCTATACTTCTACAACAGAAATGGAACTGGGGTCTGCCTATAGTCCTGCTACCAAATTGTTACAGGGGTCTGCCTATACCTGTACTACAGAAATGGTACTGGGGTCTGCCTATACTACTGCAATCAAAATGTTATTGTGGTCTGCTTATACCTATTCCACTGGAATGTTACAGGGGTTTCTTTATACTATGGGTGCACACAGACTTCCCAACGCGGTGTTACCTATCTGGCCCAAAAACACTCACTGACTAGGGCATCAATTGTGGGCCGAGGCCAATATGTATTTTCTCTCGTGTTGCCACAGTTCTCTGAGAAACTCGTTTGGGCCACAGAAGAGGAGCGTTACTGCCTTAATGAGACGTTCACAGCTGAACTAGCATCGAAGTCCGCTTCATGCCCGCGATTGCTGAGGGTTTGTGCAGAGGCCTATGTACTCGGCGCAGTGAAAGTCTGCCATGTTTGGGCACTCTGATTTCTTCATGGTTCATGTCTTGGGTCGCCTAGGACCCACCAATGCTGTGGGTGCACACAGATTTCCCATAGCGGTGTTTTACCTGTCTGGCACAAAGTCACTGACTGACTTGGGTAGGGTGCAGAGTGCAGATGGTTTTACCCTTGCGGTGTCGATTGAGCTATCCGACACCAACACAGAATGAATAGTGTGAGAGGACCCAGATTGCCCGTTGGTATGTAACTCGCGGTACCTTGGGTACCACAGTGTGTTTGCTCGGACCAAGCCAGACCAAGGGCCTGCTCACATACTTCCCACACAGGCTACAGTGGGTCCTGGTCATGGTTTCTTGGCCTTGTAAGGCCACCTCCTCCTCCTGCTTGGGGTCAGGGGATCAGCACTGGGCATCATTTATTTGCTCTCGTGTTACCACAGTTATCTGATTTGGGCCAAAGAAGAGGATCATTACTGCATCAATGAGACGTTCAATGCTCTGCTAGCATCGAAGTCCGCTTCATGCCCGCGATTGCTGAGGGTGTGCGCTGAGGCCTATGTCCTGGGGGAACTGCAACTGCGTCAGGTTGGGCATGTGATCTGGATTATGATTTCTCCAGCAGGCTTTGGGGTATTTTGTCGCTTTCCGAATTGAGTATCGTGTGCACACATCGTCGACCAGAATCAGACACAAATGCTTGTCTAAAACCGGGAGAGTCTCTACACTGTGTAGAGGCTCAGGCTTTTTATTATAACACATGACAACCGCCCTTCAATGGGCGTGCAACAGATTACATCAGTAACATATAAGATTCTCATTTGTTGGATCATATAGAATCCCCCACCTCTCTGCCCACCCCCTTCCAAGTGTTGAGGCAGCATGGACTTTTGTCCTAGCTGAAGTCATCTCCCTGTAGTGATGAATCATTGTTTACCTAGCTTCAGGATGAGAGTGGAAGGGGGCCTAGGTAAACACTCAGTATTAAACACAGGATATACACGACACTATGGCCCTTTAACTCTTAGAAACTGGTTGAGCAACTTCTATGTACTTAGAGCAAATACATCACCCATCCATTGGCTAGCAAATACCATGATTAGATTGTGTGTGTCCTTTAAACTCTTGAGCTAAAAGTCATTACAACAGCAAAATACATTTGGGTTATATTAATCGATAGACATTTTATAATAGCAATCATCATGTCTATCACAATCCCCCCTTAAAATGTCTATCCTCTAATTCTCTATCTAATTTTCACAGTTTTCTGCGCCTATAACTGGAGCGCGTTGAAGGTTCGTTTTAGGGTCTTCAAGGGGGTGTAGGACTTGTCCACTCCTTCTGGGGATGCATTCAGCAAACTCATGGTGGGGGCGGCTTTTCCAGCATCAGTTTCACAGGTCTCTCTGACACAGGGGATAACACAGCAGACTAGAACAGAAAAGGTAACCATCAGTTCACATACAACAGCGACGCCCGTCTGTGCCAGGATCCTTTACCACCCGCTCATCCATGGCGAGTGCTGGTCCCAAAAGTTAGCTCTTTTTAGTTAGTGCGGTCAGCTTCTTAATGACAACTGCGTCTTTACCCGCGGGTCACGTGTCGTCTAGGATGTAGGTACAACAAGTCTCCCCTATCATCTTACAGACACTCCCCTTTTTAGCTAAAGTCATATCTAAGGTCACTCTATTTTTTAAAAAAGTCATAGTCGAGGTAGGTCCTATTGATCGACTAGTCCCTATAAGGCGTCTCTAGTATAATTTATAAACCACTGCTAATTATAATAAACATAATTAATCCAGTCAACATTTATTTACCATAATGATCAGGAAAATGGACTTGATTCTAGTTTTAACTTGGTCTCTAATTTTTAAAACTTGTCAGGTACCCCCCTTGGCTATCCTATGACGTCAATTTATACGTGTAGATCAAAACTACCACCAGGGGTCTCTCTTCTCGCTCTAGCATAAAGTAGTGTGCACAGGCACGCACGGTGTGGGACTCCCTAATCTTCACCCACACCAATGTCCCTCCTGGAGATAGTCCTAATGGTGAACACGTCCAAGTCGCCTCACCCTTGCGTCAGGGTTTTCCCACTGCCCGTAAGTCCCTACTCCTAGGAGGGGGGGATCCCTACCTCACCTCAGAGGGAGGCCATGGATTCCCTGGGCTCATTTCCGGGCATCCATACCCTCTATCTGTACAAGTTAACACCCCACAGGGTGTGCCCTCGCCGGAACCTAAGGTCTTCTGCACTATCCCTTGGCAAATGGGAATTCCACTGACAATCCATCTTAGGAGATCGGGGCAGGCGCAGTACTAGTACATTTCTCCTTTTCTTTGGTAGCGTACGTGGTTGGCATTATCAGAACTGGCTCTTCATCTTTTTCAAACAAGGGAAACGTTAGTGTCTGACAGGATGTGGAGGAGCATAAGGGCTTTACTAAGGCACACTCCCCTGTCCAATTACCCTCCAGGCGGGTCCTCTACCTCATGTCTCCACAAAGCCAGTAAACGTCTCCTAAGGACTGGACCTGATTCTGCATCTATTCCCCTCCTATCATACTGTAGGAGGAGCAATACCCGTTAGTGAGTTTCCCAAAAATCTCCCTCCACCCTGCCTATTTGCCTGGCAGGTGTAGTTTCCAGGGTAGTCAGTAATACTCTCTCCGGTGCAAAACACTTAAGTAGTTATAGAGTATTCCTTCTTCCATTTCTCACGGACAGTGTAATTAGCGGAAATGTTCGTGAAGAGACTAATAAACCACTCTTCAGCATCTACAGGGAGATTTAGGGGGACCATCCCCGAGTGTGGTAGGGCACTACCGCACACGCAACAGTTAGACTTGTTGCTCCTGTTAGCATTGTACCTCATCAACTCCAACCAGAGATTCTGGTCAGAGTAGCCAGTCGCTACTGTCAAGGTGTCCTCAAAAGGTAGGGTCGGCTATGATCATCATGTTCGTCAAGGTCTTTATCTTACGGCGGAGGGGGTTAATTATGGGCACGGGACTAAGTGAAGGCTTCCATTCGGCTGCATCTACCATATCCCTCATTTTAAACTTCCCTAAGGGATCTGTCCTCCCGTACCGGTATGTCCCCAGACTATAAGTCTCCCCCGTCCCCCGGTCTTGGATCTCCCATGGTTAGTGTAACAACCGCATTAAAACCAAGCAACATACTAAGTTCAGCCTTCCAATACCTGCTGTCCTTATTATTCTCAAGGAGGGTTATACGACTAATTAGGGATTTCCCGCTCTTATTTTTCTTATTTAAGGCACTTCGCGGTTTATAGGACTAGTCTGTTCCTGCGTTCCATCCCACTAATCCCCAATAACGGCAGTCTTCTCCCCAGACGTTATCAGTGGCACGAACATATTGTATTCCCCGGGTATATGAGTCATATAACCAGCTGGACTGAGCTAAATCTGGCCTGCGGTGGGATCTTGTGCTTAGACACGGGACCACAGTACAATAGTCGAAGGAATATGCGGCTACTTGAGCATTGGACGAGTTATACTAGAAGGTAACCATACCTTCATATTCTTCCGACTAAGGATTCCAGTTGCCACCCTCCTCTCTCACTAGCCCTAACCAGAGTAATGTCTTTGGCACAACTAAGATTGGTCTCCCGAATCTGAAGCTTTCTTACAGTATAAAGCATGGATCCATGTAAGTCTTTCGGCTAGTTTCACAGCTGTGGCAGTAGTCAGAAGCACCTGGTAGGGGCCATCAAATCGGGGCTCAAGAGGGTGCTTCCTGAGGAACTTCTTGACGCACACCCAATCCCCAGGCTGCAAGATATGTGTCCCAGTGTCTGCCTCTGAGTCTGGAAGAGAACACCTGTGCATAGGCTTTGGTTAGTTCTTTAACAACGGAAATCACATACTTAGTCAACACATCAGATTGTAATTGTAACTACTGAGGATAGTAACGACCTAGCCTTGGGGCTAGCCCAAACAATCTCGTAGGGAGATAATGTATAATCCCCCCTGGGTTCATATCTAATGACAGTCTTTCCAAAGTGGCATCATTTTTAAGTATCTTACTTTTTAGCGTGCCACTACGTCTCTCCACCTTTCCACTACACTAAAGGTGGTACAGTATGTAAAAGGCCTGGGATACACCCAGAGCAGACATGACATGTTACATTCACCTGCGAAGTTTATACCTCTGTCTGACTCTGAATCACTTCTGGTACCCCATATTCACAGTTTACCTCATTCATGAGCTTCTTTGCGGTTACCTACTTGTTTACCTTGGTAACAGGGTCGGCCTCCAACCTGCAAAGACATCAACAACAACAAGCACGTAGTCATACTTCCCAACAAGTGGGAGCTGAACGTAGTCAATTTGCGATCCCTGAAATGGGTAGAGTGGTCCCGGCAAGTGTGATGTGGCAAATTTACTTCTGCCCTGACTCACCTATGGCATAGATCATGCTAAACCGGACAAATGATGCAGCAGCTACAGAGAACCCAGAAGTCGCCCAACCTCTTTCAAGCGTCGTCGTCAGTGCTGCTTTACTAGGTGGGTCTTTGCGTCCATCAGCTGGGCCATCATGGGATACAGGAACTGTGGTGGGCAAGTGCTGTTGACCGTTCACCACACGCTGTCCTGTTTCTGCTGCTCCCATATTAGTCCATTTATTCTTTTCTTCCTTGCTGGCTTGTAACTGTAAAAGTCTTTTAGCATATCAAAGTCCAAAGTTTTTGTCAATGTCCAAAGTTTTTTACCACTGACTCATGCTGTCAGTATCTTTCTTCTTTCTTCCATGGCTTGAGGGCCGCTGCCTTTGCTGCGCTGTCAGCGAGGGTGTCGTCTCTCGCCTCTCCAGTGTAGGAATCGGTGCGAACTCCCAACTCTGTCAGGTAGAAGCAGGGCCTCCATGCGACTCTGTACCGCTGCACCATTCTCAATTGGTTGTCCTGTTGAGGTAAAAACTGTCTGGCCTTCCATATTGGGCCGTAATCATGAGCTATGCCAAATGCATACCAGGAGTCAGTGTAGAGGGTTGCCGTCTTACCTCTCGCCACTCTACACGCCTCAGTGAGGGCCTTCAATTCCGCTTCTTGTACTGTGACATGCGGAGGCAGAGCTTCTGCTTCTAGGACATCTTGTTGTGTGACCACTGCATATCCGATGTGGAGTCATCAGTCCTCACCCTGGTACCATCTGCAAAAAGCTCAACATATGCATTATCAACAGAGGTTCTGATAACTGTTTGCATACCTGCAGTTTCTTACCGAATTAGTACTAAATAATCGTGCTGATGTTCTATTTCACATGGCTCGGAATCTTGTTATCTTATTCCATTTATTTATTTATTTTTTTCAAACCCAATAGCTGATCTACAACACCTAGATCATCTATGGCCCAGATCACCTCTGCCTCCCCCCTTTTGAAGCGGAATACTCAATGGAAAAAGAGTCATTGCGTTCAAACTAGTAAACCAAGAGGCACAAAAACAAGCACTTTGTAGGTCAAGGTGACATTGTATACAGCGAAGTCTGAGCGAAAATCTCCTTACAAAAAAAAAATGTTGTTTTTTTTATTTCAGGTCGCAGTTAGCATTTTTTACCACAAGGGGGCGCCACACAATTCAAATTTTACGTCACCCAGTGTAATAGTATTTCAGGGTATGGCCAGCGTTTAGCTTTTACTCTCCTGTCGGAATATAATTATAGCTTCAGTGTAGACTGACACTAGAATATACCAAAGACTTAAAGAAAAACTAAAGAATACGGATGAATTAACATCCTACTCTGGGCAATTCAGTCCCTCTTTCTTCACATAAAAAGTAAAATTACTTCACCAAATTGCATGAAAAAGTTTGCTGGGTGACTATAGGGAAATTATTTCATCTGTAGGAGCCTTCCATAACATCATCGGTCTGAGTATCCATTGGAGAAGCGGGCAGTGGAAAACAGAGCCCCTGGGAACATGAGAGAGCGTCCCCTGTCATGTATTCCTGGTCTCTGCCCCCCATGCATCAACTCCAATCTTCCATGCACTATAAACCAGCTTAGTCATCTACTATGTCCCAAGCTGCATCTCCACAAAGGTTTGTTTCCCTGAACTTATCACACATCCAAAGTGGCCACATCTTGGAGTGTAACAAAGTCTGGTCAAACAAAACCTTACTTCAGACAATCATGATGTTAGCACTGGATACAGTGGCATTGGGAAATATAGGCCTCCCAAGTGCAGCAAAATGGCTGCCAGAGGCAGAAAGGGGCGGGGCTACAAATCTCCCAGGTGAGGCAAAATGGCCGCTGGAGGACCGGGCGGGCCAGGGGCAGCAGCACTTCCAGGCGAGGCAAGATGGCCGCTGGAGGAGGAAGGGGCGGGGCCAGGTCCTGTCCCGGATGGGGAGGGACCGGAAGTAACATCACACACCCTGAAAGTGAGCACATGGGGGGAAGTAACTTCAGGGTGGGGGCAGGCCTCACTACATTTACTGCAGAGTCACACTATGTTGGATTGTAAACATTGCAAGCACGGCCGCCATTACAGGGAGGGGCTGTAGTCAACACAAAGACATTACATTGTTCATAAGCAATACACATACCCCCCTACATGCTTTCTCCTCTTCAATCTCTCAACTACGTTATACCTCCTCCTAGCAATCTAAAAACACCTTTCTTCCTGCTAGGCTTCCTGCTCATCTTCTGAAAACTTTCTGCAGTCTATCTTATCTGTCTATAACCTGGCATTTCTTTCTGCAACTTTTCCTGGTCCTTTCCCATTGTTCAGTAACCAAATCACAAGCTCTATGACCTTTGTCCTTGCTCACTTTGCTCAACTCTATTCTATTCGAAGACACAGTAGTGTTTCTCTTGTAAAATCTGCTTTCTTAAAATTCTTCCCATATAACCTCTCTTTCCCACTCAGAATTATAATGCACATTAATTCTACAAAACACAGGGAATGACAAAGTAAACAGAAAGGGTTAATTGGAAAAAGCTTTCAGTTCACTCTTATCAGCAGCCCTCCCCCCAACAATAAACACTGCACATTCTTTCTATAGTACCAGACAGACGGGATTACTGGAGAATACCCACAACGGCTCAGGGTATATATATATCTCATCTACCTTTATATCAACCCAAGGTCTACTAGCAATTCCGAAGAGCACTTCCTGTACACGTCCTAGACAGGACATTTTAGCTATACACAGAGACTGACGATTATTTTCAATGACCAAGAGTTTTCTGGAGCCAGCCGTCACACCACGGCTATACTTCATACCTTTTCACATATGAGAACATAACACGCTCAATCATAAAAGGTAAATATACGTATCATAAATCTTCCTAACCTCACACTAGTTTTACCTAGGAGCACGTGTCACTGGCGTGTTCCCTCAGACTTAAACAGCCGAGTCCGCCCTTCTGACACATTAACCGTCACAGAATTTATCTCTTGGTCTTGTATAAACAATTTTTAACCGTCTCAGACACAACAGCATACACAGTGTACAAAATACCCCTAGACAGGTAACGTGGTGGTTTTTCCGAGTGGACAGAACTAGAGTTATTACCTGTCTTTCAGTGAAGGTCCAGTCTGGATCAGGAACAGGCAGAAAAGCAGTCAGAACCCAGCTCACATCGGTAGATTTACATAAAGCAATCTTACCGTGTTCTGTAGATTTTCGGGCCCCTGAGTTCTGCGTGCCATCTGCCGATCTCTGTACGTTCCAGGCTGTGACCTCACAGATCCACTCGCTCACCCAGGGACTCCACTGATCTGGATTATGATTTCTCCAGCAGGCTTTGGGGTATTTTGTCGCTTTCCGAATTGAGTATCGTGTGCACACATCGTCGACCAGAATCAGACACAAATGCTTGTCTAAAACCGGGAGAGTCTCTACACTGTGTAGAGGCTCAGGCTTTTTATTATAACACATGACAACCGCCCTTCAATGGGCGTGCAACAGATTACATCAGTAACATATAAGATTCTCATTTGTTGGATCATATAGAATCCCCCACCTCTCTGCCCACCCCCTTCCAAGTGTTGAGGCAGCATGGACTTTTGTCCTAGCTGAAGTCATCTCCCTGTAGTGATGAATCATTGTTTACCTAGCTTCAGGATGAGAGTGGAAGGGGGCCTAGGTAAACACTCAGTATTAAACACAGGATATACACGACACTATGGCCCTTTAACTCTTAGAAACTGGTTGAGCAACTTCTATGTACTTAGAGCAAATACATCACCCATCCATTGGCTAGCAAATACCATGATTAGATTGTGTGTGTCCTTTAAACTCTTGAGCTAAAAGTCATTACAACAGCAAAATACATTTGGGTTATATTAATCGATAGACATTTTATAATAGCAATCATCATGTCTATCACACATGTGGAACTTTTTCCTGGCTAATCCAGTCATTGGAGCAGTGAAAGAAAACGTAACTGATTTACTGAGACCTTTGCAGCTGAACTAGCATCGAAGTCTGCTTCATGCCTACGATTGCTGAGGGTTTGTGCAGAGGCCTGTGTCCTCGGTAAAGTGAAAGTCTGCCATGTTTGGGCACTTTGATTTCTTCATGGTTCATGTCTTGGTTCGCCTAGGACTCACCTATGCTGTGGGTGCACACAGACTTCCCATAGCGGTGTTTTACTTGTCTGGCACAAAGACACTGACTGACTTGGGTAGGGTGCAGAGTGCAGATGGCTTTCCCCTTGCGGTGTCGATTGAGCTATCCGACACCAACACAGAATGAATTGTGTGTGGGAACATGGATTCCCCATTGCTATGTAACTCGTGGCACCTTGGGTCACACAAGATAGAGGCTGGGAACGAGCTTGTCCCTGGGCCCGCTCACGTGAAGATCGAACATCAAGTTCTCATCAATTCTCATAAGCATTGTGGGCTATCACCCACCCCTTTCGAAGAGGGTCATTGCCTGGCCCTGCCAACCCTCTGCAGTGTGTGCCTTCGGTTCCTCCTCATCGCAGACGCACTTGGAAATAGACATGAGGGTGGTGTAGCTATGAAGCGAGCGTGTGGCATAAGGGCAGCTGAAGGCTGGGCAGGGAAACTTTTGTGTGCGCCGTGGACGCTGGGTCGTGTAGGGGGTTGGGCAGCATGTAACCCAGGAGAAGAGGCAGCGGTGTGACCCGCAGGCAGTGATTGTGCTTGGTTGCAGGTAGTGTGGTGCTTTGCTAAGGTGTGCCTTGCTAATGAGGGTTTGTCCAAAGTAAAAATTGTTGGGGGGGGGCAGACTCTTGCCCCTACTGTGGCTTAATAGTGGGACCTGGGAGCCTGAGATGCAGCCCTGCATGCTGCCCCTGCTCAGCCCTATCCGTTTCTGTGGTGTTTCCATGGATTTCGGATGTTTTCTGGTTAAGACCTATCCGGAGCATCGGTCATATACAAAAATGCTTGAGTCGCCCATTGACTTCAATGGGGTTCGTTACTCGAAACAAGCTCTCGAGCATCACGAAAAGTTCGACTTGAACAATGAGCACCCGAGCATTTTGGTGCTCGCTCATCTCTACTTCTTATCTATACTTCAGCATAGGAGACAGATCAGGGTTTGCTGTTGTCGGACCGCTAAAAAAATAAGGCTCACTGTTCTTTACCCCTGGGCTCTTATAATCTCCTTGGTGTGGGTGGGTCTACCTATTTGGCTTTTTTCTTGTTTTATGTGTTTCTCCAGGTGCGAACGTTCTCCCCATGAACCATCTTTTTTGAGCTCACTATATGAATTTGGGATTATCGTGTCACTTTTTTGTCCACTTGAACCCCTATTTTAATGGCATCTATAAAATGTAGTTTTAATGCTGTCTACTGTGAAGGGCTATATGCTGATAATAGACTTTTTTCTGCTTCAATGAATTTGGGTATATTAACCCCTTAGTGACGGAGCTCTTTTGCTTTTTTCCATTTTTGTTCTTTGCTCCTCCCTTTTAAAAAATCGTAGCTACTTTATTTATCCATCAACATCGCTGTATGAGGGCTTGCTGTTTTTTGCGTGACGAGTTGTATTTTTCAATGTTACTATTTATTGTACCATATAATGTACTAAAAAACGTTAAAAAAAATTCCAAGTGGGGAGAAATGGAAAAAAAACGACATTCCACCATCTTTCGTTGCGTCCTGTTTCTACGACGCACAAACTGCAACAAAAATGACCTGATATCTTTATTCTATGGGTCAGTACAGGTTATACGTTACCAAACTTGTTTTTTTTTTTTTTTTGCTTTACTACTTGTATTTTTTTAAGATATTTCATGTTTTAAAATTATTTTGTGTTCATTTTCTGCGCACATTAACTTTTTTATTTGTCTGTCGACATAGTTGAGTGAGGGCTCATTTTGTGTGGTACGTCCTGTCATTTCCGTTTGTACCATTTTTGTATACAATTGATGTTTTCATCGCTTTTTATTACATTTTGTCCTGGATAAGTGTGAACAAAAAAGTGCATTTCTGTCTTTTTTTTTTTTTTTTTGTACCACGTTCAGCGTGCAGGGAAAATAGTGCATTACTTTGATAGATCAGACTTTTACAGACGCAGTGATACCAAATACGTATTTTTTTGTATATTATTTTGATTTTTTTTATTGCAAATATAGCAAAAGGGATTTTTTTTTTTTACTTTTATTACTTTTTTTAAAAATAATTAGTAAAACTTTTTTGCTCTTATTTTTACACTTTCTTTTAGTCCTCCTAGCGGACCACAACCAGCAATTCTTTGATACCTCCTGCAGTATGACGTAATGCTAAAGCATTACGTCATACTGCTTTTTGACATGCAGTCTATCAAGCCACCCCACGGGGATGGCTTGATAGGCTGTCTCCTAAGGCAGCCCTGGGGCCTTTTAGAAGGTTCCCCCGGCTGCCATGACACCTGCATGGCTCTCCCTGATCTCACCGCGGGGGGCCCATACGGGACCCCCCTTAGATCGTCCAAGGGATTTAAATGCTGCTGTCAGAATTGACAGTAGCATTTAAAGGGTTAATATCCGTGATCAGCCGTACGGCCATTTGCGGCTATTGCCCGTGGCTGTCAGCTGTAATAAACAGCTGATACCCGCGCTGTGTGGAGGGAGATAGTAGCGCTATCTCCCTTCATACATGTCCTGCAATGGCAGGAGGTAAAACACCATGGGGCCATCACTAAGGGGTTAATAGATCATAGACTGAACATGAGTGAACAATGTGATGTAACAGCAAAAAAGGCAAGCAGAATTCTAGGATTTATTAAGAGAAGCATAGCGTCTAGATCATGTGAGGTAATTATCCCCCTCTACTCTTCCTTTGTCCGACCTCCTCTGGAATACTCTGTCCAATTCTGCACACTCCAATTAAAAAAAAGACATAGACAAACTGAAGTTAGTTTAGAGAAAAGCAACTAGGATGGTGAGCAGTTTGCGAATCATGTCCTATGAGGAACAGTTAAAGAATTTGGGAACACATTTATCTTGCAAAAAGAAGACTGAGAGGAGACTTAATAGCAGTCTACAAATATCTGAAGGGCTGTCACAGTGTATAGGGGTCAGCCCTATTCTCATCTGCACAGGGAAAGACTAGAAGCAATGGGATGAAACTGAAAGGGAGGAGACACAGATTAGATATTAGACAGTGAGGGGGATCAATGAGTGGAACAGGTTACCTTGGGAGGTGGTGAGTTCTCCTTCAATGGAAGTTTTCAAACAGAGGCTGGACAGACATATGTCTGGGATGATTTAGTGACCATGCATTGAGCAGGGGGTTGGACCTGAGGACCCTAGAGGTCCTTTCCAACTCTACCATTGTATGATTCTATGATACATCATTCTTATCTATGGTAATACCAGATGATGTCACTAGAGAGGGGAAAGATTCTGATGATGTTACATTATTTATTCTTATATATGGTAATGACAGATGATGTCACTGTAGAGTTGATGGACTCTGGAAACAACTGTAGTAATGTTTATTAGTAAATCCCCATATACAGGATTACACAGTAGTGAAGAAGAGCTCTAGTGATGGCTGTCGAGCCCCTGTGTGTGATGGATGGGGAAGACCCCTGAGCCCAATCACAGGGCCACCACCTCACCTCCTAAAAGATGAGGACATCAATGTACAGAATATTCTAGAACTCGCCAACAAGATGATTGAGCTGCTGACAGGAGAGGTGATGCTGCAGGGAATGCTGGGACATTATACAGTAACAGCACTGGAGGCTTCTGGGTGATGACTGTATATTGTGTTGTCAGGTTCCTATAAGGTGTCAGGATGTCGCTGTCTATTTCTCCATGGAGGAGTGGGAGTATTTAGAAGGACACAAGGATCTGTACAAGGAGGCTATGATGAAGACCCACCAGCCGCTCCCATCACCAGGTAATAGACAGGACTAAATCCACAGGGACTTTATTATCTGTATATAAAGATTGACTTCAGTGTCCGTCTGTGTTTCCTGCAGTTCCATCCAGTAAGAGAAGAACCCCAGAGAGATGTCCCCATCCTCTTCTTCCACAGGACTATCAGGTAGATGGAGATGTCCCTCTGACCTGTAGAAGGTTGTGAAGCTCTTGTCTTCAGTCTTATTAGATGTCTTCTACTTGTGTGATGAGGCCAGTGGAGATGGCAGGATTACCGCTGACCACAGACATTACATCTTGTCTGGATCTACTCCCAGTGTTCTGGCGGCGGAGACTGCTGGTGGGAATAAGGAGCCAACAGGTTGGATTTATATCTATCTGCTCCTTTATTCCCCCGAGACAAGCAGCGGATTTGTCTGGTAGACGCTGATCTCCTCCACTGAGACAACGTGCCTAGCCTTGCCGGATATACATATGTATGAGGATCCTGAGGGGTCATTGAGATGCCATCTAATATCTATGTCTGGCTTGTAGACATGCAGCTATATGGCTCAGATAATTACTCCTCTCCAGTCATTATGTCATAAAACATTCCACCTGACTTTTACAATATTTGTCTCACAGCTTGTGCATCAGGATGAAGATCTGACCAATATTAATACTACAGACACAAATGTGAGGGGCGATCAGCCGTGTGAAGAGGAGATTCCTACAGGTAACCGCCCAGGTGAGTAGTAACTACCAAATACAGCTGAGAAGAGTAACAGATTCTCCTCGGTCACCGGCTGCAGATAGTTATGTAGATTTATAAGCTCTGGGATCTGTCAGATTTTCTGCTGTATATTCCCCCATTCAGCCGGAATACAAACTAAATATGGCCGACAAAGTGATATGTTATAGGAGATAACACAGGATGGGCATTTATAATATGGATAGGGACATCATCTGCTGTCAGTACTTATCAGGTAAAAGTGCCCAATTTTCAGTTCAAAACCAATAGCTGCTATTAGTCTCCTATGATATTACTATGTGCTAACACAATAGAGCCATGGACCCAGATAACAGAATGCTGAGGGTGGAGACCTAGACCCAGAATTTGGAGATTTGATGGTTACTGCTGTGAGTGTCAAGAATTCTGCTCAAAAGGGACTTTAAAAGATCTCCCCGGGCCTCCATATTATTACATTCAGTTACATTCAGATTTGCAGTTTTTGGTGATGTTTTTGCACATCAACATCAAGAATAGAAGGAAAAACATGACGAACGTGTCTTGCATTTTAACAGAAGATGACATTTGCTAATGTGGTATCTGAGCTGAGAGCTTTGTTTGAAGACTCTGTTATAGATCCAGTAAAATAGTGGCCAAAATACTGTAGCCTACTGCACTGTCTTGTCCAGGACATATCAGCGGGCATGCCTGAAGCCGGATGGACCACATTACAGTCTGTTGGTCTATGTGCTAGATTTGGCACTTTTTTGCTTTCTATTGTTAGTATTCTAGTATGGATCTAAACAACATAAGGTTGCAGGGAAGAACTGCAAAAGAATGGCCTGGTTGCCACCTGACTTGTAGTATTGAAATGTTTTCAACCAATCTAATCCTCTTTATATAGCGCATCAATATTCTGCAGCACTTTACATCACTTGACATTTTGGGTTCTGTTTGGGCTTTTAAATGTTTACATTCTTCTGATAGCATGTTTTTTGAAGTATAATAATCTTTATTTGTATAGCGCCAACATATTCCGCAGCGCTTACAAAGACCTAGGGAATACAGAAAGACAATAGTACAAAAAGTATGGGAGGAAACCAATTCAAGCGCAAGAAAAACATGCAAACTCCATGCAGATATTGTCCATGGTGGTAACCATAAAGCTACTGTGTTGTCTAATAATATCAATATAACTTGTAAAATAGTAAAATTTATTTTTTTTGCCAGATGATGGTATCAGTATCTCAGAGGGACAACTGATATCTGCAGATTGTAAAGCAGAAGATTGTGGTATCACACAATATACAGATGAAGAACCTGCTATTATCCCAGATGTGCCCTCAGCCCTTCACAGCAAAGATCCATCATCTGATCCTCTTATACAGGTTCTATCTTCTGATTTATCACAGACTGATAAGGAAAATCACAGCATGGGAAAACATCAAAGAGCTCACACAGGGAAGAAGCCAAATTCATGTCTAGAATGTGGAAAATATTTTACAAGGAAAGCAAGTCTTGTTTCACATAAGAGAATTCACACAGGGGAGAAGCCATTTTCATGTTTAGAATGTGGGAAAAGTTTTAATCAGAAACCAAATCTTGTTAAACATCAGAGAATTCACACAGGAGAGAAGCCATTTTCATGTTCAGAATGTGGGAAATGTTTTACAATGAAATCAAATCTTCTTTCACATAAGAGAACGCACGCAGGAGAGGAACCATTTTCATGTTCAGAATGTGGGAAATGTTTTATAAACAAATCACGTCTTGTTACACATCAAAGAATTCACACAGGAGAGAAGCCATTTTCATGTTCAGAATGTGGGCAATCTTTTATAAACAAATCACATCTTGTTAGACATCAAAGAATTCACACAGGAGAGAAGCCATTTTCATGTTCAGAATGTGGCAAATGTTTTCCAAGAAAATCAATTCTTCTTACACATCAGAAAATCCACACAGGAGAGAAGCCATTTTCATGTTCAGAATGTGGGAAATGTTTTATAGACCAATCACATCTTGTTACACATCAGAAAATTCACACAGGGGAGAAGCCATTTTCATGTTCAGAATGTGGGAAATGCTTTTCAAGGAAATCACTTCTTGTTACACATCAGAGAATTCACACAGGGGAGAAACCATTTTCATGTTCAGAATGTGGAAAATGTTTTACAACGAAATCAGATCTTCTTGCACATCAAAGAATTCACACAGGGGAGAAACCATTTTCATGTTCAGAATGTGGAAAATGTTTTATTCAGCAAACACATCTTCTAAGACACAAGAGAAGTCACACACAGAATTAGCCATTTTCTTTAACTCATCTTATTTACAAATTGTAAAAAAATTATAGCAGCTACTAAGTGACGTCTTATGCAATAAAACCAGTAAATTATGATTATTGTAGGTAATTCTTATTAAAATCTGTTATTCAAAAGCAAATATACTTCAGATATCCTGCCCTATTGATCATTGCATCTTTCATAGTAACCTCTTAATGACGAGCCTATTTTGTAGTTTAAGGACTAAGTGATTGTTATTGTGGCATTGCAAGAACCATTATTCATGGAAAACCACATGAGGGCTTGCTCTTTTGGGACAAGTTGTACTTTTCAATGAAACCTGGGGCACATGTCCTATTTTGTGTAACTTTTATTAGAAAAATTTTTGGGAGGAGGTGAAAAAACCTCTTAGAAATTCCACCATTGTTTTGGCTTTTGTGTTTATGTCATACACGATTCAGTAATAGTAACACATTAATTTTCTTCCTGGAGCTGCATGATTACATAAAGAAAAACAATTGAATCTGAATGGCCGCTTTCTACGGTCGATAACATTTTTATTTTTGTGGTAATGCAGTTATATGAGGTCTTGTTTTATGTGGGAAGAGTGTAGTTTTTATTGGTATCAGTTTGAGGTACATGTGACTTTTGGATAGCTTTTATTACGTTTTTTGGGAGAGAAATGAAAAGAGAAATAGCAGTTCTGGTGTCAGTTTTTACAATTATTTTTACGGTGTTCATCCTGTGCGATTAAATAACTAACAAAATATTTCAACTGTCTGGGTCGTAGTGGATGCAGTAATACCTATTTTGTGTTGCTTTATAAGAATGTTATTTGGTATTTTAATTATTTTAAAAGGGTTTGGTGGGAAAAAAAGGCAATTTTTAAAAACTTTTTTTTGTTTAAATTACACTTTTTTGATGCTGTTTTTTAGTCCCTCAAGGGGACTCGAAGATGCAATAGTTTAATTACTACGATTGCACTACACAAGTAATTTAATGTACTTTCTACGAAGCCCATGGCAGCAGCCTATTAGACCCCACTGGAGGTGGGGTCTCATAGGTTGAGTTGTATAGCAGAAAAGGGAGGCCTTTGTCAGCTTTCTGTCTGCCATGGGAACCCATTGATACTTTGTGATTGTGTTGGGAGCTGATGGCTGACAGAAAGGGCCCCCTCCCACTGTCATCTGCTTACATGCTGCAGTTGTTATAGATTGTGGCAAGTAATGGGTTACACTGGCAGGATCTGAAGTTTCTCTGCTATTGGCTGTTTAAGCTGTGTGGCTGGCAGTTATCAGCCAAGCCACTGCCTTAAAAAGATGTATGTGCTAATTGAAAGCCCTTTAGTGAGGTCAGTATTCCCTACCAGTGGTTTGAGGGTAAAAGGTGTCCTCAAACCACTGGTGAGGAATACAACCAGCTACTTGCAGGACACCATGGACCATCCAATCAACTGTCAACCGTAGGTCCCTTCCCCAATGGCACCATCCTGGCCACCATGGATGTGGAATCCTTATATACTAATATCCCAAACAAAGATGGACTGACCGCCTGCCAAGCACACCTTGAGGCGAACGAGGTTGCCTCTGAATCGATGTTATAACTCCCAAGATTCATCGTCACACACAATTATTTCTCCTTTGGCAAAGAGATATTCCTGCAACTCACTGGAAGTGCCATGGACAGTAAAGTGGCACCGCAGTATGCCAGGCTTTTCATTCCAAAACTGGAGAGTGACTTTCTGGCCTTCTGCTCCAGCAAACCACTGCCCTACTTCTGTTACATTGATGACATCATAATCCATCTGGACAGTATTGAACAAGAGCTAAAAAATTGCATGAGGGACTCACCATAAAACTTTTAAGAATTTCAATACAGACATCCCTATGCTGGAAACCAATTGATCAGCCCACATACATCAGATGGGGCAGTTCCCATCCTAAGCACATCAACAAGTCCATTGTCTACAGCCAGGCCATCAGATATAACTGGATCTGCTCCAACCCAACAGACAGATAGCAACATTTATACAATATAAGCAGAAACCAAAGAGTGGCAACAGCACGCAAAATACATTTAGCTCAGAAGTCTACATATTATATATACGCACATATACATACTCGCCACTAATTCTCTAACTTCCCGATGTCATGCAAACATGAAATTTGGCAGGAGCATTCTTTAGGCCCTAAATAGGTAAAGTAAAGGGGTCGCAACTCGAAAAGTCACTGCTAAGTGCAAAAGTAGAAGCACCCCTGTGCAATGTACCAAATCTAATTCCCTAACTTTCCAATGTAGTCCTAAACAGGAAAAGTAAAGGGGTCACAACTCAAAAATTCACTGCTAAGTGCAAAAGTATTGGCGCCCCTGTGCAATGTACCCAGTCTAATTCTCTAACTTCTCGATGTCGTACAAAAACAAAATTTAGCACAACCATTCTTTAAATCATGCATAGGAAAAGTAAAGGGGTCATAACTTGATTATTCAATGTTAAGTGCAAAAGTATTGGCACCCCTGTGTAATGTACCAAATCTAATTTTCTAACTTCCTGAGGTCGTGCAAACATGAAATTTGGCAGGAGCAACACTGTGATCCATTGACAACATGCAAAGGAGTTTGCTGCTCACTGAGCAGACTCTCGCTGGGGTAGAGGCGGGGGCAGATGGTAGTACGGAAGAGCAGGGGAAGCAGGCAGTCAGCTGGGTGACAGATTGGAGGAGTAGAGTGAAGAGAACCAGGGAGGCTAGTCCTAAACTGGCACAACCCAACAATTTTGCAAAGTTGGCAGATGAGGGGATGCCATTACAGAGCCAGCACTGCTACAGCACAACATGCCCTCTGAATGCCAGGGAGATGACTGCTCCAGTGAGATGGGGACGGGGAGCGCATGGCAGGCTAGACAGGTCCTAGTGGTGGGTGGACTCAATTATAAGGGGGACAGATAGGGCAATCTGCCATAAAGACCCGGATCGTCGAATGGTGTGTTGTCTTCCTGGCGCTCGAGTTTGACACATCATGGATCGGATTGACAGATTACTGGGAGGGGCTGGTGAGGATCCAGCGGTCATGGTGCACATTGGCACCAATGAACAAATTAGAGGAAACGTGGCTTGATGAGAAGTGCGATTGGGTGGTAAATATACAGGGTTACAACCTTTTCAGAAGAGACCGTGGAAACCAGAAAGGGGGAAGGGTATGTCTGTACGTTAAATCCTACTTAATGCCGAGGCTACTGGAGGATATAGGGGTAGGAGATGAACAGAGTGAATCTTTATGGGTAGAAATACAGGGGGAAAAAAATTAACAAAATCCTGATTGGAGTTTTCTATAGGTCACCAAAAGCAACAGAAGATACTGAAACATTACTAGTAAGGCAGATAGAAGAGGTGTCAATCCGCAACTTAGTAATCATGTAGGACTTTAATTATCCAGATATAATATGGGATAAAGATACCTGCAAATCTCATAGGGGTGATAAATTCTTGAGAACAATTAAAGATAACTACCTTATCTAACTTGTGTGGGAGCCAACTAGAGGGAGGGCCACTCTGGACTTAGTATTAACTAACAAACCGGACCGAATAATGGGGGTACACGTTGAGGGGCACCTCGGGAACAGTGACCACAATATAATTAACTTCCAGCTGTCATTCAATAAGAAGCCTTATCAGGGAGTGACAAATAAACTAAACTTTAGTGAAGCAAAATTTGATCAGCTTAGAACTACTATCGGTAAAATTAATTGGGACAACATCCTCGAAAATATCAGTACAGACAACAAATGGGAAAAGTTTAAAAAGATCCTAATCACCTCATGTGAGCAGTTCATACCCTTTAAAAATAAAAGAACTTCAAGTAAAAGGAAACCAATGTGGCTTGACAAGACTGTAAGGGGGGCAATAAACGAAAAAAAAAAAGCGTTGAACCCCTTGAGTGGCGGGCTTCCTACCACAGTGTTGTACCCACCAGGGCAGGTTTTTTTAAATGGTCTAATCATTGAATTTCAACTAATTTTGCAGCGGGGGAGAGCGGGGAAGAACGGAGGGGAGATCTCTCTTTTCCCCCCCACTCCCCCCTGCTGACTGCCGCAACTCACCTGTCACCCGTGGCGGCACCCGAACCTTCTCTGCCAAGCTGGGAGATACTCGCTAAGGACAATGCTCGATCGAGCAATCGTCCTTAGCAAGTATGCTCGCTCATCTCTAGTCACAACTCGAGTATTCAATGCTAAGTGCAAAAGTATTGGCATCTCTATGTAATCTACCTAATCTAATTCTCTAACTTTCCGATGTCATACAAACATGAAATTCGGCATGACCATTCTTTGGGTCCTAAATCAGAAAAATAAGGGGATCACAATTCAATTATTCAATGCTTATTGCAATAGTAAGTGCACCCCTATATAATTTAACTTCTCATTGTCGTACAGGCATGAAATTTGGTGTGAACATTCTTTAGGTCCTAAATAAGGAAAGTGGGAGTCGTGGCACATTCCGCAGACAGACATCGTTACATGCACCCTGAGGGGAATTTAATGCTCCTCTATGTGTATACATATTTTATTCCTTGGTTACTTTAAAGTAACCTTGACTTCTTAAAATTTTCCATGTAAACACCTGTATCAAATTAACTAAGGCAAGGCTGGGTATATCAGCTAGTACCTATAATAAATACTCTAACCACATAAAATAATGCAAAGGTCTTGGTACATAATTTGATCAAATCATATTGGCCCATCTAACAACGTCCGGGTGACCAAGCTTTCAGATGGGTCCCAAAGGTAATACCAGGTGGTTTAATCTTAACCTGGGAAAAATAGGTACCTACCTCTAAGAATGCTCCTCTATTGGGACTTAGTCCACAACTAAAACCTGGGAAGGTAGAATACCAATTATATGGTCCAATAGAAGGGGCAGAAGGTAAATGGATGGCACGCATGCGCAACCAGGTGGAGGCAGCCACAGCTCCACAATATTTGTACAAAAAAAGGATAAAATAGGTCAGCACTTGCCAATAGAAATCTATAGGTGCATGTTAAACCATGGCTGCAACATAGAGTGGGGAAGAAAGTATTTAGTCAGATACCAATTGTACAAGTTCTCCAACTTAGAAAGATGAGAGAGGCTTGCAATTGACTTTCTAGGTAGACCTCAACTATGAGAGACAACATGAGAAAACGCATCCGGAAAATCACATTGTCTGATTTTTAACGAATTTATTTGCAAATTATGGTGGAAAATAAGTATTTGGTCACCTACAAACAAGCAAGATTTCTGGGTCTCACAGACCTGTAACTTCTTAGTTATGAGGCTCCTCTATTCTCCACTCATTACCTGTAGTAATGGCACCTGTTTGAACTTGTTATCAGTATAAAAGACGCCTGTCCACAACCTCAAGCAGTCGCACTCCAAACTCCACTATGGTGAAGACTAAAGAGCTGTCGAAGGACACCAGAAACAAAATTGTAGTACTGCACCATACTGGGAAGACTGAGTCTGCAATAGGCAAGCAGCTTGGTGTGAAGAAATCAACTGTGGGAGCAATAATTAGAAAATGGAAGAGATACAGGACCACTGATGATCTCTCTCGATCTGGGGCTCCACGCAAGATCTCACCCCGTGGGGTCAAAATGATCACAGGAACCGTGAGCAAAAATCCCAGAACCACACGGGGGAACCTAGTGAATGACCTGCAGAGAGCTGGGACCAATGTGACAGAGGCTACCATCAGTAACACACTACATCGCCAGGGACTCAGATCCCGCAGTGCCAGACGTGTCCTCCTGCTTAAGCCAGTACATGTCCGGGGCCGACTGAAGTTTGCTAGAGAGCATTTGGATGATCCAGAAGAGTATTGGGAGAATGTCATATGGTCAGATGAAACCAAAGTAGAACTGTTTGGCAGAAACACAACTTGTCGTGTTTGGAGGAGAAAGAATGCTGAGTTGCATCCAAAGAACACCATACCTACTGTGAAGCATGAGGGTGGCAACATCATGCTTTGGGGATGTTTCTCTGCAAAGGGACCAGGAAGACTGATCTGTATACAAGAAAGAATGCATGGGGCCATGTATTGTGAGATTTTGAGTGCAAACCTCCTTCCATCAGCAAGGGCACTGAAGATGAAACGTGGCTGGGTCTTTCAGCATGACAATGATCCCAAGCACACTGCCAGAGCAACGAAGGAGTGGCTTTGTAAGAAGCATTTCAAGGTCCTGGCGTGGCCTAGCCAGTCTCCAGATCTCAACCCTATAGAAAACCTTTGGAGGGAGTTGAAGGTCCATGTTGCCCAGCGACAGCCCCAAAACATCACTGTTCTTGAGGAGATCTGCATGGAGGAATGGGCCAACATACCACCAACAGTTTGGGCCAACCTTGTGAGGACTTACAGAACACGTTTGACCTCCTTCATTGCCAATAAATGATATATAACAAAGTATTGAAATTAACTTTTGTTATTGACCAAATCCTTATTTTCCACCGTAATTTGCAAATAAATTCTTTAAAAATCAGACAATGTGATTTTCTGGATGTGTTTTCTCATGTTGTCTCTCATAGTTGAGGTCTACCTATAAGGTTAATTACAGGCCCCTCTCATCTTTTTAAGTGGGAGAACTTGTACAATTGGTATCTGACTAAATACTTTTTTCCCCCACTTTAAACCAAAGTGGTAACAGCACGCAAAATACATTTACTACCTATAATATTCTAACCACATTAAATAATTCATACATTTAAATACACCTGGCATTAGCATTAGACCATTATAGTATTTGTTACAGGTATGTATACTTCTGAGGTAAATGTATTGTAACGACCCGGGGGTTAATGAGTACACCAACAGTAACTCTTATGTCTTGGTCAGTTTATTCAACGTAAGTTTAGCATAACAGAAACGACTAGATCTCCAGAAAAATTATAAAGTTTGCAGGTCCATCAATTCTATCCTCCACCAGTCCACAGGAGGAGCGATTAAGTCAACAACAGGTTTTAACAGCAATAATTCCGTTTTATATTCACAGACCTGTAGTCTTCCGGAGGCGCAGCTTGCCCTAAGGCGTAGCATCTCCAGACCTTGGTCCTAGGGCCGGAGTTCCTTAAGTATCCTGACAGGACAATGTAGCTCTTTGCTTGTTCACAGCGTCCCTCTTCTTACAACAGAAGTCTGCTTACAACAGAAGTCTGGTTCTCCCAGACACCCCCCCCCCCCCACACACACACACACACTTCAACCTGTCTCTTTATATAGTTTACTGGTTTCAGGTGGAAGATCTGGCCTGGAGTACAACTGGACTGATCTACATCACAGAAGCGAATAACCTCTGTGACACATATCTTCCATTCCAGACCACAGCTGTTACATACCTCTGCCCCAAGCCAGCCAGCTGGGCACCGACTGTCACCGAACAATAAATTCTGGACAGGGCATCTGCATTGCCATGCAGTTTTCCCAGCCTATGTTCCACTTCAAAGTCAAATTCCTGTAGCTTTAAGAACCTCCTTGTCACCCTGGCATTATTCCCTTATTTTTTCTACATCCTCTTCAAGGGAGCATGGTCTGAAATCAGCTTAAATTTCCTTCCCAGGAGATAATACCTTGGGTAGTTTAATGCCCAGTTTACCCCTAACCCCACTTTCTCAACCATTGCATAATTTTTTTCACATGGGGACATTTTCCGGCTCAAAAACAACACCGGATGCTCCTCTCCATTGACCTCTTGGGACAATATGGCTCCTACCCCTACTTATGACTTGTCTGTCTGGACTAGGAATTTTTTTGAAAAGTCTGCAGCTATCAACACAGGCTGTCGACAAAATGCAAATTTTAGCTCCTTGAACGCATGTTCTGCTTATGGGGTCCATTGTGCCATTACCGAATTGTTCCCCTTTGTAAGCTCTGCCAGCGGGGCTGCAGTCGTGGCAAAATTTGGAACAAAGCATCGGTAATAGCCTACTATACCCAAAAACCCGATATCCTCGGTCAAACTGTCTGACTTGGCCGACCTATTATTGACGTTAGCCTGCCTTTCTTGCACTTGGAGGAGCTGTTCTTTCACTAGTGGCATTATTTTGGTAATTCTCTCCTGCATTTGGACCACATGTTCATTGATACTCTTATGTGGGGTGGCTTCATTCTCCCTTGTTTCCTTAGCTATGTCGAGCAGTCAGCGGGGTTGTCATGCATATAATAGCTCAATGGGAGAGAACTCCATGGGGACTTGCGGCACCTCATGGATGAAAAATAGTAAATACGAAAGCAAACAGTCCCAATTCCGGCCAATCTTCTCTACCGCCTTTTTTAGCATATTTTTTGGTGTTTTATTGAATCTTTCCACCAACCCATCTGTCTGGGGGTGGTAGACGGAAGTGCGCAATTGCTTAATCTTCAGTAACTTGCAGAGTTCCTTCATCACCTTTGACATGAATGGGGTGTCATGGTCTGTTAGGATCTCTTTGGGAAGACCCACCCGAGTAAACATCTGGAACAACTCTTTACCAATACATTTAGAGGAAGTGTTCCTCACGGGAATCACTTCAGGATGCGTGGTGGTATAGTCTACGATTACAAGGATATACTGGTGACCTCTAGCCGATTTCACTGGGGTTCCCACCAAATCCATAGCATTTCGCTCAAATGGTATTACAATTATGGGCAGTGGTATCAAAGGGCTTCTAAAGTGTGAGACAGGAGCAGATATCTGGCACTGGGGACAGGAGCTGCAAAAATTCTCTATTCCTCGATGGCACCCTGGCCAGAAAAACCTTTGTAAAATACGTTCCTGTGTTTTGTCTGCCCCTAAATGACTGCCCAGTATATGAGTGTGGGCTACGTCGAGGACCATGCGCCTATAGCCACCAGGTATCAGAAGTTGTTTTACCACTTTATTCCTTACTTTTGTGACCCAATAGAACAACTCAATCTATTCAAATTTGGGAAATCGCACCTCAGCACCTGCCTCTTGGGGTACACCAATGATTACAGATATATTTTTTTGTGCATTTCTTAAGTCAGGTCATTAAGCTGTGCAGTCCCAAAATTTCCCCTGTTTGCCTCAAGGTCAAGTACTTGGGGTTCCGGAGTGGGTTCCTCAGAATCTGTCAGTCCTGCAAAGGAAACTTTGTTACACTGGAGCTGAATGTTCCCTGGGTTGTTCAACACGCCATTTCCACCTCCTGGGGTACTGCCATTTCTGCAGGGCCATGGTACTTCCGCCCACAACTCCCAAAACAAAGGGAAGTCCCTCCCAATTATCAGTGGGTAGAGTAACTTTTTAACCACCCCATCCAGTGTATATAGGTTCCGCATACTGTGCTTTTGGTCACCCGTACAGCCGGGTATGCTTTGGTATCACCGTGTATATAGACCACCCTTAACCTGCCATTGGGGGCTAATCCAGGGGATATAGCTGAATCCAACAATGAAATCATGCTCCCTATGTCCAGCAAGGCCGACACTTCAACACCGTTCACCGTCACCTGGCACATCTGTGGCTGGGTGTCTCTGTCCAACTCCGTAGTGCATGTAGAAAGTGCCACCATAGAACAATAGAACAAGCCTGGCCATAGGTTCGGCCTGAGCCGAACAATGAGCGGTAATATGCCCTGGACCTTGGCACTTCCAGCATGTAATGAGGGTGGCCGAGTTCCTTTGTGTGGACTTTGAACCCCTCGGGTTCTTTGACCTCCCTTCTGTAGTTGATTTGGAACTCTCTCTCTCTGAGAGTCTGCAGGATGTCCACAAGGCCTCACAGCAGACGCTAGCTCTTCCGACGCGACGTACCGTTGACCAAGTTCCCCAGGTTATCAGCGTTCTCGGTATTTCCCTGTGCCACCCATCATTGGATAGGCCGGGGCAGAGTCTGTATGAACCGGTCCATCACAACCTTCTTCACTATTTGTGCAGGTGAGGAGGTTTCTGGTTGCAGCCATTTTTGGTCCGGGTGCAAGAGGTCAAACATTTGTGACCTGGGTGGTTTGTTTGGACGGTACTCCCAGTGATGGACTCGCTGAGCTTGGACTGCCATGCTCACCCCCAGGAGAGCCAAAATCTCCAATTTCATCTTGCCATATTCCCTGGCATCCTGTTGGGGCAAGTCATAATATGCTTTTTGTGGCTTCCCCGTTAAATAGGGGGCTATAACTTCTGCCCATTGTTCTGGTGGCACTTTTTGCCTTGCCGCCACCCTTTCAAAAATGGCCAGATAGGCTTCTATATAATCCTCTGGGGTCATTTTTTGTAATGACCTCCTTACGGTCTTTAATAAATCCATATCAATGGATGACTTCTCTTTTTTTATAGTCTCCATTAGTGCCGCCAGCTGTCGAGTCAGAAGTTCATTTGTTTCTTGTTGCATTTGTAATGCTTCTTCATGGGGTTTCTGCTGCTGAAGCAATGCCTTCTACTGCTGCATGCTAGTTCCTGCTAGCTGTTTTATTAACTCCTCCATGGCTATAGCAACCGTTTGTATTTTTGCAGCGAGTCTTTTACTGCCAGCGCATCCTCCACCACTTGTAATGAGTATGCCAACAGTAACTCTCACTTCTTGGTCAGTTTATTTAACGTACGTTTAGCTTAACAGAAACGACTGGATCTCCAGAAAAATTATAAAGTTTGCCTAGTCCATCAATTTTATCCTCCACCAGTCCACAGGAGGAGCGATTAAGTCCACAACAGTTTTAACAGCAATAAGTCAGTTTTTTATTCACAGACCTGTAGTCTTCCGGAGGCGCAGCTTGCCCTAAGGTGTAGCGTCTCCAGACCCTTTTACGTGCTGTTGCCACTCTTTGGTTTCTGCTTCTATTATATGTTGCAGCCATGGTTTAACGTGCACCTATAGATTTCTATTGGGAAGTGCTGACCTATTTTATCCTTTTTAGGAACATTTATACAATCTCAAAGCGACCTTTTTAAATCTGGGCTACTATCCCAGCTCAATTGATGACCAAATCACCAGAGCCATCAGGATACCCAGGAATGAACTATTCCAATACAAGGAGAAGGAAAGAAACAATCGTGTGCCTCTAGTAGTGACCTACAACTCACAGCTAGAGCTACTTAGGAAAACTGCAAAGAAACGTCATCATATCTACACAAGGATGTCCGTCTGAAAGCCATATTCCCGGATCCTCCCCTTCTGTGTTACAGGCAACCTCCAAATTTGAGGAACGTTATAATCAGGAGCACATTCCCCTCGGACACACAAAAAGGAACGTATCCCTGTAATGTAAGGAGCTGTAAGACCTGCTCACATATACTGACCACGGACAGGATACAAATCCTCAATACAGAGCAGGACTATAAGATTCCTGGGACATTCACATGTTCCACATCCAATGTTGTGTACCTGATCCTGTGCAGTGAATGCATTTGCTTTTTCAAGTACATAAAACTTATTGTGACTCCCTTGGACTGTACTGTTCAGATGTTAAAGGTTGCCAATCAGCAATGCAACATCTCGTTAAAATTGTTAGATGAGAGAAATAAAGTTAAAAGGAACTTGATCAAAGAAAAGTCGAACTAGGTCGATGAGAGGGTCATCAGGGGTAATAATTTTATCTGTGCATCAATATAAAGCATCTTTGTGGTGGGATTGTAATGGGTTAGTTTATATGGTTTATTTCCTTATATATGTCGTCAAGGTAAGAGGTGCTCGAGACACACTCCCATGTGGCCAGTTCCTCAAATCTATATAATTGTGATACCTCATCTCTCCAGTGTGACACTGTAGGTGTTTGTTTATCCCTTCAAAAGTGGGATAAGAAGTCAAATAGTAGTAAGGCATTTTTTGAGGGCTTAAACTGTTTTGAAGGCTTGCAGAGTAATACCTCCTCTGGAAAAAATGAAAAGGAGGATCCACAGATTTTATTTATTTGTTGCCATTGGGTTTGATGCTTGGGCAGTGCCACCATATGTGTAGTAGGTTACCCCTAGCTGAATCACATCTCCAGCATGTATCTAGCTGTGAAGGGCTAATTTTACAAAGCGAGACAGGGGTTTTATACCATTGGGTGAGTAATTTATACAAGTTTTCTTGATTTTCTAAATGTGAACACATTTAGACAAACCATGAGAGTTATTTAACACTCTCCTAGTATTTTCTTTATTGAAGGTGACGCCCAGTTCCCTCTCCCATATCCTGAGGAACCATTGTTTGGCAGAGGATGCTCCTAGCAATAAGCCTCTGTAGAGAAGCATCATGAACTATTGTGGCCTCTCAGCGAAGGAGAATTAAGTTTCAAACCACAGTGGATCTTTCAGACCAGTTCGGTATTTCACCTGAATTTTTTTAAGTGAAGAGTAAATGTTCATTGCTTCCAGAAAATTTTGAGAATTACCTGGCAACAGTGACTAAATTGGGGGGGGGGGGGTATCAATCCGGACTCCTTTGATAATGTCATGAACTGTCAAGTAGTTGAGTTTTGTCCATGGATTCATTGTTTTCAGTAGTTTGTTAGTTAAGATAGAGGGAACTAAAGATGCTGGTGTTATTGGTGCTAATTTGTGGTGGTCACACCTTTCTGACCTAATGGAGCATATAATTTTGATTGTGCCTCTTGTAATCGGGCTCAATGCTTGTGCTCTATATAAGGAATTGTTACTAGTCCAAAGTAGATAATGTCCTACTTGGTCTATCATAGTTCTTTCTAGGTTAAATGAGTGTGATTCCAATCTGTGGTCAGCCAAGGAAATCTATCTGGATATATGGATTGCTTTATAATACAAAAGTATGTTTGGAAGACTGGAGGCTCCCTTTGGCTTCTTCTGTGTTAAGTAGGAGAATGCTAGCAATGGCTTTTGTTTGTTCCAGATGAACTTCCTGAATATCTGATGCAAGCTGGAGAAGAAGTGGCCAGGAACTTCTATTGGGCCAGTTTATAAAGTGCATAAAATGTAAGGAAAGATATGCTGTGCTTGTCCCTGAAGATTCGGGTGCCGCTGCAGCTGACAGGTGAGTCGCAGCGGGGAGCAGGGGAGAGCGGGCGGGAGAGAGGGAGAGAAAGATCTCCCCTCCGTTCCTCCCCGCTCTCCCCTGCAGCTCCCCGCTCCGTGCCGGCACCCGAATCTTCAGGGACGAGCACAGCGATACTCGGATAAAGCAAATTACTCGAGCGAGTAGTGCTTTTCCGAGTACGCTCGCTCATCTCTAGTTATTATGCCTGTGAGCAAGGAGGCCCAGGCAGGGAACAGGAGTCTTCAACTGCCAGGTGAGTGTCCCTCTGTATTTTGGAGTATGGCGTTGTGCACCCGACTACTGTTGGCAGACAGGTGGGGAGAGAGCTGTAGTGAATCACGGACTTACTGCAGTCCGAAAATTATAGAATCATTGAATGGTACAGTTTGAAGGGATCATCTGGTCCAACCCCCCTGCTCAGTGCAGGATTCACTAAATCATCCCAGACAGATATCTGTCCAGCCTCGGTTTAAACACTTCCATTGAAGGAGAACTCACCACCTCCTGTGGTAACCTGTTCCACTCACTGATCATCCTCACTGTCAGAAAGTTTTTTTCTAATATCTAAACTGTGTCTCCTCCCTTTCAGTTTCATCCCATTGCTTCTAGTCTTACCTTGTGCAGATGAGAATAGGGCTGATCCCTCTGCAGTGTGACAACCCTTTAGATATTTGTAGACAGCTATTAAGTCTCCCCTCAGCCTTCTTTTTTGCAAGCTAAACATTCCTAGATCCTTTAACCGTTCCTCGTAGGACACGATTTGCAGACTGCTCACCATCTTGGTAACTCTTCTCTAAACTTGCTCCAGTTTGTCTATGTCTTTTTTAAAGTGGGGTGCCCAGAACTGGACACAGTATTCCAGATGAGGTCTGACTAAGGAAGAGTAGAGTAGAGTAGAGTAGATAATGACCTCACATGATCTAGACTCTATGCTTCTCTTAATACATCCCAGAATCATGTTTGCCTTTTTGGCTGCTGCATCACATTGTTCACTCATGTTCAGTCTGTGATCCATCCTGACCCCCACACATCACACACAGCTCTACTCCATCCATCCTGACCCCCACACATCACACACACAGCTCTACTCCATCCATCCTGACCCCCACACATCACACACAGCTCTACTCCATCCATCCTGACCCCCACACATCACACACAGCTCTACTCCATCCATCCTGACCCCCACACATCACACACAGCTCTACTCCATCCATCCTGACCCCCACACATCACACACAGCTCTACTCCATCCATCCTGACCCCCACACATCACACACACAGCTCTACTCCATCCATCCTGACCCCCACACATCACACACACAGCTCTACTCCATCCATCCTGACCCCCACACATCACACACAGCTCTACTCCATCCATCCTGACCCCCACACATCACACACAGCTCTACTCCATCCATCCTGACCCCCACACATCACACACAGCTCTACTCCATCCATCCTGACCCCCACACATCACACACAGCTCTACTCCATCCATCCTGACCCCCACACATCACACACACAGCTCTACTCCATCCATCCTGACCCCCCCACATCACACACACAGCTCTACTCCATCCATCCTGACCCCCACACATCACACACACAGCTCTACTCCATCCATCCTGACCCCCACACATCACACACAGCTCTACTCCATCCATCCTGACCTCCACACATCACACACACAGCTCTACTCCATCCATCCTGACCCCCACACATCACACACAGAGCTCTACTCCATCCATCCTGACGCACACACATCACACACACAGCTCTACTCCATCCATCCTGACCCCCACACATCACACACACAGCTCTACTCCATCCATCCTGACCCCACACATCACACACACAGCTCTACTCCATCCATCCTGACCCCACACATCACACACACAGCTCTACTCCATCCATCCTGACCCCCACACATCACACACACAGCTCTACTCCATCCATCCTGACCACACACATCACACACACAGCTCTACTCCATCCATCCTGACCCCCACACATTACACACAGAGCTCTACTCCATCCATCCTGACCCCTACACATCACACACACAGCTCTACTCCATCCATCCTGACCCCCAAACATCACACACAGCTCTACTGCATCCATCCTGACCCCCACACATCACACACAGCTCTACTCCATCCATCCTGACCCCCACACATCACACACACAGCTCTACTCCATCCATCCTGACCCCCACACATCACACACACAGCTCTACTCCATCCATCCTGACCCCCACACATCACCCACACAGCTCTACTGCATCCATCCTGACCCCCACACATCACACACAGCTCTACTCCATCCATCCTCATCTCCACACATCACACACAGCTCTACTCCATCCATCCTGACCCCCACACATCACACACACAGCTCTACTCCATCCATCCTGACCCCCACACACCACACACACAGCTCTACTCCATCCATCCTGACCCCCACACATCACACACACAGCTCTACTCATCCATCCTGACACCACACATCACACACAGCTCTACTCCATCCATCCTGACCCCCACACATCACACACACAGCTCTACTCCATCCATCCTGACCCCCACACATCATGCACACAGCTCTACTCCATCCATCCTGACCCCCACATATCAGACTCACAGCTCTACTCCATCCATCCTGACCTCCACGCATCACACACACAGCTCTACTCCATCCATCCTGACCCCCACACATCACACACAGAGCTCTACTCCATCCATCCTGACCCCCACACATCACACACACAGCTCTACTCCATCCATCCTGACCCCACACATCACACACACAGCTCTACTCCATCCATCCTGACCCCCACACATTACACACAGAGCTCTACTCCATCCATCCTGACCCCTACACATCACACACACAGCTCTACTGCATCCATCCTGACCCCCACACATCACACACACAGCTCTACTCCATCCATCCTGACCCCCACACATCACCCACACAGCTCTACTCCATCCATCCTGACCCCCACACATCACCCACACAGCTCTACTGCATCCATCCTGACCCCCACACATCACACACAGCTCTACTCCATCCATCCTCATCTCCACACATCACACACAGCTCTACTCCATCCATCCTGACCCCCACACATCACACACACAGCTCTACTCCATCCATCCTGACCCCCACACACCACACACACAGCTCTACTCCATCCATCCTGACCCCCACACATCACACACACAGCTCTACTCCATCCATCCTGACCCCCACACATCACACACACAGCTCTACTCCATCCATCCTGACCCCCACACATCACACACACAGCTCTACTCCATCCATCCTGACCCCCACACATCACACACAGCTCTACTCCATCCATCCTGACCCCCACACATCACACACACAGCTCTACTCCATCCATCCTGACCCCCACACATCACACACACAGCTCTACTCCATCCATTCTGACCCCCCACACATCACACACACAGCTCTACTCCATCCATCCTGACCCCCACACATCACACACACAGCTCTACTCCATCCATCCTGACCCCCACACATCACACACACAGCTCTACTCCATCCATCCTGACCCCCCACACATCACACACAGCTCTACTCCATCCATCCTGACCCCCACACATCACACACACAGCTCTACTCCATCCATCCTGACCCCCACACATCACACACAGCTCTACTCCATCCATCCTCATCTCCACACATCACGCACACAGCTCTACTCCATCCATCCTGACCCCCACACATCACACACAGCTCTACTCCATCCATCCTGACCCCCACACATCACACACACAGCTCTACTCCATCCATCCTGACCCCCACACATCACACACACAGCTCTACTCCATCCATCCTCATTTCCACACATCACACACAGCTCTACTCCATCCATCCTGACCCCCACACATCACACACACAGCTCTATTCCATCCATCCTGACCCCCACACATCACACACACAGCTCTACTCCATCCTGACCCCCACACATCACACACACAGCTCTGCTACATATTGTTCACTTCAGCTCATCAAGCAGAGATCACTACCAGCACTACAGAGTTCTGCATCCACTGAGCCCCCCGGTCATGTGATCCCTGACTCCTCCCACACATATGATCACATGACTGTGATGTCATCACAGGTCCTTGGAGCACATGGCTGCTGTCCGTTTCATCAGATCTATGTGTCCCCTCATGTCTGAATTGCTGCAGGCTGTGCGTGTGAGAGGAATATAAACGCCGTCACGATTGCCAGGTAGGTGAGTACTAGAATGATGTTGTATTAAAATATAAGCCCTTTAACTGATGTTAATTTTCCCCTTTGATTCTCTGGTGTGTAGCGCCCTCTTCAGGCCCCCCATAGATCTGCTATGGGGTTCAGGTCTGGGCTCTGGTGTGTAGCGCCCTCTTCAGGTCCCCCACAGATCTGCTATCTGGTTCAGGTCCGGGCTCTGGTGTGTAGCGCCCTCTTCAGGCCCCCCATAGATCTGCTATGGGGTTCAGGTCTGGGCTCTGGTGTGTAGCGCCCTCTTCAGGTCCCCCACAGATCTGCTATGGGGTTCAGGTCTGGGCTCTGGTGTGTAGCACCCTCTCCAGGTCCCCCCCAGATCTGCTATGGGGTTCAAGTCCAGGCTCTGGTGTGTAGTGCCCTCTACAGGGCACCCGTAGTTCTGCTTTGTGGTTCAGGTCTTGGCTCTGGTGTGTAGCGCCCTCTTCAGGTCTCCCACAGATCTGCTATGGGGTTGAGGTCTGGGCTCTGGTGTGCATTGCCCTCTTCAGGTCCTCCTACAGATCTGTTATGGGGTTCAGGTCCGGCCTCTGGTGTGTAGCGCCCTCTTCAGGTCCCCCGCAGATCTGCTATGGGCTTCAGGTGTGGGCTCTGGTATGTAGCGCCCTCTTCAGGTCCCCCACAGTTCTGCTATGGGGTTCAGGTCTGGGCTCAGGTGTGTAGCGCCCTCTTCAGGACCCCAAGATCTGCTATGGGGTTCGGGTTCGGGCTCGGGTGTGTAGCGCCCTCTTCAGGTTCCCCACAGATCTGCTATGGGGTTCAGGTCTGGGCTCCGGTGTGTAGCGCCCTCTTTAGGACCCCGCAGATCTGCTATGGGGTTCAGGTCTGGGCTCGGGTGTGTAGCGCCCTCTACAGGTCATCCGTAGTTCTGCTATGGGGTTCAGGTCTGGGCTCTGGTGTGTAGCGCCCTCTTCAGGTCACCTGAAATCTGCTATTGGGGTTCAGGTCTTGGCTCTGGTGTGTAGCGCCTTTTTACGGACCCCGCAGATCTGCTATGGGGTTAAGGTCCGGGCTTGGGTGTTTAGCGCCCTCTACAGGTCACACATAGTTCTGCTATGGGGTTCAGGTCCGGGCTCTGGTGTGTAGCGTCCTCTTCAATTACCCAATAGATCTGCTATTGGTGTCCGGGCTCTGCTGTGTAGCGTCCTCTTCAAGTCCCCCATAGATCTGCTATTGGGGTCTGGGCTCTGGTGGGACGTTCCGTTGTTGCTTCGAGTCGTCCTGCTGAAAGGTGAAATTCCTCTTCATCTCCAGGTTTCCAGCAGAGAACTCAAGGTTTTGGGCCAGAATGGACGGATATTTGGGACTATTAGTAATTTCCTCCCTGTCACTAATGCCCCACTTCCAGATATACAGCCCCCCATAATGCTGCCCCCTCCATCTTCACTGCGGTTTTGGGGTCTTCTGCTGACAGCAGTGTTGGCTTTGTACCAGGCCGACCTTCTGGGATTCTGGCCGACAAGGTCCCCCTCGGTCTCCTCAGACAGTACACGTTCTCCACAGACTTGATGGAGGTTCTAGCAGAACATGGCCGGCTTGTATGTTCTCTGTTAGTAAAGTCTTGTCCCCTCCCCCACAGCCCCGACATATGAAGAACACGGGAGATGTCACATGACTACACAACCAGGACTCACTAGAAACTCCAGCAGCTCCTCTAGTGTTGCTGTTGGCCTCCTATAACAATTCTCTTTTAGGCTTTTCAGCAGTTTCTCAGGGACGTCCAGTTTTTGGTGATGTCACTTTTGGGCCATTAATCCCCTTCTTGCTGACGGTCTCCCCTGTGCTCCATGTTATATGTAATGTCTTGGAGATGTTTTGGCCCCTCCTCCTGACTGACTCCTTCCAACAAGCAGACCCTTTAATGTTCTGTAAGATCCTTACAGACCAACTAAGAAAATGTCAGGAAAATCCTCCTAGAAGAGTCAAACTTTATATGGGGGAACCCAGAATCCCTGTGTATAAAGGCAGCAGAGTGCTGACTGCTATCTAACAGAAGGTTACATGTGACTGCCCACATACCTCAGATGGGACAGTTTCCATCCTAAGCACATCAAAAAGTCCATTGTCTACAGCCAGGCCATCAGATACAACCGGATCTGCTCCAACCCAACAGACAGAGAGGAACATTTGTACCATCTTAAAAGAACATTTATAAATCAGGGCTACCATCCCACCTCAATTGATGACCAAATCACCAGAGCCACCAGGATACCCAGGAATCAACTACTCCAATACAAGGAGAAGGAAAGAAACAATCGTGTGCCTCTAGTAGTGACCTACAATCCGCAACTAGAGGTACTAAGGAAGACTGCAAGGAAACTCCACCATACCCTGCACAAGGATGACCGTCTGAAAACCATATTCCCGGACCCTCCGCTTCTGTGTTACAGGCAACCTCCTAACTTGAGGAACTTTATAATCAGGAGCACATTCCCCTCTGACACACAAAAAGGAACTTATCCCTGTAATGTAAGGAGCTGTAAGACCTGCTCACATATACTGACTGCGGACAGGATACGGATCCCCAACACACAGCAGGACTATAAGATCCCAGGGACATTTACATGTTCCTCGTCCAATGTTGTGTACCTGATTAGGTGCAGTAAATGTCCTGTTGGGGGTCTTTATGTTGGAGAAACAGGACAGAAACTGAAAGCCAGGATGAGATCTCATCGCCACACGATTGAACACAGAAAAAGAGAATTACCTGTGGCCGAGCACTTCTCTAACCATGGACATGACATAGGAGATATGAGAGTTTTGATATTGAAGGGTGGTTTCAAGTCACAAAACCACAGAAGAATTTGGGAATTTTGAGCTGAACATTTGGTTGTAAAATTTAAAAAGTTAACATTCAGTAAATTATAGGAATTGCACACCTTGAAAAGTAACTGCGCCTATGAGTCCTAGATGTTTCCTGGAAGCAGACAGCATACTGATTGATGGGCTGTGACATGTAGAATGGCGGCCTCCAGCGGGATGTGAGACACTAGGAGAGCTCCCACCTGTTGCGTTGGCTTGGTTTTCTCTTGCCTGGTGTTTGTGACTCTGCTGGCTGCCCTGCTGTCCCCGGGCCTTTTGGTTCCTGTTGTGGGGGGAGCAAGAGAGGGGAGAAGCGGAGGACAGTGATAGCAGAGTCTAGTTTGTTGTGAGTTCGGTCTGTCGTTTAACCAAGTTGCGATGACGAGATGAGAAGCCGGCGGTGCATGTACACTTCATGATGGCACTCGGGTATCTGCAAACGCTACTGCGAATTCTTTGCATTTTCCAGCTGCAATGTGTGACAATCAGGATGAAGCCTGAACTCTCTGAGCGGTTTCTAAGATGTGGCTGAGGAGCCGTTGAAGGTATACAACAAGATCTGGACGACTAATGGAATTAGGTGATTGTGATGCCAGTACCTGGTTTAAAAATGCTTAGTACTGATATAAAACTAACACATATGTAAGTAAACGACAGGCACACCATTTACTTTCAGGCACGTGGCTGTCTGCATTAATAAGCACTAGAGATGATCGAACGTGTCCGTTACGGACACTTACGCACCCGGACACCGGCTTTCCCGAACACTTCAGTGTTCGGGCGTAAATGTTCGGGGGCCGCCGGGGGGCGGGGGTCGCCGTGGCAGCGCGGGCGGCAGCAGCGGGGAACAGGGGGGAGGGGAGCCCTCTCTCTCTCCCTCTCCCCGCCGCACCCCCCCCCCCCCCCCGCGCTGCCACGGCGACCGCCGAACATTTTTCGCCCGAACACGGAAGTACTCGCAAAGTTCGGTGTTCGGGCGAAAAGGGGCGGAGCCGAACATGTTCGATCATCTCTAATAAGCACCAGAAATTGCATATACAACTTGAACAGTTTCACATTATGCACAGATAAGCAAACTTTGAGGAGGCATCTGAGATAAGGAAAGGCAAGCTAGAGAGACTGAATCTGACTGACTGACAACAACAAACCCTTTCATGCAACTAACCGTAATTTGCCAACCTGACATGACCTAACAATCTCCAGTACTTACAATATAGGACCCTCTGGAAAATCTGTGATTTTTGCAGCTTGAGACTTCTGTGGCTGCATTTTTGAATTGGAGCTGGAAGGCTGGCTTGAACAGATGCCAGGGTTGAAGGCAGGAGCTGAGTGTCAGTGAGTGCATAGAGGGTTTCTTGAAAGTTTACATAATTCATCTCTTATTATAAAGGGCAGAGGAGAAGGAAGCCTAGCTAGGATCATTCCTCCTGCCTATCATCATTATTTTGGTATGAAGGTAGGGGACCAGGATAAGTCATGGGCTCCACATATGTGTTGCAACTCTTATTCAGTTAAACTACAAAAATGGCTGAAAAATAAAAAATGATCTATTGCTTTTGCTGTGCCTATGGCTTGGCAGGAGCCTACAAACCATACGGATGACCGCTATTTCTGCTTAACTCCGTCTATAAAGGCAGGATTGTCAATGAAGAAAACAGGAACAGTACAATAACTGAATCTTCCATCTGCTATTCGACCTATTCCACATTCAGATAGTTTACCAGTTCCTACTCCACCCCAACATTATGAGCTTGAAGTAGAAAATAAAGAAAGTGTGGGAAAAGAAGAACCCAACAAGCCTTCCACATCCCATGACCCTGACTTTGAAGTAAAAGGTGATACGCAACACAGACTGAGTCAAGCGGAATTGTGTGATATCATTCAAGACCATGACTTTTTAAAGGAGAAGGCAGAACTTCTAGAGTCAGTAAATTCTGTGGCAAGTTAAAAGTTATCGCTGTACTCGTAGAAATGCAACGGGGGTGCACTAAATACTGTTGCTTTTTACGTATGTGGAACAGTAGGGATAGGAAATCACATTACATTTTAGCGGACTGGCCTGCAAAAAAAATTGACTCTATTGAGAAAAATGTTGTTGCCGAGCCTCTCGTGGACCCAAAAGATGTACTTCTTCCACCCCTTCGTATAAAGCTGGGTTTAATGAAAAATGTTGTCAAAGGCATGAACCAGGAAGCACAGGCATTTAAGTACTTAAGAGACAAATTTCCTAAATTGAGTGATGCAAAGGTTAAGGAAGATATTTTTGTTGGGCCACAAATTCGACAACTTGTAAAGGATCCTACGTTTGACCAAGTTTTGGAGGGAAAAGAAAAGGAAGCTCGGCAAGCCTTAAAGGGAGCTATTCATGGATTCTTAGGCAACAAAAGAGATAACTACTGTCAGTCGGTGACAGGATTTTTGGAAAAATACCATCAACTCGGATGTAACATGTCGCTTAAAATCTTTTTCTCCACTCCCACCTAGACTTTTTCCCCCCTAGTTGTGGAGCTGTCAGTGAGGAATACGGAGAAAGATTCCACCAGGATATTTATGTAATGGAACAAAGATATCAGGGCTGTTGGAATGAAGCAATGCTTGTGGATTACTGCTGGTCTGTGTGTAGGGATGCTCCAGAACTCACTTACAAGAGACAAGCCAAAAGAAAACGATCTCATGAAGTCACCACATGATTTTCTTCACACCGAACCTCCTGCCAGGAATTCTTCCATCAATTTAAAACTCTTAGAATGTAAATTTCATTAAAAAAAAATTAAAATGCACTTTGAATGTTGTTAGCATATGTAATTAAAATGTATCATTTTCTCTTAATCCGTTAAAATAACACACTTCCGCCTATTGTATATCACAGAAACTAGAGCTAATAAAATTTTTTTTGTCATATTCGTCTTTCTCACCCCAAAATTAGTAAGATTTGACTAATGAAGTTAAAACATTTCAAAATATTTTTTTGTTGGCCAGTGTTACACTAATTCAAATCTATTATAATTTAATTGATTATCATTGGTTGAAGAAACAAACACAATAAGAATATGCAAGATAAGGAATTTAGATGCCAGGCAAACACATGCAAGCGCAAGAGGCTCATACATGATTAACTTCTCAAAACACAAAAGTACAGTAATTATAAAAAATAAGTTGTTTAGAGAGAATATTTTGAAACCTGTGAAAACATGGAGAAGCACGTCGGCTTAACCTGCCAGCCAGAGCCCTGCCCTCGGTTATTCACTCAAGGCTTTTTGAGTTACTTTAATCATAAATCCTCTAAAAGAGGACAAATGAATATAATGAAAAGAGGCATAGAAGATGGCTACTAGAGATGAGCGAGCATACTTGTCCGAGCTTGATGCTCGTTCGAGTACTAGGGTGCTCGAGATGCTCATTACTCGAGACGAGCACCACGCGGTACTCGTCTCGATTAAACGAGCACTGACAATTGAATTCAATGGAGCCGGCAATACAGCCGGCTCCATTGAAAGCAATGGCCTGCCGGCGAGCGCGGGATGAATTGTCGCGAAGGGCTTAAATATATAAGCCCTTCCCTGCAATTCATCCAGAAATGTGTAAAAAAAAAAAATAAATATATATATACTCACCTTTTCCCGGCAGAACAATGTTAGCCCATTGAATTCAATGGAGCCGTCAATACAGCCGGCTCCATTAAAAGCAATGGGCTGTCGGCGATCGCGGGATGAATTGTCGGGAAAGGGTTAAATATATAAGCCCTTCCCTGCAATTCATCCAGAAATGTATAAAAATAAAAAATATATATATACTCACCTGGTCCCGGCAGACGGAGTTCAGCGCGGCCAGCGGCAGTCCTCCTGAACTGCTCGGAACAGCTGTGAGTAGTATTCAGCAGCCGGGGATTTAAAATCCCCGCCTGCTGAATGAGCTGCTTCTAATTGGTCACAGCCTGACCAATCAGAGGCAGATTCCACTCACACACCCATTCATGAATTTATGAATGGGTGTGTGACTGCTGCCTCTGATTGACTCAGCGGGACCAATCAGATGAGAGGCAGCAGTCACTCAGGTCTTCAACCTGCACATGGTAGGAAATGCAGCACCACTTATTGGATTGCAATATTCTTACAAGTCAAGTTCTGGATTTTTGCAAAGTTTTAAAGAGAAAAAAAAATTATGATTTCGGAAGAGGACATCCCTCTTGACCTCCTTCAGACCTTTCATATTCTCCACTCATGCAAGAATCCCAGGCTGAGGCTCATTCTATTCTTGAGGGTATCAAACATGACCATAAATTTGTACTCCCAAATTCTTCTGTGATGCTACGATTTGAAATATCCCTTCAGTATGATAACTCTCATCTGCTCTATGCTGTGTCCCTGCCCACAAAAATGTTTGTCCACAGTTAGTACAGTCTTTCCCTCTTCAATTGAGTGGCGATGAGATGTCATCCTGGCTCTCAGTTTTTGTCCTGTTTCCCCAATATAAAGCCCCCGACAGGACATTTACTGCACAGAATGAGGTACACAACATTGGACGTGGAACATGTAATGTTTTCGGGATAGTCCTGCTGTGTGTTAGAGATCCATATCCTGTCCGCAGTCAGTACATGTGAGCCATCAAAAGCCCATTTGTGGCCTCCACAAAACTTCTGGACTTGCTACCGGAGAACCCCAGGGTTGGAGTATTCCAAATGCGTCACAAACTACACAAAGCTGGCAACATATAAAAAAGACACATAGCTGTGTGTGTGTGTGTGTGTGTGTAATATATATATATATATATATATATATATATATATATATATATATATATATATTCATTCGTATCTTCTACCTACAAACGTATATATTTCCCTCTCAAAACAAGTTGTAGGAGTGAAAATTGAAGCCTGGAAGATTCTCTACAATACTAAAAAAATAACATATTCCATTTACATTTTATAGTGGAACCCCCCCCCCCCCCCCCCCACACACACACACACACACTAGTTTTTGGTTTTTTTTTAATGGTGGGTTTTTAGTACTTTCGGGTGGATGAGGCAGGTCTTAATGTCATTTGATTACACTGAAACTTTGAAATCTCAATTCTACTCCAATTGACAACTTTCTAGAGGTTCCCAACAGAGATATGCCATTTTTCCCCCCACTATGTCTTCCAACCACCCTAGTGTACACTGCAGAAACAAAACTCCACACACAGACGTCAAGATTTGTGGGGGAGGTTCCCCTATTTCACTGCACTTAAACATCCTTAAAAGTTGTTTAATAGATTAAATAGCACCACTGAAAAATACAAAAAAAACCCCAGACAGCTTCGCCAGTGATGAAAGTTGGGAGGACAGTCAAACTGCGAAAAAGGCCATGTCCTAAGGGGTTAATATATCCTCAAATGCTTCTCTTTCATTCTCTCTAGTACTTTCAGTGTTTTACATGGGATTTGTGCTTTTGATTATTATATTTTTATCATCTTTCCATTTAGGTCTAAGCAATATAGGATCCTCTGCTGTTCAAAGATGGAGAAGGACAGAAATAAGACTGCGGAGAGTGTATTAAATCTCACCCTAGAGGTACTGTTCCAGCTTACTGGAGAGGTGAGAGATTCTGATGAGGTCACATTACATCATTCTAATCTATGGTAATAACAGATGATGTCACATTACATCATTCTTATTTATGATTGTAACAGATGATGTCACTGGAGAGGGGAGAGATTCTGATGATGTCACATTACATCATTCTTATCTATGGTAATAACAGATGATGTCACTGGAGAGGGGGGAAATTCTAATGATATCGCATTACATTAACTTACCTTCCCCGCACTATTGAGGGAGTAAAAGAATGTAGGTTACCTATAAACACGGAGTTGGTGAGGGAACAGTTTCTTCCAAATACAAAAGCAAGCATCTCACCTGAATGCAACAGGGCAATCCTTCTTCAGTCTGCTGAAAGCATGTGTGAAGCCTTGGCTTGCTGCAAGTCCAAGCAGCAAAGAATATACTTCAGGAAAAAGGATAGGTTGCCAGCTTCTTCGCACATTTTCTTTCTTGACTGAATATTTATATTTAGAACATAAGTCACATAAATAGAAGTGCATTGAATAATCAAGTTGCAACCCCTTCACTTTTCGTATTTAGAACAGAAAGAATGGTCGTGCCAAATTTAATGTTTGTAAGACACCGGGAAGTTAGAGAATTAGATTAGGTACTTTACATGGGGAAGGGGGGGGGGTCAATATTTCTGCACTTAGCATTGCAATATCAAGTTGTGACCCCTTTACTTTTCCTATTTAAGACCTGAGTAATGCTCCTGCCAAATTTAATGTTTGTGTGGCATATGGAAGGTAGAGAATTAGTGGCAAGTCAGTCAGTCAGTCAGTGAGGGTTTTGACCTCTATATAGATATATTAAAATCTAGCACAACAAAATATATACACTACCGTTCAAAAGTTTGGGGTCACATTGAAATGTCCTTATTTTTGAAGGAAAAGCACTGTACTTTTCAATGAAGATAACTTTAAACTAGTCCTAACTTTAAACAAATGCACTCTATACATTGCTAATGTGGTAAATGACTATTCTAGCTGCAAATGCCTGTTTTTTTGTGCAAAATCTACAAAGGTGAATAGAGGCCCATTTCCAGCAACTATCACTCCAGTGTTCTAATGGTACAATGTGTTTGCTCATTGGCTCAGAAGGCTAATTGATGATTAGAAAATCCTTGTGCAATCATGTTCACACATCTGAAAACAGTCTAGCTCGTTACAGAAGCTACAAAACTTACCTTCCTGTGAGCAGATTGAGTTTCTGGAGCATCACATTTGTGGGGTCAATTAAACGCTCAAAATGGCCAGAAAAAGAGAACTTTCATCTGAAACTCGACAGTCTATTCTTGTTCTTAGAAATGAAGGCTATTCTATGCGAGAAATTGCTAAGAAATTGAAGATTTCCTACAACGGTGTGTACTACTCCCTTCAGAGGACAGCACAAACAGGCTCTAACCAGAGTAGAAAAAGAAGTGGGAGGTCGCGTTGCACAACTAAGCAAGAAGATAAGCACATTAGAGTCTCTAGTTTGAGAAACAGACGCCTCACAGGTACCCAACTGGCATCTTCATTAAATAGTACCCGCAAAACACCAGTGTCAACATCTACAGTGAAGAGGCGGCTGCGGGATTTTGGGCTTCAGGGCAGAGTGGCAAAGAAAAAGCCATATCTGAGACTGGCCAATAAAAGAAAAAGATTAAGATGGGCAAAAGAACACAGACATTGGACAGAGGAAGACTGGAAAAAAGTGTTGTGGACGGATGAATCCAAGTTTGAGGTGTTTGGATCACAAAGAAGAACGTTTGTGAGACGCAGAACAAATGAAAAGATGCTGGAAGAATGCCTGACGCCATCTGTTAAGCATGGTGGAGGTAATGTGATGGTCTGGGGTTGCTTTGGTGCTGGTAAGGTGGGAGATTTGTACAGGGTAAAAGGGATTCTGAATAAGGAAGGCTATCACTCCATTTTGCAACGCCATGCCATACCCAGTGGACAGCGCTTGATTGGAACCAATTTCATCCTACAACAGGACAATGACCCTAAACACACCTCCAAATTGTGCAAGAACTATTTACAGCAGAAGCAGGCAGCTGGTATTCTATCGGTAATGGAGTGGCCAGCGCAGTCACCAGATCTGAACCCCATTGAGCTGTTGTGGGAGCAGCTTGACCGTATGGTACGCCAGAAGTGCCCATCCAACCAATCCAACTTGTGGGAGATGCTTCTAGAAGCGTGGGGTGCAATTTCACAAGCTTACCTCAACAAATTAACAGCTAGAATGTCAAAGGTGTGCAATGCTGTAATTGCTGCAAAAGGAGGATTCTTTGATGAAAGCAAAGTTTGATGTAAAAACAATGTTATTTCAAATACAAATCATTATTTCTAACCTTGTCAATGTCTTGACTCTATTTTCTATTCATTTCACAACGCATGGTGGTGAATAAGTGTGACTTTTCATGGAAAACACAAAATTGTTTGGGTGACCCCAAACTTTTGAACGGTAGTGTATATATAATTTTTATTTTTTTTTGCTGCATTTTTGCTACATCTATATTGAGGCACTATGATTTTCTCTTTTCCTTATAGGGGGAGTCTGCTGTGAACTAGCCTATAACACCAATAGGGCTTTATGTTATAGTATAACTAATGTTATAAATAACCTTTCCATGTGTATGTAAGAACATGGCAAGTTGCAGATTATTCTAGAAATATGCTTAGGTAAAGTAGGTGTGGTATCCATGTGGTAGTGGAGGGGAGTGACACGGCTGGTCATCATCAAGAACCAGAGACATTCAGCTGTTTTTATTCTTTTAAAACTATGATGAGACTTAAATGAATTTAAGTCTCAAGGTCCAGATGAATTACATTCTAGGATAGTAAAGGAAGCAGCAGAGGTAATTGCTGAACCACTCGCCATAATCTTTAAAAAATCCTGAAGAACAGAAGTTTAAAAAAGGTCAAATGTTGTCTCTATTTTCAAAAAAGGGAAGAAACTACAGGCCTGTGAGTCTGATTTCTATACTGGGAAAGCTCTTTGAACACATTATTAAACAGCATGTACTTGTAACAAACAAGCCATGCCAGACAAATCTAATTTCCTTCTAGGACAGTATCACCGACTGGGTTGATCATGAAAATGCGATGGATATAGTATATCTTGACTTTAGTGAAGCATTGGACAAAGTATCTCATACCATCCTTATTGAAAAAATGACCAAATATGGGATTGACAAGACAACTGTTGGGTGGATTCATAACTGGCTGAGTGATCGTACTCAAAGAGTGGTCATAAATGGCTGCACATCCAAGTGGAAGAATGTATCAAGTGGGGTACCACAAGGCTCTGTCCTAGGCCCAGTGTTGGTCAACACTTTTATAAATGATCTGGAGAAGGGAATTGATGTCAAATTGATCAAATTTAGGTCGGCTGCATACGAGCGTGACGGGCTCCGCCGCGGAATATTCCGCGGCGAAGCCCGTCACGGCGCCCCCCAGAGGCCCCATACTTACCAGCGGATCTGCCGTTCTGGGTCCCGCATGACGTTTCCCCGCCCACCGCCGCCGCGTCACATGACACGCCCACCGCGTCACATGACGCGGCTGGCCGTGTCATGTGATGCGCCGGCCGCGTCATATGACACAGCGGCGGTAGGCAGGAAAGCGTTTTCACGCTATCTTCCGCTGTGTTACAGCAGGAGATAGCGTGAACGGACGGCTTCCATTGATTGCCATGGAAGCCATCAGCACGTACACCCGCGGCAAATAGAGCATGCCGCGAGTGAAAACGGGAGATTTCACGGTGCGGAATTCCGCGGTGGAATTCCGCACCGTGTGCCCTGAGCTATTAGGTTCAATAGAACCTAATAGCTGCGGGCAACGCAGCGGATTTTCGCCGCGAATTACGCGGCGGAAATCCGTTTGTGGGAAGGAGGCCTTACTGACAACACAAAGCTAGGAGGGATAGTTAACACTAGGGAAGAGAGAGCATTCAAAAAGATCTAGAAAAGCTTGCACAGTGGGCGGCGACTAACAGAATGGTATTTCATAAGGAAAATTGCAAAGTCCTACATCTAGGTAACTAAAATGTAAAAAAAGCACATAAAAATGGAAGGAATTGAGGTAAGTAATTTAGCACATGTGAAAAAGACTTGGTTATATCAATAGCCCTTCACTGTATAGGCAGTATTAAAGCTATAGTTCATTGATACAATTAAACACTTGCCAGCAGTCCACCATCAGGGCTGCTGGTTATGCTACTTTTGTTATTTTATAATATAAATCTTTTAATTTGTATAGTGCCGACTTATTCCACAGCGCTTTCAGGTGATTTATTTATTTGTTACCTCCCACCAAGCTGGCTACTCCTTTTACTTACCTTGGCAAAATGAAAGGCCTTGAGCCACGTACCACCTACTATTTGGGGATTGAACTTGCGACCTTCAGGTCGTCAGCGAGAGCTTAGCACTCTGCACCACACAGGACTCTTTCATTTCTTATAGCCTTATAGGTCGGGTTATTCAAACCCCTTCTTTTGCAGCTAGCATAGACAGCCTATCAGTTGTTAAGTGCTAGGGAGGTGGGTTTTAGGATTTTTTAGTTCTATTATGGACCTATTTGCTTTCATAACTTCAGTCGTTAGGGATTAACCATTGAGTTTTTTCCAATCTAGGAGATCTATGGGGTTACTGATAAACTGCGTCCTTCAGGGAAATGCATTGAACCAATGAAAGTAGGAATTTAATTGAATCATTGAATCTATGAACCAGCATACTTTTGGGAGCTGTGGCTATATAGCCTAAATATTATTTTGGAGATGGTTTGAATATTAATGAGACTACTATCTTTCTATCTATACAGATTAGACTTCCTCTTTACCGACCCTCTTCTCTTATCCCTGGATGTTATTGTTAACAGGGATATTTGTGGTAAAAGGGTTCTTATCTATACCTCAGCATAGGAGACAAATCAGGGTTTGCTGTTGTCGGGCCACTAAAAAAATAAGGCTCACTGTTCTTTACCCCTGGGCTCTTCTAATCTCCTTGGTGTGGCTGGGTCTACCTATTTGGCTTTCTTCTTGTTTTATGTGCTTCTCCAGGTGCGAACGTTCTCCCCATGAACCATCTTTTTTGAGTTCACTATATGAATTTGGGATTATCGTGTCACTTTTTTGTCCACTTGAACCCCTATTTTAATGGCATCTATAAAATGTTGTTGTAATGCTGTCTACTGTGAAGGGCTATATGCTGATAATAGACTTTTTTCTGCTTCAGTGAATTTGGGTATATTAACCCCTTAGTGACGGAGCTCTTTTGCTTTTTTCCATTTTCGTTCTTTCCTCCTCCCTTTTAAAAAATCGTAGCTCATTTATTTATCCATCAACATCGCTGTATGAGGGCTTGTTTTTTGCGGGAAGAGTTGTATTTTTCAATGGCACTATTTATTGTACCATATAATGTACTAAAAACTTTTAAAAATTTCCAAGTGGGGAGAAATGGAAAAAAACGACATTCCACCATCTTTCGTTGCGTCCTGTTTCTACGGCGCACAAACTGCAACAAAAATGACCTGATATCTTTATTCTATGGGTCAGTACGATTTATACGATACCAAACTTGTATAGTTTTTTTTTTTTTTTTGCTGTACTACTTTTTTTTTGTGTCCATTTTCTGCGCACAATAACTTTTTTTATTTTTCCGTCGACATGGGGCTCATTTTGTGTGGTACGTCTTTTTGTTTCCGTTTGTACCATTTTTGTATACAATTGACGTTTTGATCGCTTTTTATTACATTTTGTCCTGGATATAGTGTAGTGCATTTCTGTCATTCTGGGTTTTTTTCGTACCACGTTCAGCGTGCGGGGAAAATGATGCATTATTTTTACACTTTCTTTTAGTCCTCCTAGAGGACCACAACCAGCAATTCTTTGATCCCTCCTGCAGTATAACGTAATGCTATAGCATTACGTCATACTGCTTTTTGACAGGCAGTCTATCAAGCCACCCCACGGGGATGGCTTGATAGGCAGTCTTCTAAGGCAGCCCTGGGGCCTTTTAGAAGGCCCCCGGCTGCCATAACACCTGCACGGCTCTCCCTGATCTCACCGGGGGGGCCCGTACGGGTCCCCCGTAGATCGTCCGAGGGATTTAAATGCCGCTGTCAGAATTGACAGTAGCATTTAAAGGGTTAAACTCGGTGATCAGCCGTACAGCTGATTGCAGCTATTGCCTGTGGATGTCAGCTGTAATTAACAGCTGACACCCGCGCTGTGTGGAGGGAGATAGTGGCACTATCTCCCTCCATACATGTCCCGCAATGGCAGGACGTAAAACACCATGGGGCCATCACTAAGGGGGTTAATAGATCATAAACTGAACATGAGTCAACAATGTGATGTAACAGCAAAAAAGGCAAGCAGAATCCTAGGATTTATTAAGAGAAGCATAGCGTCTCGATCATGTGAGGTAATTATCCCCCTCTACTCTTCCTTTGTCCGACCTCCTCTGGAATACTCTGTCCAATTCTGCACACTCCAATTAAAAAAAGACATAGACAAACCGGCGTTAGTTTAAAGAAAAGCTACTAGGATGGTGGGCAGTTTGCGAATCATGTCCTATGAGGAACAGTTAATGAATTTGGGAACACATTTATCTCGCAAAAAGAAGGCAGAGAGGAGATTTAATAGCAGTCTACAAATATCTGAAGAGCTGTCACACTGCAGAGGGGTCAGCCCTATTATTTGCACAAGGAAAAACTAGAAGCAATGGGATGAAACCGAAAGGGAGGAGACACAGATTAGATATTAGTAAAAGCTTTTTGACAGTAAGAGTGATCAATGAGTGGAACAGGTTACCTCGAGAGGTGGTGAGTTCTCCTTCAATGGAAGTTTTCAAACAGAGGCTGGACAGACATATGTCTGGGATGATTTAGTGACCATGCATTGAGCAGGGGGTTGGACCTGAGGACCCTAGAGGTCCTTTCCAACTCTACCATTGTATGATTCTATGATACATCATTCTTATCTATGGTAATACCAGATGATGTCACTAGAGAGGGGAAAGATTCTGATGATGTTACATTATTTCATTCTTGTATATGGTAATGACAGATGATGTCACTGTAGAGGTGATGGACTCTGGAAATAACTGTAGTAATCTTTTAGTAAATCCCCATATACAGGATTACACAGTAGTGAAGAAGACCTCTAGTGATGGCTGTCGAGCCCCTGTGTGCGATGGAGGGGGAAGACCCCTGAGCCCAATGCCGGGGTCCCCACCGCACCCCCTGATACATGAGGACATCAATGTACAGAAGATTCTAGAACTCACCAACAAGATGATTGAGCTGCTGACTGGAGAGGTGACGCTGCAGGGAATGCTGGGACATTATACAGTAACAGCACTGGAGGCTTCTGGGTGATGACTGTATATTGTGTTGTCAGGTTCCTATAAGGTGTCAGGATGTCGCTGTCTATTTCTCCATGGAGGAGTGGGAGTATTTAGAAGGACACAAGGATCTGTACAAGGACGCCATGATGAAGACCCACCAGCCGCTCCCATCACCAGGTATTAGACAGGACTAAATCCACGGGGACTTTATTATCTGTATATAAAGAATGACTTCAGTGTCCGTCTGTGTTTCCTGCAGTTCCATCCAGTAAGAGAAGAACCCCAGAGAGATGTCCCCGTCCTCTTCTTCCACAGGACCATCAGGTAGATGGAGATGTCCCTCTGATCTGTAGAAGACTGTGAAGCTCTTGTCTTCAGTTTTATGTCTTCTCCTTGTGTGATGAGGCCGGTGGAGATGGCAGGATTACCGCTGACCAGAGACCTTTCATCTTGTCTGGATCTTCTCCCAGTGTTCTGGCAGTGAAGACTGCTGGTGGGAATAAGGAGCCAACAGGTTGGATTTATATCTATCTGCTCCTTTATCCCCCCCGAGACAAGCAGCGCATGTGTCTGGTAGACGCTGATCTCCTCCACTGAGACAACGTGTCTAGCCATGCCGGATATACATGTGTATGAGGATCCTGAGGGGTCATTGAGCCACCATGAATTATCTATGTCCGGCTTCTAGACTGGCAGTTAGGTGGCTCAGATAATTACTCCTGTCCAGTCATTATGTCATAAACCTTCCACATGACTTCTCCAATCATCTGCTGACTTTTACAATATTTGTCTCACAGCTTTTGTATCCGGATGAAGATCTGACCAATATTAATACTACAGAGACAAATGTGAGGGGCGATCAGCCGTGTAAAGAGGAGATTCCTACAGGTAACCGCCCAGGTGAGTAGTAACCACTAAATACAGCAGAGAAGAGTCACAGATTCTCCTCAGTCACCGGCTGCAGATAGTTATGTAGATTTATAAGCTCTGGGATCTGTCAGATTTTCCGCTGTATATTCCCCCTTTCAGCCGGAGTACAAACTAAATATGGCTGACAATGTGATATGTTATAGGAGATAACACAGGATGGGCATTTATAATATGGATGGGGAATATATGTGGGAGTCTTTCTTCATCATCTGCTGTCAGTATAAATCGGGGAAAAGTGCCGAATTTTCAGTTCAAAACCAATAGCTGCTATTGGTCTCCTATGATATTACTATGTGCTAACACAATAGAACATGGAGCCATAGACCCAGATAACAGAATGCTGAGGGTGGAGACCTAGACCCAGAATTTGGAGATTTGAAGGTTACTGCTGTGAGTGTCAAGAATTTTGCTCAAAAGGGACTTGAAGAAAATCATGCTTTAAAAGATCTCCCAGGGCCCCCATATTATTATATTCAGTTACATTCAGATTTGCAGTTTTTGGTGATGTTTTTTGCACATCAACATCAGGAATAGAAGGAAAAACATGACGAACGTGTCTTGCATTTTAACAGAAGATGACATTTGCTAATATGGTATCTGAGCTGAGAGCTTTGTTTGAAGACTCTGTTATAGATCCAGTAAAATAGTGGCCAAAATACTGTAGCCTACTGCACTGTCTTGTCCAGGACATATCAGCGGGCATGCCTGAAGCCGGATGGACCACATTGTAGTCTGTTTAATTGGTATGTAATAGATTTGGCACTTTTTTGTTTTCTATTGTTAGTATTCTAGTATGGATCTAAACAACATAAGGTTGCAGGAAAGAACTGCAAAAGAATGGCCTGGTTGCCACCTGACTTGTAGTACTGAACTGTTTTCAACAAATCTAATCCTCTTTATATAGCGCATCAAAATTCTGCAGCACTTTACATCACTTGACATCTTGGGTTCTGATAGCATGTTTTTTCAAGTATAATAATCTTTATTTGTATAGCGCCAACATATTCCGCAGCGCTTACAAAGACCTAGGGAATACAGAAAGACAAAAGTACAAAAAGTGTGGGAGGAAACCAATTCAAACGCAGGAAAAACATGCAAACTCCATGCAGATGTTGTCCATAGTGGTAACCATAAAGCTACTGTGCTGTCTAATAATATCAATATAACTTGTAAAATAGTAAAATTATTATTTTTTTTTTGCAGATGATGGTATCAGTATCTCAGAGGGACAACTGATATCTGCAGATTGTAAAGCAGAAGATTGTAGTATCACACAATATACAGATGAAGAACCTGCTATTATCCCAGATGTGCCCTCAGCCCTTCATAGCAAAAATCCATCATCTGCTCCTCTTATGCAGGTTCCATCTTCTGATTTATCACAGACTGATAAGGAAAATCACAGCATGGGAAAACATCAAAGAGCTCACACAGAGGAGAATCCATTTTCGTGTTTAGAATGTGGGAAAAGTTTTAATCAGAAAACAAATTTTGTTACACATCAGAGAATTCACACAGGGGAGAAGCCATTTTCGTGTTTACAATGTGGGAAAAGTTTTAATCAGAAAACAAATCTTGTTACACATCAGAGAATTCACACAGGGGAGAAGCCATTTTCGTGTTTAGAATGTGGGAAAAGTTTTAATCAGAAAACAAATCTTGTTACACATCAGAGAATTCACATAGGAGAGAAGAGATTTTCATGTTCAGAATGTCGGAAATGTTTTGCAATGAAATCAGATCTTGTTACACATAAGAGAACTCATACAGCAGAGAAGCCATTATCATGTTCAGATTGTGGGAAATATTTCACAAAGAAATCAGATCTTGTTACACATCAGAGAATTCACACAGGAGAGAAGGCATTTTTCTGTTCAGAATGTGGGAAATATTTTAAAAGCAAACAAATTCTTGTTATACATCAGAGAATTCACACAGGGGAGAAGCCATTTTCATGTTCAGAATGTGGGAAATGTTTTATAGACAAATCACGTCTTGTTACACATCAAAGAATTCACACAGGGGAGAAGCCATTTTCATGTTCAGAATGTGGGAAATGTTTTCAAAGGAAATCAAATCTTCTTTCACATAAGAGAACGCACGCAGGAGAGAAGCCATTTTCATGTTCAGAATGTGGGAAATGTTTTCCAAGGAAATCAAATCTTCTTTCACATCAAAGAATTCACACAGGGGAGAAGCCATTTTCATGTTCAGAATGTGGGAAATGTTTTCCAAGGAAATCAAATCTTCTTTCACATAAGAGAACGCACGTAGGAGAGGAGCCATTTTCATGTTCAGAATGTGGGAAATGTTTTATAGAGAAATCATGTCTTGTTTCACATAAGAGAATTCACACAGGGGAGAAGCCATTTTCATGTTCAGAATGTGGGAAATGCTTTACACAGAAATCATATCTTGTTACACATAAGAGAATTCACACAGAAGAGAAGCGGTTTTCATGTTCAGAATGTGGGAAATGTTTTATAGACAAATCACATCTTGTTAGACATCAAAGAATTCACACAGGGGAGAAGGCATTTTCATGTTCAGAATGTGGGAAATGTTTTATAGACAAATCACATCTTGTTAGACATCAAAGAATTCACACAGGGGAGAAGGCATTTTCATGTTCAGAATGTGGGAAATGCTTTTCAAGGAAATCACTTCTTGTTACACATCTGAGAATTCACACAGGGGAGAAACCATTTTCATGTTCAGAATGTGGGAAATGTTTTCCAAGGAAATCACATCTTCTTAGACATCAGAAACTTCACACAGGGGAGAAACCATTTTCATGTTCAGAATGTGGAAAATGTTTTATTCAGCAAACAAGTCTTGTAAGACACAAGAGAGGTCACACACAGAATTAGCCATTTTCTTTAACTCATGTTATTTACAAATTGTAAAAAAATTATAGCAGCTACTAAGTGATGTCTTATGCAATAAAACCAGTAAATTATGATTATTGTAGGTAATTACCAATGATTATCTGTTATTCAAAAGCAAATGTACTTCAGATAACCTGCCCTATTAATCATTGCATCTTTCATAGTAACCTCTTAATGACGAGCCTATTTTGTAGTTTAAGGACTAAGTGATTGTTATTGTGGCACTGCAAGAGCCATTATTCATGGAAAACCACATGAGGGCTTGCTCTTTTGGGACAAGTTGTACTTTTCAATGGAACCGGGGGCACATGTCCTATTTTGTGTAACTTTTATTAGAAACATTTTTGGGAGGAGGTGAAAAAACCTCTTTTAGAAAATCGATTCAGTAATAGTAACACATTAATTTTCTTCCTGGAGCTGCATGATTACATAAAGAAAAACAATTGAATCTGAATGGCCGCTTTCTAAGGTCGATAACATTTTTATTTTTGTGGTAATGCAGTTATATGAGGTCTTGTTTTATGTGGGAAGAGTGTAGTTTTTATTGGTATCAGTTTGAGGTACATGTGACTTTTGGATAGCTTTTATTAAGTTTTTTGGGAGAGAAATGAAAAGAGAAATAGCAGTTCTGGTGTCAGTTTTTACAATTATTTTACGGTGTTCATCCTGTGCGATTAAATAACTAACAATATTTCAACTGTCTGGGTCGTAGTGGATGCTGTAATACCTATTTTGTGTTGCTTTATAAGAATGTTATTTGGTATTTTAATTATTTTAAAAGGGTTTGGTGGGAAAAAAAGGCAATTTTTAAGAACTTTTTTCTGTTTAAATTACACTTTTTTGATGCTATTTTTTTAGTCCCTTAAGGGGACTCGAAGATGCAATAGTTTAAGTACTACGATTGCACTACACAAGCAATTTAATGTACTTTCTACCAAGCCCATGGCAGCAACCTATTAGACCCCACTGGAGGTGGGGTCTCATAGGTTGACTTGTATAGCAGAAAAGGGAGGCCTTTGTCAGCTTTCTGTCTGCCATGGGAACCCATTGATACTTTGTGATTGTGTTGTGGGGAGCTGATGGCTGACAGAAAGGGCCCCCTCCCACTGTCATCTGCTTACATGCTGCAGTTGTTATTGATTGTGGCAAGTAATGGGTTACACTGGCAGGATCTGAAGTTTCTCTGCTATTGGCTGTTTAAGCTGTCTGGCTGGCAGTTATCAGCCAAGCCACTGCCTTAAAAGGATGTATGTGCAAATTGAAAGCCCTTTAGTGAGGTCAGTATTCCCTACCAGTGGTTTGAGGGTAAAAGGTGTCCTCAAACCACTGGTGAGGAATACAACCAGCTACTTGCAGGACACCATGGACCATCCAATCAACTGTCAACCGTAGGTCCCTTCCCCAATGGCACCATCCTGGCCACCATGGATGTGGAATCCTTATATACTAATATCCCAAACAAAGATGGACTCACCGCCTGCCAAGCACACCTTGAGGCGAACGAGGTTGCCCCTGAATCGATGTTATAACTCCCAAGATTCATTGTCACACACAATTATTTCTCCTTTGGCAAAGAGATATTCCTGCAACTCACTGGAAGTGCCATGGACAGTAAAGTGGCACCGCAGTATGCCAGGCTTTTCATTCCAAAACTGGAGAGTGACTTTCTGGCCTCCTGCTCCAGCAAACCACTGACCTACTTCTGTTAAATTGATGACATCATAATCCATCTGGACAGTATTGAACAAGAGCTAAAAAATTGCATGAGGGACTTACCATAAAACTTTTAAGAATTTCCATACAGACATCCCTATGCTGGAAACCAATTGATCAGCCCACATACATCAGATGGGGCAGTTGCCATCCTAAGCACATCAAAAAGTCCATTGTCTACAGCCAGGCCATCAGATATAACTGGATCTGCTCCAACCCAACAGACAGATAGCAACATTTATACAATATAAGCAGAAACCAAAGAGTGGCAACAGCACGCAAAATACATTTAGCTCAGAAGTCTACATATTATATATACGCACATATACATACTCGCCACTAATTCTCTAACTTCCCGATGTCATGCAAACATGAAATTTGGCAGGAGCATTCTTTAGGCCCTAAATAGGTAAAGTAAAGGGGTCGCAACTCGAAAATTCACTGCTAAGTGCAAAAGTATTGGCGCCCCTGTGCAATGTACCCAGTCTAATTCTCTAACTTCTTGATGTCGTACAAAAACAAAATTTAGCACAACCATTCTTTAAATCATGCATAGGAAAAGTAAAAGGGGTCATAACTTGATTATTCAATGTTAAGTGCAAAAGTATTGGCACCCCTGTGTAATGTACCAAATCTAATTTTCTAACCTCCTGAGGTCGTGCAAACATGAAATTTGGCAGGAGCAACACTGTGATCCATTGACAACATGCAAAGGAGTTTGCTGCTCACTGAGCAGACTCTCGCTGGGGTAGAGGCGGGGGCAGATGGTAGTACGGAAGAGCAGGGGAAGCAGGCAGTCAGCTGGGTGACAGATAGGAGGAGTAGAGTGAAGAGAACCAGGGAGGCTAGTCCTAAACTGGCACAACCGAACAATTTTGCAAAGTTGGCAGATGAGGGGATGCCATTACAGAGCCAGCACTGCTACAGCACAACATGCCCTCTGAATGCCAGGGAGATGACTGCTCCAGTGAGATGGGGACGGGGAGCGCTTGGCAGGCTAGACAGGTCCTAGTGGTGGGGGGACTCAATTATAAGAGGGACAGATAGGGCAATCTGCCATAAAGACCAGGATCGTCGAATGGTGTGTTGTCTTCCTGGCGCTCGAGTTTGACACATCATGGATCGGATTGACAGATTACTGGGAGGGGCTGGTGAGGATCCAGCGGTCATGGTGCACATTGGCACCAATGAACAAATTAGAGGAAACGTGGCTTGATGAGAAGTGCGATTGGGTGGTAAATATACAGGGTTACAACCTCTTCAGAAGAGACCGTGGAAACCAGAAAGGAGGAAGGGTATGTCTGTACGTTAAATCCTACTTAATGCCGAGGCTACTGGAGGATATGGGGGTAGGAGATGAACAGAGTGAATCTTCATGGGTAGAAATACAGGGGGGAAAAAATTAACAAAATCCTGATTGGAGTTTTCTATAGGTCACCAAAAGCAACAGAAGATACTGAAACATTACTAGTAAGGCAGATAGAAGAGGTGTCAATCCGCAACTTAGTAATCATGTGGGACTTTAATTATCCGGATATAATATGGGATAAAGATACCTACAAATCTCATAGCGGTGATAAATTCTTGAGAACAATTAAAGATAACTACCTTATCCAACTTGTGCGGGAGCCAACTAGAGGGAGGGCCACTCTGGACTTAGTATTAACTAACAAACCGGACCGAATAATGGGGGTACACGTTGAGGGGCACCTCGGGAACAGTGACCACAATATAATTAACTTCCAGCTGTCATTCAATAAGAAGCCTTATCAGGGAGTGACAAATAAACTAAACTTTAGTAAAGCAAAATTTGATCAGCTTAGAACTAGTATCGGTAAAATTAATTGGGACAACAGCCTCAAAAATATCAGTACAGACAACAAATGGGAAAAGTTTACAAAGATCCTAATCACCTCATGTGAGCAGTTCATACCCTTTAAAAATAAAAGAACTTTAAGTAAAAGGAAACCAATGTGGCTTGACAAGACTGTAAGGGGGGCAATAAACGAAAAAAAAAAAAAGCGTTTAACCCCTTGAGTGGCGGGTTTCCTACCACAGTGTTGTACCCATCAGGGCAGGTTTTATTAAATGGTCTAATCATTGAATTTCAACTAATTTTGCAGCGGGGAAGAACGGAGGGGAGATCTCTCTTTTCCCCCCCTCTCCCCCCTGCTGACTGCCACAACTCACCTGTCACCCGTGGCGGCACCCGAACCTTCTCTGCCAAGCTGGGAGATACTCGCTAAGGACAATGCTCGATCGAGCAATTGTCCTTAGCGAGTATGCTCGCTCATCTCTAGTCACAACTCGAGTATTCAATGCTAAGTGCAAAAGTATTGGCATCTCTATGTAATGTACCTAATCTAATTCTCTAACTTTCCGATGTCATACAAACATGAAATTTGGCATGACCATTCTTTGGGTCCTAAATCAGAAAAATAAGGGGATCACAATTCAATTATTCAATGCTAATTGCAATAGTAAGTGCACCCCTATATAATTTAACTTCTCATTGTCGTACAGGCATGAAATTTGGTGCGAACATTCTTTAGGTCCTAAGTAAGGAAAGTGGGAGTCGTGGCACATTCCGCAGACAGACATCGTTACATGCACCCTGAGGGGAATTTAATGCTCCTCTATGTGTATACATATTTTATTCCTTGGTTACTTTAAAGTAACCTTGACTTCTTAAAATTTTCCATGTAAACACCTGTATCAAATTAACTCAGGCAAGGCTGGGTATATCAGCTAGTACCTATAATAAATACTCTAACCACATAAAATAATGCAGAGGTCTTGGTACATAATTTGATCAAATCATATTGGCCCATCTAGCAACGTCCGGGTGAGCAAGCTTTCAGATGGGTCCCAAAGGTAATACCAGGTGGTTTAATCTTAACCTGGGAAAAATAGGTACCTACCTCTAAGAATGCTCCTCTATTGGGACTTAGCCCACAACTAAAACCTGGGAAGGTAAAATACCATTTATATGGTCCAATAGAAGGGGCAGAAGGTAAATGGATGGCACGCATGCGCAACCAGGTGGAGGCAGCCACAGCTCCACAATATTTGTACAAAAAAAGGATAAAATAGGTCAGCACTTCCCAATAGAAATCTATAGGTGCATGTTAAACCATGGCTGCAACATACAGTGGGAAAAAAAGTATTTAGTCAGATACCAATTGTACAAGTTCTCCAACTTAAAAAGATGAGAGAGGCTTGCAATTGACTTTCTAGGTAGACCTCAACTATGAGAGAAAACATGAGAAAACGCATCCGGAAAATCACATTGTCTGATTTTTAACGAATTTATTTGCAAATTATGGTGGAAAATAAGTATTTGGTCACCTACAAACAAGCAAGATTTCTGGGTCTAACAGACCTGTAACTTCTTAATTATGAGGCTCCTCTGTCCTCCACTCATTACCTGTAGTAATGGCACCTGTTTGAACTTATCAGTATAAAAGACACCTGTCCACAACCTCAAGCAGTCACACTCCAAACTCCACTATGGTGAAGACTAAAGAGCTGTCGAAGGACACCAGAAACAAAATTGTAGTACTGCACCAGACTGGGAAGACTGAGTCTGCAATAGGCAAGCAGCTTGGTGTGAAGAAATCAACTGTGGGAGCAATAATTAGAAAATGGAAGAGATACAGGACCACTGATGATCTCTCTCGATCTGGGGCTTCACGCAAGATCTCACCCCGTGGGGTCAAAATGATCACAGGAACCGTGAGCAAAATTCCCAGAACCACACGGGGGAACCTAGTGAATGATCTGCAGAGAGCTGGGACCAACGTGACAGAGTCTACCATAAGTAACACACTACACCGCCAGGGACTCAGATCCTGCAGTGCCAGACGTGTCCCCCTGCTTAAGCCAGTACATGTCCGGGGCCGACTGAAGTTTGCTAGAGAGCATTTGGATGATCCAGAAGAGTATTGGGAGAATGTCATATGGTCAGATGAAACCAAAGTAGAACTGTTTGGCAGAAACACAACTTGTCGTGTTTGGAGGAGAAAGAATGCTGAGTTGCATCCAAAGAACACCATACCTACTGTGAAGCATGAGGGTGGCAACATCATGCTTTGGGGATGTTTCTCTGCAAAGGGACCAGGAAGACTGATCCGTATACAAGAAAGAATGAATGGGGCCATGTATTGTGAGATTTTGAGTGCAAACCTCCTTCCATCAGCACTGAAGATGAAACGTGGCTGGGTCTTTCAGCATGACAATGAGCCCAAGCACACTGCCAGAGCAACGAAGGAGTGGCTTTGTAAGAAGCATTTCAAGGTCCTGGAGTGGCCTAGCCAGTCTCCAGATCTCAACCCTATAGAAAACCTTTGGAGGGAGTTGAAGGTCCGTGTTGCCCAGCGACAGCCCCAAAACATCACTGTTCTTGAGGAGATCTGCATGGAGGAATGGGCCAGCATACCACCAACAGTTTGTGCCAACCTTGTGAGGACTTACAGAACACGTTTGACCTCCTTCATTGCCAATAAATGATATATAACAAAGTATTGAAATTAACTTTTGTTATTGACCAAATCCTTATTTTCCACCGTAATTTGCAAATACATTCTTTAAAAATCAGACAATGTGATTTTCTGGATGTGTTTTCTCATGTTGTCTCTCATAGTTGAGGTCTACCTATAAGGTTAATTACAGGGCTCTCATCTTTTTAAGTGGGAGAACTTGTACAATTGGTATCTGACTAAATACTTTTTTCCCCCACTTTAAACCAAAGTGGTAACAGCACGCAAAATACATTTACTACCTATAATACTCTAACCACATTAAATAATTCATACATTTAAATACACCTGGCATTAGCATTAATCCATTATAGTATTTGTTACAGGTATGTATACTTATGAGGTAAATGTATTGTAACGACCCGGGGGTTAATGAGTACACCAACAGTAACTCTTACGTCTTGGTCAGTTTATTCAACGTAAGTTTAGCATAACAGAAACGACTGGATCTCCAGAAAAATTATAAAGTTTGCAGGTCCATCAATTCTATCCTCCACCAGTCCACAGGAGGAGCGATTAAGTCAATAACAGGTTTTAACAGCAATAAGTCCCTTTTATATTCACAGACCTGTAGTCTTCCGAAGGCGCAGCTTGCCCTAAGGCGTAGCATCTCCAGACCTTGGTCCTAGGGCCGGAGTTCCTTAAGTATCCTGACAGGACAATGTAGCTCTCTGCTTGTTCACATCGTCCCTCTTTATACAACAGAAGTCTGCTTACAACAGAGCGCTGGTTCTCCCAGACACTTCCCCCCCACCCACACTTCAACTTGTCTCTTTATATAGTTTACTGGTTTCAGGTGGAAGATCTGGCCTGGAGTACAACTGGACTGATCTACATCACAGAAGCTAATAACCTCTGTGACACATATCTTCCATTCCAGACCACAGCTGTTACATACCTCTGCCCCAAGCCAGCCAGCTGGGCACCGACTGTCACCGAACAATAAATTCTGGACAGGGCATCTGCATTGCCATGCAGTTTTCCCAGCCTATGTTCCACTTCAAAGTCAAATTCCTGTAGCTTTAAGAACCTCCTTGTCACCCTGGCATTATTCCCTTATTTTTTCTACATCCTCTTCAAGGGAGCATGGTCTGAAATCAGCTTAAATTTCCTTCCCAGGAGATAATACCTTGGGTAGTTTAATGCCCAGTTTGCCCCTAACCCCACTTTCTCAACCATTGCATAATTTTTTTCACATGGGGACATTTTCCGGCTCAAAAACAACACCGGATGCTCCTCTCCATTGACCTCTTGGGACAATATGGCTCCTACCCCTACTTATGACTTGTCCATCTGGACTAGGAATTTTTTTGAAAAGTCTGCAGCTATCAACACAGGCTGTCGACAAAATGCAAATTTTAGCTCCTTGAACGCATGTTCTGCTTATGGGGTCCATTGTGCCATTACCGAATTGTTCCCCTTTGTAAGCTCTGCCAGCGGGGCTGCAGTCGTGGCAAAATTTGGAACAAAGCATCAGTAATAGCCCACTATACCCAAAAACCCGATATCCTCGGTCAAACTGTCTGACTTGGCCGACCTATTATTGACGTTAGCCTGCCTTTCTTGCACTTGGAGGAGCTGTTCTTTCACTAGTGGCATTATTTTGGTAATTCTCTCCTGCATTTGGACCACATGTTCATTGATACTCTTATGTGGGGTGGCTTCATTCTCCCTTGTTTCCTTAGCTATGTCGAGCAGTCAACGGGGTTGTCATGCATATAATAGCTCAATGGGAGAGAACCCCATGGGGACTTGCGGCACCTCACGGATGAAAAATAGTAAATACGAAAGCAAACAGTCCCAATTCCGGCCAATCTTCTCTACCGCCTTTTTTAGCATATTTTTTGGTGTTTTATTGAATCTTTCCACCAACCCATCTGTCTGGGGGTGGTAGACGGAAGTGCGCAATTGCTTAATCTTCAGTAACTTGCAGAGTTCCTTCATCACCTTTGACATGAATGGGGTGTCATGGTCTGTTAGGATCTCTTTGGGAAGACCCACCCGAGTAAACATCTGGAACAACTCTTTACCAATACATTTAGAGGAAGTGTTCCTCACGGGAATCACTTCAGGATGCGTGGTGGTATAGTCTACGATTACAAGGATATACTGGTGACCTCTAGCCGATTTCACTGCGGGTCCCAACAAATCCATAGCATTTCGCTCAAATGGTATTACAATTATGGGCAGTGGTATCAAAGGGCTTCTAAAGTGTGAGACAGGAGCAGATATCTGGCACTGGGGACAGGAGCTGCAAAAATTCTCTATTCCTCGATGGCACCCTGGCCAGAAAAACCTTTGTAAAATACGTTCCTGTGTTTTGTCTGCCCCTAAATGACTGCCCAGTATATGAGTGTGGGCTACGTCGAGGACCATGCGCCTATAGCCACCAGGTATCAGAAGTTGTTTTACCACTTTATTCCTTACTTTTGTGACCCAATAGAACAACTCAATCTATTCAAATTTGGGAAATCGCACCTCAGCACCTGCCTCTTGGGGTACACCAATGATTACAGATATATTTTTTTGTGCATTTCTTAAGTCAGGTCATTAAGCTGTGCAGTCCCAAAAATTTCCCCTGTTTGCCTCAAGGTCAAGTACTTGGGGTTCCGGAGTGGGTTCCTCAGAATCTGTCAGTCCTGCAAAGGAAACTTTGTTACACTGGAGCTGAATGTTCCCTGGGTTGTTCAACACGCCATTTCCACCTCCTGGGGTACTGCCATTTCTGCAGGGCCATGGTACTTCCGCCCACAACTCCCAAAACAAAGGAAAGTCCCTCCCAATTATCAGTGGGTAGAGTAACTTTTTAACCACCCCATCCAATGTATATAGGTTCCGCATACTGTGCTTTTGGTCACCCGTACAGCCGGGTATGCTTTGGTATCACCGTGTTTATAGACCACCCTTAACCTGCCATTGGGGGCTAATCCAGGGGATATAGCTGAATCCAACAATGAAATCATGCTCCCTATGTCCAGCAAGGCCGACACTTCAACACCGTTCACCGTCACCTGGCACATCTGTGGCTGGGTGTCTCTGTCCAACTCCGTAGTGCATGTAGAAAGTGCCACCATAGAACAATAGAACAAGCCTGGCCATAGGTTCGGCCTGAGCTGAACAATGAGCGGTAATATGCCCTGGACCTTGGCACTTCCAGCATGTAATGAGGGTGGCCGAGTTCCTTTGTGTGGACTTTGAACCCCTCGGGTTCTTTGACCTCCCTTCTGTAGTTGATTTGGAACTCTCTCTCTCTGAGAGTCTGCAGGATGTCCAGTAGGCCTCACAGCAGACGCTATCTCTTCCGACGCGACGTACCGTTCGACCAAGTTCCCCAGGTTATCAGCGTTCTCGGTATTTCCCTGTGCCACCCATCATTGGATAAGCCGGGGCAGAGTCTGTATGAACCGGTCCATCACAACCTTCTTCACTATTTGTGCAGGTGAGGAGGTTTCTGGTTGCAGCCATTTTTGGGCCGGGTGCAAGAGGTCAAATATTTGTGACCTGGGTGGTTTGTTTGGACGGTACTCCCAGTGATGGACTCGCTGAGCTTGGACTGCCATGCTCACCCCCAGGAGAGCCAAAATCTCCAATTTCATCTTGCCATATTCCCTGGCATCCTGTTGGGGCAAGTCATAATATGCTTTTCCCCATGACATCATGACAGCATACGCTGGAGGTTGCTCACCTGCTAACCTGAAGGGACAGGAAGAGGCAGAGTATAAAAAGCACCTCCCCTCCACCAACACCAGTGTTTTTCCTGTCCCTTCAGGACAGCAACGGCAGAGCTCCAGCAACGCTGTCCCATGCCGGAGGAGGACTTACCGGCGAAGCGGCGGCGTGGTTTTTCGGGCAGCCCCGGCAAACCCAGTGGGAAGGACCCCATCTGGGAGCTTTCCGGGGACTGCGTGGGCCGGAGTCCAAGTACGGGCTGCCGGCACCACTGCGGCCGTCATTTCGGGCGGCGGCCGCCATCTCCGGTGGGCCGGGGCCCAAGTACGGGCTGCCGGCACCACTGCGGCCGTCATTTCGGCGGCGGCCGCCATCTCCGGGTCCAGGGCCGACGGGAGCGCTCCAGGGGGCGTGGGTTCGTACAGCGCGGTGACGTCAGACGCTCCGCAAAGGGGGCGTGGCCTGGCGCGGCCGGCGCCAAATTCAAAAATCTGCTGCCCCTGCATCAGCTGGTGGTGTTTCTCCATGCTAAGGAACGATCCTAAGCACAGGAAGCGTTCCTGCAAGGCGCAAGATGTCGGCCAGAGAGGACCCAGAGACCCTCCAAACTGTAAGTGGTCCGGTGGACCAACCTACACCTGCACTACATACACTTCCCGACTAACAGAGTTTCCCTTGTCTTACAGGACAGGGATACTCAAAAACCGAGGGAGGCTAGACGAAGGAGTAAAAAATGTCCAGTATGTCTAACCAAACTCGACGACTCCTGCACAAAAACGTTATGCGCTACCTGCTCCGCAAAAGTTATGCAGGAGGAAAAAACTTCCCTTATGGCCGAAATTCGGTCAGTCGTCCGAGAAGAAGTGCAGTCCTCTCTCTCGGACCTCCAACCTGGGCCTTCCGGGGTTACACGCAGGTCGGTTCCGGCGGTGTCTGAGTCTGACTCCGACATAGCGGAAAATGTGGATTTGGACGGGGAAGTGACGCAAGAGGACAAGAAATATCTTTTCTCTACCTCAGACATGGATCAACTGCTAAAAGCGGTACGCAGGACCATGCAGGTGGAGGAAGACGTGCAGCAACCCCGCACAGTCCAGGAGGATATGTTCGCGGGGTTACTCCCGCAACCAAAATCTTCATTCCCCGTAAACGCCACACTCAAGCAGCTAATTCTAAATGAGTGGGAGAGCGTGGATCAGGCTCCGCTAATCCCCAGGGAATTTAAAGAACTCCTGTTATTTCCGGGAGATGAAGTGTCCTTTTTGGACGAGATACCTAAAGTCGATGCTGCAATTGCCATGGTATCCAGAAAGTCCGGATTGCCCTTTGAGGATACGTCCCACTTAAAGGACCCGTTGGACCATAAGGTGGACACAACCATGCGTAAAGCCTGGTCTACCTCCGGTCTCGTCATGAAATCTAACATCGCGGCCACTTCCGTGGCTCGTTCCATGGCAATCTGGTTGGACCAATTCGCTGCCCTAGTCGACCAAAAAGCCCCTAGGGAGGAGTTCGCAAGTGGCATCCCTCTGCTGCGAATGGCAACAGGGTTCCTGGCGGATGCTTCAATGGAAACAGTCCACTTCGGAGCCCGCATGGCAGCACTATCGAACACCGCCAGAAGGGCAGTGTGGGTGAAAGAGTGGTCGGGGGACGCAGCGTCCAAAAATAGGCTATGTACCCTACCGTTCCGGGGCGGGCGTATATTCGGACCAGACCTGGATCGTCTGCTGGAGAAAGCAGCTGACAAGAGTTACGGACTGCCTGCCACCAGACCACTCAAGAGACCCTTCACCCCTCATCCCTCGTCTACGTACGCCAGGAAGGGGAAGACCGGAAGATGGTCTTATCCAAAGGGCGGAAGGGGTAAGACTTTAACTTTTGTCCCTCAGCCCATACTTTCGGGCCCGGTAGGGGGTAGACTTGCTCGCTGTTCCAATAGCTGGCGTAGTATTACAACTAACGAGTGGGTACTGCACCTAGTGGCGGAGGGGTACAGGATCGAGCTACTATCCCGCCCCCCGGACAGGTTTATGATAACCCCAACCCAGTCTCCAGGCCTAGAACAGGCTCTGTTGGAGGGCGTACGGAACCTGCAGGGTCTCGGCGCGGTTATCCCGGTCCCTAAGAAGGAACAGGGAAAAGGTTTCTATTCCCCCCTTTTTCTGGTTCCCAAACCAGATGGCTCCCACCGCACCATTATCAATCTCAAACAACTGAATAAATTCATTGAATATAGGAAATTCAAAATGGAAACCATTAGAACTGCAACTCCTCTAATTGCCAGAGATAACGTAATGGCTACAATAGACCTTAAGGATGCCTATTTTCATATCCCTATTTACGCCAACTCACAAAAGTTCCTGAGGTTTGCGCTGAGGGTGGAGGGGGAAATCCGCCACTTCCAGTTCGTCTGCCTACCATTTGGAATCTCCTCGGCTCCGCGAATTTTTTCCAAGGTCGTGATGGAAATGGTGGCCTTCTTACGAAATCAGGGTGTCATGATCATCCCCTACTTAGACGACTTCCTGTTGGTGGCAGATTCCCCGTCTACTCTGAGATCACACTTGGAGTCCACATTGCAATTATTTAAGGAGCTTGGCTGGATTGTTAACGAGTCAAAATCCAACATGGAGCCAGAAACCAGGAAGAAATTCCTGGGTGTCATCCTGGATTCCAGTCTACAAAATTCGTCCCTTCCTCCCCTAAGAAAACATCTTATCATAGAGGAATGTTCCAACCTCTATAAAAAACATAGAGTAACGATAAGAGATGCAATGCGGATCCTGGGACTAATGACTTCGTGCATCGGCGTGGTCCCCTGGGCCCAGTTCCACAGTCGCGGACTCCAGTCACTAATTCTCCAGAATTGGGACAAGTTGCAGGCTTCGCTTGATCAGACAATCCCTATTCCTGCGGAAGCCAGAGCTTCACTCCGTTGGTGGGTGTCGTCGGACAACCTGTCTCAGGCATCCGATTGGAATTTGGACCCGGCTGTAATAATCACAACCGATGCCAGCGCCAAAGGGTGGGGGGCCCACTTTGAAGGCGGTTATGTACAGGGGGCCTGGGACGTTCACGAGAAAGCTAGCTCATCGAACTTTAGGGAGCTTAAAGCTGTATGGAAATCCCTGCGTAGCCTGCAAACACGGATAGTGGCGAAGCATGTGAGGATCTTCTCAGACAATATGACAACAGTATCACTCATTCGCCACCAGGGTACCACCAGGAATCCTCCACTACAACGACTGGCGGGGAGGATCCTTCAATGGGCGGAAGGCACAACAAAGTCCCTATCGGCCTTTCATATAAGAGGAGCCGAGAACTCAGCTGCGGACTTTTTAAGCAGAAGGAAAGTGGACCCAGGAGAGTGGGAACTCCATCCAGAGGTGTTCAGCCTTCTTGTGGAGAAGTGGGGGGTACCAGAAGAAGACCTCTTTGCGTCAAGCGCAAACACCAAATGCCGGCTTTTCTTTTCCAGAGGCGCAGAGAAACAGGCCTTGGGCACGGACGCTCTCTCTCACCCCTGGGATTGGGACCTAGCGTATGCCTTTCCCCCTCTACCACTAATCCCGCTTCTGCTAAGGAAATTACTGCAGTCAACCCTAACAGTAATTTTTGTAGCACCATATTGGCCCAAAAGACCGTGGTTCCCCCTCCTGAGATCCCTGTCAGTGGGAGAGCCCTTCCACCTTCCAGCAAGACCGGACCTACTGTCGCAGGGCCCTCTTCTTTACCCGGAAGTTCACAAGTTCAGGCTTACGGCCTGGAGCTTGAGCGGGTAAAGTTCCTAGGGAAAGGTCTTTCCCCTAATGTTATTTCCACCATTAGCGAGAGCCTTAAACCCTCGACACACAAAATCTACTCCAAAGTCTGGAAAAATTTTTCGGAGTGGTTAGGCCAGGACATCCAGCAGCTGGATCAGCCAGACGTCCGTAAAATCTTAGATTTTCTCCAGGCGGGCCTGGATAAAGGTTTGAGTCCGAATACACTCAAAGTCCAAATTGCGGCTTTGGGGGTATTCTTCGATCTCGCGCTGGCGGAGCACAGGTGGATTAGGAGATTCCTTAGAGGGGCGAGCAGATTACATCCATTCACACGGCCCACGGCACCACCCTGGGATCTAACCATAGTCCTTCAGGCCCCCATTCGAACCGATTACAGATCTATCCATCGCCTGGTTGACATACAAGGTAGCCCTGCTTGTGGCAGTTACGTCGGCCAGACGCGTGGGGGAAATCCAGGCCCTCTCACGAAGGGCCCCATATATGACTATCCACCCGGACAAAATAGTTTTTTCTTTAGACCCATCCTTCCAGCCTAAAGTATTGTCAGATTTCCACAGGGGCCAACCAATAGTTATTCCAGCCTTTTGCCAAAATTTCAAAAATGCAAAAGAACAAAATCTCCATAATATAGACGTCAAAAGAGCGTACCTTGAGGCAACGGAAAGTTTCAGGAAGTCTGACAAACTTTTCGTTCAATTTCAGGGGCAGGCCAAAGGAAAGGCCGCTTCTAAAGATGCGATCGCCAGGTGGCTCAGGAGAGCCATCCAGGAGGCTTACAAGGCCAAGGGCATCCCCCCTCCAGAAGGATTGAAGGCCCACTCAACGAGAGAGGTGGCATCCTCTTGGGCGGAGAGAGCGCACGCGTCGATTGAGCAAATCTGTAACGCAGCCACATGGACTTCAGGCCATACTTTCATCAAACATTATAGGCTGGACTTTAAATATAGTCAGGACGCATCCTTCGGTAGGAAGGTGCTCCAAGCCGTAATCCCTCCCTAAAAAGCCCATGCCACTTATTTGGTATTCCTCCAGCGTATGCTGTCATGATGTCATGGGGAAAACGGGAATTTTTTCTTACCGATAATTCCCTTTCTGGAAGACATCATGACAGCATACGGGCTTTTTCCCCCCCTTACCAACATGGTTACCCTAGTTTGTCCAACACATGAGGTAATGTGTATGCTTTAACTTTGTTTTCTGAGGTGTGTGATGTCAATAAAAACACACCTTCTGGTTAAATAGCTGGTCACTGTGGTCATTTGGAACGTACTGGTGTTGGTGGAGGGGAGGTGCTTTTTATACTCTGCCTCTTCCTGTCCCTTCAGGTCAGCAGGTGAGCAACCTCCAGCGTATGCTGTCATGATGTCTTCCAGAAAGGGAATTATCGGTAAGAAAAAATTCCCGTTTTTGTGGCTTCCCCGTTAAATAGGGGGCTATAACTTCTGCCCATTGTTCTGGTGGCACTTTTTCCCTTGCCGCCACCCTTTCAAAAATGGCCAGATAGGCTTCTATATAATCCTCCGGGGTCATTTTTTGTAATGACCTCCTTACGGTCTTTAATAAATCCATATCAATGGATGACTTCTCCTCTTTTTTTATAGTCTCCATTAGTGCCGCCAGCTGTCGAGTCAGAAGTTGATTTGTTTCTTGTTGCATTTGTAATGCTTCTTCATGGGGTTTCTGCTGCTAAAGCAATGCCTTCTACTGCTGCATGCTAGTTCCTGCTGGCTGTTTTATTAACTCCTCCATGGCTATAGCAACCGTTTGTATTTTTGCAGCGAGTCTTTTACTGCCAGCGCATCCTCCACCACTTGTAATGAGTATGCCAACAGTAACTCTCACTTCTTGGTCAGTTTATTCAACGTACGTTTAGCTTAACAGAAACAGCTGGATCTCCAGAAAAATTATAAAGTTTGCCTAGTCCATCAATTTTATCCTCCACCAGTCCACAGGAGGAGCGATTAAGTCCACAACAGTTTTAACAGCAATAAGTCAGTTTTTTATTCACAGACCTGTAGTCTTCCGGAGGCGCAGCTTGCCCTAAGGTGTAGCGTCTCCAGACCCTTTTACGTGCTGTTGCCACTCTTTGGTTTCTGCTTCTATTATATGTTGCAGCCATGGTTTAACATTCACCTATAGATTTCTATTGGGAAGTGCTGACCTATTTTATCCTTTTTAGGAACACTTATACAATCTCAAAGCGACCTTTTTAAATCTGGGCTACTATCCCAGCTCAATTGATGACCAAATCACCAAAGCCACCAGGATACCCAGGAATGAACTATTCCAATACAAGGAGAAGGAAAGAAACAATCGTGTGCCTCTAGTAGTGACCTACAACTCACAGCTAGAGCTACTAAGGAAAACCACAAAGAAACTTCATCATATCTACACAAGGACAGCCGTCTGAAAGCCATATTCCCGGATCCTCCCCTTCTGTGTTACAGGCAACCTCCAAATTTGAGGAACGTTATAATCAGGAGCACATTCCCCTCGGACACACAAAAAGGAACGTATCCCTGTAATGTAAGGAGCTGTAAGACCTGCTCACATATACTGACCACAGACAGGATACAAATCCTCAATACACAGCAGGACTATAAGATCCCGGGGACATTCACATGTTCCACATCCAATGTTGTGTACCTGATCCTGTGCAGTGAATGCATTTGCTTTTTCAAGTACATAAAACTTATTGTGACTCCCTTGGACTGTACTGTTCAGATGTTAAAGGTTGCCAATCAGCAATGCAACATCTCTTTATAATTGTTAGCTGAGAGAAATAAAGTTAAAAGGAACTTGATCAAAGAAAAGTAGAACTAGGTCGGTGAGAGGGTCATCAGGGGTAATAATTTTATCTGTGCATCAATTTAAAGCATCTTTGTGGTGGGATTGTAATGGGTTAGTTTATATGGTTTATTTCTTTATATATGTCGTCAAGGTAAGAGGTGCTCGAGACACACTCCCATGTGGCCAGTTCCTCAAATCTATATTATTGTGATACCTCATCTCTCCAGTGTGACACTGTAGGTGTTTGTTTATCCCTTCAAAAGTGGGATAAGAAGTCAAATAGTAGTAAGGCATTTTTTGAGGGCTTAAACTGTTTTGAAGGCTTGCAGAGTAATACCTCCTCTGGAAACAATGAAAAGGAGGATCCACAGATTTTATTTATTTGTTGCCATTGGGTTTGATGCTTGGGCAGTGCCACCATATGTGTAGTAGGTTACCCCTAGCTGAATCACATCTCCAGCATGTATCTATCTGTGAAGGGCTAATTTTACAAAGCGAGACAGGGGTTTTATACCATTGGGTGAGTAATTTATACAAGTTTTCTTGATTTTCTAAATGTGAACACATTTAGACAAACCATGAGAGTTATTTAACACTCTCCTAGTATTTTCTTTATTGAAGGTGACGCCCAGTTCCCTCTCCCATATCCTGAGGAACCATTGTTTGGCAGAGGATGCTCCTAGCAATAAGCCTCTGTAGAGAAGCATCATGAACTATTGTGGCCTCTCAGCGAAGGAGAATTAAGTTTCAAACCACAGTGGATCTTTCAGACCAGCTCGGTATTTCACCTGAATTTTTTTAAGTGAAGAGTAAATGTTCATTGCTTCCAGAAAATTTTGAGAATTACCTGGCAACAGTGACTAAATTGGGGGGAGGGGGGGGGGGGGGTTATCAATCCGGACTCCTTTGATAATGTCATGAACTGTCAAGTAGTTGAGTTTTGTCCATGGATTCATTGTTTTCAGTAGTTTGTTAGTTAAGATAGAGGGAACTAAAGATGCTGGTGTTATTGGTGCTAATTTGTGGTGGTCACACCTTTCTGACCTAATGGAGCATATAATTTTGATTGTGCCTCTTGTAATCGGGCTCAATGCTTGTGCTCTATATAAGGAATTGTTACTAGTCCAAAGTAGATACGGTCCTACTTGGTCTATCATAGTTCTTTCTAGGTTAAATGAGTGTGATTCCAATCTGTGGTCAGCCAAGGAAATCTATCTGGATATATGATTGCTTTATAATACAAAAGTATGTTTGGAAGACTGGAGGCTCCCTTTGGCTTCTTCTGTGTTAAGTAGGAGAATGCTAGCCATGGCTTTTGTTTGTTCCAGATGAACTTCCTGAATATCTGATGCAAGCTGGAGAAGAAGTGGCCAGGAACTTCTATTGGGCCAGTTTATAAAGTGCATAAAATGTAAGGAAAGATATGCTGTGCTTGTCCCTGAAGATTCGGGTGCCGCTGCAGCTGACAGGTGAGTCGCAGCGGGGAGCAGACGAGAGCGGGCGGGAGAGAGGGAGAGAAAGATCTCCCCTCCGTTCCTCCCCGCTCTCCCCTGCAGCTCCCCGCTCCGTGTCGGCACCCGAATCTTCAGGGACGAGCACAGCGATACTCGGATAAAGCAAATTACTCGAGCGAGTAGTGCTTTTCCGAATACGCTCGCTCATCTCTAGTTATTATGCCTGTGAGCAAGGAGGGCCAGGCAGGGAACAAGAGTCTTCAACTGCCAGGTGAGTGTCCCTCTGTATTTTGGAGTATGGCGTTGTGCACCCGACTACTGTTGGCAGACAGGTGGGGAGAGAGCTGTAGTGAATCACGGACTTACTGCAGTCCGAAAATTATAGAATCATTGAATGGTACAGTTTGAAGGGATCATCTGGTCCAACCTCCCTGCTCTGTGCAGGATTCACTAAATCATCCCAGACAGATATCTGTCCAGCCTCGGTTTAAACACTTCCATTGAAGGAGAACTCACCACCTCCTGTGGTAACCTGTTCCACTCACTGATCATCCTCACTGTCAGAAAGTTTTTTCTAATATCTAAACTGTGTCTCCTCCCTTTCAGTTTCATCCCATTGCTTCTAGTCTTACCTTGTGCAGATGAGAATAGGACTGATCCCTCTGCAGTGTGACAACCCTTTAGATATTTGTAGACAGCTATTAAGTCTCCCCTCAGCCTTCTTTTTTGCAAGCTAAACATTCCTAGATCCTTTAACCATTCCTCGTAGGACATGATTTGCAGACCGCTCACCATCTTGGTAACTCTTCTCTAAACTTGCTCCAGTTTGTCTATGTCTTTTTTAAAGTGGGGTGCCCAGAACTGGACACAGTATTCCAGATGAGGTCTGATTAAGGAAGAGTAGAGTAGAGTAGATAATGACCTCACATGATCTAGACTCTATGCTTCTCTTAATACATCCCAGAATCATGTTTGCCTTTTTGGCTGCTGCATCACATTGTTGACTCATGTTCAGTTTATGATCAATTAGTATATCCAAGTCTTTTTCACATGTGCTCTTTCTTAGCATAATTCCTCCCATTCTGTTTTTTTTTTTTTCATTTTTCTTGCCCAGGTGTAGGACTTTGCATTTCTCCTTGTTAAATACCATTCTGTTAGTCACCGCCTACTGTTCAAGCTTTTCTAGATCTTTTTGAATCTTGATCTTTTTTTATAAATGACCGGGAGGAGGGAATTGATGGGAAACTGATCAAATTTGCCGACAACACAAAGCTAGGAGGGATAGATAACATTAGGGAAGAGAGAGCAATCTGTAATAGTAGAGCAGCAGCCAGGGGTGTCCAATGTACCAAACAATAGTACTCACATCCTTTTAAAAGACTTGTCAAACTTTATTGTGTCCACATAGAGATGACAATGCTTCGGTTCCTCTTACAACCTTTGTCAAGCCAATGCACATACTAATACATACACCATCTAATATAGCAAGACATACACACATGCGACTACAACATATAGTACAAACCACACGGACCCCACCCAGACTTCACATGCACACAGATGAAACCAAGAGCAAGTCCAAGTGTCCTCATACAGGGGGATAGACAGCCAGCCAACCGAGCTGACATAGGGAACTGTGTCAGGGATCTACCAACTGACACAGAGCGAGACATAAGACGTTTGGAGTCCGCACCTGTTAAGGGGTTCTGCATATAACACAGACAAGGACTACAGGTGTACAAACCGTCTTGGAGAAGCAGAGAGACACAGCAGACCTACATGCAAACACAGTTCAGAGTGGGAACAAGCTGCACAGACCAGAAGTAACATGACTGCTCACCCAGGAACCCAGACAGACAATACCAGGAGCAGGGCTAATATGTGAGCACAGAACCAGAGGATTGGCTAGCAGGAGATCACCACACCCAGCTAGCACAATCATTCACCACCTGTGGGGCTGTGCTGCTAGAAGCAACATAGTACAACAGATCCCAGCAGCACATCCTGACACACATAGTTGGGATTCTCTCTGCCACTCAACCATCCTTTATGCTTACAGCTACATTATTCCATAGTTTTTGATTGCCTGACTGTAAGAGGGTAGGGGCGGGGACTATAACATTTTGCCCTACTCTTTCTCTCCTGCAATCTGTTTGGCAATCTTTTGTTCATATTAAACGCTTTCACATAGTATACCAACCATAGCCTTACCAAAATCTTCCTTCTCTCAGGCAGGATCTGGCTTGTTACCACTTTACACACATACAAGAACTAACATAGACCCACCCTCACCCCATTTTTGATTAGAGAAGCATCCTAGAATTATTTTTTTTTCACCACTCACAGCACAGATCCGTACCTCAGAAAGACTCCTTTATTTTTTTTCTTCTCTCCTAACAGTCTGCCGAGCTCTCTGTGGCTGTTAAAAAAGCGTTTTTCCAATGCCTTTGCCATGTATGCTACAACATTCTGACCCCCATACAGCACACACACAGCTCTACTACATCCATCCTGACCCCCACACATCACACACACAGCTCTACTCCATCCATCCTGACCCCCACACATCACACACACAGCTCTACTCCATCCATCCTGACCCCCACACATCACACACACAGCTCTACTCCATCCATCCTGACCCCCACACATCACACACACAGCTCTACTGCATCCATCCTGACCCCCACACATCACACACAGCTCTACTCCATCCATCCTGACCCCCACACATCACACACAGCTCTACTCCATCCATCCTGACCCCCACACATCACACACACAGCTCTACTCCATCCATCCTGACCCCCACACATCACACACACACACACACAGCTCTACTCCATCCATCCTGACCCCCACACATCACACACAGCTCTACTCCATCCATCCTGACCCCCACACATCACACACAGCTCTACTCCATCCATCCTGACCCCCACACATCACACACACAGCTCTACTCCATCCATCCTGACCCCCACACATCACACACAGCTCTACTACATCCTGTTCACATCAGCTCATCACGCACGGATCACAACCAGCACAGCAGAGTTCTGCATCCACTGAGCCCCCTGGTCATGTGATCCCTGACTCCTCCCATACTCGTGATCACATGACTGTGATGTCATCGCAGGTCCTTGGAGCACATGGCTGTGGTCTGTTTCTGCAGATCTATGTGTCCCCTCATGTCTCAATTGCAGTTGGATGTGTGCGTGTAATGAGAGGAGTATAACCCCCATCAGGACTGCAGGGAGGTGAGTACTGGAATAATGTATTAATATATAACCCCCATCAGGACTGCAGGGAGGTGAGTACTGGAATAATGTATTAATATATAACCCCCATCAGGACTGCAGGGAGGTGAGTACTGGAATGATGTATTAATATATAAACCCTTTAACTTATGTTAATCTGCACTTTGATTCTCTGGTGTGTAGCAGATCTGCTGTGGGGTTTAGGTCTGGGCTCTGGTGTGTAGCGCCCTCTTCAGGTCATCCACAGATCTGTTATGGGGTTCAGGTCCGGGCTCTGGTGTGTAGCGCCCTCTTCAGGTCCCCCACAGATCTGCTATGGGGTTCAGGTCCGGGCTCTGGTGTGTAGCGCCCTCTTCAGGTCCCCCGCAGATCTGCTATGGGGTTCAGGTCTGGGCTCTGGTGTGTAGCGCCCTCTTCAGGTCCCCCGTAGATCTGCTATGGGGTTTAGGGCCGGGCTGTGGTGTGTAGCGTCCTCTTCAGGATCCCGCAGATCTGCTATGGGGTACAGGTTTTGGGCTCTGGTGTGTAGCGCCCTCTACAGGTAACCCGTAGTTCTGCTATGGGGTTCAGGTCTAGGCTCTGGTGTGCATTGCCCTCTTCAGGTTTTTGGCTGGAATGGATGGATATTTGGGGCTGTTAGTAATTTCCTTCCTGTCACTAATGCCCCACTTCCAGATATACTGCCCCCCCCCATAATTCTGCCCCCACCATCTTCACTGTGGTTTTGTGGTCTTCTGCTGACAGCAGTGTTGGCTTTGTACCAGGCCGACCTTCTGGGATTCTGGCCGCCAAGGTCCCCCTCGGTCTCCTCAGACAGAACACGTTCTCCACAGACTTGATGGAGGTTCTAGCAGAACATGGCCGGCTGGTATGCTCTCTGTTAGTAAAGTCTTGTCCCCTCCCCCACAGCCCCGACATATGAAGAACACGGGAGATGTCACATGACTACACAACCAGGACTCACTAGAAACTCCAGCAGCTCCTCTAGTGTTGCTGTTGGCCTCCCAGAACAATTCTCTTTTAGGCTTTTCAGCGGTTTCTCAGGGACGTCCAGTTTTTGGTGATGTCACTTTTGGGCCATTAATCCCCTTCTTGCTGACGGTCTCCCCTTTGCTCTATGTTATGTCTTGGAGATGTTTTGGCCCCTTCTCCTGACTGACTCCTTCCAACAATCAGACCCCTTTGATGTTCTGTAAGATCTTTACAGACCAACTAAGAAAATGTCAGGAAAATCCTCCTAGAAGAGCCGACCTTTATATGGGGGAACCCAGAATCCCTGTATATAAAGGCAGCGGAGTGCTGACTGCTATCTAACAGGATGTCACATGTGACTGACTAATTCTGAACACAACCCCATCCCCAAATATAAGAGGGTGTGAACACTTGTGCAAACACATTATTTTTAATTCTGTCCGTTTTAGTTTTCCACCCCAGGGGCGCAGGCAGACGAGCGTGTTTGACGTTCCTGGCAAATCAACGCTTCTAAAAGGTCAGAGAACTTCAGTGAGTTCTCCTTCAATGGACGTGTTCAAACAGAGGCTGCACAAATATCTGTCTGTACCTTTTAAATATCCAACTGTTAACTTCTCTAAGTCCCTGTGGGGATGAAGGGACTACTGGGCAGCACCATTCAAATTTCCTGATGTAGGCAGCGGGGTATTCCTATTGCCTCCCTGCTGGGCAATTCCCCAGCAGTGGGGGCAGTGGGCGACTCTCCCAACCTCTATCCCCAAGGGAATTCTCTATAGCAGGGAGAGAGAAAGGGGGGGGGGCGGTTACATGACTTCCCCTGAGCATGGAAGGAGAGAGCAGGGCTAACAAGACCTTCCCCCTAGCCATGCCCCTCTGTTTTGCTATGGGGATTCTCTGTGAGAATCCCCATAGCAAACCATGAAGGGGTGTGGCTATGGGCCAGACTGGGATGACAGGTCATGCTAGCCCCACCCCCTCTCTGCGCTATAGGGAAATCCTGGGGGATTTCCTCATAAAAGAGAGACACCATATCAGAAAGACACAGTGCTGCTATGGGGGATTTCCCCAGAGCAGGTACAGTGAGTGAAGCAATGCAGGGAATCCCCATAGCCCCGTTCCATCTCTTCCTACTCTGAGAAAATCCAGATGCCCTGCGGGGCTTCTTTCTCTTTGTGGAGCAGTTGTGCTTCTCCAAGTGAAGCTGCTTCAGTGAATGGACAAAATTTCATGCGCTGCACATGTGAAGCTTTGCCCGTTCATGCATTTGCTGCAGCATGTTTTTGCTTTTTTTATTTTAAACACACCCTCATGACTGCACCCTAAAAGTTGTGGTTCTGTTCTCCCAGTAGGATTGTACAGATAATGGGTCACATGGAAGGGGAATGGAAAAAACCTGGCATTGTAACAGGGGGGTGTAGACCTTTTATATGCACAGTATGTTTATATCACCACCAGATCAGAAAAGGCCGAACATTTGGTTTTAGGTTGTAAAATTTAAAAAGTGAACATTCAGTAAATTATAGGAATTACACACCTTGAAAAGTAAGTGCGCCTATGAGTCCTAGATGCTTCCTGGAAGTAGACAGCATACTGATTGATGGGCTGTGACATGTAGGATGGCAGCCTCCAGCGGGATGTGAGACACTAGGAGAGCTCCCACCTGTTGTGCTGGCTTGGTTTCCTCCTGGCCGGTGTTTGTGACTCTGCTGGCTGCCCTGCTGTCCCCGGGCCTTTTGGTTCCTGTTGTGGGGCAGCAAGAGAGGGGAGAAGCGGAGGACAGTGATAGCAGAGTCTAGTTTGTTGTGAGTCCGGTCTGTCGTTTAACCAAGTTGCGATGACGAGATGAGAAGCCGGCGGTGCATGTACACTTCATGATGGCACTCGGGTATCTGCGAACGCTACTGCGAATTTCTTTGCATTTTCCAGCTGCAATGTGTGACAATCAGGATGAAGCCTGAACTTTCTGAGCGGTTTCTAAGATGTGGCTGAGAAGCCGTGTCACGGTGGAGTTGACTGCAGGACGCTCTTTGTAATCTTGTGCACCATTGAAGGTATACAACAAGATCTGGACGACTAATGGAATTAGGTGATTGTGATGCCAGTACCTGGTGTAAAAATGCTTAGTACTGAAATAAAACTAACACCTATGTAAGTAAACGACAGGCACACCATTTACTTTCAGGCACTTGGCTGTCTGCATTAATATTTACCACCAGAAATTGCATATACAACTTGAACAGTTTTACATTACGCACAGATAAGCAAACTTTGAGGAGGCATCTGAGATAAGGAAAGGCAAGCTAGAGAGACTGAATCTGACTGACTGACAACAACAAACCCTTTCATGCAACTAACCGTAATTTGCCAACCTGACATGACCTAACAATCTCCAGTACTTACAATACAGGACCCTCTGGGAAATCTGTGATCTTTGCAGCTTGAGAATTCTGTGGCTGCATTTTTGAATCAGAGCTGGAAGGCTGGCTTGAACAGATGCCAGGGTTGAAGACAGTAGCTGAGGTTCAGTGACTGAAAGTTTACATAATGCATCTCTTATTATAAAGGGCAGAGGAGAAGGAAGCCTAGCTAGGATCATTCCTCCTGCCTATCATCATTATTTTGGTATGAAGGTAGGGGACCGGGATAAGTCATGGGCTCCACATATGTGTTGCAACTCTTATTCAGTTAAACTACAAAAATGGCTGAAAAATAAAAAATGACCTATTGCTTATGCTGTGCCTATGGTTTGGCAGGAGCCTGCAAACCATACAGATGACCGCTATTTCTGCTTAACTCCGTCTATAAAGGCAGGATTGTCAATGAAGAAAACAGGAACCGTTCACTACCCGAATCTTCCATCTGCTATTCGACCTATTCCACATTCAGATAGTTACCAGTTCCTACTCCACCCCAACATTATGAGCTTGAAGTAGAAAATAAAGAAAGTGTGGGAAAAGAAGAACCCAACAAGCCTTCCACATCCCATGACCCTGACTTTGAAGTAAAAGGTGATACACCACACAGACTGAGTCAAGCGGAATTGAGTGATATCATTCAAGACCTTGACTTTTTAAAGGAGAAGGCAGAACTTCTAGAGTCAAGACTACAGTAATGGAATCTTCTCCAACGTGATGTCAGGGTCTCACATTACAGAGAACATCAGAGGGATCTGCTTCCTTTTTTTGAGAAGAAAAACAATCTGGTTGTTTGCTGCGACGGTAATGGCTCGATGAAATGTTTGAATTTGAACCATGATCCAACTGAATGGAGGCTATTCATAGACTCCTCCAAGCTTCGTTTGAAAGCTGTATTACTTCGCATTGGCAACCATCTTCCTTTTATTCCTGTTGGTCATGCAGTTCAAATAAAGGACACTTATGTAAACCTGACAGCCCTCCTCGACTCAATTAAATATGCTGAGCACAAGTGGAAATTCTGTGGTGATCTAAAAGTAATCGCTGTACTCTTAGGAATGCAACTGGGGTCCACTAAATACTGTTGCTTTTTATGTATGTGGAAGAGTAGGCATAGGAAATCACATTACATTCGAGCGGACAGGCCTGCAAGAAATCTTGACTCTATTGAGAAAAATGTTGTTGCCGAGCTTCTCATAGACCCAAAAGATGTACTTCTTCCACCCCTTCGTATAAAGCTGGGTTTAATGAAAAATGTTGTCAAAGGCATGAACCAGGAAGGATGGGCATTTAAGTACTTAAGAGACAAATTTCCAAGATTGAGTGATGCAAAGGTTAAGGAAGATATTTTTGTTGGGCCACAAATTCGACAACTTGTAAAGGATCCTGCGTTTGACCAAGTTTTGGAGGGAAAAGAAAAGGAAGCTTGGCAAGCCTTAAAGGGAGTTATTCATGGATTCTTAGTCAACAAAAGAGATGCTAACTATCAGTCGGTGACAAGAGTTTTGGAAAAATACCATCAACTCGGATGTAACATGTCCCTTAAAATCCATTTTCTCCACTCCCACCTAGACTTTTTCCCTCCTAGTTGTGGAGCTGTCGGTGATGAATACGGAGAAAGATTCCACCAGGATATTTCTGTAATGAAACAAAAATATCAGGGCCGTTGGAATAAAGCAATGCTTGTGGATTACTGCTGGTCTGTGTGTAGGGATGCTCCAGAACTCGCTTACAAAAGACAAGCCAAAAGAAATCTCATGAAGTCACCACATGATTTTCTTCACACCGAACCACCTGCCAGGAATTCTTCCATCAATTTAAAACTCTTAGAATGTAACTATCATTAAAAAAAATTAAAATGCACTTTTAATGTTGTTAGCATATGTAATTAAAATGTATCATTTTCTCTTAATCCGTTAAAATAACACACTTCCGCCTATTGTATATCACAGAAACTAGAGCTAATAAAAAATTTTTTGTCATATTCGTTTTTCTCACCCCAAAATTAGTAAGATTTGACTAATGAAGTTAAGAAACATTTCAAAATATTTTTTTGTTGGCCAGTGTTGCATTAATTCAAATCTATTATAATTTAATTGATTACCATTGGTCGAAGAAACATAAACACAATAAGAATATGCAAGATAAGGAATTTAGATGCCAGGCAAATACCTGCAGACGCAAGAGAATCATACATGATTAACTTCTCAAAATACAAAAGTACAGTAATTCTAAACAATAAGTTGTTTAGAGAGAATATTTTGAAACCTGTGAAAACATGGAGAAGCACGTCGGCTTAACCTGCCAGCCAGAGCTATCTCATGTAGGCCTGCCCTCAGTTATTCATTCAAGGCTTTTTGAGTTACTTTAATATCTATAAATCCTCTAAAAGAGGACAAATGAATATAATGAAAAGAGGCATAGAAGATGGCTACCTGTTCACAAAATTGCTACATATAGATAGAACATGGAGTCATATTCATCTCATTAACAGTTGTACTTGCCTCCTCTGATGGGACTTTTAATGTGTTATCTTACTCTGTAATTGGGAAGGGTAAGCAAGGCCCTGATTTATATGCTGCATCTGCTTCATCTGCCTCTGTGGATACTATTATGCATTCCATTTCCAGCACTAGTGGTGTGGATATGCAAAATAATACACATAGTAAACCTACTCTACACAATGTTTTTCTAGCTGGCTGAGGAACCGAGAGAATTGTTTGGGTTCCTCTTGTAGCATGGCGGGGCGGACGGATGAGGGCCGGAACCAGATGCAAAGGCTGCCTGAGGGTATGGTGCCGCAGTTGCAACAGTTGTGGAAGGCTGCGGTACCACTGCGATAGATGACATGCTGTGCCATTTCCTCCAACAACTTTGAGAGTCTCCTGCGGGAGGGATCAGCAGGCTGTATGCCCTCAGTGTACTGTTATGGACTATGAGTATGAATCCACCATGCCAACCTACGGGTTATACTTCGCAGCTGACCCTTGTTGGTCAGAGGAGGAATCTCACCCCTTGCTAGTCAGGAAAGTGGCTGTAATGCCTAAAAGCACGATAGGCCCGCTAACAAGGACAGCCCCACGATCTTCCTCTCGGGCCTGACTATCCTTTAATGGACACGGCAGGGAAATACAAGCCACAGAGAAGGGAAACGGTGCAGAAACAGGAAGGCAATAAACAATTGCACACAGGCAATAAAAATAGAGAAAAGATCCGAACAAAGACCGCGAGACAGCAAACAAATGAATATAAATACGAATCCGGAATAAGCGCAGAGAAAGTGTTACATTCGTGTGGTTAAAATAAGCACCAGGCCACATGAACGTGCCCAGGACGTGGATTAAATAAACTCCGGGACCAAAAACAGATTTCAGACTGGATGCGCTGACAGTAACACCAACTGAACAGAGAACTGCATACTGCGGACTGGATTCATGGACATACATAACATAGAACTGAAAAATGGCCAAACACACTCTCCAAATTTCCCTGCACCCAACTCTAACGAGACACATGATCCAGCAGCACCGGACACAGTTCACACAGCAAGCTACAACACAAAGGTAACAGTACACCAGTCACACAGCAAGCTGCACAGCAAAGACAACATAACTGCTCAACCTGGACATCCTACACACACTGAAAGTGGCTGGTATTTATATATGAGCACAGACCCTGGGGATTGGCTGACCCGAGCAAGCCACACCCAGCCAGCACAATCATGCCACACCTGTGGAAATGTGCTCTTAGAAACCATAGTACTACAGATCCCTGCAGCACAACCTAACACAAAGTCATGGGAGAGAGGACCTATGCTGTGTGTCTGAGACAAATAACAACACTGAGGCAATGAGGGATGATTCCCAGCTCAGCTATATAGGGAGGTAATTGCCCATACCCTACAGCTGAACTGGGAACACTAGGGAAGGTAACCCTTCACACGCTGGCGAGAAGTGTGCAACAGTTCATGTTATGTAGAAAGCAGGATGATGCCCTCGTCTACCAGAAACAGCAAAGAGAAGGCAAGTCTGATAAGCTGGCCTAATAAAATGTGAGTAGAGTCGCTAGAAAAGCTACAATGCTTGAACAGATGAGGGGCAAAAGCAGACCTGGCCACCAAAGGACACAATGGCTTGACAGTGTCAAAGCTGGTACTACGAAAAAAAAGTTTGGTACCGTGTTAGCCAGTAGAGCAAAGTGTGATTTGTTCTCAGTGAGAGAAGCCAAGTAATCTTGTAGATATGATACCTTTTAATGGATTAAGCTCCATTTAGATGCAAAGATTATTGCTCAAAATTTGCTCAAAAGACCTGTTTTGAGCAATAATCTTTGTCCCTAAAAGTGCCCATCTTTCAGTTTTCTGCCGAACTATGGTTTTTAGTTCTGTTTGAAAACCATTGTTCAGCAGAACAGCTGATAAGCAGGATACACGCTGTATTCTGCCAGCTGAGATCTAAAAAACAGCTGATAAAACAGCTGGAACAATGTTAAGTTCTCACCCTCGCCGGAAGCGTATAACTAAATTCCACACCATTCGCAACCTGATTGGTTATTTGGATTAACTCATTCACGGTGATTAGTTATTTGGGTTGGCTGCTTCACGGTGATTGGTAGTTTATGTTGCCAAGAGTAGAGGTGGTGTGGAATAGGGATATATGCTGGCCAGCAGAACAGTTCATAAGCAGGACTGCATGCTGTGACTGCTGTCCATGATGCTGAATTTTGCATAGGGCACTCAAGGCTGAACAATACAGCTAATTACAGAGCTCAGACCTGCTGAGCTCTGTAGCCGCTCCCAGAAGCTCATTTGCATGCAAATGAAGCTGATAAGTACTAATAGCAATTAGTGCCTATTAGTTCTTTTATGCAAAACGATTGCTGATCTTTCAATCTTTTATAAAATATCTGTGTGTGTAAATGGACCTTAACAAACTATAAGATGTTACAGCAAGCTTTTGGAGATATCTAGCCCCCTTTGTTAGGTTAATGAATGAAACTAGTTTGGATGGCACATACTTATAACATACAGATAAAGAGGGAAGGAGAACACATTCCTCTTCTTCTAAATAAATGTTCACAGAAATGTGAGACTGTTTGCACTCAAAACTTAAAACAACAAACGGAGCCAAGACATAAATCGTAAATCAGTCCCCTGAGCTTAGGACAGTTTTATGATGTGTCTTATCTCTCCTTCAACCTGCACATGGAAGGAAATGCAGCACCACTTATTGGATTGCAATATTCTTACAAGTCAAGTTCTGGATTTTTGCAAAGTTTTAAAGAGAAAAAAAAATTATGATTTCGGAAGAGGACATCCCTCTTGACCTCCTTCAGACCTTTCATATTCTCCACTCATGCAAGAATCCCGGGCTGAGGCTCATTCTATTCTTGAGGGTATCAAACATGACCATAAATTTGTACTCCCAAATTCTTCTGTGATGCTACGATTTGAAATATCCCTTCAGTATAATAACTCTCATCTGCTCTATGCTGTGTCCCTGACCAAAAAAATGTTTTGCCACAGTTGGTACAGTCTTTCCCTCTTCAATTGAGTGGCGATGAGATGTCATCCTGGCTCTCAGTTTTTGTCCTGTTTCCCCAATATAAAGCCCCCGACAGGACATTTACTGCACAGGATCAGGTACACAAAATCGGCCGTGGAACATGTGTGTTCCCATTATCTTATAGTCCTGCTGTGTGTTGGGGATCCGTATCCTGTTCGCAGTCAGTATATGTGAGCAGGTCTTGCAGCTCCTTAACTTACAGGGACAAGTTCCTTTTTGTGTGTCAGAGGGCAATGCACTCCTGGTTATACAGTTTCTTAAATTAGGAGGTTGCCTATAACCCAGAGAGGGAAGGGTCCGGCAATATGGTTTTCAGACGGTCATTCTTGTGTAGGGTATGATGGAGTTTGTTTACAGTCTTCCTTAGTACCTCTGGCTGTGAATTGTAGGTCACTACTAGAGGTACACATCCATTTTTTCTTTCTCCTTGTATTGGAGTAGTTGATTTCTGGGTATCCTGGTGGCTCTGGTGATTTGGTCATCAATTGAGCCCTGATTTAAAAATGTCTTTTTGATATTGTATAAATCTTCCTAAAAAAGGATAAAATAGATCAGCACTTCCCAATAGAAATCTATAGGTGCACCTTAACCCTTTGCAATCCAATTTTGAATTCAGGGTTTCCTAGGGGGCTTTCTCTTTCTGCCATTATACAATGGCGCCATCTGCTGGCTAGAGCCAGTACTGTCGTATGGGACATGCTGGAGAGGCCCCTGACAACAGAGCGGCCAATAATATACAGTAAGAATACCCTGCTGAATGTCTTCCAAAATCGGAGCTGTACAGCCTTCAATCAGAATGTCTGAAGACGTCAGACAGTGGATGGGAAAGGGTTTAACCATGGTTGCAACATACAATAGAAGCAGAAACCAGAGTGGCAACAGCATGCGAAATACATATACCTCAGAAGTAGACATACCTATAATAAATACTCTAATGGCCTAATGCTAATGCCAGGTGGTTTTAAATGTATAAATGTATGCATTATTTAATGGGGTTAGAGTATTTATTATAGGGTTGTATAGCTCTGTGCATTTTGTGTGCTGTTACCACTCTTTGGTTTCTGCCTCTATTGTATGATGATGGATGTCTTGATGTGTTTAGGATGGGTATGTGGGTTTATCAACCGGTTCCGGTATAGGGGTGTCTGTATTGAGTTGTTTGAAATTTTTATGGTGGTGTCCAAAAAGTTGATTTCTGTATATAAGTAGCTTAATGGTAGGTTTATGGTGTTGGTACAGATGATTATGATGTCATCAATGTAGCGGAAGTAAGCCAATGGTGGGGCAGGAAGCCAAAAGGTCACTCTCCAGTTTTGCCATGAAAATGTTAGCATACAGTCCCGGTAAGGTTCAGGAATATCTCTGTCAAAAGAGAAAAAATTATGTGTAAGGATGAATCTAGTGAGTTGTAACACTGATTGAGAGTTTACCCTATTGGCCTCAAGGTGTGCTTGGCAGGCAGTCAGTCCATCTTTGTGTGGGCTGTTAGTATATAAGTACTTCACAACCATGGTGGCCAGGATGGTGCCATCGGGGAAGGGATCTACGGTTGACAGTTTGTTCAGTAGGTCTGTGGAGTCCTGAAAGTAGCTGGTTGTATTGGTTGTATTCCTCACCTGTGGTTTGAGGACACCTTCTACTCATTCTGAAATTTTTTCAATGAGGGTTCCCACACCGGAGATAATTGGCCTCGCTGGGTTGCCAGCTTTGTGTAGTTTGTGAAGCATTTGGAATACTCCAACCCTGGGGTTCTCCGGTAGCAAGTCCAGAAGTTTTGTGGAGGCCACAAATGGGCTTTTGATGGCTCACATGTACTGACTGCGGACAGGATATGGATCTCTAACACACAGCAGGACTATCCCGGAAACATTACATGTTTCACGTCCAATGTTGTGTACCTCATTCTGTGCAGTAAATGTCCTGTGGGGGGCTTTACAGTGGGGAAACAGGACAAAAACTGAGAGCCAGGATGAGATCTCATCGCCATTCAATTAAAGAGGGAAAGACTGTACTAACTGTGGCAAGACATGTTTGTGGTCAGGGACACAGCATAGAGCAGATGAGAGTTATTATACTGAAGGGCAATTTCAAGCTGGAGCATCACAGAAGAATTTTGGAGTACAAATTTATGGTCATGTTTGATACCCCTTAAAAATGGAATGAACCTCAGCTAGGGATTCTTGCATGAGTGAAAAATTTGAAAGATCTGAAGGAGGTCAAGAGGGATCTCCTCCGAATAATTTTTTTTTTCTCTTTTAAAAATTTTAAAAATTAAGAACTTGACTTGTAATAATGCTGCCATCCAATAAGTGGTGCTGTATCTTCTTCCATGTGCAGGTTGAAGGAGAGATAAGACACATCATTAAACTGGACTGAGTGCAAAACCGTCTCAAATTTCTGTGTGAACATTTATTTAGAGAAAGATGAATGTGTTCTCCTCCACTCTTCATCCAGTTCTCCTTCAGCCTCTCTCTGTTCCTGGACACATCTCTCTCGGCCTTGCTAACATTTTAGCGTAATATCTAACCAAGCTTCAATAAGGTCCATATTAAGTTTTTTGCATTATGGCATTGTATAGAATTAGTATGCATATAAAAATAGAATTAGTATACATATAGTATATACACACACACACCACTCCTTCACACACACTATTTTTTTTGTTTTTTTTAAATGGTGGGTTTTTAGTACTTTCGGGTGGATGAGGCAGGTCTTAATGTCATTTGATTACACTGAAACTTTGAAATCTCAATTCTACTCCAATTGGCAACTTTCTAGAGGTTCCCAACAGAGATATGCCATTTTTCCCCCCACTATGTCTTCCAACCACCCTAGTGTACACTGCAGAAACAAATCTCCACACACAGACGTCAAGATTTGTGGGGGAGGTTCCCCTATTTCACTGCACTTAAACATCCTTAAAAGTTGTTTAATAGATTAAATAGCACCACTGAAAAATACAAAAAAAACCCCAGACAGCTTCGCCAGTGATGAAAGTTGGGAGGACAGTCAAACTGCGAAAAAGGCCATGTCCTAAGGGGTTAATATATCCTCAAATGCTTCTCTTTCATTCTCTCTAGTCATTTCAGTGTTTTACATGGGATTTGTGCTTTTGATTATTATATTTTTATCATCTTTCCATTTAGGTCTAAGCAATATAGGATCCTCTGCTGTTCAAAGATGGAGAAGGACAGAAATAAGACTGCGGAGAGTGTATTAAAGCTCACCCTAGAGGTACTGTTCCAGCTTACTGGAGAGGTGAGAGATTCTGATGAGGTCACATTACATCATTCTAATCTATGGTAATAACAGATGATGTCACATTACATCATTCCTATTTATGATTGTAACAGATTATGTCACTGGAGAGGGGGAAATTCTAATGATATCCCATTACATTAACTTACCTTCCCCGCACTATTGAGGGAATAAAAGAATGCAGGTTATCTATAAACATGGAGATGGTGAGGGAACAGTTTCTTCCAAATACAAAAGCAAGCATCTCACCTGAATTCAACAGGGCAATCCTTCTTCAGTCTGCTGAAAGCATGTGTGAAGCCTTGGCTAGCTGCAAGTCCAAGCAGCAAATAATATACTTCAGGAAAAAGGATAGGTTGCCAGCTTCTTCGCACATTTTCTTTCTTGACTGAATATTTATATTTAGAACATGAGACACATAAATAGAAATGCATTGAATAATCAAGTTGCAACCCCTTTACTTTTCGTATTTAGAACAGAAAGAATGGTCGTGCCAAATTTCATGTTTGTAAGACACTGGGAAGTTAGAGAATTAGATTAGGTACTTTACATGGGGGGGGGGGGGGTCAATACTTCTGCACTTAGCATTGCAATATCAAGTTGTGACCCCTTTACTTTTCCTATTTAGGACCTGAGTAATGCTCCTGCCAAATTTAATGTTTGTGTGACACATGGAAGTTAGAGAATTAGTGGCAAGTCAGTCAGTCAGCCAGTCAGTGAGGGTTTTCACCTCTATGTAGATATATTAAAATCTAGCACAACAATATATATATATATATATATATATATATATAGCTGCATTTTTGCTACATCTATATTGAGGCACTATGATTTTATCTTTTCCTTATAGAGGGAGTCTGCTGTGAACTAGCCTATAACACCAATAGGGCTTTATGTTATAGTATAACTAATGTTATAAATAACCTTTTCATGTGTATGTAAGAACATGGCAAGTTGCAGATTATTCTAGAAATATGCTTAGGTAAAGTAGGTGTGGTATCCATGTGGTAGTGGAGGGGAGTGACACGGCTGGTCATCATCAAGAACCAGAGACATTCAGCTGTTTTTATTCTTTTAAAATTATGATGAGACTTAAATGAATTTAAGTCTCAAGGTCCAGATGAATTACATTCTAGGATAGTAAAGGAAGCAGCAGAGGTAATTGCTGAACCACTCGCCATAATCTTTCAAAATTCCTGGAGAACAGGAGAAGTCCCAGAAGTTTAAAAAAGGTCGAATGTTGTTTCTATTTTCAAAAAAGGGAAGAAACTACAGGCCTGTGAGTCTGATTTCTATACTGGGAAAGCTCTTTGAACACATTATTAAACAGCATGTACTTGTAACAAACAAGCCATGCCAGACAAATCTAATTTCCTTCTAGGACAGTATCACCGACTGGGTTGATCAGGAAAATGTGGTGGATATAGTATATCTTGACTTTAGTAAAGCATTGGACAAAGTATCTCATACCATCCTTATTGAAAAAATGACCAAATATGGGATTGACAAGACAACTGTTAGGTGGATTCATAACTGGCTGAGTGATCGTACTCAAAGAGTGGTCACAAATGGCTGCACATCCAAGTGAAAGAATGTATCAAGTGGGGTACCACAAGGCTCTGTCCTAGGCCCAGTGTTGGTCAACACTTTTATAAATGATCTGTAGAAAGGAATTGATGGCAAATTGATCAAATTTAGGCCGGCTGCATACGAGCGTGACGGGCTCTGCCGCGGAATATTCCGCGGCGAAGCCCATCACGGCGCCCCCCAGACACCCCATACTTACCAGCGGATCCGCCGTTCTGGGTCCCGCATGATGTTTCCCCGCCCACCGCCGCATCACATGACACGCCCACCGCGTCACATGACGCGGCCGGCCGTGTCATGTGATGCGCCGGCCGCGTCATATGACACGGCGGCGGTAGGCGGGAAAGCGTTTTCACGCTATCTTCCGCTGTGTTACAGCGGGAGATAGCGTGAACGGACGGCTTCCATTGACTGCCATGGAAGCCGTCAGCACGTACACCCGCGGCAAATAGGGCGTGCCGCGGGTGAAAACGGGAGATTTCACGGTGCGGAATTCCGCGGTGGAATTCCGCACCGTGTGCCCTGAGCTATTGGGTTCAATAGAACCTAATAGCAGCGGGCAACGCAGCGGATTTTCGCTGCGAATTACGCAGCGGAAATCTGTTCGTGGGAAGGAGGCCTTACTGACAACACAAAGCTAGGAGGGATAGCTAACACTAGGGAAGAGAGAGAGCATTCAAAAAGATCTAGAAAAGCTTGCACAGTGGGCGGCGACTAACAGAATGGTAATTCATAAGGAAAATTGCAAAGTCCTACATCTAGGTAACTAAAATGTAAAAAAAAGCACATACAGAATGGAAGGAATTGAGGTAAGTAATTTAGCACATGTGAAAAAGACTTGGTTATATCAATAGCCCTTCACCTTATAGGCAGTATTAAAGCTATAGTTCATTGATGCAATTAAACACTTGCCAGCAGTCCACCATCAGGGCTGCTGGTTATGCTACTTTTGTTATTTTAAAATATAAATCTTTTAATTTGTATAGTGCCGACTTATTCCACAGTGCTTTCAGGTGATTTATTTATTTGTTACCCCCACCAAGCTGGCTACTCCTTTTACTTACCTTGGCAAAATGAAAGGCCTTGAGCCACGTACCACCTACTATTTGGGGATTGAACTTGCGACCTTCAGGTCGTCAGCGAGAGCTTAGCACTCTGCACCACACAGGACTCTTTCATTTCTTATAACCTTATAGGTCGGGTTATTAAAACCCCCTCTTTTGCAGCTAGCATAGACAGCCTATTGGTTGTTAAGTGCTAGGGAGGTGGGTTTTAGGATTTTTTAGTTCTATTATGGATCTATTTGCTTTTATAACTTCAGTCGTTAGGGATTAACCATTGAGTTTTTTCCAATCTAAGAGATCTATGGGGTTACTGATAAACTGCGTCCTTCAGGGAAATGCATTGAACCAATGAAAGTAGGAATTTAATTGAATCATTGAATCTATGAACAAGCATACATGTGGGAACTGTGGCTATATATCCTAAATATTATTCTGGAGATGGTTTGAATATTAATGAGACTACTGTCTTTCTATCTATATAGATTAGACTTCCTCTTTACCGCCCCTCTTCTCTTATCCCTGGATGTTATTGTTAACAGGGGTATTTGTGGTAAAAGGGTTCTTATCTATACCTCAGCATAGAAGACAAATCAGGGTTTGCTGTTGTCGGGCCACTAAAAAAATAAGGCTCACTGTTCTTTACCCCTGGGCTCTTATAATCTCTTGGTGTGGGTGGGTCTACCTATTTGGCTTTCTTCTTGTTTTATGTGCTTCTCCAGGTGCGAACGTTCTCCCCATGAAACATCTTTTTTGAGTTGACTATATGAATTTGGGATTTTCGTGTCACTTTTATGTCCACTTGAACCCCTATTTTAATGGCATCTATAAAATTTAGTCTTAACCCCTTGAGTGGCGGGTTTCCTACCATCCTGTCGTGCCCTCCAGGGCAGGTTTTTTAAAATGGTCTAATCATTGAATTTCAACTAATTTTGTAGTTGCGTCTCAAGAGCCATAACTTTTTCATTTTTCCATTGACATGGCCGTATAAGGGTTTGTTTTTTGCGGGACAAGTTGTGATTTTTTAAACAGGGGGGACGAAAAAAAGAAATGGGGAAAAAGGAAAAAAAGGGGCCATGTCATTAAGGGGTTAAATAATGCATTAACTTCCTTCTCTGGGTCATTATGACGCATGGATACCACATGTGTGATTGTATTTGATTTTTTACCAAGTAAATGGAGACAATTGTTTTTATAATTTTTTTACTTTTTTTTTTTTTTGTCCCTTTTGGGGACTTCCACAGGGACCCATCAGGACCCCCTGATCACATTCCGGGGGTCCGATGGTGACAGCCCTTTACATGCTACAGTGACAGCCCTTTACAAGCTGCAGTTACGTAGACTGCAGCATGTAAAGGGTTAACACAGCAGAGATTGGAGGTTTTCTCTGATCTCTGCTGTAAGAGCTGGTACCTAGCTGTCCTCTGGCAGCCAAGCACCAGCTCTCCCTGCCACAGATACCATTAGTTTGCTTCTGACAAGCCGATGGTCTCTATGGCAACCTGTAAACAAAGCAGGAGATTGCCGGCAGATCGGCAATATCTTCTGCTTGTTTTTCAAAGCCCTTGCACTGCTCTGTATGGGTCTGTGCAGGCAGAGCACACTGCCACAGCTTGTGGCATTGTGCTCTGCAGCTCCCATAGTGATACATAGCCCGGAAATCTTCCGGGCTATATCACTATCAGCAGTGGAGCTCGTCCCGGAAAATTTCCGGGCGTGCCACTCAAGGGGTTAATGCTGTCTACTGTGAAGGGGTATATGCTGATGATAAACTTTTTTCTGCTTCAGTGAATTTGGGTATATTAACCCCTTAGTGACGGAGCTCTTTTGCTTTTTTCCATTTTCGTTCTTTCCTCCTCCCTTTTAAAAAATCGCAGGTACTTTATTTATCCATCAACATCGCTGTATGAGGGCTTGCTGTTTTTTGCGTGACGAGTTGTATTTTTCAATGGTACTATTTATTGTACCATATAATGTACTAAAAACTTTTTAAAAAATTCCAAGTGGGGAGAAATGGAAAAAAAATGACATTCCACCATCTTTCGTTGCGTCCTGTTTCTACGGCGCACAAACTGCAACAAAAATGACCTGAAATCAGTACGATTTATACGATACCAAACTTGTATAGTTTTTTTTTTTTTTTGCTGTACTACTTGTATTTTTTAAGATATTTCATTCTTTAAAATTATTTTTTGCGTCCATTTTCTGCGCAGAATAACTTTTTTTATTTTTCCGCCGACATGGGGCTCATTTTGTGTGGTACGTCTTGTTGTTTCCGTTTGTACCATTTTTGTATACAATTGACGTTTTGATCGCTTTTTATTACATTTTGTCCTGGATATAGTGTAGTGCATTTCTGTCATTCTGTTTTTTTTTCGTACCACGTTCAGCGTGCGGGGAAAATGATGCATTATTTTTACACTTTCTTTTAGTCCTCCTAGAGGACCACAACCAGCAATTCTTTGATCCCTCCTGCAGTATAACGTAATGCTATAGCATTACGTCATACTGCTTTTTGACAGGCAGTCTATCAAGCCACCCCACGGGGATGGCTTGATAGGCAGTCTTCTAAGGCAGCCCTGGGGCCTTTTAGAAGGCCCCCGGCTGCCATAACACCTGCACGGCTCTCCCTGATCTCACCGGGGGGGGGGGGGGGGCCCGTACGGGTCCCCCGTAAATCGTCCGGGGGATTTAAATGCCGCTGTCAGAATTGACAGTAGCATTTAAAGGGTTAAACTCGGTGATCAGCCGTACAGCCGATTGCGGCTATTGCCTGTGGATGTCAGCTGTAATTAACAGCCGACACCCGCACTGTGTGGAGGGAGATAGTGGCACTATCTCCCTCCATACATGTCCTGCAATGGCAGGACGTAAAACACCATGGGACCATCACTAAGGGGTTAATAGATCATAGACTGAACATGAGTCAACAATGTGATGTAACAGCAAAAAAGGCAAGCAGAATCCTAGGATTTATTAAGAGAAGCATAGAGTCTCGATCATGTGAGGTAATTATCCCCCTCTACTCTTCCTTTGTCAGACCTCCTCTGGAATACTCTGTCCAATTCTGCACACTCCAATTAAAAAAAGACATAGACAAACCGGCGTTAGTTTAAAGAAAAGCTACTAGGATGGTGGGCAGTTTGCGAATCATGTCCTATGTGGAACAGTTAAAGAATTTGTGAACATATTTATCTTGCAAAAAGAAGGCTGAGAGGAGATTTAATAGCAGTCTACAAATATCTGAAGGGCTGTCACACTGCAGAGGGGTCAGCCCTATTATTTGCACAAGGAAAAACTAGAAGCAATGGGATGAAACCGAAAGGGAGGAGACACAGATTAGATATTAGTAAAAGCTTTTTGAGTAAGAGTGATCAATGAGTGGAACAGGTTACCTCGAGAGGTGGTGAGTTCTCCTTCAATGGAAGTTTTCAAACAGAGGCTGGACAGACATATGTCTGGGATGATTTAGTGACCATGCATTGAGCAGGGGGTTGGACCTGAGGACCCTAGAGGTCCTTTCCAACTCTACCATTGTATGATTCTATGATACATCATTCTTATCTATGGTAATACCAGATGATGTCACTAGAGAGGGGAAAGATTCTGATGATGTTACATTATTTCATTCTTGTATATGGTAATGACAGATGATGTCACTGTAGAGGTGATGGACTCTGGAAACAACTGTAGTAATTTTTTAGTAAATCCCCATATACAGGATTACACAGTAGTGAAGAAGACCTCTAGTGATGGCTGTCGAGCCCCTGTGTGCGATGGATGGGGAAGACCCCTGAGCCCAATGCCGGGGTCCCCACCTCACCCCCTGGTACATGAGGACATCAATGTACAGAAGATTCTAGAACTCGCCAACAAGATGATTGAGCTGCTGACTAGAGAGGTGACGCTGCAGGGAATGCTGGGACATTATACAGTAACAGCACTGGAGGCTTCTGGGTGATGACTGTATATTGTGTTGTCAGGTTCCTATAAGGTGTCAGGATGTCGCTGTCTATTTCTCCATGGAGGAGTGGGAGTATTTAGAAGGACACAAGGATCTGTACAAGGACGCCATGATGGAGACCCGCCAGCCGCTCCCATCACCAGGTAATAGACAGGACTAAATCCACGGGGACTGTATTATCTGTATATAAAGAATGACTTCAGTGTCCGTCTGTGTTTCCTGCAGTTCCATCCAGTAAGAGAAGAACCCCAGAGCGATGTCCCCGTCCTCTTCTTCCACAGGACCATCAGGTAGATGGAGATGTCCCTCTGATCTGTAGAAGGCTGTGGAGCTCTTGTCTTCAGTCTTATTAGATGTCTTCTCCTTGTGTGATGAGGCCGGTGGAGATGGCAGGATTACCGCTGACCAGAGACCTTTCATCTTGTCTGGATCTTCTCCCAGTGTTCTGGCGGTGGAGACTGCTGGTGGGAATAAGGAGCCAACAGGTTGGATTTATATCTATCTGCTCCTTTATTTCCCCGAGACAAGCAGCGGATGTGTCTGGTAGATGCTGATCTCCTCCACTGAGACAACATGCAGCGTGTCTAGCCATGCCGGATATACATGTGTATGAGGATCCTGAAGGGTCATTGAGCCGCCATCTAATATCTATGTCCAGCTTCTAGACCTGCAGCTATGTGGCTCAGATAATTACTCCTGTCCAGTCATTATGTCATAAAACATTCCACACGACTTCTCCAACCGTCTGCTGACTTTTACAATATTTGTCCCACAGCTTTTGTATCCGGATGAAGATCTGACCAATATTAATACTACAGAGACAAATGTAAGGGGTGATCAGCGGTGTAAAGAGGAGATTCCTACAGGTAACCACCCAGGTGAGTAGTAACCACTAAATATAGCAGAGAAGAGTCACAGATTCTCCTCGGTCACCGGCTGCAGGTAGTTATGTAGATTTATAAGCTCTGGGATCTGTCAGATTTTCCGCTGTATATTCCCCCATTCAGCCGGAGTACAAACTAAATATGGCTGACAATGTGATCTGTTATAGGAGATAACACAGGACGGGCATTTATAATATGGATGGGGAATATATGTGGGAGTCTTTCCTCATCATCTGCTGTCAGTACTAATCAGGTAAAAGTGCCCAATTTTCAGTTCAAAACCAATAGCTGCTATTAGTCTCCTATGATATTACTATGTGCTAACACAATAGAACATGGAGCCATGGACCCAGATAACAGAATGCTGAGGGTGGAGACCTAGACCCAGAATTTGGAGATTTGATGGTTACTGCTGTGAGTGTCAAGAATTTTGCTCAAAAGGGACTTGAAGAAAATCATGCTTTAAACGATCTCCCCGGGCCCCCATATTATTATATTCAGATTTGCAGTTTTTGGTGATGTTTTTTGCATATCAACATCAGGAATAGAAGGAAAAACATGATGAACGTGTCTTGCTTTTTAACAGAAGATGACATTTGCTAATGTGGTATCTGAGCTGAGAGCTTTGTTTGAAGACTCTGTTATAGATCCAGTAAAATAGTAGCCAAAATACTGTAGCCTACTGCACTGTCTTGTCCAGGACATATCAGCGGGCATGCCTGAAGCCGGATGGACCACATTGTAGTCTGTTTAATTGGTATGTGCTAGATTTGGTACTTTTTTGTTTTCTATTGTTAGTATTCTAGTATGGATCTAAACAACATAAGGTTGCAGGAAAGAACTGCAAAAGAATGGCCTGGTTGCCACCTGACTTGTAGTATTGAAATGTTTTCAACAAATCTAATCCTCTTTATATAGCGCATCAATATTCTGCAGCACTTTACATCACTTGACATTTTGGGTTCTGATAGCATGTTTTTTGAAGTATAATAATCTTTATTTGTATAGCGCCAACATATTCCGCAGCGCTTACAAAGACCTAGGGAATACAGAAAGACAAAAGTACAAAAAGTATGGGAGGAAACCAATTCAAACGCAGGAAAAACATGCAAACTCCATGCAGATATTGTCCATAGTGGTAACCATAAAGCTACTGTGCTGTCTAATATTATCAATATAATTTGTGAAATAGTAAAATTATTTTTTTTTTTTGCAGATGATGGTATCAGTATCTCAGAGGGACAACTGATATCTGCAGATTGTAAAGCAGAAGATTGTAGTATCACACAATATACAGATGAAGAACCTGCTATTATCCCAGATGTGCCCTCAGCCCTTCATAGCAAAAATTCATCATCTGATCCTCTTATACAGGTCCCATCTTCTGATTTATCACAGACTGATAAGGAAAATAACAGCATGGGAAAACATCAAAGAGCTCACACAGGGGAGAAGCCATATTCATGTCTAGAATGTGGAAAATATTTTACAAGGAAAGCAAGTCTTGTTTCACATAAGAGAATTCACACAGGGGAGAAGCCATTTTCATGTTTAGAATGTGGGAAAAGTTTTAATCAGAAACCAAATCTTGTTACACATCAGAGAATTCACACAGGAGAGAAGAGATTTTCATGTTCAGAATGTCGGAAATGTTTTACAATGAAATCAGATCTTGTTACACATAAGAGAACTCATACAGCAGAGAAGCCATTATCATGTTCAGATTGTGGGAAATATTTCACAAAGAAATCAGATCTTGTTACACATGAGAGAATTCACGCAGGAGAGAAGCCATTTTTATGTTCAGAATGTGGAAAGTCTTTTAATAACAAATCCTATTTTGTTATACATCAGAGATTTCACACAGGAGACAAGCCATTTTCATGTTCAGAATGTGGGAAATGTTTTCCAAGCAAACAAATTCTTGTTATACATCAGAGAATTCACACAGGGGAGAAGCCATTTTTATGTTCAGAATGTGGGAAATGTTTTAGTCAGAAAATAAATCTTGTTACACATCAGAGAAGGCACACAGGAGAGAAGGGATTTTCATGTTCAGAATGTGGGAAATGTTTTACAATGAAATCAAATCTTCTTTCACATAAGAGAACGCACGCAGGAGAGGAGCCATTTTTATGTTCAGAATGTGGGAAATGTTTTCCAAGTAAATCACTTCTTGTTACACATAAGAGACTTCACAGAGGAGAGAAGCCATTTTCATGTTCAGAATGTGGGAAATGTTTTATAGACAAATCACATCTTGTTATACATCAAAGAATTCACACAGGAGAGAAGCCATTTTCATGTTCAGAATGTGGGAAATGTTTTCCAAGGAAATCACTTCTTGTTACACATCAGAAAATTCACACAGGAGAGAAGCTATTTTCATGTTCAGAATGTGGGAAACGTTTTACAATTAAATCAATTCTTGTTACACATCAGAAAATTCACACAGGGGAGAAGCCATTTTCATGTTCAGAATGTGGGAAATGTTTTAGTCAGAAAATAAATCTTGTTACACATAAGAGAAGTCACACAGGAGAGAAGCGATTTTCATGTTCAGAATGTGGGAAATGTTTTACAATGAAATCATATCTTGTTACACATAAAAGAATTCACACAGGAGAGAAGCCATTTTCATGTCCAGAATGTGGGAAATGCTTTTCAAGGAAATCACTTCTTGTTACACATCAGAGAATTCACACAGGGGAGAAACAATTTTCATGTTCAGAATGTGGGAAATGTTTTCCAAGGAAATCACATCTTCTTAGACATCAGAAAATCCACACAGGAGAGAAGCCATTTTCATGTTCAGAATGTGGAAAATGTTTTATTCAGCAAAGAAGTCTTGTAAGACACAAGAGAGGTCACACACAGAATTAGCCATTTTCTTTAACTCATGTTATTTACAAATTGTAAAAAAAGTATAGCAGCTACTAAGTGACGTCTTATACAATAAAACCAGTAAATTATGATTATTGTAGGTAATTACCAATGATTATCTGTTATTCAAAAGCAAATGTACTTCAGATAACCTGCCCTATTAATCATTGCATCTTTCATATTAACCTCTTAATGACGAGCCTATTTTGTAGTTTAAGGACTAAGTGATTGTTATTGTGGCATTGCAAGAACCATTATTCATGGAAAACCACATGAGGGCTTGCTCTTTTGGGACAAGTTGTACTTTTCAATGAAACCGGGGGCACATGTCCTATTTTGTGTAACTTTTATTAGAAAAATTTTTGGGAGGAGGTGAAAAAACCTCTTAGAAATTCCACCATTGTTTTGGCTTTTGTGTTTATGTCATACACGATTCAGTAATAGTAACACATTCATTTTCTTCCTGGAGCTGCATGATTACATAAAGAAAAACAATTGGATCTGAATGGCCGCTTTCTAAGGTCGATAACATTTTTATTTTGGGGTAATGCAGTTATATGAGGTCTTGTTTTATGTGGGAAGAGTGTAGTTTTTATTGGTATCAGTTTGAGGTACATGTGACTTTTGGATAGCTTTTATTAAGTTTTTTGGGAGAGAAATGAAAAGAGAAATCGCAGTTCTGGTGTCAGTTTTTACAATTATTTTACGGTGTTCATCCTGTGCGATTAAATAACTAACAAAATATTTCAACTGTCTGGGTCGTAGTGGATGCTGTAATACCTATTTTGTGTTGCTTTATAAGAATGTTATTTGGTATTTTAATTATTTTAAAAGGGTTTGGTGGGAAAAAAGGCAATTTTTAAAAACTTTTTTCTGTTTAAATTACACTTTTTTGATGCTATTTTTTAGTCCCTCAAGGGGACTCGAAGATGCAATAGTTTAATTACCACAATTGCACTACACAAGTAATTTAATGTACTTTCTACCAAGCCCATGGCAGCAGCCTATTAGACCCCACTGGAGGTGGGGTCTCATAGGTTGAGTTGTATAGCAGAAAAGGGAGGCCTTTGTCAGCTTTCTGTCTGCCATGGGAACCCATTGATATTTTGTGATTGTGTTGTGGGGAGCTGATGGCTGACAGAAAGGGCCCCCTCCCACTGTCATCTGCTTACATGCTGCAGTTGTTATTGATTGTGGCATGTAATGGGTTACACTGGCAGGATCTGAAGTTTCTCTGCTATTGGCTGTTTAAGCTGGCTGGCTGGCTGGCTGGCAGTTATCAGCCAAGCCACTGCCTTAAAAGGATGTATGTGCTAATTGAAAGACCTTTAGTGAGGTCAGTATTCCCTACCAGTGGTTTGAGGGTAAAAGGTGTCCTCAAACCACTGGTGAGGAATACAACCAGCTACTTGCAGGACACCATGGACCATCTAAACAACTGTCAACCGTAGGTCCCTTCCCCGATGGCACCATCCTGGCCACCATGGATGTGGAATCCTTATATACTAACATCCCAAACAAAGATGGACTCACCGCCTGCCAAGCACACCTTGAGGCGAACGAGGTTGCCCCTGAGTCGATGTTATAACTCCCAAGATTCATCGTCACACACAATTATTTCTCCTTTGGCAAAGAGATATTCCTGCAACTCACTGGAAGTGCCATGGACAATAAAGTGGCACCGCAGTATGCCAGGCTTTTCATTCCAAAACTGGAGAGTGACTTTCTGGCCTCCTGCTCCAGCAAACCACTGCCCTACTTCTGTTACATTGATGACATCATAATCCATCTGGACAGTATTGAACAAGAGCTAAAAAAATTGCATGAGGGACTCACCATAAAACTTTTAAGAATTTCAATACAGACATCCCTATGCTGGAAACCAATTGATCAGCCCACATACATCAGATGGGGCAGTTCCCATCCTAAGCACATCAAAAAGTCCATTGTCTACAGCCAGGCCATCAGATATAACTGGATCTGCTCCAACCCAACAGACAGATAGCAACATTTATACAATCTAAGCAGAAACCAAAGAGTGGCAACAGCACGCAAAATACATTTAGCTCAGAAGTCTACGGAAGTACTCGAAAATCGCGGTGCTCGAAACGAGTATATTCGCTCATCTCTAGTCACAACTTGATCATTCAATGTTAAGTGCAAAAGTATTGGCACCCCTGTGTAATGTACTAAATCTAATTTTCTAACTTCCTGATGTCGTGCAAACCTGAAATTTGGCAGGAGCAACACTGAGATCCATAGACAACATGCAAAGGAGTTTGCTGCTCACTGAGCAGACGCTCGCTGGGGCTGGTGAGGATCCAGCAGTCATGGTGCACATTGGCACCAATGAGCAAATTAGAGGTCAATTGAGGGCCCTCAAAAATTATTTCAGGGACTTGGGGGCCAAGCTTAGGGCGAGGACCTCCAGGGTAGTTTTCTTGGAAATACTGCCTGCACCTAAAGCCACACTAGAAAGGCAGCGGGAGATTAGGGAGGTAAACAAGTGGCTCTGGAGTTGGTGTAAGAAGGAGGGATTTGGGTTCCTGGAGAACTGGGCTTTATCTTGATGGGGATAGGGCAGCTGTGCTGGAGAAGATGACTGGAAGGCTGGAGGAGTGTTTAAACTATGGACTGAAGGGGAGGACAAAAAGAGAAATAAGGGGGTAGTCAGTGTAGCTAGCGACCTGGGTCTAAGTAAAATGAATGGGGGTCGAGCAGGGGGTGGGGTTAGTACAGTTAAAACTGTCATATCAGCCAATAGTACCATTAGTAGGAAAATGAATTTAAACCGTATAAATTGTATGACCACGAATGCAAGAAGGTAAAGTGGGTGAGCTTTTAGCAAGAATGACTGACGAAAACTACGATATAGTCGGAATAACGGAAACGTGGCTTTATGAGAAGTGCGATTGGGCGGTAAATTTACAGGGTTACAACCTCTTCAGAAGAGACCGTGGAAACCAGAAAGGCGGAAAGGTATGTCTGTACGTTAAATCCTACTTAATGCCGAGGCTACTGGAGGATATGGCGGTAGGAGATTAACAGAGTGAATCTTTATGGGTAGAAATACAGGGGGGGGGGGAATTAACAAAATCCTGATTGGAGTTTTCTATAGGTCACCAAAAGCAACAGAAGAAACTGAAACGTTACTAGTAAGGCAGATAGAAGAGATGTCAGTCCGCAACCTAGTAATTATCATGTGGAACTTTAATTACCTGTATATAATATGGGATAAAGATACCGGCAAATCTCATAGGGGTGATAAATTCTTGAGAACAATTAAAGATAACTACCTTATCCAACTTGTGCGGGAGCCAACTAGAGGGAGGGCCACTCTGGACTTAGTATTAACCAACAAACCGGACAGAATAATGGAGGTACAGGTTGAGCGGCACCTCGGGAACAGTGGCCACAATATAATTAACTTCCAGCTGTCATTCAATAAGAAGCCTTATCAGGGAGTGACAAATAAACTAAACTTTAGTAAAGCAAAATTTGATCAGCTTAGAACTACTATCGGTAAAATTAATTGGGACAACAGCCTCAAACATATCAGTACAGACAACAAATGGGAAAAGTTTAAAATGATCCTAATCACCTCATGTGAGCAGTTCATTCCCTTTAAAAATAAAAGAACTTCAAGTAAAAGGAAACCAATGTGGCTTGACAAGACGGTAAGAGGGGCAATAAATGGAAAAAAAGCGTTTAAACCACTAAAGCAAGAAGGCAGCGAAGAAGCGCTAAAATCATACAGGGAAAAAAACAAAATATGCAAAGGAAAGATCAAAATTGCTAAGGAGGAGGCAGAAAGACTGATCACCAAAGAGAGCAAAAACAACCCGAAACTATTCTTCAACTATATTAACAGCAAAAGGATTTGCACCCAGAGCACTGTCCCTTTAACAAATAATGCAGGAGAAATCATAGAAGACGATGGAGGGAAGGCAAACCTATTAAATAGTTTCTTTTCAAGTGTATTCACGAACGAAAAGAAAATTCCACATGAGATGCAGAGGAATAAAATAAACCCGTCACAAAATATTTCATACCTAACGCAGGAGTAAGTGCAGAACCGGTTAAAGAAGATTAAAATCGATAAATCGCCAGGCCCAGATGGAATACACCCAAGGGTTCTAAGGGAACTAAGTGATGTGATAGCTAGGCCGCTATTTCTAAGGGAACTAAGTGATGTGATAGCTAGGCCGCTATTTCTAATATTTATGGATACTATCAAGACCGGGGTTGTACCACTGGATTGGCGCATTACCAATGTAGTTCCAATATACAAAAAGGGGTCCAAAACAAAGTCTGGTAACTACAGGCCGGTAAGTTTTACTTCAGTAACGGGAAAAATATTCGTGGGGTTTCTGAGAGACGCCATCAAAGAATATCTCAAGGAGAACAACGGAATAACTACTCACCAGCATGGGTTCATGAAGGGTCGATCATGTCAGACCAATCTGATCAGCTTCTATGATGAAGTAAGTTCTAGGCTGGACCTGGGAGAGTCTATTGATCTCGTATATCTGGACTTCTCTAAAGCATTTGACACCGTACCGCATAATAGGCTGATATATAAAATGAGACAGCTCGGACTGGGTGAAAATGTGTGTATCTGGGTAAGGAATTGGCTCAGAGATAGAGAGCAAAGGGTGGTGATAAACAGCTCATACTCCGACTGGGCCACCATTGCTAGTGGGGTGCCACAGGGTTCAGTATTGGGCCCCATTCTGTTCAATATATTTATCTAGACCTGATAGAGGGGCTGCACAGCAAAATATCAATATTTGCAGATGACACAAAATTATACAAGATAATCAATTCAATGGAGGACAATGCAGGCTACAAACGGACCGAGATAAGCTGGGGGCTTGGGCAAAAAAATGCCAAATGAAGTTCAATGTTGATAAATGTAAGGTTTGCACATGGGCAGAAGAAATGGATGTCACCAATTGACACTAAATGGGGTACTGCTAGGGAAAAGTGATATGGAAAAAGACCTGGGGCTACTACTGGATTGTAAATTAAACTAGAGTAACCAGTGCCAGTCAGCTGCTGCAAAGGCTAATAAAGTCTTGGGGGGCATTAAAAGAGGTATAGGGGCAAAGGATGAGAACATTATTCTACCACTATATAAGGCACTTGTTAGACCCCACATGAAATACTGGAGTACAGGAAAGATGTTACAGTGCTTGAGGGGATTCAAAGAAGGGCAACTAAACTAATACATGGAATGAAGGGATTGGAATAACCAGAGAGGCTATCCAAATTGGGATTATTTACCCTGGAAAAAAGATGGCTAAGGGGTGATCAAATAACTATGTATAAATACATGAGGGGACAATACAAGGATCTCTCCCACCATCTGTTTATGCCCAGGACTACGATGGTAACAAGAGGGCATCCGCTACATCTAGAAGAAAGCAGGTTTCATCGCCAACACAGAAAAGGGTTCTTTACTGTAAGAGCAGTGAGACTGTGGAACACTCTGCCTAAGGAAGTGTTGATGGCAAAATCCATAAAGGAGTTTAAAACAAGACAATGTCTTTCTAGAGCAGAAGGATATTACAGGATATAATTTCTAGATGACCAGCGGGTTGTTGATCCAGGTATACAGACAGGTAGGAACTATTAGAGTTTGATCCAGGGATTAGTCTGATTGCCATTGGGGAGTCGGGAAGGAATTTTTCCCCGAAAGGGCTATTTGGCTTCTGCCTCTTGTGGTTTTTGGCCTCCCTCTGGATCAACAATAGGGGTAAACAGGCTGAATTAGATGGACATTGTCTTCATTTGGCCTTACATACTATGTTACTATGTTACTATGTATTCTTCAGGTCCTAAATAGGAAAAGTAAAGGGGTCACAACTCGAAAATTCACAGCTAAGTGCAAAAGTATTAGCACCCCTGTGTAATGTACCAAATCTAATTCTCTAACTTCCCGGTGTCGTACAAAAATGAAATTTAGCACAATCATTCTTTAGGTCCTAAATAGGAAAAATAAAGGGGTCACAATGTGATTGTTCAATGCTAAGTGCTGAAGTATTGGCATACTTATGTAATGTAACTTCCTGGCGTCATACAAACATGAAATTTGGCACGAACATACTTTAGGTCCTAAATAGGAAAAGAAAAAGGGTCACAACTAGTGATGAGCGAGCATACTCGCTAAGGGCAATTGCTCAATTGAGCATTGCCCCTGGCGAGTACCTGTCCTCTCGGGAGAAAAGATTCGGCTGCCGGCGGCGGGCTGTGAGCTGCGGGGGAGAGCGGGGAGGAACGGAGGGGAGATCTCTCTCCCCACTCCCCCCTACTGACTGCCGCAACTCACCTGTCACCCGCGCCGGCACCCGAACCTTCTCTGCCGAGTGTCCTTAGCGAGTATGCTCACTCATCTCTAGTCACTTTAGTCACAGTGAGGGTTCTACTGTAGTCTCTAAAACGTAACTTTTATTCACAAAATGAAAGATAAATAAACAAGGATTTTGTATGTCAAAATCCCGGACTTTGGACACACAAACAAAAAAGATAAAATCTAACCCCAATCATATGGTGGGGAAAGTAATGTATGAGCCGCCTTAAGAAAGGTGTTTGTGCCGAACGTATCGGATTTAACAGACCCCAATTTTTTATCCCTTTGCCCAGTCGTATATATCCTAGGGCTGGAGAAATAGCGTGTAGGTCGGCTCACTATAAATAATGTTCCCAAATTCAATTAGATTGCTGCAGCTATTCAATAAGCAGGAAAATTATGTAGGGCTCCACAAATTAGAGCAGGTGCATCGTTCCCACTATTGCTAAATGCTGCCAGTTTAGTCAAAAAAGCCGAAAAGTGTGTATGAGTATTGAGAGAAACCACACTTAATGCGGCTAGTTATAGAGAATCAAATGTATAGCTGACAACTAATAATAGCTAGAGCTCAAAAATATTTCTCCTGAGCAATGGCAATAGAAAAGCCAACATACAGCACACCAAGCTGCAAAGTAAGATCTTAAAGAGGTTCAACGCGTTTCCGCTACGGATAGTGTCGCCTCATCAGGAACCACAAAAATTGTATTATCAAATAAGTCCGCTTCAGATCAGCCGGTAAATCCCCGAAAATCGGGTGACTAACCTCAAAGCATGAGGGAGATAGACGATCCTAACACTAAGTAATAGGTCAGCTTCAGAACAGCCGGTAAATCCCCAGGTAGGGACATTAACCTCAAAGCATGAGGGAGATAGACGATCCTATCACTAGGTACACCCAAATAAACCCAGTTTCCCTCAGAAAAATAAATAAAGTTTGCAGGAACAAAATAAAAAAATGGCAGCACCAGCCTCTGTGGTAGGCTGGCAGCTATGAATGAGCTCTGTCTTGTCCACTTCATATAGTCCTATAGACCCTCCCCTATTGGGGGTATGTAGCCTTTGAACCAATGAGAAGTAGTTGCTTCTCAAACCCTGCCCATTTAGGGCGGAGAGTCACCCGGGCAGATGATAAGATCTAAAAATGGAAAGAAGAGATGTTGGTTCTCCATCCATAATATCCGGAAGGACCATATAACCTTCTAGGCATGTCACAACCAACTCAGATCATTTCCCGATGTTTATCGGAGCATAGGGCTCCGCTTGTGGGAGTATCCAGCAAGTCACATGATCCGTCTCGGTCATGTGACTCATTGGTGACGTGATATAGAGCCGCATATTATCTCCGTGATTGAATTCCACCAGGAAGTTAGTGCTATATGTGCTAACACATTATGTATAGAGCCTTTAAGACGTTTAGTTACCCGGGAAGACATTTTGTCCTTCTAGGCACGTCAGTACCAGCTTCGATCAACTTCCGATGTGCATCGGAGCATACAGCTCCGCTTGTGGGAGTATCCAACAAGTCACATGATCCGTCCGGTCATGTGACCCTATGATGACGTGATGCAGGACCGCGTATTGCTCCCGTGACTGGGTTAAGTCAGAGAGTTAATGCTATATGCACTGAAGGAGTCCCTCAAGCGAGCGCATTGTACAGAGAAAATTTCCGGCATATATTAACCCCTTAATGACATGGCCTATTTTGAGCTTAAGGACCAAGCCTTATTTTTCAAATCTGACATCTGTCACTTTCTGTGCTAATAACTTTTGAATGCTTTTACTTATCAAGGTGATTCTGAGATTGTTTTTTCGTGACATATTGTACTTTATGTTAGTGTAAAAATTTCATCAGTAAATTATGTCGTTATTAGGAAAAAAAATCCAAATTTACTGAAAATTTGGAAAAATTCACAATTTTCAAACTTTGAATTGTTTTCTTTGTAAGATAGAAAGTGAAACACCACAACATAGTTATTAATTAACATTTCCCATAGGCCTACTTTACACAGCAATCATTTTTTAAGTGTTATTTTACTTTTTGCAGACTCCACAAAGTATATAAATTTAGCAGTAATTTTTCACATTTACTAGCAAATTTCAAAATCTAAATTTTTTAAGGACCAATGCAGTTCAGACATAGTTTTGCCGAGCCTGTATATCAGAATCCCCCATGAATTGCCCCATTTTAAAATCAGCACCCTTCAAAGTATTCAAAATGGCATTTAGGAAGTTTATTAACCCTTTAGATGTTTTACAGGAATTAAAGGAAAATGCATCAAAAATTAGAACAGTTCCTTTTTTCTACTTATTTTCAATATAAAACCTTTTTTTTATATAAAACAGTAGGAGTTAGCAAAGAAACAAAACTTGGAATGTATTACCCAGATTCCGCAGTTTTTAGAAATGCCCCATATGTGGACGTAGCCTGTTGTATGGGCACATGGTAGGTCTCAGAAGGATAGGAGCGCTTCTTGTCTTTTTGAATGCAGATTTGGCAGGAATAATTTTCAGACCCCATGTAGTGTTTGCAGTGCCCCTGAGGTAGCAGTACATTTGAAACCCCCAATAACTGACCCCATTTTGGAAACTACACCCCTCAGGGAATTTATTAAGGGGTGTAGTGAGCGGTTTGAACCCACAGATGTTTGAGGAATTTTTTTTAAGGGAGGCTTTTTTGATTTTTCCGAACAGTGCCACATGCCACTGTTCCTCTGGAAGCGAGGCACTGAAACAGGGGGACACTGGTATAAAAGTTATCCAGGTACAGATGGTAACCCTGGTCTAATAGTGGGTGCACCAGTTCCCACACTATTTTCCCTGTTACTCCCAGCACGGGGGGCATTCTGGGGGCTCAATTTTAGTGTCCTTCCCCTCGTAAATACGGAACTTGTGGATGTACCCTGATGTACTTTCGCACAGCTTGTACAACTTCACACCATACCGTGCCCGCTTACTGGGCAGGTACTGGCGGAATTTTAGCCTCCCCTTGAAGTGTACCAGGGACTCGTCTACTGCAATGTTTATCTGTGGGGCATACACCTGGGCAAACTTGGCGTTAAAATGGTCTATTACGGGCCTGATCTTATACAACCGATCTTAATTGGGGTGATCGCTGGGGGGGCACAGCTGGTTGTCATTGTAGTGCAGAAATTTTAAAATACACTCAAAGCGCGTCCTCGACATCGCCATGCGGAACATTGGGGTGTGGTACAAAATATCGGTAGACCAGTACGCCCTGATTGTTGGCTTCTTTATTAGCCCCATGGTTAGTATAAGCCCCCAAATTTTTTTTATCTCTGGTGCATCCACAGGGGTCCACTTATCGGGTCTGGCATAGCTGCAGGTGGGATTTTCTTCTATAAAATTCTGGGCGTACAAATTAGTCTGGGTAACAATATGGGCAATGAACTCTTCAGAAAAAAAAACTTGAAGAAGTCCTTCCCTCTGAGCCCTTCCGTGTCAAATTGAATCCCTGGGTTCCCAATAAAATCAGGGATCTGGGTTCTGTAATCTTCCGGGGTACTCCAGTGAGCATCTGATGCATTGGGGTCAGTGGCGGTCCTTGGACGCCTTCTCGGGGGTGCAGGGAGCTCAGACTCGCTGGATGAGGATGAGGATGAGGAGTCGGAGAATGCCAAAAAAGTGGGGTCGTCATCACCACTACCTGAGTCCGAGTCTGATGCAATGATTGCATACAGTTCCTCTGAAGTGTACCTCCTGCGGGCCATATTTATATAAAATGGGGCACACGGGGAAAAAGTTTTATTAGATGGGACACTGCGGGATGGGGTGGCCACGGGACGGGGGTCGGAAAGAACGCGGAAACTTATGTGGTGTATTCACGTGTTTTTTTTTTCTTTTTTTTTTTTTTTACACAGACGAATACACTGACACAACACGGACTAACGACACACTACACACTAGATGGACTAACGACACGCTACACTAACTAATGACGGGTGACGGGACAGGTAACGAAATGGGAACAACAGGAACTTTTTTGTTTTTTTGGGTTTTTTTTTACACAGACGAATACACTGACAGTACACGGACTAACGACACGCTACACACTAGACGGACTAACTAAACGCTACACTAACTAATAACGGGTGACGGGACAGGTAACGAAATGGGAACAACAGGAACTTTTTTTATTTTTTATTTTTTTTTACACAGACGAATACACTGACAGTACACGGACTAACGACACGCTACACACTAGACGGACTAACTAAACGCTACACTAACTAATAACGGGTGACGGGACAGGTAACGAAATGGGAACAACAGGAACTTTTTTTTTTTTTACACCAAGGGATACACTGACTACACGCTGCGCTCACTCACTACACTTCTGATCACACACTACAGATCCCTCACTCACTACACTGCACTTCTGATCACTCACTCCACTCTGCTACACTACACTGCCTGATCAATCACTCACTACACTCACTACACTACACTGCCTGATCAATCACTCACGACACTCACTACACTACACCACACTGATCACTAACACTCACTCCACTACACCACACTGATGACTAACTCCTCTCCACTACACTGATCACTAACTCCACTCCACTCCACTCCACTCCACTACACTACACTGATCACGCACTCCCTGCCTAATCTACACACTAATCGCTCTTTTTTATCACAGTAGGTGCTCTATCTACAAGCACCGGATGCTTGCACATGGAGCCCCTACTGTAAACAGCGCGAAGTCCGCTGCTGCGCTGTGATTGGTCAGGGAGTTTTTCCCTGACCAGTCACAGCGATCGTGGGGGAGGGACCGCTCTGATTGGTCCCCAGCCCGGACGCAGCACTTGTCTGCTGACTATGTCAGCAGACATCACTGCTGTGTCGCCGCGATTGTCACCGCGGCGACACTTTAATGACATGACGTACCAGGTACGTCCAGGAGCGGGAAGGGGTTAAGGACCATTGGATCCGGCTGCCTACATTATCCTCTAGGCATGTCATTTCACCATTATTAAATGTACGGTGCATATCATTTTAGACACTTACCCTTCAAGTGGGGTAGTCCAGTTGTATTGGATGCGATGGCACGGTTACACCCTTCCACGTCACCATTTATGGTTTGGTTACGTCTACTCATTGGTAAGATCGGGGCTTTTTGTCCCCAATCTATTTTAATAATAGTGATGCTATTGGCCCCTGAATGGTTAATTGACCGCAAGATAGGACGCACTACCAAAGCGCCTATACAATGTATCCAGCACATTTCTCAATGAATGCGGTTCTGCTCCTCGACCCCACGTTCTTAGAGGAGGGAACTGCTATTGATTGAGGATTATGCCCTATTACATGTTCACCCAAGCTTGCCTCTATAGAACCAGAATCCGTTCAGGCTCTAAAAGCTACAACTGTACGTCAGTCTATACTGACGTCATCACGCAGTCAGGTGACCCGCCATGGCCACATGACCGGGCACGTCATTCGCCAAGCCACACCCCTAATTGCGGCCGGATCCTACAGTCCTTAATATATGCTGGAAATTTTCTCTATACAATGCGCTCACTTTGAGGGACTCCTTCAGTGCATATAGCATTAACTCTCTGACTTAACCCACGGGGGCAATACGCGGCCCTGCATCACGTCATCATAGGGTCACATGACCGGACGGATCATGTGACTTGTTGGATACTCCCACAAGCGGAGCTGTATGCTCCGATGCACATCGGAAGTTGATCGAAGCTGGTACTGACGTGCCTAGAAGGACAAAATGTCTTCCCGGGTAACTAAACGTCTTAAAGGCTCTATACATAATGTGTTAGCACATATAGCACTAACTTCCTGGTGGAATTCAATCACGGAGATAATATGCGGCTCTATATCACGTCACCAATGAGTCACATGACCGAGACGGATCATGTGACTTGCTGAATACTCCCACAAGCGGAGCCTTATGCTCCGATATACATCGGGAAATAATCTAAGTTGGTTGTGACATGCCTAGAAGGTTATATGGTCCTTCCGGATATTATGGATGGAGAACCAACATCTCTTCTTTCCATTTTTAGATCTTATCATCTGCCCGGGGGACTCTCCGCCCTAAATGGGCGGGGTTTGAGAAGCAACTACTTCTCATTGGTTCAAAGGCTACATACCCCCAATAGGGGAGGGTCTATAGGACTATATGAAGTGGACAAGACACAGAGCTCATTCATAGCTGCCAGCCTACCACAGAGGCTGGTGCTGCCATTTTTTTATTTTGTTCCTGCAAACTTTATTTACTTTTATGGGGGAAACTGGGTTTATTTGGGTGTACCTAGTGATAGACGATCCTATCTCCCTCATGCTTTGAGGTTAATCTCCCTACCTGGGGATTTACCGGCTGTTCTGAAGCTGACCTATTACTTAGTGTTAGGATCGTCTATCTCCCTCATGCTTTGAGGTTAGTCACCCGATTTTCGGGGATTTACCGGCTGATCTGAAGCGGACTTATTTGATAATACAATTTTTGTGGTTCCTGATGAGGCTACACTATCCGTAGCGGAAACGCGTTGAACCTCTTTAGGATCTTACTTTGCAGCTTGGTGTGCTGTATGTTGGCTTTTCTATTGCCATTGCTCAGGAGAAATATTTTTGAGCTCTAGCTATTATTAGTTGTCAGCTATACATTTGATTCTCTATAACTAGCCGCATTAAGTGTGGTTTCTCTCAATACTCATACACACTTTTCGGCTTTTTTGACTAAACTGGCAGCATTTAGCAATAGTGGGAACGATGCACCTGCTCTAATTTGTGGAGCCCTACATAATTTTCCTGCTTATTGAATAGCTGCAGCAATCTAATTGAATTTGGGAACATTATTTATAGTGAGCCGACCTACACGCTATTTCTCCAGCCCTAGGATATATACGACTGGGCAGAGGGATAAAAAATTGGGGTCTGTTAAATCCGATATGTTCGGCAAAAACACCTTTCTTAAGGCGGCTCATACATTACTTTCCCCACCATATGATTGGGGTTAGATTTTATCTTTTTTGTTCGTGTGTCCAAAGTCCGGGATTCTGACATACAAAATCCTTGTTTATTTATCTTTCATTTTGTGAATAAAAGTTACGTTTTAGAGACTACATTAGAACCCTCACTGTGACTAATTAATTCTACACCTAGGTTTTCTTCCTGCAACTGTGGAAAAAAAAAATTCTCATCTCTAGTCACAACTCGTGTATTCAATGCTAAGTGCAAAAGTATTGGCATCCCTATGTAATGTACCTAATGTAATTGTCTAACTTTCTGATGTCATACAAACATAATATTTGGCATGACCATTCTTTGGGTCCTAAATCAGAAAAATAAGGAGATCACAATTCAATTATTCAATGCTAATTGCAATAGTAAGTGCACCCCTATATAATTTAACTTCTCATTGTCGTACAGGCATGAAATTTGGTGCAAACATTCTTTAGGTCCTAAATGAGGAGAGTGGGAGCGGTGGCACATTCCGCAGACAGACATCGTTACATGCACCCTGAGGGGAATTTAATGCTCCCCTGTGTGTATACATATTTTATTCCTTGGTTACTTTAAAGTAACCTTGACTTCTTAAAATTTTCCATGTAAACACCTGTATCAAATTAACTCAGGCAAGGCTGGGTATATCAGCTAGTACCTATAATAAATACTCTAACCACATAAAATAATGCAAAGGTCTTGGTACATAATTTGATCAAATCATATTGGCCCATCTAGCAACGTCCGGGTGAGCAAGCTTTCAGATGGGTCCCAAAGGTAATACCAGGTGGTTTAATCTTAACCTGGGAAAAATAGGTACCTACCTCTAAGAATGCTCCTCTCTTGGGACTTAGCCCACAACTAAAACCTGGGAAGGTAGAATACCATTTATATGGTCCAATAGAAGGGGCAGAAGGTAAATGGATGGCACGCATGCACAACCAGGTGGAGGCAGCCACAGCTCCACAATATTTGTACAAAAAAGGATAAAATAGGTCAGCACTTCCCAATAGAAATCTATAGGTGCATGTTAAACCATGGCTGCAACATACAATAGAGGCAAAAACCAAAGTGGTAACAGCACGCAAAATACATTTACTACCTATAATACTCTAACCACATTAAATAATTCATACATTTAAATACACCTGGCATTAGCATTAGGCCATTATAGTATTTGTTACAGGTATGTATACTTCTGAGGTAAATGTATTGTAACGACCCGGGGGTTAATGAGTACACCAACAGTAACTCTTACGTCTTGGTCAGTTTATTCAACGTACGTTTAGCATAACAGAAACGACTGGATCTCCAGAAAAATTATAAAGTTTGCAGGTCCATCAATTCTATCCTCCACCAGTCCACAGGAGGAGCGATTAAGTCAACAACAGGTTTTAACAGCAATAAGTCCATTTTATATTCACAGACCTGTAGTCTTCCGGAGGCGCAGCTTGCCCTAAGGCGTAGCATCTCCAGACCTTGGTCCTAGGGCCGGAGTTCCTTAAGTATCCTGCTGGGACAATGTAGCTCTCTGCTTGTTCACAGCGTCCCTCTTCTTACAACAGAAGTCTGCTTACAACCGAAGTCTGGTTCTCCCAGACACCCCCCCCCCCCACACACACACACACACACACTTTAACCTGTCTCTTTATATAGTTTACTGGTTTCAGGTGGAAGATCTGGCCTGGAGTACAACTGGAATGATCTACAACACAGAAGCTAATAACCACACATATCTTCCATTCCAGACCACAGCTGTTACATACCTCTGCCCCAAGCCAGCCAGCTGGGCACCGACTGTCACCGAACAATAAATTCTGGACAGGGCATCTGCATTGCCATGCAGTTTTCCCAGCCTATGTTTCACCTCAAAGTCAAATTCCTGTAGCGTTAAGAACCTCCTTGTCACCCTGGCATTATTCTCTTATTTTTTTCTACATCCTCTTCAAGGGAGCATGGTCTGACATCAGCTTAAATTTCCTTCCCAGGAGATAATACCTTGGGGAGTTTAATGCCCATTTTACCACTAACCCCACTTTCTCAACCATTGCATAATTTTTTTCGCATGGGGACATTTTCTGGCTCAAAAACAACACCGGATGCGCCTCTCCATTGACCTCTTGGGACAATATGGCTCCTACCCCTACTTATGACTTGTCCGTCTGGACTAGGAATTCTTTTGAAAAGTCTGCAGCTATCAACACAGGCTGTCGACAAAATGCAAATTTTAGCTCCTTGAACGCATGTTCTGCTTATGGGGTCCATTGTGCCATTACCGAATTGTTCCCCTTTGTAAGCTCTGCCAGCGGGGCTGCAGTCGTGGCAAAATTCGGAACAAAGCATCAGTGATAGCCCACTATACCCAAAAATGCCCATACTTGTTTTTTGGTTGGAGGTTGTGGTCAGTTCTGAATGGCTTCCACTTTATTAATTTGGGGTTTAAATAGACCCCTCCCCACTATGTGGCCCAGGTATTTGATCTCTTCCATTCCGACTGCACATTCTTTTGGATTTATCGTGAACCCCACCCTTCTGAGGGAGTCTAATATTGCCTGAACTTTGCTGAGGTGGCTTTCTCAGTCCAGACTAAATATAACGATGTCTAAATATGCCCCTGAGTACTTTCCATGGGGAGCTAGGATTTTGTCCATCACCCTCTGAAATGTTGCGGGGGCTCCTTTTAATCCGAAAGGCATAGTTATATACTGAAAACAACCTTCCAGGGTGGAAAAAGCCATCTTTTCTTTTGCTTTGGCAGACGGGAATCTGTCAATATCCTTTGGTGAGGTCTAGTGTATTTATATACCGGGCTGAACCAAGTCTGCCAATTAGTTCATCGACCCGGGGCATTGGGTATGCATCAGATTCTGAAACCTCATTTAGCTTCCAGTAATCATTTCAGAAACGCCATTCCCCAGACTTCTTCGGCACCAAGTCTATGGGGCTTGACCACCCACTTTTGGATTCCTCAATGACCCCCAGCTCGAGCATCCTTTTTACTTCATTGGACACTACTTCCTTGTGGGCTTAGGGGATTCTGTAGGGTTTTATGCTGACCCTTTCATTAGCCCTTTGCAATCCAATTTTGAATTCAGGCTTTCCGAGGGGGCTTTCTCTTTCTGCAATTATACAATGGTGCCATCTGCTGGCTAGAGACAGTACTGCGGTAAGGGACATGCTGGAGAGGCCACTGACAACAGACCAGCCAGTAATATACAGTAAGAATACCCTGCCGGACATCTTCCAACATCGGAGCTGTACAGCCTTCAATCAGAATGTCTTCAGACATCATACAATGGATTGGAAAGGGTTAGGGTCCGTACAGATCTCATGCGCCATGACCTTAGCATGACCAAGTCGGTCAGTGAACAGATCCCTATTCCTCTGCAAAAATTCTTTTTTTTTTTCTTGCTTCTGGGATTTCAACAGGGTTTCTGCTATAATCACGTCCTGGATATTACCCTCCGGTTCTGTGACCAAGTAGGGAGAACCCAGGGTTTTAACAAATTCACATGGTAAATTTGGATGAGCTTTCTCCTAACTGGTTGGAGAACTTTATAATTGACCATCCCTACATTTTCCACCACCTCGTATGGTCCCTGCCCTTTTGCCAAAAAGTTAATTTCTACTATAGGGGACAGAACCAACACCCGATCCCCCTCGGTTAAACTGTCTGACTTTGGCCGACCTATTATAGATGTTAGCCTGCCTTTCTTGCACTTGGAGGAGCTGTTCTTTCACTAGTGGCATTATTTTGGCAATTTTTTCCTGCATTTGGGCCACATGTTCATTGATACTCTTATGTGGGGTGGCTTCGTTCTCCCTTGTTTCCTTAGCTATGTCGAGCAGTCAGCGGGGTTGTCATGCATATAATAGCTCAAAGGGAGAGAACCTCATGGGGACTTGCGGCACCTCACGGATGAAAAATAGTAAATACGAAAGCAAACAGTCCCAATTTTGGCCATCCTTCTCTACCGCCTTTTTTAGCATATTTTTTTGGTGTTTTATTGAATCTTCCCACCAACCCATCTCTCGGGGGGTGATAGACGGAAGTGCGCAATTGCTTAATCTTCAGTAACTTGCAGAGTTCCTTCATCACCTTTGACATGAATGGGGTCCCCTGGTCTGTTAGGATCTCTTTGGGAAGACCCACCTGGGTGAACATCTGGAACAACTCTTTACCAATACATTTAGAGGAAGTGTTCCTCAGGGGAATCGCTTTTGGATACCTGGTGGCATAGTCTACGATTACAAGGATATACTGGTGACCTCTAGCTGACTTCACTAGGGGTCCCACCAAATCTATAGCGATTCGCTCAAATGCAATTTCAGTTATGGGCAGTGGTATCAAAGGGATTCTAAAGTGTGAGACAGGAGCCTTTGTAAAATATGTTCCTGTGTTTTGTCTGCCCCTAAATGACCATCCAATATGTGAGTGTGGGCAAGGTCGAGGACCCTGCGTCTATAGCCACCAGGTATCAGAAGTTGTTTCACCACTTCATTCCTTACTTTTGTGACCCGATATAACAACTCAATCTATTAAAAATTGGGAAATCGCACCTCAGCACCTGCCTCTTGGGGACGCCCCTGATCACAGAGATATTTTCTAATGCATTTCTTAAAGTCAGGTCATTAAGCTGTGCAGTCCCAAAATCCCTGTTTACCTCAAGGTCAGGTACCTGGGGTTCCGGAGTGCGTTGCTCAGGATTGGTTAGTCCTGCAAAGGGAAACTCATTACACTGGAGCTGAACGTCCCCCGCATTGTTCAACACGCCATTTCCACCTCCTAGGGTACTGCCATTTCTGCAGGGCCATGGTACTTCTGCCCACAACTCCCAAAACAAAGGGAAGTCCCTGCCGATTATCAGTGGATAGAAAAACTTTTTAACTACCCCATCCAGTGTATATAGGTTCCGCATAATGAGCTTATGGTCACCCCCACAGGCGGGTATTCTTTGGTATCACCGTGTATATAGACCACCCCTAACCTGCTCTTGGAGGCTAATCCAGGGGATATAGCTGAATCCAACAATGAAATCATGTTCCCTGAGTCCAGCAAGGCTGACACTTCAACACTGTTCACCATCACCTGGCACATCTGTGGCTGGGTCTCTCTGTCCAACTATGTAGTACATGTAGAATGTGCCACCATTGAACAGGCTTGGCCATAGGAGCATTCCATAGGTTCGGCCTGAGCCGGACAATGAGCGGCGATATGCCCTGGACCTTGGCACTCCCAGCACATAACAGGGGTGGCCGGGTTCCTTCGTGTGGGTTCTGAACCCCTCGAGTTGCTTGGCCTCCCTTCTGTAGTGGATTTGGAACTCTCCAAGAGTCTGCAGGATGGCCAGTAGGCCTCACAGCAGCCATTATCTCTTCTGCTGTGATGTACCATTCGACCAAGCTCACCAGGTTGTCGGCGTTCTCGGGATTTCCCTGCACAACTCACCATTGGATAGGCCTGGCCAGAGTCTGTATGAACCGGTCCATCACAACCTTCTCCACTATTTGTGCAGGGGAGGAGGTTTCTGGTTGCAGCCATTTTGGGGCCAGGTGTAATAGGTCAAACATTTGTGACCTGGGCGGTTTGTTTGGGCTGTACTCCCAGTGATGGACTCGCTGAGCTCGGACTGCCATGCTCGCCCCCAGGCGAGCCAAAATCTCCATCTTCTACTGCCAGCACATCCTCCACCACTTGTAATGACCCGGGGGCTAATAGGTACGCCAACAGTAACTCTTACTTCTTGGTCAGTTTATTTAACGCAAGTTTAGCTTAACAGAAATGACTGGATCTCCAGAAAAATTATAAAGTTTGCCAAGTCCATCAATTTTATCCTCCACCAGTCCACAGGAGGAGCTATTAAGTCTACAACAGTTTTAACAGCAATAAGTTTGTTTTATATTCACTGACCTGTAGTCTTGCCCTAAGGTGTAGCATCTCCAGACCCTGGTCCTAGGGCTGGAGTTCCTTCAGTGTCCTGGCAGGACAATGTAGCTCTCTGCTTGCTCACACTGTCCCTCTGCTTACAACAGAAGTCTGGTTCTTCCAGACACCCCCCCCCCCTCTTCCTTCCACCTGTCTCTTTTTATAGTTTGCTAATAGCCTCTGTGACATATATCTTCCATTCTAGACCACAGCTCTCACCCTGTTACAGTATTTTACGTGCTGTTCCCATTCTTAGTTTTTTTGCTTCTGTCGTATGTTGCAGCTATGGTTTAACATTCACTTACAGATTTCTATTGGAAAGTGCTGGAATATTTTATCCTTTTTAGGAACATTTATACAATCTCAAAAAGACATTTTAAAATCTGGGCAACTATCCCAGCTCAATTGATGACCAAATCACCAGAGCCACCAGTATACCCAGGAAATAACTAATCCAATATACAGAGAAAGAAAAAAAACCTCTAATAGTGACCTACAACTCACAGCTAAAGCTACTAAGGAAAACAGAAACTCCATCATACCTTACACAAGGATGTCCGTCTGAAAAACATATTCCCGGACCCTCCCCTTCTGTGTTACAGGCAACCTCCAAATTGGAGAAACTTTATAATCAGGAGTGCATTGCCCTCTAACGCACAAAAAGGATCTTATCCCTGCAACACATGGAACTGCAAGACCTGCTCACATGTACTGGGGCTGCGGAATATGTTGGCGCTATATAAATTAAGATTATTATTTCTATTACTGACCATGGACAGGATACAAATCCTCAACACACAGTAGGACTTTAAGATCCCTACTGTTCCTCTACTCACACTGAAAGTACTGCACGCAGTAGGTTATACTCATATCTTAGTCCTTCCAGACATCCCTCCTGCATGACACTACTGCTCTCGCAGCCACACCTGACGATGGAGAGATGTACTACACTCCATCCATTTACCTTGCTGCCTATTCCTTCAGACGGTACTCCACACAACTGTCCAAGAGAGATAGCACATAAGGTATTACCTAGACCAGATCGGCTGGATATGCCTCTTGTAGATGCTGAATACACTCTCTTTGTAGCTGGGTTGCCCAAGAAGAACTTCAATGGCACCAATGCCACCGCATGCTGTGGTTACACTAGAAGAGACCATAATAGCTGAGTCTTTGCCAGGGCACTGCTCTGTGCAGGCAGCAGAACTGGTAGCTCTGACTAAGGTCTGTCAGTGGGCACAGGGTAAAAATGTCACTATTTAGATATGCAGCAGTATTGAGCCATGGCCTCTGCCATTTCTCAACAGGAGGGATATGGTTGCACTAGTATCTAAAGTATTCACAGCATATGGCTTTACAAATTACTCTAAGAAAAAAATTTGAAATACATTTTTGGTTTGTCCTGTATTGTTTGCATTAACACACAATGCACAAGGGAAAATAAGACTAAAAAGGAGTATTTTCCAACACCTCAGTATCTATTCCACATATTTGCATGAATTATATTGAATTAAATAAGTGGGAAGGTGAAAAATACTGCCTAGTTATCGTAGACGCTTTGACCAAGTGGATAGAAGTGTTTCCCACAGGTCAGTTGGATGCAGCCACAGTAGCTAAAGCATTACTAAGGGAAATAATACCAGGTGATTGGGTTTTTATGAAAGTGAAAAGGAAAAGAACAGGAAGACCCCAAAGTGGGAAGAACCTTACCAGGTACTCCTGACAACTCCTACTGTAATAAAGATTGCTGAAAGGCAGACCTGGATTCACCAATCTCACTGTAAAAAAGTAACACATGCAGAGCAGGGACAGTGTGCTGAGGGGTTCCAGTCCAGTCCGCTATGAAGGGGGTCCACATTAGGTGGTCTCCGTCTCAACCCGGTGAAGAAATCCACATGCCTTCCCCTGGACCTCCTCAGTAACGACAAAATGAAAGGAATAGCATTTCTTTTCAAAGTATTGGTTAGTCTGTGGAACGCTATTGATGATGGCCCTGAAATGGTCAGAGGGCATCATCATATTTACCGCGATCCTACACGATGGGATGATGCTGGTAGAGCTCTGAATTTAAATTTTATAGAAGGAGTGATGAGCACAATTTTGGTAGATGTGTCAGATGAGGGACTTGTTGGCATTGCACAAAAAGAAACAAGGTGTGACTAGATGCTTGCCTGGCTTGATAGTACTCTTATGTGATGTCCCTGGCGGCTATTTTCTTGCCAGTCATGGCCTGCGGCCATTTTAGTACCTGCTATGATACCTTCAGTCGCCGCTCAAGCGCCATCTTGGCTTCGCGCCTCCCATAGATGTTCCTTTTACCTTGCATTCCAATGCTTGCACTGATTGTAGTACACAACACAAGTGCTTAGTGCCTTCTCTGAATTGCGTAGGAATAGTCAGAACCCTCCATCCCATGTCCTGTGTGTCTTGATGATATGTTGTCTATCTTAAGTGTGTGCTATAAAAATAGGTCAGTATGATATTGTGGGGTATTTAGTCATAGCAGAGGAATATGTATGGTCTCCTTCAGATAAGTGTCCGGTAGTGAGGCGACAGGTTGCGATGGGTGATGGTAGTACTGACAAGGATCAGGGATAGTAGGCAGCAGGACAGAAGGGATGATTACATCATGCAGATAGTCCTGGGATAAGACAGTGGAGGAATAAAAGTTTACAGTAGTATTAAATGAAGTTGACAGACAATGGCTTGAGTGCTGGCTCTGTGTGATAGGGTTAGCTCACAAATGGTTAAATCATCTTTTCCAATTGAATGCTTGGTCTTGTGAAGCAGCTTCCTCCCCCTCCAGCCTCACAGAAATTGCTGTGTATCGGACACACAGAGAAGGGAGGGGGAGTGTGTGACTGACTGTTTAACATAGTAGTCTGAGAGCAATATTCTACTTGCATGAAACGAATAGAGACTTGTAATAAAGATGATCATGAATGAAGTTTAGTATAAACTTGTGTGAATAGAAAACGTATATTCTTGCTGTTATTTGTCTACATGTCAGTTCTGTGATTGGTTGGACGTGTGTATACTTGCTAAATGTCTTGTAGGATTCAAGAAACAGTTAAAGCTTTGTTTATCTTACTCCATTACCTCTTCTTGATAAAAGAAATTCCAGAGAGGGGGTTGTTTAGGTTGGAGGAGCAAGCGACTCTGCAGATGATTGGAGCTGTAGTAGTTGTGTGAATCTTTATGCTATGCAGTAAACATTGTGTGTAGAGAATTACATGTTTATTAATATTTATATGAGATAGAAAGCCTTGACAGCACGGATGGATGAAAGTTAATTACCAGTTTTCAAGCTGGGATGAATGTAAAATGTGTGATTAAGCTTCTTTACCTACATCTAGTAATGGGACCAAGGCAGACTACGGGAGACTGCCTGAGGGATACTGTGTGGAGAGGATAACAGTAAAGGGCATATTGTTTTATGGGATATGGCCTGAGCAGCAAAGAGCATGCACAAACGTGTGGTGGTTGTGTGGTGACAAGTGGCTAAAACAGGTGCCAGGTACATGCCCTGGTGGGGATTGTGCTTTGGTACAGCTGATAATGCCTGTGCTCCTCATGACCTCAGAGGGCAATAGCAGGGCCTGTCCGGAGAACTAGGGATACCTCTCCCAAAGGTTTCTTTGATGACAATGTTTACATTGATGCAATCAGGGTCCCAAGGGGGGTGCCTGACGAGTATAAGGTGAGAAACCAGACAGCTGCGGGGTTTGAGTCTCTTCTTGCATGGTGGGCAATAGTGGATAAACATGTAGACTGGATTAATTACATATATTATAACTAACAGAGATTTGTTAATTATACTAGAGATGCAATTAGGAGCCTAATGGAGCAATAAAGACCTACCTCACTTATTGCATGGCAAAACAGAATGGCTCTTGATATGTTGCTAGCAGAAAAAGGAGGAGTTTGTAAAATGATTGGAGGATATTGTTGTACTTTCATTCCTAATAAAAAGGCACCAGATGGTACCGGAGCACTGGAAGGGTTTAATGCATTATCAAATGAACTAGCTGAGAACTCTGGCACAGACAATCCATTCCCCGGCTGGTTGGAAAACTTGTTTGGACACTGGTCACAAGTCTAAACTCCACACTAGTCTCTGTGTCAGTATTTGCCTCCATTCTTGTACTCTGCGATTGCTGCTGTATTCCATGTATCCGAGGACTGCTACAAACCTTATTGACACTTCCATCACCAAAACTATGTTCCAAAATATACAAGATGACAAAGAACAAGATGACTTACTAGGTCAGGTGTCCACCTCTGTATGACACGCGATGGGTAAAAGTTCTACAAAGAAAGCACCATTTTACTTTGATGATTTTAAAATGTGGCATTTTGATTCCAGTGCATTCTCATTGTACCGGAGGATTGCTCTAAATAACTGATTGACACTTTGATAAGTAAGATTTTATATCATGATGGACAATAATTTTATATGAAGAAAGAAGCATCAATTGGATGTTAAATCAAGGCCAAAATTCTCTTGGGGGCAAGCCTGATTTTGAATACAATTGGTGGAATGATTTTATATATATATATGGATCAATATAATACTGTTATTATAGATGAGCGAGCACCAAAATGCTCGAGTGCTTGAGTCGAACTTGTCATAATGCTCGACAGCTCGTTTCAAGTAACAAACCCCATTGAAGTCAATGGACGACTTGAGCATTTTTGTATGGGACCGATGCTCCGCATAGCTGATGACTTGTCAAACACCAGAAAACATCAGGAAATCATGGAAACTCCACAGAAACGGATAGGGAAGGGCAGAGGCAGCATGCATGGCTGCATCTGAGGCACCCAGGTCCCACTATTAAGCCAAAATGGGGGCAAGAGTCTGGCATCACCCCCTAACAATTTACTTCGGACAAACCCTCATTAGCAAGGCACACGCGCTGGGACATCTTAGCTAAGCACCACATTGCCTGCAACCAAGGATAATCACTGCCTGTGGGTGACACAGCTGCCTCTTCTCCTGGGTTACATGCTGACATTGCTGTCCAACCCTTCCGCATGACCCTGCGTCCACAGCGCACACAAAAGTTTCCCTGTGCAGCGTTCAGCTGCCCTCATGCCACACCACCCTCATGTCTATTTATAAGTGCGTACTGGATGAGGAGGAACCGGAGGCACACACTGCAGAGCATTGGCAGGGCCAGGCTGCGACCCTCTTTGAAAGCCCACAATGCTGTTGAGATTTGATGATCGATTGACGTATGATCATCATTCTAATCCCGTGCCACCTCCGTCACAAAATTGTCAGGAGCCGCAAATGTGGCCATAATGGGGATTCAGGTGCCAGCACTTCTACACATCTCCACAATGCAGCAATACTCTGTGTGGGAAGCACGTGAGTGGGCCCAGGGTCAGGCTCGGTCCCAGCCCCCACCTTGTGTGACCCAAGCTGTTGCAAGTTACATAGCAATAGGAAATCCATGTGTCCCCACACAATTCATTCTGTGTAGGTGTCAGATAGCTCAACACCACAATGGGAAGTCTTTGAGTTCCTTGGGCTTGCCTATGGCAGAGTTTCACCCCACCAAGGACCTCGGCCCACATTTCTACCCTAGTCAGTCAGTGTATTTGTGCCAGACCAGTAAAACACTGCTATGGGAAGTCTTTGTGCACCCATAGCATAGGCGAGTCCAAGGAACTTAAAGATGGTATTACGCCTAAAGCAATCACAGCGCCCAAACATGGCGAAGTTTCAACCCACCAAGGACCACGGCCCACATTTCTACCCTAGTCAGTCACTGTATTTGTGCCAGACCGGTAAAACACAGCTATGGGAAGTCTTTGTGCACCCACAGCATATGCAGACCCCAGTAACATTTTTGTAGCAAAAGTATAGGCGAACCCCTCAAACCATTCAGTAGAAACTGTTAAAGTGTCAATACTTTTAAAACGTTGAAAAACTGTAAAACACTTTTAAACAGAGCCTTTTGGCCCGCAGAAAAGTTGGCAGTTCAGCGTGATGACATGCTGTTTTAGGAGGAGGAGGAGTAATAATATCCGGGAGTGATTGACAAAGCTAATTTTCCCTTTTTTTGTGGTGATAGAGGATGCATTTTTGTCCTGTTGCAGCGAAAAGAATCATTAGGTTCCACTGCTTTCCAACGGTGGAGAAAAGAAGTCTGGGGAAATCCAGCCTTTGTTCATCTTTATGAGTGTAAGCATGTCGGCACTGGGAGTTGACAGGCGGGTACCCTTATCCGTGATGATTACCCCAACTGCACTAAACATCTCGGGCAAGACGCTAGCGGTAGGGCAGGCCAGCACCTACAGGGCGTACAGCGCAAGTTCGTGCCATGTGTCCAGCTTTGACACCCAATAGTTGTATGGAGCAGAGGCATCACGGAGGATGGTGGTACGATCGGCTACTTACTCCCTCACCATCTTTTTACAGTGCTCCCTCCGACTCAGCCTTGACTGGGGAGTGGTGACACAGTCTTACTGAGGAGCCATAAAGCTGGCAAAGGCCTTGGAGAGTGTTCCCCTGCCTGCGCTGGACATGCTGCTTGATCCCCGCTCCTTCCCTGCTACTTGGCCCTCTGAACTGTGTCTTCTGCCACTAGTGCTGTCAGATGGGAACTTTAGCATCACTTTTTCCACAAGGGCCATGTGGTATTGCATCACTCTCGTACCCCTTTCCTTTTCGGGAATGAGAGTGGAAAGGTTCTCCTTATACCATGGGTTGAGAAGGGTGTACACCAAGTAATCCGTGTTGGCCAGAATGTGTTTAATGCGAAGGTCACGGGAAAGACAGCCTAACATGAAGTCAGCCATGTGTGCCAGGGTCCCAGTATGCAACACATCGCTGTCCTCACTAAAAAGATGACTTTCTGGATCCTCCTCCTCCTCTTCAGCCCATACATGCTGAACAGATGAGAGGCAAGCAGCATGGGGACCCTCTGACGTGTGGCCAGCTGTCTCTTCCCCCTCCTCCTCCTCCTCCTCCCCTCCCCCTCCTCCTCCTCCTCCAAAACGCCTACGTATTGCTTAGGTATCGGTGCTGTCCGCTGGTGGAGAAGAGAAGTCTGGGGAAATCCAGGCTTTGTTCATCTTGATGAGTGTTAGCCTGTCGGCACTGTCGGTTGACAGGCGGGTACGCTTATCTGTGATGATTCCCCCAGCCGCACTAAACACCCTCTCTGACAAGACGCTAGCCGCAGGACAAGCAAGCACCTCCAGGGCATACAGCGCGAGTTCAGGCCACGTGTCCAGCTTCGACACCCAGTAGTTGTAGGGGGCAGAGGCGTCACGGAGGACGGTTGTGCGATCGGCTACGTACTCCCTCACCATCCTTTTACAGTGCTCCCGCCGACTCAGCCGTGACTGGGGAGCGGTGACACAGTCTTGCTGGGGAGCCATAAAGCAGTCAAGGGCCTTAAAGAGTGTTGCCCTGCCTGTGCTGTACATGCTGCCTGATCTCCGCGCCTCCCCTGCTACCTGGCCCTCGGAACTGCGCCTTCGGCCACTAGCGCTGTCGTATGGGAATTTTACCATCAGTTTGTCCGCCAGGGTCCTGTGGTATAGCAACACTCTTGAACCCCTTTCCTCTTCGGGTATGAGAGTGGAAAAGTTCTCCTTATACCGTGGGTCGAGCAGTGTGTACACCCAGTAATCCGTAGTGGCCAGAATGCGTGTAACACGAGGGTCACGGGAAAGACAGCCTAACATGAAGTCAGCCATGTGTGCCAGGGTCCCAGTATGCAACACATCGCTGTCCTCACTAAAAAGATGACTTTCTGGATCCTCCTCCTCCTCTTCAGCCCATACATGCTGAACAGATGAGAGGCAAGCAGCATGGGGACCCTCTGACGTGTGGCCAGCTGTCTCTTCCCCCTCCTCCTCCTTCTCCTCCCCTCCCCCTCCTCCTCCTCCTCTAAAACACGCTGAGATATAGACATGAGGGTGGTCTGGCTATCAAGCGACATACTGTCGTCCCCCGTCTCCTGTTGCAACCGCAAAGCGTCGGCCTTTATGTTTAGCAGCAAACTTCTCAGCAGGCAAAGCAGTGGGATGGTAACGCTAAAGATAGCCACATCGCCGCTCATCATCTGGGTTGACTCCTCAAAGTTTCCGAGGACCTGGCAGATATCTTCCATCCATGCCCACGCCTCAGTAAAGAATTGCGAAGGCTGACTACCACTCCGCCGCCCATGTTGCAGCTGGTATTCCACTATTGCTCTATGCTGCTCGTACAGCCTGGCCAACATGTGCAGCATAGAATTCCAGCGTGTGGGCACGTCACACAGCAGTCAGTGCTCTGGCAGCTGAAACCGACGTTGCAGGGTCCTCAGGGTGACAGCATCCATGGTGGACTTGCAGAAATGTGCACAGACGTGGCGCACCTTGCCAAGCAGGTCAGACAAGTGGGGGTAGATTTTCCGAAACCGCTGAACCACCCTATTGAAGAGGTGGGCCAGGCATGGCACGTATGTGAGGCTGCTGAGTTGCAGAGCCACCACCAGGTTACGGCCGTTGTCACACACGACCATGCCCGGTTGGAGGCTCAGCGGTGAAAGCCAGAGGTCGGTCTGCTCTGTCAGACCCTGCAGCAGCTTCGGGGCCGTGTGCCTCTTTTCACCTAAGCTGATTAGTTTCAGCATGGCTTGCTGACACTTGCCCACCACTGTGCTGCCGCGCCGCTTCTGCCGGCTGCTGGCGACGTGCTTACACTTCTTAATTGAGAGGTAGAGGTGCCAGAGGAGGGGGAGGGTTTGGAGGAGGTGGCATAAAGCGCCGCAGATACCAGCACCGAGGTAGGACCCACTATTCTGGGTGTGGGTAGAAGGTGAGCGGTCCCAGGCTCTGACTCGGTCCCAGCTTCCACCAAGTTCACCCAATGTGCCGTCGGGAAGATATAGTGGCCCTGCCCACCCGTACTTGTCCACGTGCCCGTGGTTAAGTGGACCTTCCCAGTAACCGCGTTGGTGAGGGCACGATTTATGTTGCAGGAGATGTACTGGTGTGGGGCTGGGATGGCATACCGTGAAACATAGTGGTGAGTGGGGACCGAGTAGCGCCGCGCCATCATGTTTTTGAAAGCCTCCGTTTCCACAAGCCTGTACGGCAGCATCTCCAGGCTGATTAATTTGGTTAAATTACCCCACTGTATAGCACTGACAACTGTGGCTTAATTCATTGCACACAGAGACTTGTAGATAGCGGAGGCTCTATGCTGTGAAAAATTAACCCGCTGTCTTGCGCTGATACCTAGGGGTAATTTACCATTCGCAGAGACTTGAAGATAATAGAGTGGGAAAAGACTCTAAAGCCAGTGGATAGTGCTGGTAACTACGACTATCTCAACCCCCTCAAGGAAAGGTTATTGTGAGATGCTCTGCACAGCAGCAGAGCTGAAATACTTTGCAGTGGTCCAGGAAATATTACAGTACTGTTTAGCAGTGAGACCTCTGTCTAATGCACTGCAGACATAGAATGGTATAAATGAAGTCGTTTGCAGTAGGCTAGTAAATGTTAGAGTGCTGTTTCACGGGGAGAGCTGGTTGTACGGCACTTGAGGCTGAGAACGCTGTGACTGAAAGGCTGGGAACTGGCCTTGATGCATAATACAAAAATTGACGCACTACTACTCCCAGCAAGCCACAACTATAATGCCCACGGTCAGATGTAGCCCTAAGAAGGAGCGTTGGGGTTCTTGCACGGAGGATCAAGAGGACTGTCTAGTATATATAACTTTCCCTATAGAAGTGGCTGTGCCCCTACACTGTGTCTAATGCACTGCAGACACAGGATGGTATAACTGAAGTCGTTTGCAGTAAGCTAGGAAATGTTAGAGTGCTGTTTCACGGTGAGAGCTGGTTGTACGGCACTGCAGCCTGAGAACGCTATTACTAAAAGGCTGGGAACTGGTCTAGGTCCTAGATGCGTAATACAAAAATTGATGCACTACTACTCCCAGAAAGCCACAACTATAATGCACACGGTCATATGTAGCCCTAAGAAGGAGCATTGGGGTTCTTGAAGACAGGATCCTACTCTAACACTTTCCCTATATAAGCAGCTCTTTCCCTAAACTCTGCATAATACACTGCAGACTGAGAACGCTATAGTTGAAATGGCCTGCACAGCCCGAGATGCTTAAAAAAAAATTGGTGCACTACTGCTCCCAGCCAGCCAGAACAGTAATGCACACTATGAAGAGTAGCCCTAAGAAGGACCGTTGAGGTTCTTGAAGACTGGATCCTACTCTAACACTTTCCCTATATCAGCAGCAGCAGTTGCGTCTGAGGTGAGCCGCGGGCGGGACCAGTTTAAGTACTCAGCGGTCACCTGATCGGCCCAGCCACTCACTACTGTAGGGTGGGATAGGGCTGGCACGTCACAACAGGAAGTGGTAAAGCCTTCCCCGCATGTTTATTGGCTAGAAAATGGCGCTAAACATGCGGGGAAGGAAATGGAATTGACTCGAGTACCGCGTGGTGTTCGTCTCGAGTAACGAGCATCTCGATTACCTTAATGCTCGAACGAGTATCAAGCTCGGACCAGTGTGCTCGCTCATCTCTAACTGTTATATGAAATAATTACATACTTAGCCTTACTAAGATAATGTGTTGATGTACTGAACTGAAGGGAGGAATGTTAAAATTGTAGATCAATGTATCAGTTAATTGATTTTACTATTAGATTGTAGACTAGGAAGAAATAGCATGCTGCTAGTAAAGGTAGTGAGGGGGTTAAACGAAGCATTTTCCATATACCAGTGAATGGTAGGGGATAAAGACAGATAGAAGATAAGAATCTCTCAGACCCCCCTCGCATTCCTTTTCACTGAATTCATAACGGTTTCATTGTATGTTATAGTAACACCCTAAAGGTGTAACTTATGTTAATCATTTTAGTGGTAACCTATCATGTATTATTATTAATCTTGGAGGTAGATACTTTTCCTTTGATGTCATTTATAATATATATATACTACTAGCTGATATACCCGGCTTCGCCCGAGTTAATTTGGTACTGGTGTTTATCTGGTGTTCACACCGAAAAGCTTATGAAGTCGTGGTTACTTTAGAGATACCGAGGAAAAAAATATGTTCACCATTTTGCATGGTTCTTTGCGTTACCCAGGAAACACCACGGGGAGGTAACCATGCAACGTTTCCTTTATGTAAAATGACATCAGGAAGTGAAAGAATTAGATTCCGTACGTAAAAATTGGACGCTAATTCTTTTGCGCTTAGAATTGAATAATCGAGTTGGGACCCATTAGCATTTCCTATTTATGACATAATCAATGCTCGTGCCAAATTTCAAGTGAGAGAATTTGATTATGTACGTAAAATTTGGACGCTAATTCTTTTGCTCTAGAATTGAATAATCAAGTTGGGACCCATTAACTTTTCCTATTTTAGACATAATCTATGATTGTGCCACATTTCATATTTCTTCGACATCGGGCAGTGAGAGAATTAGATTCCGTACATAAAATTTGGACGCTAGTTCTTTTGCGCTAGAATTGAATAATCGAGTTGGGAACCCTTAACTTTTCCTATTTTGGACATAATCAATGCTCATGCCAAATTTCATGTTTCTATGACATCGGGAAGTTGGAGAATTAGTGGGAGGTCTGTCAGTCAGTGAGTGAGTCAGTAAGGGCTTTCGTCTTTATATATATATAGACATACAACTTTGATTGCATTAGAAATCAATTGATACCGCAACAGGCGAGTGTGATTTGTATTTCTCCTAGGGGCCTAGACTTCTAAACGAGATCTGATTGTCTTCTCCTTAGTTAACACATAAATTCTCCTTACATATTAGTCCTTCGAGCAAGAAAAACTCACTGCAGAGGGATAGGACAGTCTGGCTGTGAATAGGTGGGTCTAAAGTATTCTCCAATCATTAAAAGACCTCCATCTTGCTTAGACGTCATTAGAGGCTAGTTGGGCATCCCGGACGAAATGGTGACATTTTTTACGAACTAGCCTGAGAATTTAGAAGCCTCCCAGATAACGTGTAGTAAGTATAACAATGGTTAAACTTTTCTTCTCTCTTCTTCTTCTGTATACTTTACTGTTAGTAGAATTTACAATGTGTATTGTAAATGAGAATCAAGTATAGACGAATGGGTTGTCAAGGGACAATAGCAGTAGTCTATGTGAGACCATAGCCATTGTGAGAAGGCTACAGGAAAGAATTACTCCGTGTGACACGTAAAAAAGAGGATTACGTCATGGGACACAGGGGTGTTTAGGAACTTTACTTATTATTTTCCTACTATTTATTTTTCTTTGATATTGTGTGAGTGATTGAGATAAGCTGATCTGATATGTGGGCACTGACCTCTTGGACACATTAGGGACCAATCTCGGCGTGCGGGTTGTTTTTGGAAAAGACCCATGATAAGCGCATAAATTCTCCTTACATGGGGGTCAGGATGGATGCAGTAGAGCTGTATATGATGTTTGGGGGTCAGGCTGGATGCAGTAAAGCTGTGTGTGTGATGTGTGGGGGTCAGAATGGATGGAGTAGAGCTGTGTGTGTGATGGGTGGGGGTCAGGAGCGATGGAGTAGAGCTGTATGTGTGATGTGTGGGGGTCAGGATGGATGTAGTGGAGCTGTGTGTGTGACCCACACACATCACACACATCTCTACTCCATCCATCCTGACCCCCACACACACACAGATCTACTGCATCCATCCTGACCCCCACACAGCTCTACTCCATCTATGCTGACCCCCACACATCACACACACAGCTCTACTCCATCCATCCTGACCCCCACACATCACACACACTGCTCTACTCCATCCATCCTGACCCCCAGACATCTCTCACACACACACACACACACAGCTCTACTCCTTCCATCCTGAGGTGGGCGTGTCAGAGTGCAGCAGTGTGTGCTCAGCTGTTGGAGAGTGAAGACGTGCAGGCAGCCTCTCCCTCTTTCAGTGGGAGAAGCTCTGCTTTTCCCCAGCAAGTATGCCCTTGCCTGGGGCATCCACTGCCTCCCGGGATGGACCGGTGGGGGGCAGCGAGAGGCAGCCGGTTCCGAGAGCCAATACAGATTTGAGGAGGTCGCAGAGACTAAGAGTACAAGCGGCAGAAAGTAAAGGTAAGCCCCAGGAGGAAGATCTGTACTCCTGGGGTGAAAGAAAGGATGGAGAGACAGCAGAGCAATTAGCCACTCGCTTTAATAAGTACAAGCCGGAGTTTGAGACAATAAGCGGCAAATTAAAGAAACTGCAGGATGAAGTGCAGGGTCTGAAAGCCCTGCTAGAAACAGTCTTTCTTGGTTGGTCTCGTAAGCATATCAGGACGAAATAAAGAACATAATGGAAGAAATTAAGAAACTGACAGCAAGAAAAGACGCTATAAGGGCAAACGGAAGCAGCCGGAGAACTGGAGACACCAGGAGCCAGGCAAAGAAGGCTACAATGGAAGTGGTAAGTTCAAGATATGTGCCACTTTCTGATAATGCAATGTCATTCAGCTGAGAGCTGCCCCTGATTGGTCCCTGCGCTGAGCCAATCAGAGGCAGCACTCACTCACCCATTCATGAATGGGTGAGTGAGAGCTGCCTCTGATTGGTCAGGCTGTGACCAATCAGAGGCAGCTCATTCAGCAGGCGGGGATTTTAAAGCCTCGGCTGCTGAATACTACTCACAGCAGTTCAGGAGAACTGCCGCCGCCCGCGGCTGAGATCCGTCTGCCGTTACTAGGGGAGTATATATTTTTTTTGTTTGTTTTTACACATTTCTGGATGAATTTCAGGGAAGGGCTTATATTTTTAAGCCCTTCCTAAAAATTCATCTTGGGATCGCCGGCAGCCCATTGCTTTCAATGGAGCGGGCTGTATTGCCGTTTCCATTGAATTCAATGGGCAAACATCATTCTTCTCTGCCACAGCTGTAACAGCTGTGGCAGAGGAGAATGATTTGTCTACTATATGTTCTCAATGGGGTCGGCGCTGCTGCCGCCGGCCCCATTGAGCGCATATAGAGAAGAGAACAGGAATCGCAGATCGCAGATAGGTGCGATCTGCGATTTCTGTTCTATAATTTATCGGACGAGCGCATAAAAAGCGCTCATGTGTCCGATACCATTGCAAAGCAATGGTTCTCTAAGATCGCAGATCGCAGGCGCAGGTCGCACGGAAAATCGCCCGTGTGACCGAGGCCTAAGCCTGTGGACAATAATAGCTACCTTGATTTTCATAGTTGTCATTACAAGAAATGGAAAGTCAATGTGCCATATGGTCAACTACAACAAGTGAAAAGAAATTGTACTGATAATCTGGAGTTTGAAAAACAAGCAAAAATAATACAGTTAAGGTTTCAGGAAAAAGGGTATCCAGAAAGTGTTCTAGAATCGGCGTATAAGAAAGTACTTAAAGGGGTTGTCTCGCGAAATCAAGTGGGGTTATACACTTCTGTATGGCCATATTAATGCACTTTGTAATATATATCGTGCATTAATTATGAGCCATACAGAAGTTATTCACTTACCTGCTCCGTTGCTAGCGTCCCCGTCGCCATGGTTCCGTCTAATTTCGGTGTCTTCTTGCTTTTTTAGACGCGCTTGCGCAGATGGGTCTTCTCCCTTCGGCTCGACAGCATCAGCGTTTTGGCTCCGCCCCCTTGTACGCATCATCGCGTAGCTCCGCCCCGTCACATGCCGATTCCAGCCAATCAGGAGGCTGGAACCGGCGGCACACGTCATGGGGCGGAGCTACGCGATGACGCGTACAAGGGGGCGGAGCTAAAACGCCGATGCTGTCGAGCCGAGCCGAAGGGAGAAGACCCATCTGCGCAAGCGCGTCTAAAAAAGTAAGAAGACACCGAAATTAGACGGAACCATGGCGACGGGGACGCTAGCAACGGAGCAGGTAAGTGAATAACTTCTGTATGGCTCATAATTAATGCACGATGTATATTACAAAGTGCATTAATATGGCCATACAGAAGTGTATAACCCCACTTGCTGCCGCGAGACAACCCCTTTAATGAAGAAAAAGATAAAGAAAATCGAGATAGAAAATTAACAACCAAAGAAACTAAAATAAAAACAAAAAAAAGAAGAAAAAAGAAAATTAGGTAATAAGAAACAATTTAGCAAATTATTTATTACTAGATACAGTACTTATTTTGGATTTATTAAGAGTATATTAAGGAAAAATTGGTTGATTCTCAAGAGAGACCCATATTTGGGGGGAAAAAATCTATCAGAGATCTCTATATGTGTATTTGGAAAAAAATAAAACACTAAAAAATATACTCGCTCCCTCATGTCCGAAAAAAAGAAAAAAATAGAAAAACCAACTATAAAAAAAGAAGAGTTATAAGGCACAGAGAAATTGGAGTATTTAAATGTGGAGTTAAAAATGTAAATGTTATGATAATATAGTAGATAAAAGAAAAGAGATTAAAATGGATGATGACGAATCTGTATTCATTAAACAATTGTTGACTTGTCAAACAAAATCTGTTATATATATATATGTTAGAGCGTCCGTGTGGCATCCGATATGTGGGGAGGACGATTAACGCCCTTAGAATTAGAATTTCCCAACATAGAAACAATATTAAAAGAGGATTCCCCAAACATAGTGTTTCATGTCATTTTTGTAACCATCATAATTGTGATCATGTCAGTTTAAAAGTCACTCCGATTGAACATATTTACACCCAATCAGTACAATAACTACGAGTTAGAGAGATGGATTGGATTTTTAAATTAAATACACCCAATGGATTAAATGAAACGTTAGCGAAAGTGAAGTTTATATAGATATGATATACATTTTTATCAATTCTTAATTATGTATGAAGTATTTATTTTAGCTATTAACCAGTAGTGAGGATTTCTATCTATAGTAGATATGTATAAACTAATATTTGATATAAAGAATTTGAATATAAGATATTTTCAAGCGAATTTATGGTTCAAACAGATTTTATTTAGTCATACATTCAACTAATGTGGACAATTACATCATGGATTTATCCACCATATCCTGCCACAAAAAAAAAAAAACATTGTTCATATAGCTTACTTTGCAAAAAATGACTAGATTTTTCCAACCAAATAATCATAAAGAAAACTTCAGAAATGAGAGCATGAAAGTAAAAGAGAAAGAAGAAATGAGAAACAGATAGACGAAAAAGATCTCCCTTACGCCCGGTGGGAGCGCCGTCCCCATTCGTCAATTTGTACCTTCGTACATTTGCTGGGGCTGGGGCAACTTACTTGGAAATATCCCCTCTGAGGAGCCATTCCTTGAGTCGATCAGATGATCGTAATGTCAACCATGTCGTCCAAGTCGCATAGAGCTTCTGAAGCCTATTATCATCTCTAGCGATGGTCTCTTCCAGTTGTCTTAAATTGTCTATGTTCTCCAGCCAGGTAATTCAGGTTGGGGATGTTGTTGACTTCCATAGCCTTGGGATCACCTGCCTCATGGCCAGAATGAAAAATCTAAGTAGACCCTTTTCTGCCCCTGATATGGAGCCTGGGAAAATTGAAAACAAGGGCCGTTTCCAGGGAGAAGGTGAACCCAGCCTGAGTCAGAGTATTGTATAGCTTATTGACTTCCTCCCACAAGTTTTGGATCCCAGGGCATGACTAGCATAAATGAAGGAAATTATCTTCGCCCGCTAACCACTTCCAGCATCTATTTGATAGCTGGGGATATATCATGGCTAGTTTCAATGGTGTTTTGTACCACTGGGAAACCAAAGTGTAATTCATTTCCTGCATGTTAGGTATAGGGTTACCGCTGTGGACGCTGGTGGCAGGCGGTCACGCTCTGTTCCTCCTGGTGTCATGGGGGTCAGTATGGGTGGCTCCGATCTGGGTTCACCTGTGTTGGTGGTGGCCCGTCCCCGCCGGTGGCACATGCCCCGCTGTGCTCGGGGGCATGCTCCCTCTGGCCGGCCACGCGGCTCTCTGTGTGGTGCACGGCATCGGGGAGAGCCGGTCTTATCTCCCTTATACACGTGGCACCTTCCCCCATCCTGGCTGGGCAGGGACTTTCACATATAAGGCTGATGAGTGCTAGCAGAGGTTGCCAGTGCTTGGTTAGTCTTAGCTCTGCTAGCACCTGCATTTTCTGTTCTTGTCAGCTCTGGTTTTCTGACCAATTTATTCTTTGACTTTGCTTCTGTCTTACACCCTTTGTACTGTGCACGTGCCTCCCCGGTTTTACTTGGTTTTCCCTGACTACTCTCTGTGTTACCCTCTGTTGTTTTGCTCTTGGTAGGTTGACTCAGCTTATTTGACCATCCATCTCCTGTCCCTCTCCCTTGGGGTTTCTGTCACTAGGTCAGAGCAGAGACCGCCGTCCAGTTGTTGCCCTGGGGCTTAGCCCTGGGGGGCAAGTAGGTAGGGATACGGGAGTGGGCTGATTGTAGGGACCCCCCTCTGGTCATTAGTTTCCTACCAGCCGTAACAGAAACGCTTGCCTAAACGTTCTGAGGTTTTTTCTCTTCGACCTGCCCTGTTGAGTCCAGATATGGAGGCTATATCCACTGTGACGAACCAGGTGCAAGCCCTAACTGGTTTGGTGCAGGACCTGTTGGTTTGACTTCAGCAGCAGGAAGAAACTGCTGCCAGAGCCCCACCGGCTGCCCCTGCGGTTCCAAGAGCATGTGGTGAGACTAAGGCCACCATGCCAGACTTCTTTTCCGGTGACTGCAGATCCTTCTTTTCTTTCCGGGAGTGTTGCAAGTTATACTTTAGTTTGCGACCCCACTCTGCCGATTCTGAACTCCAGAGAGTGGGCTTGATTATCTCACCATTGAGGGGTGACATTCAGAATTGAGCGTTTTCGTTGCCTCATGACTCACCACCCCGTCTGTCTGTTGAAGTGTTTTCTTTTTAATGAACCCGATAGGGGGGGGGGGGGGGTATGCTGTTAGTAGGCTGTTAAAACTTCGCCAGGATAGACGTTCAGCAGAGGAATATTGTTCGCACTTCTGTCAATTTTGTGTTGATTCTCGGTGGAATGACCATGCGTTAAAGGATTTGTCTCTGACTGGGTTGTCCGGGGCGGTAAAGTATTTGTTGTTGTCACATCCAGAACCATAGATGTTAGATCAAGCTATGACTAGGCTCCAATACCCCACAGGAGCATAAGGATCATCGGCTTAAACACCGGTTATGCCTCTACTGTGGAGATCCAGGACACAGGGGCGCCACCTGCCACAAGAGACAGCCACAGGAAATACTTCCGCTCCTAGGTGATGCCGGAGGGATCACCTAGGAGCTCAGGTACCTCCGGATTATTCAAGATTGTTTCTTCCTTGTGCCATTATTTATGGTAGTTACCATTTCGTCGACTGAGCATTTATTGATTCTGGTGCGGATGCAAATTTAGTGAATTTTAAGTTTATTAAGCCCATGTTTCAGTGTCTGCAACTCCTGAGCTACCCTGTATGGGTCTCTGGAATTGATTCCCCTCCCCTGTCTGCTGGTATTGTCAGGAGAAGAACTCCAGAGCTTCAGTTCTCAGTGGGGGTGCTACACACTGATATCTGTTCCTTTTTGGTGATGGAGAATCTTTCTGTAGATGTAGTTATGGGTTTGCTGTGGTTACAACTCCATAACCAGCAGACTTGTCAAAGCAGCACTCACTAAATAGCAAAAAAAACTCCCATTTGGGAGGAACCGCTTCAGTACAAAGAATGCAATAGTCACAAAAGGCTGTGAACTAGCAACCTCAACGTCATCCAGATTATGTAGGTGTGGCAGCATATAAGGGTGCAACTAATTATGCAATATAAACCAAAAGCTTTATTAGTCCATGTAGCCAATTCAGGCAACGTTTCGGCCACATACTGGCCTTTATCAAGCCATCTGACCAGACAAGGAGTCCATTTTCAGCAGATTGACTGGGCCCACTCTGAGTTTGTCCAGTGGGGATCTACTTGCAAAGATCATCTGGTTTCAGTTCCGGTTCATTCAGTTAGTGAGGAGGTCGTATTACCTAAATATATTGAGAGTTTTGAGGACGTGTTTTCTAAACAACTGTCTGAAGCATTACCCCCCCCCCCCCTCCCATTGGGAGTGGGATTGCAAGATAGACCTGATTCCCAGGAGTAAGATTCCCAAGGGGGGTATATATAATATTACTGACCCCGAACGGGAGGCTGTGAGGGAATAGATCACTGAGAGCCTGACCAAGGGCCATATTCGTTCTTCAGAGTTTCCTGCGGTGGCAGGTTTGTTTTTCGTGGATAAAAAGGATGGTGGTCTCCGGCCATGTGTTGATTATAGGGCCCTGCATAAGATTACTGTCAAGAACCAGTACTCTCTACCCTTAATCCCGGATCTCCTAAATCGGATTGTGGGGGCCAAGTGGTTCTCCAAACTCGACCTCAGGGGAGCCTACAATCTGATTCGCATCAGAGAGGGAGACGAGTGCAAAACTGCCTTTAATACGCTGGTGAGACATTTCAAATGTTTAGTCATGCCATTCGGATTATGCAATGCTCCGGCAGTTTTTCAGGGCTTTATGAACACCATTTTTCATGATTTCTTGGGCAGGTTCATAGTCTTATATCTCAACGACATTTTGGTCTTTTCTCCTGATTGGGAGTCCCATGTCAAGCATTTGCATATAGTCCTGTCGTGTCTCTGGGAACATCGCTTGTCTGCTAAGCTGGAGAAATGTCTGTTTGGAGTACAGGAGATCTCGTTTTTAGGTTATGTAATTTCTCCTTTGGCCATACGTATGGAGTCGGACAAAGGTAGGGCCATTACCAAATGGGTGCAGCCCACCTATTTAAAGGCTTTGCAACCCTTTTTGGGCTTTGCTAATTTTTATCAAAAATCTATTAAGAATTTTTCGATAGTGGCCAAACCCTTGACCGACCTAACTAAGAAGGGAGCGGAGGTTAATTCCTGGTCTCTGGAGGCTGTTGAGGTCTTTATACTTCTCAAGAGGGCCTTCTCTACAGCGCTGATTCTAGTTCAGCCAGATTTGAACCGCCCGTTCATCATTGAGGACGATGCCTCGGAACATGGAGTTGGGGCTGTTCTTTCCCAGGAATCCTCAGGTCAGGCTGGTCTCCAACCTTGTGCCTTTTTCTCTAAGAAATTTAACCCGGCAGAACGCAATTACGATATTGGTAATAGGGAATTGTTAGCTATAAAATGGGTCTTTGAAGAATGGAGACACCTCCTGGAGGGGGCCTGACACCCTATTACGGTCCTTATGGACCATAAGAACTTGGTTTTTTTGGAGTCTGCTAAGCGCCTTAACGCCCTGCAGGCACGCTGGGCTCTGTTTTTCACATGTTTCAATTTTATTGTTACGTATGTGCCTGGATCTAAGAATGTGAAGGCAGATGCCTTGTCACACAGTTTTGGGGTCCCTGAGGTGGACGATTCCCAGCCAGAAAGTATTTTGCCCATCATCGCACGCCCATCACTGCTACATCCATCTTGACCTCCCCACACACACACAGCATTACTGCATCAATCCTGACCCACACACATCACACACACCTCTACTCCATCCATCTTGACCCCTCACACATCACACACACAGCTCTACTCCAACCATCCTGACACCCACACACAGCTCTACTACATCCATACTAACTCCCCCACATCGCACACACAGCTTTACTCCATCCACTCTGATCCCCACACATCAACACAGCTCTACTCCATCCATCCTGACCCACACACATCACACACACAGCTCTACTCCATCAATCCTGACACACACACATCACACACACAGCTTCACTACCGCATCCATCCTGAACCCCACACATCACACACAGCACTACTGCATCCATCCTGACCCTGACACATCACACACACAGCTCCATTACATCCATCCTGATCCCCCCCCCCCCACACACAGCTGTACTACATCCATCCTGAACCCCACACATCACACACACAGCTCTTCTCCATCCATCCTGACCCCACACATCGCACAAAGCTCTGCTACATCGATTCTGACCCCACACATCACACACACAGCTCTACTTCCTCCATCCTGACCCCCACACATCACACACACACACAGCTCTACTGCACCCATCCTGACCCCCACACATCACACACACAGCTCTACTCCATCCATCCTGACCCACACACATCACACACACAGCTCTACTCCATCAATCCTGACACACACACATCACACACACAGCTTCACTACCGCATCCATCCTGAACCCCACACATCACACACAGCACTACTGCATCCATCCTGACCCTGACACATCACACACACAGCTCCATTACATCCATCCTGATCCCCCCCCCCCACACACAGCTGTACTACATCCATCCTGAACCCCACACATCACACACACAGCTCTTCTCCATCCATCCTGACCCCACACATCGCACAAAGCTCTGCTACATCGATTCTGACCCCACACATCACACACACAGCTCTACTTCCTCCATCCTGACCCCCACACATCACACACACACACAGCTCTACTGCACCCATCCTGACCCCCACACATCACACACACAGCTCTACTCCATCCATCCTGACCCCACACATCACACACACAGCTCTACTCCATCCATCCTGACCCCCACACATCACACACACAGCTTTACTACATCCATCCTGACCCCCACATATCACACACAGCTCTACTCCATCCATTCTGAGCCCCACACATCACACACACAGCTCTACGCCATCCATCCTGACCCCCACACATCACACACAGCTCTACTCCATCCATCCTGACCCCCACACATCACACACACAGCTCTACGCCATCCATCCTGACCCCCACACATCACACACACAGCTCTACTCCATCCATCCTGCCCACCACACATCACACACACAGCTCTACTCCATCCATCCTGGCCCCCACACATCACACACATAGCTCTACTCCATCCATCCTGACCCCCCACACATCACACTCACAGTTCTACTCCATCCACCCTGACCCTCACACATCACACACACAGCTCTACTCCATCAATCCTGACCCCCACACATCACACACACAGCTCTATTCCATCCATCCTGACCCCCACACTTCACACACACAGCTCTACTACATCCATCCTGACCCCCACACATCACACACACAGCTCTACTACATCCATCCTAACCCCCAAACATCACACACACAGCTCTACTCCATCAATCCTGACCCCCACACATCACACACACAGCTCTATTCCATCCATCCTGACCCCCACACTTCACACACACAGCTCTACTACATCCATCCTGACCCCCACACATCACACACACAGCTCTACTACATCCATCCTAACCCCCAAACATCACACACACAGCTCTACTCCATCCATCCTGACCCCCACACATCACACACACAGCTCTACTCCATCCATCCTGACCCCCACACATCACACACACAGCTCTACTCAATCCATCATGACTCCCACACATCACACACACAGCTCTACTCCATCCATCCTGACCCCACACATCACACACAGCTCTACTCCATCCATCTTGACCCCCACACATCACACACACACCTCTACTCCATCCATCCTGACCCCCACACACAGCTCTACTACATCCATACTAACTCCCCCACATCGCACACACAGCTTTACTCCATCCACTCTGATCCCCACACATCAACACAGCTCTACTCCATCCATCCTGACCCACACACATCACACACACAGCTCTACTCCATCAATCCTGACCCACACACATCACACACACAGCTTCACTACCGCATCCATCCTGAACCCCACACATCACACACAGCACTACTGCATCCATCCTGACCCCCACACATCACACACACAGCTCCATTACATCCATCCTGATCCCCCCCCCCACACACAGCTGTACTACATCCATCCTGACCCCCACACATCACACACACAGCTCTTCTCCATCCATCCTGACCCCACACATCACACAAAGCTCTGCTACATCCATTCTGACCCCACACATCACACACACAGCTCTACTTCTTCCATCCTGACCCCCACACATCACACACACACACACAGCTCTACTGCACCCATCCTGACCCCCACACATCACACACAAAGCTCTACTCCATCCATCCTGACCCCCACACATCACACACACAGCTCTACTCCATCCATCCTGACCCCCACACATCACACTCACAGTTCTACTCCATCCACCCTGACCCTCACACATCACACACACAGCTCTACTCCATCCATCCTGACGCCCACACATCACACACACAGCTCTACTCCATCCATCCTGACCCCCACACATCACACACAGCTCTACTCCATCCATCCTGACACCCACACATCACACACAGCTCTACTGCATCCATCCTGACCCCACACATCACAGACACACACACAGCTCTACTCCATCCATCCTGACCCCCACACATCACACACAGCTCTACTCCATCCATCCTGACCCCCACACATCACACACACAGCTCTACTCCATCCATCCTGACCCCCACACATCACACACACAGCTCTACTCCATCCATCCTGACCCCCACACATCATACACACAGCTCTACTCCATCCATCCTGATCCCCACACATCACACACACAGCTCTACTCCATCCATCCTGACCCCCACACATCACACACTCAGCTCTACTCCATCCATCCTGACCCCCACACATCACACACACAGCTCTACTCCATCCATCCTGACCCCCACACATCACACACAGCTCTACTGCATCCATCCTGACCCCACACATCACAGACACACACACAGCTCTACTCCATCCATCCTGACCCCCACACATCACACACACAGCTCTACTCCATCCATCCTGACCCCCACACATCACACACAGCTCTACTGCATCCATCCTGACCCCACACATCACAGACACACACACAGCTCTACTCCATCCATCCTGATCCCCACACATCACACAGATAGCTCTACTCCATCCATCCTGATCCACACACACACACACACACACACACACACACACACAGCTCTACTCCATCCATCCTGACCCCCACACATCACACACAGCTCTACTCCATCCATCCTGACCCCCACACATCACACACAGCTCTACTCCATCCATCCTGACCCTCACACATCACACACACAGCTCTACTCCACCCATCCTGACCCCCACACATCACACACAGCTCTACTCCATCCATCCTGACCCCCACACATCACACGCACAGCTCTACTCCATCCATCCTGACCCCCACACATCACACATACAGGTCTACTCCATCCATCCTGATCCCCACACATCACACACACAGAGCTCTACTCCATCCATCCTGACCCCTACACATCACACACACAGCTCTACTCCATCCATCCTGACCCCACACATCACACACAGCTCTACTCCATCCATCTTGACCCCCACACATCACACACAGCTCTACTCCATCCATCCTGACCCCCACACATCACACACACAGCTCTACTCCATCCATCCTGACCCCCACACATCACACAGCTCTACTCCATCCATCCTGACCCCCACACATCACACACACAGCTCTACTCCATCCATCCTGACCCCCACACATCACACACAGCTCTACTCCATCCATCCTGACCCCCACACATCACACACAGCTCTACTCCATCCATCCTGACCCCCACACATCACACACACAGCTCTACTCCATCCATCCTGACCCCCACACATCACACACACAGCCCTACTCCATCCATCCTGATCCCCACACATCACACACACAGCTCTACTCCACCCATCCTGACCCCCACACATCACACACAGCTCTACTCCATCCATCCTGACCCCCACACATCACACGCACAGCTCTACTCCATCCATCCTGACCCCCACACATCACACATACAGGTCTACTCCATCCATCCTGATCCCCACACATCACACACACAGAGCTCTACTCCATCCATCCTGACCCCTACACATCACACACACAGCTCTACTCCATCCATCCTGACCCCACACATCACACACAGCTCTACTCCATCCATCTTGACCCCCACACATCACACACAGCTCTACTCCATCCATCCTGACCCCCACACATCACACACACAGCTCTACTCCATCCATCCTGACCCCCACACATCACACAGCTCTACTCCATCCATCCTGACCCCCACACATCACACACACAGCTCTACTCCATCCATCCTGACCCCCACACATCACACACAGCTCTACTCCATCCATCCTGACCCCCACACATCACACACAGCTCTACTCCATCCATCCTGACCCCCACACATCACACACACAGCTCTACTCCATCCATCCTGACCCCCACACATCACACACACAGCCCTACTCCATCCATCCTGATCCCCACACATCACACACAGCTCTACTCCATCCATCCTGACCCCCACACATCACACACACAGCTCTACTCCACCCATCCTGACCCCCACACATCACACACACAGCTCTACTCCATCCATCCTGACCCCCACACATCACACACAGCTCTACTCCATCCATCCTGACCCCCACACATCACACACAGCTCTACTCCATCCATCCTGACCCCCACACATCACACACACAGCTCTACTCCATCCATCCTGACCCCCACACATCACACACACAGCTCTACTCCATCCATCCTGACCCCCACACATCACACACAGCTCTACTCCATCCATCCTGACCCCCACACATCACACACACACACAGCTCTACTCCATCCATCCTGACCCCCACACATCACACACACACAGCTCTACTCCATCCATCCTGACCCCCACACATCACACACAGCTCTACTCCATCCATCCTGACCCCCACACATCACACACAGCTCTACTCCATCCATCCTGACCCCCACACATCACACACAGCTCTACTCCATCCATCCTGACCCCCACACATCACACACACAGCTCTACTCCATCCATCCTGACCCCCACACATCACACACCCAGCTCTACTCCATCCATCCTGACCCCCACACATCACACACACAGCTCTACTCCATCCATCCTGACCCCCACACATCACACACACAGCTCTACTCCATCCATCCTGACCCCTACACATCACACACACAGCTCTCCTCCATCCATCCTGACCCCCACACATCACACACACACCTCTACTCCATCCATCCTGACCCCCACACATCACACACACAGCTCTACTCCATCCATCCTGACCCCCACACATCACACACACAGCTCTCCTCCATCCATCCTGACCCCCACACATCACACACACACCTCTACTCCATCCATCCTGACCCCCACACATCACACACACAGCTCTACTCCATCCATCCTGACCCCCACACATCACACACACAGCTCTACTCCATCCATCCTGACCCCCACACATCACACACAGCTCTACTCCATCCATCCTGACCCCCACACATCACACACACGGCTCTACTCCATCCATCCTGACCCCCACACATCACACACACAGCTCTACTCCATCCATCCTGCCCACCACACATCACACACACAGCTCTACTCCATCCATCCTGGCCCCCACACATCACACACATAGCTCTACTCCATCCATCCTGACCCCCCACACATCACACTCACAGTTCTACTCCATCCACCCTGACCCTCACACATCACACACACAGCTCTACTCCATCAATCCTGACCCCCACACATCACACACACAGCTCTATTCCATCCATCCTGACCCCCACACTTCACACACACAGCTCTACTACATCCATCCTGACCCCCACACATCACACACACAGCTCTACTACATCCATCCTAACCCCCAAACATCACACACACAGCTCTACTCCATCAATCCTGACCCCCACACATCACACACACAGCTCTATTCCATCCATCCTGACCCCCACACTTCACACACACAGCTCTACTACATCCATCCTGACCCCCACACATCACACACACAGCTCTACTACATCCATCCTAACCCCCAAACATCACACACACAGCTCTACTCCATCCATCCTGACCCCCACACATCACACACACAGCTCTACTCCATCCATCCTGACCCCCACACATCACACACACAGCTCTACTCAATCCATCATGACTCCCACACATCACACACACAGCTCTACTCCATCCATCCTGACCCCACACATCACACACAGCTCTACTCCATCCATCTTGACCCCCACACATCACACACACACCTCTACTCCATCCATCCTGACCCCCACACACAGCTCTACTACATCCATACTAACTCCCCCACATCGCACACACAGCTTTACTCCATCCACTCTGATCCCCACACATCAACACAGCTCTACTCCATCCATCCTGACCCACACACATCACACACACAGCTCTACTCCATCAATCCTGACCCACACACATCACACACACAGCTTCACTACCGCATCCATCCTGAACCCCACACATCACACACAGCACTACTGCATCCATCCTGACCCCCACACATCACACACACAGCTCCATTACATCCATCCTGATCCCCCCCCCCCCACACACAGCTGTACTACATCCATCCTGACCCCCACACATCACACACACAGCTCTTCTCCATCCATCCTGACCCCACACATCACACAAAGCTCTGCTACATCCATTCTGACCCCACACATCACACACACAGCTCTACTTCTTCCATCCTGACCCCCACACATCACACACACACACACAGCTCTACTGCACCCATCCTGACCCCCACACATCACACACAAAGCTCTACTCCATCCATCCTGACCCCCACACATCACACACACAGCTCTACTCCATCCATCCTGACCCCCACACATCACACTCACAGTTCTACTCCATCCGCCCTGACCCTCACACATCACACACACAGCTCTCCTCCATCCATCCTGACGCCCACACATCACACACACAGCTCTACTCCATCCATCCTGACCCCCACACATCACACACAGCTCTACTCCATCCATCCTGACACCCACACATCACACACAGCTCTACTGCATCCATCCTGACCCCACACATCACAGACACACACACAGCTCTACTCCATCCATCCTGACCCCCACACATCACACACACAGCTCTACTCCATCCATCCTGACCCCCACACATCACACACACAGCTCTACTCCATCCATCCTGACCCCCACACATCATACACACAGCTCTACTCCATCCATCCTGATCCCCACACATCACACACACAGCTCTACTCCATCCATCCTGACCCCCACACATCACACACTCAGCTCTACTCCATCCATCCTGACCCCCACACATCACACACACAGCTCTACTCCATCCATCCTGACCCCCACACATCACACACAGCTCTACTGCATCCATCCTGACCCCACACATCACAGACACACACACAGCTCTACTCCATCCATCCTGACCCCCACACATCACACACACAGCTCTACTCCATCCATCCTGACCCCCACACATCACACACAGCTCTACTGCATCCATCCTGACCCCACACATCACAGACACACACACAGCTCTACTCCATCCATCCTGACCCCCACACATCACACACACAGCTCTACTCCATCCATCCTGACCCCCACACATCACACACAGCTCTACTCCATCCATCCTGACCCCCACACATCACACACAGCTCTACTCCATCCATCCTGACCCTCACACATCACACACACAGCTCTACTCCATCCATCCTGACCCCCACACATCACACACAGCTCTACTCCATCCATCCTGACCCCCACACATCACACACACAGCTCTACTCCATCCATCCTGACCCCCACACATCACACACACAGCTCTACTCCACCCATCCTGACCCCCACACATCACACACAGCTCTACTCCATCCATCCTGACCCCCACACATCACACGCACAGCTCTACTCCATCCATCCTGACCCCCACACATCACACATACAGCTCTACTCCATCCATCCTGATCCCCACACATCACACACACAGAGCTCTACTCCATCCATCCTGACCCCTACACATCACACACACAGCTCTACTCCATCCATCCTGACCCCACACATCACACACAGCTCTACTCCATCCATCTTGACCCCCACACATCACACACAGCTCTACTCCATCCATCCTGACCCCCACACATCACACACACAGCTCTACTCCATCCATCCTGACCCCCACACATCACACAGCTCTACTCCATCCATCCTGACCCCCACACATCACACACACAGCTCTACTCCATCCATCCTGACCCCCACACATCACACACAGCTCTACTCCATCCATCCTGACCCCCACACATCACACACAGCTCTACTCCATCCATCCTGACCCCCACACATCACACACACAGCTCTACTCCATCCATCCTGACCCCCACACATCACACACACAGCCCTACTCCATCCATCCTGATCCCCACACATCACACACAGCTCTACTCCATCCATCCTGACCCCCACACATCACACACACAGCTCTACTCCACCCATCCTGACCCCCACACATCACACACACAGCTCTACTCCATCCATCCTGACCCCCACACATCACACACAGCTCTACTCCATCCATCCTGACCCCCACACATCACACACAGCTCTACTCCATCCATCCTGACCCCCACACATCACACACACAGCTCTACTCCATCCATCCTGACCCCCACACATCACACACACAGCTCTACTCCATCCATCCTGACCCCCACACATCACACACAGCTCTACTCCATCCATCCTGACCCCCACACATCACACACACACACAGCTCTACTCCATCCATCCTGACCCCCACACATCACACACACACAGCTCTACTCCATCCATCCTGACCCCCACACATCACACACAGCTCTACTCCATCCATCCTGACCCCCACACATCACACACAGCTCTACTCCATCCATCCTGACCCCCACACATCACACACAGCTCTACTCCATCCATCCTGACCCCCACACATCACACACACAGCTCTACTCCATCCATCCTGACCCCCACACATCACACACCCAGCTCTACTCCATCCATCCTGACCCCCACACATCACACACACAGCTCTACTCCATCCATCCTGACCCCCACACATCACACACACAGCTCTACTCCATCCATCCTGACCCCTACACATCACACACACAGCTCTCCTCCATCCATCCTGACCCCCACACATCACACACACACCTTTACTCCATCCATCCTGACCCCCACACATCACACACACAGCTCTACTCCATCCATCCTGACCCCCACACATCACACACACAGCTCTCCTCCATCCATCCTGACCCCCACACATCACACACACACCTCTACTCCATCCATCCTGACCCCCACACATCACACACACAGCTCTACTCCATCCATCCTGACCCCCACACATCACACACACAGCTCTACTCCATCCATCCTGACCCCCACACATCACACACAGCTCTACTCCATCCATCCTGACCCCCACACATCACACACACGGCTCTACTCCATCCATCCTGACCCCCACACATCACACACACAGCTCTACTACATCCATCCTGACCCCCACACATCACACACAGCTCTACTCCATCCATCCTGACCCCCACACATCACACACAGCTCTACTCCATCCATCCTGACCCCCACACATCACACACACAGCTCTACTCCATCCATCCTGACCCCCACACATCACACACACAGCTCTACTCCATCCATCCTGACCCCCACACATCACACACAGCTCTACTCCATCCATCCTGACCCCCACACATCACACACACACACAGCTCTACTCCATCCATCCTGACCCCCACACATCACACACACACAGCTCTACTCCATCCATCCTGACCCCCACACATCACACACAGCTCTACTCCATCCATCCTGACCCCCACACATCACACACAGCTCTACTCCATCCATCCTGACCCCCACACATCACACACAGCTCTACTCCATCCATCCTGACCCCCACACATCACACACACGGCTCTACTCCATCCATCCTGACCCCCACACATCACACACCCAGCTCTACTCCATCCATCCTGACCCCCACACATCACACACACAGCTCTACTCCATCCATCCTGACCCCCACACATCACACACAGCTCTACTCCATCCATCCTGACCCCCACACATCACACACACAGCTCTACTCCATCCATCCTGACCCCCACACATCACACACACACAGCTCTACTCCATCCATCCTGACCCCTACACATCACACACACAGCTCTCCTCCATCCATCCTGACCCCCACACATCACACACACACCTCTACTCCATCCATCCTGACCCCCACACATCACACACACAGCTCTCCTCCATCCATCCTGACCCCCACACATCACACACACAGCTCTCCTCCATCCATCCTGACCCCCACACATCACACACACACCTCTACTCCATCCATCCTGACCCCCACACATCACACACACAGCTCTACTCCATCCATCCTGACCCCCACACATCACACACACAGCTCTACTCCATCCATCCTGACCCCCACACATCACACACAGCTCTACTCCATCCATCCTGACCCCCACACATCACACACACAGCTCTACTACATCCATCCTGACCCCCACACATCACACACAGCTCTACTCCATCCATCCTGACCCCCACACATCACACACAGCTCTACTCCATCCATCCTGACCCCCACACATCACACACACAGCTCTACTCCATCCCTCCTGACCCCCACACATCACAACCATCAGAGTTCTGCATCCACTAATCCCTCCCTGGTCATGTGATTCCTGACTCCTCCCACACATTTGGTCGCACGACAGTGACATCATCACAGGTCCTGGAAGCTCACGGCTGCCGTCTGGCTCTGCAGGTCTGTGTGTCCTCTCATTTCTGAATCACTGGGCAGGAGTGTTTGATGATAGGAGGATAATCCCCATCAGGACTGCAGGGAGGTGAGTACTGGAATAATGTATTAATAAGCACACTCTATAAGTAATACTCTGTGGATGTCCCCTGTGACCTTATGACGGCATTTAATCTCTTAGGGTCGGTAACTATTGGCATCATGCATCCTCAGTTGGAGATCTTGGCCCACTCTTCTTTGTGAGAGCATCTGGGGTGTAGCGCCGTCTTCAGGTTACCCATAGATCTGCTATGGGGTTCAGGTCCGGGCTCTGGTGTGTAGCGCCCTCTTCAGGTCCCCCACAGATCTGCTATGGGCTTTAGGTCCGGCCTCTGGTTTGTAGCGGCCTCTTCAGGTCCCCCATAGATCTGCTATGGGGTTCAGGTCTGGGCTCTGGTGTGTAGCGCCCTCTTCAGGTCCCCCACAGATCTGCTATGGGGTTCAGGTCCGGCCTCTGGTTTGTAGCGGCCTCTTCAGGTCCCCCGTAGATCTGCTATGGGGTTTAGGTCCGGGCTCTGGTGTGTAGCGCCCTCTTCAGGTCCCCCATAGATCTGCTATGGGGTTCAGGCCCGGGCTCTGGTGTAAAGCGCCCTCTTCAGATCCCCCGTAGATCTGCAATGGGGTTCGGGTCTGGGCTCTGGTGTGTAGCGCCCTCTTCAGGTCATCCACAGATCTGCTATGGGGTTTAGGTCCGGGCTCTGGTGTGTAGCGCCGTCTTCAGGTCCCCATAGATCTGCTATGGGGTTTAGGTCCGGGCTCTGGTGTGTAGCGCCCTCTTGAGGTCATCCACAGATCTGCTATGGGGTACAGGTCTGGGCTCTGGTGTGTAGCGCCCTCTTCAGGTCATCCACAGATCTGCTATGGGGTTCAGGTCCGGGCTCTGGTGTGTAGCGCCCTCTTCAGGTCCCCCACAGATCTTCTATGGGGTTCAGGTCCGGGCTCTGGTGTGTAGCGCCCTCTTCAGGTACCCCACAGATCTGCTATGGGGTTCAGGTTTGGGCTCCGGGGTGTATCGCCCTCTTCAGGTCCCCCGTAGATCTGCTATGGGGTTTAGGTCCGGGCTCTGGTGTGTAGCACCCTCTTCAGGTCCCCATAGATCTGCTATGGGGTTCAGGTCTGGGCTCTGGTGTGATGCGCCCTCTTCAGATCCCCCGTAGATCTGCAATGGGGTTCAGGTCTGGGCTCTGGTGTGTAGCGCCCTCTTCAGGTCATCCACAGATTTGCTATGGGGTTCAGGTCTGGGCTCTGGTGTGTAGCGCCGTCTTCAGGTCCCCATAGATCTGCTATGGGGTTTAGGTCCGGGCTCTGGTGTGTAGCGTCCTCTTCAGGTCATCCACAGATCTGCTATGGGGTTCAGGTCTGGGCTCTGGTGTGTAGCGCCCTCTTCAGGTCCCCCATAGATCTACTATGGGGTTCAGGTCCGGCCTCTGGTATGTAGCGGCCTCTTCTGGTCCCCCATAGATCTGCTATGGGGTTCAGGTACGGGCTCTGGTGTGTAGCGCCCTCTTCAGGTCCCCCACAGATCTGCTATGGGGTTCAGGTCTAGGCTCCGGGGTGTATCGCCCTCTTCAGGTCTCCCGTAGATCTGCTATGGGGTTCAGGTCCGGGCTCTGGTGTGTAGCGCCCTCTTCAGGATCCCCCATAGATCTGCTATGGGGTTCAGGTCTGGGCTCTGGTATGTAGCGCCCTCTTCAGGTCCCCCATAGATCTGCTATGGGGTTCAGGTCTGGGCTCTGGTGTGTAGCACCCTCTTCAGGTCCCCATAGATCTGCTATGGGGTTCAGGTCTGGGCTCTGGTGTGAAGCGCCCTCTTCAGATCCCCCGTAGATCTGCAATGGGGTTCAGGTCTGGGCTCTGGTGTGTAGCGCCCTCTTCAGGTCATCCACAGATCTGCTATGGGGTTCAGGTCTGGGCTCTGGTGTGTAGCGCCCTCTTCAGGTACCCCACAGATCTGCTATGGGGTTCAGGTCTGGGCTCCGGGGTGTAGCGCCCTCTTCAGGTCCCCCGTAGATCTGCTATGGGGTTTAGGTCCGGGCTCTGGTGTGTAGCACCCTCTTCAGGTCCCCCATAGATCTGCTATGGGGTTCAGGTCTGGGCTCTGGTATGTAGCGCCCTCTTCAGGTCCCCCATAGATCTGCTATGGGGTTCATGTCTGGGCTCTGGTGTGTAGCGCCCTCTTCAGGTCCCCCATAGATCCGCTATAGGGTTCAGGTCTGGGCTCTGGTGTGTAGCGCCCTCTTCAGGTTCCCACAGACCTGCTATGGTGTTCAGCTCTGAGCTCTGGTGTGTAGCGCCCTCTTCAGGTTCCCACAGACCTGCTATGGGGTTTAACTCTGGGCTCTGGTGTGTAGCGCCCTCTTCAGGTCCCCCGTAGCTTTTCTATGAGGTCCAGGTCTGGGCTCTGGTATGTAGCGCCCTCTTTAGGTCCCTCACAGATCTGCTATGGGGTTCAGGTCTGGGCTCTGGTGTGTAGCGCCCTCTTCAGGTCCCTCACAGATCTGCTATGGGGTTCAGGTCTGGCCTCTGGTGTGTAGCGTCCTCTTCAGGTCCCCCATAGATCTGCTATGGGGGTTTAGGTCTGGGCTCTGGTGTGTAGCGCCCTCTTCAGGTCCCCTACAGATCTGTTATGGGGTTCAGGTCTGGGCTCTGGTGTGTAGCGCTCTCTTCAGATCCCCCATACATCTGCTATGGGGTTCAGGTCTGGGCTCTGGTGTGTAGTGCCCTCTTCAGGTACCTCGTGGATCTGCTATGGGGTTCAGTTCCGGGCTTTGGTGTGTAGCGCCCTCTTTAGGTCCCCCATAGATCTGTTATGGGGTTCAGGTCTGGGCTCTGGTGTGTAGCGCCCTCTTCAGGTACCCCGTAAATCTGCTTTGGTGTTTAGGTCAGGGCTCTGGTGTGTAGTGCCCTCTTCAGGTGCCCCGTGGATCTGCTATGGGGTTCAAGTCTGGGCTCTGGTATGTAACACCCTCTTTAGGTCATCCACAGATTTGCTATGGGGTTCAGGTCTGGGCTCTGGTGTGTAGCGCCCTCTTCAGGTACCCTGTGGATCTGCTTTGGTCTTTAGGTCTGGACTCTGATGTGTAGCGCCCTCTTCAGGTACCCTGTGGATCTGCTATGGGGTTCAAGTCTGGGCTCTGGTATGTAACACCCTCTTTAGGTCATCCACAGATCTGCTATGGGGTTCAAGTCTGGACTCTGATGTGTAGCACCCTCTTTAGGTCATCCACAGATCTGCTATGGGGTTCAGGTCTGGGCACTGGTGTGTGGCTCCCTCTTCAGGTCCCCTGTAGATCTGCTAGGTGATTCAGGTCTGGGCTCTGGTATGTAGTGCCCTCTTCTGGTCCCCAACAGATCTGCTATGGGGTTCAGGTCTGGGCTGCGGTGTGTAGTGTCCTCTTCATGTGACACACAGATCTGCTATAGGGTTCAGTTCTGGGTTCTGTTATGTGGCGCCCTCTTCAGGTCACCCGTTCTGTTATGAGGTACAGGTCTGGGCTCTGGGGGGACATTCTCTTGTTACTTCGGGTCGTCGTGCTGAAAGGTGAATTTCCTCTTCATCTCCAGCTTTTCAGCAGAGAACTGGGAATATTTGGGAACTGTTAATATTTACCTCCCCATCATTAATGCCCCAGTTCTAGATAAACAGCTCCCATATCATGCTGCCCCTACAATTTTCTGGTGGCAGCAGTGTTGGCTTTACACCAGGCCAACGTTCTGGGATTCTGGCTGACAAGTTTCCCCTCGTTCTCCTCAGACAGAACACGTTCTCTACAGACGTAGACATATGGACATATGATGAATGAGGGAGATGGTTGTGACTCGCCGGAAACTCCGGCAGCTCCTCTAATGTTGCTGTTGGCCTCTTGGCCTCCCGAAACAATTAGTCTCAGGGCTTTTCACTAGTTTCTGAGGGATGTCCGATTCTTGGTGATATCACTGTTCCACCATTAATCCCCTTCTTGCTGACGGTCTCCACTTTGCTCTATATGAAATGTTTTGGCCCCCTTCTCCTGACTGACTCCTTCCAACAAGCAGATCCCTTTGATGTTCTGTAAGATCTTTATGATCAACTAAGAAAATATCAGGAAAATCCTCCTAGAAGAGTCGGACTTTATATGGGGGAACCCAGAATCACTATAAATAAAGGCAGCGGAGTGCTGACTGCTGTCTAACAGGAGGTCACATGTGATTGGCTAATTCTGTACATAACCCCATCCCCAAATATAAGAGGGTGTGAACACATTATTTTAGTTTTGTCAGTTTGGCAATAGATTCCTCGGGGATTATAGCAGGGCATTTAAAAAGTGCTTCTGGCCAGAAGAACCTTTCAAATGTCCTGCTGTTAACTCCTGTTAGTGAAGGGTCTACTGAAGGAGGGAGCGGGGCTTAAAGGACCTGCCCCCTTAGTCCCACCCCTAGCCACACCCCTCCATGATTTGCTATGGAAATTTTCTGTGAGAATCCCCATAGCAAACCATGGAGGGGTATGGCTAGGAGCGGGACTAGGGGGGCAGGTACCGCTAGCCCCACCCCTTTCGCTGTGCTATGTGGAAATCCCAAGGGATTTCCCCATATAAGAGAAATACAGCGCTGGTATGGGGGATTTTCCCAGAGCAGGGACAGTGAGCGGAGCTATGGGTGGTTTCCCCATAGTCCCGCTCTGGGGAAATACCAAAGCCCTGCGGGGCTTCTTCTCTCTCTTCATGGAGCAGCTGCATTTCTCCAAGCTGCTCCAGTGAATGGGCAAAGTTTCATGTGCTGCGCATGTGAAGCTTTGCCCGGCCATGCGTTTGCTTCGGCGTGTTTTTTGTGCGCGTATAGGCTCATCTGACTGCGCCCTAAAAGATTTCTGTTTGTTCTCCCAGTGGGATTGTACAGCTAATGGGTCACATTAAAGGGGAATGACAAAAACCGGGCATTGTAACAGGGGGGTGTAGACTTTTTATATCCACTGTAAGTTTAGAACATCAGCAGACTGAAAAAAGCTGAAAATTTGGTTTTTGGTTGTAAATTTTAAAAAGTTAACATTCAGTAAATTATAGGAATTACAGACCTTGAATAGTAGGTGCGCCTAGAGGCGTCTTGGAAGCAGACAGCATACTCATTGACGATGCCTTGATGAGCTGTGACCGCTGTGTCCACCTTCATGTAACTTTGTCTTAAACAGACATTATTTTCTTGAAGATTTTCTAAAACATAAATTTGCATGTTGAAGTGGCATGCCGGCGGCGGTCACACACATGTACCGTGTAACAATAATAGATCCCGGTGTAGACATGTAGGAGTGCGGCCTCCAGCGTGATGTGAGACACCAGGAGAGCTCCCACCTGTTGTGCTGGCTTGGTTTCTTTCTGGCCAGTGTTTGTGACTCGGCTGTGCTGGCTTTTTGCCGTTCCTGGGCTTTTGGTTGTGCTGCACCACAGTTCCTGTTGTGGGGGAGCAAGAGAGGGGAGAAGCGGAGGACAGTGATAGCGGAGACTAGTTTGTTGTGAGTCTGGTCTGTCGTTTAATCGAGTTCCGATGACAAGGAGATGAGAAGCCGGCGGTGCATGTGCACTTCATGATGGCACTCGGGTATCTGCGAACGCTACTGAAGCCTGCACTTTCTAAGCAGTTGCTAATGTTGGGGGTCTGTCAACGGAGACCAATGCGAATGTTGCCTGAGTCCAAATTAAGAGGAAATATTATATCGAGTACTCGTAGAGGAGAACCATAAGAAGCCACTACACACACAGTCTAGTGATATCAGTATGAATTCTAGTTTATTTTCGAACATTGCTAGTTTTTATGCAAGATGAAAAGAAGGCGTTTCCAAATGTTACCTGATACTAAGTTTCAATCTACTTTGCTGACCAAGTCTACATTCCAACAGATTACAATATGGCTGTAAATCAAAAGCCTTCTTAACAAAAGGTATCAGCAAAACTGTGTGAAGTGGACATCAAACAGTTACATACGATCATAAAGATGACTCCATACTGTCTGAGTACATACTTAATTACACCTCTTCCCAGACCAGGATGTAATCTTAAGAGTCCATTAAGTTCAACAATTTGTACATCAAAAGAGGGGGCATTGTTTCTAGTTTGCACATAGAACTGGTTTTAGCCACCTACTTAGTATTCAGTACATTGTCAAAAGTTCAGACTTGTAGTCAAGATGGCTGAATGAAATCTAATTAATCATACATTTAGTATTTTAAAATCATCATCCAAATAAACGCTTGAATATACCTTTTTACATATGATTCTATATCCAAGTTCTATTAGCAATTTCCGGAATGTTTTACATATTTTTCATTTCCATAATACATTACATTTTACAACCAAATAACTGATGTCACATTTATTACACTGTTTCCTTATCTTTCTTATGTTAGGTTATTAAAAATATGATTGACCCCTATCACTAAGATGTGGCTAAGGAGCCGTGTCAGGGTGGCAATGAGTGCAGCACGCTCTTTATAATCTTGCACACTGTTGAAGGTATACAACAGGATCTGGACGACTAATGGAATTAGGTGCAAGTGCCTAGATAAAAAACGCTTTATACCGAAATAAGACTAACACACATGTGTAAGTAAATGACAGGCACACCATTTACTTTCAGGCACGTGGCTGTCCGTATTAATATTAAGCACCAGAATTGCATATGCAACTTGCGTATAAACAGTTTAACACTTTATGCACAGATAAGCAAACTTTGAGGAGGCACATGAGATAAGGGAAGGCTAGCTAGAGAGACTAAATCTGACTGACTCACAACAACAAACCCTATCATCCAACTAACTGTAATTTGCCAACCTGACACGACCTAACAATCTCCAGTACTCACAAAATAGGACCCTCTGGGAAATCTGTAATCTGTGCAGCTTGATGATACTTTGGCTGCTTTATTGAAGCGGAGCTGGAAGGCTGGCTTGAACAGATGCCAGGGTTGAAGACATGAGCTGAGTGTCATTAACTGCATACAGGGTTTCTTGAAAGTTTATATAACACATCTCTAATTTCAACAGGGCAGAGGAGACAGAAGCCTAGCTGGGGCCATTCCTCCCCCTGCTTCTCGCTCCCTCTTTCTCCACTCCATACTGCTCACAGCCTCCCTCCAAACTCTTCCTTGACTTCCCTCTTCTAGACCTGTATAATTTTCTAACTGTGCAACATTGAAATGAGTGAGAATTCCCATCCTTTTTTTCCTCACTCAGCAGCTATGTGATTTACGACTGCCTAATCACCATTAACTATTTAATTCCAAGTCCTGACTCTCCCTTCTTATTAAAGGAAGTCCAGCATAATTACCTTTTGTTAAGTGCACTGGTAGTTAGAATAGTTGCTCTTTACTTGCAGGTAAAGTACTTTTATTCTGTAGTGCCAGTCCAGGTCACTACACTGCTTCACATGCAACATTGGGTGGGATGATTGTGTGGAATGCACAAAGCACTTTGACTATTTTGATCGCTTTACTGAGAAATGCCACGATGCGGCAATCAGATTAGCAGAATTTGCTCCTTCAACTCCTGCAACCTTGGTAAGAAAAACATCTACAGTTGTGTTAGTGCAAACAAAACTATTTGCTATTCGATATGCTGCTGAGGTCCAAATTTTTGGTTAGAAGATAAACCAAGCTCAGGAAATAACTTGTCAGAGCACACCACAACTTGGCGTGATGAAAGTTATCTGTTTATTGATTGACAGGTAACCGTTTTTATAGAGGCACATGCTTCAATTACATAAATTTAAATCCATTATAATTTAATTTATTACCATTGGTTGATGAAACATAAAAACAATATGAATATGCAAGATAAAGAATTTAAATGCCAGGCAAACACACGCAAGCGCAGAAGACTCACGCATGATTAACTTCGCAGAACACAAAAGTACAGTAATTCTAAACAATAAGTTGTTTAGAGAGAATATTTTGGAACATGTGTGAACATAGAGAAACACATCATCTTGAACCTATGGCCCGAGCTGTCTCATGTAGCTTTGGCCTCGGTTATTCACTCAACGCTTTTTGAGTAACTTTAATATCTATAAATCATCTAAAAGAGGACAAATGAATATAATGAAAAGAGGCATAGAAGATGGCTACCTGTTCACAAAAAGGCTACATATAGGATAGAACATGGAGTCATACTCATCTCACAAACAGTTGTATTTGCCTCCTCTGATGGGACTTCTAAAATGATATCTCACTCTGTAACTGGGAAGTGTAAGCAAGGCCCTGATTTATATGCTGCATCTGCTTCATCTCTCTCTATGTAAATACTATTATGCAGACCATTTCCAGCACTAGTGTTGTGGATATGCAAAATGATACACAAAGTAAACCTACTCTACACAACATTTTTCTAGCTGTCTGAGAAACCCACTGGCTAAGGAACTCACAGCATTGTTTGGGTTCCTCTCATAGCATGGCGGGGTGGAGAGATAAGAGCCGGAAGCAGATGCAGAGGCTGCAGTTGCAACAGTTGTGAAAGGCTGCGATACATGAAATGCTGTGCCACTTCCTGCAACAACTTTGAGAGTCAGCAGGCTCTATGCCCTCAGTGTACTGTTATGGACTATGAGTATGGCTACACTGTGCCAACCTATGGGTTAGACTTGGCAGTTGACCCTCGGTGGTCAGAGGAGATATCTCACCCTTTGCTAGTCGGCAAAAAGTGGGAGTAATGCCTAAAAGCAGGGTAGGCGCCCTAACAACGATGGCCCCACAATCTTCCTCTCACACCTGACTATCCTTAAATGGACACAGGACAGTGCAATATAAGCCACAGAGACAGAAACAATTGAACACAGACAATGAGAATAGAGAAAGAATCAGAAGAAAGACAGCAAGCAAATGAATACAAATATGAATCCGGAGAAAGCACAGACAAATGTTACATTCATGTGGGTAAATAAGCTCCAGGCCACACAAAAGTGCCCAGGACGGGAATTGAATAAACACAGGGACCGAAAATGGATTTCAGACTGGACACGCTGACAGTAACACCAACTGGACCGAGAACTGCATACTGGAGAGACTGTAACCGAGACTGGACTCACGGACAGACATAACATAGAAATGAAAAACAACCAAACACACCCGCGAAACATCCCCACAAGCTAAAGCAGGTGAAATTGCTGTAATATAAATACAAGGGATTAGTTTGTGAACTGCCAATTCACTTAAGCAGCGAGCCCAGTGATCAAGGGTCCTTCTGTTTTGTGGTCCCTAATATAGAGACACATGATCCAGCAGCACTAGACACAGTTCACTCAGCAAACTACAACACAAAGGTAACAGTACACCAGTCACACAGCAAGCTGCACAGAGAAGACAACATGACTGCTCAACCTGGACACCCCACACACACTGAAAGGGGCTGGTATTTATATATGAGCACAGACCCTGGGGATTGGCTGACCTGAGCAAACCACACCCAGCCAGCACAATCATGCCACACCTGTGGAAATGTGCTCCTAGAAACCATAGTACTACAGGTCCCAGCAGCACAACTTAACACAAAGTCATGGGAGAGAGGACCTATGCTATGTGTCTGAGACATACACCAACACTGAGGCAATGAAGGAGGATTCCCATCGCAGCTAAATGGGGAGGTAATTGCTAATACCCTACAGCAGATCTTGAAGGACTGGGGAAGGTAACCCTTTACACGCTGGCGAGAAGCATGCAGCAGTTAATGCTATGGAGAAAGCAGAATGATGCCCGCATTCGCCAGAAGCAGCAGAAGGGAAGGCAAGTCTGATAAGCTAGCCTAATATATTGCAAGCAGAGTCGCTAGAAAAATGTACAATGCTTGGACAGATGAGGGGCAAAAGACCTGGCCGCCAAAGGATACGATGGCTTGATACTGTCAAAGATGATACTGGCATGGATATCACATAACTGGAAGAAACAGTGCAAACAAGAAAAACATGGAAGGAGCTCACCTCCATACTATTTATTTATTTTTTTTTAAATAGTGGGTTTTTAGTACTTTCCGGTTGGTCAGCCACGTCTTAACGTTCTCTGATCAACCTGAAACTTTGACAATCTCAATTTTACACTAATTGGGGGTTCACATCAGAGATATGCCAAAATAATTTTTCCCGCTATGCCTTGCCACCATCCTAGAGTACACTGCAAAAACAAGACACCCCACCACCCACAGAAGTCAAGATTTGCAGGGGAGCTTCCCCCATTTCACTGCACATCCTTAAAGGGGTTGTCCCGCGGCAGCAAGTGGGTCTATACACTTCTGTATGGCCATAATAATGCACTTTGTAATGTACATTGTGCATTAATTATGAGCCATACAGAAGTTATAAAAAGTTTTATACTTACCTGCTCCGTTGCTGGCGTCCTCGTCTCCATGGTGCCGACTAATTTTCGCCCTCCGATGGCCAAATTAGCCGCGCTTGCGCAGTCCAGGTCTTCTCCTGTTCTCTATGGGGCTCCGTGTAGCTCCGTGTAGCTCCGCCCCGTCACGTGCCGATTCCAGCCAATCAGGAGGCTGGAATCGGCAATGGACCGCACAGAAGAGCTGCGGTCCACGGAGGCAGAGGATCCCGGCGGCCATCTTCACAGGTAAGTATAGAAGTCACCGGAGCGCGGGGATTAAGGTAAGCGCTCCGGTAAGCTTTCTGTACGTCCCTGCATCGGGGTTGTCTCGCGCCGAACGGGGGGGGGGGGGGGGTTGAAAAAAAAAAAACCCGTTTCGGCGCGGGACAACCCCTTTAAAAGCTGTTTAATAGATTAAATAGCACCACTGAAAAATACAAAAAAAATGCCCCAGACAGCTTCGCCAGTAATAAAATAAGAGTTAGGAATTTTTGAAGTCGAGAGGACAGTCAAAATGTGGAAAAGGCCATGTTCTTAAGGGGTTAATATATCCTCAAATGCTTTCCCTTTTATTGTCTCCAGTAATTTCATTGTTTTACATGGGATTTGTGTTTTTGTTTTTTTTTACATTTTCATCATCTTTCCATTTAGGTCTAAGCAATATAGGATCCACCGCTGTTCAAAGATGGAGAAGGACAGAAATAAGACTGCGGAGAGTGTATTAAATCTCACCCTAGAGGTACTGTTCCAGCTTACTGGAGAGGTGAGAGATTCTGATGATGTCACATTACATCATTCTTATCTATGGTAATAACAGATGATGTCTCTGGAGAGGAGAGGGATTCTGATGATGTCACATTACATCATTCTTATCTATGGTAATAACAGATGATGTCACTGGAGAGGAGAGGGATTCTGATGATGTCACATTACATCATTCTTATCTATGGTAATAACAGATGATGTCACTGGAGAGGAGAGGGATTCTGATGATGTCACATTACATCATTCTTATCTATGGTAATAACAGATGATGTCACTGGAGAGAGGGATTCTGATGATGTCACATTACATCCTTATTTATGATTGTAACAGATGATGTCACTGGAGTGGGAGGGAAATTCTGATGATGTCACATTACATCAACTTACCTTCCCTGTGCTATTAAGGGAATAAAAGAATGCAGGTTATCTATAAACATGGAGATGGTGAGGGAGCTGTTACTTCCAAATACAAAAGCAAGCATCTCACCTGAATGTAACAGGGCAATCCGCCTTCAGTCTGCTGAAAGCATGTGTGGAGCCTTGGCTAGCTGCAAGTCCTAGCAGCAAAGAATACGAAACAGGATAGGCTGCCAGCTTCTTCACACAACTTCTTTCTTTATGGAAAATGTATATTCAGACCACAAGACACATAGATAGAAATGCCTTGTCCGCAGCGACGCGTTTCATCAGTAACTTCTGCCTTTGTCAAAGCTGGCGAAACAAGAAAATACAATGGTTTTAAAAGAATGAAAACAGCTGAATGTCTCTGGTTCTTGATGATGACCAGCCGTGTCACTCCCCACCACTACAAACCGTGATTGTTCCCAGCAAGAGAAACCACGTAATCTTGTAGATATGATACCTTTTAATGGCCAACAAAAATACATGATGTAATAATAGCGAGCTTCCGAACCAACGCAGGGTTCTTCTTCAGGCTTATGGATTGGATCTGAAGAGGCATGCATATTTATACACACTTATAACATACATACTTATGACAAGGCACAGATATGGATGTGATTGGTTCGCACTTAAAAGGAATTCTGCAACAGCAAACAAACTTTTTTTGTCTAGGCACTGATAGCGGAGTGAAAGTTTTATGGTCCCTAAATTACTGTTGGGGGGGGGGGGGAGAGAAAGGTCGCCAGGGGTAGAGATGCTAGACTGGATCTTCAGATCCAGTCCATAAGCCTGAAGAAGATCCCTGCGTTGGTTCACAAGCTCGCTATTACATCATGTATTTTTGTCAGCCATTAAAAGCTATCATATCTACAAGATTACGTGGTTTCTCTTGCTGGGAGCAATCACATTTTGCTCTACTGGCTAACATGGTACCAGATCTTTGTTTTCATTATCTCCTTCACTACATCATGGATACCACACCTCCTTTACCTAAGCATATGATTAGAATAGTCTGCCATTTGCCATGTTCTTACATACACATGGAAAGACTCTTATATACATATAGAAAGGTTATTTAGAACATTTGTTACACTATAACATAAAGCCTTGTTGGTGTAATGGGCTACTTCACAACAGCCTCCCTCTAAAAGGAAAAGATAGGATCATATATTCTTTAATTATTATTTTTTCCCTTTCCCCTTTCCTTATCCTCCTATATTGTTAGGCTAGATTCTAATACATATAGTAAGTCTGTTTTGTAATTCATTCCTCTGGGGTACCTTGTATATAACTTGAGGATCCAAAATGCCTCTCTTTTTAGGACTTTATTCTTTATATTGCCTCCTCTATTTGTACCTTTCACTTCTTGTATACCTTGGAATATGGTGTTCATCATAGAATAGTAGAGTTGGAAGGAACCTCCAGGGTCATCTGGTCCAACCCCCTGCTCAATGCCCCCTGCTACTATAGTTATAGTAATAATTACAATCTGTGCATTATAAAGCAGATTCACTTTACATATATGCTAGCTGATATACCCAGATTCGCCCGAGTTATTTGATACAGGTATTTACTTGTTGGAAAATTTTATGAAATCAAGGTTACTTTAGAGGAACCGAGGAATAAAATATGTATACACACAGAGTAGTGTTAGATTCTCCTCAGGCTGCATGTACCGATGTCCCTCTGCAGAATGTGCCACCCCTCCTATTCAGCTCATTTAGGACTAGAGATGAGCGAGTATACTCGCTAAAGGCAATTGCTCGAGCGAGCATTGCCTTTAGCGAGTATCTCTCCCGCTTGAGACTGCAGGTTCGGGTGCCGGCATGGGGGAGCGGTGAGTAGCGGCTGTCAGCAGGAGGGAGTGAGGGGGCGAGAGAGAGATCTCCCCTCCGTTCTGCCCCTCTCTCCCCCCGCAGCTCCGTGCCCGCTGCCGGCACCCGAACCTGCAGTCTCGAGCGGGGGAGATACTCGCTAAAGGCCATGCTCGCTCGAGCAATTGCCTTTAGCGATTATACTCGCTCATCTATATTTAGGACCTAAAGAATGCTCCTGCCAAATTTCATGCTTGTACGACACCATGAAGTTACATTACATAGGGGTGCACTTACTTTTATGGTTCAAAATGTGTTTTTATTTTTTTAGAAAACTATGCATTCAACATTTGATGACACCAAATATTATCAGATAACAACACATTACTATTTTATGTCAACTTTGTGTACCAAGACCTTAAACAGGATAGAAGAATAAACTTGTCTTAGTATGACTTCCTTGGCACTAACTATCTATAAAAAATAACATCATTTATTATTTAGAATTCTAGGAATGAGAATGATAAAGAAGAGGGGAAGAAGGAAGCGGAAGGATGGGGGGGGAAGGGTCCGACCTATTTACCCTTGAGGTAACCATCACAGATTTTGAGACTTAATTTTGGTTAGCTGATTGAGTTTGTCAGTGGGGGGGTATTGCCATTTGTAACCCATGTCGGCATCTCTGGTGTGTTACGGAGTATGATCCACATGGACCAGGTTGTCAGATATTTGTTATGCCTCATCTCATCCCTTGCACATATTTCTTCCATGTGTTGGATGTTATCTAATGCTTTAATCCACATCATTCTTGTGGGGGGCGATGGGGATTTCCATTTCCTGGGAATTATTTGGCGCATGGCTATGACGAAAAATCGTAATAGCGATTTTTTGACTTGTGTCAAGGGACCAGGGAACATCGACAATAGCGCTAATTCAGGTGTCAATTTTATATTTTGTCTACTCACCCATGAGTAGAGCTCACCGACCTCTTGCCAGAGGGGGCAGATCAATGAGCACGACCACCAGATATGGATGAAAGTACCTTTTTCTTTTAAGCATCTCCAGCAGACGTCTGGGTATTGTGGGAAGGCTCTGGCAAGCCCAGCGGGGGTCCTGTACCACCTTGTCAGAATCTTATAGTTTAGCTCCTGTAACTTGCTTGAGATGGTAATTTTATGTGTTAGGGTGTAGGCTCTCCTCCATGACTCCTCGGGGGGGGGGGGGGGAGCATCCGAGCTCCTTTTCCCATTCTCTTTCCAGCACAGCTCCGTTTCTTTGGCTATTCTCTGCTAGTAAGAATTGATATAGCTCTGATACCCTGCCCTTAGCTGTTTTGTTAAGTATAAATTTGTTTTCGAAGGATGTCGTGCCTGTTCCTAGCGATGCCGGTCCCCCTAGTGTTCTAATGTAGTGGCATATTTGGAGGTATTGGAACCATGCTCCAGCTGGTGTGTCCCTGCCTTCCAGGATCTCTCCTAGTGTTTTTATTCCGTTTCCCCAAAGCATGTTTTTGATTCTAGGGATTTCCTCTGTCCGGTCACTCACCAAGAGGTTTACCACCGGGGAGCCGTTATAAAATGTTGGGAGGTCTATATTTCCCACCAGTGGGGTCAGTGGTCCTGGTCTCTTTATCAGACCTGCTGTCAGTATTTCTTCCATAAATGGGGACAGTGCCGTATTTTTATGTTTCCCATTTCCTGGTATCCAGATTAGGCCATGTCCCCTGTATGGGACTGAGTCTTGTTCTGCTGACGCCCAGCGTTTCTGTGATCTACTCCGCACTACTTCCAGTACCCTTCTAGTCAGTGAGGCTTTGTGGTAGAGTGAAATATTGGGAATCCCCATTCCTCCACTCTCCCTAGGGCCGGTCAGGGCCCTCCAACTACGTCTCGGTCTTTTGTCGCCCCAGATGAATCTCATTATTATTTTCCTTATTTTACTTAAGTAGGCCCCTGGGAGTCTGATGGGGATGGTTTGGAGGATGTATAGTAGCCTAGGGAGGACATTCATTTTTATGGAACTGATCCTGCCAAACCAGGAGAGGGATACTGCCCGCCATCCCTCTAGATCCTTTTCGAGCTTTGCTAGGAGTGGTTTATAATTTGTTTGGAATAGATCCTTTATGTCTGGCGTAATTGTTGTGCCTAAATATTTGATCCCGTTTTTTTTTCCATCTGAACGGGAAGGCATTTCCCAAGTCCCTTTCCTCATTGTCGGGTATGTTAATATTCCAGATTTCTGATTTACTTAGATTTACTTTGAAATTGGAGAGGCGGTCGAATCTCCGAAAATCTTCCAAGATATTGGGTAAGGCTATCCTTGGATTTGATATGTAGAGTAGCAGGTCGTCAGCGTAAAGGGCGACTTTCTGCTCGCTTGTGGCCACCTGCATTCCCCGAATGTCGGAATTGGTTCTAAGAGCATTGGCCAAGGTCTCCATCACAATGATGTAAAGAAAGGGAGACAGGGGACAGCCCTGCCTCGTGCCGTTCCTAATCTGGACCTGATTGGACAATTTCCCATTTACTCGTATTTTTGCTGACGGATTATTATAAAGTGCCATTATCCACTCTAAGAACCTTGTGCCCAGCCCTATCTGTTTTAACGTTGCCTGCAGAAAACCCCAGTCCACTCTGTCAAAGGCCTTCTCGGCATCGACCGAAAGAAGGCAGAGTGGGGCACCTGCCTTTGCGGCCCTCGATATGAGTGCCAATGTACGGACTGTACTGTCCCCTGCCTCCCTTCCGGGGATGAAACCCACTTGGTCCCCGTGTATCAGGGTTGGTATCTGGCGCTTCAGGCGGCTCGCTAACATTTTAGCAAACAATTTAGTGTCAACATTTAGAAGCGATATTGGCCTGTAACTTCCACAATTAGTCGGGTCTTTCCCAGGCTTTGGAAGGACTGTTACAACCGCCTGCAGCGCCTGCGCCGGAAAGGGGGATGCTCTAGAAACTGTGTTGAATGCTTCCAACATTAGGGGGGCCAGGTATCCTATACATGTCTTATAAAAGCAGGGTGTGAACCCGTCTGGGCCCGGGCTTTTACCGATTTTCAACGACCCGACCGCCTCTTCCAAGTCCTGCATTGTAAAATCAGTCTCTAATGCCATCGTGTCTTCGTGGGATATGTTCTTAGGGGCATGGGTTGCTATGTATGTGTCTCTCTCCTTCCTATGGTCCCCTTCAGTGTTGTTCTGTTCTTTATCTAAATTATATAATTTCTGATAATATGCGTGGAAGCTCTCGAGGATCCTGGTATTGTCGTGGACCAATCCCTCTCCTGGTTTATCTATAGTGAAGACGTAGGTTTGAGGTGATCTAGGATTTAATGCTCTAGCCAGTCCCTTGCCACACTTGTCCCCATATTCATAGAACCTTCCTCTGGCTCTGTCACGTTGACAGAGAGAGGTCTGCTCCAATATATTGAGAATATTTGTTCTAGTCCCTGAGATCTCTGCTGCGGTGTCTGCAGCGGGTGTCGCTTTATTTGTTGACTCAAGTGTGTTTAGGTGAGTCAATAGGGCCTCTAGTTTGGTGGACCTCAACTTTTTAATTCTGGATCCGTGCAATATAAAAATTCCTCGTAATACGCACTTGAGGGCCTCCCACTTCACGGGGGCTGCGGTTGTATCAGTGGCATGGTTGGCTATAAAGGAATCTATTGCCAGCTGTATTTCTTGTAGACCTACCACGTCGTCCAGTAGGTTGTCATTTAAGCGCCACTCTGGGCTCTGTTTATTCCTCTGTCCTGTCCCCAGTGAACCCCAGACTGGAGCATGGTCCGACCACACAAAGGAGCCTATGGATGAGGAGGGTTTTCTGTCTAGTAGGCTATGTGATATATAAAGATAGTCTAATCTGTGGTAACTGTTGTGAGCTAGTGAGTGAAAGCTATAGTCCCTATCTCTAGGGTGGAGTGTCCTCCACAAGTCTACCAATCTAAGGCTAGCTAGTTCTGTTTTGAGTCTGTGCGTTGTTGTGGGGGAAGCCCCCGACTTACCCCCCGAGGAGTCACGAGCCGGATCCATGCAGAGGTTAAAAGTCGCCTCCCATGATGATATTGGACCCGTTCGTGAAGGTCGCCAGAGCCCTCAGCGTTCGGATTCCAAAGCTTTTCTGGCCTAGGTTGGGGAAATAAACGTTAGTTAATGTAAAGATTTCAGCATTTACTTGGATTTTTAAGAATAGGTATCTCCCGTTTTTGTCTATCTCGTAGGCCAACACCTTATGTGGTAAACTTTTATGTATTGCTATAGAAGTGCCTCCTGTTTTTTTCGTCGGATGTGTGCTATGATACCACGATGTATAGTGACGGTACCTACATTTCGGTACTTTAGATTCCTGGAAGTGTGTTTCCTGTATGAAGATTATCATTGTCTTCCGACGGTGGAAGTGGTCCATGATCTGCCCCCTCTTGGCCGGTTTGTTTAACCCCCTGGTGTTAAAAGTGCTAAAGGTGATGTCAGCCATCTGGTCGGGATATGAGGTGTCTCAGCTGAGGTCGGGAGTGGATAGGTGGGTGTAAAACGGGTGTGTGGGAAGGAGGTGTTGTGTTAAGCTTGAAAAAGCCCGTAGAGAGGGAAAGAAGAGAGAAAGGTGAGAAAGGCTTGTTTGTTGAAGCCTTGCGCAGCGCAGAGTAATTGCGCATGGTTGCTGGGTGGATTGCTAGCTTGAGCTTGCCAGTGTTCGCAAAAGTGCGAATGGTCACCCTGTGTATGGGGAGCAAGGAGGTACCGGAAGGAGGTGTTCCAAACCCCCGCGTCCTCCACCCATGTATCCAACATGTATTTGTTACTGCTGGCCCCTATTTGAGGCCTTGGAGGATATTCCCCGAGGCACCAGGGAGTGTATGGTGGTGTTCTATATTTAAGAATCTGAAAAGTCTGAAAATGGAGAAGGAAGTTAAGGTCAAGGTTGATGAGACGTATCATTAGAGAGTGAAAAAGGGAAACGAGAAAAGAACCATCTGCAACCTCAGTTAGTAACTATTAACTTAATAAGCGTCTCATAAGTCTGGTCTCTTTAACGTGAGATCAGTCTCTAGGTTCGCATATCCTTTCCGCCTCGGTGTGTGGACTCCCGCTCCATTTTTCCCAGGGCCCAACTTCAATGGCTTATGGGGGTGTATGTTCGTTTTGTCTCTGCTTCTGTTCGCGGAGCGACCGAGGTACGGATGAAAGGGTCAGTGTCTCTTGAATGTTCTGGACTGATGTTACGAGGGGCCAAAAGGGAGGCCGTATGTCCTCTTTAAGTTTGCTCCCGTCGGTTCAGGTGTTCCTGTCTGTGCGCGTTCTTTTATCTCTTTGCGCTTTTGGTTGCATGGTCTGCCACTGTTCTTGCGTTGTGGGTGCTAGGGCCGTTGGAACCATGGGCCAGTCAGGAAGGGCGACCATTGGTAGTTGCAAAGTTCCTAGAAAGTTCGAGAGGTCACCCATGTTGCGGAAAACCGCTGTTTTCCCATCTTTTGTGGCGGACAGCGAAAAGGGGAATCCCCATCTATACAGGGTCCTCTGTGCTTTCAGGGCTGTTAAAAGAGGTCTGAGGGCTCCTCTCATTCGCAGGGTGTGGCGTGCCAGATCTTGGAGGAATATGATGGGCTTTCAGTTGTGGTGCAAGTCTCCTCTTTCTCTGGCTTTTCTAATTATCGCGTCTTTGTCTTTATAGAAGTGCACTCTGCATATGATATCTCTTGGCGTATTGGGGTCCGTGGCCCTGGGCCCCAAGGCTCTATGGATTCGGTCTATCTCCACTGGATTCTCTGTTGACCGTTTCAGTAGTTGTTGAAAAAAAGTCTGCGCCCACTCCTCAAGCTGCTGGCTCTCAACCTCCTCCGGCAGGCCCCGTATTCGTATATTATTTCGGCGTTTCCGATTTTCCAAGTCATCAATATGCATAATGAGACCTGTAATCTGATCGGCCTGGGCTTGTATAGCTTGTCTGTGGGTTTCTAATATGGCTGCCGTGCCCTCCTGAGTGTCTTCTATTTGCACTATTCTGTGGCCTAAGTGCTGCATATCTGAACGAATGCTGTCTAGTACTTGTTTGTTGGAAGATTCAAACTTATGAAACAGTTCGGTCAGTTCATTTTTTTGTCGGTATCGCCATTATGTGGCGCTTCCACTCCTCATCTCCTATATCGTGTGGAGAGCCTCTATTCTCTTTAGGGGATGGACTAGCCATGGTATTAGGCATATGTGAGGGTGTCCATGAGGGGCTATCACTCCTGCCAGCCATGTATGCCTGTGCTGTAGGGGAGGGTGTGCTGTGCTGTGTGCAGGGGCTGCTGCCCGGAGTACTCACTGCACCCTCGGTCTGTGTGCCTGCTCTCTGCTCCAGCCGTCCTTGTGGGGAGAAGTCCGTTCTGCTTGCTCCTCTTGCTGCTCTGCCTTCTGCTAGTTCCCTCTTATCTGGCATCTCCAGGGTGCCTTCTCTTGAGTGCCGAGCTGCTGATGAGTGCAAGAGATGATCTGCCTCCCGTGCTTCTGCTAGTGCCGGCGCCATCTTGCTCCTCAGTCACCTCCCCCGCTCCGCCGAGATAACGCTCCATTCCGCCGCTTCTGCTGACCGGAGTGCAGGACTGCGATCGGGTGGGTCTTCTCTTCCCCATGGGCTACACTGCTCTTCTTTACTGCCGCTCACCGGTGCCTCAGGGCTGCAGGAAAGGTAGGAGACGCGGGAGCCCGTCCGAAGTGCGGCTTATCCCGCCACCCGCTTGGCCACCTGCACTTACTTTTACAATAAGCATTGAATAATCAAGTTGTGACCACTTTACTTTTCCCATTTAGAAACTAAAGAATGGTTTTGCTAAATTTCATGTTTGTATGACACCGGGAAGTTAAAGAATTAGATTTGGTACATTACACAGGGGTGCCAATATTTTTGCACTTAGCATTGAATAATCGAGTTGTGACCCCTGTACTTTGCCTACTTGGGACCTAAAGAATGGTCGTGCCAAATTTCATGTTTGTACTATACCGGGAAGTTACATTACATAGGGATGCCAATATTTTTGCACTTAGCATTGAATTTTCGAGTTGTGATCTCTTTACTTTTCCTATTTTAGACCTAAAGAAGTTAGAGAATTAGTGAATTAGTGGCGAGTCAATAACTCAGTCAGTTAGTGAGGGCTTTCACACATTTATGTGTGTGTTTATATATATATAATCTAGTGTAACAATATCATTTTTTTTGCAACATTTATGTTTAGGCACTATGATAATATATTTCCTTATAGGGGGAGTCTGCTGTGAACAAGCCTATTACACCAACAGGGCTTTATGTTATAGTGTAGCAAATGTTATACATAAACTACCCATGTGTATGTAAGAACATGGCAAGTTACATATTATTCTAAAAATATGCTTAGGTAAAGTAGGTGTGGTATCCATGTGGTAGTGGAAGGGAGTGACACGGCTGGTCATAATCAAGAACCAGAGACATTCAGCTGTTTTATTCTTTTAAAACTATGGTGAGGGAACACTTAGCTAACTTAAATGAATTCAAGTCTTCTAAAGGAAGCAGCGCAGGTAATTGCTGAACCACTCGACATAATCTTTGAAAATTCCTGGAGAACAGGAGAAGTCCCAGAAGATTGGAAACGGCAAATGTAGTCTCTATCTTCAAAAAAAGGGAAGAAGGTGGATCCAGGAAAATACAGGCCTGTGAGCCTGACTTCTATAACGGGAAAGCTCTCTGAACACAATATTAAACAGCATGTATGCAAGTACTTGGATGAGAATAAACTAATTAACTTGAGCCAGCATGGGATTGTAACAAACAAATCATGCCAGACAAATCTAATTTCCTTCTATGACAGAATCACCAACCGGGTTGATCCTGAAAATGTGATAGATATAGTAGATCTTGACTTTAGTAAAGCATTTGACAAAGTATCTCATACCACCCTTATTGAAAAAAATTACAAAATATGGGATTGAAAAGGCAACTGTTAGGCTGATTAACAACTGTTGAGTGATCGTACTCAAAGAGTTATCCTAAACGGCTGCACATCCAAGTGGAAGAATGTATCAAGTGGGGGACCACAAGGCTCCGTCCTGGGCCCACTGTTGTTTAACATTTTTATAAATGATCTGAGGAATGAATTGATGGCAAACTGATCAAATTTACAGATAACACAAAGCTAAGTGGGATAGCTAACACTAGGGAAGAGAGAGAGGGTATTTAAAAAGATCTAGAAAAGCGTGAACAGTGGGCAGAGACTAACAGAATGGTATTTAATTAGGAGAAATTCAAAGTCCTACATCTAGGTCACTAAAAGAAAAAAAAGCACATACAGAATGGAAGGAATTGAGCTAAGTAATTTAGCACATGTGTAAAAGACTTGGGTACACTAATAGCCCTTCACCTTATAGGCAGTATTAAAGCTATATTTAATTGATACAATTAAACACTTGCCAGCAGTCCACCATCAGGGCTGCTGGTTATACTACTTTTGTTATTTTAAAATATAAATCTTTTAATTTGTATAGTGCCGACTTATTCTACAGCGCTTTCAGGTGATTTATTTATTAAATATTATTTTTGGAGATTAAATAGTAATGAAACTACTATCTTTCTAAGTATCTACTTTATATAGATTAGACTTCCTCTTTACCGACCCTTTTCTCTTATCCCTGGATGTTATTGTTAACAGGGATATTTGTGGTAAAAGGCTTCTTATCTATACCTCAGCATAGAAGACAGTGCAGGGTTTGCTGTTGTCAGGCCACTAATGTTCTCCTCATGAATCATCTTTTTTTAGTTCACTATATGAATTTGGAATTATCGTGTCACTTTTATGTCCACTTGAACCCCTATTTTAATTGCATCAATAAAATTTACTTGTAAGACTGTCTACTGTGAAGGGCTATATATTGATAACAGACCTTTTTCTGCCCCGTGAATTTGGGTGTATTAATAGATCACAGACTGAGCATGAGTCAACAATGTGATGCAGCAGCAAAAAAGGTAAACAGAATTCTGGGATGTATTAAGATAAGCATAGAGCCTAGGTCATGTGGGGTAGTTATCCCCTTCTACTCTTCCTTAGTCAGACCTCATCTGGAATACTCTGTCCAATTCTGCACACCACAATTAAAAAAAGACATAGACAAACTGGAGTTAGCTTAGTGAAAAGCTACTAGGATAGTGAGCAGTCTTCAAATCATGTCCTATGAGGAACAGTTAAAGTATCTGGGAATGTTTATCTTGCAAAAAGAAGGCTGGGGGGTAGGGGGTGGGTGGCTTGGCATGGAAGAGTGAGGTCGCATGTATTGGAGCTCCACTGCCGCTTACCTTCAGCCAAATGGGAATACCCCTTTCAAACAACCCCCACTGATCATGACTAGAGTGGGGAAACGAAGGACAGACCAGGCGCAGGTTCACGGATCCCCACTGAGCAGGTTTCTGCTTTGGACGAGTGCCGCCGGAGCAGGGAGGAGGCTCTCCAACATGGTGCCAGGTGTTCACGCAGAACCCGCGCTGCGACCAGATGCAGAAGCTCCCTCCCCAGGTGCTGCTAGAGCTGGGAAGCCGCCGGCAGACAAAACCCCAAGACAGCAGGGGAAGCCCGCCCAGGAGCGGATCAGGGATGCGGGACACTGTCCTCAGGCACAGAGAAGCACCCCTCCATCATGGTGCCGGACCACAGGCAGAGCCCACACCAAAGCCTACGGGGGACCTGGAGGCTCTGCTACCACACTCTGTCGGAGCAGGCAAGCTCCCTGCCGATAACACCCTGGGAAGACACCTGGAGCCCACTATGCAGCAGATCAGAGACGCAGAGGCTCCATCTCCAGGCGCAGTGGGAACAGGGAAGCCCCCCACGAACATGGAGCTGGACACTGTTAGTAAGGGGAATAGGGCAAAAGACCCGGGGACATTCTCAGGAACCCCTGCCCACCTAACACCCTACCCAAAGGGAAGTGAGACCCATAAAGCTCCCATACGGGCACAGCCCCAAAGCAAAAGCCAGCACAAGCAATCTGGAGGCAGCTCCCAGTCAGCTATTGAAGGACATTAAAGCCACAAACAAGGCAGTGCATGAGGGTATTACGACCCCTCTTATTCGATCTCCAACTTCTCAGGGGGTTAATACAAACATATTGTACCAGGCCCTAGCACCCCACAGATTCCCGCCCAGTAACTTCTGTTATTCCAATGGCGCCACCCACAGATGACTCTCAAACACTACAAGCCTTGTGGGTCATGATCCGGGCTCTACCCACCAAAACTGATTTAGAGATGCAGCTGAGGCACATAGAAGAGAAACACGACAAGGCCATCGCTACAGTTAGTCACTCAGTACAGGTCCTCACAGAAAGGGTTATGGCCCTAGAAGAGAACCCCGAGGTTTCGTCTATGGACTTTCAACAGCTCACACTCGTAGTAGAAAAACAGCAGAAACAGCTCTGGGAATTGACCTTTCACCTTGACAATATTGAGACCATCATAACAACCTAAAGTTAGGAGGTCTCCCAGAGAACATACCCCAGATGCGATACATGAGTGTGTAACGGCTATCTTCAACAAATTGCTACACCACCCAGAAGACAGAGCAATAGAACTGGACAGGGTCCATAGAGTTCTGAAGGGGAGAACACAGAATTCTAACCTACCAAGGGACGTCATTTGTCGTGTGCATTTTTATAGGCAGAAGGAGAAAATCCAACGACTTGCCTGGGAAAGAGGTCCAGTCAAATTCAACGGAGCGGAGATCACTATTTTGCCTGACATTTCCAGACTGACTCTCAACTGCAGGAGCTTGATCCGCCCTCTGCTGGAGGCAGCGTGTCGAGCGGACGCGATCTACAAGTGGGGTCACCCCTCCCACCTGATGCTCAGAAAGCGGGTCGCCTATTCACAGTAAGATCACCGGCGGATCTGGAGGGGACGTTTAGGTTTCTAGATGTCCCAGCAGTCCTGGTCCCAGACTGGACTGAGCCTATGGACACTACTCCGACAAATCCTTGAGTCAAGGGATCTCCTCGAAGTGAGTTCAGATGGCACAGGAATGGAGACCGATTCCTACAAGCCGTCCAGAGAACCTTGGACTGTATGTTCTCGTCGTCTGAAATTCCACAAGATGCATCATTTCTTTAACTAGTTGCTCTCTCAGTTGATGGGCTATATCGTGTTCAACTTATCTACAGTTTCCCACAGTGTTAGCTTTACCGCTTGTGGCGGTCCAGAACTTCTGAGCAGGGTTACAAAGAAAAGCAGCTAGTTGCAAGGAAACATAATTTATTGTTTTTTCTGGTGAATTGATACCTGAGTTCAGCAGCGCCCTTACCGTCTCAGTGCACTTCCACATTTCCCCTAATAGGGTATCAGGGAACCAGGTTTCACCCTTTGGTTTTGGGGGAACAGGCTCCCTGACTAAAATATAGTTGCTAACCACAAGGTTAGCTTTATGTTTGGTTGTCCTTGTCTTATCTCCCCTGGTGCGTCTTGTGTGTCCCCCCCCCCCCCCCTCGTTTCTCGCCCTTTCTCTCCTTTTTTTCTTCCTTCTCTTGCTTTTCACGCTCTCTCTCTAGTTCCCGGGCACGTCGGCAACTATGCCAGTAGATTCCGCTAACCTCTCGATAATCTCGATTAATGCGCAGCGTTTGAATGTTACAGAGAAACTGTTCTCCTTCCTCCATCTTCTATGGAAAAAAAGAGTGCAGGTGGCCTTCATCCAGGGGACCCATTTCCACACAAACGCATGTCCTAGGTTCTCAGATGCCAGATTCTTAAACGCCTACCACAGCACGAACGCAGAATCCAAATCCACGGGTGTTTCAATCCTCATCGCCAACTCCGTTTTGTGGGAACAGGGAGAGACCCGATGTGATCTGGGAGGTAGATATCTGTTTCTGAAAGGTAAGCTCACCAGCACACCAGTCACATTTGCTGCAGTCTATTCTCCCAACTCCAACCAGGTGTCCTTTCTCGAAAGGATCCTGGAGGAATGGAGGAATTTAAGGAAGGCACCCTGGTGCTGGCGGGAGACTTTATTGTTCCCCTAGATCCACAGATAGACACATCCAAAGGTAGTGATAGTATCTCCCTGTCCGCCCATCGCAGGATTAAAAGAACACTCCTCAAGTACCAACTTGTAGACGCCTGGAGAGTCCTACACCCCACCACTAAAGACTACAAATTTTTCTCCCAACCACATAACACATTCAAGAATCGACTATTTTCTCCTTCAACATTCATCGCTGCCTACACTAGTCTCGGCTTCAATCGACAATATCACATTTTTAGATCATGCCAAGGTTACACTAACGTTAAAGTTACCTACCTTGCACAATAGAGCGTAGCACTGGCGCCTTAACGAATGGTTTCTTTACGACCCGGTAGCCTCAGACGAAATTCACAAAGCACTAAAAGATTACTTTGACCATAACGACACACCAGATGTAGATCCTCAAACGGTGTGGAAGGCACACAAATGCGTAATTCGGGGATTCTGCGTAAGCCTTGGCTCTCGTATTGAGAAAGAGCGTTATGCACACCTTAGGGGGCTGCTGGATCAGATTCAGGCACTAAAGTCTATTCACAAATCTACCCCTGATAGCGCAAGGTGGGCAGAGTTGCTCCAACTCAGGGAGAAGGTTCGCTCTTATTGCCTGGAGCAAATGAGTTTGGCGAAATGCAGGCGTCATTTTCACAAATTTGGAGACCAACCCAGCCGTGCATTAGCCCAGGCACTCCGTACTGCAAGAGCCAGAACGTATGTTCCGCATATCAACAACCCCAATGGCCGCAAGCTGCATTTACCTCAACAAATATCCGAAGCATTTCGGGAGTACTATCATTCCCAATACAACTTATCTCCACCACAGTCAGAACAGGCCAGGGAACATAAGAGGGTCCTGATCCAGGAATACCTTCAGCATTCTAACCTATGTAGATTCCCTCAGGAGGCTATAGACGCGATGGAGGCGTCAATCTCTCCGATTGAACTAGCAGAAGCGCTTGCAGACTCTCAGACGGGGAACGCTCCAGGGCCGGATGGGCTTACTTTAACATACTACAAGAAATACGCAGAAACTCTTTCCTGAACTTCATTCAGGCCTTTAACTCCATAACATCCGGGAACAAAATACCTAGAGATACCTTAACAGCACACATTGCGGTCATTCCTAAAGAGGGGAAGGACCCATCACAATGCCACAGCTACCGCCTTATGTCTTTGCTGAACGCAGACCTGAAATTGTTCCCCCAAATTCTTGCAAACAGGATCTCCCCCTACCTACATACTACAATTCACAAGTATGAAGGTAGTCTCTGAAGGTAGTCCCACTTAGAGAGGCGAGGGAGATACAACTAAAGCCATTAATTTGATACACCTGGCACGTAGATTTTCTCTACCGGTATGCCTACTGTCAACAGATGCAGATAAAGCATTTGACAGGGTGAAGTAGGATTTCCGGTTTGCGACCGTGACCCACATGGGTATGGGGCCTAATATGCTACAATGGATTGCAAGTTTATACTCCTGCCCATCGGCATCAGTTAGGGCAAACGGCCAGCTCTCAACATCATTTCCTATCTCAAATGGTACAAGGCAGGGCTGCCCTCTATCGCCCCTGATTTTCATTCTATGCCTGGAACCACTGCTGTCACAAGTCCGTTTCAATCCAAATATTCAGGGGATCAAAGGGGGCGACACAGAACACAAGATTGGGGCATATGCAGACGATCTCCTGTTTTTCATCTCTAATCCGCAAATTTCCCTGCCAAACCTAATGACTGAAATTAACCAATACTCCACACTGTCTAACTTTAAGATTAACTATCACAAATCAGCAGCACTCAATGTCTCTCTCCGACAACCTCTAGTTGAAGAGCTCAAGGACTTCTTCTCATTTTCATGGGCAAGGGACTATATTCACTGTTTGGGGACCGATTTAGCGCCAAACAGTGAGGACCTATACTCAGCCAACTTCCCAGTACTCCGAAATAAGATCAGACAGGACCTTAATTCTTGGACCGAAGGCACCTTTTCTTGGTTTGCAGGGGAGCAATTATTAAAATGAATATCCTCCCCAGAGTTCTATATCTGTTCCAGGCCCTCCCTATACACGTGCCTAAACTTATATCTACATTTATCTGGGCAGGAAAGGCTTCCCGGTTAGCACGGAACACGTTGTCTAGACCGAAAAACAAGGGGGGCATGGGGATTCCAGATTTTATGAGATACTACCAGGCAGCCCAATTAGTAAGTATTGTAGACTGGCATCGGCACTCAACCCTTAAGCAGTGGATTGCCATAGAACAAGCTGCGACTCCCCTGCTGCTTGTAGTTCTTCCATGGACTGACGGTCCAGTCGCTATAGAATTGGCACACCACCCCACTATCGGTCGTACATTGTCGATCGCCACCAAAGTACTTATTAGGGCAGATATATTCTTCAGGCCCTCCCCAATGTTCCCAATTTTGGGCAACCCAAGGTTTCCACCGGGCAGCGAGAGCAAAGTATTCCGTACATAGTTTGCAGAAGGCAGATTTAGGGCAGAGCACTTTATACAGGAATGCCAGTGGCTCCCAGTGGAAATGCTAAGAGAGACTACTGATCTAGCCCCACTCCTGTTATGGCAGACACTACAGTTGAGACATTTTCTCCTGTCCCTGCCTCATCCTAGCGCATTTGCCCAGCCAAAAACACAGTTTGAATGTATCTGTAGTAAAGAGGGCCCCTCTACACATACTTTATCCAGATTGTATAATATACTTAATATAGAACTGGAGGCATCACCACCAGGATACATTGGGAAATGGGAAGAGGAGCTGGGAATCAATTTCACTCCTGAGGAAAGAGACAGAATCTTCACCATTACGCACTCTTCATCAATATCCAGTAAAATACAAGAATCAGGATTTAAGATCCTTTCTAGGTGGTACAGGGTGCCCTCCCACTTACATAAGATATTCCCATCGGTCTCCCCCTTATGCTGGAGATGCGGGGCAGAGCAGGGGACTATGTTGCACGTCTTTTGGGACTGTCCGGTGCTGGGGGGGCTTCTGGTCAGAGGTATGGCGGATTGCTACTAAATTTACCCATTTTTCTCTGGCAAAATCTCCGTCTCTATTCCTCCTGCATCATTGTGATATACCACTGACGGTCTACAAAAAATCTGTGCTATGCTTTCTGGTGGGCGTGGCGAGATCTTGTATTCCCAGACTCTGGAGACAGACAGCCCCGCCGTCGATGGCTTTATGGCTTAATACAGTAAGATGGATTATGGAGATGGAGGACATCTCTGCGACACCAAAGGGCACACAAGAAAGGTTTCAAAGAACATGGTATCACTGGACAGTTTTCCAGGACTCAGAGGAGTATCGATTGTTACTCAACCCCCAAACTAAATTATTTACTTTAATTCACATATTTACATTTTTTGTTATCCTCAGTTTTATTTCTTTTATTCTATTTTATTTCCATCAGTATTTTCTCCGTACACCCCCCATGTGTCTTGTCTATTTGTTAGGCATTTTTGATATTAATATCCAGTGTGAAGTGCCAAGAGGTCTTATATAGTGTTTTGGTGAAATAATTGCAGATGGAGAAAAGAAGGTCGGCAAGTTTTGATCTCTGCAACCTGTTTAAGTCATGTTTTATGTATACTAGAGAAAAGTTTTCACACTTTCTAATACTGAGGTTTTTCCGAGTGTGAACTGTGTTGATTGCTGATAGTCATAACCCAATTGTATTTGCACAAATAACTGCAATAAATAAAGAATTTATAAAAAACAAAAAAGGCTGAGAGGAGATTTAATAGCGGTCTACAAATACTGTAAGGTCTGTCACAGTACAGAGGGATCATCCCTATTCACATTTGCACAAGGAAAAACTAGAAGCAAAGGGATGAAACTGAAAGAGAGGAGACACAGATTAGATATTAGAAAAAGCTTTTTGACAGTGAGAGTGATCAATGAGTGGAACAGGTTGCCACAGGAAGCAGTGAGTTCTCCTTCAATGGAAGTTTTCAAACAGAGGCTGGACAGACATATGTCTGGGATGATTTAGTGACCGTGCATCAAGCAGGGGGTTGGACCTGAGGACCCTAGAGGTCCTTTCCAACTCTACCATTCTATGATACATCATTCTTAAATATGGTAATACCAGATGATGTCACTGGAGAGGGGAGAGATTCTGATGATGCCACATTACATCATTCTTAGCTATGGTAATAACAGTTGATGTCACTGGAGAAGTGATGGACTCTGGAAATATTTGTAGTGATATTTATTAATGTCTTCCCATGTACAGGATTACACAGTAGTGAAGAAGACCTCTGGTGATGGCTGTCAGGCCCCTGTGTGTGATGGATGGGGAAGACCCCTGAGCCCAATCCCGGGGCCCGCACCTCACCCCCTGATACATAAGGACATCAATGTACAGAAGATTCTAGAACTCACCAACAAGATGATTGAGCTGCTGACTGGAGAGGTGACGCTGCAGGAAATGCTGGGACATTATACAGTAACAGCACTGGAGGCTTCTGGCTGATGACTGTATATTGTGTTGTCAGGTTCCTATAAGGTGTCAGGATGGCGCTGTCTATTTCTCCATGGAGGAGTGGGAGTATTTAGAAGGACACAAGGATCTGTACAAGGACGCCATGATGGAGACCCGCCAGTCGCTCCCATCACCAGGTAATAGACAGGACTAAATCCACGGGGACTGTATTATCTGTATATAAAGAATGACTTCAGTGTCCGTCTGTGTTTCCTGCAGTTCCATCCAGTAAGAGAAGAACCCCAGAGAGATGTCCCCATCCTCTTCTTCCACAGGACCATCAGGTAGATGGAGATGTCCCTTTGATCTGTAGAAGGCTGTGAAGCTCTTGTCTTCAGTCTTATGTCTTCTTCTTGTGTGATGAGGCCGGTGGAGGTGGCAAGATTGCCGCTGACCAGAGACGTTACATCTTGTCTGGATCTTCTCCCAGTTTTCTGGCGGTGGAGACTGCTGGTGAGAATAAGGAGCCAGCAGGTTGGATTTATAGCTATCTGCTCCTTTATTTCCCCCGAGACAAGCAGCAAATGTGTCTAGTAGATGCTGATCTCCTCCACTGAGACAACATGCAGCGTGTATAGCTATGCCGGGTGTACATGTGTATGATATTCCAGAGCGGTCATGGAGCCGCCATCTAATATCTATGTCCAGCTTCTAGACCTGCAGCTATGTGGCTCAGATAACTACTTCTGTCAGGTCATTATGTCATGACTTTTACAATATTTGTCTCACAGCTTTTGTATCAGGATGAAGATCTGACCAATATTAATACTACAGAGACAAATGTGAGGGGTGATCAGCGGTGTAAAGAGGGGATTCCTACAGGTAACCGCCCAGGTGAGTAGTAACCACTAAATACAGCAGAGAAGAGTCACAGATTCTCTTCGGTCACCGGCTGCAGATAGTTATGTAGATTTATAAGCTCTGTGATCTGTCAGATTTTCCGCTGTATATTCCCCCATTCAGCCGGAGTACAAACTAAATATGGCTGACAATGTGATATGTTATAGGAGATGACACAGGATGGGCATTTATAATATGGATGGTATGTTTATGTGTAAATCTTTCTTCATCATCTGCTGTCAGTACTTATCAGGTAAAAGTGCCCAATTTTCAGTTCAAAACCAATAGCTCCTATTAGTCTCCTATGATATTACTATGTGCTAACACAATAGAACATTGAGCCATAGACCCAGATAGCAGAATGCAGAAGGTGGAAACCTAGATCCAGAATTTGGAGATTTGAAGCTTACTGCTGTCAGTCAAGAATTCTGCTCAAAAGGGACTTGAAGAAAATCATGCTATAAAAAAACTTTCAGGGTCCCCATATTATTATTAGCAACCTCAGTTAGATTCAGAGTTGCAGTTTTTGGTGACGTTTTTTGCACATATTTTGATCAACATCAGAAGTAGAAGGAAAAATATAAAGAACGTGTCCTCCATTATAACAGAAGACGGCATCTGCTAATCCGGTATCTGAGCTGAAGGCTTCGTTTGTAGACTCTGGTATAGATCCGGCACCAAATAATGGACAACATACTGTAGCATACTGCACTGTCTTGTCCAGGACATATCAGCGGGCATGCCTGAAGCCGGATGGACCACATTGTAGGCAGTTATATTGCCATGTGCTAGATGTGGCACTCTTGTGTTTTTTGTTAGGCTTCTAGTATGGAGCTAAACATCGTAAGGCGCCAGCACTGGTGTGTGTACTAATCCGGCCTTACACTTGCTCCACCGCCATGACTTCTTCATACATGACCATACTGCTCCCCTCTGTGATAAAGTACATGTAGCTGTCAGGAGTGTGTGAGACGGACACCACCTAATAGCACTGACTCACAGGGACCTTTATGGTTCCCCACTGAGCATTTACTAGAAGAGTGGTGACAGGTAGACTGATACATGACCCTGTGAAGATGGGGGCTTCACCACAGAAAGGGGAAACTGCAAGAGAACGGCCTGGTCGCCGAACATCATGATCTGCTGGTCCTCGCTCTACAACTGTTTTGCCATTGCTGTTTTTAGTGAGTTAATAACTGAGTTTTGCCACCTGACTTGTAGCACTGAAATGTTTCTCAAAAAATCTAATCCTCTTTATATACTGCATACATATTCTGCAGCACTTTACATCACTTGACATTTTGGGTTCTGTTTGAGCTTTCAATTTTTAAATTCTCCTTATAGTATGTTTTTTGAAATGTGGGAGAAAACCAATGCAAACACAGGAAGAACATACAAACTCAATGCAGATGTTGTCCATAGTGTTAACCATAAAGCTACTGTCTGTCTAATATTATCAATATAATTTGCAAGATAGTAAAATTTGCTTTTTTTGGCAGATGATGGTATCAGGATCTCAGAGGGACAACTGATATCTGCAGATTGTAAAGCAGAACATTGTGGTATCACACAATATACAGATGAAGTACCTGCCATTATCCCAGATGTTCCCTCAGCCCTTCATAGCAAAAATCAATCATCTGATCGTCTTATACAGGTTCCATCTTCTGATTCATCACAGACTGATAAGATAAGTCACAGACGGGGAGAAGATCACAGAGCTCATGCAGGGAAGAATCCATATTCATGTACAGAATGTGGGAAATGTTTTACAAGGAAATCAAATCTTGTTGCACATAAGAGAATTCACACAGGAGAGAGGACATTTTCATGCTCTGAATGTGGGAAATATTTTACATGGAAATCAGGTCTTGTTTCACATAAGAGAATTCACACAGGAGAGAAGCCATTTTCATGTTTGGAATGTGGAAAATGTTTTATAACCAAATCCTATTTTATTAAACATCAGAGAAGTCACACAGGAGAGAAGCCATTTTCATGTTCAGAATGTGGGAAATGTTTTGCAAGAAAATCACAGCTTCTAACACATGAGAGAATGCACACAGGAGAGAAGCCATTTTCATGTTCAGAATGTGGGAAATGTTTTGCAAGGAAATCAGATCTTGTTTCACATAAGAAAATTCACACAGGAGAGAAGCCATTTTCATGTTCAGAATGTGGGAAATGCTTTAAAAACAAATCCTATTTGGCTATACATCAGAGAGTTCACACAGGGGAGAAGCCATATTCATGTTCAGAATGTGGGAAATGTTTTCCAAGGAAATCACATCTTCTTATACATAATAAAATGCACACAGGAGAGAAACCATTTTCATGTTCAGAATGTGGGAAATGTTTTGCAAGCAAAGCACATCTTCTTAGACATAACGGAATTCACACTAGGGAGAAGCCATTTCCATGTTCAGAATGTGGGAAACGCTTTATAAACAAATCCTATTTGGCTATACATCAGAGAATTCACACAGGGGAGAAGCCATTTTCATGTTCAGAATGTGGGAAATGTTTTCCAAGGAAATCACATCTTTTTATACATAAAAAAATGCACACAGGAGAGAAGCCATTTTCATGTTCAGAATGTGGGAAATGTTTTGCAAGCAAAGCACATCTTCTTAGACATAACAGAATTCACACAGGGGAGAAGCCATAGTCATGTTCAGTATGTGGGAAATGTTTTATTCAGAAACCACATATTGTAAGTCACAAGAGAAGTCACACACAGAAAAAAAAATTATAGCAGCTACTAAGTGACATCTTATGCAAAAGAAACAGTAAATTAAGAGTATTGTATGTAATTACCAATGAACATCTGTTATTCAAAAAGCAAATACACTTCAGATAACCTGCCCTATAAATCATCATATCTTTCACATTAACCTCTTAGTGAAGAGTCTATTTTGTGGTTTAGGGACCAAGTGATTGCAAGAGCTATTACTCATGGAAAACCATATGAGGGCTTGCTCTTTTGGGACAAGTTGTGCTTTTTAATGGCACCTGGGGTACATATCCTATTTTGTATAACTTTTATGCAAAATTTGTGGGGAGGAGGTGGAAAAACTTCTCAGATATTGCACCATTGTTTTTGGCTTTTGTTTTTATGGCATTCACGATTCAGTAATAGTAACACATGATCTGCATGATTACATAAAGAAAAACAATTGAATCTGCATTGCTGCTTTTTAAGGTCAATAACCTTTTTATTTTTGCTGCAACTGAGCTATATGTGTTTTTTTATGTGGGAAGAGTTGTAGATTTTATTGGTACCAGTTTGAGGTACATGTGACTTTTGGATAGCTTTTTATTGTGTTTTTTTGGGAGAGAAATGAAAATAGACAAAATAAAATAATGAAATATTTAAATTGTCTGGGTCATTACGGACACAGTAATACCTATTTTGTGTTGCTTTTTAAAAATGTTCTAACCTATTTTCTCCATTTGAAAAGGGTTTGGTGGTAAAATGCATTATTTAAAACTGGTTTTCCCCTTTTAACTGTTTTTACACTATTTTTTAGTCCCTCAAGGGGTCTCAAAAATGCAATAGTTTGATTGCTACAAAAGTACATTAAATTACTTATGTAGGGGGGCATGGCCTAGCCTGCAGAGGGAGCAGTCGCTTCAGAGCTCCTGCAGCCACTGACAGATTTTCGGATCTGCAGACTTCTATGAGCTCTCCCTGAACCGCTCAACACAAGCTTTAGCTACCTCGGTAAGGCGGATTTCGCCGATTACCAAAACGGACGACATGGGAGATCAGGGCCTACCTCCAGAGGTGAAGCCGGGACCTCGAGTCGGGAGCCGGAGCCAACCGGAAGTCTGGCGTCTCTTCCGCCTCCATTGAGAGACTACGCACGCTGCCGCCAGACTAAGCACCAGAGCTTCCCTGGATTAAGGTCGGTTGGGGAGGGGACTGAGGAGCACCGATCAGAGGAAACAACCCAGCGGTGCCGCGACCTGGGCCTGATCTCCCCACTCCCCCCATCACCATCGGAAAGCAGCAGAGCGGGAAGGACTAGATCGGCTCTGCCTGCGACTCCCGTTTTAAGACCGCTGAGCGTTGGTCATTCTAGCCCTTGGGCCACAGAGCAAAACAGAGCCTGAGGCTCATACAGGTACCTTCACTCCCGGTGTACCGCGGGGTGCCCTCCCCCTCCCCCCACCGGTCACCGACCCTACGCCTGCTTTGCCACAAGGAGAACTCTCTGCATCCCCTCCCTGCTTGAATATTCCACCGCACAAAGAGGAGGTATTGCCCAGTGACAAGATAACAGCGCACCCTCAGACTACAGACCTAGCCTGCACAACAACAGATCGTCAGCAAACTACCTGAAGCACAGGCCTAGCCTGAATTTTTTCTGGTACCTCTTTTGCGGTACTCCAAATGTTCTCGCACTGCGCAGCTACTATATTCTTTCCCAACTCAGACCTCCAACCCCCCCCCCCCCCTCTACTTTCACATAAGGAAGAGAGCATATAATTAATAGGACTTTAACAATCCTTTGAAGTGCAGGCACAGCCTGAATTTTTACTGGTGCACCTATAGGGAGCACTGAACATTTCAATCCTCACACCCCCACAACAGTTCCCCCCCACCCACCCAACCCTCCCAAAAACACAAAAAAAGTCTCCTACCAGTAAGTCCGCAGCAAGTTTTTGAAGCACAGGCCCAGCCTGAATTTTTTCTAAAAGATTTCTATAGTGGAACTCTAATACTACAACAAGTGACCCGCTCAGCGAGCGAAGACCTACAGATTACATCAACAGCAGCTGGCCCCCCATGGAGCATAGCTAAATCTCCTGGGTCGTGAAGGGCACCACTGCGAGACCTCATCTCAATACCAAACAGCTATACATTATGGGGAAAACTAACCAGGATAAGAGTACTGATATCCTGAGCACTCACGCCCCACTAAAGGTCAAACCGACATGCAGAGATTTCTAAAAGAACGCAGCTCTAGATCTCCTCACCCATCCAGTAAAAAAACCTTAAAAATGTCCACATCAATCAGTCGCAGCACTGAAAGACAACGGCGCACTCTCTGCAACCACTACATCCTATAACTCCCTTAGAGTTCCCTACACTCTACTTACGGGACTTGTTTCTATCCTATAACTCTCTACCCCAGCTATCTGTGTACCTACCCCCCCCCCTTGCCTCATATCTCTTACCTCCTTCCGCCTTTAACTCCCACCTTCATCTGAACCCTAAACTTCCTAGACGTTCAAGTAGTAATCAGAACTCTACTTCATAACAACTCTTGTGCATATTATCTAACGGTCCTGATCCTTTTACCCCCCTCGAGCCATGGCCTCCTCCTCCGGGACTGGCGATGGTGTCGTCCGCTTCACGTCATTCAACGTCCGAGGTCTGAACTCTCCGAATAAGAGACACAATGTGGCCCAGATCCTGAAAAAATGTAAGTCCAAAATTCTACTATTACAAGAGACACACTTTAAAGGAGACAGAGACTTTTCACTACCTGGGGGGCTTTTCCGCCAGTGTTTCCACAGCTCCCACCCAGGCTCTGCTTCAAAAGGGGTTTCCATACTGTTCGACAACTCCATACCCTTTACGCTCACTGCCCAACATTCCGACGGAGAAGGCAGGGTCCTCATCCTTAAGGGTAGGATCGCAAAATATCAAAATAATGATTGCAAACCTATATGCCCCCAATTCAGAACAAATCCCCTGGATAATAAAACAACTAGAAGTACTCAAACAATTTGCGGAGGGACACATTATCCTAGGAGGGGACCTAAACGTAACCATAAACCCCCTACTGGACTCTTCTTCAGCCCGTTCCCAGATCTCCCAGGCCAAATTAAAAAGACTTGGTAAGTCACTACATGATCTGGGGATAATGGATGTCTGGCGTTTGTCACAGCCCTCTTCTACGGACTTTACCTTTTTCTTACCAGTACACGCCTCCATCCAGAGGCTGGACTAAATTTTTGCCTCCTCCAGCCTCCTATCGAACCTTCGGGAAACTAAAATTGATTCTATAACACTATCGGATCACGCCCCTGTTCATGCTGACTTTCACTTGGACAGTGAGGCTCCTCGTGAGTGGAAATGGTGCCTAAATGACTCCCTGCTAGATTCCGCTGAAGAGAGATCTCGTCTAGGGCTCTCGATAGAGGAATTTTTCAAAATAAACCGAAAAGACAATCTCAAACTTCTATTGACATGGGAAACCCATAAAGCATTCATGAGGGGTCACTTAATAGCTCTAGGATCCAGAATTAAAAAACAAAAACAAAAAGAGATAGACAACTACTTCCGACGAATAGCTAAATTAGAACAAGCAACAAAATTATCACAGTCTAAAGCGAATGTAGACGAATTAGCTACGTTGAGGAAGGACCTACGCTGTTGCCTCAATGATAAGTTCAATAAAAAACACCTCTTCCTTAAACAACGAATATATGCACACAGTAATAGGGGTAGCAAACTTATGACAGCTCTACTCAAGAAGGTTCGATCTAGAAACTATATCCAGATGCTAAAAATGCATTCAGGTTCAGTGGTCTCTACAACCTCAGAAACAGCAAAGAAATTTCAATACTTTTATTCTAAACTCTACAATCTCGAGGAATGTGGAACCTCCCCAGTTAGACACAAAGTCAAAAGTCAGATCGACTCCTTCCTAAAATCCCTGAATCTCACAAAATCTGACAACAAAGACACCTCTCTCCTTCTCAATGCAATTACAACCAAAGTAGTAGAGGAGATAATAGACTCCTGTCCTCAGGGGAAAAGCCCCAAGCCTGATGGCTTCTCACTAGCATATTATAGAATCTTTAAAATACAACTTGTCCCGCACTTGATGGAAGTGTTTAATGCACTTCTTAAGGGGAAGAAGCTCCCCAAACAAGCCCAGGAAGCACATGTCACTTTAATCCATAAGGACAACAAAGACCCAAAAGTATGCGGTAGCTACAGGCCCATCTCTTTGATTAATCTCGACGTGAAGATATGGACCAAACTACTAGCTAGAAGAATGGAAGACTTTATCCCTACCCTTGTCAACCCCTTAGCAAACAGGATTTGTGAAAGGAAGAGAGGGTAAAGATAATTGCAGACACTACATGCAATTAAATACTCCCCAAAACGCGACATCCCACTGGCTCTTGTTAGCACCAACACCGAGAAGGCCTTTGACAAGGTGGACTGGACCTACATGGAAAGGGTTCCCTCCAACTTTAACTTTCCCACCCCCTTCATCTCCACGATCTTTTCTTTGTATACTGAACCACACGCTAGATTAAAGATTAATGACACCTTATCCCCCCCCCCCTTCGATATCCGCAATGGCACCCGCCAAGGCTGCCCCCTCTCCCCCACCCTATTTATACTTGCTATGGAACCCCTACTCCAATGGGTGAGACAAGACCCAGTAATAAAGGGACTAAGAATTGGCAAATATACACTCTCCACAGCAGCCTTTGCGGATGACATAATGTTTATCGTAACCGAGCCGGAGAGAAATATGTTTAGACTTACATCCCTTCTAAATGGCTTTGGTGCTTTTTCAAATTTCAAGATAAATTTCTCCAAATCGACAATACTAAATATCTCGATCCCCAAGAAACATTGCAACTCATTGAGGTCCAGTTCACCCTTGTCTTGGTCAGAAGTATCGGTAGACTACTTAGGCATCAAACTCAAATAGAGAACATATTCAGCGAAAACTTCCTACCTCTGATCGACCAGGTCAAAGCACTCATACGCTCCTATGACTTACCAGCACTATCCCGGTTTGTTAGGAAAAATGGACCAAAGTCATATGTACTCCCTATAGTGATATATAAACTCCGTATGCTCCCGATACACCTACCTACGTCCTTTTTTAAAACCCTACGTATGGCCTTCTCGGGGTTCGTTTGGAGGCAGAGGAGACCCAGATTGGCCTATAGTCTGATGATTAAAAGGAGAGCTGAAGGAGGAATAGACCTCCCATCCATTCAGGACTTCTACAAAGCAGTCCAACTTAGATATTGGATGGACTTAACTAGCCCATCGAAGGACCCACTACTGAGTGCTCTTGCTGAGGAGGTGCATGGAGACTTCTTTCTGGAAGATCTCTGGTTCCCAATAAAGAACACTTATAGGTCAAAAAAAATTTGACCCCTTGTTTAGAGGGCCCTGCGAGATCTGTGACGGGCTAAGTGAATCCCTAGCTCCTAAACCTTCGCCAAAAGTGCCACTTCAGACCTTACATAAACTGTTAGGCCTCCCTCAAGACCCAGGGATCTCCAGTATCTGGAGAGGGGCATACAACTGGCGGGTAGAAGACTTGCAAGCCTTAATCCCTAAAACCCCTGAGGAAATTAAGACAGAATCTGCTCCCCCGTCAAACCTTTTCCATTCTGCAGATAAAGCATATTCACGAAACCTTCCGTGAATTCCAGGCAAAATTTAAATCTCCCCGCCCCAAAACTCAATTTGAAAAATTTCTCAACGAAAACAACCCCAAAATGCCCAAAATTTCATATTTAAGAAAACATTTTATTTCACCTTTTCCCATCGTGGGAAAAAGAACTGGGAATATCAAATGCAGGCGCCAATTTCATCCTGGGGACGGCCTACGGCCTCTTCATGCATTCTCATGGTGCCATTATAAGTAGCTAGTCAGATTGTACAAAACCCCACAATGTCTATTCAGCTATAAGCTAGCACCCCACAACAGATGCTGGAGATACGATTCTGGCATCGGATTCTATTCCCACATCTGGTGGGACTGCCCAGGCATTGTACCCTACTGGAGGGGGGTCAAGGAAGTCCTCAGACTGATCCACCCAAATCTATCCATAAGAGCAGATTTGATCTTTCTATGGAAACCCTCACCTGCCTTCCACCCTCTGAAAAACAAATTGACGGCTTTCCTCTTGGATACTGCCAAAGCCCTGATTCCTTTACACTGGTTGCAAAAGACACCCCCTACCATATCCCAATGGAGGGAAAAAACAGACATGCTGTGCAACATGGAAGAACTTTCGAGCTGGTCTAAAGGCACCCATGACAAGTTCCTCCAGATCTGGACCCCATGGAGAAACCTGAGACACAACCCCTAGCTCAAGGGTTGCCCTAAAAAATGTCTAAGACAAAGAGGAAGACAAATCACTACGACTCCCTCCCCTCGAGAGATCAGCTTTAGCTGGATAGCACCCCCAAAATTCTGGGCCCATGGTGACCTCGAGACCTTGGACGTTTGTCGCTTGACTTCGGCCCTTGACCACAGCTGGACTCAGCGCCCTCACTGTCCCAGAGTGTGTAAGATCCGCAAGACATATATATAGGGGAGCTGGACTTCCTACCTATTTACCCCCTCCCCCCCCCTTCCTCTATCTCTATAACCACTCCCCACACTTCTCCCCCCCCTTCCCTTCTCCTCCCCAGTTTTTCTCTCTTCACTGTTACTCTCCGTTACAAACTTTGTTCCATATTCCTAGTTTGTGTACCTACAGTATGCAGGTTTAACTGTTATTGAGAGCACGATTCACAGATGCTCGTATTAGTTTTGAATTTTATTTGAGTTTTAGAAAGCAATGTACTTCAGTTTTGATTATAAATGTAAAACTGCTGATAGAACTTTCGCTAGAATGAGCATTCTTTGTTATATCAGCTACTTCATCGCATTTTCCTTTGTATGGAACTTTTTTGAAAACTCAATAAAAATTGATAAAAAAAAAAATTACTTATGTAGTGCATTCTATGAAGCTTATGACAGCAGCCTATTAGACTCCAGCAGAGGTGGGGTCTAATAGGTTGAGTTGCATAGCAGAAAAGGGAGGCCTTCTTCAGGCTTCTGTCTGCTGTTGAAACCCATTGGTACTTTGTGATATTGTTGTGGGGGGCTGGTGGCTGACAGAAAGTGTCCCCTCCCTCTGTCATCTGCTTACATGCTGCAGTTGTTATTGTTTGTGCATGTAATGGTTTTAACTGGCAGGATCTGAGGTTTCTCCGCTATTGGCTGCTTTAGCAGTTTGGCTGGCAGTTATCAGCAAAGCCACTGCCTTAAAAAAATATATGTGCAAATTAAAAGCCCTTTAGTGAGGTCAGTATTCCCTACCAGTGATTTGAGGATAGAAGGTGTCCTCAAACCACTGGTGAGGAATACAACCAGCTACTTACAGGACACCATGGACTAAGTGAACAAACTGTCAACTATAGGTCCCTTCCCTGATGGCACCATCCTGGCCACCATGGATGTGGAGTCCTTATACCCCTACATCCTACACATGGACTGACAGCCTGCCAAGCACACCTTGAGACCAATAGGGTTTGCCTGTGAATTGATGTTACAACTCACAAGATTTATCGTCACACACAATTATGTCTCCTTTGACCAAGAGATATTCCTTCAACTCACTGGAACCGCCATGGGCAGTAAAATGGCACCGCAATATGCCAACCTTTTCATGGCAAGACTGGAGAGTGACTTTCTGGCTTCCTATCCCTGCAAACCATTGGCCTACTTCTGCTTCATTGATGACATCATAAATCATCTGAACCAACATTGAACAAGAACTAATAATACTGCATAAGAGATTCAACGCATTTCACCCCACCATAAACCTGACATTAAACTACTTATATACAGAAATCAACTTTTTGGACACCGCCTAAAAATTTTGAACAACTTAGTACAGGCATCCATATACCAAAAAGCAATTGATCAGCCTACATACCTAAGATGGGACAGTTACTACCCTAAGCACATCAAATAAGTCCATCGTCTACAGCCAGGCCATTAGATATAACTAGATCTGCTCCAACGCAACAGACAGACAGCAACATTTATACAATAGAAGCAGAAACCAAAGAGTGGCAACAGCACGGAAAATACATTTATGTTTCAAAAATATTTATTAAAAGAAAATTTAGACTGTTGGCAACATTCCTGCTGCATAGACCCGACACAGGGGGCGAGAAGTTTAGCAAAACAACAAAAATTCTTGGCATATAAAGCATCAATTAGCTCTAAAATGAATAGTTATAAAATGGTACAAATTCAAAAGCATTGTACAGGGTGAAACACGCAAAATACATTTAGCTCAGAAGTATACATACCTATAATAAATACTCTAATCACATTAAATAATACAAGGTTCTTGGTATAGGCCCATCCACCAACGTCCGGGTGACCAAGCTTTTAGATGGGTCCCAAAGGTAATACCAGGTGGTTTAATCTTAACTTGTGAAAAATAGGTACCTACTAGAGATGAGCGAACGTACTCGTCCGAGCTTGATGCTCGGGCGAATATTAGCGTGTTCGGGATGCTCGTTACTCTTAACGAGTACCACGCGATGTTCGGGTTACTTTCAGTTTCCTGTCTGAGACGTTAGCGCGCTTTTCTGGCCAATTGAAAGACAGGGAAGGCATTACAACTTCCCCCTGTGATGTTCCAGCCCTATACCACCCCCCTGCTGTGAGTGGCTGGGGAGATCAGATGTCACCCGAGTATAAAAGTCGGCCCCTCCCGCGGCTCGCCACAGATGCCTTGTGAGATAGCTGAGGGATAGTGCTGCTGGTGCCGGAGCTGCTGTAGGGAGAGCGTTAGGAGTTAGTGTAGGCTTCAAGAACCCCAACGGTCCTTCTTAGGGCCACATCTAACAGTGTGCAGTACTGTGGAGGCTGCCTTTTGCAGTGGTGCACTTTTTTTTTTTTTGTATATCGGCCGTGCAGAGCATTGCGCCCTGCAGTAATTGTACAGGGACAGAAGTGGTGGTTAGGCAGGGAGAGTGTTAGGAGTGAGTGTAGGCTTCAAGAACGCCAACGGTCTTTCTTAGGGCCACATTTAACCGTGTGCAGTACTGTGCAGGCTGCTGTTAGCAGTGTTGCATTTTTGTTTTTTTCAAAATCGGCTGTGCAGAGCATTGCGCCCTGCAGTAATACTACAGGGACAGAATTGTGTAGGCAGGGCCAGAAGACATATATTATTGATTGAATAGACGCAGTGGGCCTTTTCTTTAAAAAAAAAGGGAAACATTCTATTTGGCCTGCCTCTGACAGTCCTCAGCGTTCTGGGTACGTGTGTGGTGGGTGCAGAACGTAAATAAATCATACGCAACCAGCTACGTTTAACAGCAGGCTTGCGCCAATTTATTTCCTGCCTGGGAAAAATCACCGCTCTGCTGTACTTTATATAACACTGCAGTTCTGTGGAACACATTTCTTATCTGATTGAATATAGTCAGTGGGCCTTCCCTTTAAAAAAAAAAAAAGGGAAACATTCTATTTGGCCTGCCTCTGACAGTCCTCAGCGTTCTGGGTACGTGTGTGGTGGGTGCAGAACGTAAATAAATCATACGCAGCCAGCTACGTTTAACAGCAGGCTTGCGCCAATTTATTTCCTGCCTGGGAAATCAAATCACTGGTAATACAGCATGCTGAGGGGTAGGGGTAGGCCTAGAGGACGTGGACGCGGCCGAGGACGCGGAGGGCCAAGTGAGGGTGTGGGCACAGGCCGAACTCCTGATTCAGGTGTATCGCAGCCGACTGCTGCGCGATTACGAGAGAGGCACGTTTCTGGCGTCCCCACATTCATCGCACAATTAATGGGTCCACGCGGGAGACCTTTATTAGAAAATGAGCAGTGTGAGCAGGTCCTGTCCTGGATGGCAGAAAGTGCTTCGAGCAACCTATCGTCCACCCACAGTTCTGCGCCGTCCACTGCTGCAAATCCAAATTCTCTGTCTGCTGCTCCTCCTTCCTCCCAGCCTCCTCACTCCACTACAATGACACATGCTCAGGAGCGGGAACACTCCCAGGAACTGTTCTCGGGCCCCTGCTCAGATTGGCAGCAGTGGTTCCTCTCCCACCGGAGGAGTTTATCGTCACTGATGCCCAACCATTGGAAAGTTCCCGGGGTCCGGGGGATGAGGCTGGGGACTTCCGGCAACTGTCTCAAGACCTTTCAGTGGGTGAGGAGGACGATGACGATGAGACACAGTTGTCTATCGGTGAGGTAGTAGTAAGGGCAGTAAGTCCGAGGGAGGAGCGCACAGAGGATTCGGAGGAAGAGCAGCAGGACGATGAGGTGACTGACCCCACCTGGTTTGCAACACCTACTCAGGACAGGTCTTCAGAGGGGGAGGCAAGGGCAGCAGCAGGGCAGGTTGCAAGAGGCAGTGCGGTGGCCAGGGGTAGAGGCAGGGCCAGACCGAATAATCCACCAACTGTTTCCCAAAGCGCACCCTCGCGCCATGCCACCCTGCAGAGGCCAAGGTGCTCTAAGGTCTGGCAGTTTTTCACAGAGACGCCTGACGACCGACGAACAGTGGTGTGCAACCTTTGTCGCGCCAAGATCAGCCGGGGAGCCACTACCAACAGCCTCACCACCACCAGCATGCGCAGACATATGATGGCCAAGCACCCCACAAGGTGGGATGAAGGCCGTTCACCGCCTCCGGTTTGCACCGCTGCCTCTCCCCCTGTGCCCGCTCTGAGGACACAGGCACTACCGTCTCCTGGCCTGCACCCACACCCTCACCTCCGCTGTCCTCGGCCCAATCCAGCAATGTCTCGCACCGCACCGTCCAGCCGTCGCTAGCGCAAGTGTTTGAGCGCAAGCGCAAGTACGCCGCCACGCATCCGCACGCTCAAGCGTTAACCGTCCACATAGCCAAATTTATAAGCCTTGAGATGCTGCCGTATAGGGTTGTGGAAACGGAGTGCTTCAAAAGTATGATGGCGGCGGCGGCCACGCGCTACTCAGTTCCTAGTCGCCACTACTTTTCCCGATGTGCCGTCCCAGCCCTGCATGACCACGTCTCCCGCAACATTGTACGCGCCCTCACCAACGCGGTTACTGCCAAGGTCCACTTAACAACGGACACGTGGACAAGCACAGGCGGGCAGGGCCACTACATCTCCCTGACGGCACATTGGGTGAATTTAGTGGAGGCTGGGACAGAGTCAGAGCCTGGGACCGCTCACGTCCTACCCATCCCCAGAATTGCGGGCCCCAGCTCGGTGGTGGTATCTGCGGTGGTGTATGCTTCCTCCACTAAACCACCCTCCTCCTCCTCCAACGCAACCTCTGTCTCGCAATCAAGATGTGTCAGCAGCAGCGCGTCGCCAGCAGTCGGTGTCGCGCGTCGTGGCAGCACAGCGGTGGGCAAGCGTCAGCAGGCCGTGCTGAAACTACTCAGCTTAGGAGATAAGAGGCACACGGCCCACGAACTGCTGCAGGGTCTGACAGAGCAGACCGACCGCTGACTTGCGCCGCTGAGCCTCCAACCGGGCATGGTCGTGTGTGACAACGGCCGTAACCTGGTGGCGGCTCTGCAGCTCGGCAGCCTCACGCACGTGCCATGCCTGGCCCACGTCTTTAATTTGGTGGTTCAGCACTTTCTGAAAAGCTACCCACGCTTGTCAGACCTGCTCGTAAAGGTGCGCCGGCTCTGCGCACATTTCCGCAAGTCCCACACGGACGCTGCCACCCTGCGGACCCTGCAACATCGGTTTACTCTGCCAGTGCACCGACTGCTGTGCGACGTGCCCACACGGTGGAACTCTACGCTCCACATGTTGGCCAGGCTCTATGAGCAGCGTAGAGCTATAGTGGAATACCAACTCCAACATGGGCGGCGCAGTGGGAGTCAGCCTCCTCAATTATTTTCAGAAGAGTGGGCCTGGTTGGCAGACATCTGCCAGGTCCTTCGAAACTTTGAGCAGTCTACCCAGGTGGTGAGCGGCGATGCTGCAATCATTAGCGTCACCATTCCTCTGCTATGCATCTTGAGAAGTTCCCTGCAAAGCATAAAGGCAGCCGCTTTGCGCTCGGAAACAGAGCCGGGGGAAGACAGTATGTCGCTGGATAGTCAGAGCACCCTCCTGTCTATATCTCAGCGCGTTCAGGAGGAGGAGGAGGAGCATGAGGAGGATGAGGAGGAGGGGGAAGAGACAGCTTGGCCCACTGCTGACGGTACCCATGCTGCTTGCCTGTCATCCTTTCAGCGTGTATGGCCTGAGGAGGAGGAGGAGGATCCTGAAAGTGATCTTCCTAGTGAAGACAGCCATGTGTTGCGTACAGGTACCCTGGCACACATGGCTGACTTCATGTTAGGATGCCTTTCTCGTGACCCTCGCGTTACACGCATTCTGGCCACTACGGATTACTGGGTGTACACACTGCTCGACCCACGGTATAAGGAGAACCTTTCCACTCTCATTCCCGAAGAGGAAAGGGGTTCGAGAGTGTTGCTATACCACAGGACCCTGGCGGACAAGCTGATGGTAAAATTCCCATCCGACAGCGCTAGTGGCAGAAGGTGCAGTTCCGAGGGCGAGGTAGCAGGGGAGGTGCGTAGATCGAGCAGCATGTACAGCACAGGCAGTACAACAGTCTTTAAGGCCCTGGACAGCTTTATGGCTCCCCAGTAAGACTGTGTCACCGCTCCCCAGTCAAGGCTGAGTCGGCGGGAGCACTGTAAAAGGATGGTGAGGGAGTACGTAGCCGATCGCACGACCATCCTCCCTGACGCCTCTGCCACCTACAACTACTGGGTGTCGAAGCTGGACACGTGGCCTGAACTCGCGCTGTATGCCCTGGAGGTGCTTGCTTGTCCTGCGGCTAGCGTCTTGTCAGAGAGGGTGTTTAGTGCGGCTGGGGGAATCATCACAGATAAGCGTACCCGCCTGTCAACCGACAGTGCCGACAGGCTTACACTCATAAAGATGAACAAAGCCTGGATTTCCCCAGACTTCTCTTCTCCACCAGCGGACAGCAGCGATACCTAAACAATACGTAGGCTGCACGCGCGGATGGAAGCATCGTTCTCTCTCACCATCCAAAACGGGGACCTTTCTGCTTCATCAATCTGTGTATAATATTCCTCCTCCTCCTCCTCCTGCTCCTCCTCCTGAAACCTCACGTAATCACGCCGAACGGGCAATTTTTTTTAGGGCCACAAGGCTCACTCATATAATTTTTCTTAAAAATTTTTATACGTTTCAATGCTCTTAAAAGCGTTGAAACTTTAACTTGAACCAATTTTTCGTTAAACTGGGCTGCCTCCAGGCCTAGTTACCACTTAAGCCACATTAACCAAAGCAATTAATGGGTTTCACCTGCCATCTTGGTTGGGCATGGCCAATTTTTTCTGAGGTACATTAGTACTGTTGGTACACCAATTTTTTTGGGCCCTCACCTACAGTGTAATCATAGTAATTTCTATGTTCTTCGCCTGCACTCATGGTACAGAAAGGTGTGTGGGGTTGGCCTACACTTTAGCTACATAAATGTAACTGGGGCCTTGTCTATACTGCAGCTACTGAAATGTGAAAGAGACTGTTATCTCCCTAAACTGCTGCAATGGGAATGTTACTGGGGCCTGTCTTGAGTGCTACTATTACTGAAATGGAACTAAGACTACGCTCCCCCTATACTGCTGCTAGTGATATGTTAGTGGGGCCTGTCCCTAATGCTACCGCTGAAATGTTAATAATTCTGGGCTCTGCCTATACCGCTGCTAATGGTATGTCACTGGGGTGTGGAAACAGAGGCTTCACAAAGACATGATGGCGGCGAGGCCATTTCCCACCAACGCTGTTACTGGTAAGGTGCATATAACCACGGACACGTGTAGAGGACACATAGTGCCTCCAAAACATCCCCCTCCTCCTCCAACAATGAAAACATTCTTGGCAAATACCTTTGCATTGGTCCGTCTGGTGGCAGTCCAAGAATTTCACCTTTAACGACACAACAAGAGAGCACCACCACCATCCCCCCGCCACGGCCCACTTAATCCTGGCCACATTCCGAAAACCAACTACATTAAACCGCGCTACCAGGTCCGCAGTCACCACCACATTACCACCAATGAGGTTACTGTTAAGGTACATATTACCAGTCAGACTGGGGCATGCAGTGTGGGCCGAATCCCACCTGTATTAAGCACGACATTACTACCTCAGCTGTGTTGGGCAATGCAATGGGATATTTTTATGTACCGCCGGTGGCTTCCTGGCACCCACCCATGCTGTGGGTCCACAGGGAATTTATAAATGCATCTGTTTCCACTTCTAAAGAACCCCAGTCAGACTGGGGCATGCAGTGTGGGCCGAAGCCCACCTGCATTAAGCACAACATTACTACCTCAGCTGTGTTGGGCAATGCAATGGGATATTTTTATGTACCGCCGGTGGCTTCCTGGCACCCACCCATGCTGTGGGTCCACAGGGAATTTATAAATGCATCTGTTTCCACTTCTAAAGAACCCCAGTCAGACTGGGGCATGCAGTGTGGGCCGAAGCCCACCTGCATTAAGCACAACATTACTACCTCAGCTGTGTTGGGCAATGCAATGGGATATTTTTATGTACCGCCGGTGGCTTCCTGGCACCCACCCATGCTGTCGGTCCACAGGGAATTATAAATGCATCTGTTTCCACTTCTAAAGAACCCCAGTCTGACTGGGGCATGCAGTGTGGGCCGAAGCCCACCTGCATTAAGCACGACATTACTACCTCAGCTGTGTTGGGCAATGCAATGGGATATATTTATGTACCGCCGGTGGGTTCCAGGGAGCCACCCATGCTGTGGGTCCTCAGGGAATTTATAAATGCATCTGTTTCCACTTCTAAAGAACCCCAGTCAGACTGGGGCATGCAGTGTGGGCCGAAGCCCACCTGCATTAAGCACAACATTACTACCTCAGCTGTGTTGGGCAATGCAATGGGATATTTTTATGTACCGCCGGTGGCTTCCTGGCACCCACCCATGCTGTGGGTCCACAGGGAATTATAAATGCATCTGTTTCCACTTCTAAAGAACCCCAGTCTGACTGGGGCATGCAGTGTGGGCCGAAGCCCACCTGCATTAAGCACGACATTACTACCTCAGCTGTGTTGGGCAATGCAATGGGATATTTTTATGTACCGCCGGTGGGTTCCAGGGAGCCACCCATGCTGTGGGTCCACAGGGAATTATAAATGCATCTGTTTCCACTTCTAAAGAACCCCAGTCTGACTGGGGCATGCAGTGTGGGCCGAAGCCCACCTGCATTAGGCACGACATTACTACCTCAGCTGTGATGGGCACTGCAATGGGATATTTTTATGTACCGCCGGTGGGTTCCAGGGAGCCACCCATGCTGTCGGTCCACAGGGACTTCACAATAGGGAGTTGTACCTGCCTGTGTCTATGAATTAAAAAGCCCGGTCTGACTGGGGCATGCAGACACCTTGACAGAATGAATAGTGTGTGGCACATAGGTTCCCCATTGCTATGCCCACGTGTGCAGCTCCAGATGGAGGTGGCACAGGATTGAATTTCTCATTGCTTCTGTACAGCATTGTGGACTATCGCCCCGCCCCTTTTATGGGGGGGTCGCTGCCTAGCCATGCCAACCCTCTGCAGTGTGTGCCTGCTTTTCCTGTGGCAGACGCACTTATAAATAGACATGAGTGTGGCGTGGCATGAGGGCAGCTGAAGGCTGCGCAGGGACACTTTGGTGTGCGCTGTGGACACTGGGTCATGCGGGGGGGTTGGGCAGCATGTAACCCAGGAGAAGTGGCAGCAGAGTGTCATGCAGGCAGTGATTGTGCTTTGTTGGAGGTAGTGTGGTGCTTAGCTAAGGTATGCTTTGCTAATGAGGGCTTTTCAGAAGTAAAAATTGTTGGGAGGGGGGGGCCCACTCTTGCCGCTATTGTGGCTTAATAGTGGGACCTGGGAACTTGAGATGCAGCCCAACATGTAGCCCCTCGCCTGTCCTATCCGTTGCTGTGTCGTTCCCATCACTTTCTTGAATTGCCCAGATTTTCACACATGAAAACCTTAGCGAGCATCGGCGAAATACAAAAATGCTAGGGTCGCCCATTGACTTCAATGGGGTTCGTTATTCGAAACGAACCCTCGAGCATCGCGATAATTTCGTCCCGAGTAACGAGCACCCGAGCATTTTGGTGCTCGCTCATCTCTAGTACCTACCTCTAAGAATGCTCCTCTCTTGGGACTTAGCCCACAACTAAAACCTGGGAAGGTAGGATACCATTTATATGGTCCAATAGGAGGGACAGAAGGTAAATGGATGGCACACATGCACAACCAGGTGGAGGCAGCCACAGCTCCACAATATTTATTTAAAAAAAGTATAAAATAGGTCAGCACTTCCCAATAAAAATCTATAAGTGCATGTTAAACCATGGCTTCAACATACAATAGAGGCAGAAACTGATATGGTTTGGTACTAATATGCCTCATGAATATCTGCCCCCTTCCTGATTAAAATGTCCTGTGCATGCACAGAAGAATCACACGCTGATACACAGTTCAGTTGAATGACACTCCTTTATTCTAATCAAGCTGCATGGGGTTTTATAGATAGTGTGCATAGTTAATATGCCATGAAGTACAGATCTTTAGCGGATTGGTTATTGTTTTAAATGGGTTTCTCCCTCCAGGAGCTGACATCATGATCTTGGAATTTCTGGACTAGGGAGTTGCCATATTGAGTAAATTGTTAGAAACACGGTGGAAGGGGGAGAGCGAGTTTGTCGCATTTCAAGAAGCACCGTGTTAGTAGTGTAGAAAAAGCACATATTTACAATAGGCATTTTGCTTAGTTTATTACAGTCCATCACAATCCCCCCTTAAAATGACTATTTTATCTGTCCCTAATCTCGGGCCTATCTTATCTGTCTTTATGTGCCTTGGAACTCTTTTGTGCCACATGTTAGATGAGGCATGGCTATCCCATGACTCCCCTTGCCATGGACTTTGCACATAGAGAAGTCAGATGCTGTCCCTATGGGCTTAAAGGTATTGTAATTGCTTAGGAAAAAGAGTCTGCAGGGGGGTGTAGGATTTCTCATAGTCGTCTGGACTCTCCGTGTTCAGCAACGTCAGCGCAGCAGTATCCACGGCCTTCTCACAGAGTTTCTTTAGGTGGGGTAATACGCAGCAGACTATGATGGTAAGAATAATCAGGATCACAAGTATGGTTATCCCTTCCTGAGCCAGCATTCTCTGCCACCCACTCATCCAACTAAAATAGAAAAAATGTCAACACACAGCACTCACATACATCCAAAGAATGGCAGGACTATGGTATCAATGCATGCCAAGGGAAAGTGAAACCGGAACTTGGTTCCACCAGAAACACTTAGTGAGAAGTAAAGTCCAAGGCAGCATACTGGGATGCAATAAAAGAAATAATGCATTTATTCCTCCATAAAAATAGCCACAACTTTTCGACCAAGACACAGGTCTTTTTCAAGCAGACCTGTGTCTAGGTCGAAACGTTGAGGCAATTTTTATGGAGGAATAAAAGCATTATTTTTTTTATTGCATCCTGGTATGCTGCCTTGGACTTTACTTCTCACTCATCCTACTAAAGCATTGATCCCATGGGTCATTTATACCTGAGTTATTCTTTAGCTCCACTGCCAAGTTCTCTAACTTCTTAATGGCTAAGGTCACTTTACCGTTTGGCCCTGTGTTGTCAGGGATGTACGTGCAGCAGGGCTCCCCTATCATTTTACATACCCCTCCTTTCTCTGCTAAGATCATATCTAAGGCCTTTCTATTCTGGAAAGTGATGGGGGAGGTCAGTCCTAGCTGGTCCACTAGTCCCTGTAAAGCATATTTGGTATAATTGACAAACCTCTGATGATTGTAATAGATATAGTTAATCCAATCTATGTTTTTGTTAACAGTGATAATGTGTATTAGTGACTCAAACCCTGCTTTTATTTGATCCCTGTCTTTGAATTGGTCGGGTACCCCCCTTGGAACACAGATAGTATCTATGTAGACATGGGGATCAAAGCTTACCATAGGTGCATTATGTTTTCTTCTATGGGAGTTGCTTACCGGTGGTCATTGGTGAGGATATGCAAAGGCATAAGAATTTTAGCCAAGGCACACTCCCCTGTCCAACTCCCCTCCAATCTGGTGCTCAATTTCATGTCCCCACAAAGCCAATAAATGTCCCCCAATGATTGGACCTGATTCTGTACCGCCTCCCTGTTCTTGTTGCTATATGTAGAGCAATACCCATCAGTGAAATTCCCTAGGAATCTCCCTGAACCCAGTCTACTATTATAGCAGCTGTAGTTCCCAGGGTAGATGGTGATCCTTTTTCCAGGGCGGGGAGTTTTGGTGTCTATGGGGTACTGCTTTTTCCATTTTTCACAGGCAGTGTGGTCAGTTGAGGTGTTGGTGAAGAGGCTGAGGAAACAGTCCTTGCTTTCTGCTGGGATTTGTAGAGGGATGGTGCCTAGGCGTGGCCTGGCACTTCCACACACATAGCAATTTGACTTATTATATTTCCCTGCATCATATCTCATCCATTCTAACCAGAGATTTTGGTCTGAGAACCCTGTTTCTACTCCCATGGTGTCTTCAAATATGTGGTCAGCTATGGCCACCATGTCACTATCTTGGAGGCCAGGGGGTTGATCACTGGTGAGGAAAAAGGGAACAGTTTCCATTCTAGTGCATCCTTCATGTCCCCTCGTTGGAATTTTCCTAGAGGATAGTCTGAACCCACCCATAGCTTGGTTCCCAACAAATTTGTCCCGCATGCCCAGGACTCGGATTTTCTATAGTAAGGGTGAGGGGCATGCTGAAGCCGGATCTTCCCTGCTAGAGGCATCTGTCAGTCTTGAGTAGGGTCATGCAACTAATCAAGGATTTCCCATTTCTGTCTTTCTTGTCTAAGGCACTCTGTGGTTTGTAACCCCAGTCTGTCCATGTGTTCCACCCCACAGATCCCAAATAGCTACAGTCCTGTCTCCAGTAAGAATCTGTGACGCATATGTATATTGTGCCCACATATCCGTTACGCTGCCATGAAGCATGACAGTAGAGGGCTAGGTCACAATAATCAAGGAGAATGGGGCTGCATGGGTGTTGGGTGAATTGTACCAGAACGTAACTATACCCTCGTATGCCATCGACCAGGGGTTCCAGTTCCCATCCTTTTCACTTGTGATGGCTACCTGAGATCTGCCACCCCCCAGACAGTCCCAGTAATAAAAAGATGTATAGCATAATTATGCTTGCTCCTCATGAGGCGGAGCCTTCTTGCAATGGGAGGCGTGGATGCAGGAACTCTTTCCATCTAATTTCACTGACGTGGCTGTGGTCAGCAACACCTGGTAGGGACCGTCATATTTAGGTTTAAGGGAGTGTTTTCTCACAAACTTCTTTACATAGACCCAGTCCCCAGGGAATAGATCATGGGTCCCTGTGCTGGCTTCTGGATCTAGAATAGAAGAAAACACCTGGGCATGTACTTTGGTTAGCTTCCGTGCTAGGGACATCACATATTTAGCTAATACATCAGACTGAAGCTGGAGCTGTTGGGGGAAATATCAGCCTAGTCTGGGGGCTGACCCAAACAGGATTTCATATGGGGATAAGGAATGCTCCCTTTGGGGGGGGGGGGTGTATCGGACTCTGAACAGGGCAATGGTCAGGTTCTCAGGCTAATTCATGCCAGTGTCTCAGCACATTTTCAGCATTCTGTTCTCCAGGGTGTGCCATTGAGTCTTTCCACTTTCCCACTGCTCTGGGGGTCGTAGGGGGTGTAAAAGGCCAGGTTTACACCCAGGGCTTCCCAAACTTCTTTGGTCATGTTTGCAGTGAAGGCTGGTCCCTGGTCATGCTCAATCACTTCCAGGACTCAAAATCTACGCACCACTTTACTGAGTAGTTTCTTTGCTGTAGTTTTGGCAGTTATATTGGCCATTGCATAGGCTTCCGGCCAACCCGAGAACATATTCACTATCACCAGTGCGTACTCGAATCTGCTGCTTTTTGGCACCTGGATATGGTTGATTTGAATCCTCTGAAAGGGGTACAAAGGCTTGGCCAGTTGTTTCTGGGGGACCTTTTTTGTGCGTCTAGGATTGCATTCTGCACAGATGGCACACGACTTGCAAAATCTGTCGGTGAGGAAGGAGATGCCTGGGGCCACGTAGTACTTCTGGATAAGGACATTCATCAGTGTCTTGAACAGGTGTGCAGGGCCATGTGTCCATTGTACTACGGCTGGGTATAGGCATCCAGGTAGGCACGGTTTCCTGTTGACCTCATAAGGCTATCTGTTGATTGTGCCCCCTTTCTTCACCCAGAGGTACTTCTCATCTTGGTTGGATTTCTGCTGTAATTCTTGGAGGTATCTTTTGTCCACCAGGTGGGCTTGTATCGTTATCACTGGTTCCGCTTCCACCCGACTCACAGTTTCCCGTGGTCCTGCTGCTGCTTCCTTGGCTGCCATGTCTGCCAAGTGGTTTCCTCATGCTTCTGCAGAGTTGAGCCTACTGTAGACTTTTACTTTGAGTATGGGCACTTGAGTGGGCAGGAGGAGTGCATTCATCAGGTCCCTGATGGACTCATGATATTTCACAGGGGTGTCTGCTGCAGTTAAGAATCTCCATATCTTCCAGATGACTCCAAAGTCATGGGACACTCCAAAGGCGTACCTGGAGTCCGTGTAGACATTCGCTCTTTTTACCTCTGAGAACTTGCAGGCTGAGGTCAGTGCTTGAAGTTCGACCTCCTGGGCCAACTTAGCGGGGGGCAATTCCTGATCTTGGAGGATAGTATCCTCAGTGGTCACTGCAAAGCCTGTGTGGTAGCTGCTTTGTTTGTCGGTGTATCTGGAGCCCTCAACAAAAATTGTGAGGTCTGGGTTCTCCAGTGGTATGTCAAACACAGTGGGGAGATGTTCCGGGTCCGCTGCAGGGTCTTCTTTTACCCCTCAGGATTTGGGAGGAGGGTGGAAAGATTCAGGATGGTGCATCTCTGCAGGGTAACATTGTCTGGGATGAGCAGGAAACACTAAAGGCGGAGATGTCTGGCTGCAGACAGGTGCTTGAGCTGCGTCTGGTTGAGGATAGCAGCAATGTCATGAGGGGCCAGAAGCACCAATGGGTGTCCCAGAATCAGATCTAAAGTTTTGTCCAGCAGGGTTTGGACTATGAAGACTGCTTATAGACAAGAACAGAAAAAGCCAATAGGTTGGAGTCTGTTCCCTTGAGACACGGTGAGAACTCCAGTGGCATGTCCTTGCCTCTCAGACACAAAGAGCGTGAAAGTTTTGTCATAGTCCAGTAAGCCCAGCGCTGACGCAGTGGAAATGACTTGTTTGAGCAGGGTAAAACTGAATAACGCTTCTGGTGAGAGTCTAAAAGGATCAGTCTTTAAAGCATCATACAGAGGTTGCATCAGTAGAGAGGCTTCTGGAATCCACACTCTGCAGTAGGAGATGAGTCCAAGGAAGGCATGAAGTGCTTGCGGTCCTTGAGGTATTAAAATCTGTTAAATGGCAATCACCCGGTCTTGGGTGAGGTGTCTTGTACCCTATGGGATGCAATGTCCCAAGAACACAACTGAGGTAGAAGACCACTGGAGTTTGGATTTGGAGGCTTTGTACCCTAGATTAGCAAGGAAACAGAGAAAGCTTTCAGATGTTGACTCAGCTGTGCGGGGGTCAGCAGCACACAGTAGTAGGTCATCCACATACTGTGGGAGGACAACATTGGGCTTCTCCGACTGCCAGGTACTCAGGATGAGGGCTATAGCCTTGGCAAACTGGCTGGGGGAGTTCTGTGCTACTTCTGGTGTTACTGTCCAGGTGTATTGCTGGCCGTCATGGGTGAAGGCAAAGAGGTATTGGCAGGACGGATGCAATAGGACACTGAAGAAGGCGTTTGCAAGGTCTACCACTGTAAAGTACATGGCTGAAGGTGAGAATCCAGACAGCAAGGTGTGGGGGTTTGGCATGATAAGCGTTTCCAAGATGGTGGCCTCATTGATGGCTCTGAGGTCCTGGGCCATTCTGTTCTTGTCCGGTTGCCCTTTCTGAGTCTTTTTCTTTACTGGGAAGAGGGGTGTGTTGCAGGGTGACTCACAAGGGACGAGAGCCCCAATCTGGAGTAAGGCCTTGACCTGTCCTGATATTGCTTCTGCCACTGCTATCTTGAGAAGATACTGGGGTTTCCGGGGAAGTAGTGCCCCTGTCTTCAGGGTAACCATTGCAGTGGCACCTTGAGGTGGGCGATGTCTTCTGGGCCGATTGACTACAAGTGTTCAGTTATTCTTTTCAATACTTGCGACGGGATGCCTGATGTGGAAGATGTCTGTAAGGACATGAGGATAGGCAGGGAGCACAGAACCATGCGGTCTTTAGAGGACAGTGGGGTGGAAACCGTGATTTTCCCATCTTCAGTGAAGGTGATGGTTGCTTGCAGTCTGGATAGGGCATCTGCTCCCAGAAGGTTCAGAGGACATGTAGCGGAAACGACAAATTTGGCTAGGAGATCCAGGAAGGGCCCTACTTGGAGTGGGCGTGTAAGTGGGTTGGATCTGGGGATTCCATCAACTCCCACACAAGAAACATCTATGTCAGACAGGAAAGAGGGGTCAGGCAGGTCTGATGTATGGATCACATTTCTGACTGCACCTGTGTCAATTAGGATTGTAGTAGAGTATCCCTCAATGGGTAGGGTCACTTTGGCCAGAGGACCATCCGGGTTCATCAAGGACACAGCTATAGATGGGGAACATGACACAGGCTTGCCCAAACACTAGTGCAGTAGGTTCAGGTGTTCTTGGGTGGGGTGGAGAGCCAGAGGCGGTTGCTGCGGTGGGTATGATTCTCCATGGGGGCAGTGGTGAATGTCTCAGGTTTGCTGCCATTGACCACTCCAGAACTAGGTTTATCCCCCCATGTGTCTGCGTCTTTTGGGACCCCTGCCCTACCTTTTGAAGTGACTGGGTTGGCCACAGATGAAACAGGTACAGACGTTTAGGCCATAAGCTGGTGGCGCAGTTCACATAAGCGGTGCAGTCTGCTTCTGACCCACTTGGGAGGATTCCAGGCCTTTTGCTACTAGGAGAAGGGTCTCCATAGGGAAGGACCTATACTCTGGCCTTGCCTTGATTAGGCCCTTTTTAACGGACTCTCGAAGTCCAATAACAAAGGCAGATAACAACATTTGTACATGCACCTTGATCTGGGTAGAGAATCCGTGGTCATGGAATGTCTGGGTAAGGCGGAAATGGAAATTCTCCATGGACTCCCCGTTGTCCTGAGTAATATCTTAAATTATGGTAGCTTCATCAGCCAGGCGATTCTGGGCCCAGGTATGTAATTGTTCGCAGAATTCCACACCAGTTTGGAAGGATTGGTCATCCATCAGCCTGGCTTCTCTGAGACATCTTTCCAGGATTAGCCAGTATGTGTCTCCAGCTCTTACTTCTGTCAGTCCATTTAGATCCTGCCAGGTGGCTGAGAACATCTTCTAAATTTACACTATCCGGCAATAATAAGGCATTGGTTGTTTTTCTGGGTCTGGCAAACTGGTCACAAGAGCAGAGGCCTGGGTGGGAGTGAATGCCATGTAGCTGAGCGGTGCATCTTGTGGGGGCACAGAGCTGGGTGTGCCTTTGCTTGTGAAAAGCTTAAGGCCAGGCCGCCCCCACATGTAGGCCAGGGGTGCAAAATTGATGGTTGGAGCCCCCGCATCTAGACCTACAGGTGGTCGATGGGCCCAGAGGGGGCCTATGTCATCGGGGGGTTGGCGGTATCACCAGAGTTATCCCGATTTTCGGCTGTAGGGCTGGTGGGATTGAGGGTCCAGGGGGATTGTTGGGGGGGGGGCCCAAGGGGGGATTGCTGTGGGTGTGCTGGCTGGAGGACGGTTGGGCCACCGACTGGTGTTTGTGTTTAGAATGATCTTCACGCCTTCCCACGGAGATATAATGGCACCAGTGTCGTCTTGCTTATCAACATTAGGCATTAGGGGGTGATGCCTAGTGCAGGAGGGCCAGTACAAAAAAGAGCCATCGACCCTGAGGACCGGATAGAGGGATGTAGTGGGCTTATGTCCTTCCTGGTTGTGCATTCTGACTGGTGTACCAAGATGGCTGCCAGAACTGGGTAGAGAAGATACAGTTCCTATAGTGCTAAGATGGCTGCCAGAACAGGAAGTGGAGGGTATAGTTCTAGAAGTACCAAATTGGCTGCTGGAACAGCAAGTGGAGGGTATAGTTCCTGGAGTGCCAAGATGGCCACTGGAACAGGAAGTGGAGGATATAATTCTGGGAGTATCAAATTGGCTGCTGGAACAGGAAGTGGAGGATATAGTTCTGGGAGTTTCAAATTGGCTGCTGGAACAGGAAGTGGAGGGTATAGTTCCGGGAGTACCAAGATGGCAGCTGAAACAGGAAGTGGGTGGTACAGTGGTCAACAGAGGTGTAGTAGGAGTGGCTCGGAGTACAGGGAAAAGAGGTGACCTCTCAGAGGGCCAGGGATGGGGGGCAGCACAATTATAACAGGCATCGTGCCATCTGGAATTTTGGACGTCACAGGCAAGACATACCCAGTACATACCCATCTGTCTCTGTGTATCATTCTTGCTATGTTATACCAGCCTTCTGCTGCTTTCAGCAGATTGTTATCTATTAATATTCCTTTCTTGTCCCTTATGATCTTTCACTATTCCTCCGCTTGTAATCTCCCTCCCTCCGTGTATGGTAACCCACATACTTTCATTAGTTTCTTCAACATCCTAAGGCATTCCTCACCCTCCCTTGATGCCACAAGGTCACATGCTAAACTGCCTTCCTGAGGCTTAGATTGTTCCACACTAGAGATGAGCGAGCACCAAAATGCTGGATTGCTTGTTGCTCGAGTCGAGTTTTTCGTAATGTTTGAGAGCTCGTTTCGAGTAACAAACCCCATTGAAGTCAATGGGAGACTCCCTTGAGCATTTTTCAAGCTGAGCCATGCAAGGTTGTACTATTAAGCCAAATTGTGGACAAGAGCCTGGTGGTCACCCCCCTAACAATTCACTTGGGCCAGACCAGAATCAGCAAGGCACATGCACTGGCACATCTTAGCTAAGCACCACACTAGGTGCAACCAAGGCCAATCACTGCCTTCGGGTGACACCACTGCCTCTTTTCCTGTGTTACATGCTGGCACTGAGATGCAATCCCCCTCCCAGTATGCAGGCCTGCGTCCACAGCATACTCAAATTTTTCTCGGCGCAGCATTCAGCTGTCTTCATGTCACACGGTTGCTTGATAGCCACACCACCCTCATGTCCATTTATAAGTGCATATTGGATGAGGAGGAACAGGAGACAAACACCGCAGAGGGTTGGCAGGGCCTGGCAGTGACCCTCTTTGAAATTGTGGGCGATTGCCCACAATGATGATGAGAACTGCTGGTTAATTAACGTACAATCATAATTCCAATTCCATGCCACCTCCGTCACAAAATTTCATGTGGCCATAAAGCGGACTCAGATGCCAGTACTTCTACACATCTCCACAATTCTGCAACGCCTTCTAAAACCAAAAATCGGTTTGAAGCAGGAGGTGTTACAAAAGTAGCCACCATAGGTCTACAGTGAAACTGTCAATGTCTCATGAAATCAGTTGTGCTTCCTTTGATCGCTACGAGGACCGAGTGATCCATGCATAAATTTGAGTGGCCAAAGCAGGACCCTACGCGGGGCAGCAGATCTGGAGCAGATTCTACATACCGACCAGCACTGAGCCCCAGGGATGCATGCGTTTATCAGACCCAAACAAACTGGCTGTTTACCACTCAGGGTATTTTATGTCCACTTACATCCAAAAACAGACAGTGTGCAATGAGTTGTCTTGTTATACAGTGCTGATCAGAATTGCAATCCCGCGCCACCTCTGACACAAAATTGTTATGAGCCACAAACGTGGCCATAAAGCAGACTCGGATGTTAGTACTTCTAACCATCTGCACAATTCAACAACCCATTCTAAAACAAAAGATTGGTTTGAAGCAGGAGGTGTCGCAAAAGTAGCTATACAGTGAACCTGTGAAAGTCTCATTAAATTAGTTACGCTTCTTCTGATCGCTACAAGGACAGCACGAACCATGAATAAATTTGAGTGGCCAAACCTGGCACAATTGCACCCCACCCAGTATCCCGGCCTCTGCCCACACGCTCATTTGGGGCGCCAACGTCCTCTTCCTTGACCCTAACCCCTAGTCTTCATCGTGTTGTATAAAGCACTGCATCAAAATGCTACGCAAACTGCGAGGTATTTTGCGTACGCTTTAAGCCAAAAATAGACAGTGTAAAATGTGTACAGTCTTGTTATATGGTGTGGATTAACAGGTCACACACTGTGGCCTAGTATGCAAATGATTTCAGCCAAATACAGCGAAAAACATGAAAAATGAGTTTTGTTATTTCCTATATAGTCTTTGTACACCAGTAGCAGGATACTGTTTAGAACCAGTAACAGTATGCAGTATACAGCCGGGATGCTTGCGAATGCTTCGTGCGCACTACTAGAAAAGACTGTTGGGTTCCAGTTATTCCAATCCCGTGTTACCTCCGTCACCAAATTGTCGGGAGCCACCAACGTGACCATAAAGTGGACTCCGATGCCAGTACTTCTACATATCTCAACAATTCAACAACCCATTCTAAAAGAAAAGATTGGTTTGAAGCAGGAGGTGTCGCAAAAGTAGCCACCACAGATATACAGTGAACCTGTGAAAGTCTCATTCAATCAGTTAGGTTTCCTTTGATTGCTCCAATCCAGTATCTCGAATAACTGTGATAAAACAAGAGATAATACATGGTGACTAGCGCTGACCCCCAGGGATGCGTGTGTTTATCAGACCCAAACCAAACCGGCTGTTTACCACTGAGGGTATTTTACGTCCGGTTTAATCCAAAAATACGCAGTGTACAATGAGTTCTATCTTGCTATACGGTGCTGATCAGAATTCCAATGCCCATGCCACCTCTGAGCCACAAACATGGCCATAAAACGGACACGGATGCTAGTACTTCTAACCATCTGCACAATTCAACAACCCATTCTAAAACAAAAAAAACTGGTTTGAAGCACGAGGTATCACAAAAGTTGCCACCATAGGTATACAGTGATCCTATGAAAATCTCATTAAATCAGTTACGCTTCCTTTGATCGCTGAGACTCAGGTAGATCGGTAATAAAATCGACCGATAAATGAGTCCACGAACGAGAAGGCATCGGTAACAGTCTCAAATGGCTCTCCAGACGACGACGACTTTTACTGCGTGCACAGACAGAGCATCCTTTAACAAAGTCGCGGATGTCCTGAGATATGGCTGGCCACCAGTAGTGTCTAGAACAAAGATTCAGAGTCCTCTGAACTTCTGGATGACCTGCGAGCACAGATGAGTGACACTCTTCAATGACCCTGAGACGCAAGGTCTCTGGCACAAACCATCTGCCCTCCAGCACCTCTGAGGGAGCGTCTTGCTGATAATTTTGTAGACGAGGGAAGAGATCAGATTCTACAGCTGCCACCACCACCCCAGGTGACAAGATATTCTCAGGAGCCACTGTCTCACTTTCCGGCAAACCGAAACTCCGTGAGAGGGCGTTCGCCTTCATGTTCTTCTCCCCTAGAATATAAGTAACGATGAAGTTAAACCTGGCGAACAACAACACCCACCTGGCTTGGCGAGCTGTGAGTCTCTTAGCATTGGCGAGATATACCAAGTTTTTATGATCAGTATATACGGTAATGGAATGCCTTGCCCCTACAAGATGGTGATGCCACTCTTCTAGAGCCCACTTAATCGCCAATAACTCACAATTACCCACATTTTAGTTCCGTTCTGCCGAACTGAAATTCCGTGAGAAGAATGTGCATGAGCTATACCCAGCTCTCCCACTGATTTCCTGAGACAATACAGCCCCCGCTCCCACCTCCCAGACGCATCGACCTCAATGAAGAATGGTTGCTGTGCGTCAGGCTGTACTAGCACCGGGGCAGCAGTAAATGCCCTTTTGAGACTACTGAAAGCCGCTAGGGCTTCTGGCCACCATCTTACCGAGTCGGCCCCCTTCTTGGTAAGATCGGTCAGGGGTTGAGCAATAATAGAATAATTATTAATGAATTTACGGTAAAAATTTGTGAACCCTATGAATTGCTGGAGAGCTTTCAGGTTATCCGGTCTAACCCATTGGGAAATTGCTGCCACTTTATCAAACTCCATTTGAATCTCCGTGGGTGAAATCACATAACCAAGGAAGGACACTTGTTTAGTACCAAAATTGCAATTCTACAACTTGACAAAAAGTTGGTATCGCGCAAACGGGTCAGAACCAGCCTCAGGTGCCGCACATGAGAATCCCAGTCTGGGGAATACACCAGAATGTCATTGAGAATTATGACCAAGAATACCCCCAGGAAGTCGTGGAATGCTGCGTTTATAAATCCCTGAAACACAGCGGGGGCGTTACAAAGTCCGAAGGGCATAACCAGACATTCAAAATGTCCTAACCGCCACTCATCTCCCTCTTAATTGTAAGCCCCCCTTAAGTCCAATTTGGAAAACCAGTGGGCCCCTACCACCTGATTCAGTAAGTCAGGAATCAAGGGCAAGGAGCACTGGTTCTTCACTGTAATTTTATTCAAAGCCTGATAATCCACACAAGGCCTCAATGTGCCATCCTTCTTCTCTACAAAGAAGAGACCTGCCCCGGCTGGGGGCCTGGACGGCCTGATGTGTCATTTGGCCAGAGACTCTGAGATGTAGGACTTAAGGGCTTCGTGCTCCTGTCCCAACAAATGCAAAATGGCTCCCCTTGGCATTGGACTGTCGGGGATCAAATCAATACCACAGTCCCACTCCCTATAGGGAGGCAAAATCTCAGACCGTTTCTTGGAAAATACGTCATGAAAATCAGACAAATACCCGGGACTAAATATGGCATTTGCTGAACACATAGGTATAGTAGCTAAGTGACTATGACAGGACAACCCCCAATGTGTCAATTCCCAAGTGGACCAATCAAATCGGGGATTATGCAGTTCCAACCAGGGCATACCCAGCACTACATCAACAGACATCCTCTCCATTACTAAGAACGACAGATTCTCAGAATGGAGAACACCCACAGTGAACAGTACCATGGGCGTCCTCCACTGGACAACACCCGCAGGCAGACGGGTGGAATCAATGCTAGTGAAGCGTATAGGCTTCTCCAATGCTAAGAACTCAGCAATCAGTTGTCAGGATGGGCTGCTATCGAGGTCGCCGTGTCCGCACGGTGGACGCTGTCTCCCCTGCTGCGAGTGCGCGATGCAGGAGGACTCCTACACTGGTCATCACTCCTGGCCGCCCGGCTCCTACACGGCGCAGAGGTGCTAGGAGCATGGTGGCTGCTGCCCAGCGCCGTGTTCCTGTTTCCATGGCAGCCTGCTGCATCTCCACTGACCTAGTCTGGTCTGCTAGTGCTGAGGGAGGTTCTCCCAGCATTTTCTGATTATCTTGCTGCTGTCAGGTGCTCCGCCCCAATCAGCTGCTGGGGCGGGAGTTCTGACAGCATTTAAACCCCTCAGTTGCTTTCTGACACTGCCAGTGTTTGTATAGGTTTCCTTGCACTCACCAGCATTTACTTGTATTCCTGATTATTAGTGTTGTGACCTCGGCTTTTCCCCTGACCAGACTTCGTCTCCTCCTTCTGTACTGCGTTTCTCCGGACTGACTTTTTGTGCTTGACCCTGGCTTGCTCCTGGACTGGTTTGCGGTTTTCCCTTTGTGCTTCGCTCTGGTTGTCTGTTTGTCTGTCCGTGTGTTTTCTGTTTCCAGGGATTGTGGCTTTCCCCAGCATTCCCCTAGCCAGTGTAGGGACCGTCGCCCAGCTGCCCACCTGGGGTTAGCCAGGAGTGGAGGCAAGCAGGCGTTGTGGGCTACGTTGCAGGGACCCCCAACTCCTCCTTTCCCTGGTTCCCTGACATCAGGGGTCTGACAAAGCTTAGACTAACCAAATTAGCGGCAGCACACGAATCAATAAAAGCCTGACCGGACCGAGTGAAATTTCGGAAGCCAATATGACAGGGCACCAACAACTTAGGGAGTACCTGTGATCCTAGGCGACCCTCCCGACAGTCACCTAGGATCTGAAGTTTTCCGTGGGTTCAGGCTGATACTGCATCGGCTTCTGAGGACAGAGACGCTGCGTCATCCAGAACCGTTGCCATTCCTCGGGACTTAGCTGGTCCACTTCCATAGGCTTGGCACCAAAAGTTGGCATGGGAGAAGAGGGAGCAGGTCTTCTGGGTTCCCTGGCTTTGCGGGCCTGACGTTCCTCTTTTCTAGATCTCAGCCTTCTGTCAGCCTTGACTGCCAATTCCATCGCCTCATTGAGTGTCACAGGAGCAGGATGGGAAATGAGTAGATACTTGACAGCGTCAGAAAGACCCAACAAAAACACATCCATAAGTGTACTATCATTCCAAGAGGTTTCACCAGCATACTGTCTAAATTTAGAGCAATAGTCCTCTACCCACTGCTGCTCCTGACGAAGGGACATGAGATGAGATACCGCCAACCCCGCACGGTCTGGCTCATCAAAAATACCTCCTAGTTCCCGAAAAAACAAATTAACTGACTGCAGGCAAGCCGGCTTTTCTGGAACTCTGAGCCGGATGAAAGGGGCTGCATCCGGAAGTACAATGTACAAGCCTGCTGAAAAACAAAAACTCGCTCCTCTCCCTTGAAAACACCTCCGGAAGAGGACACTTGGGCTCAGGATTGAAAGGGGCAGCAGAAACATGCACTGACTCCTGCTGCTCCTTGGCCACCATACGACCAGACAGGTCTTAGATCACAACCGCTAACGCCTGCAACTGATGTGCGAGGATACTCGTGGCCTCCATTGGAGAGAAAAAACAAAACCTGCTGGGCAATTTTAAGAGCCAGTTATTATGTTACAGTAATCTACCCTGGATACGCCAGCCTGGGTTGTCCTGCATCTTACCCGCAACCCCTGTCCCTGCCTACTTGCCTCCACTCCTGGCTAACCCCAGGCGGGCATCTGGGCGGCGGTCCCTATGCTATCTAGGGACCGAGAAGGAGTGCTGGCGTACCTAGATGAAATGGGTAGACTACCAACAGGACAGGCAGATAAAAAAAACCCAACACAAAACAATACTGATAGTACCAAGGCAGATGGAACAACCTGGCTGATGATAACAAAATAGCAGACAAGCTGACAGAGGCAGGAGACCTACAGATGCAGACTAGCTAGCAACCTGAGGGAAACCAATAACTGGCAGTGATTGCAGTCACTGCCAGACTTTTAAACAGAAGTCTCTGCCCAGAGGCGGAGAGAGGGAGATGGCCAACTCCCCATAGCACATCAAAAGGGAGCTCGTGCACGGCAGCTGCACTCCCAGGTGCACGCACGGCGCCGCCAGGACTATAGAGCATGCGCACCACGCCGCGAGCCACCAGCACACCACCAGCCCGGCACCCACGTCCCCGGCAGCCAGACCACAAGTCGGGGGGACGCGCCCCGACCGCAGGACCCAGCACACCGCCACCTTGTGAGGAGCTGCAACCACCACATGGTAACGTTGTTGAGCACCGCATGGTGCTCGAGTGAGTAACGAGCACCATTGAGTATGTTACTGCTTGAACGAGCATCAAGCTCGGGCATCTCTATTCAGCACCCATCCCCCATGCTTGTCCTTTGAATTCCTTAACTGGAACTCTAACTGCTTAACCCTTTCTTGCTCTGTTTTCTCACAGCCTTCTGGCTATTCCTCTCAATTCTCTGTTCACTTACTATCGCCTGCCCTTCAGAGACAATCTGACCCTCATTTAACTGGGTGATGGACATTAAGGTGGTAAACCAGGACCTCAGGCGAACGTGGAGTAATGTGGTGGCAATCTAGCAGTCTAATCTCAAATCTTGGTCTCTTAGTCTTAACTAGACCTAGCCACACTCTTTTATACCAACACAATCCCAGTAACACGCTTAGGACATAACATTACATTAGACAATACCGGTCATAGGAGACTGTGGAGGATATTCGTTACTAAGGATGTTCCCGCTCTCGCTTTACTGTGATGTGTATCCAGCACCCTGTTCCAGTGACTTCTTTCACTGCAATGTCACTAAGGAAGTACATGCGCTAATTTTCTGCAGACTTAACCGCTGGTTCACTTAATCTTCCAAGTTTCAACCATCAACGGACACATAACATAAAACCGGGCAGCAGATATTCAGTATGACAGGTTGGGGTTATCAGACACTGGCAACTCTTCTCATGGCTGCTCTTTGGCTCACAGCCCGATGTCCCATCTGGGGTGCCACTTGTTATGGATTGGTACTAATATACCTAATGAATATCTGCCCCCTTCCTGATTAAAAGGGACTGTGCATGTACAAAAGAATCACACACTGACACACAGTTCAGTTGAATGACACTCCTTTATTCTAATCAAGCTGCATGGGGTTTTATAGATAGTGTGTATAGTTAATATGCCATGAAGTATGAATCTGTAGCTGATTGCTTATTGTTTTAAATGGGTTTCTCCGTCCAGGAGCTAACGTTACAATCATATTGAGTAAATTGTTAGAAACACGGTGGGAGGGGGTGAAGAGAGGGTTAGTCAGCACTTTCAGACAGGCAGCTGTGTTAGTCGTGTACAAAAGAAGCACATATTTGCAATAGGCATTTTACTTAGTTTATCACAGTCCATCACAAAACCAAAAAGTGGCAACAGCACGTAAAATACATTTCCTATCAGAGGTCTACATACCTGTAATAAATACTCTAACCACATTAAGTAATGCATACATTTATACATTTAAAACCACCTGGCATTAGCATTAGGCCATTAAGGTATTTATTATAGGTATGTATACTTGTGATAGTGTATACTTGTAATGTATTTTGCATGCTTTTGCCACTCTTTGGTTTCTGCTTCTATTGTATATTGCAGCCATGGTTTAACATTCACCTATAGATTTCTATTGGGAAGTGCTGACCTATTTTATCCTTTTTTAGGAACATTTATACAAATTCAAAAAGACATTTTTAAGTCTTGGCTACTATTCCAGCTCAGTTGATGACCAAATCACCAGAGCCACCAGGATACCCAGGAATCAACTATTCCAATACAAGGAGAAAGAAAAAAACAGTAGTGTATGTCTAGTAGTGACCTACAACTCACAGCTAGAGCTACTAAGGAAAACTGCCAGGAAACTCCTTCATACCTTATACAAAGATGCGTGTCTAAAAAAAACATATTCTCAGACCCCTGCTTCTGTGTTACAGGCAACCTCCAAATTTGAGGAACTTTATAATCAGAAGTGCATTGCTTTCTGACACACAAAAACTAACTTATCCCTATAATGCATGGAGCTACAAGACCTGCTCATATATACTGACCACGGACAGGATACAGATTCCCAACAAACAGCAGGACTATAAGATCCCTGGGACATTCACATGTTCCACATCCAATGTTGTGTACCTGATCCTGTGCAGTGAATGTCCTGTTGGGGGAGTTTATATTGGGGAAACAGGACAAGAGCTGAAAGCCAGGATATCTCATCGCCACACAGAGAGGGGAAGACCGAATTACCTGTGGCAAAACATTTTTGTGGTTACGGACGCAACATAGATAAGATGGGAGTTATCAGACTGAAAGGCAACTTCAAGTCACTGCGTCACAGAAGGATTTGGGGGTATACATTTTTGGGGACATTTTTGATACTCTCAAGAATGCAATCAACCTCAGAGCAAGGTTCTTGCATCAGTGGAGAATATAAAAGGTTTGTAGGAGGTCAAGATGGGTGCACCCAAGGGGTGTGTGGAGGCACCTGGGGGGATGAGTGGGTCAGGGGATAGCATCATCTCTGCCTAGGAGAGCACCGAGAAGGGGTGTGTGAAGGCTCCTGGGGGGGATGAGTGGGTCAGGGGATAGCATCATCTCTGCCTGAGGAGAGCACCCAGAAGGGGTGCTATTTCCAATCATGGTTTTACAAACTTAGTAAAAACTCATACATTGATGCGAAGGAATGCTGACATCCAGTAGGTGGCACTGCAGGGGTATTGTTCCATATTTCTTGTTTGCAGATCTGAGGGAGATATTTTACATTCCTTTTACATTCCATGTCACTGGACTAATTATTTACTGTTATGGTCATCCCTCCCTGGTGTTGGTGAACTTAATTTGCACTAGATAAAAACCATCTGTTCTTGCCTTCCCATATGATCATGTGTATTTATTAAATATGTCTCTAGATTTGTTCCATTATGCCTGAGGAAGGACACTGAGAGGTCTGAAAGCTCACTATAACATCCCATTCACAGATAAGCACCCTAAAATCCTAAATATTTTATTGTTAAATTTCTAAAAACATTGGGCCATAAACTGACAAAGACAAAACAAACACGCAGGTAACAAAGAAATGTAAGTGTACAGGAACATAGGATAGCCTATAAATCAATATGTGGTCTTTCCAATTATGTACTATTTGTACACTAATGGATGTTATAGTACTAGTCCAGTATTAAGAGAACCCCTTAGGATCAAGGGTTCCTGTCTAGAGATGAGCGAACACCAAAATGCTCGGGTGCTCGTTACTCGGCACGAAATTTTCGCAATGCTCGAGGGTTCGTTTCGAGTAACGAACCCCATTGAAGTCAATGGGCGACCGGAGCATTTTTGTATATCGCCGATGCTCGCTAAGGTTTTCATGTGTGAAAATCTGGGCAATTCAAGAAAGTGATGGGAACGACACAGCAACGGATAGGGCAGGCGAGGGGCTACATGTTGGGCTGCATCTCAAGTTCACAGGTCGCACTATTAAGCCACAATAGCGGCAAGAGTGCCCCCCCCCCGCACTGTCAGCATAAAGATCGTTCTCCTCTGGCACAGCTGTAACAGCTGTAGCAGAGAAGAACGATGTTAGCCCATTGAATTCAATGGAACCAGCAATACAGCAGGTTCCACTGAATGCAATGGGCTGCCGGCGATCGCAGGATGAATGGTCGGGAAGGGGTTAAATATATAACCCCTTCCCTGCAATTCATCCAGAAATGTGATACACTAAAAATATATACCGGCGTATAAGGCGACGGGGCGTATAAGACGACCCCCCAACTGTCACCTTATACGCCGGCAATACAGTGGAGCAAAGAATAAAAAGCATTACTTACTTCTTCAGACGATCTGCGCCGCTCCTGCAGACTGTCACTCCTTCCTGGTCCACGGACTAAAGCTTTCTCTATGAAAGGCTTGAAATCCCCGCCTCCAGAAACACAGCCAATCACAGCAATTCAATGACATCACTGTCATTGGCTGTGATTGGCTGAAGGCACGTGTGTTTCTGGAGGCGTGGATTTAAAGCCTTTCGTAGAGAAAGCAATGCTCTGCCGGGAACCAGGAGGGAGCGACAGCCTGCAGGAGCACCGCAGAACACCAGGAAGGAGTGACAGTCTACAGGAGCGGCGCAGATCATCTGAAGAAGTGAGTAATGCTTTTTATTCTTTGCTCCACTGTATTGCCGGCGTATAAGGTGACAGTTGGGGGGTCGTCTTATACGCCCCGTCGCCTTATACGCCGGTATATATTTTTAGTGTATCACATTTCTGGATGAATTGCAGGGAAGGGGTTATATATTTAACCCCTTCCCGACCATTCATCCTGCGATCGCCGGCAGCCCATTGCATTCAGTGGAACCTGCTGTATTGCTGGTTCCATTGAATTCAATGGGCAAACATCGTTCTTCTCTGCCACAGCTGTTACAGCTGTGGCAGAAAAGAAGGATTTGTCTTCTATATGTTCTCAATGGGGTCGGCGCTGCTGCTGCCGGCCCCATTGAGCGCATATAGAGACGATTTATGGCCTTTAGAAGGACCGCTGGGGTTCTTGAAGCCTACAATACTCCTAACACTCTCCCTATAGCAGCTCCAACATGATACCACTTTCCCTGAACTAATGTCAGAATACATCCGTAGCGAGCCGCGGGAAGGGCAGATTTCAATACTCGGGTGACACCTTATCTCCCCAGCCACTCACAGCAGGGGGGTGGTATAGGGCTTAAACGTTGCAGGGGGAAGTTGTAATGCCTTCCCTGTCTTTCAATTGGCCAGAAAAGCGCGCTAACGTCTCAGAGAGGAAAGTGAAAGTAACCCGAACACCGCGTGGTGCTCGTTAAGAGTAACGAGCATCCCGAACACCCTAATATTCGCACGAATATCAAGCTCGGACGAGTACGTTCGCTCATCTCTATTCCTGTCTAATACCCCTGACCTGCAAGTATTGGTGAAGGAAGAGCAGGTTTAATGCAGGTGAGGAGTATACGTTTGGTTGGTGGATTCACCGCCACTGTGGGGGAATATCCGACTAAGCAATTTAATTATGTAGTATAGTTCTTTCGATTTTAATGCAGTTATTTCTGTTCAATGCATTTCAGTTGGACCCATTCAACTCTTCAGGAACCGGGTGGTCATATACAAAGAATGGATGGAAAACCAGGACATATGTAGCCCTGTTTCCTAGAAAGTTATTCCCGTAATAGATAAAGAAGTTATTCCCATAATAGATAAAGAAGGAAATGCCAGTATAGTGATAAATTCTCGAGTATGGGTTAGTTGAAACCTCAGTACAGCCCAAAATTAACCCCTCCACTGAGAGTTCAGGGTAAAGATATACCACTATAGAGCTCCCAATAAGAGGCTATTCTACAGAGTAACTGTTGCTGGTATCACTATATGCTGTTATTTGGATATCTCTGGTTGAAGGCAGCTAGTTAAGTCAGTGCCAGAGAATATCCCTGTATATCATTAGTCCAATTGTGGACCTTAGACTGCCTATACTAGCTCCCAGTAATCTGCACAACCATAGCAAGAGACGGTCAATATCCCATAGTCTCACTTCAGAGGTAAGGACAATACCCCACTCGGCTCCCTCATACAGCAAAAGAGAAAAAAATTAAAAAATTGGTAGCGTGACCACCAGCTCTAATGGTGAAATGGTGGTCATATATGGCATCATGATTTTTTGTTAGCCATTAAAAGGTAATATATCTACAAAATTACTTGATTTCTCTGGTATTATTGTACCTTGATGCCACCGGAAAGGTGGGTTTCAACAAGGGGAAGGCTGGTTGACAGCCTGGTGACGCCCCCTGTTTCTGATTGGATGTAGGGCAAGCTCCCCGTTGTTGGGATAACAGGTCCTGGCACTGACTAGTAACTGACCTGGTTATTGTCGCTGGCACATCGCCTCCAGGAACTCGTAGGGGGGACATGTGAGGCTGCCGCCCCCGTCAGTCACAGCGCTGCTGTGAGTATGCCGGCGGCTACACTGACAGCAACAGCAGCCGCTGCATGGCCAACTCAGCAGAAGTTTGTTATTGCGAAGGGAGGTGTGCTAGAAGTCCGTTGGAGGCTACATTGACAGCGGGTAAAGTAGCAGCAGCTCTGTTAGTGCGCCAGCGGCTACACACACAGCGCCAGCAGCAACAACAACACATTCTTCTTGCACGAACAAGTCCGCTGGGGCGGTGCCGCTGGCTACTGTGACAGCGGGGTCAGGAGCAGGGGCACCACAGCACTTGCAATGTGTAGGCCCCTACAGTGATAGCGGCGGCTGAAGCACGGCCGCCTCACCAGAAGCTTGCAGTAGCGGCCGCAATGTCGCTGGCGGCTACACTGACAGTGGGGTCGGGGGCACGAGGAGGGGCACCCCAGCACATGCACACTAAAGCGGGGACAATGGCAGCACCCTCGGGAGGGGAGATGGCAGTGGAACAGTCACATAAGCGGCAAAACCAGATGGCCGGCCGACAATGTGATGGGAAAACCGCAGTGCAGAGGACCTATGAGGACGAACTACTGAAGGCAGCCCCGCAGCCAATCAGACACATGAGGAATCACCTGGCTGTGAAACAGCCTTACCCTGGTGGACGTTCACAACTACCGGTGGCGTCAAGGTACAATAATACAATTTCTCTTACTGAGAACAATCACATTTAGAGCTACTGGATAACAAGGTACCAAACGCCTTTTAATTATTTTATCTTAGAGCTACAGAGACATTGCAGCAATCTCAGGTCCGACGAACCCAGATGCTGACCATCACACATCTTTCAGAACTTGAGCTACATTGGAGCAATGTCAAATCCACAAAGCTTTAGATGCTGTCACATGTCTTTTAGAGCAACACAGACATTGGAGCAATCTCAGGGCTGCCGGACCTTAGATGCTGAGTGTGATGCGTCTCTTAGAGCTGTCAAGACATTGAAGCAATCAGAGGTCCGCTAGACCTTAGATGCTGAGCACCACACATCCCTTAGAACTGCCGAGACCCTAGAGCAAACTCAGACCTGTCAGATTTTAGATGCTGAGTGTAATGCATCTCTGACAACTGGAAAGGGTCAGAAGCAGTGTTGTGTCTCCTTAAGTAAAGCACCCAAAAAGTGTTAGAGACACCTAGGGGGTGAGTGGGCCAGGAGATGCTATAGTCTCTCCCCAAGGAGAGCACCCAGAAGGGTTGTGGGGACACCTAAAAGATGATTATAGAGACTTTATAAGGCAATGCTCCTCTGGGAAATTTATGTAAATAGGAAAGATGGAAAATTACCTCTACAGTGCCATCTATTGGATGTCAGCATTCCTTCAAATCAGAGTGACTTATAAGAAGCCTTAAAGGGGTTGTCCGGCTGCCCATGGTTATTTTTTTTTCCCACTAATGACCTGTAAAGTTAATGTATTAGAACATACATTATTATACAAACAAAAACATTATTCAACTTACCTTTTATCTTCTTTGTCTTCTCTCTGTGAAACTGACATGCTGAATGAATCCAAGATGGCCGCCATCCTTACACTTCTCAGCAGAACAGTAGTGACGTGGATTTATTTTGGGGTCCACGGCGTAATCAACAGGAATGTTTGCACCCTTCCAGATTTATGTTCAGAGATTGTGCGCACAATGGAAGAGATCACACGGAAACAAGACTGTCAGTGTAGAAAGTCTTCCTGACTCTGTTTATTAGTAGCGTAAAACATCTTATTGCCCTTTAAGGGCAGGCATGAAGCAATAAGTGGTTGGGAATCAAAGCATTGGATTAGGTGGTCTAAATATGGTCTTTTTACATCCGGTCCTGCATGAGTTGCTGTCGTCATGGACATCCGACATCATGTGGTTTCAGATAAAAATCAGCACCATCTTTCCGAGTTCGATGGAGGGGGCAAGAGCGGGAATGAGCAATGTGTCATCAAATGACGACTGAAGGTTATGTGCGGGTAAAAAAATGTGCCCTGAGGTTATGAACATGTGACTCTATCAAGCTGCATATTCTGATAATGGTTAGCAGTACAGGATGTGCCAGCACATTCCATTCTACTGGCTCAGATAGTGACATAGACATTTCACCTTGTATAGATATATATATCCTCCACAAACCCCCCTTGAAACTGTCTGCTTTACTTACTGTCCCTACACTACCCTGCAGTCCTCAACGGTTGACCCTCCTCGACGTTCCACATTGAGGCAGGCCCTTCAAGGAAACCAAGGCAAGCTCTCTGGGTCTACCATGGGGTTTTTCCCAGCCCTTGCGACTGGACAACAGCTAGCCTGAGTCCACTGACTCAGCCATTGACTTGTTCCAAGGAGGGTGATCTGGCCCTAAGGCGGGAGTGTGTTGTAGCCAGGGATCAGGGGCTTCAAGGGGGTGTGAGGCTTGTTCACATTCTCTGAGGACACATTCAGCAGGTTCATGGTGAGAGCAGCACTGGCAGCAGCGGTTTCACAGGTCCTCTGGATACAGGGGATTATACAGCAAGCTACATCGATAAAGTTAATAAATACACACAGGACAGCGATCCCTACTTGGGCCCTGCTACCATGGGTCCAAGCTGGTCAGGAGTTCCCTGTAAGGCATCTCTGATGTAATTTACAAGTCTCTGTTGGTTATAATAGATATAGTTTATCCAATCTACGTTTTTATTAACAGTGACAATGGTAAAGATGACTCCCATCCTGCCTTAACCTGATCCCTAGCCTTGTATTCATCTGGTACCCCCCTAGGCACCCCCATGGCATCGAGGTACACATGAGGGTCAAAGCTATCGCCTGGAGTCTCGACTTCTCTTTTTGTTCGGTGTGGGGGTTTGTTCTCTGCGACATTGTCAGGTAGTATGCGCAAGGGCATTAAGGCTTTTGTGAGGGCACATTCTCCAGTCCAGTCCCCTTCGAGTCTGGTGTGCATCTTCCCGTCACCAAACACCCAATAGACATCTAGGGACTGGACTTGTCTCCGTGCTGGGGTGCCATCCTTCTGAATGGCACAGTACCCATCTGTGAAGTTCCCTAGGAATCTACCATTGCCATGATTGACAAATGCAGGTGTAGTTTCCCGGGTATATCACAATCCCCTCCCCTGGGTGTGGTACTTTAGTAATAATGGGGTACTCTTCCTTCCATCTTTTACAGCCTGTCCTATTGGTGGTGGTGGTGTTAGTATAGAGGCTGAGAGAACAGAGAAGGATCGTCGTATTTGGGCTTAAAGGGGTGTTTTCTAACAATTTTCTTCACATAAACACAATCTCTGGGGAGCAGGTCATGGGTCCCCGTGTCAGTTTCTGGATCTGAAGGGAAGTAAACACTCGAGAGTATACATTAGTTAGGTATCTTGCAATAACACAGTTTGTCAAGCTACCATGCTGCATCTGGAGTCATCTCGGTAAATACAATCTTAACCTTGGGGCCGACCCAAAAAGTACCTCATATGGGCTGAGGCCTATTGTGTCAGGCGTGTACCTTCCAGAGAAGAGTACCAAGGGGAGGCACTTGGTCCATGGTCTACTGAGCTCTGCCATGGCCTTCTAGACTGTGGTTTCTAAAGTACCAAATAAAACTTTCTGCTCTACCACTGCTTTGTGGATGGTACGGAGCATAAAAGGCCAGTTCTATCCCCAACACTTTCATTACTTTCTGCATCACTTCTCCCATGGAGGGAATACCTTGGACACTCTCAGTTGTCCCGGGTAGTCTGTACATGTATACTACCGCAGTGGTCAGTTTTTGTAGGTGGCGTTTGTGGGTGGGTATGTCAGACTGGCTACCCTGAGAACAGGTCTAGGCAGACCAGACCAACTTTCTATCTGCCCACCCTTGGCAGTTGGAAGTAGTCTACTTGAAGATGCTGGAATGGGTAGCCAGAACAAGGGTTGCACTGCATGGGAGCCTATACAGACTTCTGTTCACTGAATCAGGCAGCCCTGTGTGTGTGTGTGTCTGCCGTGACACTGAATCCTGGTGCAGATCAGTGACTAGCGACCACAGCTGTTTGTGACAGGTGTGTATTTTAATAGGAGGCCGAAGCTATGGCCACGATGGGATAGGGGCCTGTGGGAGACAAGGCTTGCTGGATACCATCCATTTATCCCCAGGTGTCTTTATGCCCCTCTTTAGTTGCCTTTTGTAACTGTATCAACAGGTCATAATCCACTGGGGCTGTCGTCTGGAATGGGGGGTACCTGTAACACCCCAACCCCTGAAGCATCAAGTCTGGGCTTCTGTGTCGCTGTCTTCGCAGCCTGATAAGCCGGGTGATTTACGGTTGCCTCAGGTCATGTACCATCCATGGAGTGGCCTTTTGTTGCATTTTTAGGCCACTCTCTCGGGCAGCAAGAGGGCTTCCATTGGTGCTCGTACAACTTTTTTTTTTTAAAACTCGTTTTATTGAACAGTTTATATTTCGTACATTGCATGAATAAACAACTTTGGTTACATCATAGGCTTTGTGGTTCTGTAATTACATTCAAATACGTTACATTAACATATGCTGGTATTGGGTACATTGTGGCATCATATTAGCACATGGCGTCAGTGGAGGGCCATAACTCTCCCATGATTTACCGGTTTGTTCTAGGTGCGGCTGCTCTCAGCAGATTTTGGAATCGCTCTTGTGTGGATACTGTGCTTGTTGATCCGCACCATCTTTCCCACACCTTATCAAACTTGTCGGGGCATTTTCTATTTTTGTATACTATTTTTTCATATGGTAGAATAGCATTAATTATGTTCTGCCATTTTGAAAGTGTCGGGGGGCGTCTATCCATCCAACGCAAAGCTATTGCCTTGCGGGCGTAGAATAGTGTCTTAGTGAGGAGTATTCTGTCGTGGTATTACCACTGCTCCTCGTCTAGGATGCCCAGTAGGCACACTGCTGGGTCTTGTGGTACTGGTGTACCCATCAGTTGAGTTAAGAATTCTGTGACTTCTCCCCAGTATGTGTGAATATTAGGGCAACTCCATATTAGATGGTTGAAGTTTGCATTGGGGGCTCTGCATCTATGACATTGGTTTGTGGGGATCCTCTTCATTTTATGCAGTCTGGTTGGCGTCAGATAACACTGATGCAGTATATATAGTTGTATCAGTTTGTTGTTTGCTGCTGGTGACACTGCGGTGTACGTGGACATCGCAGTCTCGCAGTCCTCACTCGTGAGAGCAGGAATAAGCTCTTTCCATCTCTCTACCACTGTCATTGGTGTTTCGGGGATTTTGGATTGTAACAGGTGGGTGTATAACGCCGATATCAGTCCTTTGGTCCCCTGGGTGCACAATATACCTATTAATGGGTACTGGGAGAAGGGTTGTCTGGGTTCTGGAAATTGTGCTGTTAAGGCGTGCCTAAGTTGTAGGTACCTATAGAAGCCCGTTCTTGGGACTTGGTATAGCTGTTGTAGTTGCTCAAATGAAACTAGTCCTTGGTCGGTGTATAGGTGTTCTAAAGTAGTAATTCCTAGATTTGTCCAGAATTGTTTATCTGGTAGATTCACCAGGTGTGGTAGTGCTCTATTGTCCCATAGAGGGGTCTCCAGAGGGGTGCCATTTCGTTTGGTCAGCAGCTTACATGCTTGCCATACATTAGTCGCAAGCCTGTGGATGGGTAGCATCTGCTTAGTCAACAAACTTGGTTTTTCCAGGAGAATCCAAAGAGATGTCTCCGAGAGGAAGAACATCAAGTGGTGCTCGGAGTTGGGGAGGGAAGAGCCCGACAGCCAGTGACGGATATATCTGACCTGTCCCGCTAAATAATAGAGCTTAAAGTCTGGTAGTGCCATTCCTGCCATTTCTTTAGGTCGCTGTAGTGTGTCCATTCGAAGTTTGGCTCTGGTGTTCCCCCAGATAAATGATATTATTAGGGAGTTGGTTTTTTTAAAGAATTTCTGTGGTATTGTTGTTTCTGCGTGCTCTAGGCAGTACAAGTACTTGGGGAGTATTATCATTTTTATGAGATTTATTCTGCCTGCTACCGACAGTGGCAGAGAGCTCCAGGATTTCAGTTTTAATTGTAGGGTTGTCAGTAAGGGGGTGATGTTTAGGTCAAGACTCAGGGTATGGTCTCTGGTAATATGGACCCCGAGGGAATTTAAATTGGGGGGTAACCAGTAGATTACAAAATACTTCTCCCGTCTGCCATCCCTCTGGTCTTAAAGGCATATATGCGGATTTCTGCCAATTTATACGCAGGCCTGAAAAATTTCCAAATTGGTCTATTAGGGTGATGGCTAGTGGTAGGGTGTTCTTGGGGTCCGACATATATAATATTATGTCGTCTGCGTATAACCCTATCCTGTCTTCTCTGGGTCCCACCTGGATGCCTCTATACAAGGTGTGCTGTTGGATTCTCAGAGCCAGGGGTTCTATGGCAATTGCGAACAGGAGGGGGGAAAGGGGGGAAAGTGGGCAGCCCTGTCGGGTCCCCCTGTGCAGCAGGAAGGAGGTGGAGGTCAGACGGTTCACCACCACCCTAGCTGTCGGTGCCTTGTATAAGATAGAGATCCATCTAACAAATGCATCCCCGAATCCAAACCTCTGTAGGGTCTTCATCAAGTATGGCCATTCAACCGAGTCGAATGCCTTGGCTGCGTCTAATGAGGCCAGGGCCCAGTCCGATCTCCGCCTCCACCCCACCTGCGTAATCACTTGCGTTCTTCTAATATTATCTGACGTGGACATTCCAGGGATGAAACCTGATTGGTCTGGGTGTATAATGTCTTTTATAGCTTTGTTTAGGCGTGAAGCCAGTATTTTAGTGAGGATTTTGTAGTCTGTGTTCAGTAACGAAATAGGCCTATACGAACTACAGTCTTCTGGGTTTTTTTCTGGCTTAAAGATGAGGACTATGGTGGCTTCTAACATTGTTTCTGGGAGTTGTTTTTTATCAAATATATGTTCATATAGGGAGAGTAAGTGTGGTATAATTTCTTTTTTGTATTGTTGGTAGACTTCTATCGGTAGACCATCCGGTCCGGGGGTTTTGTTCTTTGTCATATCGTTTATTGCTTCCTCAATCTCCTCGGTTGGTATGGGGGAGTCTAATAGGGTCTTATGGTCATCCTGTAGTTCTGGGAATATTATGTCCGTTAAGTAGAGTTCCAAGTCCCCAGGTGAGTAGTCTGTCCATGTTTGGTATAGATCGTTGTAATATTGTTGAAATCTATTCAAGATCTCTTTTGGGTCAGTGAGTGTTACTCCTTGGTCTGATTTGACTCTTAGTACGGTCGGGGGTGCAGTTTCCTGCCGGGCCATCCAGGCTAATAGTTTACTGGATTGGTTTCCCAGTTCAAAAAAGGGATTGTCGGGTGTAGATAAGGCTCCTCTGGGCCTTCTCTTTTAAGTATATTAAGTAGTTCCTGCCCGTCTGGAGCCATCTGTCTTTTTTGATGTCTGTTGGATCTGCCATATATTCTCTCTCTAGCTGCTGGCATTGTTCTGCTAATAATTCTCCTTCTCGTGGGGTGGCTCTTTTTATAAAGGAGATTGAGGATCTAAAGAATCCTCTGAGATAGGCCTTGAATGCGTCCCACACTAGCGTCTTATCTGAGTGTGCCTCATGTGCTTCATTATAGATTTGTATTTGGTCTGGTATGCGGTCATTATGGCCGAACAGCGAGAGCCAGAATGGGTGTATTTTAAGTCTTTTGTGTATGGTCAAATTTGAGTTTTTGAGGGTCATGCAGATTGGTGAGTGATCCGAGATCCCACGGGGAAGGAATTCTATAGAGTTGACTTTGGGAAATATTGAAGGGGATCCGAATATGTAATCGATTCGGCTAAGCGCGTGGTTGTGGGCTGCGTGGCAGGTAAACTCCTGTGATTGTGGGTGGAATATGCGGCACAAGTCCAGCCACCCCGTCACCGATATAATAGATGCCAGTCGGGTCATGCCAGTGCCCCCCCCCCCCTCCGAGCACCACCCCCGAGTCTGTCCACAGAGGGATCCATCACCATATTCATATCCCCCATGCAGATAATAGTTGCATCTGGTGAGAATGATGCGAATTGGATGCCGTCCGCCAAGATGGTTGTTGTTGCTGGTGGTGGGTTGTAACAGCATAAAAGAACATATGGGTCATTGTTGATTTTAGCTCTTACAAATATATATCTACCCTCTGGATCTCTTTTAATCTGTTCCACCTCCCATCTTAGTGACCTTCCTATTAGTATGGACACCCCTCTGGAGTATGTCGTGTGACACGAGTGAGCCGACCACTGTACCCATGGCTTTAACAGGACTTTTGTAGTTTCGGGTGTAAGGTGGGTCTCCTGCAGGCATAGTACATGTGGCCGCCAGGAGCATATTAAGGAATTTATCGCTGACCGCTTTCTGGCTGATCCCATGCCCCTGACATTCCACGACACGAAGACTACCTCCGCCATAGGTGAGGGCGGGTTAATCGGGTCCGGATAAATTTCTTTACAGTTTTCTGCCTGCCTGGAGTTCCCCCATGACACCCGGTTACATTTTTATCATACGTCATGCAACTGTAATTCAGTACATTTCTATAAACCGCATTAAGCACTTGATGCATACCTTTTTTTAACATTATGGTAATATCTTACCAACCTAGAACTTAAACAACTTTCTTTTAAAACAAGAAGTTCAATTTGAATATTTTCTCTATTGAGATAGAAATCGTGGCAAACTAGCATTAGGGGGAACCTGCATAGTATAGCATTAACTATGGCTATACTTGAGGTATTATTATATTAGTGTAACCTTAGTAAAAGCCGGCCTTAGCCTAGTAAGTTTCATCTAGGTGGGCCCCCCTTGGGGGGGAGAAAAAAGAGGGGGGGGAAGGAGCTTCCCCCTCTCTGGGTTTTCCGGATTCACGTTTACTCTATTCGAGTACTGAGTTGCGTTGGGGGGGGGGGGGGGGGAGGGTAGGGAAGGGGGGAGGCAAGGGAAACAGAAAGTGAGAAGGGGGGGAGGAAAAGAGGGGGGGAAGAATGCAGTGGATCAGGGGGAGGTACAGGCTGTTATTACTTGGGGGGAGGACCTCTTGTCACTATTCTCTGAGGAGTGTGGGTTGAATATTTATCTTAGGCACTTGGGGTTTCGGTTCTGCGTCTCAAATTTGGATCCTATGACCTTTTATTACTAGGGCGCAGTTACTGGCATATATTGCAGGAACTTTAAAGTATACTTTGCATGCTTATACAAGAGTCCTGTCACCTAGAGGGGGGAAGGAAAATGGTTATATATACGTTACAGTCCTTCAGGTGGACGCCTGGTAGCCAGCCAGTCTTCTGCTTCAGATGGTGAGGTAAAGAAGCGGGTGCGTTCTCCATCCACCACTCATAGTCGTGCTGGGTATGCCATGGAGTATGATATTTGCAGGTCTCGTAGTCGCCGTTTAATTCCGAAAAATGATGCCCTCTGTTTCTGAAGGTCTGCTGAGAAATCCGAGAATATGGATATTGCAGCGTTGTCGTAGCGCAGGGGGCCTCCTTTCCTCGCAGCTTGTAGGATTATGTCTCTGTCCCGGGAATTAAGCAATTTCGCCAGTAAAGGTCTGGGTGGTGCCCCAGGTATGGGTGGCTTCATGGGCACTCTGTGGGCTCGTTCAATTACAAAGACTTACGAGAGTCCTGCATTAGGGAAAAGTTCATGGAGCCATTTTTCCATAAATTCTTCTGGTCTTTGCCCCTTGGTTCGCTCTGGTAGTCCCACTATACGTAAGTTATTCCGTCTTGAGCAGTTTTCGAGGTCATCCGCTTTTTGTCTCCAGTATTCAGCTTTTTGTGTAAGGTCACGTATCGCGACCGACATTGGGGGTGCTCGTACAACTTTACTGTTTCTAATTGCTTTATTTTTAAGAATGACCTCACTCTCCAGATGGGTCCGTAGTCATGAGCAATGCCATAGGCATAGCGCTAGTTTGTGTAGACTTTGGGTTAGAAGAGGTTTGGCTTTGACTACATCCTGTAAGGAGAGTTCAACATAACTTGTGTAGAACCTGCCTTCTTGACCACACCTCGATCCATCCACAAAGAGTGCAAAATTAGGGTTATCTAATGACTGATCAACATGACTGAATCCCCTGTCTCCTTGGCCATTAGCTAGTACATAGTCATTTCTATCAATTCGAAAGAAAAAAACTATCAGGTGATTATTCCCACTTCTCACCAGGATACTCGATAGGAAGAAGAGTAGCCGGGTTCAAGGTAGTACAAAGTTGGAAAGAAATGCTATGAGCCATGAAGAGGGCTCATTGTAGTCAGATCTGACAAGCCAGAGATAAGTGCTTGGGTTGTACTTGTGTGCGTATACTCTGGATGTCACGAGGGGTGAGGACCACTAGGGGGTAGTCCAGAACCGTAACCTTGTTCCCCTCGCGGAGGTCATGGACCATGCAGTAGGGGTCTACATGGACACCTCTTTGTGTCTTTTCTTGACTGGAAAAGCGAGGTGTTTCCTGGAGGATGTGTCTTGCACAAAATCCCCATTGGAACCAAGTCTCCCACTTGTCCCTCAACAACATTTCTTGTGGAAAACTAAGGGGATACCGTTTGACCCAGGGGTGTGTATCCTGCTTTTAAACATACCATCATAGGAGGTACATTCAATTTCCCTATGTCTGTCTTGGAGGTGGCCAACAATTTGTCAGGACCTACAGAAGACTGAGTTTCTGCAGTGGCTGTCAGGACAAACACATGAGCCGGATTCACCAAGAGAGCAGTTAGTTTACAAAACTCTTCTGAACTGGCACCTAAAGTCTCAGCCCGTACCGATCCATCTGGTGAGAATTTGATGGATGCAGATAAGGCTTGTAAGATGTCAGTGCTGAGAACAGAGACATGAATTACATCAGGGCAGAATAATCTACAAACATCTATCCATATTTGAAATGTGATATCCTTTAAGCAAATTCATTATTAATCTGATCCTGTCTGTAATGTCTTACCAAATTTGAGACAAAAAAACCCTTGTCCTGGCTGCCCAAGATTCTCACCCCCTTCTTTTTGGACAAGAGGGGGATAACACATTACGTACTTTACATCATCTTGCTCTACCCCTTCAATTCTGATCACAAACAAGTAAAGTCTTGTGCAGGGGGGAGGGGAGAAATTTTTTTCATCCCCAGTCAATATCTGCATCACACATTTTACATTCATCACAGTCTGAACACGGGTCATTAACTCTCATCCATCAATGGGGTCAAGTCTGCCCCACCCCCTGTGTGAATGTGTACAAGCAAGACATACAGATACACAGAAAAGGAGTGTGATAAACAAATATACATCAGTTGAAAGGCAAGGAGGTGAGTGTTATAATGTTGTGAAGTACATGATTCTATTGAGATGAGATTGTGAATGAGTGCCATTTTTGACAAATTATGTGAGAACGTTTGCTGAGTGACTGAGATATTATTCTACCTTCCTTAATTATTGAAGCTGTTCTATGCTATATTAAATGCTGGTGTCTTTAGAATGTCTCCCCCTCTCTCCCTCCTTCTCTGTCTGTGACCCTGAACAAAGAGTGAAGTCAGAGAACGACAGCCCCCACCTTTGCAAAAAACTCTGACTGTTATCTCTCTGTGAATATGAAACACAGACTGAACACAGTTGTTCAAGTTTAACTATTCCCTGCAGTTAAACTCATAAGAAAAGAAAACATGTGCTAGGAGCTTCTGACAACGCAACATATTCTGCATTTTAAACCCTTGTATTCTTAAAAGCCCCCACAGGATGCAAGTGGGGTACAACTTTATTTTTTACACTTGTATGGAGAAGACCAAAACGTACAAGAAAGATCAGATTACATAACATCAAGACCTACAAGACAAACAGTAGTGGTTATTTGTCACATAATTGTGCACAGATTCTCCATGAACTTACTTCCTCTTCTACCGCTGGGGTCTAATGATCCTGCTCTAACAATTTAGCACATCACTGAACGTCTATTTGTGACCTCAGACCCCAGCAAGAATGTACCTTAAAATGCCTATCTTTCCTGCCTTCTAAGACAGTATAATTCATTAAATTCATTACAAGCTTCTTTACCATTAAAGCAAACAAAGCTACTTTCCAAGGTTAGTTTCACATTCTATTCTCTTTAATTTGTCACCGAAAGGACCACTAATTATAAAACTTAACTTTTATTGTTTCCTACTCCTAAAAAGGCGTGCTTTTTTCCAATGTGACCATAGTCACACAATAATTTAAAAACAAATAGGGCCCAAATGATGAGGTGGTAAGTATTATTCTGTCATAACAAACAATATGGCAAACTTTATGTCCTATATTGTTGACTTTTCGTTTTCACCATCTCATCTTTTACAACACCTGTTATTCAAGTTATACAATCGTACTGCATTTTGTCCAATGAGTAAGGCTTTAATAAGTCTATCTAGTGACACATTGATATCCGTCGCCTCAAATATTGTTCTAAGGGGGACATATATTATTTATCTGTACCCCAATGAATTGCAATGACTTGGGGAGTACTGATCTAAAATAACTGGTTAAAAAGGTCATAAAAAGGTGACACTACAAACAAGGTATCTACCTGGTATATAATCTATGTCCCTGGAGCAACACACATGACTCTTTCGCATCTTATCTTATAACAGGATTGCAGGATATATACCATTCTACTGCATTCTGTATAACAGTAAGGCTTTAATGAGTCTATATGATATTGTGAAGCACAAAAGAGAACGATACAATTAATAGTGACATTTTGGTATCCCAAGTCACTGATTATTTTCGGCACAGAAAAATAAGTGTCGAAATGGATAGCGGTATTTATATGTATAAAAGAAAACAATCTGATATACAATTATCATTGAGGAATATTTATCTTAGGTTATTGACAATAAACACCGTACTATCCCTGGATATACAATCACTAGGTGACATTATTTATCTTGAAGTCACTAAATGTTTTATTGTCCTCGGACTTGAATAACAGGTGTTGTAAAAGATGAGATGGTGAAAACGAAAAGAAAGTCAACAATATAGGACATAAAGTTTGCCATATTGTTTGTTATGACAGAATAATACTTACCACCTCATCATTTGGGCCCTATTTGTTTTTAAATTATTGTGTGACTATGGTCATATTGGAGAAAAGCACGCCTTTTTAGGAGTAGGAAACAATAAAAGTTAAGTTTTATAATTTGTGGTCCTTGGCTATAACCCAACCAATGTGTATTTATTGCCAACAACAATCCCTTCCTCCAGATTCTTGTGCAGACCATTCCAGACCTCCCGCATCTCACTAGTAACCACATCGGGACAAACTGTAGGTACTGGAATGGAAGTCAGAAACCGGGGATGTGGACCGAACACACAGAAGAAAGGTGGCACTCTCGTCGCAGAACTGATACGATTATTTATGGCAAATTCGGCCAAAGTTAAAAACTCTACCCACCGACTGACCCTCTTCCCCACAAAAAGACGCAATTATTGTACTAGGTATTGATTTTTACGTTCCATTTGCCCATTCATCTGTGGATGAAAGGCTGATGAGAAAGACAGATGTTCCCAAGTTTTTACAGAAGTCCACTAGAATTTGGCCACAAATTGCACCCCCTTTACAAAACTATATTGACCGGTATTCCGTGCAATCTTATAATCTCTCTAATGAAAATCTTCACTAATTCAGTGGCAGACGGTAATTTTTCCAAAACAACAAAATTGACCATTTATGAGAATCTGTCAACAACTACCAAAATGGTGGAACAACCTTGTGACAGGGGTAGGTCAGTGACAAAATCCATGGACACGTGCGACCATGGCCTACCAGGTACTGACAATGGCATTAACGGTCCCTCAGGGCTCGTACGGCGACTCTTACTACGTGCACAAGCTGAACACCGATTTACGAATTCCCGGACCTCCCATGCCATGCCAAGCCACCAGTAGAATCGGGAACATAGCTCAAGAGTCCCCTGGACCCCCGGATGCCCTGCAAAAATGGAGGAATGAGACTCTTCCAGAACCAACAACCTCAGGGACATCGGTACAAATAACTTCCCTGCTGGAACCCCCTTCCTGTTGGTATTCCTGAAGCTGAGCCGGAAGGTTCCTTGTCGGGGCTGCCACCATGACACCGGGCGGGAGGATGCCTTCCGGAGAAGAGTCCTTAACCTCCAGAGTACCGAAACTGCGGGAGAGGGCGTCAGCTTTCATATTTTTATTTCCCGGCAGGTACGTGACTGTAAAATTGAATCTCGAGAAGAAAAGCGCCCACCTGGCTTGCTGCGCATTGAGATCCTTAGCGTTCGCAAGATACTCTAAGTTCTTGTGATCGGTGAAAACTGTCACCTGGCATTGAGCCCTCTCCAGAAAATGACGCCATTCCTCAAATGCCCATTTTATTGCCAGCAGTTCCCTGTTCCCAACATCGTAGTTGCGCTCGGCGCTACTGAATTTACGGTAAAAGAGGGCACACGGACTATACCCTGAATGGCCCACCAATACCTGGGAGAGGACTGCACCCACCCCAACCTCAGAAGCCTCTACCTCCACGAAAAAGGGCTTTTGAGGGTCCGGCTGAGCAAGCACCAGTGCAGTGGAAAAAGCCCTGTTAAGTTGCTCAAACGCCTCTGGAGCTTCTGGAGACCACAACGTTACGTCCGCTGCTTTTTTACTGAGATCAGTCAGCAATTGTGCAATCACTAAAAAATTTCTGATAAATTTTCTGTAAAAGTTGGCACAGGTATGCATGGCGTGGGACTCCCTGACTCTCACGCCAATTTCACTTCCTGGAGGTAGCCCCAAAGGTGGACAGGTCCAGGCCGCCAACACTGACCCTACGCTGCCTAGTGACAGGACAGGAAGGAACTACCGTACCTATGCAGAGAAAACAACGTACTGTTAGGAAAAGTTCAATCCTGCGCTACCGGGTACGTTACTGAGCAGGGTGTACACATACTCGATACACTCCGTGCCTCAAATAGGAAAAACACTTACTTGGCAGGAGGGGGGTATGATGTCCAAACACACCCTCCTCTAAGTGATGACTCCAAGCATACTAGCAGAACGAATGCCTCGCAGAAAGTTGTAACAGTTTTAATAAAAGGCAACACGTTTCAGTGCCCACACGCTGGCACCTTTCTCAAGCCAAATAATACAAAAGCAAACTTACATAAACTTACATATATATAGAAAATGAAAAATAATGGAGGTCCTTTCCTTACCCTGTGGGATGCCATATTGGGAGCGGGGTTAGTGATGCTGACGTGTCATGTCATCAGGAGGGGCGGGGTTAATCATCAGGGTCATCCATTATAATCCAAGTAGCATGACTACATAGCTCAAAAAGAAATGATGCCCATTGCAATATGGGAGAGTTCTGGCATGTCGTTTCATCCTTCTCCCTGTATAGTATGTTAACATGATGCTATCGGTCAAAAGGACCTGCTGCAGGGCCGGAGTCCTGGTCACGTGACGCCACGTCATCAGGCTCACGTGATCGGAAGATGGTCACGTGTTACTGTGTCATTGTGGTCACATAACTGAATCTAGCTCATGTGTTGCTGCATCATTCAGGTCCTGCAGTAATTATTGGATTTATTCTTTAGCAGAGGACTATTGGTTTTATTCCGGCCCTGTGGCAGGTCCTTTTGACTACTCGGGTGAAAAGATCCGGGGGGCGGCGTGGTGGAACGGGGGGTAGCAGTGGGGAACAGGGGGAGCGCTCTCTCTCTCTCCCCCACACCCCTCTGCAACCCCTCGCTCACCCCCGCAGCCCCCCGAATCTTTTCACCCAAGCAGTCAGGTACTCGAAAATAGTGATGCCCGATTGCGAAATCGCCCTTAACGAGTACGTTCGCTCATCTCTAAATATAATAGATAAGTCTGACATGGGTGGAATAGAACCCTAGAATGTACCATCATCTTATGGATTCTTTCTCGATTTTAAATTGGGGATTTCTGAAGGCCTCAGGCCTGAATATGACTTTGTCTTGTCTGCCACTTCTTGACACAACTAAACAAGATTTTTTGGGCATACTGCTAGCAGTACAACTCAGCAATAGTTACTAATCGCATATCCTGTTTTTCTAGAACTAACAACGGAATGCAATATTGGAATGTGAAAACGAGTTATTGTTCAATCTAAAATAACGTCTCTAACCAAAAATATATGCTTATGTAAAAACAAGTTCATTGGGCATAAAACCCTATATAAGTTGGGACATACATAATAAAGGTAGATTGCTTTGCACATAGACCTGTCTATGTCACTGCTTTCGCTTGGCCAGTTTTACAAGCTATTTCAATTTGGAGCCCGACAGCATATGAAGGAAACCATTGAATTTCCCTAACACTTTATAATGGAAAAGTATTTTCGGAAGACCGAAGCCTCCTTGTGGCTTCTTTTGTGTTAAGTAGGTGAATGCTAGCCATGGCTTTTGTTTGTTCCATATGAACTTCCTAAATATCTGATGTAGGGTAGAGAAGAAGGGGCCATAGACTTCTACTGGCACTGTTTATAAAATGTATGGAAGGATATAGGTAGCTATCAAATTTTTTGAACTGGCAGCCAAGAAGGGGTGTCAATTGGAGAGATATCCGTCTTTTTCCAGGCCCCCTTTAGGTCCTCTTGGGTTCTAATAGTGATCTGTTGTCCCTCTTTAAATGTAGCAAGACCAAAGTGGAATAACCATTTTATTGGGAGAATGTTTGCCCTAATAGCATCTGTAAGAGGCTTCAGTAGGCGCCTTTTAGCTAATGTGCTTGGTGCTAGGTCTTGAAATAGCAGCATTTTGTTGCTTTCAAATGGACTTTCTTGGACTTTGCGTGCTTTCTGAAGGATAGCTGCGGTACCCACGTAACTGAGTAGCCCACATATAACATCTCGCAGGGGTGCTAAGGTTGCAGGCCTAGGGTGGAGAGCTCTACGTGCACAATCAATGATGATATTTCCTGCTCTCTCCTAGCAGGGTTTGGAATATTTGTGGCCGCTGACTTAAGGGCTTCAGCTGTTGTTAATTCTGGAAGGCCTCTAATTCAGATATTTTTCCTCCTACTTCTATTTTCCATTTGAAGGAGGGCTTGATTTAGGTGGTCTTGTTGGGCTAGTTAATGTTCTGTATTGCCTCATTATGCTGAAATATCTCCTGTTGGTAGTTTTCTAGTTCTTGAACCCTGTGACCTATATGCTTGACATCCATTTTGATATCAGCAAGATCCTGCATAACTGAGGAAAAAGATTGGGACAGTATTTTCTTGATGAAAGAATGAGAAATTGGGCCCCTCTCTTGGTCTTCATCCTGGTAAGAGTTAACAGACGCGCAATCCTTGTCCGACTTAACCAGATCTTGGTCAGGCAGAGTTTTGTATGTTGTATGTTTAGAGTTTTGTGCAGCAGGGGAATAATGCTTTCTGTTGCTCTTGTCTCTGTTAGTTTTAACCATCTTGAGTTTGGTCTGTATATTAAAGTTTGCTGAAGTCTCGGTGGTACCCTGTTTCCCCGAAAGTAAGACAGTGTCTTATATTAATGTTTGCTCCCAAATATGCGCTACGTCTTATTTTCAGGGGGTGTCTTATTTTTCAATGAAGAAGAACTTACATTTATTGTTAAACAAAAAAATGAACATTTATTACCGGTAAACCGCGAGATTTCCGCTGCAAATACGCTCTGTGAGAACCTAGCCTTAAGAATCACACAGGTTGCCTGACTCACACACAGAGCCATAAAAAATAAGGGCTATAAAGTAACGTACCTGTCTGCAGACTTTAATTACCGGTACCGTATCACCAACAGAAGTTCCTGTACCACTTGTAAGCAGGGATGGTATTGCAGCTTCTGGCCACCAAGGGCAGCTCATCACAGCAGACGTGTACAGCAGGAACAGAACGTACAGTATGGCATTTTCTGGCCAGCAGGGGGAGCTCACGACAGCACACTCGTACAGCACAGCAGGGACAGGATAACGGCGGCAGAAGACAGGGTAACGGCAGACTGTCTGCAGATCTACCGGTACATCTGGCAGTAGGAAACAACGGGGATGGCAGCAGGGGACTGGCCTTTTGATGACTTGCCTGCACATTTACAAGCGAAGGCCGCGGAAGGGAACATCGTGATCGGCAGCAGGTGACTATCTTCATGTCCTGCATGCAGCTGCTCTACAACGGACAGTGAAGGTAGGGGACAGCGGCGGCGGGCTTAAAAGAATCACAGCTGCATGCTCTGGTGTTCTGTTCGGCGGGCATGCTTACATACAAAAACACTTTACTATGCCTTACTTCTGGGGGGGGTGCCTTATATTTGGCACTTCTGCAAATGTCTTATTATGTCTTACTTTCAGGGGATGCCCTATTTTCGGGGAAACACGGTTATTAGTGCAATTGTTAGTTAAGCATAATAACTTCCTTGCAGTGTCCTTTTGAGGAATAGCATTGTAAGGATTTTAGATATAGAAAGGATAGTGATAACGGTTTCGCATCTGCTTCTGGACCCTGTTATTTGCAGTGATTATCCAGTATGGCTATGTCAGTCTAGGCTGCACTGGCGGTGCCTGGAATCTGCAGGCTAACTTAATGAGCTTTATTATAGTGACTCCATGTAGCCTCCTTGTATAGTGCTCAGGATGACAAGCCCAGATAACGAAGGAAGGGGGTCTCCACAAAGAGTCTAACCTCTCTCTTCTTTATGAGCAGGCACTTTATTAAAGGGTGAGGCAGTTCAGCCAGTCCCTCCCTCCCTGTGTCTGAGGCTTTATATTTTCTCCTTGGGGAGATCACCTAGACGGTGATGAGGAAACTTAAAAGGCAATTTACGCTCCTCTGGGTAATACAGGCTTTACAATAATGTAAAAAGCAGTGCTTGTCAGCAGCACTACCAATAAACCCAATGGGGGAAGGGGGGCATGTAGTCTTGCATACTCGGCAATGGATTGAACTTCAGTAATCCACCAAGGCCGCACAAATAGAAACATGAGCTGAGCAGGATAACATTTGCCTGTTTTATGTGGAACAAATACAATTTTCTTTCCATGAGATTAAGAATTATTTGCACTTCATTGCTGCTCATCTTATGTTTCTATTTGTGAGGCTTTATAATAATGTCCCTTTCATCCACGGCTTCCTTTGTTTTATTTTCTCCCTCCCAGCCACCAACTCCTCTGCAGATGTGCTGTTGGAGTGAGGTGCTGTAACTCTCTCACTGCCCCAAGATGACTCACAGGGGAAGATGTCTGCCTCTAGGAGATCTGTGTTTGCTCTCAGGCAACTGAGGGGTTATTATGCCTGTGAGCAAAGAGGGTCAGGCGGGGAACAGAAGTCTCCAACTGCCAGGTGAGTGTCCCTCTGTATTTTGGAGAACGGCGCTGTGCACCCGACTACTTTTGGCAGACAGGTGGGGAGAGCACCACAGTGAATCACAGACTTACCGTGGTCCGCAGTCATAAAATCATAGAATAGTAGAGTTGGAAGGGACCTCCAGGGTCATCTGCTGCAACCTCCTGCTCAGTGCAGGATTCACTAAATCATCCCAGATATTTGTCCAGCCTTTGTTTGAACACTCCCATTGAAGGAGAACTCACCCCCTCCCATGGTAACCTGTTCCACTCATTCATCAGCCTCACTGTCAGAAAGTTTTTTCTAATATCTAATTTGTGTCTCCTCCCTTTCAATTTCATCCCATTGCTTCTAGTCTTTCCTTGTACTGTGACAGCTCTTCAGATATCTGTAGATCACAATTAAGTCTCCTCTCCGCCTTCTTTTTTGCAAGTTAAACATTTCCAGATTCTTTAACTGTGCCTCATAGGACATGATTTGCAGATTGCTCACTATCTTGGTAACTCTTCTTTAAGCATGCTCTAGTATGTCTAAGTCTTTATACAGTGGGGTGCCCAGAAATGGACAAGGTATTCCAGATGAGGTTTGACTAAGGAAGAGTAGAGGGGGATAATGGCCTCACATGATCTAGACTCTATGCTTCTCTTAATACATCCCAGAATTGTGTTTGCCTTTTTGGCTACTGCATCACATTGTTGACTCATGTTCAGTCTATGATCTATTAGTATACCCAAGTCTTTTTCACATGTGCTGCTGCTTAGCCCAATTCCTTGTATTCTGTATGTGCTTTTTTCATTTTTCTTGCTCAGATGTAGGACTTTGCATTTCTCCTTGTTAAATATCATTCTTGTTAGTCACCGCTCACTGTTCAAGTTTTTCTAGATCTTTTTGAATCACTCTCTCTTCCCTAGTGTTAGCTATCCCTCCTAGCTTTGTGTGGTCGGCAAATTTGATCAGTTTCCCATCAATTCCCACCTCCAGATCAATTATAAAAATGTTGACCAACACTGGGCCTAGGACAGAGCCTTGTGGTACCCCACTTGATACATTCTTCCACTAGGATGTGCAGCCATTTATGACCACTCTTTGAGTACGGTCACTCAGCCAGTTGTAAATCCAGCTAACAGTTGTCTTGTCAATCCCATATTTGGTCATTTTATCAATACGTATGGTATGAGATGCTTTGTTAAATGCTTTACTAAAGTCAGGAGATACTATATCCACCACATTTCCCTGATCAACCGAGTCGGTGATTCTGTCATAGAAGGAAATTAGATTTGTCTGGCATGACTTGTTCGTTACAAACCCATGCTGGCTCTGGTTAATTACTCAATTTTTATCAGCTGTGTCCGGGTGCAGGTAGTGTTCTTACGGCTGTCCTGTGCCATGCCAGGTGATGAGGAGAGGCTCAAGTGGGTTTGCCTTGCAGTCACAGTTTTGGGCACATGGCACTAGATACAGAGGATGGGGCAACTTAACTAGGCCACAGCATCTTCACTCCCATTATGGAGTGCAGAGACACTATGATTCATTAACCAGCTGTAGTTGAGAGTAGCTGGCTGTCACATAGAGGAGCTTCTATGTCGGTAAGGGCCAAATGATTAGACTTTTCTAAGTTTTAAAAGGGCTGCTTTAGGAGCTATGCAGAACACGTCCCCACTGTTCAGAAGCTAAGCCACTGCCCTATTATGGGGGACTTTAACTATCCAGATACAAACTGGGAAGCCAGAACCTGGGATCTCATAAAGGTAACAACTTCCTGTGGATAACTAAAGATAATTATCTTACTCAACTTGTACAGGATAGCCATTTTAGACCAATAGACCTGGCAAAATAACAGCGGTGCAGGTTTAGGGGCACCTAAGAAATAGTTACCAAAATATAATAAATTTAAATTTGTCCTTCAAGAGAGAGTTTTATAGGGTAGCTACGAAAAATACTAAACTTTAGGAAGGCCAAGTTCGATCAATTTAGTAATGCCCTTAACCTTAGTCACTGAGATAATGTCCTCAAAAATAAGAGTACAAGCAACAAATGGAAAATGTTTGAAAACATCCTAATTACTTACTGTGAGCAGTTCATACCTTACAGGAATAAAAGACATAGTAATTGGGGAAAACCAATATAGCTTAAAGGGGTTGTCCCGCGAAACAAAGTTGAGGTATACACTTCTGTATGGCCATATTAATGCACTTTGTAATGTACATTGTGCATTAATTATGAGCCATACAGAAGTTATTCACTTACCTGTTCCGTTGCTGGCGTCCCCGTCTCCATGGTGCCGTCTAATCTTCAGCGTCTAATCGCCCGATTAGACGCGCTTGCGCAGTCCGGTCTTCTCCCTTCTGAATGGGGCCGCTCGTGCCGGAGAGCGGCTCCTCATAGCTCCGCCCCGTCACGTGTGCCGATTCCAGCCAATCAGGAGGCTGGAATCGGCAATGGACCGCACAGAAGACCTGTGGTCCACCGAGGGTGAAGATCCCGGCGGCCATCTTCACAAGGTAAGTCAGAAGTCGCCGGAGCGCGGGGATTCGGGTAAGTACTGGACGGTTTGTTTTTATTATGCCTGCATCGGGTTTGTCTCGCGCCGAACGGGGGGGCTATTGAAAAAAAAAAAAACCTGTTTCGGCACGGGACAACTTCTTTAATAAAAATGTAATAAACAGTAAACAGAAAATGCTTAAACTACTAAAACAAGAAGGCAGCAAAGAAGCACTAAAAACGTATAAGAAAAAAAATAAATTATGTAAAAATCAGATAAAAGCAGCAAAGATGGAGACAGAGACCCAGCACCCACTGCAAACAGTCCACCAACATCATATCCTGGGCGGAGGAGGCCTGAGCGCTTGTGACCATGCACTTCACGCCCCGAGTCCTAGGCATCTCAGATGAGTGGGACTGGAGACAGCATCTATATGCCCGACCCACTTAGAGCTAAATCAACGATTTCTTTCAAAAGGTGGAAGCATCGTATACAAAGGACATCGTCGCCTTGCAGCATAATATTCGCCATATTGGGCAGAGAGTAGGGGAGATGGAAGAGGCCCAAGAACAAATCTTTAATACCATGGAATCGCACTTCCAGGAGCTGCACCAGCAGACGCAACCGATTTCAGAGCTGTATCATATGATAGATGATCTAGCGAATTGCCATCGCAGAAACCACTTGAGGATCAGAGGGTTAACTGAAAACATTGGTCCCTCCCAGCTTGAGACTTTGGCCTGCGAGTTCTTCAACAATCTGCTTCAGAAACCAACCTTAATGGTCTTTATCAAGCTATCCAGCAATGCAAACACCCCCCTCTTAAAAAGGTATAGTAGGGCAATCACCACCTATCCAATGTAAGGTTACCACCCCCTAATTCCCACTCATTTAATTACAGTATTAAAAACATGTGTGCACATACTAAAAACATGTAGTGGCTTTACATATGTTGCTGACATCACATTGATCATCATGCTCCAACCCATGCCGGCGTCCCGTTTCTGTTACTGCGCATGCTCAGGAAGAGTATCCCGATCTCGCAATGCGCCGCCATCTTGGGTGAGGCATGGCCATCTACAAGGGCACCGTGCGCAGGCGTAGAGCGCGCCATCATGTAGGTGGCATATTTCAAATCTCTACCAGGATATGGCATGTACTGTCTGTGCAGCGGATCTTTGCACTAGCACTCTCAGCTCCTGCTGGGCAACATATAGAAAACAACGAGCAGAGAAAAATATATGCATGAATGAAAATAAGGATAAAGACTAGACAATAGAGAAATATGGCAAATAAGGTAAAAACATAAAAAACGAACAAAAAAAAAAAAGACAAAGAAATAAAGAATGAAGGATGATGGAGTAGCAGCCAGAGGATTCAGAGGTGCAGTCCCTAGGCCAGGAGTAGTGGACTGTGTAGAAGACTGGGGGTTCGACACATTGCTGGACGCATTATCAGCGATCCACGACAGGACCTGCTTGCACTGCTCTGCTTGTAATAAAGATCTACAATGCGGACCCGCAAACTTGGACGACCCTTACCCCTACTCCTCATCATGTAAGATTAAGGATAGAGCAGGGCCCAAATAAATTACCCCACTATACAGCGCTGAGAACTGGGGTTAATTCACAGAACACAGAGACTTGTAGATACCGGAGGCTCTATGCTGTGACCGGAAAAAATTAAACCGCTGTCTTACGCTGATACCTAGGGGTCATTCACCGCACACAGAGACTTGTATATAATAGAGAGGCTGTATGGAGGGGGAGAAAACTATTAACACAGTGGATAGTGCTGGTAACTGCGGCTACTTCACCACACCCAAGGAAAGGGTATTGTAAGATGTTCTGCACAGGGGCAGAAAGCTATAAAGCCAGTGGATAGTGCTGATAACTGCGGCTACATCACTGCACCCAAGAAAAGGGTATTGTGAGACGCTCTGCAGAGGGGCAGAAAACTATAAATCCAGTGAATAGTGCAGATAAAAAGGGTATTGTGAGACACTCTGTACAGGGGCAGAAAACTATAAAGCCAGTGGATAGTGCTGATCACTGCAGCTACTTCACCCAACACAGAGAATAGTATCTGTGAAAGCTCTGCAGGGGCCCAGGGAATATTAGCATTCTGTTTAGTGATGAGAACTTTGCTGAATGCACTGCACACAGAGAACTGTAAAGCTGAAATGCTCTGCAGTGGCCCAGGAAATATTAGCGTACTGTTTAGCAATGGGAGCTCTGCCTAATGCACTGCACACAAAGAATGGTATAGCTGAAATGCTCTGCAGTGGCCCTGGAAAAATTAGAGTACTGTTTAGCGATGAGAACTCTGCCTAATGCACTGCACACAGAGAACGGTATAGCTGAAACGCTCTGCAGTGGCCCATGAAATATTAGCGTACTGTTTAGCAATGAGAGCTCTGCCTAATGCACTGCACACAGAGAATGATATAGCTGAAATGCTCTGCAGTGGCCCAGGAAATATTAGCGTTCTGTTTAGCAATGAGAAGTCTGCCTAATGCACTGCACACAGAGAATGCTATAGCTGAAATGCTCTGCAGTGGCCCCGGGAAAATTTGCGTACTGTTTAGCAGTGAGAACTCTGTCTAATGCACTGCACACAGAGAACGGTATAGCTGAAATGCTCTGCAGTGGCCCCGGGAAAATTTGCGTACTGTTTAGCAATGAGAACTCTGCCTAAAGCACTGCACACAGAGAATGGTATAGCTGAAATGCTCTGCAGTGGCTTAGGGAAAATCAGTGTACTGTTTAGCGATGAGAACTTTGCCTAATGCACTGCACACAGAGAATGGTATTGCTGAAATGCTCTGCAGTGGCCCAGGAAAAATTAGCACACTGTTTAGCAAAAAGAACTCTGCCTAATGCACTGCACACAGAGAATGCTATAGCTGAAATGCTCTGCAGTGGCCCAGAAAATATTAGCGTAGTGTTTAGCGAAAAGAACTCTGCCTAATCCACTGCACACAAAGAACGGTATAGCTGAAATGCTCTGCAGTGGCCCGGAAAATATTAGCATACTGTTTAGCGAAAATAACTCTGCCTAATGCACTGCACACAGAGAACGGTGTAGCTGAAATGCTCTGCAGGGGCCCAGGATATATTAGCGTACTGTTAAGCAATGAGAACTCTGCCTAATGCACTGCCCACGGAGAATGATATACCTGAAATGCTCTGCACAGGCCTAGATGCTTAAAAATAAAATTGGTGCACTACTGCTCCCAGGAAGCCACAACAATAATGCACACAATGAGGTGTAGCCCTAAGAAGGACCGTTGGGGTTCTTGAAGACAGGATTCTACTCTAACACTTTCCCTATATCAGCAGCAGCACTTTCCCTAACCTCTGCCAGCATGCATCTGAGGCGAGCCGCGGGCGGCACCAGCTTAAGTACTCGGTAGTCACCTGACCGTCCCAGCCACTCACTGCTGTAGACATGCAGAGGGCTGGCACATCACAGCAGGAAGTGATAATGCCTTCCCCGCATGCTTATTGGCTAAAAAATGGCGCTAAACATGCGGGGAAGGGAAATCAAAATGAGTCTAGTACCACGTTTTTTTCGACTCGAGTACCGAGCATCTCGAGTAGCCTAATACTCGAACAAGCATTAAGCTCGGACGAGTGTGCTCGCTCATCCCTATTGTCTACACATTGCTTAGCAGCGCGTAAACAGCACTTGCCTGACCTCTGTTTTATTGGGTAGTTATTGATGGTCACCATTATAAATACTGGTACGTGGTCGGAGATTGTGATCGGACCCACCTCCACTGCCTTAACAGATTGGAGCAACTTCCCTGATATTAGCAAATAATTCTGTGAAAGGTTTTATGGATATGTGTGAAGTATGTGTATTCTCGTGTCTGGATGCACTATTGTCCAAGCATACCTGAGGTTTAGCTCACAGATAAGGCCTTTAAATCTAGGAGTCTGTTTTGTAGGGAGTGAAGGCAAAACCGCAGTGCTGTCTATTACAGGGTCTTCAAAGAGGATATTTTGTGACTCTCTTGCTCTTTGAAGGATGCCCATGGTGTCAAGAAAACTCAGTAAGCCACAGATTATGTCCCTCGGTGGGTCCTATGGTGCAGGTTTTGGCCTCAGTGCTCTATGAATATGTTTAATTATAATTTGGTCGTTTCCAATTAAAGAGCATAAGATCAGGGCTTTGTCCTGTTCTTCGTTTTGTTCTGAGGTTGTCGGATTACACTCCATATCTGAGTCCTCTGTATCACGTTCATGAAGATCATCTTGCATGGGTACATTCTTATGCACTGCTGGACAACTATGCTTCTTTCCAAGATATTTATCCATATCTGACTGGTTTTTGCCCGCTTTGGGGGTATCAGTGGTGTCCCTGTTTCTATCCCTGCTGGTCTTCCCCATTCTACCTCTGCTTCGTATACTGTAATGTACTGAAGGCTTAGGTTTGCTCGCTCACATTTTACTTAGTCTTTCCTCCATTTAAATTCGCCCCTCACCAGGGTGTTCCTGCTTTGCTATTGAAATTATGATAGAATGGATGGATCTCAGACTTTATACTTGAAGAGAAAGAAAAAAGTGGAATAAGTGCAGATGCTCTAAGTGAGAATCCTAAAAAATTGTTAACCTCTATATTATTCAGCTGAGCAAACTTGATTTAGATTGTGTCAGATCCCTCTCCCTGGGCAGGGGGTGCAGAGGGAAAAGCACTTTGGCACAAAAAGTCTCTTCCAGTAGGTCTGAGTGTCTTTTCTTTTACTGGCTCAATTGTTCTTAACTATTCTTCAGTGAGGAGACGGGGAAGTGCGGCTAGTTAGTGCTTCTTATCTATGCCCCCTATGGCGTTGTTAATGATGGGGCTTTATTCTTCACCCCTCTCTGGCCTTTCTCTCACCAGGCTGGCCCCCCTGCTACTGGTGACTTTGTGTGCAGGAGATTCTAATCTCAGCTGCCCACCTCCTTATCAGCTGCACCCCTATGTCAGGCACCTCCAAGCCTGAACTGAAGGACTACAGACCTCTACAGATGTCTTCTCACCTCCTCTCTGTAGAATGTGTCAGGTCAGGAAGCTTCCAGGCACTGCTGAGCAGATGTTTTTACTCACAGTTGCAGGTCTGACTAGCAACCCCCTGCAAATTGATCTCCAGGCTTCTCAGTCCCCACCAGGCCACGATCCTTCTGTGCCGAGATGGACGTGCAGCCCCTCATTTTATTACTTTGTGAACATAGTTCTAGTGTTGGTCTCTGGAGGATTTGGAGCCTGGTGACTTAGATGTCAGGTAAATAAAAACTTCACTGATGGAGAGCTCCAGTTTTGTAAGTCTGCTCCCTTTGCCAGTTAGGCCAAAACCCGGATAAAAAGTTCTAAAACACAGTTATATATTAATGTGAAAGATCCTACAGGACAGGTTATCTGGATTGTATTTGTTTTTTTAGATAATAGACATTTATTGGTAGTTCTATACAATAATCATTATTTACGTCAAATGTACATCCTTTTTATTACATAAGATATCACTTTATAACTGCTGAAAATGTCCTTGTATTAACTGTAAATAACAGGCGTTAAAGTAAAGGGCTGTTTCTGTGTGTGGATTTTCTCATGTCTAAGAAGAGCTGACTTAGAAGAATAGAATTTTCCACATTCCAAACATGAAAATGGCTTCTCTCTTGTGTGAGTTTTCTTATGTGTAACAAGTCTAGATTTCACTATAAAACATTTCCCACATTCTGAACATGAAAATGGCTTCTCTCCTGTATGAATTTTCTTATGTGCAACAAGACTAGATTTCAATACAAAACATTTTCCACATTCTGAACATGAAAATGGCTTGTCTTCTGTGTGAATTCTCTTATGTACATCAAGACTAGATTTCACTGTAAAACATTTCCCACATTCTGAACATGAAAATCTCTTCTCCCCTGTGTGAATCATCTTATGTGCAGCAAGACTAGATTTCACTTTAAAACATTTCCCACATTCTGAACATGAAAATGGCTTCTCTCCTGTGTGAGTTCTCTTATGTTTAACAAGACCTGCTTTCTCTGTAAAACCTCTCCCACATTCTGAACATGAAAATGGCTTCTCTCCTGTGTGAATTCTCTTATGTGTAACCAGCTGAGATATCTTTGTAAAACATTTCCCACATTCTGAACACAAAAATGGCTTCTCTCCTGTGTGAATTCTCATATGTGCAACACAACTAGATTTCACTGTAAAACATTTCCCACATACTGAACATGAAAATGGCTTCTCCCCTGTGTGAATTATCTTATGTGTAACAAGACTTGAAAGCCAAGTAAAACATTTCCCACATTCTGAGCAAGAAAATGGCTTCTCTCCTGTATGAATTCTCTTATGTGTAACAAGATATGATTTCTCTGGAAAACATTTCCCGCAGTCTGAACATGAAAATAGATTCTCCCCTGTGTGAAATTTCTTATGTGTAACAAGATTTGATTTCTGTGTAAAACATTTCCCACATTCTGAACATGAAAATGGCTTCTCTCCTGTGTGAGTTCTCTTATGTGCAACAAGTCTTGAAATCTGAGTAAAACATTTCCCACATTCTGAACATGAAAATGGTTCATTCCCTGTGTGAGCTCTTTGATGTTCTCCCCTTCTGTGACTTTTCTTCAGCCCATCAGTCTGTGATGACTCAGAAAATGGGACCTGCATAAGAGGATCAGTTGATGTATTTTTGCTGTGAAGGGCTGAGGGGATTTCTGGGAAAATGCCAGGTTCTTCATATACATCTTGTGTGATATCACGATCTTCTGCTTTACAATCCGCAAATATCAGACGTCCCTCTGAGCTCCCGGTACCGTCATCTGCCAAGAATCAAACCAATTTACAATTTCACATTATATTTCAATATATAATATTGAAATATTATTAAACAGCTTGAGAAGCTTCATGGTTAACAATGTTGCCTTACAGCACTAGGGTCCTGGGTTCAAATCTGACTATAGACAACACCTGCATGGAGTTTGTATGTCCTTCCTGTGTTTGCATCAAAAAACATGCTATTAAGTGCCCAAAGACTAATTTTCTTTTGCACTCATCGTATAAGGTATTCCAGGTCCCTTTCACTTTCCCCATGCAGAGTGGTGTCATCTGCATATCGAAGTTTGTTGACATTTCTGCCACTGATTTTGACTCTGATTTCTAATTCGTCAAAATTGCATCACCTCATGATTGTTCCTGCATACAGATTAAAAAAGGACTGGTGATAGAATGCAGTCTTGCCATATACCTTTGCAAAACATTATTAAAAAACATTAGGAGAAAAGTAAAAGAAAGATATCAAACTTGGAATATCCGTCCTAAGGGTCTGATTGACGAAGTTCCTAGAAACAAAACGGGACAGTGCATATGCAGCAGCATACCTCCATGGTCTGGCAACTGGGCGACATCAAGCATGACACAAATTGTAACCAGGTATGCGGATAGGCCATTTGGGGTGTTCTGGGTTTTGGACCTCAATGGGTGTGGATACATTTTTGTTCAGGTGACCCACCCAATTCTAAAGCTATAACTCATATCGGGCTGGGACCTTCACATGACTAATAACTCTTATTAAAAAGATTCTCCATTTATTGGAGATTTATTGGGTAACAGATTCTGTGGGAACTACCTGAGGTATCATAGTATGTAGGCTGAATGAAGACAATATCCATCTAGTTCAGCCTGTTTCTGCTCCTTGTTGATCCAGAGAAAGGCAAAAACTCTCCCAAAGAGGCAGATGCCAATTTAGCTCCTTTGGAGGAAAAAAAATCCTTCCTGACTCCATAATGGCAGTCAGAATAATCCCTGGATCAACGTTTGAGTTCTACCTAACTCCAAGACCCGGATCAACAATCCCGCTGGTCACCTAGTGTCTATATTCTGTAATATGATAGCGCTCTAAAAAGACATCTAGTCCCTCTTAAACTCCTCTACCGATTTTGCCATCACCGTGTCCTCAAGCAGAGAGTTCCACAGTCTCACTTCTCTTACAGTAAAGAACCCCTTTCTGGGTTAGTGATGAAACCTGCTTTCGTAGCGGATGCCTTCTTGTTACTGGCCCAGACCTGGGAATTAACAAATGATGGGAGAGCTCCTTGTATTCTCCCCTCGTGTATTTATACATAGTTATTTAATCGCCCCTTAGCTGTCTTTTTTCCAGAGTAAAGAATCCCAATTTTGATAGCCTCTTTGGGTGTTCCAGTCCCCTCATTCCATTTATTAATTTAGTTGCCAACATCATTCCTGAGCACCGGTGTCCAGAACTGTGCACATTATTCCATGTGAGGCCTGACAAATGCCTTATATATTGGAAGAATAATGTTCTTGTCCTTCGCCCCTATACCTCTTTTAATGCACCCCAAGACTTTATTTGCTTTTGCAGTAGTTGACCGGCCTTGACTGCTCCAATTAAGTCTACAGTCAACTAGTACCCCCAGGTCCTTTTCCATCTCACTTTTCCCTAGCAGTACCCCATTTAGTGTATATTGGTGGCATCCATTTTACCTGCCCATGTGCATAACCTTACATTTATAAATATTGAACTTCAGTTGCCATTTTTAAACCCAAGCCCCTAACTCACCTTGGTCTGTTTGTAGACACATATCGTCCTGCTTTGTATTAATTACCTTGTATAATTTCGTACCATCTGCAAATATTGATATTTTGCTGTGCAGCCCCTCTATCAGGTCATTGATAAATATATTTAACAGAATGGGGCCTAATACTGAGCCCTGTGGCACCCCACTAGCACCGGTGGTCCGAGCTGAGTATGAACTATTTATTACCACCCTCTGCTTTCTATGTCTGAGCCAGTTATTTACCCAGATACATACATACATATGAGCCTATTACGTGGTACCGTGTCAAATGCTTTAGAAAAATCCAGATATACAAAATCAATAGACTCTCCTAGGTCCAGCCTAGAACTTACTTCATTGTAGAAGCTGATCAGATTGGGCTGACATGATTGACGCCTCGTGAACCCATGCTGAGGAGTTATACCGTTTTACTCCTTGAGATATTCTAGGATGGCGTCTCTCAGAAACCCCTCATATATTTTTCCAGTTACTGAAGTGAGACTTACCGGTCTGTAGCTACCAGACTCTCTTTTGGACCCCTTCTTGTATATTGGAACCACATTGGCAATGCACCAATCCCATTGTACAACTCCGGTCTTGATAGTGTCCATAAATATAAGAAATAGCGGTCTATCTATCACATCACTTAGTTCCCTTAGAACCTTTGGGTGTATTTCATCTGGGCCTGGCGATTAATAGATTTTAATCCTATTTAAGCGGCTCTGCACTTCCTCCTGTAGGAACCCATGCTGATGAGGAGTTATACCGTTGTTTACCTTGAGGTATTCTATGATGGCATCTCTCAGAATCTCCTTGAATATTTTTCCAATTATTGAAGTGAGACTTACTGGCCTGTAGTTACCAGGTTCTCGTTTAGACCCCTTTTTGTATATTGGGACCATACTGGCAATGCGCCAATCTAGTGGTACAACCCCAGTCTCAATGGAGTCCCTAAATATAAGAAATAGTAGTCTATCAGGTTACTTAGCTCCCTTACAACCCTTGGGTGTATTCCATCTGGGACCGGCCATTTATTGATTTCAATACTTCTTAACTGACTTTGCACTTCCTCCTGTGTTAGGCATGCAATACTTAGTGGGGGGTTTGTTTTATTCTCCTGCAGCTCATGTGCCATTTCTTTTTCATTCGTAAATACACATGATAAAAAGCCATTTAATAGATTTGCCTATGGTTTCTCCTGCATTATTTGTTAAGGGGCCAATGCCTTCGGTGCAATCCTTTTACTGTTTATATAATTGAAGAACAGTTTAAGGTTTTTTTTGCTCTCTTTAGCAATCAGTCTCTCTGCCTCTTCCTTGATCTTTTCCTTACATAATTTGTTTCTTTCCCTGTATGTTTTAGCACTTCTTTGCTGCCTTCTTGTTTTAGTAATTTAAATGCTTTATTTTTTCGCTTATTGCCCCCCCCCCCTTACAGTCTTGTTGAGCCACATTGTAGTTATTTTATTTTTAAAGGGTATTAATTGCGCACATGAGGTACTTAGGATTTTTAAGCTTCTTCTATTTGTCATCTGTGCCTGTTATTTTTGAGGATGTTGTCCCAGTTAATGTTCCCAAGAGCAATTTTGTGCTGATCAAATTTTGCTTTACTGAAGTTTAGTTTTTTGTCGCTCCCTGATAAAAGTTTCCTATTGAATGACAGCTGGTAAATAATTATATTGTGGTCACTATTTCCCAAGTGTACCCCAACCTGCACCCCATTATTCAGTCCGGTTTGTTAGTTAATACTACGTCCCGAGTGGCCCTCCCTCTAGTTGGCTCTCTGTGTTAAGCCTCACTGGCCAGGGGGTCAATTAAAATCCTCCTTGCACTAGCTACCCTTATTGCCATTATGATGAACGATATCCTGAGGAAGAATGCATATCAGAGGCCTCTGAGATGTAAGGGAGGAAGTGGAGATTAGAACATTTAATTCATCTTTCCCAATATCCTGACAAATTACCAATGCTACTTAACTGCACACAACATGGATGCCATACAGCCAGGCCTGAAATAAAATGGACGCAGAGACACGCCTAGTGCCTGACACACACAAAATGAGGGTGATGGTGCGATAATTGGAACGTTCTTGAACATCACCTTTTTTTTTGGAAGTGTGATGAAGACAGATCTTGTCCAGTCTTTGGGCCATGATTTGGATCTCCAGATCTTTTGACATAGGTCGGTTAGAATCTTGACTGACACTGGTTTGAGCAGTTCAGCTGGTATGTGATCAATGCCCGAAGCTTTCCTGTTTGGTAGTTTTTTCACGGCACATGTGACTTCTTCCTCCAGAATGCCCAGTTCTTGTTCTACTTGATGTTCGTGATCCAACGGGTTGTGTGTTTCATTGCCTGCATACAGCTCTGCTGTATATTCTCTCCACCTACGCTTGATTTTTGCGACTAGTATCTGATGATCGGAGTCGAAGTTTGCACCTGGAGGTGTTCTCACAGCCAGAGTTAAGCTTTTCCAATACTCGGTTTTAGGGAATGCCAAAAGGAAGGGTTGGATCTTTTTAAGGGAGTCATTTTTTTCCTGCACAAGTGTGCAACAGGGTCTGGAAATTATTCAGTTGTGTCCTAAAAGACAAAGGGTGTTCCCTCCATTATAGGCCTAGCCATGTGTCCTGTAAGCAGATTGGGGCTACAGTCAAGGTATTGCTGAACACAGAACTGGTGCTTAAAAATTAGGGGTGTGTCTCCCCAGTTGTGACATACTTGTGAAAAAAAAACTAAAAATGCTCAGTTTAACTTAAGGGGTCATTTGTGAAGGCATTTAGATTTCAAAATAGGGTCATTTGTGAACGTTAGCTTGTCCTCAGTTTATGTACATAGAGGTAAGGTAGATTCTCCTCAGCATATAAACATAGAAGTGAGGTAGATTCTCCTCAGTATATACACATAGAGGTGAGGTAGATTCTCCTCAGTATATACACACAGAGGTGAGGTAGATTCTCCTCAGTATATACACACAGAGGTGAGGTAGATTCTCCTCAGTATATACACATAGGAGGTGAGGTAGATTCTCCTCAGTATATACACATAGGAGGTGAGGTAGATTCTCCTCAGTATATACACATAGAGGTGAGGTAGATTCTCCTCAGTATATACACATAGGAGGTGAGGTAGATTCTCCTCAGTATATACACATAGGAGGTGAGGTAGATTCTCCTCAGTATATACACATAGGAGGTGAGGTAGATTCTCCTCAGTATATACACATAGGAGGTGAGGTAGATTCTCCTCAGTATATACACATAGGAGGTGAGGTAGATTCTCCTCAGTATATACACATAGGAGGTGAGGTAGATTCTCCTCAGTATATACACATAGGAGGTGAGGTAGATTCTCCTCAGTATATACACATAGGAGGTGAGGTAGATTCTCCTCAGTATATACACATAGGAGGTGAGGTAGATTCTCCTCAGTATATACACATAGGAGGTGAGGTAGATTCTCCTCAGTATATACACACAGAGGTGAGGTAGATTCTCCTCAGTATATACACATAGGAGGTGAGGTAGATTCTCCTCAGTATATACACATAGGAGGTGAGGTAGATTCTCCTCAGTATATACACACAGAGGGGAGGTAGATTCTCCTCAGTATATACACAGAGGTGAGGTAGATTCTCCTCAGTATATACACACAGAGGTGAGGTAGATTCTCCTCAGTATATACACATAGGAGGTGAGGTAGATTCTCCTCAGTATATACACATAGGAGGTGAGGTAGATTCTCCTCAGTATATACACATAGGAGGTGAGGTAGATTCTCCTCAGTATATACACATAGAGGTGAGGTAGATTCTCCTCAGTATATGCACACAAAGGTCAGTTCGATTGTTGTGCTAAATTTCACGCTTGTACAACACCAGGGCATTACATTACATAGGAGTGCACTTACTTTTGAACTTAGCATTGAATAATAGAGTAGTGACTAGAGATGAGCGAACGTGTCCGTTACGGACACATCCGCACCCGGACACCGGCTTTGCCGAACACTGCAGTGTTCGCGCGTAAGTGTCCGGGTGCCGCCGGGGGGCGGGGAGATGCGCGGCGGCGCGGGCGGCAGTAGCGGGGAACAGGGGGGAGCCCTCTCTCTCTCCCTCTCCCCCCCACTCCCCGCCGCACCCCCCCGCGCTGCCACGGCGGCCCCCGAACTTTTTCGCCCGAACACTGAAGTGTTCGCAAAGTTCGGTGTTCGGGCGAAAAAGGGGCGGAGCCGAACGTGTTCGCTCATCTCTAGTAGTGATCCCTTTACTTTTCCTATTTAGGACCTAAACAATGCTTGGGCTAAATTTCATGTTTGTATGACACTGGGAGGTTACAATAGATAGGGGTTCACTTACTTTTGCAATTAGCATTGAATAATTGAGTTGTGAGCCCTTTATTTTTCTTATTTAGTACCTAAAGAATGAATGGTTGTGCCAAATTTTATGCTTGTATGACACCGGGAAGTTACATTACATAGGGGTGCACATACTTTTGCAATTAGCACTGAATAATCAAGTTGTGACGGCTTTATTTTTCCTAATTAGGACCTGAAAAATGGTTGTACCAAATGTCATGTTTGTATGACACCGGGAAGTTATATTACATAGGGGCGCACTTACTTTTGCACTTAGCATTGAATAATCGAGTTGTGACCCCTTTTTACTTCTCCTATTTAGGACCTAAAGAATGCTCCTTCCAAATTTCATGTTTGTACGACATTGGGAAGTTAGAGAATTAGTGGCGAGTCAGTTAGTCAGTCAATAAGGCCTTTCGCCTATATATATATATATATATATATATATATATATATATATATATATATATATATATATAAATTCTACCTAACCAGGATGGTTCTGTCTTTTCGTAGCTATTCAGTTCTTGTAGGGAGTTAATGGGTTTAGGTTTAACTCTGCCACTTCCTTATAGATAGGATAGTTTCATTCCTAAATACAGAATCCCGGACTCCTCCCAATTAAAGTGGGAATTGGTATCTCATAATTTCAAGATTTTTGGAGGTGTTGATTGCTAGTATTTGGGATTTGCTAGGATTCACCTTATAGTAGGAAACCTTTCCAAAATTGTCAGATGGATATTTCTCTTAATGATTTAAGTAGCCTTATAAACTCAGCTAAGGGTTCCAATGTCATGATAAACAATATGGGTGACAACAGACAGCCTTATCCTGTCTCATTTGTTATATTAAAAGGATTAGGCAGGACTCTATTAATTAGCACTTTTGCAGTTGGCTCTGTGTATAAAGCCTTGATTGCATTTAGTATCTGTCTTTCAAACCAAAATCTTGACAGTAACTAGCCCTTAAAATTGCTCTCCAAAGTACCCTCACAAGTCAGTTGCAGGATTTAGTGGTCGTGATCCAAGACCTGTCCAGTCGTATGGTGGCCCAGGAGCAGCGGGAGTTAGTGCATGTTTCTACCAACCCTTCTATTCCTGAGCTGAAGTGTCCACTTCCTGAGGTGTTTTCAGGGGAGAGGAGCAAGTTTTTTGTTTTTCAGCAGGCAGGTAGATTGTTTTTTCGGATGCGGCCCTGCTCCTCTGGCTCAGAATCCCAGAAAGTTGGATTGATCATGTACTTACTTCGGGGTCCCCCCCAGAGATGGGCTTACTCCTTACCCGAGAGTTCGGTTTGCCTGCAGTCAGTTGATTTGTTTTTTTTAGGGAACTTGGAGGTATTTTTGATGAGCCAGACAGTGCGGGGTTGGCGATAGCTCATCTCATGTCTCTACGTCAGGGGCAGCAGTGGGTAGAGAACTATTGCTCTAAATTTAGACAGTATGCAGGTGAAACCTCTTGGAACAATAGCGCGCATAAAGATATGTTTTTGTTGGGTCTTTCTGATGCTGTCAAGGATCTACTCATTTCTCATCTCGCTCCCGTGACACTCAATGATACGATGGAATTGGCGGTTAAGGCTGAGATCTAGAAAAGAGGAACGTCAGATCCATAAGGCTAGGGAATCTGGCAGACCCGCTCCCACTTCTCCCATGCCAACTTCTGATGCCGAGCCTATGGAAGTGGATCAGCTAAGTCCTGAGGAACGGCGATGGTTTTGGATAACTCATCATCTCTGCCTCTATTGTGGGAAAGCTGGACATCATGTAGCAACCTGTCCTCAGAAGTGTCTACAACATCAGTCTGAACTGGCGGAAAACTTCAGATCCTAGGCGATTTTTGGAAGGATCGCGTAGGATCACAGGTACTCCCTGAGTTGTTGGTGCTTTGTCCGATTGGCTTCCGGAATTTCCCTCGGTCTGGTCAAGCTTTTATTGATTCGGGTGCTGCCGCCAATTTGATTTGTTTAAGTTTTGTCAGACCTCAGATGACTAAAATCTCAACGTTAAAGATTCCCATATGCTTCACTAGTATTGATTCTACCCCTCTGTCTTCAGGTGTTGTACAATGGAGGACTCCTATTTTACAGTTCACTGTGGGTGTTCTCCATTCTGAGAATCTGTTGTTCTTGGTAATGGAAAGGATGTCCGTTGATGTAGTACTTGGTATGCCCTGGTTGGAACTGCACAATCCCCGATTTGATTGGTCCACTCGGGAATTAACACATTGGGGGTTGTCCTGTCATAGTCACCTAGCTACTATATCCATATGTTCGGCAGATACCATACTTATTCCTAAGTCTGATTTTCATGACGCATTTTCCAAGAAACTGTCTGAGACTTTGCCTCCCCATATGGAGTGGGACTGTGCTATTGATTTGATCCCCGACAGTCCATCCCTAATTGAGCCATTTTCAATTTGTCTGGGCGTAAGCACAAAGCCCTTAAGCCCTATATCTCAGAGTCTCTGGCCAAATGACATATCAGGCCATCCAGGTCCCCTGCCGGGGCAGTTCTCTTCTTTGTAGAGAGGAAGGATGGGACATTGAAGCCTTGTGTGGATTATCGGGCTTTGATTAAAATTACAGTGAAGAACCAGTGCTCCTTGCCCCCGATTCCTGATTTATTGCATCAGGTGGTAGGGGCCCACTGGTTTTCCAAATTGGACTTAAGGGGGGCTTACAATTTAATTTGCATCTGAAAGGGAGATGAGTGGAAGACCATGTTCAACACCTTGTTTGGACATTTTGAATGTCTAGTCATGCATGTCTAGTCTTCGGACTTTGTAATTCCCCTCGCTGTGTTCCAGGGGTTTATGAATGCGGTCTTCCACAACTTCCTGGGGGTATTTTTGGTCATATATCTCGATGACATTCTGGTGTATTCCCCAGACTGGGATTCACATGTGCGGAACCTGAGAATGGTTCTGACCCGTTTGCGTGAGTACCAACTTTTTGTCAAGTTGGAGAAATGCATTTTTTGGTACTAAGCAAGTGTCTTTCCTTGGTTATGTGATTTCACCCACGGAGATTCAAAAGGAGTCTGTCAGTATCTGAACCTTACAGGAAGGGACATAAGGTATATTGGTCTTCTAGAAATCTCAAATTGAAGGTTCAGTCTTTGAAACTGGCGCCGCGTTACGTGGGTCCCTTTGTCATCACACGTGTAGTAAACCCACTTGCTTATGAACTTGATTGGCCAGCTACATGGAGGGTTCACAGGGTTTTTCATAAGTCATTATTCTACCTTTTCCATCCAGGTACACTTGCGTCCCTTTTTCGGTCCCTAGTGAGAGTAGGGACCGTCGCCCAGTTACCCGTCTGGGGTTAGCCAGGAGTGGAGGCAAGTAGGCAGGGACAGGGCTTGTGGGTGAGATCTAGGGCACCTGGGCTGGTGTATCAAGGGTAGTACACTGTAACAATAGTTTTGTGAATCTGATGATACTTATTCGAGAACCAGTCAGGTTCCGGGGCCTTGCCCTTTTTGGATTCATTGAGATGTTTAATATTTCCTGTGGCAGGATAGCAGAGTTTAGAAAAAGTATTTGGTCCTGAGTCATTTTGGGTTATTTTATGGGCTCTAAGTAGTCCTTTATTGTCTCACTAGAGAGTAGGACTGGCTTCGGGTCATCTTTTAAGATGTATAATTTTTGTAGAAATTCCCGAACGACTCTGCAATCTCTTTTGGGTTACAAATCTTATGCTTGAAATTAGAGTCTATTAGGAAGGAAACCTTTGATTTTATTCTTTTTTGCTTGACTCTTCGCGCTATTAACCTACTAAATTATTAGATGAGTACAATGAAAATTTTAGGGCCTTTAACTGTCTATCATAGTCTACCATTAATAAATCTCTAAGCTCATGTCGCTTTTTTATTAGCTCACTGTGATGTTCTATGGTGGGCAATTCCCTTATTTAACTTTCTATTTCTTTAATCCTTTTAAGAGGGACAATAACTACCCGTCCTTTTCTTTTTAATTGCTCCCTGCTGTATCATAATATGAAATCGGTCTTATGACTGATTTAGGAGCATTCCATAATACAAATGGGTCAGTACCTGGTAAATCATTAAATTCAAAATAATCTTGCAAGGATTTTTTGATCTTTTCCTGATGCGCCGACATCCCCATTAAGTAGGTGTTATTACGCCATACCTTATCTATATAGAAGTTTGTGGAGATTGCTAATGACAGTAGTATCGGGGCATGGTCCCACCATAAAATTGTTCCAATGGAAGCTTTTTCTTATTCACTGCACCAGGAAAAGATCAACCAGAAACATGTCTATTCTGCTAAAAGTTCTATGTCTAGACAAATAAAAGGAATACTCTTTAGAATGAGCATTGAGACAGCTAAATGAGTCATATAGTTCTTCTTTGTTTATCCAAAAAGACAGTGAGGGCACAGACAACCTGCCCCGTCCACTAGAATCTATTTCTCTATCGGGTACAAGGTTAAAGTCTCCACCAACTACTAGGGAGCCTTTCTGAATCTTCTTGATTTTTTTCAAGGCTTTGTTTGGGAATCTAATCTGCAATGAGTTTGGGGCATAAATATTAGCTAATGTCCTCACCAACCCGTTGATTGCCCACACAAGATTGAGATACTTGCCACCCCCATCTAACTCTGAGTCCATCAGCTGGAATTCTTCTGCGTTTCTGATGGCTACTAGTATGCCCGCTTTCGTTCTTTCTGCATTAGCACAAAGTATGGAGTATTGTGGGTGGTAAAACTTTGGGCAGCGACGTTTGTAAAAAAAAAAAAAAAAAGCGAGTTTCTTGTGCACATATTACTGTTGCAATAAGTGTGGTGGCTTCTCTCTATAATGATGATATTTTGCATTGGGAATTTAGGCCTTTTGCATTAATGGACAAGAGATTTATACTCATGGTGGATTCCTTGGGAATAGCTGAAGATTTTGCTTCGTGGTATATTTTGATAATTTCTACAAAGCTGAAGGATTTGTTTATCCATCTTTGCTTTGTAGATCAGAGGATGGAATCTTATATTTAGGAAAATTCTTGGGTGGGCAAAGGGTGGAGTATCAAACTTGTCGGGATTAGGTAAAAAGATTTAGGAGCATCGGTTTGATGCCCCCCTTTAAACAGTCTTCTCTCCTGGGTGCATTAGCTGCTCCTTGAGGAAGGGTTCTGTTTTGGGGGAAATAAAGTTAAGCCTTTTGGTTTAGTGACCTTTTCATACATTGCACTTGGTTTTGAATCTTGTCTCAATTCCTTACCTACTTTGTTTCAGGAGGACTTTGAGTAGGTCTGCTATCTGGTGCTCTTTTTTGTCTGCTTTGCCATTCTTGCTCAATTTCGGAAGGGTTTTGTTATCTTTGATCCTCCAGACTTCAGCTCCGGATAATTTTCAGTCCTTCTTCTGGGTTAGGAATGACGTTATTTCTCCCATCTTTATATACTATCAGCTTGAAGGAAAAAACTCACTTATACATTATTTTACTTAATAGAACGCTTGTGATTTGTACACATTTTTTTCTCGCTGTCATAGTTGCTTGAGACAGGTCCGTGAAGAGCTTAATACTCCTGTAGGAGTCTGGAAGGCTTTTTAAATTTCCTTGCCTCATGCATCAGCTTATCTTTTATGTGGTAGTAGTAAATATGCACCATCACGTCTCTAGGGAGACTTTCCGCAATCGCCCTTGGCCTTGGTAGTCTATGTATTCTGCTTACAATGTGTTCTCCTTGTGAGGTTTCAGGGAGGAGGGTTTTGATTAAGCCTTGCATAAAATCGTTAAGAGCAGCTTGTTGTACCTTCCCCGCTATTCGTCTGATTTTAACATTGTTTCGCCAGTTACGGTCTTCCAGATCGGCCATTTTGCTTTTTAGTGCTTGAAGCTCTTCCACTAGCTTATAATGATCATATAGCAGGTCAGTATGAGAGTTGGTCACTTCCCCCATTTTTCCCCCCAGATGGTTAATTCTACGTCCCTTTTTTTCCATTGAGGTGTTAATGGATGTGTGCATAGCTTTCAACTCTTTCTGCAGAGAACCCTTCAATGCAAAGGTCATCTCCCTTATAAAACATTCAGATGCTGCCTTGTCCAAGCGGCTTCTTCTTAGTATTGGATCTCTTTCTCGTACTCCTTTTCCATTTTCTTCCTCTTCACTTTCTGCAGTATTACGGTAATTCTCCTTTCTCTGTGTAGCTCCATGGGAGATTTTCTCCCCTCCTTTCTGCAGTGCAGTAGATGCATCATCATTGCTGGGCTTCTGGGTATGTGCCTCCACAACCTCCTCCTCCTCTGTTTCCTGCTTTTTCCCCTTTCCTCTGCTCTTTGTGGGGGAGTACAGCATGGAGATAGGCATTGACACCGTTTCATTTAGTATTTTTTGCTGTTTGCTATTTATTACTTCCCATCCCCCATGTGGCGCTATGAGGTACTGCACTTTCTCTGGTGTCGTCTGTCTCTTCTCTGCCTCCCCCACTCTCTCTCTGCGGGAAAGGGAACGGGAAAGCCACTTAACCACATTTTGTCGCAGAGATTCCCCCGAACCCGTCATCTCTGATGTCTGTGGCTGTACTGCACATGCGTCCAAATCTGCACATGGACCTCTGGCTCTCCTATATCTTGCACCAGGAAGAATTCAGTCAGGCACCGCGGTCCCTCCTTCTGTGGTCTCCTCTTCGGCATCCTGGCTTTTTCTTCTGTCCGCATGGAAATTCTGCTGCCAATCTTAAACCCGAGCCTAAGCAGCAAAGTGGACGAGATTTGCAAAAATCTCATCCACATGATGCGGACAAGCCGTTGCAGCCAAGCTGCGCTGAAGTTGACATGCGGCACAGAGTTCAAAGCCGCGGCATGTCAATTGTATTGCAGTTTCACTGCGGCCTCTCTCCTCTGTATGGGGAGAGATGGACGCATTGAAATACAGGCGGGGAAGCCACTTCAAAACCTGAAAGTCACGGGTTTTGAAGCTGCCTTTCTGATGCGGAAATCTCACTGAATTTCCATGTGGTTGCATTGGGATTTAGGGAATTTACGCCCCGTGTGACCGCAGCCAAAAGGTTACTTTTAAGCGGAACTCAGCAATTAGTGTCTGCTCCCGCTGCCACCCAGACCACGCCCCTGTACATACGGCTTTTTGGATCACTTTTATTGCATTTATTGGGAGGTAAAAAGAAATAAGCATTTTCCGTCAGTTTTACTTTTACGTTTTCTCTTCTGTACAATAAATAATGTGCTCAATTTACAGTACAGGTCATTATGTACAAGATGATACTAAATATGTGGGTTTTTTCTTAAATCTTTAAATCTTCTTTATACAAATATGAGAAAACGAGTAAAAAAGATTTTTTTATTTTTATATGTTTTTTTTCCACACTCTTTAAGTCCCTGTATAGAACCTGAACTATAGCAGCTATGATCGCCATTATAAGGCATTGCAGGAATTCTATCCTGCAATGCCTTATCAGTTGTAATGGATATCAAAGGCAATGGCAAGCCGGGACGCCTGTATCTGACGTCATGTTGCCATGGCAACTCAGAGAGAGAGATTATCAGCTGTGCCTGTAGTGTTTGATGTCTCCCTGGTATCTGGTAGACAGACCTTCAGAGCATACTGATAGGAGAAATGTTTTATGGGAGAGGCAGGAGCTACTGGAAAATGCACAGGGAGAGATTGTCCATCTTAAGACTAGAGACACAGCCCGAATTCAAGTCTACTGATGCTCCCGTGTGTTTAGCATGTAATATGAAATGTCCGAAGGAGCACAAGAATTGTGTCCTCTTCCCAATCATTGTTTTGTTTTTAAATGATAAAATTTCAGAAACTGATTTGGAAGAATGTTGCCATCCAATAGGTGGTGCTGCAAGGCTAGGGTTTCTAGCTCTATATTTGGATTTTAAAGGAAAGATCAGACATCATAAAACTGTCACATTCCTTAGCTCAGTGGACTGATTAAGTATGTATCTCTTTGCTCAGGTTGTTTAGTGTTATGTTTTGAGTGCTAGACAGTCTCAAATTTCTGTGTGTGAACATTTATTTAGATCAAAAGGGGTGTCGTCTCTGCATTTGTGTTATTATTGTGCCCCATCCAAACTAGTTTCCATAACCTGATGAAGGGTCGATAATAGAGATGAGCGAGCATACTCGCTAAGGACAATTACTCGATCGAGCATTGCCCTTAGCGAGTACCTGCCCGGTTGGAAGAAAAGGTTCGGCTGCCGGCGCGGGAGAGAGGTGAGTTGCGGCAGTGAGCAGGGGGAGCGGTGGGGGAGAGAGATCTCCCCTCCATTCCTCCCTGCTCTCCCCCGCCGCTCCCTGCCCGCCGCCGGCAGCCGAATCTTTTCTTCCGAGCGGGCAGGTACTCACTAAGGGCAATGCTCGATCGAGTAATTGTCCTGAGCGAGTATGCTCGCTCATCTCTAGTCGATAATAACTACCCGGAAGCTTGCTGTAACATCATGTATTTTTGTTAGCCATTAAAAGGTCTCATATCTACAAGATTACTTGGTTTCTCTTGCTGGGAACAATCACACTTTATTGTGTTTGTAACTGTAGATAATTGGTTGGAATATAGACTGACACTATGAATAAGCTGCTAGCAGAAAACACTCTGCAGCAACAAGGAAGTTTTTGGCCTTGTTGCCTCTCTGAGATGTAAAGAGACACTACTTAGACTTATCATCTACATCTATAGTTATTAGAGATGAGCGAGCACCAAAATGCTCGGGTGCTCGTTACTCGAGACGAATTTTTCGCGATGCTCGAGGGTTCGTTTCGAATAACGAACCCCATTGAAGTCAATGGGCGACCCGAGCATTTTTGTATATCGCCGATACTCGCTAAGGTTTTCATTTGTGAAAATCTGGGCAATTCTACAAAGTGATGGGAACGACACAGCAACGGATAGGGCAGGCGAGGGGCTACATGTTGGGCTGCATCTCAAGTTCCCAGGTCCCACTATTAAGCCACAATAGCGGCAAGAGTGCCCCCCCCAACAACTTTTACTTCTGAAAAGCCCTCATTAGCAATGGATACCTTAGCTAAGCACCACATTACCTCCAACAAAGCACAATCACTGCCTGCATGATACTCCGCTGCCACTTCTCCTGGGTTACATGCTGCCCAACCCCCCCGCACGACCCAGTGTCCACAGCGCACACCAAATTGTCCCTGCGCAGCCTTCAACTGCCCTCATGCCACGCCACACTCATGTCTATTTATAAGTGCGTCTGCCAGAGGAACCGCAGGCACACATTGCAGAGGGTTGGCACGGCTAGGCAGCGACCCTCTTTAAAAGGGGCGGGGCGATAGCCCACAATGCTGTACAGAAGCAATGAGAAATCCAATCCTGTGCCACCTCCATCTGGAGCTGCACACGTGGGCATAGCAATGGGGAACCTATGTGCCACACACTATTCATTCTGTCAAGGTGTCTGCACGCCCCAGTCAGACCGCGTTTTTTTATAAATAGTCACAGGCAGGTACAACTCCGCAATGGGAATTCCGTGTGCACCCACAGCATGGGTGGGTGCCAGGAAGCCACCGGCGGTACATAAAAATATCCCATTGCATTGCCCAACACAGCTGAGGTAGTAATGTCGTGCTTAATGCAGGTGGGCTTCGGCCCACACTGCATGCCCCAGTCAGACTGGGGTTCTTTAGAAGTGGACACAGATGCATTTACAACTCCCTGTGGACCCACAGCATGGGTGGCTCCCTGGAACCCACTGGCGGTACATAAAAATATCCCATTGCATTGCCCAACACAGCTGAGGTAGTAATGTCGTGCTTAATGCAGGTGGGCTTCGGCCCACACTGCATGCCCCAGTCAGACTGGGGTTCTTTAGAAGTGGACACAGATGCATATACAACTCCCTGTGGACCCACAGCATGGGTGGCTCCCTGGAACCCACCGGCGGCCGGCGGTACATAAAAATATCCCATTGCATTGCCCAACACAGCTGAGGTAGTAATGTCGTGCTTAAAGGGATTGTCCCGCGCCGAAACGGGTTTTTTTTTTAACCCCCCCCCCCCCCCCCCCCCGTTCGGCGCGAGACAACCCCGATGCAGGGGTTCAAAAAACAAACCGGGTAGTACTTACCCGAATCCCGGCGGTCCGGCGTCTTCATACTCACCTGCTGAAGATGGCCGCCGGGATCCTCTCTCTCTGTGGACCGCAGGGCTTCTGTGCGGTCCATTGCCGATTCCAGCCTCCTGATTGGCTGGAATCGGCACGTGACGGGGCGGAGCTACACGGAGCCGGCATTCTGCACGAGCGGCCCCATTGAAGACAGCAGAAGACCCGGACTGCGCAAGCGCGGCTAATTTGGCCATTAGAGGCCGAAAATTAGTCGGCACCATGGAGACGAGGACGCCAGCAACGGAGCAGGTAGGTATAAAACTTTTGATAACTTCTGTATGGCTCATAATTAATGCACAATGTACATTACAAAGTGCATTAATATGGCCATACAGAAGTGTATAGACCCACTTGCTGCCGCGGGACAACCCCTTTAATGCAGGTGGGCTTTGGCCCACACTGCATGCCCCAGTCAGACTGGGGTTCTTTAGAAGTGGAAACAGATGCATTTACAACTCCCTGTGGACCGACAGCATGGGTGGGTGCCAGGTACCCACCGGCGGTACATAAAAATATCCCATTGCATTGCCCAACACAGCGGATGTAACGTCAGCTGTAATGCAGGTGGGCTAAAAATTCATTTGATTACACTGTAGGCGAGGGCCCACAAAAATTGCTGTATCAACAGTACTAATGTACATCAGAAAAATTGGCTATGGCCAACCAAGAGGGCAGGTGAAACCCATTAATCGCTTTGGTTTATGTGGCTTAATTGGTAACTAGGCCAGGAGGCAGCCCAGTTAAAATAAAAATTGTTGGAGGTGAAAGTTTCAACGCTTTAATGAGCATTGAAATGTATAAAAATTGTTTAGAAAAATTATATGACTGAGCCTTGTGGGCCTAAGAAAAATTGCCCGTTCGGCGTGATTATGTGAGGTTTCAGGAGGAGGAGCAGGAGGAGGAAGATGAATATAATACACAGATTGATGAAGCGAAAAGGTCCCCGTTTTTGGATGGTGATAGAGAACGATGCTTCCATCCGCGGGTGCAGCCTACGTATTGTTTAGGTATCGCTGCTGTCCACTGGTAGAGAAGAGAAGTCTGGGGAAATCCAGGCTTTGTTCATCTTGATGAGTGTAAGCCTGTCGGCACTGTCGGTTGACAGGCGGGTACGCTTATCTGTGATGATTCCCCCAGCCGCACTAAACACACTCTCTGACAAGACGCTAGCCACAGGACAAGCAAGCACCTCCAGGGCATACAGCGCGAGTTCAGGCCACGTGTCCAGCTTCGACACCCAGTAGTTGTAGGGGGCAGAGGCGTCACCGAGGATGGTCGTGCGATCGGCTACGTACTCCCTCACCATCCTTTTACAGTGCTCCCGCCGACTCAGCCGTGACTGGGGAGCGGTGACACAGTCTTGCTGGGGAGCCATAAAGCTGTCCAGGCCCTTAAAGAGTGTTGGACTGCCTGTGCTGTACATCCTGTCTGATCTCCGCGCCTCCCCTGCTACCTGGCCCTCGGAACTGCGCCTTCTGCCACTACCGCTGTCGTATGGGAATTTTACCATCAGTTTGTCCGCCAGGGTCCTGTGGTATAGCAACACTCTCGAACCCCTTTCCTCTTCGGGTATGAGAGTGGAAAGGTTCTCCTTATACCGTGGGTCGAGCAGTGTGTACACCCAGTAATCCGTAGTGGCCAGAATGCGTGTAACGCGAGGGTCACGAGAAAGGCATCCTAACATGAAGTCAGCCATGTGTGCCAGGGTACCTGTACGCAACACATGGCTGTCCTCACTAGGAAGATCACTTTCAGGATCCTCCTCCTCCTCCTCCGTCTCCTCCTCCTCAGGCCATACACGCTAAAAGGATGACAGGCCACCAGCATGTCTACCCTCACCAGTGGGCCAAGCTGTGTCTTCCCCCTCCTCCTCATCTTCCTCCTCCTCCTCCTCACCGCGCTGAGATATAGACAGGAGGGTGCTCTGATTATCCAGCGACATACTGTCTTCCCCCGGCTCTGTTTCCGAGTGCAAAGTGTTTGCCTTTATGCTTTGCAGGGAACTTCTCAAGAGGCATAGCAGAGGAATGGTGATGCTAATGATTGCAGCATCACCACTCACCACCTGGGTAGACTCCCTCAAAGTTTCCAAGGACCTGGCAGATGTCTGCCAACCAGGCCCACTCTTCTGAAAATAATTGAGGAGGCTGACTCCGACTGCGCCGCCCATGTTGGAGTTGGTATTCCACTATAGCTCTACGCTGCTCATAGAGCCTGGCCAACATGTGGAGCGTAGAGTTCCACCGTGTGGGCACGTCGCACAGCAGTCGGTGCACTGGCAGATTAAACCGATGTTGCAGGGTGCGCAGGGTGGCAGCGTCCGTGTGGGACTTGCGGAAATGTGCGCAGAGCCGGCGCACCTTTCCGAGCAGGTCTGACAAGCGTGGGTAGCTTTTCAGAAAGCGCTGAACCACCAAATTAAAGACGTGGGCCAGGCATGGCACGTGCGTGAGGCTGCCGAGCTGCAGAGCCCCCACCAGGTTACGGACGTTGTCACACACGACCATGCCCGGTTGGAGGCTCAGCGGCGCAAGCCAGCGGTCGGTCTGCTCTGTCAGACCCTGCAGCAGTTCGTGGGCCGTGTGCCTCTTATCTCCTAAGCTGAGTAGTTTCAGCACGGCCTGCTGACGCTTGCCCACCGCTGTGCTGCCACGCTGCGCGACACCGACTGCTGGCGACGTGCTGCTGCTGACACATCTTGATTGCAAGACAGAGGTTGCGGAGGAGGAGGAGGAGGGTGGTTTAGTGGAGGAAGCATACACCGCCGCAGATACCACCACCGAGCTGGGGCCCGCAATTCTGGGGGTGGGTAGGACGTGAGCGGTCCCAGGCTCTGACTCGGTCCCAGCCTCCACTAAATTCACCCAATGTGCTGTCAGGGAGATATAGTGGCCCTGCCCGCCTGTGCTTGTCCACGTGTCCGTTGTTAAGTGGACCTTGGCAGTAACTGCGTTGGTGAGGGCGCGTACAATGTTGCGGGAGACGTGGTCGTGCAGGGCTGGGACGGCACATCGGGAAAAGTAGTGGCGACTGGGAACTGAGTAGCGCGGGGCCGCCGCCGCCATCATACTTTTGAAGGACTCCATTTCCACAACCCTATACGGCAGCATCTCCAGGCTGATAAATTTTGCTATGTGCACGTTTAACGCTTGAGCGTGCGGGTGCGTGGCGGCGTACTTGCGCTTGCGCTCAAACACCGACGGCTGGACGGTGCGCTGAGAGACATTGGTGGATGGGGCCGAGGACAGCGGAGGTGAGGGTGTGGGTGCAGGCCGGGAGACGGTAGTGCCTGTGTCCTGAGAGGGGGGTTGGATCTCAGTGGCAGGTTGGGGCACAGGGGGAGAGGCAGCAGTGCAAACCGGAGGCGGTGAACGGCCTTCGTCCCACCTTGTGGGGTGCTTGGCCATCATATGTCTGCGCATGCTGGTGGTGGTGAGGCTGGTGGTGGTGGCTCCCCGGTTGATCTTGGCGCGACAAAGGTTGCACACCACTGTTCGTCGGTCGTCTGCACTCTCAGTGAAAAACTGCCAGACCTTTGAGCACCTCGGCCTCTGTAGGGTGGCATGGCGCGAGGGAGCGCTTTGGGAGACAGTTGGTGGATTATTCGGTCTGGCCCTGCCTCTACCCCTGGCCACCGCACTGCCTCTTCCAACCTGCCCTGCTGCTGCCCTTGCCTCCCCCTCTGAAGAGCTGTCCTCAGTAGGCGTAGCAAACCAGGTGGGGTCAGTCACCTCATCGTCCTGCTGCTCTTCCTCCGAATCCTCTGTGCGCTCCTCCCTCGGACTTACTGCAATTACTACTACCTGAGTGATAGACAACTGTGTCTCATCGTCATCGTCCTCCTCACCCACTGAAAGCTCTTGAGACAGTTGCCGGAAGTCCCCAGCCTCATCCCCCGGACCACGGGAACTTTCCAAAGGTTGGGCATCGGTCACGACAAACTCCTCCAGTGGGAGAGGATTCGGAACTATTGCTGCCCATTCTGGGAAGGGGCCCGAGAACTGTTCCTGGGAGTCTGCCTGCTCCTCAGAATGTGTCATTGTAATGGAGTGAGGAGGCTGGGAGGAAGGAGGAGCAGCAGCCAGAGGATTCAGAGTTGCAGCAGTGGACGGCGCAGAAGTCTGGGTGGTCGATAGATTGCTGGATGCACTTTCTGCCATCCACGACAGGACCTGCTCACACTGCTCATTTTCTAATAAAGGTCTACCGCGTGGACCCATTAATTGTGAGCTGAATGTGGGGACGCCAGAAACGTGCCTCTCTCCTAATCCCGCAGCAGTTGGCTGCGATACACCTGGATCAGGAGCTCGGCCTGTGCCCACACCCTGACTTGGGCCTCCGCGTCCTCGGCCGCGTCCTCTAGGCCTACCCCTACCCCTCAGCATGGTGTATTACCAGTAGTGCAGAAACAGAACGCTGTAATTAAATGTGCCGCTTATTGGCCTGTGGTTGGAGGCTGACTTCGCTTACGGAATGCACAGCAGAGCCAGGAAAGAATTTTGCGCAAGCCTGCTGTAACACTTAGCTTGGCTGCGTATGAATTAGGGCAACTACCCCCAGCAGAGACCCAGTACACTGAGGACGGTCATAGGCAGCCCAAATACATTTTTTTTCCCCAAATGTTTTTGGAAAGGCCCACTGCCTATATAGACTGGATATGTCTTCTTTCCCTGCCTCACCACTACTGGCCCTGGACAATATAAAATTACTGCAGACTGTTTCACTGTGGACAGCAATACAGCGGTGATGTAACAGGCAACACAGAGCCAGGAAAGATTTTGCGCAAGCCTGCTGTAACACTTAGCTGGCTGCGTATGAATTAGGACAATTACCCCCAGCAGAGACCCAGTACACTGAGGACGGTCACAGGCAGCCCAAATAGATTTTTTTTCCCAAATGTTTTTGGAAAGGCCCACTGCCTATATACACTAAATATGTCTTCTGTCCCTGCCTCACCACTACTGGCCCTGGACTATGTAAAATTACTGCAGACTGTTTCACTGTGGACAGGAATCCAGTGGTGATGTAAGAGGCAACACAGAGGCAGGAAATAATTTTGCGCAAGCCTGCTGTAACACTTAGCTGGCTGCGTATTTATTTGGAGAACTACAACCCCCAGCAGACACAGACCCAGAACACTGAGCAGAGTGACAGGCAGGCCAAATATTTGTTTTTCAAATATTTTTTTCTAAAGGACCACTGCGTATATTCAATCTATAATATATGTCTTCTGGCCCTGCCTCCACACTTCTGTCCCTGGAGTATTACTGCAGGGCGCAATGCTCTGCACGGCCGATATACCAAAAAAAAAAGTGCAACACTGCAAAAAGCAGCCTCCACAGTACTGCACACGGTTAGATGTGGCCCTAAGAAGGACCGTTAGGGTTCTTGAAGCCTACACTAACTCCTAACGCTCTCCCTACAGCAGCTCCAACACTATAGCACTGTCCCTCAGCTGTCTCACAACCCATCTGTGGCGAGCCGCGGGAGGGGCCGATTTTTATACTCGGGTGACACCTGATCTTCCCAGCCACTCACTGCAGGGGGGTGGTATAGGGCTTGAACGACGCAGGGGGAAGTTGTAATGCCTTCCCTGTCTTTCAATTGGCCAGAAAAGCGCGCTAACGTCTCAGAGAGGAAAGTGAAAGTAACCCGAACATCGCGTGGTACTCGTTACGAGTAACGAGCATCTCGAACAAGCTAATACTCGAACGAGTATCAAGCTCGGACGAGTACGTTCACTCATCTCTAATAGTTATCTATACAGAATAATCTGCTACTCATAGAAAGCATATGACTGATAACTAAATAAGGCTGCATGTTTATCTAGCATCCTATCTGTCCTAATATACCAGCTCCATCTATCTATTACCTAATGTGGATACTGAGAAGAGACTTTTCCACACAAATGAGGTGTATTGGGATCAGTTTATATATAAAGACTCCCAAAATCCCCGAAGCAACTGACTACCTGAATACGACTCATAGGCTATCCGGTTATATATTTGGAAGTAATTGGATCTCCTTAAGTGACACACTGGTGATATCATTCACATAAAAGTATCTATCTGACAATGTAGTAGGTGGTTACTGTATAATCATCTACATAGAAGAGCCTGAATGATGCACAGCCTTTGTATCTAAAAGGGATTGTTGTGCTTATACACTGTTTCTAATAGCTTTATATGTGCATGACTTCTTCTTCTGAACCCCTTATTGTGTGTGTGGGGTGCGGGGGGGGGGGGCATTTCTGTAAACATTTCTAATAAATTTTGTAAACTGAAATAACTTTTCTGTGATTTAAAGTGATACGATGAGTCTATCAGCAGCTTTTGGTTCTGAACTCCGAAAATTGGGCACTTTTACCTGATTAGTACTGACAGCAGATGATGAGGAATGACTCCCACATATATTCCCCATCCATATTATAAATGCCCATCCTGTGTTATCTCCTATAACAGATCACATTGTCAGCCATATTTAGTCTGTACTCCGGCTGAATGGGGGAATATACAGCGGAAAATCTGACAGATCCCAGAGCTTATAAATCTACATAACTATCTGCAGCAGGTGACCGAGGAGAATCTGTGACTCTTCTCTGCTGTATTTAGTGGTTACTACTCACCTGAGAGGTTATCTATAGGAATCTCCTCTTCAAACTCCTGTTTGACCACCACATTTATCTCTGTAGTATCAATATTAGTCAAATCTTCATCCTCATAGAAAAGCTGTGAGACAAATATTGTAAACGTCAGCAGAAGGTTGGAAAAGTCATGTTTTATGACATAATGACCTGACAGGAGTAGTTATCTGAGCCACTTAGCTGCCGGTCTAGAAGCCGGCCATAGATATTAGATGGCGGCTCAATGACCCCTCAGGATCCTCATACACATGTATATCCGGCATGGCTAGACACGCTGCACGTTGTCTTAGTGGAGGAGATCAGCGTCTACCGGACACATCCACTGCTTGTTGCGGGGGGAAAAAAGGAGCAGATAAATATAAATCCAACCTGTTGGCTCCTTATTCCCACCAGCAGTCTCCACTGCCAGAAAACTTGGAGAAGATCCAGACAAAATGTAATGTCTCTGATCAGCGGTAATCCTGCCATCTCCACTGGCCTCATCCCACACGTAGAAGACATCTACTTAGACTGAAGACAAATACATTCCTATTTTGTATCTGTTTTTTCTCAGAGAGTAGATCGAACATCAACTGATCTTCCTTGTGCTATTGAGGGAATAAAAGAATGCAGGCTATCTATAAGCAGAAAGATGGTGAGAGAACACTTAGCTAATTTAACTGAATTCAAGGGAATAGGATTCTAAAGGAAGTAGCGCAGGTAATTGCTGAACCACTCGCCATAATCTTTGAAAATTCCTGGAGAACAGGAGAAGTCCCAGAAGATTAGAAAAGGGCAAATTTTGTCCCCATCTTCACAAAATGGAAGACTGTGGATCCAGGAAACTACAGGCCTGTGAGCCTGACTTCTATACTGGGAAAGATCTTTGAACAAATTATTAAACAGCATGTATGCAAGTACTTGGATGAAAATGCAGTAATTAACCAGAGCCAGCATAGGTTTGTAGCAAACAAGTCTAATTTCCTTCTATGACAGAATCACCGAATGGGTTGATCAGGGAAATGCAGTAGATATAGTATATCTTGACTTTAGTAAAGCATTTTACAAAGTATCTCATACCATCCTAATTGAAAAAAAAGACAAAATATGAGATTGACAAGGCAACTGTTAGATGGATTCACAACTGGCTGAGTGATCGTACTCAAAGAGTGGTCATAAATGGCTGCACATCCTAGTGGAAGAATGTATCAAGTGGGGTACCACAAGCCTCTGCCCTAGGCCCAGTGTGTTGTTCAATATTTTTATAAATGATCTAGAGGAGAGAATTGATGGGAAACTGATCAAATTTGCTGACAACACAAAGCTAGGAGGGATAGCTAACACTAGGGAAGAGAGAGTATTCAAAAAGATCCAGAAAAGCTTGCACAGTGGGCAGCAACTAACAGAATGGTATTTGACAGTTGAGAAATGCAAAGTCCTACATCTGGGCAAGAAAAATGAAAAAAGCCCATATAAAATGGGAGGAATTGGGCTAAGCAGCACATGTGAAAAAGACTTGGGTATACTAATAGATCATAGACTGAACATGAGTCAACAACGTGATGTAGCAGCCAAAAAGGCAAACACAATTCTGGGATGTATTAAGAGAAGCATAGAGTCTAGATCACATGAGGTCATTATCTCCCTCTACGCTTCCTTAGTCAGACCCCATCTGGAATACTGTGTCCACTTCTGGGCACCCCACTTCAAAAAAGACAGACAAACTGGAGCAAGTTTAGAGAAGAGTTACCAAGATGGTGAGCGGTCTGCAAATCATGTCCTATAAGGAACCGTTAAAGGATCTGGGAATGTTTAGCTTGCAAAAAAGAAGGCTGAGAGGAGACTTAAGCACTTCAGTGACAGTACCGGAAATTTTCTGGGACTAGCTGCACTGCCCATAGTGATATAGCCCGAAAGATTTCCGGGCTATGTTTCACTATGGGTCCGTGCAGAACACAATGCCATAAGCTGTAGCATTGTGTTCTGAACACACACTGCCTGCACAGTCCCACAGAGAATTAGTGCTGGACTTTAAAAAAAGAAGTTGGAAGATATAACCGATCTGCCAGCAACTTACCGATTCTTTTTTCTAACTCCTGCACTGTTTACACCTTGCCACGGAGACCACCGGCTTGTCAGAAGCCGGCCAATGGTCCCTATGCAGGGACAGCTGGTGAACGTCTGTCAGATGACAGTTGGGCACCAGCTCTTACAGCAGAGAACGAAGAACACCCGCGATCTCCGCTCTTTAATCCTTTACATGCCACGGTCTGTGCGACCGCAGCATGTTAAGGGCTGACATAGGAAGTGGGCTCCTTCCTTCCCCATCAGACCCCCCGCAATGTGATCAGGGGGTCTTGATGGGTCTCTGTGGTACCCGGAGGCTTAAATAAAGCCTTCGAATCTGCCAGCTAAATTAGGCTATGACGCTCAGACCCTGTCTGAGCATCATAGCCTGTCTAATACCCTGCTATGCCTCGACATGGCAGAGTGTTAGAAGACTAAATTAAAAAAGTATTGTGCAAGTCCCCTAAAGGGGAAAAAAAATTTAAAAAGTTTAAAAAATTATTAAAAAATAACATTACCAAAACCACACCTTTTACTATGTAAAAAATTAAAAACAAAATTACCAGAGATGAGCGAAAGTACTCGGTAAGGCCGATTTCGCAATCGAGCACCGCGATTTTCGAGTACTTCCCTACTGTGGGTGAGCGGGGGGTTGCAGAAGGGAGTGGGGGGGGGAGAGGGAGAGAGAGAGAGCTCCCACCTGTTCCGCGCTGCTACCCCCCGCTCCACCACGCCACGCCCCACAGCGCCCCCAAGTACTTTTCACCCGAGTAGTGAAGTACTCGAAAATCGCGGTGCTCGATTGCGAAATCGGCCTTACCGAGTACGTTCGCTCATCTCTAAAAATTACACATATGGTATCCCTGCGTTCATAATGACCCAGAGAAGAAAGTTAGTACATTATTTAATTTGTAGGGTGCACGGCATGGGAAAAAAAAATTTAAAATGTGGCAAAAATAGCTAATTTAGCATATCTCACCATACAAAAAACGGAATAGAAAGTGATCAAAATGCTGCATGGATCAACAAATGGTATTAATAAAAAATACAACTCATTCCACAAAATAAAAACCCTTAAACAGCTCCATTGATAAAAAAAAAAATTAAATGCTAGGGGTATTTGAAAGCAGCGGGAAAAAAAAATTCTTTTAAAAAAGTGTGAAAAAGTTGCAAAAAAGTAAAATAAACTATTACAATTTGGTATTGGCATAATTGTACCGGCCTGTAGAATTACTTTAATATATTATTTATACTGCTCAGAGAATGGAGTGAAAAATTAAAATAACAAACATGCCAAAATTACAGATTTTGATAATCTTGCCCCTAGAAAGAAATGGAATAAAAATCGTTCAAAATTTTACATGTTCCCAAAAATTAGATAAATGGAGACTAGAGTTCATCCTGCAAAAAACACGGCATTCTAGAGCTCTGGCAATGGAAAAATAACATTAATACGGCTCTTGGAATGTGGCGACACAAAAGCAAACCTTTAAGAAAAAAAATGTTTTAAATGTACTAAAATAGCAAAACATAAATATACTGTATAAACCTGGTATCGCCGGAATCGTGCGACTCAGAGAATAACGTTTTCGCACTATTTATTCTGCATGTTGAATGCCGTAAAAAGGAAATCCAAAAAACAAATAGCAGAATATCTTTTTTTTACAAAAGTTATGCAATACATTATATATACCCAAAAATCATGCCATTAAAAAAATACAACTTGTCCCGCAAACAACAAGCCCCCATATGCCTGTGTGAATGGAACAAATCAAAAAGTTATGGCTCTTGGAACACGACTAGGAAATTAGTTGAAATTATATGATTGGCCCATTTAAAAAAAACCTGCCCTGGTAGATCTGACAAGGTGGTAAGAAACTCGCCACTAAAGGGGTTAATAGCGGTCTACAAATGTCTGAAGGGCTGTCACGGTGAAGAGGGATCAGCCCTATTCTCATCTGCACAAGGAAAGACTAGAAGCAATGGGATGAAATTGAAAGGGAGGAGAGACAGATTAGATATTTTGGAAAATACCTTTCTGACAGTGAGGGTGATCAATGAGTGGAGCAGGTTACCACAGGAGGTGGTGAGTTCTCCTTCAGTGGAAGTGTTTAAACAAAGGCTCGAAAAAATATCTGTCTGGGATGATTTAGTAAATCCTGCACTGAGCAGGGGGTTGAACCAGATGACCCTGGAGGTCCCTTTCAACTCTACCATTCTATGATTCTAAGAGCATCACAGGCTTCTACAGATCAGAGGGACATCTCCATCTACCTGATGGTCCTGTGGAAGAAGAGGACGTGGACATCTCTCTGGGGTTCTTCTCTTACTGGATGGAACTGCAGGAAACACAGATGGACACTGAAGTCATTCTTTATATACAGATAATACAGTCCCCGTGGATTTAGTCCTGTCTATTACCTGGTGATGGGAGCGGCTGGGGGGTTCCCATCATGGCCTCCTTGTACAGATCCTTGTGTCCTTCTAAATACTCCCACTCCTCCATGGAGAAATAGACAGCGACATCCTGACACCTTATAGGAACCTGACAACACAATATACAGTCATCACCCAGAAGCCTCCAGTACTGTTACTGTATAATATCCCAGCATTCCCTGCAGCGTCACCTCTCCTGTCAGCAGCTCAATCATCTTGTTGGTGAGTTCTAGAATCTTCTGTACATTGATGTCCTCATGTATCGGGGGGTGAGGTGGGGGCCCCATGATTGGGCTCAGGGGTCTTCCCCATCCATCACACACAGGGGCCCGACAGCCATCACTAGAGGTCTTCTTCACTACTGTGTAATCCTGTATATGGGGAGACATTAATATACTGTATTTTTCTGTGTATGAGACGCGTTTTTTTGCCTGATGTTCGGGTTAAAAGTCTAACTTTGTCTTATCCCCAGGGAATGGGCTGGTTCCGGGGGGGTGTCTAATACTTACCTAGCAGCTGGCGTCCCAGTACTCGCACTTGTTTCCGTTGCTGCTGCAGCCTGCCGTTTCCTCCTTCACACCAGTTCTTCCTGAAAGCGGAACTTGAATACCCCGCCTCCAGCAAGCTAATATTCTGATTGTTTTATCCAGCGCGGCATCAGCCAATGAAAGCCCGCATTGGATTACCCAATCATAGCCATTTGTCGTGCCCTGAATCTGGTAGGGTTAACTCGAGGTAAACTATTGGATCAGTTCTAGCTGCGGTGGTTGTCACCCAATGCAGACCCAAGCACCGACACCACTAACAGATACACAAGTCATATGATGAAGCTTGCAAATGAATAAATCCGTGACGCCAATGCCTCTTGTCAGAATGAAGAAAATACGTGTACACAGAAAAATAATACCAGGAAACAATTCTAGTAAACCAGAGGCACCGAGTTCACTTAGAAGTGACAGAAATGATGTGCCGACAGATGATTCAAAGTGAATTAAAAAGAAAAGCAGTTTGCATTGAATTTACAAAATATTGCAAGAAATACGTAGGAAGATAAAGATGACATTTGTCAGTCACATAGGGTGATTACCAACCCTAAAGACTTTGTATACGGGACCCGTTTTTATAGAGGGGAAGACTTTAAATTACCCTGGGGAATTGCAGGATCCCAAGGCTCAACTGGGAACGTATGGAGGGGGTGAAGGCACTGCACCACCCCACTAGTCGCCCTTACTATTCACTGACTGCACTGCGAATGGACCTATAAGTAGTTTCACCTCTCTGCCGGCCACCACCTGACATTCTCTCATCAGCCCATGGCATCAATAGTCTCCTACTCAGCCGACGCCTCCATTGAGCCCAGCTGTAAGCCACCAACTGACTTCCTTCCTTCCCATTTCTACCTTCTTGCCGCACTTTCTAGTTTTCTTTCTCCTTCTCTGCTCTTAGCCTCCTTCTCCTAACTGACAACGTACGCACACTTAAAATTACTCTGACTGAAATTCCTCCACCAATCACAGACCTGTTGCTGGGTGGTGAAATTTCCAATCAAAATAATGCTCCTGACATTACTACACTCCGCCCCTGACTCTGACCTCACCAGGCTCCACCCCAATGGCCACTGAGCCTAGGAAAACCTGATAGTGAGAGAAACCAGGGGGTTTCTCCCACTGGTCACCTCCACTGACCCCAGAGGAATATAGCGGAGAATCCCCAGGGACTTACTGACTCCAAAAATACCCTGTGTGACTTTTGGGGCCACTACACATTCAATGATGGCATTGAAAAGCTGTGATTGGTTAATCCAGTGCAGCCTTTCACTGGCTGATGCAGCGCTGGATTAACCAATCAGAGCATTAGCTTGCTGGAGGTGGGGTATTCAAACCTCGCTTTCAGAAAGAATTGCTCTGTCTGCACAAAGGAGGACACGGCAGGCTGCAGCAGCGTTAGGTGAGTATGGTTTGGTTTTTTTGCTTTGTTTTTTTACATATAGCCTAGCTAGGACTGTTTTTTGTTTAAAATGTTATTTTATACCAGGGACCTATAGTGGGATTTAAACATAGAACAGTACTATATACTGTTTTATGTTTAAAATCTTTTTTTCTTCATTTTGGTTGGGAAAGTAGGGGCTGCATCTTACACACGGGGGCATCCTATGAACGGTAAAATACAGTATGTCACTACAGACGTTTCCAGAGTCCATCCCCTCTCCAGTGACATCATCTGTTATTACCATAGATATGAATGATTTAATGTGACATCATCAGAATCTCTCCCCTCTCCAGTGACATCATCTGTTATTACCATAGATAAAAATTATGTAATGTGACATCATCAGAATCTCTCCCCTCTCCAGTGACATCATCTGTTATTACCATAGATAAGAATGATGTAATGTGACATCATCAGAATCTCCCCCCTCTCCAGTGACATCATCTGTTATTACCAGAGATAAGAATGATGTAATGTGACATCATCAGAATCTCCCCCCTAACCAGTGACATCATCTGTTATTACCATAGATAAGAATGATGTAATGTGACATCATCAGAATCTCTCACCTCTCCAGTGACATCATCTGTTATTACCATAGATAAGAATGATGTAATGTGACATCATCAGAATCTCTCACCTCTCCAGTGACATCATCTGTTATTACCATAGATATGAATGATTTAATGTGACATCATCAGAATCTCTCCTCTAACCAGTGACATCATCTGTTATTACCACAGATAAGAATTATGTAATTTGACATCATCAGAATCTCTCCCTTCTCCAGTGACATCATCTGTTATTACCATAGATAAGAATTATGTAATGTGACATCATCAGAATCTCTCCCCTTCTCCAGTGACATCATCAGTTATTACCATAGATAAGAATGATGGAATGTGACATCATCAGAATCTCTCACCCCCTACAGTGACATCATCTGTTATTACCATAGATATGCATGATTTAATGTGACATCATCAGAATCTTTCCCCTAACCAGTGACATCATCTGTTATTACCATAGATAAGAATGATGTAATGTGACATCATCAGAATCTCTCACCTCTCCAGTGATATCATCTGTTATAGCCATAGATAAGAATGATGTAATGTGACATCATCAGAATCTCTCACCTCTCCAGTAAGCCGGAAGAGTATCTCTAGGGTGAGATTTAATATACTTTCCGCCATCTTGTTCCTGTCCTTCTCCATCCCTCACGGGTCACCGAGGTAAATTGTCTTGACTAGGAGATATCAGAGGATCCGGTATTGTAGGAGCTGAAAAGTAAGAAAATGAGACAATATAAAAACCTCACAGAATCCTACGGGGAACAATACAATTACTGGAGAGGATAAGGGGGACATTTAAGGAGATATTACAGGAACCTGTTAGATGTTGGTGATGCCCCGACTACAAGCAGCATAACATCTAGATAGGCTTCTCTTCACCTGGATCGGTTGGACTGACAGCTGATCCAGGCGGGGATCCGCCCCAATGACTCTTCTCCACGTTTTTGCTTATTAACACCTTAGTGACTGAGCTTCTTATCGTTTTTCCATTTCTGTTTTTTCTCCCCCTTTTAATAAACCGTAACTCTTTTATTTCTCCATTGATGTAGCTGGACGAGGGCTTATTTGTTGCGGGACGAGTTGTGTTTTTCAATGGTGCTATTTCTCACCATTTCTATCTCTTTCGCTGCTTCTTTCTCTCTTTAGACGCTTCTCTCTTTCTGTCTTGCCACTGCCCACTCTCTCTTTCTCGGCGCTTCTCTCTCCCTCTCTCGATGTTTCTCTCCCACCACTTCTCTATGCCTTTCCCCATTCCAGTCCAAGTCCCCCTCCCCCCTCTCTCCTTATTCTCGCTCAGTCTTGCCGCCTCTCACTCAGCACTTCTCTCTCTCTCTCTCTCTCTCTCGCACCTTCTCTATCCCCTCCTCTCACTCAGCACTTCTCTCTCTCTCTCTCTCTCACCTTCTCTCCTCTCTCTTTCTTCCCCCACACACCCACTTAGCAACAGTTCATTCTCTCCTAGTCGCCGCTTCTCTATCTCTCTCACCGGTGGAATGTTGTCAACAGCCATGAAAACAAGGTGTACAGAGAGATCCCAAACTGAGTGTTTGCATCAGGGGCCCACATCCATTAGCTCCACCCCCAGGGCCACAGAGCAGTGTGTACAGCCGAGAACCGTGCGGAGATGCTGTTTGGCACGGTTTCACATTGATGGGTAAATGGCGGCACAATTGTGCAGGTGAACAGCGGCTTTATATACAGAACACCCAGAAACAATCAATATACAAACTGCACAACACGCTGATCAGCGAATGTTTTACCACATCTCGGCTGTCCATAAGCGGCACTGTGGGCCGTCACCCTAAGATGTCCAGACCCCCAATGTAGGAACAAAAGAAGGAGACAAGGTCAATGGGTAGAAGACCTCTGGCAGCAGAAGGGTTAATCAGCCCTCCACCCGCTGTCCTCCCTCGGTGGTCCTGATGGGGTTAATCCTCCCCTCCCCTGGGGATCCTGACATGAGGCGACACACATACCTGTACAGCCGGGCAGCAGCCGTGAACTTCTAGGACCTGTGATGATGTCACCATCATGTGACCACCTGTGTGGGAGGAGTCAGGGATCACATGACCAGGATAAATTAGTGAATGCAGAACTCTGCTGTGCTGGTTGTTATCCCAGCTGGATGAGCTGAAGGAAACAGGATGTAGCACACACATAGGGCAGCATATAATTTATCTCCCCCCTCAGTAATAGACAGCCCTCCCTAGTAATAAGCAGCCCCCCCACCGAAATAAGCAGCCTTCCTCCCAGTAATTAGCAGCCCCTCCCCCTGTAATAAGTAGCCCCCACCCCCAGTAATAAGCAGCCCCCCAGTAGCAAGCAGGCCCTCCAGCAGTAATATTAGCAGCCCCCCCTCAGTAATTAGCAGCCCCCCGTAATAAGCAGCCCCCCCCAGTAATAAGCAGCCCCCCCAGTAGCAAGCAGGCCCCCCAGCAGTAATATTAGCCCCCCCCCCCTCAGTAATAGGCAGCCACCCCAGTAATTAGCAGCCCCCACCCCCGTAATAAGCAGCCCCTCCCCCACAGTAATAAGCAGCCCACCCAGTAGTAAGCAGCCCCCCCAGTTGTAAGCAGCCCCCCCAGAAAGAAATAGCCCCCCCCCTAGTAATAAGCACCCCCCCAACCCATATACTTACCTCCTGCCTGCTGTCAGCATCGCTCTCTCTCTGCTTGCCCTGACGTCAGTGTGCAGCCTGGCACGCTTCCTCCCCGAGTCCTCTCCTGCGGAACTAATGAGCAGGGGACTTGGGGAGGAGGATCCTGGCTGCACACGGACGTCAGTGTGTGCCGGGATCAGCGCGATTACCAGCGGGGAGCTGCGGCGCCCCCGCTGGTAATTGCTTCAGTGGTGAGCGGCGTCGGCACACCGCGGGCCACATAACACGAGGCAGCGGGCCGGATTCGGCCCACGGGCCTTGTTTTTAGAACAAAAGTTCCCCACGGTGCCGCGGACCGGTGCTAGACACCTAACGGACCGGTGGTTGGGGACCCCTGGATTAAAGGACACTGCTCTCTCCTGATTCTCATCCTCCCTGTCTGACCGCTCATTCAGCATATCCTTTGCAGGCTTTCCTCCCCTCTTCTTCCCTTTGCTGTTGGGGTCCCCCAGGACTCGGTCCTTGGCCCCCTCCTCTTCTCCATCTTCACAGCCCCTCTTGGACAAACCATCAGGAGATTTGACTATCAGTACCATCTTTATACTGACAACACCCAGTTATACACCTCTTCCTGTGACACTATACACCTCTTCCTGTGACATTATACACCTCTTCCTGTGACATCACAGCACTAGTCCTTCAGAATGCCACTAACTGTCCGTCTGCTGTCTCTAATACTATGTCCTCTCTCTACCTAAAACTAAACCTCTCTAAGACTGACCTACTCGTGTTTCTGCCCCCTGCTAACCAACGTCATCCTGACATCTCGATCTCAGTGTGTGGCACCATAACTCCCAGCACGCTTGCTGCCTTGGGCTTATATTCGATTCAAATCTCTCCTTTATCCCCTAAATCCAATCTCTGGCTCAAACATGTCACCTACACATCAAGAACATTGCAAAAATCCGCCCTTTTCTCACTGTTACCCTCATCCACTCTGGGCTTGATTACTGCAACTTGCTACTGATCAGCCTCCCCCACGCCAGACTTTCCCCTCCCCAATCCATCCTAATTGTGGTAGCCAGGTTTATCTTCCTGTCCTGCCGCTACTCGGACGCCTCTGCCCTGTGCCGGTCACTACACTGGCTGCTCATCAAATACAGAATTCAATTTAAAGGGGTTGTCCCGCGCCAAAACGTTTTTGTTTTTTTTCAATAGCCCCCCCCCCGTTCGGCGCGAGACAAACCCGATGCAGGGATTAAAAAAAAACAAACAGATAGTACTTACCCGAATCCCCGCGGTCCGGCGTCTTCATACTTACCTTGTGAAGATGGCCGCCGGGATCTTCACCCTCGGTGGACCGCAGGGCTTCTGTGCGGTCCATTGCCGATTCCAGCCTCCTGATTGGCTGGAATCGGCACACGTGACGGGGCGGAGCTACGAGGAGCCGCTCTCCGGCACGAGCGGCCCCATTCAGCAAAGGAGAAGACCGGACTGCGCAAGTGCGTCTAATCGGGCAATTAGACGCTGAAGATTAGACGGCACCATGGAGACGAGGACGCTAGCAACGGAACAGGTAAGTGAATAACTTCTGTATGGCTCATAATTAATGCACAATGTACATTACAAAGTGCATTAATATGGCCATACAGAAGTGCTTACCCCCACTTTGTTTCGCGGGACAACCCCTTTAAACTCACCACCTTCATCCACAAAACTCTCTCCACAGCACCGCCCTGCCCTACATTGCTTCCCTAATCTCAATCCACCACCCAGCCCACGCCCTCTGCTCCACTAATGAAATCAGACAAAGTCACCCTTTAAGACCTCATGTCCACTTGAAAAATACAATCCACGCAGAATCTGCCGCGGATTTCCGCACAGATTTGCTTTAAATAGTATTTTTTTTGCATGCAGATATCCACACACATTGCTATCAATGTGATAGCAATGTTGCCGATCCGCATAGAATCCGCTGCAGAATGGAGCATGCCGCGTTTTTTCTCCCACGCGTGAAAAACGCAATTCTTTTAAAATGCCATCCGCGGGTATAAAAATCATTTTAATGGACCGCGGATGGCCAATGATTCCCTAGGGCAAAATCCGCCGCGGAATCCGCAATTCCATTTAGCTAGTGGACATGAGGCCTAACTCGAATCTCTTATTCCCGCCTCCAAGACTTTTCCAGAGCAGCACCGGTCCTCTGGAACCCACTGCCCAAAACTATTCAGGCAATCCCTGACTCACTCAACTTTAGGCGTGCTCTAAAAATGCACCTCTTCAGGGAGGCAGACCACATGTCCTAAACCAAACCCCTCTTTACTCCACCTGATAACATGTTTCCTGTCCTACCAACTGTAAGCCCTCCTAGCCGTAACCAACCACCCCCTGCAGTCATTATGATTCAGCCTCTATATGGCTCAATTTGACCATTGTCTATGTCTTGTGAGGATGAGCGTTTAGGATCGGTAGCAACCTGGGCATAAGCAGTCAGAGACAGTGACACACGGGATAAAGTCTTTAGTCCAGGCTTCGCCTGGGTTGATTTCAGTGCAAACAAAACAAAAATACAGGCCTTAACATCAGGCCAACATAAAATAACTCCTGCTTGTCTGAGCACTTACTAGACATGGATCGTCCCTGTCTACACACTTGCAAACAAAGGGTTTCAGCGCACAGCCAGCCAGGCTCTCAGACCTGCAAAGGTCTCAGCTCCTCTCCCAGGACCTGCAGGCCCAGGCTTTATAGGGCATGGTACCAGCCTCACCTGGTACATGGGAGTGGCCATCCCACCCTTCGCTTTGACCACTCCAGGAAAAGCCGGCCCGGATTATGCGGCTTGGAGCCACTTACACACTACAACGTGTCAGTAACTTAATGTTACTGACACCCGACTGCCGACTTCCTCCACCGAGCCCAGGCTGCTTGGTGGCACATATCTGCCCAAGGGCTCCCCTAAGCCTCATAGAAGAGGCTCATTGCCGGTCACCGTCTCACATACCCTCCCCCTCTGTTCGAGCCTGTGGGGTCGGACACCTTTAGCCGCCATGCAATGCGTCCTTCATAAGGTATCGGCATTGCCCTGTAGCTTTCCGGCCCTGTGTTCTACCGAAAAACTGAAGTTTTGTAGTGTCAGGAACCACCTAGTGACTCTGGAGTTTCTTTCTTTTGCCTGTGACATCCAGGTTAAGGGAGAGTGGTCTGTGATCAGCCTAAAGTGCCGACCTAGAAGGTAGTATTTTAGGGATTCAAGGGCCCACTTGATGGCTAGGCACTCCCGCTCAATTATACTGTAATTTTTCTCTGGTGGCGTGAGCTTCCTGCTCAGATATATCACGGGATGTTCCTCTCCCTCTACTTCTTGGGACAGAACTGCTCCCAGTCCCACATCGGACGCGTCTGTTTGGACAATAAATTGCCCTTTTAAAATTGGGTGTGACCAACACTGGACGTCTACAGAGTGCCCATTTTAACTCTTGGAATGCCTTTTCTGTGTCAGGGTTCCAATTGACCATGACTGACTTACTATTCTTGGTCAAGTCTGTTAGGGGCGCTGCTATGCTAGCAAAGTTTTGCACGAACCGCCTATAGTACCCTACAATGCCTAAAAAAGCTCTCACCTGCTTTTTAGTTGTGGGTTGTGGCCAGTCCTGAACGATTTCAATTTTATTGACCTGGGGTTTTAGAATACCCCTTCCTATTATATACCCCAGGTATCGTGCTTCTTCGAGACCTAAGGCGCACTTCTTTGGGTTTGCGGTGAGTCCCGCTTGTCTAAGGGAGTTCAATACTGCCTGTACCTTAGGTAGATGGCTGTCCCAGTCTTCGCTAAAGATGATGATATCATCTAAATATCCTGACGCATACTGACGATGGGCTTTGAGTATGACATCCATCAATCTTTGGAAGGTAGCTGGAGCTCCATGCAAACCGAAAGGTAGGCAGACGTGCTGAAACAACCTGTCTGGTGTGGCAAACGCAGTCTTTTCTTTTGCCCTCTCTGTACGGGGAACCTGCCAGTAGCCTTCAGTAAGGTCGAAAGTGGAAAAGTATCTGGCGTGACCCAGTCTCTCAATTAACTCGTCCACTCTCGGCCTTGGGTATGCGTCAAATTTTGACACGTCATTTAGCTTCTGGAAGTCATTACAGAAGCGCAGAGAGCCATCAGGTTTTGGTATCAGCCCGATAGGGCTGGACCATTCGCTTTTCGACTCCTCAATTACTCAGAGGTCTAGCATTTTCTTGACCTCCTCCGATATGGCTCATCTGCGGGCTGCTGGAACCCTGTATGGCTTCAACTGAACCCTTACCCCTGGCTCAGTTATAATGTCATGTGTTATGACACCAGTACGCCCTGGTATATCGGAGAACACATCTGAATTACGTTGTATAAATTCCCTAGACTCTTGCTGTTGGGATTTGGACAGGGATCCTGATACACACACCTCTGGGACCCCACCATGGGGGGGTGCTCACTGCAGTCAGGGTTTCTCTGTCCTTCCATGGCTTAATTAGATTTACATGGTACAACTGTTCTGGCTTCCGCTTACCCGGCTGGTACACCTTATAGTTTACCTCTCCGACTTTCTCGATTATTTCATAGGGCCCTTGCCATTTTGCTAGGAATTTACTTTCCAGGGTGGGCACCAACACTAGTATCCGATCCCCAGGGTTGAAGCTTCTTACTTTGGTGGACCTGTTATATACCCGGCTTTGGGCTTCTTGAGCCTGCTGTAAATGTTCTCTAACAATGGGCATGACCACCACAATTCGATCTTGCATGAGGAGATGTGTTCAATAACACTCCTGTAGGGGGTGGATTCGTGCTTCCAGGTCTCCTTGGCTATATCAAGGAGCCCCCGTGGATGTCTACCATAAACTAATTCAAAGGGAGAGAACCCAGTGGAGGATTGTGGGACTGCACAGATTGAGAACATTAAATATGGCAGCAGACAGTCCCAATCCTTCCCATCCCTATTGACTACCCTTTTTAGCATGCTTTTTAGGGTCTTGTTGAATGTCTCACAGTAACGCTCGACATCACCATGTACCCCGGGCCAGAAAAAACACTGAAGGACGCGTTCCCTTGTCTTTCCGCTCCCGAGATGACCTCCTAGCACATGCTTGTGTGCCAGGTCCAAGACCATCCTACAATAAGACTTAAGTACCACCAGCTGTTCCACAACCTCCCTACGAACCTTGTCAACCTGATACAATAATTCTTGATTGACTGCCAGGTGTGGAAACACTGTATCAGACCCTTGGAATTGAGGTTCCCCATTTATTACTTTAACATTTTCCCTGGCTTTTACTAACGTGGGGTCTCGGAGCTGCTCAGTGCCGAAGTTGGCACGTGATACCTCTAAGTCAGGCATGGCAACCACTTCGTCCTGCGCCTCTGTCTCACCTGCCAGTACCGTTAAGGGAAAGTCATCTCCATTCTCTTGGGTCACCCCTACCGCCGGAACCGTACCTTCAGGGTCAAACGGTTCGGGACATACATCATACATATTGGCATCATCATGAACTTTATTTGCAGACGACCCTCGGTTTCGCCACAAGTCCCAAAATAGGGGAAAGTCTCTCCCGAGGATCACGGTGTGCATTAAAGACTTTACGATGCCCTTATCATGAGTGGCAAATCAACACGGAGTCTCAAGTCTCACAGGAGCAATAGGATACTCCTTGGTGTCCCCATGCACACACACAACGCCCATGCGACTGCCGGTGACGGTTGTGGGTTCGACCAAGCTGGAGTGCACCAGCGTAACCAAACTCCCCGAGTCCAGTAGAGCTGTCACTGCAAAGTCGTTCACCTTTATGTGGCATAAGGGGCAATCAGTCTCTGACACCAGTTCGGCAGAGCATACTGACCGAGCGAACATTGACCTCCGCCAGGCAGAGTCACAGTCCATGGGCTCCACAGTGAGGGGACAGTTGGCAACAAGATGCCCGGGCTCATGACAGTGTCAACACCGTATGGGGACCCGGTCTCCTTGGGGATCTACCCGGGACCAGATTGACCATTTGGGGCTCCTCCTCTGTCCCAAATGATCCCCCTCTGAGCTGCCTCCCTTTGGGACACTTTTGACACCCCTTACATATGGAACAGTCTTACCAGGTGCTCTGGTCGACTTGCTGTTCCCACGCCTTGCGATAAATCCTCCGTGGCTTTATACCTCTCGACAAGGCTCACAAGTTGTTCCACGTCCTGGGGACCCCCTTATCCCACCCAGCGCTGGATTGCGGGGGGCAACAAGCGGATAAACTTGTCCAGAACCACTTTCTGTACGATCTCTGCTGGGTACGACTCCTCCGGCTGCAGCGACTTTCTCACCAGGTGGAACAGGTGGTACATCTGTGAGCGAGCTGGCAGGTCATCCGCGAAAGTCCAGGTATGTACGCGTCGGGCCCGCACATGGGTGTCCACGCCCAAGCGTGCCAGGATCTCACCTTTGAGCTTATTATAGTCCTTGGCATCCTGCTCACCGAGGTCAAAATAGGACTTTTGGGGTTCTCCCATCTGGAAAGGCGCTACTACCTCAGCCCACTGAGGCGCCGGTAATTTCTCCCTTTCTGCCACTCTTTCAAAGACCGCGAGATAGGCCTCAATGTCATCGGTAGCCGTCATCTTTTGTAGGGCCGCCTGTACCGCGGTATGGGTGGTGGGGAGCGAGCCAGACGACCTCTGCACACTTTGCGCCACCGCCAGGACTTGTTCTTGCAGCTGCTGGTTAACCTGCTGTTGCTCCTGCAAGGCTAACCGATTGGCTTCCGCCAGGAGAGCATTAGTCTCGGCCTGAGCTCTCATGGCCTCCTCATTGACCTTTTGCTGGGTCGCCCTCATCAGCGTCAACTGCTTCATCAGGTCCTCCATCTTGGCCGTATCTGATGGCTGTGCCGTTGCAGCTTTCACACAGGACATGGGGTTATGGCACTCTCAGACAATCTCTTGGGCGGTTGCCCTTAGCAATGGATCTCCAGCTGCTGCAGCAGAACGTCCATTAATAGGTGTATGTCTCTTTAAGACTGCTGCCCACATCCAAACACCATATGTGAGGATTAGTGTTTAGGATCGGTAGCAACCTGGGCATAAGCAGTCAGAGACAGTGACACACGGGATAAAGTCTTTAGTCCAGGCTTCTCCTGGGTTGATTTCAGTGCAAACAAAGCAAAAATACAGGCCTTTACTTCAGGCCAACATAAAATAACTCCTGCTCGTCTGAGCACTTACTAGACATGGATCGTCCCTGTCTACACACTTGCAAACAAATGGTTCCTGCGCACAGCCAGCCAGGCTCTCAGACCTGCAAAGGTCTCAGCTCCTCTCCCAGGACCTGCAGGCCCAGGCTTTACAAGGCCTGGTACCAGCCTCACCTGGTACATGGGAGTGGCCATCCCACCCTTTGCTTTGACCACTTCAGGTAAAGCCAGCCCGGATTATGCGGCTTGGAGCCACTTACACACTACAACGTGTCAGTAACTTAATGTTACTGACACCAGACTGCCGGCTTCCTCCACCAAGCCCAGGCTGCTTGGTGGCACGTATCTGCCCAAGTGCTCCCCAAAGCCTCATAGGAGAGCATCCTAGGCGAAATATATCTGCCCTCCAGCACTTTGCCGGTCACCGTTTCACAGTGTATAGTATCCCACATTCTCCACCTCTTCATACTCAGCACAACTCCATCCCCCTTTACCTTCTGCATCACCCCATTATCTGTAGTATGTAAGCTCGTTGGAGCAGGCCCTTCACCCCTACTGTTTTTATCAATTGATTACACATAAGCAGTTTAAGGTTTGCATCCCAAATGATCCCATACATGTTCTATTGGAGATAAATCAAGATTGGGCAGGCCACAAAAGTGTCACAATGTTGTTGAGGCATTCCTGTGACACCACTGTGTGTGCGTCTGAATATTATCCTGCTGGAAAATGTCCCTTAGAAGTTCTGCCACTAGAGGGGACACATATGGTTGTAAGATGTCCTGAACATATTGTTAGGCTGTTAAGTTGCTAAAGACAACTTTGCTCGACTCCATAGCAATCCAGTTTCGTTATTCACAACACCACTGCAAATAGCGGTGACAATGGGTGTCAAAGACAGTGCACATAATGGGCACTGTGAGACCAAAAGTCCTTCAGCCAAACACCTAGAAATAGTTCCGATAGATGCAGGGGCCAGTAACACTGGTGTCACCTGTCTCAGGATGGTGAACAACGAAACAGTTAGGGCTGCTCATGTTTGTTGGACAATCAGATGATCCTCTCAACTAGTGGTCTGTCAAGGGCACTCTGATTCTGGTCACCTTGTGTGCATGCCCCCACACATCCACTGGTCCCAACACCTCCCAGAGTCTGGTTGGAACAACCTAGGTGTTTGGGCAATTCGTGAATATGACCATCCAGTTTCTCAAATTTCAATAATGCACCCCCTCTCGAAAACTCTGTTAACTGGGTGAAATCTCTTTGATTGCGTTGTAGAGGTATAGTGGTCAACAAGCTCTAGACAAACAGGAAAAGAGGTCTACTACCTACAAGTAGCCTCTGAAAGCCTTTTTTAGGAACCACTTTTAGGGCCACAGGTAACAAGACCATTTATCTAATCACGCCACAACCCAATCATTTGTATTTCTACCTAAGATGTAATTGCATGCCGAGTTTGCAGTAAAATGACAACTGCTTCAATAGGCTGGATTTTTTTGACAAGGAGTGTATATGGAAGGCAAGGCATACTTATGGCAGCCAAGCAATTTCCTCAGATATGCATTGGGACCAAATGCCCAAATTGATATTGCATTGTGGATGCAATTGATGATGTCTGCTATCGGGTGGAAAGAGTATTGCTAGCAATACAAAAAGTTATATGCAGAACATGGGGGGGGGGGGGGACATCATTTGATGAAATAATACTGGTAGATTGTTACCCATTTTTGTGTTTCAATCTGCCACTTTTTCTGGTCTGGGAAAGGTGGAGTGGATTTAGGCAGATGGTTAAGTGTATTTCCTGCCAAGCAGAGCTTACTGTATCAATATCCATTCCACTGCCTCTCACACTTGTACCAGAAAGGTCTTTCATACCATTTGCTCCTTTTGGGACCAGCGAGGAAGCCCTTTATTATATTGATAATGAAGTTAGTCATTTTCAGGAGATCCCATTGGCTCCCTGGCCCACCAATACCTAACCTCCAGACTTGCTGACTACGATTTCTTTCCACTGAGGTGGGACAAATAAAAGATGAATAACGGGGATTATAGGTCATTCGAAGGTCCTAACTGAATGGCAATTATATGTGTGAAACCATGAGTGTACCGCAGACACAGTGCATTCACTCCCATTGCTGTGTGACCCCCAGAAAACACAGAATCCCATGCTTACAAAGCTAATCATCTGTCACATATCATGACACGTATCCACATGTAGGTAAATTCATGATATGAAACATGGCAACCATAGCTTCCCTATTGGAGGGCCTCGTAGGGAAATATGGCCAAAATGTTAAATTGGGTTTTTATCTGGAAGATCTGCACAACTACTCAGCAGCCTTTATTGATGTCATAAGGACGGCAAGGGTTGGACCCCGATGATCTTTAAAACTTTCCAAATTGTCAGATATGGGAGTTGCATCTAAATGCAGGCCAGGTCCCCGTTCCGAATGTTCCTTTCCCTATGACTATCAGAAACAACATCATGGACGGGTATTTTCTATTACTTTTATCCCTTTTTGTTTCCATATTATTTTGTGAGTATTTGTCACTCTTCCCTTTCTGTAAATATACCCTTGTGTGTATTTCTATCAAAGCACTGCTAACCTGTTTTAAAATAAAGCTTTAAACTTTATTATTCGTGATTGACGCTTTATGGATTACTAACCTCAAAGTGTTTTGTGTGTCGGCTGGTGTAAACCAAGGTGGCTGGAATACCTCTCAGAAACAGTCAGTGGTGGCAGCTAGGGGTGTTTAGCCGTGCTTAGCCAGCAGGGTGTGACACAGACGACAAAACGGCTGACGGCCTACCAATCTCAACTTCTATTTGGTATCTGCTGTATAATCTTATTCAGGCCTATGGCTCACGTCTAAGTCAGCACATGGTTAATTATTTGCCAGCATACCTAGTTTCTGTAGGTTCTATCCAGACTAGCCAGGGTTAACAGCTCCTGTGCTTTCTAGTCCAGGTTAATTAGTCCTGCTAGTGTCTAAGAGGTGTGACTGGTGATTGACATTTCTGTCAGCCAATTGGCTTCTCCCTCCTCCCTATAACATCCAGGTATTGCTGCCTGGCAGTTGCCAATTAATGTTCAGTAATCCCTGAGCAGTCTGCCTGCTCAGAGCTGCTGTGTGTCTGGCTCCGGTGCTTTGCTTGGGTCCCTGTTTGTGTCTATTGTTTGTCTGTACTTGTTCTGTTTATCTCTGTGCACTGTACCTCGTGTGTTCATGGCTCCCTGGTAGGGATTTGTAGTGGCCTAGGTGCGAGTGTGGGTCCGCACCTGCCGGAAGCGTTTGGCCCGCTGATTAGGCAGGGCTTCCTCTGAGGGGAGGGGTTTGCAGGGAAAGGATTTCCTTTAGTTTACATTGCATTTTCATGGGACGATCGAGATATACAGAGCTTCACCTTCCTGCAGAGGTGCTCTCTGTCCATTTTGCATCTAGCCAACTGTACTAGCTAGTTCCCGCATCCGTCTTGGCTGCCCCTGGTACCCTTTTCTTTTTGAATATTCACTTTTAGAAAGGCAACTGGGCTTGCTTTACCCTACATAAGACCTACGATGTAAATAGGCCCCTTCCTTTCTTCTTTGCTCCTGTCTCCACCTGTCTGTTTAGATTAGAATTAGCAAGAGGATACCATATTGTGTGACTATTTGCTTAATGAATTCACCTAGGAGCTGGATTCTCACAGTTGTGCTGGCTCCGACATTCAAATTGAAATTAGGGAAAAAAATTTTAATAAGGATTATTGGTCATGTGAAGGTCCTAGCCTGATTATAATTTATATTTTTAGAATCGGGTGGGCCAGCTGAAGAAAACTCATCTAAACTCATTGGGATACCTGGTTTTAATGTATGTGTCATGTTTGTTATCACTAAATAGAATAAAATCATGACCGGAAATATGCCAGGCATATATTCCTGATCTGAGGATTTCCTGTGGAGACATGGCCGAAATGGGAAATTATGGTTTTTCACAGGTGCATATGCATTTACTCCACCTTTCTCTGAATTACCTCATTTTAAATACTGTCTGTTGTGTATACCTGTAAACCTTATGGGTAGGTGGAGCGTACCAACAAGATCCCGACCAGACATCTCCACCATTTTACCAATGCTCACCAGGATGATTGGGTCAGTCTTCTGGCCTGAGCAGAATTTTCTCATAATCAGCGACTCCATGAAGGCTTCTCCCTTCTTCATAGTGTATGGGCATCAACCCAGAGTTCCCCTGCCAGTCTCCACAACTTCCAAGGTTCCAGCAGCATTTTCTTCAGCAGAGAGTTTTGCAAGGATTTGGCAGGGAACCAAGGTTAATCTGGAAAGGTTTGCGGATTGCGGGCATCGGTCCTCCACACAGTTTGTCCCGGGGATAAAGTGTAGCTTTGCTCCAAACATATAAGGCTCAAAGTTCCATCTTATAAGCTCACCCCATGATTTTTTGGTCCGTTTGAAGTGTTAGAGAGAATTAATTTTGTTTGTTATAGGCTGCGACTCCCACCCTCCCTGCATATCCCCAAGTCCTTCCATGTCTCTCTCCTCAAACCACTTGTGCTCAATAGATTTTCCAAAAATCCCAGACCAGATGCTACTCATGTTAGTTCAGAGAACATCTTCGAGGTGAAAAATATTCTTGATGTTAAGAAGGTCAGGAAAAAAACCTTTTACCTAGTGCATTGGAAGGGTTACGGACCGGAGGGGAGGTCATGGGAGCCATCTGTGAACATCAGCGCTCTACGTCGGTTTCAGGAATTTCTGCGGAGAACCAGCAGGAGAAAGAAGGGGGCAAGTATTGTTAGGTGCACTGCTCAGACACAATCTTCTGCGTCTGGCAAATATGGGCGTCGTCCCATTCTCTCTGTTCTTTGAGCTTATATTCACTCTCTTCCAGCACTCCTAGGGTTAATAGCTTCTGGTCTCCTGTTCAGTTGATGCTCCTTTTCTAATCACCGTCCTATATTGCTCCCTGGGCCTTTCAGACCTTGCTGTAGTGTTGTTGAGAGTTTGTTCTCTTCACTTAATGTCCTGCTACTGCTTCAGCAGTTACCTTGCTATCTTGCGTTCTGCTTGTGTTCTGTGTTCTTCATTGGTGTACTCTGTGGTCTGTTACTCCCATTGCCCGCTTCTCTGTTTATCCTTGTTAGCTCATTCCTTCTTTGTTTCTGTACTCCCTGTTGTTGTTCTATCTTTGTCCTATAGGTGTTCTGGCCCGCCAGGGTACGTTGGCACCTAGAGGAAGACCGTGGGGTTGTCCTTATTGGGATGAGTGCTCCATTTGTAGGCAGGGGTTTCCCTCTCCTGGTTATCAGTTCAGCGCAAGATACCTTCTCTAGTTTCCATCCGTATACGGGGCTGTTCTTCTGGTATCTTAGCTCCCATTCTGGGGTTGGCTGTCAGCCATGCTGGATCGGATCCTCACCTACCCGGTAGGTTGACACAATGGTTCCACATGCACAATCCTTACACTTTTAATGTTTATAGTCTCAATGCATTTCTGGTTACTGCTAGTAACTACTTCCATTTCCCTGGAAACTACAGCTACAAATCCTCTCTCTCCCTCTGGAGGCATATTTGTACTGACTCTCACCTGGGTGTTGGCTGAACCCTCTGTAGCAAACTATTCACACTCTGACTTACTTTGGGGAACATTACTACACATACTAGGCATGTCATACAGCAAACACATCCCACAACCCCCCCACACATGACAATTCAGGGTTAATAGATGTTTCCTGCACCACTCGGTCAGCAACAGAGTTCTCAGACAAATCCTCATTAACTGCCCATGCATACTGTGCAGCTTTCGCGGCGTCATCATGCAAAGAAAACATTATATGATACAGAAATGTCCACACATCGCCATCAGTTCTTTGCAGTCCATGCGCTTGGAACCACAGCAGGGCTCTTTTAGGTGGCTTCCCTCAACCACCGCCATCTTGACTACTCAGTCCACAATGAACAAATATAAAACAAGTCCATCAACTTGCATCTTGCAGACGTCTTCTGCTTGACCTCTTTTGTTGCCCTCCAGGGCACCCGTGGCTTTAGCCTCCTGGCCCTTTTAAACACTGTTCCCAGAAACTGTATATTCGGCCTCCTGGCCCTTTAAACTGCATCCAACAGATGTTCGTCAGCCCTAAGGTAACCGCATCCAGCTTCCTGGCTCTTTAAATGCCTGCAATTTTTCAGTGCCTCACAGCAACCGCACATCCACCCTCCTGGCTCTTTACACGCGTTGCTTTGTGCGCCACTCCATTTTGTGCCAGCACATCCTCCACCATATGTAAGCAAGCGGGGTTACTCGCCTCTGGATCACCGACCTTTCAAACCGGAATGGCCACCAACCGAGTAGAAACAATAAGGAGACGTGGATTCTCTTTTATAATCTGTCCCCTGGCAGCATTCATTTGTCAGCATTAATGTAGACCCCACATACAACAGTCCATAACACTGGCAAACCCCCCAAAATTTGGGGGAATGTTTCTTTAACTTTATGAGTCAAATCTTACAAATTTTGGGGTGAGAAAAACAAATATGACAAAGAAAAATTTTTATTAGCTCTAGTTTCTGTGGTATACAATAGGTGGAAGTATGATATTTTAATGAATTTAGAGAAAATAATACATTTTAATTGCATATGCGAACAACATTGAAACTGCAATTGAAATTTTTTTTAATGACCGTTACCTTCTAAGAGTTTTAAATCAATGGAGGAATTCCTGGCAGGTGGTTCGGTGTAAAAAGAATCATGTGGTGACTTCATGAGATCATTTTTTTTTCCACTTGCCTCCTGTAAGTGAGTTCTGGAGCATCCCTACACACAGACCAGCAGTAATCCACAAGCATTGCTTCATTCCAGCGGCCCTGATATCTTTGTTCTATTACATAAATATCCTGGTGGAATCTTTCTCCGTATTCATCACTGACAGCTCAACAACTAGGAGAGAAAAAGTCTAGGTGGGAGTGGAGAAAAAGATTTTAAAGGGACATGTTTAGAGATGAGTGAGCACCAAAATGCTCGGGTGCTTGTTACTCGAGACGAAATTTTCGCGATGCTCGAGGGTTCGTTTCGAGTAACGAACCCCATTGAAGTCAATGGGCGACCCGAGCATTTTTGTATATCGCCGATGCTCGCTAAGGTCTCCATTTGTGAAAATCTGGGAAATTCACGAAATTGATGGGAACGACACAGCAACGGATAGGGCAGGCGAGGGGCTACATGTTGGGCTGCAAAAATAAAAAAATAAAAAAAGTAAAAACATTATTAAAAAAATAAAAAAAACACTTGTCTCCCTTTACTTTGTAAAAAATCAAAAATACAATCACACATGTGGTATCCATGCGTCGTAATGACCCAGAGAAGGAAGTTAATACATTATTTAACCCCTTAATGACATGGCCCCTTTTTTTCTTTTTTCCCCATTTCTTTTTTTCCTCCCCCTGTTTAAAAAATCACAACTTGTCCCGCAAAAAACAAGCCCTCATATGGCCATGTCAATGGAAAAATGAAAAAGTTATGGCTCCTGAGATGCAACTGCAAAACTAGTTGAAATTCAATGATCAGACCATTTTAAAAAACCTGCCCTGGTGGGCACGACAGGGTGGTAGGAAACCCGCCACTCAAGGGGTTAAGCCACAATAGCAGCAAGAGTGCCCCCCCCCCCCCTCCCAACAACTTTTACTTCTGAAAAGCCCTCATTAGCATGGCATACCTTAGCTAAGCACCACACTACCTCCAACAAAGCACAATCACTGCCTGCATGACACTCCGCTGCCACTTCTCCTGGGTTACATGCTGCCAAATCCCCCCCCCCATGACCCAGTGTCCACAGCGCACACCAAACTGTCCCTGCCCAGCCTTCAGCTGCCCTCATGCCACGCCACCCTCATGTCTATTTATAAGTGCGTCTGCCACAGGAAAAGCAGGCACACACTGCAGAGGGTTGGCACGGCTAGGCAGCGACCCTCTTTAAAAGGGGCAAGGCGATAGCCCACAATGCTGTACAGAAGCAATGAGAAATACAATCCTGTGCCACCTCCATCTGGAGCTGTACATGTGGGCATAGCAATGGGGAACCTATGTGCCACACACTATTCATTCTGTCAAGGTGTCTGCGTGCCCCAGTCAGACCGCGTTTTTTTATATATATTCACAGGCAGGTACAACTCCGCAATGGGAATTCCGTGTGCACCCACAGCATGGGTGGCTCCCTGGAACCCACCGGCGATACATAAATATATCCCATTGCAGTGCCCATCACAGCTGATGTAATGTCGTGCTTAATGCAGGTGGGCTTCGGCCCACACTGCATACCGGTTCTTTAGAAGTGGACACAGATGCATTTACAACTCCCTGTGGACCCACAGCATGGGTGGGTGCCAGGAAGCCACCGGCGGTACATAAATATATCCCATTGCAGTGCCCATCACAGCTGATGTAATGTGGTGCTTAATGCAGGTGGGCTTCGGCCCACACTGCATACCCCAGTCAGACTGGGGTTCTTTAGAAGTGGACACATGCAGTTACAACTCCCTGTGGACCCACAGCATGGGTGGCTCCCTGGAACCCACCGGCGGTACATAAATATATCCCATTGCAGTGCCCATCACAGCTGATGTTACGTCAGCTGTAATGCAGGTGGGCAAAAAATTAATAGGATTACACTGTAGGCGAGGGCCCACAAAAATTGGTGTACCAACAGTACTAATGTACCTGAGAAAAATTGCCCATGCCCAACCAAGAGGGCAGGTGAAACCCATTAATCGCTTTGGTTACTGTGGCTTAATTTGTAACTAGGCCAGGAGGCAGCCCAGTTAAAATAAAAATTGGTTCAGGTGAAAGCTTCAACGCTTTAATGAGCATTGAAACGTATAAAAATTGTTTAGAAAAATTATATGACTGAGCCTTGTGGGCCTAAGAAAAATTGCCCGTTCGGCGTGATTATGTGAGGTTTCAGGAGGAGGAGGATGAATATTATACACAGATTGATGAAGCAAAAAGGTCCCCGTTTTGGATGGTGATAGAGAACGATGCTTCCATCCGCGGGTGCAGCCTACGTATTGTTTATGTATCGCTGCTGTCCGCTGGTGGAGAAGAGAAGTCTGGGGAAATCCAGGCTTTGTTCATCTTGATGAGCGTAAGCCTGTCGGCACTGTCAGTTGACAGGTGGGTACGCTTATCCGTGATGATTCCCCCAGCCACACTAAACACACTCTCTGACAAGACGCTAGCCGCAGGACAAGCAAGCACCTCCAGGGCATACAGCGCGAGTTCAGGCCACGTGTCCAGCTTCGACACCCAGTAGTTGTAGGGGGCAGAGGCGTCACCGAGGACGGTCGTGCGATCGGCTACATACTCCTTCACCATTCTTTTACAGTGCTCCCGCCAACTCAGCCTTGACTGGGGACGGTGACACAGTCTTGCTGGGGAGCCATAAAGCTGTCAAAGGCCTTAAAGAGTGTTCCCCTGCCTGTGCTGTACATGCTGCCTGATCTCTGCGCCTCCCCTGCTACCTGGGCCGCGGAAATGCGCCTTCGGCCACTAGCTCTGTCGGATGGGAAGTTTACCATCAGTTTGTCCACCAGTGCCCTGTGGTATAGCATCATTCTCGAACCCCTTTCCTCTTCGGGAATGAGAGTGGAAAGGTTCTCCTTATACCGTGGGTCGAGCAGTGTGTACACCCAGTAATCCGTAGTGGCCAGAATGCGTGTAATGCGAGGGTCACGAGAAAGGCATCCTAACATGAAGTCAGCCATGTGTGCCAGGGTACCTGTACGCAACACATGGCTGTCCTCACTAGGAAGATCACTTTCAGGATCCTCCTCCTCCTCTGGCCATACACGCTGAAAGGATGACAGGCAAGCTGCATCTGTACCCTCAGCAGTGGGCCAAGCTGTCTCTTCCCCCTCCTCATGCTCCTCCCCCTCCTCCTCCTCCTCCTCCTCTGGCCATACACGCTGAAAGGATGACAGGCAAGCAGCATCTGTCCCCTCAGCAGTGGGCCAAGCTGTCTCTTCCCCCTCCTCCTCATGCTCCTCCCCCTCCTCCTCAACGCGCTGAGATATAGACATGAGGTTGCTCTGACTATCCAGCGACATACTGTCTTCCCCCGCCTCCGTTTCTGATTACAAAGCGTCTGCCTTTATGCTTCGCAGGGAACTTCTCAAGAGGCATAGCAGAGGAATGGTGACGCTAATGATTGCAGCATCCCCGCTCACCATCTGGGTAGACTCCTCAAAGTTTCCAAGGACCTGGCAGATGGCTGCCAACCAGGCCCACTCTTCTGTAAATAATTGAGGAGGCTGACTCCCACTGCGCCGCCCATGTTGGAGTTGGTATTCCACTATAGCTCTACGCTGCTCATAGAGTCTGGCCAACATGTGGAGCGTAGAGTTCCACTGTGTGGGCACCTCGCACAGCAGTCGGTGCACTGGCAGATTAAACCAATGTTGCAGTGTCCGCAGGGTGGCAGCGTGCGTGTGGGATTTGCGGAAATGTGTGCAGAGCTGGCGCACCTTTCCGAGCAGGTATGACAAGTGGGGGTAGCTTTTCAGAAAGCGCTGAACCACCAAATTAAAGACGTGGGCCAGGCACGTGCGTGAGGCTGCCGAGCTGCCGAGCCGCCACCAGGTTACGGCCGTTGTCACACACGACCATGCCCGGTTGGAGGCTCAGCGGCGCAAGCCAGCGGTCGGTCTGCTCTGTCAGACCCTGCAGCAGTTCGTGGGCCGTGTGGCTCTTCTCTCCTAAGCTGAGTAGTTTCAGCACGGCCTGCTGACGCTTGCCCACCGCTGTGCTGCCACGCCGCATGACACCGACTGCTGGCGACGTGCTGCTGCTGCTGACACATCTTGATTGCGAGACAGAGGTTGCGTAGGAGGAGGGTGGTTTAGTGGAGGAAGCATACACCGCCCGCAGATACCACCACCGAGCTGGGGCACGCAATTCTGGGGGTGGGTAGGACGTGAGCGGACCCAGGCTCTGACTCTGTCCCAGCCTCCACTAAATTCACCCAATGTGCCTTCAGGGAGATATAGTGGCCCTGCCAGCCTGTGCTTGTCCACGTGTCTGTTGTTAAGTGGACCTTGGCAGTAACCGCGTTGGTGAGTGCGCGTACAATGTTGCGGGAGACGTGGTCGTGCAGGGCTGGGATGGCACATCAGGAAAAGTAGTGGCGACTGGGAACTGAGTAGCGCGGGGCCGCCGCCATCATACTTTTGAAGGACTCCGTTTCCACAACCCTATACGGCAGCATCTCAAGGCTGATAAATTTCGCTATGTGGACGGTTAACGCTTGAGCGTGCGGGTGCGTGGCGGCGTACTTGCGCTTGCGCTCAAAGACTTGCGCTAGCGACGGCTGGACGGTGCGGTGCGAGACATTGCTGGATGGGGCCGAGGACAGCGGAGGTGAGGGTGTGGGTGCAGGCCAGGAGACGGTAGTGCCTGTGTCCTCAGAGGGGGGTTGGGGCACAGGGGGAGAGGCAGCGGTGCAAACCGGAGGCGGTGAACGGCCTTTGTCCCACCTTGTGGGGTGCTTGGCCATCATATGTCTGCGCATGCTGGTGGTGGTGAGGCTGTTGGTGGTGGCTCCCCGGCTGATCTTGGCGCGACAAAGGTTGCACACCACTGTTCGTCGGTCATCAGGCGTCTCTGTGAAAAACTGCCAGACCTTAGAGCACCTCGGCCTCTGCAGGGTGGCATGGTGCGAGGGTGCGCTTTGGGAAACAGTTGGTGGATTATTCGGTCTGGCCCTGCCTCTACCCCTGGACACCACACTGCCTCTTGCAACCTGCCCTGCTGCTGCCCTTGCCTCCCCCTCTGAAGACCTGTCCTGAGTAGGCGTTGCAAACCAGGTGGGGTCAGTCACCTCATCGTCCTGCTGCTCTTCCTCCGAATCCTCTGTGCGCTCCTCCCTCGGACTTACTGTCCTTACTACTACCTCACCGATAGACAACTGTGTCTCATCGTCATCGTCCTCCTCACCCACTGAAAGGTCTTGAGACAGTTGCCGGAAGTCCCCAGCCTCATCCCCCGGACCCTGGGAACTTTCCAATGGTTGGTATCAGTGACGATAAACTCCTCTGGTGGGAGAGGAACCACTGCTGCCCAATCTGAGCTGGGGCCCGAGAACAGTTCCTGGGAGTCTTCCCGCTCCTGAGCATGTGTCATTGTAGTGGAGTGAGGAGGCTGGGAGGAAGGAGGAGCAGCAGCCAGAGGATTCGGATTTGCTGCACTGGACGGCGCAGAACTGTGGGTGGATGATAGGTTGCTCGAAGCACTTTCTGCCATCCACGACAGGACCTGCTCACACTGCTCATTTTCTAATAAAGGTCTCCCGCGTGGACCCATTAATTGTGCGATGAATGTGGGGACGCCAAAAACGTGCCTCTCTCCTAATCACGCAGCAGTCGGCTGCGATACACCTGGATCAGGAGCTCGGCCTGTACCCACACCCTCACTTGGCCCTCCGCGTCCTCGGCCGCGTCCACGTCCTCTAGGCCTACCCCTACCCCTCAGCATGCTGTATTACCAGTGATTTGATTTCCCAGCCAGGAAAGAAATTGGCGCAAGCCTGCTGTTAAACTTAGCTGGCTGCGTATGATTTTTTTTACCTTCTCCAACCAGCACACACGTACCCAGAATGCTGAGGACTGTCAGAGGCAGGCCAAATAGAAGTTTTTTGCCCTTTTTTTTAAAAGGAAAGGCCCACTGACTATATTCAATCAATAATGTGTTGTGGCCCTGCTGTGTGTCACAGAACTGCAGTGTTATCAACTGCAGCAGAGCGGTGATTTCCCAGCCAGGAAATAAATTGGCGCAAGCCTGCAGGCCAAATAGAATTTTTGCCCTTTTTTTTTAAAGGAAAAGCTCACTGCGTATATTCAATCAATAAAATATGTCTTCTGGCCCTGCCTACACAATTCTGTCCCTGTAGTATTACTGCAGGGCGCAATGCTCTGCACGGCCAATTCGGAAAAAAAAAAAATGTGCAACACTGCTAACAGCAGCCTCCACAGTACTGCACACTGTTAGATGTGGCCCTAAGAAGGACCGTTGGGGTTCTTGAAGCCTACACTAACTCCTAACACTCTCCCTGCCTAACCACCACTTCTGTCCCTGTAGTATTACTGCAGGGCGCAATGCTCTGCACGGCCGATTTGGAAAAAAAAAAAAATGTGCAACACTGCTAACAGCAGCCTCCACACTACTGCACACTGTTAGATGTGGCCCTAAGAAGGACCGTTGGGGTTCTTGAAGCCTACACTAACTCCTAACGCTCTCCCTACAGCAGCTCCAACACTATAGCAGTGTCCCTCAGCTATCTGACAAGGCATCTGAGGCGAGCCGCGGGAGGGGCCGACTTTTATACTCGGGTGACATCTGATCTCCCCAGCCACTCACAGCAGGGGGGTGGTATAGGGCTGGAACATCACAGGGGGAAGTTGTAATGCCTTCCCTGTCTTTCAATTGGCCAGAAAAGTGCGCTAACGTCTCAGAGATGAAAGTGAAAGTAACCCGAACACCGCGTGGTGCTCGTTAAGAGTAACGAGCATCCCGAACACCCTAATATTCGCCCGAGCATCAAGCTCGAACGAGTACGTTCGCTCATCTCTAAAGCAGATCCCTCTGATGTTCTCTGTACTGTGAGACCCTGACATCACGTTGGAGAAGATTCCAATGTTGTAGTCTTGACTCTAGTATTTTCCCCCTTCTCCTTTGGCAAGTCAAGGTCTCAAATGAGATCACTCAATTCTGCTTGACTCGGATTATAATTTGCACCCCACTAGGGTCTGAGTCGAGGGTTGTCGTCCCCTGTCTGACTCGGGGCCTTTTGCTGGTCCCAACTGCACCTCAGGCTAGCAGCCCTCCTAGCTCCACTGAGCTGCCTCTCTCCCTCCTTGTTCTGGCAGAAACTGGCTCTTTTATAGCAGGAATTGGTTACACCCAGGGTGTTAACCTCTCTTTCCCTTTTCCAGGTATTAGAATGCCTGTCTAGCACCCTCTGCAGGTCATTTTGATAATGTCTTACCACTATATATAAAGACCTAAAAGGAGCAGATGATAAAAGTGCGATTATATGGGAGAATCTCTGCAGACAAGTTTCCTGATGTTTAGCTATTATGGTCTCCTGAAGCTCCTCTTACCCCAACACCACCTACACCGATTACTACAGTGCCCCCAAGGAAAGTGATAACAACCCCTAACATCTCCTCCTCACCCAGCACCACCTGCACTGAGTACTACAGCACCCACCAAAAGGGAGAACAACCCCCCCCCCCACATTCTCTTGTCCCTCATAACCAACTGTGCTGAGTACTACAGCACCTCCAGGGGAAGGGACAGCAACCCCCAACATCCCCTCCTGTACCCAACACCACCTGCACCAAGTACTACAGTGCTCCTTCAGAGGAAGAGACAACAACCCCCAACATTCCCTCCTCCCCCAATACCACATGCACCTGTCTTGATGTTTTCACAGAAGCAATTACAAAAGAGGAAGTTTGACTGGTCCAAAACCTTGCCAAGCCTTGATGGTTTAAAATTCGAGTTTTATAAAGCCTTCAAGACAACTTTGATGCCCATCTTGACTGAAGTTTTTATCAAATGTTTATCCTCAGGCATTCTGCCTGAGTCAATGAGGTAGACCGCCCTAATTATTCTGTCAAAGGGTAAAAGTCCATTTTGGATTGAGAATTGGCATCCCATAGAGCTCTTCAATGCGGACAGAGAGATTTTGGCAAAAGTGGTTTTCAGTAGTTTGGTGAAATTTGCATCCTTTCTGAAGCTCAGCACTGTTCTGTTCCTGGTCAAAGCACATTTAGGCCGCCTGCACACGGGCGGAAATCCCGCGGCGGGATTTCCCGCGGGATTTCCGCCGCTCAAAGCCTGCATAGGAGTGCATTACAATACGCACTCCTATGCAGACGGCCGTGGCATGTCCTATTTCTGTGCGGGGCTCGCAGAGCCTCACACAGATATGTCACTCACCCGGCCGCCGGCTCCGGTCTGCGCATGCGCCGGCTGCCCATCAGCCGACACATGAAAGAGCCGGGGCCGCCGGGTGCGGGTGAGTATGCGCTCGTCTCTGCAGGCGCTCGGGTCGGGTCCCACGGCGAGAATTCTCGCCGCCGGATCCGACCCGCTCGTCTGCAGGCGGCCTTAGCGCCATGCTGAGTGTTCAGGAGGCTGTAGAGCAGGGTAGGGTGGGTCTCTGAAACAGATATTTACTCTCCCTCGATCAGGCGAAAGTTTTTGATCAAGTAAATCATGACTATCTTTGGTCTGTCCATTTGAAATATGGTCTGGTGGTGGGGGGTTTTCAATTGGTTAAAAACTTTGTATTCAGGGGCTAAAACTTACCCACTTGTGAACGGTTGGGTTGGCCAATCTTTTGGGGTCAAGCCTGGTGTCTACCAGGGATGCCCTGTGAGCTGCTTTCTTTATGTGGGAATAGTGTGAGAGTATCTGGCTGGGAGTGGGAGATCCAGGTTTTGATCTTCCAGACATTCTGCAAGAACCCCAAGATTGTGATAAGATTTTTGGCATTGAATTAAACCAAGTGAATTATCTGGAGGAAAACTAGGAAGGAAGATTGAGGAAAGCAGCTCAAAAGGTGCATCAATGGAAATGGTGGTCTTTGACCCTGAGAGAAAGGGTCTGCTTGATCAAAACCTACCTGCTCCCTTTGTTTATATATGGGGGAAGTGTATGCATTTTGCCAAAACCTCTTTGGCCACGCCTCTATAGCCTGTTCTTTCAAATATTATGGGGGAATAGGTTAAGAGAGAGGATACTTACCATAAGATGAACCGAGGCGGGTTGGGTATGGTCAACCCAGTGGTATTCCTCATGAATACCCTTTTGAAAATTTATATCGGAAACCTATAGGCAGAGAGGGCTCCTCCGTGGGTATCCTCCTGCAGGGGATGATTTTAGCCTTTCTTCCAGGAGTGCGAGACAGGAGTGTGAGTGAAGGATCTTTGTATACTGCACTGGCATCTCCCAGCTTGTTATTGGTTCTGAAGGTTTTATACCAATGTGGGCTAACTATGTGGGAAGTCAGATTGCTGGCCAGGCGTGTGCTTGACCAGAAGCTTTCACAACCTATTTTCAGAGTCCATTGGCCCTCGGGGACGGCCCAGGTTAGGATATGAGGGTAGCGTTATTTTCTATTAAATTCATTAAGAATCCTCTTGAAGTATTGGGACTTGACCTGGCACTGCTTTCATTGTAAGCTGTATGTAGGGGACAACCCCTTTTCTTGGTGTTCCTGTTCTTCATGTGGCAACACTGTGGAGAGCATGGACCACTTCCTGCTTCATTGTGCATTTTAATATAGAGATATACAAGAGGGTAGGGGCTTCCATCGGTTGGACTTGGCTAGCTGACCTAACCTTGCTGAGTTCTTTTAAGGCACGCACATTTAGAGACCTGGGTAGCAGTGACCACTGAAATGTATTTGTAGTAAGTCTAGTGGTTAGGTATTACATGTGGAAAGGACGATTCTTAGTGTCAATGCAGCATAAAATCCTCCTCGAGGATGAGGTAAGTAGGAACATTCTCAGTGACGTGGTGAAGGTGCGTTCTCTGGAATTTAAGAGGCGGGGTCAGCCCAGGGTGGCCTTCCTTTGAAGAGGCTTTTGCTTAAAGGAGATGTCTCGAGGAAGCAGTGAATTTTTTTTTTGCCCAGTCCCCCTAATTAAACATACATTACTAATTACCCCTGTAAATTACTTTCCTAGCTGGTTTCTACTTACCGTTCCAGCGTTTCAGCAACTTATAAAACTTTTTCCCAAGATGGCCGCCAGCTCTTTTCGCATCGCTTGCTGTAGCCCGACGTGCGCGCTCCCGAGACGCTACCAGCTGTGTCTCCAGAAGACACAGAAGGTAACCGGCGCAGCCCCCCCCATCACTGCGGCAGCCCCCCCGACCCAGCGACAGCCCCCCCCCGGCCCAGCGCTAGTTCCCCCATCACAGCGGCAGCCCCCCCGGCCCAGCGACAGCCCCCCCCCGGCCCAGCGCTAGTTCCCCCGGCGCAGCGGCAGCCCCCCCGGCCTAGCGACAGCCCCCCCCCGGCCCAGCGCTAGTTCCCTCATCACAGCGGCAGCCCCCCCGGCCTAGCGACAGCCCCCCCCCCCGGCCCAGCGCTAGTTCCCCCATCACAGCGGCAGCCCCCCCGGCCCAGCGACAGCCCCCCCCGGCCCAGCGCTAGTTCCCCCGGCGCAGCGACAGCCCCCCCCCCCCATCGCAGCGGCAGCCCCCCCGGCCCAGCGCTAGTTCCTTCGGCGCAGCGACAGCCCCCCCCCATCGCAGCGGCAGCCCCCCCCCCGGCGCAGCCCGACGCAGCAGCAGCCCCCCCCGGCCCATCACTTACCAGGACAGCTGGACGGCGGGACAGCTGGGCGGCTTCTCCGGACAGCTCGGCAGCTCTGCACCTTCCTCTAACAGAGGAAGGTACAGAATGGCCGCTCCAGCGCGCTCCCGAGCATTGACAGCTCGTCTGCGCATGCGCAGAAGAGCTGTAGCGGGGAGCACACTGAAGCGGCTCGTGCTGAATGGAGAAGACCGGACTGCGCAAGCGCGTCTAAAAAAGCGAGCTGCCGGCGAATTTAGACAGAACCATGGGGACGAGGACGCTAGCAACGGAGCAGGTAAGTGAATAACTTCTGTATGGCTCATATTTAATGCACGATGTATATTACAAAGTGCATTAATATGGCCATACGGAAGTGTATAACCCCACTTGCTGCCGCGGGACAACCCCTTTAAAAAAAAAACCCGTTTAGTACTTACCCGAATCCCCGCGCTGCGGCGACTTCTTCCTTACCTTAGCAAGATGGCCGCCGGGATCTTCACCCACGATGCACCTCGGGTCTTCTCCCATGGTGCACCGTGGGCTCTGTGCGGTCCATTGCCGATTCCAGCCTCCTGATTGGCTGGAATCGGCACACGTGACGGGGCGGAGCTACGAGGACCAGCTCTCCGGCACGAGCGGCCCCATTCACCAGGGAGAAGACCGGACTGCGCAAGCGCGTCTAATCGGGCGATTAGACGCTGAAATTAGACGGTACCATGGGGACGAGGACGCTAGCAACGGAGCAGGTAAGTGAATAACTTCTATATGGCTCATATTTAATGCACGATGTATATTACAAAGTGCATTAATATGGCCATACAGAAGTGTATAACCCTACTTGCTTTCGCGGGACAACCCCTTTAAGCTTTTTGCTTTTTTTAGGTTAAAATTGATTGTAAGGCATACAGGACTCAAACCATCCTATGCATTTATGCAAGGAGGTCAGGTATTATGTCTCCTCTATCAGGGAGGGGGGGCTGGGGTGGTATTATGTCATATGTTATGGCTAGGGGGCTGGAATGAGCTTAAGAAGCTTGGTTTGGAGGGAGAACGGGGAGATATAATGTGTGTATGGGTGTATATATATATATATATATATATATATATATTGTGAGGGATTAGCGTTTAGGATCGGTAGCAACCTGGGCATAAGCAGTCAGAGACATTGACACACGGGATAAAGTCTTTAGTCCAGGCGTTGCCTGGGTTTATTTCCAAGCAAACAAAGCAAAATACATGCCTTAACTTCAGGCAAACATAAAGTAAAGCCTGCTCGTCTGAGCACTTACTAAACATGCAGCGTCCCTGTCTACATACGGGTAAACAAATGGCTCCTGCACGCAGCCAGCCAGGACTCTCAGACCTGCAAAGGTCTCAGCTCTCCCTCTAGGCCCTGTAGGCCCAGGCTTTATAAGGCCTGGTACCAGCCCCACCTGGTACGTGGGAGTGACCATCCCACCCTTCACTTTGGTCACTCCAGGTAAAGCCGGCCCGGATTATGCGGCTTGGAGCCACTTACTTGCTACAACGTGTCAGTAACTTAGTGTTACTGACACCATACTGCCGGCTTCCTCCACCGAGCCCAGGCTGCTCGGTGGCACGTATCTGCCCAAGCGCTCCCCAAAGCAGCATAGGAGAGCATCCTAGGCGAAATATACCTGCCCTCCAGCACCTTGCCGGTCACCGTCTCACATACCCTCCCCCTCTGTTCGAGCCTGTGGGGTCGGACACCTTTAGCCGCCATACAATGCGTCCTTGACAAGGCATCGGCATTGCCCTGTAGCTTTCCTGCCCTGTGTTCGACAGAGAAACTGAAGTTTTGAAGTGTCAGGAACCACCTGGTGACTCTGGCGTTTCTCTCTTTTGCCTGTGACATCCAGGTTAAGGGAGAGTGGTCTGTGATCAGCCTGAAGTGCCGACCTAGAAGGTAGTATTTTAGGGATTCAAGGGCCCATTTGATGGCTAGGCACTCCCGTTCAACAATGCTGTAATTTTTTTCGGGTGGCGTGAGCTTCCTGCTTAGATAAATCACGGGATGTTCCTCTCCCTCTACTTCTTGGGACAGAACTGCTCCCAGTCCCACGTCGGACGCGTCTGTCTGAACAATAAATTCTCTTTTAAAATTAGGTGTGACCAACACTGGACGTCTACAGAGGGCCCGTTTTAACTCCTGGAACGCCTTTTCTGCGTCAGGGTTCCACTTGACCATGACTGACTTACTGTTCTTGGTCAAGTCTGTTAGGGGTGCTGCTATGCTAGCAAAGTTCTGCACGAACCGCCTATAGTACCCTACAATGCCTAAAAAAGCTCTCACCTGCTTTTTAGTAGTGGGTTGTGGCCAGTCCCGAACGGCTTCAACTTTATTGATCTGGGGTTTTATAATACCCCTGCCTATTACATACGCCAGGTATTGTGCTTCTTCGAGGCCTATGGCGCACTTCTTTGGGTTTGCTGTGAGCCCTGCTTTTCTAAGGGAGTTCACTACTGCCTGTACCTTGGGTAGATGGCTGTCCCAGTCTTCGCTAAAGATGATGATATCATCTAAATATACTGACGCATATTAATGATGGGGTTTGAGTATGATATCCATTAATCTTTGGAAGGTTGCTGGGGCTCCATGCAAACCGAAGGGTAGGCAGATGTACTGAAACAACCCTTCTGGTGTGGCAAACGCAGTCTTTTCTTTCGCACTCTCTGTAAGGGGAACCTGCCAGTAGCCTTTAGTAAGGTCGAGAGTGGAAAAGTACCTGGCATGACCCAGTCTCTCAATTAACTCATCCACTCTCGGCATTGGGTATGCGTCAAATTTTGACACGTCATTTAGCTTCCGGAAGTCGTTACAGAAGCGCAGAGAGCCATCAGGTTTTGGTATCAGCTCGATAGGGCTGGACCATTTGCTTTTCGACTCCTCAATTACTCCGAGGTCTAGCATTTTCTTGACCTCCTCTGAGATGGCTCGTCTGCGGGCTTCTGGAACCCTGTATGGTTTCAACTGAACCTTTACCCCTGGTTCAGTTATAATGTCGTGTTTTATGACACTAGTACGCCCTGGTATATCAGAGAACACATCTGAGTTACGTTGTATAAATTCCCTCGACTCTTGTTGTTGGGATTTGGACAGGGACCCTGATACACACACCTCTGGGACCTCACCATGGGGGGTGCTCACTGCAGTCAGGGCTTCTCTGTCCTTCCATGGCTTAATTAGGTTTACATGGTACAACTGTTCCGGTTTCCGCCTACCTGGCTGGTATACCTTATAATTTACCTCTCCGACTTTCTCAATTATTTCATAGGGCCCTTGCCATTTTGCTAGGAATTTACTTTCTAGGGTGGGCACCAACACTAGTACCTGATCCCCAGGGTTGAAGGTTCTCACCTTGGCGGACCTGTTATATACCCGGCTTTGGGCTTCTTGAGCCTGCTGTAAATGTTCTCTAACAATGGGCATGACCGCCGCAATTCGATCCTGCATGAGGGAGATGTGTTCAATAACACTCCTGTAGGGGGTGGACTCGTGCTCCCAGGTCTCCTTAGCTACATCAAGGAGCCCTCGGGGATGTCTACCATAAACTAATTCAAAGGGAGAGAACCCAGTGGAGGATTGTGGGACTTCACGGATTGAGAACATTAAATATGGCAGCAGACAGTCCCAGTCCTTCCCATCCTTATTGACTACCTTTTTTAGCATGCTTTTTAGGGTCTTATTAAATCTCTCAACCAGACTATCCGTCTGTGGGTGGTACACAAACGTCCGTAAGTGCTTAATATTCAGCAGCTTACACAATTCCTTCATGACCTTTGACATAAAGGGGGTTCCTTGGTCCATCAGGATCTCTTTTGGTATGCCCGTGCGGGAGAACATGTGAAGTAGTTCCTTTGCAATACCCTTGGATGACGTATTGCGTAAAGGAACGGCTTCGGGGTAACGGGTGGCATAGTCTACAACCACTAATATATGTTGGTGACCCCGGTCAGATTTTACTAAGGGCCCAACTAGGTCCATAGCGATCCGCTCAAACGGCACCTCTATGATGGGCAAGGGCACTAAGGGGCTCCGGTAATGGGGCATAGGAGCTGTTATTTGACACTCCGGGCACGACTCACAGTAACGTTTTACATCACCATGTACCCCAGGCCAGAAAAAAGGCTGAAGGATGCGTTCCCTAGTCTTTTCGCTCCCGAGATGACCTCCCAGCACATGTTTGTGCGCCAGGTCTAAGACCATCCTGCGATAAGACTGAGGTACCACCAGCTGTTCCACAACCTCCCCACGGACCTTGTCAACCTGATACAACAACTCTTGATTGACTGCCAGGTGTGGAAACACCGTATCAGCCCCCGGGAATTGAGGCTCCCCATTTAGTACTTTAACATTTTCCCTGGCCTTTACTAAGGTGGGGTCTCGGAGCTGCTCAGTTCCGAAATTGGCACGTGAGACCTCTAAGTCAGGCATAGCAACCACTTCGTCCTGTACCTCTGTCTCACCTGCTAGTACTGTTAAGGGAAAGTTATCCCCATTCTCTTGGGTCACCCCTACTGCTGGAACCGTACCCTCAGGGTCAAACGGTTCTGGACACACATCATACACATTTGCATTATCATGAACCTTATTTGCAGACGACCCTCGGTGTCGCCACAAGTCCCAAAATAGGGGAAAGTCTCTCCCGAGGATCACGGTGTGCATTAAGGATTTTACGACGCCCACCTCATGGGTGGCAAGTCCACACGGAGTATCAAGTCTTACAAGGGCAATAGGATACTCCTTGGTGTCCCCATGCACACACACAACCCCCATGCAACGGCCGGTGAAGGTTGTGGGATCGACCAGGCTGGAGTGCACCAGCGTCACCAAGCTCCCTGAGTCCAGTATAGCTGTCACCGCAAAGTCATTCACCTTTAGGTGACATAATGGTCGATCAGTCTCTGACACAGTCTCTGCAGAACATACTGGCCGTGCGAACATCGACCTGCGCCCGGCAGAGTCACAGTCCATGGGTTCCACAGTGAGGGGACAGTTGGCAGCAAGATGCCCGGGCTCATGACAGCGCCAACATCGTATGGAGGCCCGGTCTCCTTGGGGTTCTACCCGGGACCCGAATGTCCATTTGGGGCTCCTCCTCTGCCCCAAACGATCCCCCTCTGAGCCGCCCCCCCTTTGGGACACTTTTGACACCCCCTACATACGGAACAGTGTTACCAGGTGCTCTGGCCGACTTGCTGTTCCCGGGGTTGGAACGTCGAGGAGGCACGGCTTGCAGTAGATCCTCCGTGGCTTTATACCTCTCGACGAGGCTCACGAGTTGGCCCACATCCTGGGGACCCCCTTGTCCCACCCAGCGCTGGATTGCGGGGGGCAACGAGTGGATGAACTTGTCCAGAACCACTCTTTGTACAATCTCCGCCGGGAACGACTCCTCTGGCTGCAGCCACTTTCTCACCAGGTGGAACAGGTCGTACATCTGGGAGCGAGCTGGTAGGTCGTCCGTGAAAGTCCAGGCGTGTACGCGTCGGGCCCGCACATGGGTGTCCACGCCCAAGCGTGCCAGGATCTCACCTTTGAGTTTATTATAGTCCTTGGCATCCTGCTCCCTGAGGTCAAAGTAGGCCTTTTGGGGTTCTCCTGTCAGGAAAGGCGCTACTACCTCCGCCCACTGAGGCGCTGGTAATTTCTCCCTCTCGGCCACTCTCTCAAAGACCGTGAGACAGGCCTCGATGTCATCGGTGGCCGTCATCTTTTGTAAGGCCGCCTGTACCGCGGTACGGGTGGTGGGGAGCGAACCAGACGACCTCTGCACACTTTGCGCCAGGAGAGCATTAGTCTCGGCCTGAGCTCTCATGGCCTCCTCATGGATCTTTTGCTGGGTCGCCGCCACTTGTTGCTGCTGGGCCAACGCTTGCTGTTGCTGCACGTTCATTTGTACCAGCTGCTTTATCAGTTCCTCCATCTTGGCAGTATCTGATGGCTGTGCCGTTGCAGCTTTCACCCAGGACATGGGGGTTACAGCACTCTCCAGTCAATCTCTCTTGGGCGGTTGCCCTTAGCAACGGTTCTCCAGCTACTGCAGCAAAATGTCCATTAATTGGTGTATGTCTCTTTAAGACCGCTGCCCGCATCCAAACACCATATGTGAGGGATTAGCGTTTAGGATCGGTAGCAACCTGGGCATAAGCAGTCAGAGACAGTGACACACGGGATAAAGTCTTTAGTCCAGGCGTTGCCTGGGTTTATTTCCAAGCAAACAAAGCAAAATACAGGCCTTAACATCAGGCAAACCTAAAGTAAATCCTGCTCGTCCGAGCACTTACTATACATGTAGCGTCCATGTCTACATACGGGTAAACAAATGGCTCCTGCACGCAGCCAGCCAGGACTCTCAGACCTGCAAAGGTCTCAGCTCTCCCTCTAGGCCCTGTAGGCCCAGGCTTTATAAGGCCTGGTACCAGCCCCACCTGGTATGTGGGAGTGACCATCCCACCCTTCACTTTGGTCACTCCAGGAAAAGCCGGCCCGGATTATGCGGCTTGGAGACACTTACTTGCTACAACGTGTCAGTAACTTAGTGTTACTGACACCATACTGCCGGCTTCCTCCACCGAGCCCAGGCTGCTCGGTGGCACGTATCTGCCCAAGCGCTCCCCAAAGCAGCATAGGAGAGCATCCTAGGCGAAATATACCTGCCCTCCAGCACCTTGCCGGTCACCCTCTCACTATATATTTATATATATATATAATATATTGCTTTTCTATATTAGTAGGTGTTGGCAGTAGACCAGTGTGTGGGTATATAGTGGGTATGGGGTATATGGTATGGTTTGGGGTACTTTTTTGCATGTGATAACAAATATGTGTTGCAGTGTTTTCTTTTAGCACACGGGGTCTGCGGAACAATAGTTATGTTTTTGCTTATAAATTGATATGAATGAGACATGTATGAATGGTTCTGTGACAACACTGGTTCTATTCTCTTGGTTTTGTAATACATTGCAATTATACTTATGTTTCTTGAGTTTTAACTTTTTTGTTATTTTATTATCCTTTGCTTTGTTTTTTTTACTTTTATAATAAAAGGATTTACCTCCATCCTGACCCCCACACATCACACACACAGTTCTACTACATCCATCCTGACCCTCACATATCACACACACAGCTCTACTCCATCCATCCTAACCCCCACACATCACACACACAGCTGTACTCCATCCATCCAGACCCCCACACATCACACACAGCTCTACTCCATCCATCCTGACCCCCACACATCACACACACAGCTCTACTCCATCCATCCTGACCCCCACACATCACACACAGCTCTACTCCATCCATCCTGACCCCCACACATCACACACAGCTCTACTCCATCCATCCGGACCCCCACACATCACACACACAGCTCTACTCCATCCATCCGGACCCCCACACATCACACACACAGCTCTACTCTATTCATACTGATCCCTACACATCACACACACAGCTCTACTCCATCCATTCTGACCCCCACACATCACACACACAGCTCTACTCTATTCATCCTGATCCCTACACATCACACACACAGCTCTATTCCATCCATCCTGACCCCCAAACATCACACACACAGCTCTACTCTATCCATCCTGACCCCCACGCATCACACAGACAACTCTACTCCATCCATCCTGACCCCCACACATCACACACACAGCTCTACTCTATCCATCCTGACCCCCACACATCACACACACAGCTCTACTCTATCCATCCTGACCCCCACACATCACACAAAGCGTTACTCCATCCATCCTGACACCCACACACAACTTTACTCCATCCATCCTGACCCCCACACATCACACACACAGCTCTACTCCATCCATCCTGACCCCTCACATCTCACACACAGCTCTACTCCATCGATCCTGACCCCTCACATCACACACACAGCCCTACTCCATCCATCCCGACCCCCACAGATCACACACACAGCTCTACTCCATCAATCCTCATCCCCACACATCACACACACAGCTCTACTCCATCCATCCTGACCCCCCCCACACATCACACACACAACTCTACTCCATCCATCCCGACCCCCACAGATGACACACACAGCTCTACTCTATTCATCCTGATCCCTACACATCACACACACAGCTTCACTCCATCCATCCTGACCCCCACACATCACACACACAACTCTACTCCATCCATCCTGACCCCCACACATCACACACACAGCTCTACTCTATCCATCCTGACCCCCACACATCACACACACAGCTCTACTCTATCCATCATGACCCCCACACATCACATACACAGCTGTACTCTATCCATCCTCATCCCCACACATCACACACACAGCTCTACTCCATCCATCCTGACCCCCACACATCACACACAGAGCTCTACTCCATCCATCCTGACCCACACACATCACACACACAGCTCTACTCCATCCATCCTGACCCCGCACACACATCACACACACAGCTCTACTCCATCCATCCTGACCCCCACACATCACACACACAGCTCTACTCCATCCATCCTGACCCCCACACATCACACACAGAGCTCTACTCCATCCATCCTGACCCCCACACATCACACACAGCTCTACTCTATTCATCCTGATCCCTACACATCACACACACAGCTCTACTCCATCCATTCTGATCCCCACACATCACACACACATCACTACTCCATCCATCCTGACCCCCACGCATCACACACAGAGCTCTACTCCATCCATCCTGACCCCCACACATCACACACAGCTCTACTCTATTCATCCTGATCCCTACACATCACACACACAGCTCTACTCCATCCATTCTGATCCCCACACATCACACACACATCACTACTCCATCCATCCTGACCCCCACACATCACACACACAGCTCTACTCTATCCATCCTGACCCCCACACATCACACACAGCTCTACACCATCCATCCTGACCCCCACACATCACACACACAGCTCTACTCTATCCATCCTGATCCCCACACATCACACACACAGCTCTACTCCGTCCATCCTGATCCCCACACATCACACACACATCACTACTCCATCCATCCTGACCCCCACACATCACACACACAGCTCTACTCCATCCATCCTGATCCCCACACATCACACACACATCACTACTCCATCCATCCTGACCCCCACACATCACACACAGCTCTACTCCATCCATCCTGATCCCCACACATCACACACACATCACTACTCCATCCATCCTGACCCCCACACATCACACACAGCTCTACTCCTTCCATCCTGACCGCACACATCACACACAGCTCTACTCCATCCATCCTGACCCCCACACATCACACACACACAGCTCTACTCCATCCATCCTGACCCCCACACATCACACACAGCTCTACTCCATCCATCCTGACCCCCACACATCACACACAGCCCTACTCCATCCATCCTGACCCCTACACATCACACACAGCTCTACTCCATCCATCCTGACCTCCACATATCACACACAGCTCTACTCCATCCATCCTGACCCCCACACATCACACACACAGCTCTACTACATCTATCCTGACCCCCACAGATCACACACACAGCTCTACTCCATCCATCCTGACCCCTACACATCACACACAGAGCTCTACTCCATCCATCCTGACCCCTCACACATCACACTCAGCTCTACTCCATCCATCCTGACCCCCACACATCACACACACAGCTCTACTCCATCCACCCTGACCCCCACACATCACACACACAGCTCTACTCCATCCATCCTGACCCCCACACATCACACACACAGCTCTACTCCATCTATCCTGATCCCCACACATCACACACACACAGCTCTACTCCATCCATCCTGACCCCCACACATCACACACAGCTCTACTCCATCCATTATGACCCCCACACATCACACACACAGCTCTACTCCATCCATCCTGACCCCCACATATCACACACAGCTCTACTCCATCCATCCTGACCCCCACACATCACACACAGCTCTACTCCATCCATCCTGACCCCCACACATCACACACACAGCTCTACTCCATCCATCCTGACCCCCAAGCATCACACACACAGCTCTACTCCATCCATCCTGACCCCTACACATCACACACAGAGCTCTACTCCATCCATCCTGACCCCCACACATCACACACAGAGTTCTACTCCATCCATCCTGGCCCCCAAGCATCACACACACAGCTCTACTCCATCCATCCTGACCCCCACACATCACACACGCAGCTCTACTCCATACATCCTGACCCCCACACATCACACACACAGCTCTACTCCATCCATCCTGACCCCCCACACATCACACACAGCTCTACTCCATCCGTCCTGATCCCCACACATCACACACAGCTCTACTCCATCCATCCTGACCCCACACATCACACACACAGCTCTACTCCATCCATCCTGACCCCCACACATCACACACACACACAGCTCTACTCCATCCATCCTGACCCCCAGACATCACACACAGCTCTACTCCATCCATCCTGACCCCCACACATCACACACACGCAGCTCTACTCCATACATCCTGACCCCCACACATCACACACACAGCTCTACTCCATCCATCCTGACCCCCCACACATCACACACAGCTCTACTCCATCCGTCCTGACCCCCACACATCACACACAGCTCTACTCCATCCATCCTGACCCCCACACATCACACACACACAGCTCTACTCCATCCATCCTGACCCCCACACATCACACACACAGCTCTACTCCATCCATCCTGACCCACACACATCACACACAGCTCTACTCCATCCATCCTGACCCCCACACATCACACACACACAGCTCTACTCCATCCATCCTGACCCCCACACATCACACGCACACAGCTCTACTCCATCCATCCTGACCCCCACACATCACACACAGCTCTACTCCATCCATCCTGACCCCCACACATCACACACACAGCTCTACTCCATCCATCCTGACCCCCACACATCACACACACAGCTCTACTCCATCCATCCTGACCCCCACACATCACACACACAGCTCTACTCCATCCATCCTGACCCCCACACATCACACACACAGCTCTACTCCATCCATCCTGACCCCCACACATCACACACACAGCTCTACTCCATCCATCCTGACCCCCACACATCACACACACAGCTCTACTCCATCCATCCTGACCCCCACACATCACACACCCAGCTCTACTCCATCGATCCTGACCCCCACACATCACACACACAGCTCTACTCCATCCATCCTGATCCCCCCACACATCACACACAGCTCTACTCCATCCATCCTGACCCCCACACATCCCAAACACAGCTCTACTTCATCCATCCTGACCCCCACACATCACACCCAAAGCTCTACTCCATCCATCCTGACCCCCACACATCACACACACACAGCTCTACTCCATCCATCCTGACCCCCACACATCACACCCAAAGCTCTACTCCATCCATCCTGACCCCCACACATCACACACACACAGCTCTACTCCATCCATCCTGACCCCCACACATCACACACAGCTCTACTCCATCCATCCTGACCCCCACACATCACACACAGCTCTACTCCATCCATCCTGACCCCCACACATCACACACACAGCTCTACTCCATCCATCCTGACCCCCACACATCACACACAGCTCTACTCCATCCATCCTGACCCCCACACATCACACACACAGCTCTACTCCATCCATCCTGACCTCCACACATCACACACACAGCTCTACTCCATCCATCCTGACCCCCACACATCACACACACAGCTCTACTCCATCCATCCTGACCTCCACACATCACACACACAGCTCTACTCCATCCATCCTGACCCCCACACATCACACACACAGCTCTACTCCATCCATCCTGACCCCCACACATCACACACCCAGCTCTACTCCATCGATCCTGACCCCCACACATCACACACACAGCTCTACTCCATCCATCCTGATCCCCCCACACATCACACACAGCTCTACTCCATCCATCCTGACCCCCACACATCCCAAACACAGCTCTACTTCATCCATCCTGACCCCCACACATCACACCCAAAGCTCTACTCCATCCATCCTGACCCCCACACATCACACACACACAGCTCTACTCCATCCATCCTGACCCCCACACATCACACCCAAAGCTCTACTCCATCCATCCTGACCCCCACACATCACACACACACAGCTCTACTCCATCCATCCTGACCCCCACACATCACACACAGCTCTACTCCATCCATCCTGACCCCCACACATCACACACAGCTCTACTCCATCCATCCTGACCCCCACACATCACACACACAGCTCTACTCCATCCATCCTGACCCCCACACATCACACACAGCTCTACTCCATCCATCCTGACCCCCACACATCACACACACAGCTCTACTCCATCCATCCTGACCTCCACACATCACACACACAGCTCTACTCCATCCATCCTGACCCCCACACATCACACACACAGCTCCACTCCATCCATCCTGACCCCCACACATCACACAGAGCTCTACTCCATCCATCCTGACCCCCACACATCACACACACAGCTCTACTTTATCCATCGTGACCCCCACACATCACACACACAGCTCTACTCCATCCCTCCTGACCCCCCACACATCACACACACAGCTCTACTCCATCCATCCTGACCCCCACACATCACACACACAGCTCTACTCCATCCATCCTGACCCACACACATCACACACAGCTCTACTCCATCCATCCTGACCCCCCACACATCACACACACAGCTCTACTCCATCCATCCTGACCCCCACACATCACACACACAGCTCTACTCCATCCATCCTGACCCCCACACATCACACACAGCTCTACTCCATCCATCCTGACCCCCACACATCACACACACAGCTCTACTCCATCCATCCTGACCCCCACACATCACACACACAGCTCTACTCCATCCATCCTGACCCCCACACATCACACACACAGCTCTACTCCATCCATCCTGACCCCCACACATCACACACAGCTCTACTCCATCCATCCTGACCCCCACACATCACACACAGAGCTCTACTCCATCCATCCTGACCCCCACACATCACACACACAGCTCTACTCCATCCATCCTGACCCCCCACACATCACACACACAGCTCTACTACATCCATCCTGACCCCCCACACATCACACACAGCTCTACTCCATCCATCCTGACCCCCACACATCACACACACAGCTCTACTCCATCCATCCTGATCCACACACATCACACACAGCTCTACTGCATCCATCCTGACCCCCACACATCACACACACAGCTCTACTCCATCCATCCTGACCCCCACACATCACACACAGAGCTCTACTCCATCCATCCTGACCCCCACACATCACACACACAGCTCTACTCCATCCATCCTGACCCCCACACATCACACACACAGCTCTACTCCATCCATCCTGACCCCCACACATCACACACACAGCTCTACTCCATCCATCCTGACCCCACACATCACACACACAGCTCTACTCCATCCATCCTGACCCCCACACATCACACACACAGCTCTACTCCATCCATCCTGACCCCCACACATCACACACACAGCTCTACTCCATCCATCCTGACCCCCACACATCACACACACACCTCTACTCCATCCATCTTGACCCCCACACATCACACACAGCTCTACTCCATCCATCCTGACCCCCACACATCACACACACAACTCTACTCCATCCATCCTGACCCCACACATCACACACAGCTCTACTTAATCCATCCTGACCCCCCACACATCACACACAGCTCTACTCCATCCATCCTGACCCCCACACATCACACACAGCTCTACTCCATCCATCCTGACCCCCACACATCACACACACAGCTCTACTCCATCCATCCTGACCTCCACACATCACACACACAGCTCTACTCCATCCATCCTGACCCCCACACATCACACACACAGCTCTACTCCATCCATCCTGACCCCTACACATCACACACACAGCTCTACTCCATCCATCCTGACCCCCACACATCACACGCAGCTCTACTCCATCCACCCTGACCCCTCACATCACACACACAGCTCTACTCCATCCATCCTGACCCCACACATCACACACACAGCTCTACTCCATCCCTCCTGACCCCCACACATCACACACAGCTCTACTCCATCCATCCTGACCCCCACACATCGCACACACACAGCTCTACTCCATCCATCCCGACCCCCACACATCACACACACAGCTCTACTCCATCTATCCTGACCCCCACACATCACACACACAGCTCTGCTACATTCTGTTCCCTTCAGCTCATCCAGCAGGGATCACCACCAGCACAGCATTTCTGAATCCACTAATTTGTCCTGATCATGTGATCCCTGACTCCTCCCACACAGGTGATCACATGATGGTGACATCATCAGAGGTCCTGGAGGTGCACGGCCACTGTCCGGCTCTTCAGGTCTGTGTGTTCCCTCATGTCAGGTCCGCTAGGGGGGAGCATTACCCCATCAGGACCCATTGCAATCCTCTAGTACTTGTGAAACAATTGCTTGAGGATCACAATTTCCCCGAAGCCCTGCCAGGCCTCTTTGTATCTGTGTGTAAACGCCCGGCGGCCCTGTGTTGTATTCTAGAACGGTGCAGCATTATACAGGAAACATACTTTTATAAGCTGAAGTGTGGAGAAGAGTCATTGGGGCGGATCCCCACCTGGATCAGCTGTCAGTCCAACCGAGCCAGGTGAAGAGAAGCCTATCTAGATGTTATGCTGCTTGTAGTCGGGGCATCACCAACATCTAACAGGTTCCTGTGACACCTCCTTTTGGGCTCTCACCCACTGGCGATAGATTTTCCTGCGATTCGAGAGTGAAAACGCATGATTATAACACAAATGATTTCCAATGGTTTCATTCTCATTTGCGATGTCATCACTAAGCCTCACAGCACTAAGAAAAATCTGTGCTATCGCCCGTTGTCCTCAATGAATGGCTGAGCTCTGCCTCTGATTGGTCACAGCACTCAGCCAATCAGAGGCAGCGCTTTTTGGAGGCAGGATTTTTCAATCCCCGGTCACCAAAAGACGGACGAAGACTGCCGGGATGGAGAGAGGAGTCGGACAGCTCTTCTGGGTGAGTTATATTTTTTCTTTCCAACTTTTTTTTTTAAAGTGAGGGATGATTTTCCGGGCCTTATATTTCAAGCCCCCAATCCCGACCCACGATCATCGCTGCAGGGGATGCCTTCATCCCATTGCTTTCAATTGGGTGGCAGCAGTGCCGGCCCTTTGAAAGCATAGGCAGTACATGACACTCTACTGACACAGCTGTGGCAGAGATCCGCGATGCTATACCATTGCATCTAATGTGGCCGATGCTGCTACCACCCCATCCCAATGGGATGAAGGCATTCCCTGCAGCAATGATTTTGGGTGTGGGAGACAGGGGCTTGAAGCTGTGTTTGTGATGTGTGGGGGGTCAGGATGGATGGAGTAGAGCTGTGTGTGATGTGTGGGGGTCAGGATGGATGGAGTAGAGCCGTGTGTGATGTGTGGGGGTCAGGATGGATGGAGTAAAGCTGTGTGTGTGATGTGTGGGGGTCAGGATGGATGGAGTAGAGCTGTGTGTGTGATGTGTGGGGGTCAGGATGGATGGAGTAGAGCTGTGTGTGATGTGTGGGGGTCAGGATGGATGGAGTAGCGCTGTGTGTGATGTGTGGGGGTCAGGATGGATGGAGTAGAGCTGTGTGTAATGTGTGGGGGTCAGGATGGATGGAGTAGAGCTGTGTGTGTGATGTGTGGGGGTCAGGATGGATGGAGTAGAGCTGTGTTTGTGATGTGTGGGGGTCAGGATGGATGGAGTAAAGCTGTGTGTATGATGTGTGGGGGTCAGGATGGATGGAGTAGAGCTGTGTGTGTGATGTGTGGGGGTCAGGATGGATGGAGTAGAGCTGTGTGTGTGATGTGTGGAGGTCAGGATGGATGGAGTAGAGCTGTGTGTGTGATGTGTGGGGGTCAGAATGGATGGAGTAGAGCTGTGTGTGATGTGTGGGGGTCAGGATGGATGGAGTAGAGCTGTGTGTGTGATGTGTGGGGGTCAGGATGGATGGAGTAGAGCTGTGTGTGTGATGTGTGGGGGTCAGGATGGATGGAGTAGAGCTGTGTGTGTGATGTGTGGGGGTCAGGATGGATGGAGTAGAGCTGTGTGTGTGATGTGTGGGGGTCAGGATGGATGGAGTAGAGCTGTGTGTGTGATGTGTGGGGGTCAGGATGGATGGAGTAGAGCTGTGTGTGTGATGTGTGGGGGTCAGGATGGATGGAGTAGAGCTGTGTGTGTGATGTGTGGGGGTCAGGATGGATGCAGTAGAGCTGTGTGTGTGATGTGTGGGGGTCAGGATGGATGCAGTAGAGCTGTGTGTGTGATGTGTGGGGGTCAGGATGGATGCAGTAGAGCTGTGTGTGTGATGTGTGGGGGTCAGGATGGATGGAGTAGAGCTGTGTGTGTGTGTGTGTGATGTGTGGGGGTCAGGATGGATGGAGTAGAGCTGTGTGTGTGATGTGTGGGGGTCAGGATGGATGCAGTAGAGCTGTGTGTGTGATGTGTGGGGGTCAGGATGGATGCAGTAGAGCTGTGTGTGTGATGTGTGGGGGTCAGGATGGATGCAGTAGAGCTGTGTGTGTGATGTGTGGGGGGTCAGGATGGATGGAGTAGAGCTGTGTGTGTGATGTGTGGGGGTCAGGATGGATGGAGTAGAGCTGTGTGTGTGATGTGTGGGGGTCAGGATGGATGCAGTAGAGCTGTGTGTGTGATGTGTGGGGGTCAGGATGGATGGAGTAGAGCTGTGTGGGGGTCAGGATGGATGGAGTAGAGCTGTGTGTGTGATGTGTGGGGGTCAGGATGGATGGAGTAGAGCTGTGTGTGTGATGTGTGGGGGTCAGGATGGATGGAGTAGAGCTGTGTGTGTGATGTGTGGGGGTCAGGATGGATGCAGTAGAGCTGTGTGTGTGTGATGTGTGGGGGTCAGGATGGATGGAGTAGAGCTGTGTGTGATGTGTGGGGGTCAGGATGGATGGAGTAGAGCTGTGTGTGATGTGTGGGGGTCAGGATGGATGGAGTAGAGCTGTGTGTGATGTGTGGGGGTCAGGATGGATGGAGTAGAGCTGTGTGTGATGTGTGGGGATCAGGATGGATGGAGTAGAGCTGTGTGTGAGGTGTGGGGGTCAGGATGGATGGAGAAGAGCTGTGTGTGTGAGGTGTGGGGGTCAGGATGGATGGAGTAGAGCTGTGTGTGTGAGGTGTGGGGGTCAGGATGGATGGAGTAGAGCTGTGTGTGTGAGGTGTGGGGGTCAGGATGGATGGAGAAGAGCTGTGTGTGATGTGTGGGGGTCAGGATGGATGGAGTAGAGCTGTGTGTGATGTGTGGGGGTCAGGATGGATGGAGTAGAGCTGTGTGTGTGAGGTGTGGGGGTCAGGATGGATGGAGTAGAGCTGTGTGTGTGAGGTGTGGGGGTCAGGATGGATGGAGTAGAGCTGTGTGTGTGAGGTGTGGGGGTCAGGATGGATGGAGTAGAGCTGTGTGTGTGATGTGTGGGGGTCAGGATGGATGGAGTAGAGCTGTGTGTGTGATGTGTGGGGGTCAGGATGGATGGAGTAGAGCTGTGTGTGATGTGTGGGGGTCAGGATGGATGGAGTAGAGCTGTGTGTGATGTGTGGGGATCAGGATGGATGGAGTAGAGCTGTGTGTGTGATCAGGATGGATGGAGTAGAGCTGTGTGTGATGTGTGCGGGTCAGGATGGATGGAGTAGAGCTGTGTGTGTGATGTGTGGGGGTCAGGATGGATGGAGTAGAGCTGTGTGGGGGTCAGGATGGATGGAGTAGAGCTGTGTGGGGGTCAGGATGGATGGAGTAGAGCTGTGTGTGTGATGTGTGGGGGTCAGGATGGATGGAGTAGAGCTGTGTGTGTGATGTGTGGGGGTCAGGATGGATGCAGTAGAGCTGTGTGTGTGATGTGTGGGGGTCAGGATGGATGCAGTAGAGCTGTGTGTGATGTGTGGGGGTCAGGATGGATGGAGTAGAGCTGTGTGTGATGTGTGGGGGTCAGGATGGATGGAGTAGAGCTGTGTGTGATGTGTGGGGGTCAGGATGGATGGAGTAGAGCTGTGTGTGATGTGTGGGGGTCAGGATGGATGGAGTAGAGCTGCGTGTGATGTGTGGGGATCAGGATGGATGGAGTAGAGCTGTGTGTGAGGTGTGGGGGTCAGGATGGATGGAGTAGAGCTGTGTGTGTGAGGTGTGGGGGTCAGGATGGATGGAATAGAGCTGTGTGTGTGAGGTGTGGGGGTCAGGATGGATGGAGTAGAGCTGTGTGTGTGATGTGTGGGGGTCAGGATGGATGGAGTAGAGCTGTGTGTGTGATGTGTGGGGGTCAGGATGGATGGAGTAGAGCTGTGTGTGATGTGTGGGGGTCATGATGGATGGAGTAGAGCTGTGTGTGATGTGTGGGGATCAGGATGGATGGAGTAGAGCTGTGTGTGTGATCAGGATGGATGGAGTAGAGCTGTGTGTGATGTGTGCGGGTCAGGATGGATGGAGTAGAGCTGTGTGTGTGATGTGTGGGGGTCAGGATGGTTGGATTTAAAAAAAAGTTAAGAAAAAAATAACTCACCTAGTAGAGCCGTCCGACTCTTCTTTTCATCCACGACAGTTTTCATCTGTCTTCTGGTGGCCGGGGATTTAAAAATCCTGGCTCCTGAAAGCGCTGCCTTTGATTGGTTGAGTGCTGTGACCAATCAGAGTCAGCGCCCAGCTTTTCAGTGCTCAGCTAATCAAAGGCAGCGATTTCAGTAAACGTGAAGAGCTGTGTGTGTGATGTGTGGGGGTCAGAATGGATGGAGTAGAGCTGTGTGTGTGATGTGTGGGGGTCAGGATGGATGGAGTAGAGCTCTGTGTGTGATGTGTGGGGGTCAGGATGGATGGAGTAGAGCTCTGTGTGTGTGATGTGTGTGGGGTCAGAATGGATGGAGTAGAGCTGTGTGTGTGAAGTATGGGGGTCAGGATGGATGGAGTAGAGCTGTGTGTGTGAAGTATGGGGGTCAGGATGGATGGAGTAGAGCTGTGTGTGTGATGTATGGGGGTCAGGATGGATGGAGTAGAGCTGTGTGTGTCATGTATGGGGGTCAGGATGGATGGAGTAGAGCTGTGTGTGTGATGTGTGGGGGTCTGGATGGATAGAGTAGAGCTGTGTGTGTGTGTGATGTGTGGGGGTCACGATGGATGGAGTAGAGCTGTGTGTGTGATGTGTGGGGGTCACGATGGATGGAGTAGAGCTGTGTGTGTGATGTGTGGGGGTCAGGATGGATGGAGTAGAGCTGTGTGTGTGATGTGTGGGGGTCAGGATGGATGGAGTAGAGCTGTGTGTGTGATGTGTGGGGGTCAGGATGGATGGAGTAGAGCTGTGTGTGTGATGTGTGGGGGTCAGGATGGATGGAGTAGAGCTGTGTGTGTGATGTGTGGGGGTCAGGATGGATGGAGCAGAGCTGTGTGTGTGATGTGTGGGGGTCAGGATGGATGGAGTAGAGCTGTGTGTGTGATGTGTGGGGGTCAGGATGGATGGAGTAGAGCTGTGTGTGTGATGTGTGGGGGTCAGGATGGATGGAGTAGAGCTGTGTGTGTGATGTGTGGGGGTCAGGATGGATGGAGTAGAGCTGTGTGTGTGATGTGTGGGGGTCAGGATGGACGGAGTAGAGCTGTGTGTGTGATGTGTGTGGGTCAGGATGGATGGAGTAGAGCTGTGTGTGTGATGTATGGGGGTCAGGATGGATGGAGTAGAGCTGTGTGTGATGTGTGGGGGTCAGGATGGATGGAGTAGAGCTGTGTGTAATGTGTGGGGGTCAGGATGGATGGAGTAGAGCTGTGTGTGATATGTGGGGTCAGGATGGATGGAGTAGAGCTGTGTGTGATGTGTGGGGGTCAGGATGGATGGAGTAGAGCTGTGTGTGTGATGTGTGGGGGTCAGGATGGATGGAGTAGAGCTGTGTGTGATGTGTGGGGGTCAGGATGGATGGAGTAGAGCTGTGTGTGATGTGTGGGGGTCAGGATGAATGGAGTAGAGCTGTGTGTGATGTGTGGGGGTCAGGATGGATGGAGTAGAGCTGTGTGTGTGATGTGTGGGGATCAGGATGGATGGAGTAGAGCTGTGTGTGTGATGTGTGGGGGTCAGGATGGATGGAGTAGAGCTGTGTGTGTGATGTGTGGGGGTCAGGATGGATGGAGTAGAGCTGTGTGTGATGTGTGGGAATCAGAATGGACGGAGTAGAGCTGTGTGTGTGATGTGTGGGGATCAGGATGGACGGGGTAGAGCTGTGTGTGTGGGGGTCAGGATGGATGTAGTAAAGCTGTGTGTGATGTGTGGGGGTCAGGATGGTTGGATTAAAAAAACGTTAAAAAGAAAAAAATAACTCACCTAGTAGAGCCGTCCGACTCTTTTTTTCATCCACGGCAGTTTTCATCTGTCTTCTGGTGGCCAGGGATTTAAAAATCCTGCCTCCAGAAAGCGCTGCCTCTGATTGGTTGAGTGCTGTGACCAATCACAGGCAGTGCCCAGCTTTTCAGTGCTCAGCTAATCAGAGGCAGCGCTTTCAGTAAACGTGGATTTTTCAATCCCCTGCCTGAAGAGATGCTGAAGAAGAGTGCCGGTCACCTGCAAGAAAACGCACCACAGATGACAGTGCTTCTAAGGTGATGTATTATTATTTTTATTTTTTTCTGCAGCTAGGGCTTATGTTTGGGGTAGGGCTTATATTTCAAGCCCCACTTCCTGAAAATCCTCTCCACAGGGAGTTCCCTCATCAATGAACACTATGACAGTGCTGTCACAGTGTTCAGTGATGAGGACCCTCCCCACAGGGATGAAGTAATCTCCTGCCACAGCTGTCACAGCAATGGCAGAGGATTGCAAACTTCTCCAATGGATTTTAATGGGGCAGGAGCCGCTTCCACTGGCCCCATTAAGAACAATTAGGAAACATCACGATCCCCTACTGCAGCTAAGACAGCTGCAGCAGGGGATTCCTTCAGCGATCTGGTCCCTTTGATTTCAATGGGGCAGGCGCTTTTGCCGCCGGCCCCATTGCAATCAATGGGAGAAGATCGCTTTCTCCTGCCGCAGCTGTAACAGTCACAGCAGGAGATTCCTTCAGCCCTGGCGAGGTTGTTTCCCTGCGAAAACGCCTTGCATCCAGGGCTTCCAGAAGGATTGCGAGAGCGATATTGGGCGCCTTTAATCATAGCCTGATATCGCTCTCGCCAGTGTGCAGTAGGCCTAACCATTCCCCTTATTCTCTCCAGTAATTGTATTGTTTTCTGAAGGATTTTGTGTGGTTTTTATATTATCTCATCTTCTTTCCATTCAGCTCCTACAATACCGGATCCTCTGATATCTTCTAGACAAGAGAATTTTCCTCTTTGACCCGTGAAGGATGGAGAAGGACAGAAACAAGATGGCGGAAAGTATATTAAATCTCACCCTAGAGATACTCTTCCAGCTTACTGGAGAGGTGAGAGATTCTGATGATGTCACCTTACATCATTCTTATCTATGGTAATAGCAGATGATGTCACTGGAGAGGGGAGAGATTCTGATGATGTCACATTACACCATTTTTATGTATGTAATAACTAGAGATGACTGAGCACCAAAATGCTCGGGTGCTCGTTGCTCGAGTCGAACTTTTCACGATGCTCGAGAGCTCGTTTCGAGTAACGAACCCCATTGAAGTCAATGGGGGACTCGAGCATTTTTGTATATGACCGATGCTCCGCATAGGTCTTCACTTGTGAAACTCTGGAAAACATCCGAAAGTCATGGAAACACCACAGAAATGGATAGGGAAGGGCAGGGGCAGCATGCAGGGCTGCATCTCAGGCTCCCAGGTCCCACTATTAAGCCACAATAGGGGCAAGAGTCTGCCCCCCCTAACAATTTTTACTTCGGACAAACCCTCATTAGCAAGGCACACCTTAGCCAAGCACCACATTACCTGCAACCAAGGAGAATCACTGCCTGCGGGTCACACCGCTGCCTCTTCTCCTGGGTTACATGCTGCCCAACCCCTGCACGACCCTGCGTCCACAGCGCACACAAAAGTTTCCCTGCGCAGCCTTCAGCTGCCCTCATGCCACACGCTCGCTTCATAGCTACACCACCCTCATGTCTATTTCCAAGTATGTCTGCGATGAGGAGGAACCAGAGGCACACACTGCAGAGGGTTGGCAGGGCCAGGGAGCGACCCTCTTTGAAAGTGTGGGCAATAGCCCACAATGCTGTTGAGAATCGATGATGAATTGACGTACAATCATCATTCCAATCCCGTGCCTCCTCCATCGCAAAATTGTCAGGAGCCACAAACGTGGGCATAAAGGGGACTCAGGTGCCAGCACTTCTACACATCTCCACAATGCAGCAATACTCTGTGTGGGAAGTTTGTGAGCGGGCCCTTGGTCAGGCTCGGTCCCAGCAAACACCTTGTGTGGCCCAAGGTGCCGCGAGTGACATAGCAATGTGGAATCCATGTGTCCACACACTACTCATTCTGTTTGAGTGTCGGATACCTCATCGACAACGCAAGGGGAAAGCCATCTGCACTCTGCACCCTACCCAAGTCAGTCAGTGTCTTTGTGCCAGACAGGTAAAACACCGCTATGGGAAGTCTGTGTGCACCCACAGCATAGGTGGGTCCTAGGCAAACCAAGACATGAACCATGAAGAAATCAGAGTGCCCAAACTTGGCAGACTTTCACTGCGCCGAGGACATAGGCCTCTAAACAAACCCTCAGCAATTGCAGGCATAGAGCGGACTCCGATACTAGTGCAGCTGTGAACGTCTCATTAGTGCAGTATCGCTCCTCTTGTTTGGCCCAAACCAGTGCCATGGATAACTGTGGTAACGCGAGAGAAAATACATGTTGGCCTCGGCCCACAATTCATGCCCTAGTCAGTCAGTGTTTTTGGGCCAGATAGGTAAAACACCACGATAGGAAGTCTGTGCACCCATAGTATAAACTGACCCGTGTAACATTCCAGTAGCAAAGGTATAAGCAGACCCCAGTAGCATTTCTGTAGCAGCAGCATAGGCAGACCCCTGTAACATTTCTGTAGTAACAGTATAGGCAGACCCCAGTAACACTTCTGTAGTAGAAGTATAGGCAGACCCCAGTAACACTTCTGTAGTAGAAGTATAGGCAGACCCCAGTACTATTTCTGTAGTAGAAGTATAGGCAGACCCCAGTAACATTTCTGTAGCAGAAGTATAGGCAGACCCCAGTAACATTTCTGTAGTAACAGTATAGGCAGACCCCAGTAACATTTCTGTAGCAGCAGTATAGGCAGACCCCAGTAACATTTCTGTAGCAGAAGTATAGGCAGACCCCTGTACCATTTCTGTAGCAGAAGTATAGGCAGACCCCTGTACCATTTCTGTAGCAGAAGTATAGGCAGACCCCAGTACCATTTCTGTAGCAGAAGTATAGGCAGACCCCAGTACCATTTCTGTAGCAGAAGTATAGGCAGACCCCTGTAACATTTCTGTAGCAGCAGTATAGGCAGACCCCAGTACTATTTCTGTAGCAGAAGTATAGGCAGACCCCTGTAACATTTCTGTAGCAAGAGTATAGGCGAACCCCTGAAACATTGGTGTACCATTACTGTAGGCGAAGTCCGCAAAAATTAGTAAGATAACAGTATAGGCGAGGGCCAGAAAAATTGGTGTACCAAGAGTACAAGTGTACCTCTGAAAAATTTTTCAACCGAGAGGGCAGGTGAAACCCAGAAATATATTTTAAAGATACAGCTCGCTGTTGCTTAATTTGCAACAGAGCCTGGAGGCAGCTCAGTGAAAAAAAATGGGTTTCTGGTAAAGTATCAATACTTTTGAAACTTTGAAAAATTGTAAAAAAATTGTAATCAGAGCCTTTTCGACCGCAGAAAAATTGGCAGTTCAGCGTGATGACATGTTTCAGGAGGAGTAGAAGGAGAAGGACTAATATCCGAGAGTGATTGACAAAGCTAATTCCCTCTTATTTTCCGGTGATAGAGAATGCTTATTTATCCAGTTGCAGCAAAATTAATCTTTAGGTATCGCTGCTTTCCGCCAGTGAAGAAGAGAAGTCTGGGGAAATCCAGGCTTTGTTCATTTTTATGAGTGTAAGCATTTCGGCACTGGCAGTTGACAGGTGGGTACGCTTATCTGTTATCATTCCCCCAGCTGCACTAAACACCCTCTCTGACAAGACGCTAGCAGCAGGGCAAGCCAGCACCTCCGGCGCATACAGCGCAAGTTCGTGCCACATGTCCAGCTTTGACACCCAATAGTGAATGGAGCAGAGGCATCACGGAGGACGGTGGTACAATCGGCTACGTACTCCCTCACCATCTTTTCACAGTGCTCCCTTCAACTTAGCCTTGACGGGGGAGTGGTGACACAGTCTTGCTGGGGAGCCATAAAGCTGGCAAAGGCCTTGGAGAGTGTTCCCCTGCCTGCGCTGTACATGCTGCCTGATCTCAGCGCCTCCCCTGCTACTTGGCCTTCAGAACTGCACCTTCTGCCGCTAGCGCTGTCAGATGGGAAGTTTACCATCAGTTTGTCCACCAGGGCCCTGTGGTATTGCATCACTCTTGAACCCCTTTCCTCTTCGGGAATGAGAGTGGAAAGGTTCTCCTTGTACCGTGGGTCGAGAAGTGTGTACACCCAGTAATCCGTGTTGGCCAGAATGCGTCTAACGCAAGGGTCACGAGAAAGGCAGCCTAACATGAAGTCAGCCATGTGTGCCAGGGTGCAAGTATGCAAGACATGGCTGTCCTCACTAGGAAGATGACTTTCAGGATCCTTCTCCTCCACAGCCCATACATGCTGAACAGATGACAGGCAAGCAGCATGGATACCCTCTGCAGTGTGCCCAGCTGTCTCCTCTCCCTCCTCCTGATCCTCCCCCTCCTCCTCCAAAACGCGCTGAGATATAAACATGAGGGTGGTCTGGCTATCAAGCGACATACTGTCATCCCCCGTCTCCTGTCCCAACCGCAAAGCGTTGGCCTTTATGCTTAGCAGCGAACTTCTCAGCAGGCATAGCAGCGGGTTGGTAACGCAAATGATTGCAGCATCGCCACTCACTATCTGGGTAGACTCCTCAAAGTTTCCGAGGACCTGGCAGATATCTGCCATCCAGGCCCACTCCTCGGTAAAGAATTGGGGAGGCTGACTACCACTACGCCACCCATGTTGGAGTTGGTACTCCACTATTGCTCTACGCTGCTCATAAAGCCTGGCCAACATGTGCAGCGTAGAACTCCTCCATGTGGGCACGTGGCACAACAGTCGGTGCTCTGGCAGATTAAACCGATGTTGCAGGATCCTCAGGGTGGCAGCGTCCGTGGTGGACTTGCGGAAATGTGCGCAGACGTGGTGCACCTTGACGAGCAGGTCACACAATTGAGAGTAGTTTTTAAGAAACCGCTGAACCACCAGATTGAAGACATGGGCCAGGCATGGCATGTGTGTGAGGCTGCCGAGCTGCAGAGCCGCCATAAGGTTACGGCCGTTGTCACACACGACTATGCCCGGTTGGAGGCTCAACGGCGAAAGCCAGAGGTCGGTCTGCTCTGTCAGACCCTGCAACAGCTCATCTCTAGTTAAGATCCACCTCAATATTTAAGCTCCATAGAAGGTCTACACTTTAAGTGATGCTTTAAAAAAAAGAATATCCGTCACAGAAAAACGAAGAGAAAAAAAAAGAATGGGGTCATTTTCTAAAATACACCAATTGTTCCTAATAATTTCTAATTTTCTAATATCTTTATGCTGACTTCTATATTTTGTGATAAAGCACGGTCCTTCAGTTTTTAGGAGAAATAAAAGTATCCAGAATATTTGAGCTCCATCTAGACCAGAATTTAAAAAAGAAGAACTTTATAAATAATAGTAATAATTCCGAATTGGGTATATTCAATGTAAAAAAAAAATATATATATATATGTATTTTTAGATTCTTGTGTGTATTCACGATAAGAATATAGTTTTACAGAGGAGGTGGAATTATAAATATGGACCGACCGCTTTACTTTTAAATAGAGCCTGAAAATTAAAATCTGCTTCATGGACGTGAATGGAACGCATCAAGCGATCCTCGGATTAAAGACTCCGGTCCCATGACCAGAGTCACATGACTAGATCATGTGATTGAATCTCCTCCCAGAAGGAGGGCGGACTTTCAGACGGCGTCTGTAGCAAATACAACATGTGTAAGGTAAACCTGTGTATAGTTATATAAGGTGGTTTTATGTTTGGTTTCCATATGGATTTTTGCTTGAAAAAGGCGTAATTTCACGCCGAAACGCGTAGCAATAAAAATAGTCTTGCAATTACGGACCAGCGGTCTGCATTCATATTTAACCCTTGGAGCGCGGGGAAGATTTTTTCTTCTTTTTTCTGTGACGGATATTCTTTGAAGCCCTAATTATGAGCTTTTCTTCCCGGCTGCGGCTCGTGACACAGAGACCATGGAGGGTTAGAGGCTAACGTGGACACTAGGTGCCGGCAGAGATCCCTTAGGGATTTTCTGCTGAGCACCAGGTAAGTTACCATTTGGAACTGCCCAAAAGGTGGGTATCTCATAGACAAGGGAACTTGAGACGGAATTCAGACTGGAGGCGCTGACAGAAACACCAACTGGACAGAGAACTGCATACTGTGCACTGGACTGATGCACAGACATAGCATAGGGACTGACAAATGAGCCAAACACTCGCCATGCATACCTGTACACATAAGCAGATGTCATAGCTATAAAAGTACGAGGTATCGATTTATGTATTGGCCAATGACCTTAAGCTGCAAGGCCACGATCAAGGCTCCTCGTGTCTTGCAGTTCCTACTCTAGCAAGACACAACACAGGCAGCACAGGACACCATTCACACAGCAACACACTAGGGTTAGCATTCCAGACACCTAACCACATAGAACAGGACAGTTCACTCCTCATGTCTAGCCACCTGCTCAGACATACAGAACTTGACACTGTTCACACCATATACATAGAACAGGGCTATCCACACCTAATGTCTGGCCACCTGCACAAAAACTGGATCTGTCACTGTTCACACACAAGCACCTTTACAGGCATGCAAAACCAATAAACCCTATAGCTTTCTCATGCAGAGGGAGGATATTTATCTGATTCGCTAGCAGGAGAACACCACACCCAGGCAGCTCAATCATTCCACACCTGTGAGGCTGTGCTGCTAGAAACCCATGTAGCACAACCGATGTCAGCCAGCACAACCTAACAGTTTGTTTCTTGATTTAGTATGAATAAAACCAGACAGAGCAGATTCTTTCACAGAAGATTCAGGAATCTGCATTCAGCAAGACGTGTCAGCGGTTTTGTGGTGCAGAGACCTTGCACAATGTTGCAGGATGGATATGTTTTGCAGAATCCCAGAATGCATTCCGGGGGCTAAATCCCCGGACATGTTCTTTATTCTGCAACATTTAAAAAGTACTTTTCCAACATCAAGTCCTAAGTGCACGGCTTGTTTCATAATCCAGTCAAATGCAGCAGCTGTACTCCCATCACTCGCACCACTGTCTTTGAATCTTGGATCCAGTAGATATGCAGCAGCATGTACTGAATGGCAACACATTTCTTCTCGTTCCCTACTAAAATCTGATTGTTCTCAGCAAGAGAAACCACGTAATCTTGCAGATATGATACTTCTTAATGGGTAACAAAAATACATGATGTAAATGCGAGCTTTACCATCTTACTCCCAGTCCTTCATCAAAGCATTTTGCTGTGATTACTCCCATTCTCAGTCAGAAAAGCAAATACTTCTTTCCACTGTCATTTATCACTAAATCTACACATATTTCACTGGTGATATACTCTGCAGTATGTCTGTTCTCTCAGTTTCAATGCTTCTATAAAAGACTGGTTGAGGCATTATCACAAAGTTGATGATTCCTTCTCCCTGAACATTTGGCCATTGATCTGTAAGTACTGCAATAATGAAAACAAAGGTTTAGTACGGTGTTAGCCAGTAGAGCAAAATGTGATGGTTCCCAGCAAGAGAAACGACGTAATCTTGTAGATATGATACCTTTTAATGGCTAACGAAAATACATGATGTTACAGCGAGCTTCCGAACCTCTGGGGCTCTTCGTCAGGCTAAAATGGAATAGATCTGAAGAGGCATGAATATTTATACACACTTATAACATACATACTTATGACAAGTCACAGATATGGATAGGATTGGTTGGCACTTAAAAGCAATACTGCAACAGGTACACAAACATTCTTAACTAGAGACTGATATGGGAGTGAGCGTTTTATGGTCCCTGAATTTCTGTTGGGGGGTCACCAGGCCAGCAGTCTTATCTGTGCTATAGATTTCTCATACCTCCCATTCACCAATAAATCCTCGTAAATAATTTAGCCCTCTATTAAACATGTCAAGAGTTGTTATAAATTTATATTCCCAAATACTTCTATGGCTTTGTAACTTGAAACCGCCCTTCAATATCAATAGCACAGATAACACTTCTGGCCTGGCGACCCCCTAACAGTAATTCAGGGACCATAAAACTCTCACTCCCTTATTAGTGACTAGTTAAGAATGTTTCTGTTGCAGTAATCATTTTAAGTGCAAACCAATCGCATCCGTGTCTGTGCCTTGTCATAAGTATGTGTGTGTAAATATTCATGCCTCTTCACATCTATTCTATTTAAGCCTGAAGAAGAACAATGAGTAGGTTGGAAAGCTCTCTATAACATCATGTATTTTTGTTGGCCATTAAAAGGTATCAGATCTACAAGATTACCTGGTTTCTCCTGCTGGGAACAATCACATTAGGTACTGCAAGACATGGTGCGTCACTGATTGTTCCTTGTACGGATTCCATCACACGCTCATATTCTGACTCCCTCGAGGAATGTCTGCTTGGCAAATGATCTGATTGTCGTAACAAATTTAAAGCTTCCTGCCGATATGCATTTTCAGTTATTGACAATACTGATCCAGAAGCACATGTCGCTCTTGCAAGGCTATGATTCATTTTCTCCTGACTTTCAGGTGTCATTTTATCTATAAATGAAGGTATTGGGTATTTTGTGAGTCAGCGGTTTGCAACACTTCTCTATTTGAAGATGCTGCTGGTGGAGAAACACTTTGTAATGATCCAGAAGCAGCAGAAATCATGTTTCTGGGATTAGAACTCTGGAAAGAAAAGCTACTTACTAGAGATGAGCGACCGTACTCGTTTAGGGCGTTTTTGCACTCGAGCACCGCTTTTTCCGAGTAACTGACTATTCGAACAAAAAGATGCGGGGGCGGGGGGCAGCGTGGTGGAGCGGGGGGTAGCAGTGGGGAACAGGGGGGAGCTCTCCCCCCCCCCACACTCCCCTCTGCAACCCCCCACTCACCCCCGGCGCCCCCCGAATCTTTTCACCCGAGTAGTCGGTTACTCAGAAAAAGCGGTGCTCGAGTGCAAAAACGCCCTAAACGAGTACGGTCGCTCATCTCTACTGCTTACCCTTTTGTTCTAGTCCTCATCAAATATTTGCAAATTGCAGCTTTGCTCTCAGCAGACATTGCACTGTGGAAATGTATCCAAACTCCAGATGTTGGTCTAACCAGGAGGAAAAGAAGAAAAAATGTATCCTCTTGCGTGTCAGTTAAGGCCTGAGAGGAGGACAGAACCCATCATCTCCTGTACACCAACAATTGCTCAACTGTGGGAGGTCCAAGCAGGAACACAAGTAAACTAAACTGGAGGCTTCACCCTGCAGCGCCCCCCAGTGACACAAATGCATATTTCTCCTGCTTGTATTCTCTTACTTGAATTCTTTTCCAGGATTTGCTTGTCTTCAGCTGAGAGAACTTGCAATAATTTAAGACTTTACAAAAAGTCTCAGAAATCTTTCATTAAGGTCTTCGTATTATATAGTTTGAATATCAGGACATAAATATATTATTTATTACTGGAGAATGACATATTCTACACACTTTATTTTTTTTTTTAATTTTCTGGAAAAAATGGCTTTGGTAAAAAAAAGGAAAAACTCTTTTTTCCAACATCTTCTGTTTTTTTTCCCAGGCCTTCCCATCTCTAGGGACATCTCAACTATGCAAAAACATATTATGGATAGCTAGGTACTAAGGCTGTTCATTGTGGTCTGACAGAGACCTCTTTGACATCTCCAGCCCCTGTCACAACTGTGATTGATGCATAATCAGCAGAGCAGTTGACTGGAAGCTTATAATTCAGCTGGTTTTATAGCATCTCTAGTAACTGACCCCCTGCGCATCCAATTATTGGTTATAACAATTTTGTAATTTCCCCAAACACTGCATGCTGTATAAATATATTAGTGGCCAAAGACAACTGCCCTCATAGCCTGCCTAGCAGTATATATTTAGTTCTTTTATGGACTAAGGATTTAGTTCAGCCACCTATGCCTTCATTTTAAAGCGTCTTTGTTTTGAGTGGAAATATGTCAATAAAGTATATAATTTTACAGTATTCTCTTTTGGAAGGGCATAACTATTAGGCTATTTTTTTGTCTTTGGCAAGTTTTTGCAAATTATGTTTATTTAGCCAGATATACCCTAGGGCTGCTCCTTTTATTTACAATTAAAATGACTCAATCTTATCTATGCTAATAACAGATAATGTAACTGAAGAGATTTTGATGTCACATTACATCATTCTTATCTATGGTAATAACAGATGATGTCACTGGAGAGGCAAGAGACTCTGATGATGTCACATGACTGCGTTCATATATATGGTAATAACAGATGATGTCACTGGAGAGGTGACAGTCTCTAGAAATGTCCGTAGCAATATTTATTAATGTCTCCCCATATACAGGATTACACAGTAGTTAAGAAGACCTCTAGTGATGGCTGTCGGGCCCCTGTGTGTAATGGATGGGAAGGAACCCTGAGTCCAATCTCGGGGAACCCATCTCAACACCCGGTACATAAGGACATCAAAGTACAGAAGATTCTAGAACTCACCAACAAAATGATTGATCTTCTGACTGGAGAGGTGATGCAGAAAATGCTGGGGCATTATATATTATAATCACTGGAGGCTTCTGGGTGATGACTGTATGTTATGTTGTCAGGTTCCTATAAGGTGTCAGGATGTTGCTATCTATTTCTCCATGGAGGAGTGGGAGTATTTAGAAGGACACAAGGATCTGTACAAGGAGGCCATGATGGAGACCCGCCAGCCGCTCCCATCACCAGGTAATAGACAGGACTAAATCCATGGGGACTTTATTATCTGTATATAAGGAATGACTTCAGTGTCCATCTGTGTTTCCTGCAGCAGCCACAGTTAGTTACTTATAAGACTAGATTCAGATTTGCAGTTTTTGGTTCTATATTTTGCACGTATTTTGATCAGAAATAGAAGGAAAAATATAAAGAACGTGTCCTTCATTATAACAGAAGACGGCATCTGCTAATCCGGTATCTGAGCTGAAGGCTTCGTTTGTAGACTCTGGTATAGATCCAGCACCAAATAATGGACAACATACTGTAGCATACAGCACTGTCTTGTCCAGGACATATCAGCGGGCATGCCTGAAGCCGGATGGACCACATTGTAGGCAGTTATGATGGCATGTGATAGATGTGGCACTCTTGTGTTTTCTGTTAGGCTTCTAGTATGGAGCCAAACAACGTAAGGCGGCAGCACTGGTGTGTGTACTAATCCGGCCTTACACTTGCTCTACCGCCATGACTTCTTCATACATGACCATACTGCTCCTCCCCTCTGTGATAAGGTACATGTAGCAGTCAGGAGTGTGTGAGACGGACACCACCTAATAGCACTGACTCACAGGGACCAGTATGGTTCCCCACTGAGCATTTACTAGAAGAGTGGTGACAGCTTGGTACACTGATACATAATAATAATAATAATCTTTGTGTATAGCGCCAACATATTCCGCAGCGCTTACATAGACGGGGAATACAGAAAGACAAAAGTACAAAAAATTACAGAACCACGGTTACAAGCGTAATCAGTTGGTGGAAACAATAGGGGTGAGGGTCCTGCTCCAACGAGCTTACATACTACAAGTAATGGGGTGATACAGAAGGTAAAATGGCTGGAGATGTGCGCGGTATGGCGAGGTGGAGAGTGAGGGATTCTATACACAGACAATGGTCAGATATTTGGCAGAATCGGTGTGACTGCAGGGGCAGTTTATGACAGCTAGCAGGGATTGCAGTCAGTAGGTCAGGGAGCATGTTATCAGGCGGAGTACAGAGGGGTTTGTTTAGAGAATGCGGTATGCCTCCCTGAAAAGGTGCGTTTTTAGAGCACGCCTGAAGTTCTGCGAGTCCTGGATTGCCCAGGTATCCTTTGGTAGTGCGTTCCAGAGGGCTGGTGCTGCTCTGGAGAAGTCTTGGAGGCGGGAGTGAGAAGTTCGAATTAGAGGGGTGTGCAGTCTAGTTTCGTTTGCCGAGCGGAGAGCCCGGGCTGGGTGATGGATTGAGATGAGGGAGGCAATATAGGGGGGCGCTGCACTGTGGAGGGCTTTGTAGATTAGGGTAGTAAGTTTAAATTGAATTCTGTATTTAACTGGCAGCCAGTGCAGTGACTGGCACAGGGAAGAGGCGTCCGAGTAGCGGCTGGACAGGAATATGAGCCTGGCTGCTGCATTCAGGATGGATTGGAGAGGGTAGAGTCTGGTGCAGGGGAGGCCGATCAGCAACAAGTTGCAATAATTGAGCCGTGAGTGGATGAGGGCAACAATAAGCGTTTTCAGCGTGTCTATGGTGAGAAAAGAGCGGATTCTTGCGATGTTCTTGAGGTGCAGCTGACATGTTCAGGCCACAGATTGGATGTATGGGGTAAATGAGAGATTGGAGTCGAATATGACCCCAAGGCAGCGGGCATGCTGTTTGGGAGTTATGGTGGCGCCACATACTGAGATGGAGATGTCAGGAGGAGATCGGTTAGTGGAAGGAGGAAACACCAATAAGTCAGTTTTAGAGAGGTTTAGTTTTAGGTAGAGAGAGGACATAGTGTTGGAGACAGCAGACAGACAGTTGGTGATGTTTTGGAGGAAAGGTGCAGAGATGTCACATGCCCCTGTGAAGATGGGGTGCTTCACCACAGAAGGACAAGAGAACAGCCTTATGGCGAAACATCATGATCTACTGGTCTGCACTCTGAGCTCCACTGATAGACTGGGATCTGTTTTGCCATTGCTGTTTTTACCGAGTTAATAACTGAGTTTTGCCACCTGACTTGTAGTTGGTATTGAAATGTTTGTATAGAAATCTAATCCTCTTTACATAGTGTATACATATTATGTGGCAGGTTACTAAACTTGACATTTGGGCTTAAAATTTTTACATTGACCGGATAGCATGTTTGAAGAATGGGAAGAAACCCACGCAAACATAGGTAGGACATACTAAGTTCATGCAGTTGTCCATAGTCAGATTTGAATACAGGACCGCAGTGCTGCAAGGCAACAGTGTTAACTATGAAGCTACCGTACTGTATAATAATATCAATATAAGTTGTGAAATAGTAAACTCAGCTTTATCTTTGGCAGATGACTGTACCGGGAGTTCAGATGGATGTCTGATGTCTGTAGATTGTAAAGTAGAAGATTGTGGTATCACACAAGATACAGATGAAGAACCTGCCATTATCCCAGATGTCCCCGCAGCCCTTCACAACAAAAATCCATCAACTGATCCTCTAATACAGGTCCCAACTTTTGAGTCATCACAGACTGATCAGAAAAGTCACAGACAGGGAGAAGATCACAGAGCTCACACAGGGAAGAAGCCGTACTCATGTGCAGAGTGTGGGAAACGTTGTACTGATAATTCAAGTCTTGTTAGACATCAGAGAATTCACACAGGGGAGAAGCCATTTTTATGTTCAGAATGTGGGAAATGTTTTACTCGTAATTCAAATCTTGTTGCACATGAGAGAATTCACACAGGGGAGAAGCCATTTTCATGTTCAGAATGTAGTAAATGTTTTACTCAGAATTCAAATCTTATTGCACATGAAAGAATTCACACAGCGGAGAAGCCATTTTCATGTACAGAGTGTGGGAAATGTTTTATTACAAAATCACATCTTGTAAAACATCAGAGAATTCATACAGGAGAGAAGCCATTTAGTTGTTCAGAATGTGGGAAATGTTTTACTTTGAATTCACATCTTGTTACTCATAAGAGAAGTCACACAGGGGAGAAGCCGTTTTCATGTTCTGTTTGTGAGCAACGCTTTAGTGTAAAATCACATCTTATGATTCATCAGAGAATTCACTCAGGGGAGAAGCCATATTTATGTACAGAATGTGGGAAACATTTTACTGCAAAATCCGAACTTGTCAAACATCAGAGAAGTCATACAGGAGAAAAGCCATTTCATTGTTCAGAATGTGGGAAATTCTATTCTCAGAAATCGGCTCTTGTTAGACATCGGAGAACTCACACAGGGGAGAAGCCATTTTCATGTTCAGAATGTGGAAAATGTTTTAGTGAGCTATCACATCTTGTAAATCATCAGAGAATTCATACAGGGGAGAAGCCATTTAGATGTTCTGAATGTGGGAAATGTTTTAGATTTAAATCACATCTTGTTACTCATAAGAGAAGTCACACAGGAGAGAAACCATTTTCATGTTCAGAATGTGGGCAACGCTTTAGTGTAAAATCACATCTTGTAATACATCAGAGAATTCACTCAGGTGAGAAGCCATATTTATGTACAGAATGTGGGAAACATTTTACTACAAAATACGAACTTGTCAAACATCAGAGAAGTCACACAGGGGAGAAACCATTTTCATGTTTGGAATGTGGGAAATTCTATTCTCAGAAGTCAGCTCTTGCTAGACATCGGAGAATTCACACAGGGGAGAAGGCATTTTCATGCTCAGAATGTGGGAAATGTTTTACTCAGAATTCAACTCTTCTTAGACATGAGAAAATTCACACACGGAAGTAACCATTTTCTTGAACTCATGTTATTTACAAATAGTACAGGAAAAAATCAGACAGTTACAAAAAGACATTTTACACAATAGAAAGCAATAAATGATGATTATTGTATGTAATTACCAATAAACGTCTATTATCCAAAAAGGAAAATACAATCTAGATAACCCGTCCTATAAATCCCCCGCGTGCACAGGATCTTCCTTGTTAATATATAACTGCATCTCAGAACTTGTTAATAATCGTTATTAAACATTTGTTCTTGAAACATAGCTGCTTGTTTTGTGTTTGCGCCAATCTTTCTTCATCAGTTGGATGTTCGGATGTTGCCTCAGATCTGATGGACTGGAGGGAGGGCTGGCAGGCAGTTGGTATATAGTGAGGGGAGGATCACACTGCGGATCCCAGACTTTGTGGAGTTTAGGACACTTTGTTTTCCAAGAGCCTCCTTCCATTCTCCTGTGATGAGGGCTTCCATCTATCTCTGACTCGCAGGTATCAACTAATCTGTAGCTAAACCTACAATAAAAGGGATGGACTTGGATCAGGGAATTGAGCATTCCCAGCATGATGCCATTGTAGAAACATTTACAATCTTGTACAAGTCGTCTCATGTGATGCCGTTTGCTAGTGATACCACTTACCAGGGTTCCCATCGGAAATAGATGTTCCAGAGAGCTGATAGTCTTTTCTTTCCAGGAGCTTGTATTTTAGAAGTGCAGAAATCTCTTATTACTCCATAAAAGTGTTTCTACAGGAAGATCAGTAATGCTAGCAGTATTTCCTCTTAACCCTTTAGTGATGGAGCTTTTTTGCTTTTTTCCATTTTTGTTTTTTCCTCCTCCCTTTTAAAAAATCGTAGCTCCTTTATTTATCCATCGACGTCGCTGTATGAGGGCTTGTTTTTTGCGGGACGAGTTGTATTTTTCAATGGCACTATTTATTGTACCGTATAATGTACTGAAAAACTTTTTAAAAATTCTTAGCGGAGAGAAATGGAAAAAAAACGACATTCCAGCATCTTTCGGTGCGTCCTGTTTCTACGACGCACAAACTGCAACAAAAATGACCTGATATTTTTATTCTATGGGTCGGTATGATTACTACGATACCAAACTTATATAGTTTTTTTTTGCTGTAGTACTTGTATTTTTTTTTTAAGATATTAAATTTTTTTCAATTATTTTCTGCGGTCATTTGTGCGCGCGATAACTTTTTTATTTTTCCGTCGACGTAGTTGAGCAAGGGCTCATTTTTTGCGGGATGTTATGTAGTTTCCGATAGTATCAATTTGGAATACATACGACTTTTTGATCGCTTTTTATTGCATTTTTTTCTGGGAGACAGGGTAACTAAAAAAAATGCATTTCTGGCGTTCTTTATTTTTTTTTTCGGACGACGTTCACCGTGCAGAAAAAATAATGCACTACTTTGATAGATCGGACTTTTATGGACGCAGCGATATCAAATACATATTTTTATTTTATGATTTAGATTTTTTAATAATAGATATGGCAAAAGGGGGGTGATTGAAACTTTTATAACTTTTTTTTTTTTTTTTACAATTTAAAAAACTTTATTGATTTTTTTTTAACTTTACTTTGAAGTCCCCCTGGGGGACTTTAACATGCGCGATGCTTTGATCGCTCCCGCAGTATGACGTAATACTATAGCATTACGTCATACTGCTTTTTTACAGGCAGTCTATGAAGCCACCCTGTGTGGATGGCTTGATAGGCAGTCTGCTAAGGCAGCCCTGGGGCCATTCATTAGGCCCCCGGCTGCCATGACACCTGCACGGATCCCCCGATCTCACCGCGGGGGGGCTGTGCGGGACCCCCAAACAGCGTTCGGGGGATTTAAATGCAAAGGGTTAGTAGCCGCGATCGGCCGAACAGCCGAGCTCGGCTATTGCCCGCGGGTGTCAGCTGTAATAAACAGCTGACGCCCGCGCTGTATGGAGAGAGATAGCTCCGCTACCTCCCTCCATACACGTCCTGCAGCTGCAGGACGTAAAAACACTATGGCCCGGTCGTTAAGGGGTTAATTTCTATACTTGTGCTGATAAGCAGAACTTGTTGGGGTTATAGGTTCACAGGTTTGAAGATGGAAAATGGGTTGTATAAAACATAGTATGTAAGGCTGAATGAAGACAATGTCCATCTAGTCCAGCCTGTTTATCCTCCTGTTTTGTTGATCCAGAGGAAGGCAAAAAACCCCAAGAGCAGAAACCAAATAGCCCTTTTGGGGAAAAAATTCCTTCCCGACTCCCTAATGGCAATCACACTGTTCCCTGGATCAACCCCTAATAGTTCCTACCTGCCTGTATACCCGGATTAACAATTAACCTAAGATTTATATCCTGTAATATACTTCCCCTCTAGAAAGACATCAAGTCCCTTTTAAACTCCTCTATGGATTTTGCCATCACCACGTCCTCAGGCAGAGAGTTCCACAGTCTAACTGCTCTTACAGTAAAGAATCCCCTTCTATGTTGGTGATGAAACCTACTTTCCTCTAAACATAGTGGATGCCATCTTGTTACTGTCACAGTCCTGGGTATAAACCTAAATGATTACAGATCGCATATTACCATTACCAAAGGTTCCCCTCACTTCTAGGGGTTCAACAGATGACATCCTCATCTGGTCTCTGAAGCTTCCATGCTACTCAGAGCTTCTCATCCTTCCATCAGAGATTCCAAGAGCTTCTCCCCCTAGATTCCAAAAGCTACTACTCCTTCATTCCAAAAGCTACTACTCCTTAGTTTCCAAAGGCTACTGCTCCCTAGACCCTCTCCTATCCTTTATACTAGTATAACTTGCTGAGTAATAGGCCATACTCTCCAAGCTTTGCAAACCAAGATGTTATCAAACTCTGGATTTGACCAGTTTCTATAGAGTGATAAGATCTAGTCAGACAAGGTCTACCTCCTAGACAATAGATATGTATATGGCTGGCTCCACAAAGACAGACTGATTGGTGTTATAACAAACATCAAAGCCATTCTCTTACTTACACATGATAAACATGTAGAACAGGTCTGGGGTTAGTTCCTTAGAATGTGGGGCCTACTTGATATATTAAAGCCTGTTCAGATATATATATATTTATACATATAGAATCAAGGATTAATGGCTACAAAATAGCCATAAAAATATTTCCATTACATGCACCCCAAAACTTTATTTGCCTTTGCAGCAGCTGACTGGCATTGGTTACTCCAGTTTAGTCTACAGTCCACTAGTACCCCAGGTCTTTTTCCATCTCACTTTTCCCTAGCAGTACCCCATTTAGTGTATATTGGTGACATCCGTTTCTCCTGCCCATGCGCATAACCTTACATTTATCCACATTGAACTTCATTTGCCATTTTTCTGCCCAAGCCCCCGGCTTATCCAGGTCCGTTTGTAGCCGCACATTGTCCTCCGTTGTATTAATTATATTGTATAATTTTGTGTCATCTGCAAATATTGATATTTTGCTGTGCAGCCCCTCTATCAGGTCGTTGATAAATACATTGAACAGAATGGGGCCTAATACTGAACCCTGTGGCCCCCCACTAGCAACGGTGGCCCCATCACAGTATGAACCCTTTATTACCACCCTCTGCTTTCTATCTCTGAGCCAGTTCTTTACCCACTTACACACGTTTTCACCCAATCCGAGCTGCCTCATTTTATATATCAGCCTATTATGTGGCACGGTGTCAAAGGCTTTAGAGAAGTCCAGATATACGAGATCAATAGATTCTCCCTGGTCCAGCTTAGAGCTTACTTCATCGTAGAAACTGATCAGATTTGTCTGACATGATCGACCCTTCATGAAAATGATCTCTGTTGCGTAACAAGTAATCGAAGACCTGATGCCTTACATATCTCAGCTGGCCAACTATATAATATGACTAGAAATCAGTAGGGCTACAACTTCCATGTTTTGACCATGGATTTTTCAGACAGCATCATGACCCACAATCCATGACTGCTGGGGACTATGCTGTTGCCTCAAAGTTCTTATTTCCTTGCAAGGTTGTAGAATAGAAGCTAGAATGTATCTGTTCCAAAAAGAGGTTATCGTTTTGGACACTTTAGAGACATTTAGAATCTTCCCCAGAGTTATTTTTCCAGTTTCTTTAGTAACGACGTGTGCTTACTGCTTAGGACGGACAGTCTCTGTGCTGACGGTCCAACATGATCTGTTGAATTTTCTTGAATGTTCTGGAGCTATGAGGCTGGGTTCACACGGGGCGGATTCCCGTCAGAAATCTCGCGGTTTGGCCGCAGCAAAAACCGCGAGATTTCCGCCGGGAGAACCGCCGCGGTTTAAGCCGCGGCGGCTTTGAAGCGGCCCGGCCGCTCGCTCTTTCGCTGCGGCCGGCGCTCCCATAGAGGAGAGCGCGGCCGCAGCGGAATGAAAAAAAGAATGGACATGCTGCTTATTTTGAAACCGCGGCTGCGGCGGCCACAGCCGCGGTTTCAACCGGATTTACCGCAGCGGATTAGCCGTCCCGTGTGGACGAGATTTCTGAGAAATCTCATCCACATGGCTGGCTAATCCCGGGATTAGCGGCCGCGGGCGGTTTTGCCGCGGGCGGATCTGCTGCTGCAAAACCGCGGCAAATCCGCCCTGTGTGACCCTAGGCTGAAAGTTGTAATGTCTTATTTATATAGACACATGCTTTGTAATTATTCTCAGCAATTCCAAATGAAGGTAAAAGAAAAATGGGGAAAAGATTTCTGCCATATAAGTGAAGATACAGAGGGTAGACAAAAATACGGAAACACTGTAAAAGGAAGGGACTTGCTATTTGTTTAGCACCAACTTATTCCACAGCACTTTCAGGTAATTTGTTTATTACACCGCAGCAAGCTGAGCACTCAGTTTACTGACCTCAGAAGGATGGAACGCTGAGTCAACCTGCATTCTGCTGCCTTAACACTGCGCCACATGGGATTCTAAATCATATTTCAATAAGTGGAGGTAATATAACACAGATGCTGCTGGGAAGAAATGAACATCTGCCCAAACAACAAGGTTCCATTGGTCAGAGGTTTGAGCATTCAGCTGTTTTCACCAGCTGGCTCCTCAATCAACCGAGAGCAGGGCAAGAGGTGAAGTAAACACAAATTTTTGAAGTAACTCTTCGCCAAGTAGGAGGCAATTGGGGAACTCAGTCTAATGATTAAAATCTAATGCATTTCGTAAGGTGTTTCTATATTTTTGCTCCCCCCATGTAAATAGGCCACAGTGCTGTGTATGATTCTAATGATATCTCTATCTGAAAGTCATTGAATATTACAATTGTATTTAGTGCATAGAGTTTATTGTACTCCGGTAAAGATTTTTAATATGGGTATTATATTGTAGTTTAATATGGGTATAGACTCAGGATGGCTATAATGTTACATGAATGATGCAGATTTAATGCATGTGTTCGGGGATTGTGTAAAATTGTTTGAATTTTGGAATGGGGTACAAGAGATAGTGTATACTGTATCTAATTGATATTGGTCTTAGTCCCAGAAATTGTTTGTAGTGTATTGTTATTGGGTGTACACTTCTGGGAATTCAGAGAGCACTGGATTGGGCATGGAAATTGATTTCTGCCCGTTGGATGCATTGGTGTGTTACGCCTGTCAGCTCATTGTTAATTTTGCCAGCACACCTTGTTCTGTCCAGACGAGCCAGGGTTAACAGCTCCAGTGCCTTTCAGTCAGGTTAATTACCCTCCTATGTGTCTGAGAGGTGTGCTGGTGATTGACAGGTCTATCCACCTATCAGCTCCTCCCTATAATATCCAGTTCTTGCTGCCTGGGAGTTGCCAATTATTTTTCAGTCTTCAGCGTTCGCTGAGTAGCCCTGGTACTCTGACCTGTTGGTTTTTCAGTGTCCACTGTTTGTTCACTGCTTATGTTAGCTTGTCCGCTAGACCTTGCTCTTATTTTCAGTTTTCAGTATTCTCTGAGTAGTGCTGCTACTCTGACCTGTGAGTAGTCTGGCCCTGGTACCTTGTGCCATCCCCTCTGTCTGCTAGCCAGTCTGCCTCTGTTTGTATCCTGCTTCTGTCAGCTTGTCCGCTAGACCTTGCTGTCATCAGCCAGCGTTTTCCAATCTGGCTCGTTTGGTATCCTGCTTCTGTCAGCTTGACCGTTAGACCTTGCTATTGTCTGCTTTACTTTCTGTTATCGGCCAGGCTTTACCATCTGCCTCTGTTCTGTTTATATTGTTCGTGTTTGTTCTTGTCATCTGCCTTCCTGTCTGTACTAGTGGGTAGAATTCTCTTGGTACTGCGGTCAATCCTCAATTCTGGTCAATTTAAAAAATTCCTGCACTCGTAAGAGAGGTAACTTATTAAATTATCCACTTACTTGGAGTAAAACAAAAGGAATAAACTTACTTCTCCAAGTGAATTGAGCAGTCTCAAAGTGATGTCATCGCGTCATATATTTGCATTATCACAGTTGAGCCCTGTGATAAATACCCTTAGCTGATCACAACTTTATTAGGGATTTGTACCAACTATATGGTCAATGTGCAGGTAGTGTGAGCACTGGTACATCAACTCCCCCTTAGGGGTGAACGCGAGACCTGCATTCTGATCCAAGAGCAAAATGGCAGTATGTCCTCTTAATGCCAGATTTCCAGTCTAGGTACCATATTTCAGCTATCAAGATTACAGCTGGATCCAGACCTAGCATTAGGCATGCAATCTGCAATTTCTAATATCCAATAGCCAACATCAAAAATGCTGAAGTGACAGGCAAATCTGTCCAGGAATAGACCAAAGTGCATGAAGCTTAATATCCAGAAATGTAAATGGTGCTGTGCTTGGCATTAGTCATCTATCATGATGTACGTATGTGCATTGGCTGGTCATTTAATGCTTATTGGTCCACAGATTGGTTCTGGTTCAATGTGTTTCTGTCAGTTCAAACAACTCCTCAGAACCCCAAATAAACTAAACCTTCTTTGCAAGTGCCTATATGGGGCAAACACAAATGACCCTAACTGAAAATCTCTAGAAGATATGCTGAAAAATCTTCACTTAGGAGTGCTATGGAGATGCCTAAATAGGTTCTTCCTAAAGAGAACAATATCCCTAGCCTAGATTCTTGCATGAATCTACTTGACAGAGGATAGGCTTCTAATTCTATGTCTGTGAACAATCTCTCAGTCTTTCAAATGCCTAGCTCTATCTGGATAGTACAGGGTTAAAATAACAAACAAGAATACGGCATAGCCTCCGGCCTTAATGGTAGGCTGGAGACATCTGAATATCCGAGTTTCCAGTGCTTTCTTATAAAGCCACAACGGATACCTCCCACTCAGGGGTCTGGCTACTGATCACCTATGGACTCGCATCATTGTCACAAGCCCCATCCTAATGGTCAGAAATACAGCAGGTCCTCAAGGACCTAGCACAATAAAGCTCCGATCCACAGGTCTAATGGATATAACTGTACATCACATCATCATATAGAACAGACAAATGGTATTGCTACCTCCCAGGGGGACACTTACTTGCTTAAATAGCAGAGTGGATTTGTGTTCATACCCCTTACTGCGCCTTGTATTAATAGCTGTACCATGATTCCAGTCCCATCAAGTATTAATAATGATAGGACTCTGGAGGTGCTTTCAGTATATCATCCTCAATGGTAAAATAACCGTATTGTCAAGGTTCACCCCAAAATACTAGTATAACAGAGGTTATGTTGCTTCTAGCGCTCTCACTAGTGGTTAGGGACAGAATATTCCAAGATGTTATAGCTTGAGAGTAGAAATGTTAATACAGATAGTCCCCGACTTGCGAACATTCGACTTACGAATTTCGCTAGATACGAACTATCTGTCCTGCACAGTATGATGTCATGCTACGGCATTACATCATACTGTGCAGGGACCGGGCAGGCTTCTATCAAGCCTGATAGAAGCCTGTCCAGTCAGATCGCGGCTGCTAGGCAGCCGGGGGCCTTCTGAAAGGCCCTAGGGCTGTTTATGCAGAGCGCCTCATCAAGCTGTTCGCTTTATGGGCACTCTGCATAGGCAGCTCTGGGGCCTTTCAGGAGGTCCCCGGCTGCCTAGCAACCACACAGCGTCCCGCGATCTCATCATGGGACGCTGTACGGGCCCCCTGAACGTCGGGTGCCGGCTGTTTCTTACAGCGGGCACCCGGGGGCAGCAGCTCCGACGAGCCGCGCCGCTTGTCAGAACTGTTAACACTTTAAATACCGGTCAGAGTGGTATTTAAAGTGTTAACAGTTCCGACAAGCGGATCTTTCATGCAGTCGGATCTTTCATGCAGACCTAAAAATCATCATCCGTCTACCGCCGCATCGTTTGGTCTAAACAGGCATCCTATGAATTGCTGAATAGAAAGTAGTGGTGAGGGCTGACTAGAGGCGCAGTTATGTAAGAATGGATGATGGAAACTACCCAATTATTGTTCAGTGTAAATGTATGGCAGGAGAACGGTATACGGACGCTTCATTACCGATGGTTGCATGCGCGTTTCACTTTATATTGCCGTGCAAAAGGGCCTTATCAAGGGGGTTTTGTCACTACAACCATAAATTTACCTGATTTCCGCCAGACATACACGCCGGGAGACGGTACCAGAGGCGCAGGAGCCGATCAGCTGTGTCCCAGGGTGATGAAGAGAGGTGAGTAAAGCCTATTTTTTAATTTAATTCTGGTTTTACGGCAGGACGATGACATTATAGAAGTTTGTGAACCCTTTGTTAGTGTTACCTTATGGGAAAAGAGCGGTAGGGTAGTCTTTCTTTTATTCAGAGGCAATTTTGCATATTATCCATACTAGGAAAATTACAAACAAAAATCCCCAAATTACCAAAAGTGTAATTTCTAATTCTAATCTCCTCCGCGTTAATGGCTTTAGCAGACAACAACCATGAGGCAGGCTTAACCCCTTAGTGATCAAGCCTGTTTGCACTTTGATGACGGAGCCAAATTTTGGAAATCTGACGTGTCACTTTAACATAGCATAACTCCGTTAAGGTTTTGCATATCCAGGTGATTCTTGTTTTTTCACCACATATTGTAGTTCATTTGGGTGGTAAAAATAGACCGATAGAATTTGTGTATGTTTATTGAAAGTGCCAAAATTGGGATAATTTTGAACAAAATTAAATTTTTCACATTTTCAACTGCAATGGGAACACGACTTATCTGTAGGGTTGTGTGGGTCTCATGAGTAAAGTATATAAATCAAATTATCCAGTAGATGGAGTACTGAAATGCCTGAGATAGGTATTAAAACAATAACCGGTCTAGGACACTATACGTTTGTGGATCAGACGTAAAATCTGTAGTCCGGTCAAGTGTATATGCCTGGAATTTTATCTTGTAGTGATTAATAAAAGTTATATTTTATATATCTTCTCTCTAAGAAATCCAAACAGTGAAAATTGTGTAGTAGATAACTGATTTCTCTGCCTCAGTGAATGAGGCAACATCCTAACATTTAACTGATAAAGAAAGATTGGCGCAAACACAAAACAAGCAGCTATGCTTCAAAAGCAAATTTTTAATTACGATTATTAACAAGTTCTGAGATGCAGTTATATATTAATGTGGAAGATCCTGTGCACGCGGGGGATTTACAAGACGAGTCATCTGGATTGTATTGGCTTTTTAGATAACACACATTTATTGGTTGTTCCATACAATAATCATCATCTACTCCAAATCTAGATCCCTTTTATTGCATATTATGTCACTTAGTACAAGAAAAATTCAGCAGTTACAATCATAGTGGCCCAGAGTTTATGGGGCCCCTCCATCAGTATGCATGTATTTGTCTCATGCTTATTGTATTGTCAGTGTTTTTGTGTTGTATGAATATAATGTGTAGTGCACCTCTGCAGCACTGAATGGGTTACTGTCTGGGTTATGTCTGGAAATGTATCTTTTGTATGTCATGTGACCTCATTATATATATGTGATTACAAGGTGTGTGCAAGTGGGATTTTGATCTGTTCTGGGCTTACAAGGAGGAGGAATGTTTACGAGACCCGTGCAGCTAAGACATCCCAGCCTAGCCAGAGAGTTGGCTGAAGTTAGAGTGTTCTGCTTGTGAGTAGGAGTGTCAGGACTGGTTAGAAACAAGGAGATTGCGGAAGTCCCTACACCAGCCGTCTCCCCTGTCCCTGCCTACTTGCCCCCCTGGGCTAACCCCCAGGGCGACAACTGGGCGACGGTCCCCACACTGCACTAGGGATGCCCCTGGAAGGGAAGGAACAAGTTGAGAAATATACTAACCAAACAGAAAACAGACCAAGGAGAATACAACCAAAAGACAGGGACAGACTGAGACAAACAAACCGGGAACGTAATGCTGAGGGAATGGACAAGCTCAAAGTCAGAGATTGCACGGCCAAGCACTGGAAGCAGAACAGAGTACGCGGGTGTTAGCAGAACAAAACCAGACCAAACACTGGCACTGAGGAGCAGCAGCAGCCAAAATATATATACCCAAGGCCCCGCCTATGGTGGGGCGGGGCAAGATGACATGTCAGCCGGTGATGTAATAAACCCGGCCCCTCTCCTGCCATGCCTCCCAGCATGAGAGCGGGTCTGGACCCAGACAACGCATCCCTGCGCAATGGCCGGCGCGGGGGTACCCCGAGTGCAGACGCCCGCAAGCCCCCCAGCGGCGCCAGGAAAAACAGTGTGGCCCCCCCAGCAGTGAGACTCCTCCTAACAAGTTCCTAAAGGAGCGGCAGGATGGAGCAGGCTGAGCGGATGCCTTGTGAATGCCCTGGGCACGATGTACACAGACCTTTGTGTTAATGGATGAGAAGGACTGAGAGAGAAAGAGGAGCTGCTATGTAGCATACCCACTTTCCAAATGTGAGTAATGACTGGTAGAGAGCTGGAGAGAGAAGGAAAGTGGTCTGCAACAGAACCCCACAGATAACTAGACTGTGGACTTGTCTGTTAAGCTGTGAATCCCCTCTGTCAAACCACTTTGTGTTTTGTACTGCTTTCCTGCTGGCATGTATTGCTCAACTGTACAAAGTTATTTCCAGTAAACGAGCTTCACCAACCATTCCTGGTTTGGCTCTGAAAGATAAATCCCTGTGTGTGGACTCTTTCTTGTTAACAACTGGATTCACCGCAGAGGATGGAACGGTAGCGTTAGGAGTAACAGAAGGACTAAGGTAAACTACCAGTGGGTTAACCTATATAATAGCCTGCCCTCGGCCTCTTGGACGTGTCCCTGGGTACCCTCAGAGTGGGAGATGGTAGAGCCACTGTGACAAGGCCCAAACTCTACCCCGCTGTCTCCTAGGTTGGGGCTCGCTCCTTGGACAGTGCACTATTTATTAACAATAAGAGTTAAAGAAAATGGCTACTTCCCTCTGTGAATTCTCTTATGTCTAAGAAGAGTGGAATTCTGAGTAAAACATTTCCCACACTCTGAACATGAAAATTGCTTCTCTCCTGTGTGAATTCTCTTATGTTTAACAAGATGCGATTTCTCTGTAAAACATTTCGCACATTCTGAACATGAAAATGGCTTCTCTCCTGTGTGAATTCTCTTATGTGTAACAAGACTTGATTTTGCTGTAAAACTTTCCCCACATTCTGAACATGAAAATGGCTTCTCCCCTGTGTGAATTCTCTTATGTGAAATAAGACTTGATTTCATTGTAAAGCATTTCCCACATTCTGAACATGAAAATGGTTTCTCTCCTGTGTGATTTCTCTTATGTGTTACAAGACTTGATTTCATTGTAAAACATTTCCCACATTCTGAACATGAAAATGGCTTTTCTCCTGTGTGAATTCTCTTATGTGTAACAAGACCTGAAATCTGAGTAAAACATTTGCTACATTCTGAACATGAAAATGGCTTCTTCCCTGTGTGAGTTATCTTATGTGTAACAAGATGTGATTTATCTGTAAAACACTTACCACATTCTGAACATAAAAACGGCTTCTCTCCTGTGTGAATTCTCTTATGTCTGACAAGACTTGATTTCATTGTAAAACATTTCCCACATTCTGAACATGAAAAGGGCTTCTCTCCTGTGTGAATTCTCCTATGTCTAACAAGATGTGAGTTCTCTGTAAAACATTTTCCACATTCTGAACATAAAAATGGCTTCTCCCCTGTGTGTATTCTCTTATGTGCAACAAGACTTGATTTCAATGTCAAACATTTCCCACATTCTGAACATGAATATGGTTTCTCCCCTGTGTGATCTCTTTGATGTTCTCCCCTTCTGTGACTTATCTTAACAGTCTGTGATGAATCAGAAGATGGGACCTGTATAAAAGGATCAGATGATGGATCTTTGCTGTGAAGCGCTGAGGGGATATCTGGGATAATGTCAGGTTCTTTATCTGTATCTTGTGTGATACCACAATCTTCTGCTTTACAATCTGCAGTTATCAGACATCCCTCAGAGCTCCCAATACCGTCATCTGCCAAGAACAAACCTGATTTACTATTTCACAATTTGTATTGGTATTATTAAACAGCAAGGTAGCTTCACGGTTAACAATGTTCATTTGCAGCACTGGGGTCCTGGGTTCAAATCTGACTAAAGACAACATCTGCATGGAGTTTGTATGTTCTTCCTAAGTTTCCTCCCATACTTCAAAAAACATGCTATTAGGTGAAATAAAAAATTAAAAAGCCCAAATAGAACTCAAAATGTAAAGTGCTGCAGAATATGTATGTGCTATATAAAGAGGATTAGATTTATATAGAAACATTCCAATACCAACTACGAGTCAGGTGGCAAAACTCAGTTATTAACTCACTAAAAACAGATCCCAGTCTATCAGTGGAGCTCAGACCACGGACCAGTAGATCATGATGTTCGGTCACCAGGCTGTTCTCTTGCCGTTCCCCCCTTCTGTGGTGAAGCCCCCATCTTCACAGGTTCATGTATCAGTGTACCGGTCACCACTCTTCCAGTAAATGCTCAGTGGGGAACCATAATGGTCCCTGTGAGTCAGTGCTATTAGGTGGTGTCCGTCTCACACACTCCTGACTGCTACATGTACTTTATCACAGAGGGCAGGAGCAGTATGGTCATGTATGAAGAAGTCATGGCGGTGGAGCAAGTGTAAGGCCGGATTAGTACACACACTAGTGCTGCTGCCTTACGTTGTTTAGCTCCATACTAGAAGCCTAACAGAAAACACAAGAGTGCCACATCTAGCACATGCCATCATAACTGCCTACAATGTGGTCCATCCGGCTTCAGGCATGCCCGCTGATATGTCCTGGACAAGACAGTGCAGTGTGCTACAGTATGTTGTCCATCATTTGGTGTCGGATCTATACCAGAGTCTACAAACGAAGCCTTCAGCTCAGATACCGGATTAGCAGATGCCGTCTTTTGTTATAATAAAAGACAAGTTCTTTTTATATTGTTCCTTCTATTCCTGATGTTGATCAAAATATGTGCAAAAACATCACCAAAAACTGCAAATCTGAATCTGTTTTTATAAGTAAATAACTGTGGTTTCTTTTAATAATATGGGGGGGGCCCTGGGTGATCTATTAACCCCTTAGTGACCATTCATACGTGTTTTCACGTAGCTGAGGTAGCACGTAGATGAGGTAGCCTACATCTTGGAGCAGTCACCAGGGGCTGCAGTGTGCGGTCCGCGGTCACGTGATTGCCATTGTTTAATGGATAACAGTGATGATGGGAAAGTTAAAAAAAAGATTAAAAGTTTCATCTCCTTCACAGATGTAGTCTAGTCAAACTAGATAAGACGCAAAAAGGACTCAAGCTTGCAAAAGGCCATGTAGTTCAATTTTTTTTTATATGTTGTTAGGACCTAAGCCAATAGTAAGAAACGAAGTTTGAAGCTTTGACAGACTTGTTTGTGCTACATAATACCCAAAAAACAGTGACATTTTTGCAATTTTTCCACTCAATATCTCCTAAAGTTTGCATCTGACAGAAAAAGTTATACATACCTTTTAAAACAGATTAAATTATCTAGCTTAGTACTTTCCGAGATATAGCTCTTCAAAAATTGTCATTTGTTCCAAAAAGTGAACAATTTTCATTTTAGTCATGTATCTTGTCAAATATAGTATTAAACAAGGACAGTCATGGGTAATGAATTTGAAATACATTTATTTAGTTTTGAATGAGGTGTCTACCTTGTGTAAAATATAAATGATTGAATTAGTCTTTTGGGCTTCAATGTGTTTGTGAGAGCAGGTGGGGTGGGACCGTGTAAGACCATCTGGTACTGGTATGGTATGTCTCCACCGGATGGAGACCAGGAGACGCCCAGCCCAGCTTAGCACACCCACTGAGCCAGGTCACGCCCACCTGCAGGAAAATGGAACGCCCACCTCCCCCTACTTGCCTATCTCTCCTATTTGCTCTTCATATCACTCTTTTGTAGGAATTTGCTGTTTTTATGTTATTAAAAGTATGTTATAATGGACTTGTCCAGCACCCCCTAGTGTGGATGAGTTGGTTCAGTCCTGAGCTCCTGCAGGAAACCCCACATATGCAAATGGGGTTGATATATAAGAAGCTTGTTTACTGGCAGAGTACAGTTCTACCCCTCGTGGAAATCTAGAGGGAAGCTGCTGTTGGCAGCTAGCCAAATATCCACAGAAGGCCAGAGAGCTGACAGAAGTGCGCACTTTGAAGTGTTCGGACTTTGAATTCATATAGTGAAATGCCTATTCCATCGGGGGTTTGTTTTATATGTCGCGGGGCATTGGAGGAAGGCCCAGTCATTGTCATTAAGAAACAAGGTATTCTCTCACTTATTAACAGGAGTGTGAAATGTGGTCTTCAAGGGAATCAAACTGTCCTTCAAAAACTTAAAGAAGTTACCATCCATGATGCATGTAAGAAGAGGTAGACTGCTGTAATCAATATTGAAGCATCTGTTCATCGTGAAGGGGATTCTGTTCCACAAGCATCTAATCAGCCATCCCTCAGATCCTCAAGTGGCTGCAATCTCAATACAATTTGTTCTAAGTGTGATGAGGATATCACTGAACAATATATCAGGCGCCAGCAAAAACTGCCCTATTCACAATGGAAGGACGTCCACAAAGTTGGGAAATTGGGTGTCAGGGCAACAGTTCTAGAAGAAGCTGAACCCCGGGGTGATGAATGGGGAAAGAAGATTTTACAGCGCCTCTCAACCAAAAATGACTTAGTATCTGCTGATGTAAGGTACCACAACCTGTGGTCAGAAGAGAGGGTATCAACCGGCGCATTATGTGGATGAGGCCATGGAGTGTATCAACTCATACCTCTGGGAATACAGTGTTGAAGGTCAGTTCTCGTTATATGAGCTGTAGAAAGTCCCCCCAGCAAACATTTTGGTGACAAATCCTAATAACAGCGCTTGGCTCCTGCAAAGGGGCACTTGTGTGTTTCAGAAGCATTGGTCACAAAAGTGGTATGATAAGTGGTACGAGGAGAGAAAGTGTGATGTCCACAAGAGCGGTGAAGGCAGCATCTCAGATAATCTTGGACGATATCCACTCACAAGCTTATAACAACGGTGAGTATCCTCCATCTGAAGATTTCATGCACAATCTCGATTCAATAGTCCCTGAGTCTGCAGAACTGTGCTTTGAAATTTTTGTTGTAAAACACAAGCGTGGCCTTCTCGATAAATGGAGAAAAAAACGTGCAGTTATTTCACGCACTCTTACATGAGCCACGATCTCTCATTTCCTCCTTATGACAGGAGTTGGTACCTATTTATACAGAGAATTTGGTTCCAAACATCTAGTTAATATGTGCTCAGCTCTAGGATGTTCATGCACTTATAATGAGGCATTGCAGATTGAAAGTTCTGCAATCATGTGGGCCGAATCCTCACCCCCAGAAGATGCAGTAAGCCACCATGCTTACAGAACTTACCACCAAGTTAAAAAGTGGTTGGGGCTAACAAAAGTCCTACAGAAGGGGCGTTCACATGTGCAGGCTATTAGTATATGCAGTCACTCCTCCCCAATCTGGGCTGGGTTGAGTGGGTGACTGCATATTAGCCTGCCAGGAACAAGCTGCTCCTCCACATTATTGTATGGCAGACTACATATCTTCAGGGCTTAAGGCCATTGCGCCTGCCCTACGGCGATTGTGCCTGCCTTATGGTGATCGTGCCTATGGCGACCGTGTCTGCTTTGCAGACCTTCAGGTATTGTATTTTTGGCTTTTTCAGTGAATAATGTGTTTGGTTTTTTCCTTTTCCTCACCTCTGTGATTTTATGTCATTTATCGTGAGTTAGCGTAGGTACTGATGGAAGCGGTGTGGCCTCGGCGCGGCCCGTCAGCCTATGCGTTTTGGCCAAAATGCAGTACCAACACCCGCATTTTATTAGTATGCATTAGTACTTTTGTATGCAGTTTGCTAGTTGGTGGGGGAGCCCAAGATGTCAGCCAGTGTGGCCCACCTTAGAGATACAGGGCAACCCGCTGTCATATCAGCCTGGGTTGATATCCTGTATGGTGGGTCACCACCCATCTATGGCTGACATCTTCGGTATCGTTCACATGTGCAGGCTATTAGTATATGCAGTCACTCCTCCCCAATCTGGGCTGGGTTGAGTGGGTGACTGCATATTAGCCTGCCAGGAACAAGCTGCTCCTCCACTTTATTGTCTGGCTAACTGCATATCTCCAGGGCTTACGGCCATTGCGCCTGCCCTACGGCGATTGTGCCGGTGGCGATTGTGCCTGCCTTATGGTGATCGTGCCTATGGCGACCGTGTCTGCTTTGCAGACCTTCAGGTATTGTATTTTTGGCTTTTTCACCAAATAAAAGAAAATAACCAACAGCACACTATTTCACCCACCCAGGGTGGGACCCTAAGTTAATGCAAGAACCACGGGGGGACCTGAACCTGTGTTCCCTCAACAAAACCGGACATGAAGATAAAAGATCCGTGGCTGCATAGAAAGGTGCATAAATAAATGTCCAGAGACTTTATTTCTCCATGACAAATGCTACGTTTCGGCCAAAAATTGGCCTCTATCAAGCTTGATAAAGGCAAATTTTTGGCCGAAACACAGCAGCAGGGGTTTAGCCCCGCCACCACCACAACATATCGCGCCCCTCAGCTTCTACTGCGCATGATTTCCTGTAGATGCAAAAAAAGGTTGCAGTGGTGGATGCAGCTGCCGCAAAGCTGGACTGAAATCATGCCAAAATGTGCCATCTCTTAAACTTGAGGATTCCGACGACGAGGAAGACTACCCTATGTTTACCGAACGACGTGAGCAGCCTTCACCTGCTCAGGAGGAAGATTTCTCAAAGCCAGGGCCGTCAAAACTGATGAAATTATAATGAGATATATTGGTTTTTTACATATAAATATTCATCAACTATTTTACAACTTCTTTCTTGAAATTACATTAATAATAATAATCTTTATTTGTATAGCGCCAACATATTCCGCAGCGCTTACATAGACAGGGGGGAATACAGAAAGACAAAATACAAACATTACAGAACCACGGTTACATATAGTAATCAGTTGATGGAAACAATAGGGGTGAGGGTCCTGCTCCAACGAGCTTACATACTACAAGTAATGGGGTGATACAGAAGGTAAAGGGGCTGGAGATGTGCGCAGTATGGCGAGGTGGAGAGTGAGCGATGCTCTACACATAGACAATGGTCAGACATTTAGCCGTGTGACGGCAGAAACGGTATGACCGCAGGAGCGGTTTATGATGGCTAGCAGGGATTGCAGTCAGTAGGTCAGGGAGCATGTTATCAGGCGGAGTACAGAGGGGTTTGTTTAGGGAATGCGGTATGCCTCCCTGAAGAGGTGCGTTTTTAGAGTACACCTGAAGGTCTGCGAGTCCTGGATTGCTCGGGTAGCCTTTGGTAGTGCGTTCCAGAGGACCGGTGCTGCTCTGGAGAAGTCTTGGAGGCGGGAATGAGAAGTTCGAATGAAAGGGGCACTCAGTCTGGTTTCGTTAGCAGAGCTGAGAGCCCGGGCTGGGTGATGGATTGAGATGAGGGAGGCGATATAGGGGGGCGCTGCACTGTGGAGGGCTTTGTGGATGAAGGTAGCGAGTTTGAATTGAATTCTGTATTTAACGGGCAGCCAGTGCAGTGACCGGCACAGGACAGAGGCGTCCGAGTAGCGGCTGGACAGGAAGATGAGCCTGGCTGCCGCATTCAGGATGGATTGGAGAGGGTAGAGTCTGGTGCAGGGGAGGCCAATCAGCAACGAGTTGCAGTAATCGAGCCGAGAGTGGATGAGGGCGACAATAAGCGTTTTTAACGTCTCCACAGTGAGAAAAGAGCGGATTCTTGCGATGTTCTTGAGGTGCAGCTGACATGTTCGGGCCAGAGATTGGATGTAGGGGGCAAAAGAGAGATCAGAGTCAAATATGACCCCAAGGCAGCGGGCGTGTTGTCTAGGAGTTATGGTGGCGCCAAACACTGAGATGGAGATGTCAGGATGAGGTCGGTTAGTGGAGGGTGGAAATACCAGTAAGTCAGTTTTAGAGAGGTTTAGTTTTAGGTAGAGAGAGGACATAGTGTTAGAGACAGCAGACAGACAGTTAGTGATGTTTTGGAGGAAGAGTGCAGAGATGTCACGGGAAGAGGTGTATAGCTTGGTGTCATCAGCATACAGGTGGTATTGGAGGCCAAAACTCCTGATGGTTTGTCCAAAAGGGGCTGTGTAGATAGAGAAGAGGAGGGGTCCGAGGACAGAGCCCTGGGGGACCCCAACAGCAAGGGGAAGAGGAGGGGAGGTAGAGCCAGCAAAGGAGACACTGAAAGAGCGGTCAGATAGGTAAGAGGAGAACCAGGAGAGGGCAGTATCCTTTAGGCCAATGGAGCGTAGCATACTGAGGAGGAGTTTGTGGTCAACAGTGTCAAACGCTGCAGAAAGGTCGAGGAGGATCAGTAGGGAGTAATCGCCCCTCGATTTGGCTGTCAGTAGGTCATTGGATACCCTAGTAAGGGCAGTTTCTGTCGAGTGTTGAGGTCGGAAGCCAGACTGTAGGGGGTCTAGGAGAGAGTTCTCTGACATTATTTACTACGTGAACTGTTTTCATTGATTTCTCCCTAAATCAATTTTTCCAGGTTATTGGTTATATGCCATTTCTGAGAGAACCATTGGCCATATGGGTGTCTGTCGGAGATCAAATTAAATGTATTTCAAATTCCCAACCTATGACTGTCCTCGTTGGATCAGGATTTTATACTATATTTGACAAGATACAAGAGCTGTATCTCGGAAAGTACCGGACGTATTGGAGGGCTACAATCTTAGCAAATGTAATCTACTTTAAAAGGGGTGTATAACTTGTAAGGTCAGTTGCATACTTTAGGACATATTGAGCAAAAAGTTAAAAAAAAAATTGTGAAAATTGTTTTTTGGGTATTATATAGCTCGCACAAGTCTTTGAAAGCTGCAAACTTGGTTTCTTACTATTGGCTTAAGTTCTAACAATATATTAAAAAATTAGAACTACATGACCTTTTGCAAGTTGTATAAATTGCAAGTCGGGTGTATAAATTGATTGGGCCATAGGGCCTTGGCAATGTCCTCTGATGATGATGTTGCTGCACGGACCTTTCCTCAGCTTCTGCGCATTCCCCGCCAATAAACACAATAAAAATAAATTAATCTTGGTATTTGTATAGCACCAACTTCTTCCACAGCGCTTTCAGGTTATTATTACTTATTACCCCCCACCAAGCTGGGTACTCATTTTACCGACCTCAGAAGGATGGAAGGCTGAGTCAACCTTGAGCCGGCTACCTGAACCACGCGGGGATTGAACTTGCAACCTTCAGGTCGTAGGTGAGAGCTTACACTCTGCGCCACACGAGGCTCATGTATATGATAAAATAGTGGACTCATGTGCAGGAGCTAAGGAGGGCTTGAGAAATTCAAAATCTCCTTGTTCCCAGCTACTAAAGGTAGCCGAAGGCCTAGAGAAGTGAATGAAGGCCATGGGGAGCAGTCCCTGGTCTTGTGGTTGCCGTTATTCAGTAGTTAAAGGTGATCAAGTAAAAGTAAAAAATACATAAAAAGTTAAAGTTTCATCTGCCTGCACCAATTCAATCAGTGAGAGGAGATGAAACTTCTGACCGGAGGCCTCTGAATTTGTCCTCCGACGCGTTCCTCCTCCCCGTACCCTCCCAATCTTCTGTGCATGCGCCCGCCAGCAAGGTGACAGACACATGCGCAGAAGCAAATCAAGGCCTGTGATCGCCATTATCCATTGGTATAATATACCTTATTCAGATCGCTACCTGTAATGCCTATATAATTTCCAAAAAGTCCCCGGGAATGCTCACCTTCCTGCCGTTCCAGGAGCAGCATGTTGAGCGCCTTCTGCTGGAGACCACCGCACCTCAGCAAGCTTAGGAGTCTGAGGAGGTGTGAAGGTTCATAAGGTGCTACTTTTCACACCCCATTCCTGCCACAGAGGTCAAGAAATACCACCAAAAGTGTTGGATTTGCAGCAAGCATGGGAGAAGAAGGACTACCCAGTCTTATTGCCCTATGTGCCCATCCAAACCAGGCCTCTGTATTTATCCTTGATTTGAGACATACCACACAGTTTTACATTATTATTACTTTTATCTAATATTTAGGCAATGCCAAAAAGGGGGGGGGGGGTGATTCATTTTAAGGAGTCAATTTTTTATTCTGCACAAGTGTGCAATGGAGTTCTCCATCTTTTCGACAGCTCAAAGGCTCTACAAGTGTCCAATAGGGCCTGAAACATCTTCAAGTAAAGTTTCTTTTCTGAAGCCACCGGCTGCTCCTTCAATTTTTGACCCCGTTGTGCATACAGACAGAAGATTGGAGCCACAATGGTATGTTTCCAAACACAGGACAAACAGGGGGATCCATTCTGTTATCTTGTACAAGGTCTGCACATTCTTCATTCCGTCATCTGGGTCTATGTCTCCATGTTCTATTGTGTTAGTACATAGAAATATCATAGGAGACTAATAGGAGCTATTGGTTCTGAAAATTGGGCACTTTTCCCGATTACTCCTGACAGCAGATGATGAAGAAAGACTCCCACATATATTCCCCATCCATATTATAAATGCCCATCCTGTGTTATCTCCTATAACAGATCACATTGTCAGCCAGATTTAGTTTGTACTCCGGCTGAATGGGGGAATATACAACAGAAAATCTGACAGATCCCAGAGCTTATAAATCTACATAACTATCTGCAGCCGGTGACTGAGGAGAATCTGTGACTCTTCTCTGCTGTATTTAGTGGTTACTACTCACCTGGGCGGTTACCTGTAGGAATCTCCTCTTTACACCGCTGATCGCCCCTCACATTTATCTCTGTAGTATTAATATTGGTCAGATCTTCATCCTGATACAAAAGCTGTGAGACAAATATTGTACAAGTCAGCAGATGGTTGGAGAAGTCATGTGGAAGGTTTATGACATATTGACCGGACAGGAGTAGTTATCTGAGCCACCTAACTGCCAGTCTAGAAGCCGGACATAGATATTACATGGCGGCTCAATGACCCCCCTGGATCCTCATACACATGTATACGCGGCATGGCTAGATACGATGCATGTTGTCTCAGTGGAGGAGATCAGCGTCTACCAGACACATCCGCTGCTTGTCTCAGGGAAAATAAAGGAGCAGAAAGATATAAATCCAACCTGTTGGCTCCTTATTCCCACCAGGAGTCTCCACCGCCAGAACACTGCGAGAAGATCCAGACAAGATGTAATGTCTCTGGTCAGCAGTAATCCTGCCATCTCCACCGGCCTCATCACACAAGGAGAAGACATCTAATAAGACTGAAGACAAGAGCTCCACAGCCTTCTACAGATCAGAGGGACATCTCCATCTACCTGATGGTCCTGTGGAAGAAGAGGACGGGGACATCTCTCTGGGGTTCTTCTCTTACTGGATGGAACTGCAGGAAACACAGATGGACACTGAAGTCATTCTTTATATACAGATAATACAGTCCCCATGGATTTAGTCCTGTCTATTACCTGGTGATGGGAGCGGTTGGTGGTCCTCCATCATGGCCTCCTTGTACAGATCCTTGTGTCCTTCTAAATACTCCCACTCCTCCATGGAGAAATAGACAGCGACATCCTGACACCTTATAGGAACCTGACAACACAATATACAGTCATCACCCAGAAGCCTCCAGTGCTGTTACTGTATAATGTCCCAGCATTCCCTGCAGAGTCACCTCTCCAGTCAGCAGCTCAATCATCTTGTTGGTGAGTTCTAGAATCTTCTGTACATTGATGTCCTCATGTATCAGGGGGTGAGGTGGGGGCCCCGGGATTGGGCTCAGGGGTCTTCCCCATCCATCACACACAGGGGCCCGACAGCCATCACTAGAGGTCTTCTTCACTACTGTGTAATCCTGTATATGGGGAGAGATTAATACATATCACTACAAACATTTCCAGAGTCCATCACCTCTCCAGTGACATCATCTGCTATTACCATAGATAAGAATGATGTAATGTGACATCATCAGAATCTCTCACCCCTCCAGTGACATCATCTGTTATTACCATAGATAAAAATCATGTAATGTGACATCATCAGAATCCCTCTCCTCTCCAGTGACATCATCTGTTATTATCATAGATAAGAACCATGTAATGTGACATCATCAGAATCTCTCCCCTCTCCAGTGACATCATCTGTTATTACCATAGATAAGAGTGATGTAATGTGACATCATCAGAATCTCTCCCCTCTCCAGTGACATAATAATAAATAATGATCTGCATTTGTATAGCACCAACCTATTCTGCAGCACTTTTAATCACACGGGAACTCAAACAATATGACAATTTCATATGTGATACGGGGCAGAAAATATATGATAGGTAAAGTGGAAAGTGTAAGGAGCAATTGAAAGGAGCAGGGGGCATGTTGTCTGTGGCGGTGGGGGACTTGATCAGAAGGCTTAGTATGCGTTTTTAAGGCAGGTCTTAGGTTCCATGCGTCACGGATTGTCTAGATGTTTTGGGGTAGTGTGTTCCAGAGGATTAGTGCTGCTCTAAAGAGGTCCTGGAGGCGAGCATGTGAAGATTAAATTAGAGAGGTGTTTAGTCAGAATGTGTTAGTGGATCAGAGTGTGCGGGCTGGGTGATGTATGGACAGGAGGGAGGTGATGTACGGTGTATTGAGGGCTTTGTGGGTGAGGATGGTGAGTATGAATTTAGTTTTGTATTGGATGGGCAGTCGTTGTAGCGATTAGCATAGTGCAGGGGTGTCTGAGAAGCGGCCGATGAACAGCAGGTTGTAGTAGTTGAGTCGGGAATAGATGAGGATGACAACAAGTGTCTTTAGTGTGTCCGTAGTGAGAAACGGACGGATCTTAGTAATATTTCTGAAGTGTTTGTGTCATGTTCGGCCAGAGATTGGATGTGGGGGGTGAAGGAGAGGTTGAATCCAGTGTAACCCCAATACAGGTGACATCATCTGTTATTACCATAGATATGAATGATGTAATGTGACATCATCAGAATCTCTCACCTCTCCAGTGACATCATCTGTTATTACCATAGATATGAATGATGTAATGTGACATCATCAGAATCTCTCACCTCTCCAGTGACATCATCTGTTATTACCATAGATAAGAATGATGTAATGTGACATCATCAGAATCTCTCACCTCTCCAGTAAGCTGGAAGAGTATCTCTAGGGTGAGATTTAATATACTCTCCGCCATCTTGTTCCTGTCCTTCTCCATCACTCACGGGTAAAGGAGGAAAATTTCTCTTGCCTAGAAGATATCCGAGGATCCGGTATTGTAGGAGCTGAATGGAAAGAAGATGAGACAATATAAAAACCTCACAGAATCCTACGGGGAACAATACAATTACTGGAGAGAATAAGGGGGAACATTTAGGGAGATATTACAGGAACCTGTTAGATGTTTGTGATGCCCCGACTACAAGCAGCATAACATCTAGATAGGCTTCTCTTCACCTGGATCGGTTGGACTGACAGCTGATCCAGGCGGGGATCCGCCCCAATGACTCTTCTCCACGCTTCTGCTTATTAAAGTATGTTTCCTGTATAACGCTGCACCGTTCTAGAATACAATATAGATGTCTGCAATGTATCTGCCTGTTGGGATGTATTAAGCCGTAGGGCAGCGTGCAACTCCTGGCAGCTTCACTTTAACCCCTTCCTGCAGCCATTGTTCATATGAATGTTTTCATGCCCAAATTCCAAGAGCAATAACTTTTTATTACTAACGTAATTGTATGACAGTTTGTGTTTTGCAGGATGAGTTGTACTTTTTAAAGAACAGACACATTATGATTTTATAGGAAATTAATTTTATAGCAATATTTGCTTGAAATGGAAAAAAAAAATTTTACTCCACAAATTCTATTCACAAAGTTGCATGAAGGCGGACCTCGCTCTCTGCAGCCCGTCACGACAGCTACATATAAGGTTTGTAGACGCACTTACTTTTGAAGGTGTGTAATTCCTGTATTTTATTGGACTAGATTGACCAATGTTCACTGAGCATAAAATGTTTCAGAAGTGCTGGTTGTGAACTTCTAAATCTGCTGGTGAGGCGATTATTTAGGGTCACTTTGTATTTGGAGCAGATATGTAATATAAAAAAGCCTACAGGTCTTCTTATGCTTGTCTGTCTCTCTCTCCCTGTCTCTCTCTCTGTTTGTCTCTCTCATTGTCTCTCTGTCTGCCTCTCTCTCTCTCTATCTGTCTCTTCCTTTGTCTGTCTGTCTCCCTCAGTCTATCTTTCTCTCCTTCTGTCTCAGTATCGCTCTGTCTGTCCGTCTCTTTTGTTCTCTTTCTGTCTGCCTACCCCCTCGCTATCTGTCTCTATTGCTCTCTCTGTCTCTCTCGTTCAGTGTATCGCTCTCGTTCTGTCTTTGTCTCTCTCTGTCTGTTTCTCTCTATTGGTCTCTCTATCGCTCTGTCTCTCTATGCTCTCTGTGTTTGTCTCTCTATCGCTATCTCTGTCTCTCTATCGTTCTTTCTTTCTGTCTCTCTATTGCTATCTCTCTATTTCTCTATCACTCTCCCTGTGTCTGTTTATCACTCTCTCTCTCTGTTTCTCTATTGTTCTCTTTCTGACTGAGTATTGCTCTCTCTATCTGTCTCTCTATCGCTCTCTCTGTCTCTATCGCTCTCTGACTGTCTCCCTATTGCTCTCTCTTTGTGCCTGTCTCTATCGCAGTCTCTTTCTCTATCACTGTCTCTCTATCGCTCTTTCTCTCACTGTCTATCGCTCTCTCTCTGTCTCTCTATCGCTGTCTCTGTCTCTACCCCTGTCTCTCTATCGCTCTCTCTCTCTCTCTATCGTTGTCTTTTTCTCTACTCCTGTCTCTCTATCGCTCTCTCTCTCTCACTCTATCGTTGTCTCTTTCTCTACTCCTGTCTCTCTATCGCTCTCTCTCTCTGTCTCTCTATTAGGTATGCTGTATTGCTTAGCAACACTTCACTCATTCCAGCGCATGCCTGAAGCACAGCAGCGCCCCCCATAGACTTAACATTGTAAATTTCACCCCGCCTGACAGCCCCCTGAATGTATTAAACTCCCATTTGATGATTTTCCGGCAGCGGTGAGCATGTGTGTCATCTAATGACATCAACATCATGCACCAAAGTTACAGAAAAGGGGCAAAGTGTGGGGCAAGAAAAAGTATCTACGCTTATTTATATTAGAGGCGTCCTTTTTGAAACAACTTCAAACCGGATTTCTGGTCCTTCTAGTTCTGTTATGAAGATGCTGCATCTGAGATCAGCGAACGGCCTATTCCATTCCTGTGCAGAGTTCTCGCATTTGTCCTGTCATCACCTAGGGGTTAGCTGTCTCCCGTACCAGGTGATTCCATTTGGCAGGGGGACATAGTGGATCCACGAAACCCTTAACAGTGACCCAAGTGCAATGAGATGAATGGGGGTGCATAGGAAGAAATTATCACTGTGGGAAGGGGAACATAGGAGGAACCTATCACTGTGGGAGGGGAAACATAGGAGGAGGCTAACATTGGGGGCGGGGGGAAATAGGACGCTATCACTGTGGGAGGGGGAACATAGGAGGAGGCTATCACTGTGGGAGGGGGAACATAGGAGGAGGCTAACATTGTGGGCGGGGGAACATAGGAGGACGCTATCACTGTGGTGGGGGAACATAGGAGGACGCTATCACTGTGGCGGGGGAACATAGGAGGACGCTATCACGAGAAAGCAGGTCGCCAGCAGCACAAATTGTATATCCCTCCAAGGGCTGGGCATAGATTATGCAGTAGCCAAAGAAACAGGTGAATGGATCCTTATCACCAAAATCACATGCAGCAATGAAAAAAGACTTCGGCAGCATCCAGGGTGCAAATTGATATCCAAAGTTTTATTCCCCCATCACAGAAAAACAGGCAACGTTTCGGCCATGTTGGCCTTTTGTCAAGTGAGCTGGATGCTGCCGAAGTCTTTTTTCATTGCTGGAGGACACTATCACTGGGGGACAGGGAACAGGAGGATGCTATCCCTTGGGGGGGGGGCATAGGAAGAGGCTATCACTGTGGGAGACGGAACATAGGAGTAAGCCATCACTGTGTGAGGGGGAACATAGGGAAAAGTTATTACTGTAGAAGGGGGAACATAGGAGAAAGCTATCACTGTGGGTGGGGGAACAGAGGGGGACGCTATCACTGTGGAGAGGGGAACATAGGAGGAAGCTATCACTGTGGAGGGGGACCATAGGAGGATGCTATCATTGTGGGAGGGGGAACATAGGAGGAAGCTATCACTGTGGGAGGGGGAACATAGGAGGAAGCTATCACTGTGGGAGGGGGAACATAGGAGGAAGCTATCACTGTGGAGGGGGACCATAGGAGGATGCTATCACTGTGGGAGGGGGAACATAGGAGGAAGCTATCACTGTGCGAGGGGGAACATAGGAGGAAGCTATCACTGTGGGAGGGGGAACATAGGAGGAAGCTATCACTGTGGGAGGGGGAACATAGGAGGAAGCTATCACTGTGGGAGGGGGAACATAGGAGGAAGCTATCATTGTGGGAGGGGGAACATAGGAGAAAGCTATCACCGTGGAAGGGGGAACATAGGAGGAAGCTATCACTGTGGAGGGGGAACATAGGAGGACGCTATCACTGTGGGAGGGGGAACATAGGAGGAAGCTATCACTGTGGGAGGGGGAACATAGGAGGAAGCTATCACTGTGGGAGGGGGAACATAGGAGGAAGCTATCACTGTGGGAGGGGGAACATAGGAGGAAGCTATCACTGTGGGAGGGGGAACATAGGAGGAAGCTATCACTGTGGGAGGGGGAACATAGGAGGAAGCTATCATTGTGGGAGGGGGAACATAGGAGAAAGCTATCACCGTGGAAGGGGGAACATAGGAGGAAGCTATCACTGTGGAGGGGGAACAGAGGAGGACGCTATCACTGTGGAGGGGGAACATAGGAGGAAGCTATCATTGTGGGAGGGAAAAAATAGCCAAGGAATAACCGTTGTACCGCGGTAAAAAGCACCTGTGTAAGGGCGGCCTTAGAGATGGAGTGGCCTGAAGAGAAGTGAAAGAGATTGGAGTTTGCAGTGCTTTAATCACTACAAGGAGAGCAGCGTAACAAGAAAGCAGAGGATTATATATATATATAATTTTCTGTAACCACCTGATGTTCAGCCATTACCATCTCCCAACACTTCTCGGGTATTAGTGTATCATGATGCCACCAGGAATTCCTGGTGGAGTCAAGACTGACTGGGGGGTGATGCCCCCTCTTATGCTAATTGGCTGCAGACAGTGTTTGCCTTCAGGTCCTGCAAGCTGAGTAAAGTCAACGAGAAAATTGATTCAGCGTCCGCCGCTGCAGAGCAGCATGTGGAGCTAGTGACCTCCCCGGCGGCAGGGGCTGCAGCGGCTGCCTTTGGTCCAGCAAGCGCACACAAGTAATAATAAAAAGGTATGCTGCGGCGATCGCCGCTGTGCAACCCCCGGAGCAAGTGCCTTAATATGTAGCAGCAGCGGCGGCGGCTTACGCCCAGAAGTGGAAACCCAGCTGTCACAGGTTTCCCGGGAGTGACCATCACGGAGATGTTATGCGGCTGCCGCTACTCAGCTCACAGCCGCAGCCCGGAATGGACACGTGATGCTGCGCCTCCAGGGACGGAGGTGTCAGACGGCGGCTGAGACGGAGAGGTAGCGGCCGCCCGCTTACCACACATAGGGTGATATGCTGCCCAGGACGGACTTGACACGCTGCAGCACCGTGTGTATTGATTTTTCCAAGCGCTGCAGCCTTCAGCTGAGGGTTACTACTGTTCTTAGACTTGCATTATGACATGTAAATGCTGCCATGTTACAGCAGTAACATGGCAGTATTTACACTTAATAATCTAAGGATAAGACCGGTAGTAACCCTCAGCCGAAGGCTGCAGCGCTGGGAAAAAGAACTATGCACACTGTGCTTCTAGGACCTTACACCCTTGGCCCAATCGGGAGCTGGGGGTGTGACAGGGGAGTTCCTCCTGTCAAACCCCTAGCTACCGGTGGCGTCAAGATACACTATTACCCACTCCTCCTTCTCCAACACCCCCTGCATCGAGTACTACAGCACCCCCTAGGGGAAGTGACAGTAACTCCCAACATCCCCATCTCCCCCAACACCACCTGCACAGAGTACTACAGCGCCCTCCGGGGGAAGGGACAACAACCCCCAACATCTTCTCCTCCCCCAACACTGCCTGCACCAAGTACTACCCTGTTTCCCTGAAAATAAGACATACCCCGTAAATAAGACTTGATTCTTCAGGAATTTTGAGGATACAGAATGATTTTTGTGTATGCTTGAAATATAAGCCCTGCTCCAAAATTTAGACCTAGTTACAGTTAATAAGAAAAAGCTATTTAAATAGTGTCCAGGCAGCTATACATGTAAAAAAGTTAAATCTTTTGGAGCAAAAATTAATATAAGACACTGTCTTATTTTCGGGGTAACGGTACAGTGCCACAAAGGGGAAGGGACAAGAACCCCCAACATCCACTCCTTCCCCAACACCATCTGCACAGATTACTACAGCACCCTCCAGGGGAAGAGACAACAACCCCCACCATCTTCTTGTCCTAGCACGTTTATGCCTGGCTATGAGCTGGCATCACGATAAATAACTTTGTTTTTGCCTGTCTGACCACCAGTAGCAATTATTTAAAGTCACACGCCAAATTTTGTCGGTTGCTGCCATTCACAGGAAGAGCGGAGCAAAGACGGGCAGTCATCGTGAATGAGCGTCGAGACCTGAGACTACCGCTTGCATCGTCAACCAAGCGCCATCCTATTCTGGCACACCACAAAATAAATGGCGTCACGAACAGGATGAGTTCCGCACAACCACCACCATCGGCCTGGCGTGCGCTACAATGAGAATCTGCGCCGTAGTGTACAACATGTAGATTTTATACTCTACGTGAACATAAAATTCACATGTGAAATGTAGGAGCAAAAGAAGGAGAAAAGGTCTGGGAGGGGAGGAAGACCGTTGTCAGCAAATGGGTTGATCCTCCCCTCCTGCAATGGCCCTGATGGTGTTAATCCTTCCCTCACCCCGGAGGTCCTGTTGGGGTTAATAATATTAATCTTTATTTATATAGAGCCAACATATTCCGCAGTGCTTACAAAACAGGCGGAGAACAGATACAAAAGACGAAGATACAAAAATCACTATTACAAGTAGCAATCAGTTGATGGAAACAGTAGGGTTGAGGGGCTCCAATGAGCTTACATACTACAAGTAATGGAGTGATACAGAAGGTAAAGTGGCTCGAGATGTGCACGGTAGGGTGAGGTGGCGTGTGAGGGATGCTATACACAGACAATGGTCGGGTGGAGCAGTTATTTATGGCTAGCAGGAATTGCAGTCAGTAGGTCAGGGAGCATGTTATCAGGCGGAGTACAGAGGGGTTTGGTTTAAGAAATACAGTATGCCACCCTGAAGAGGGGTGTTTTAAGAGCATGCCTAAAGTTTTGTGTGTCAGGAATTGCGTGAATAGTTTTGGGTAGCAAATTCCAGAGGACTGGTGCTGCTCTGGAGAAGACTTGGAGGTGAAAATGAAAGGTTCAAATTAAAGTTGCACTCAGTCTGATTTCATTAGCGGAACGGAGGGTGCGGGCTGGGTGGTGGATTGAGATGAGGGAGGCAATGTAGGGCGGTGTGGTGCTGTGGATGAGGGATACAATGTAGGGTGGTGCGGTGCTGTGAATGAGGGATACAATGTAGGGCAGTGCAGTGCTGTGGATGAGGGATACAATGTAGGGCGGTGCTGTGGATGGGGGATACAATGTAGGGCGGTGAGGTGCTGTGGATGAGGGATACACTGTAGGGCGGCGCGGTGCTGTGGATGAGGGATACAATGTAGGATGGCGCGGTACTGTGGATGAGGGATACAATGTAAGGTGGCACAGTGCTGTGGATGAGGGACACAATGTAGGGCGGGGCTGTGCTGTGGATGAGGGATACAATGTAGGGTGCCGCGGTGCTGTGGATGAGGGATACAATGTAGGGCGGTGCGGTGCTGTGGATAAGGGATACAATGTAGGGCGGTACAGTGCTGTGGATGAGGGATACAATGTAGGGTGGCGTGGTGCTGTGGATGAGGGATACAATGTACGGTGGTGCGGTGCTGTGGATGAGGGATACAATGTAAGGCGGTACGGTGCTGTGGATGAGGGATACAATGTAAGGCGGTACGGTGGATGAGGGATACAATGTAGGGCGGTACTGTGGATGAGGGAGACAATGTAGAGCGGTGCTGTGGATGAGGGATACAATGTAGGGTAGTGCTGTGGATGAGGTATACAATGTAGGGCGGGGCTGTGGATGAGGGATACAATGTAGGGTGGTCCTGTGATGAGGGATACAATGTAGAGCGGTGCTGTGGATGAGGGATACAATGTAGGGTGGTCCTGTGATGAGGGATACAATGTAGGGTGGTCCTGTGGATGAGGGATACAATGTAGGGCGGTGCGGTGCTGTGGATGAGGGATACAACGTAGGGTAGTGCAGTCCTGTGATGAGGGATACAATGTAGGGTGGTCCTGTGGATGAGGGATACAATGTAGGGCTGTACGGTGCTGTGGATGAGGGATACAATGTAGGGCAGTGCTGTGGATGAGGGATACAATGTAGGGCGGTGCTGTGGATGAGGGATACAATGTAGGGCGGTGCTGTGGATGAGGGATACAATGTAGGGCGGTGCTGTGGATGAGGGATACAATGTAGGGTGGTGCTGTGGATGAGGGATTCAATGTAGGGCGGTGCTGTGGCTGAGGGATACAATGTAGGGTGGTGCTGTGGATGAGGGATACAATGTAGGGTGGTGCTGTGGATGAGGGATACAATGTAGGGTGGTGCTGTGGATGAGGGATACAATGTAGGGTGGTGCTGTGGATGAGGGATACAATGTAGGGTGGTGCTGTGGAAGAGGGATCCAATCTAGGGTGGTGCGGTGCTGTGGATGAGGGATACAAAGTAGGGCGGTACGGTGCTGTGGATGAGGGATACAATGTAGGGCAGTGCTGTAGATGAGGGATACAATGTAGGGTGGTGCTGTGATTTGTGATACAATGTAGGGCGGTGCGGTGCTGTGGATGAGGGATACAATGTAGGGCGGTACAGTGCTGTGGATGAGGGATACAATGTAGGGCGGGGCTGTGCTGTGGATGAGGAATAAAATGTAGGGTGGCGTGGTGCTGTGGATGAGGGATACAATGTAGGGCGGTGCGGTGCTGTGGATAAGGGATACAATGTAGGGCGGTACAGTGCTGTGGATGAGGGATACAATGTAGGGTGGCGCGGTGCTGTGGATGAGGGATACAATGTAGGGCGGCGCGGTGCTGTGGATGAGGGATACAATATAGGGCAGTGCAGTTCTGTGGATGATGGATACAATGTAGAGCTGGGCTGTGCTGTGGATGAGGGATACAATGTAGGTTGGCGCGATGCTGTGGATGAGGGATACAATGTAGGGTGGCGCGGTGCTGTGGATGAGGGATACAATATAGGGCAGTGCAGTGCTGTGGATGATGGATACAATGTAGGGTAGTGCATTCCTGTGATGAGGGATACAATGTAGGGTGGTGCTGTGGATGAGGGATACAATGTAGGGCGGTGCGGTGCTGTGGATGAGGGATACAACGTAGGGTAGTGCAGTCCTGTGATGAGGGATACAATGTAGGGTGGTCCTGTGGATGAGGGATACAATGTAGGGCTGTACGTTGCTGTGGATGAGGGATACAATGTAGGGCGGTGCTGTGGATGAGGGATACAATGTAGGGCGGTGCTGTGGATGAGGGATACAATGTAGGGTGGTCCTGTGATGAGGGATACAATGTAGAGCGGTGCTGTGGATGAGGGATACAATGTAGGGCGGTCCTGTGATGAGGGATACAATGTAGGGTGGTCCTGTGGATGAGGGATACAATGTAGGGCGGTGCGGTGCTGTGGATGAGGGATACAAGGTAGGGTAGTGCAGTCCTGTGATGAGGGATACAATGTAGGGTGGTCCTGTGGATGAGGGATACAATGTAGGGCTGTACGGTGCTGTGGATGAGGGATACAATGTAGGGCAGTGCTGTGGATGAGGGATACAATGTAGGGTGGTGCTGTGGATGAGGGATCCAATCTAGGGTGGTGCGGTGCTGTGGATGAGGGATACAAAGTAGGGCGGTACGGTGCTGTGGATGAGGGATACAATGTAGGGCGGTGCTGTAGATGAGGGATACAATGTAGGGCAGTGCAGTGCTGTGGATGATGGATACAATGTAGGGTAGTGCATTCCTGTGATGAGGGATACAATGTAGGGTGGTCCTGTGGATGAGGGATACAATGTAGGGCGGTGCGGTGCTGTGGATGAGGGATACAACGTAGGGTAGTGCAGTCCTGTGATGAGGGATACAATGTAGGGTGGTACTGTGGATGAGGGATACAATGTAGGGCTGTACGTTGCTGTGGATGAGGGATACAATGTAGGGCGGTGCTGTGGATGAGGGATACAATGTAGGGCGGTGCTGTGGATGAGGGATACAATGTAGGGTGGTCCTGTGATGAGGGATACAATGTAGAGCGGTGCTGTGGATGAGGGATACAATGTAGGGTGGTCCAGTGATGAGGGATACAATGTAGGGTGGTCCTGTGGATGATGGATACAATGTACAGCGGTGCGGTGCTGTGGATGAGGGATACAACGTAGGGTAGTGCAGTCCTGTGATGAGGGATACAATGTAGGGTGGTCCTGTGGATGAGGGATACAATGTAGGGCTGTACGGTGCTGTGGATGAGGGATACAATGTAGGGCAGTGCTGTGGATGAGGGATACAATGTAGGGCGGTGCTGTGGATGAGGGATACAATGTAGGGCGGTGCTGTGGATGAGGGATACAATGTAGGGCGGTGCTGTGGATGAGGGATACAATGTAAGGCGGTGCTGTGGATGAGGGATACAATGTAGGGCGGTGCTGTGGATGAGGGATACAATGTAGGGTGGTGCTGTGGATGGGGGATACAATGTAGGGCGGTGCTGTGGATGAGGGATACAATGTAAGGTGGTGCTGTGGATGAGGGATACAATGTAGGGTGGTGCTGTGGATGAGGGATACAATGTAGGGTGGTGCTGTGGATGAGGGATACAATGTAGGGTGGTGCTGTGGATGAGGGATACAATGTAGGGTGGTGCTGTGGATGAGGGATCCAATCTAGGGTGGTGCGGTGCTGTGGATGAGGGAAACAAAGTAGGGCGGTACGGTGCTGTGGATGAGGGATACAATGTAGGGCGGTGCTGTAGATGAGGGATACAATGTAGGGTGGTGCGGTGCTGTGGATAAGGGATACAATGTAGGGCGGTACAGTGCTGTGGATGAGGGATACAATGTAGGGTAACACGGTGCTGTGGATGAGGGATACAATGTAGGGCGGCGCGGTGCTGTGGATGAGGGATACAATATAGGGCAGTGCAGTTCTGTGGATGATGGATACAGTGTAGGGCGGGGCTGTGCTGTGGATGAGGGATACAATGTAGGTTGGCGCGATGCTGTGGATGAGGGATACAATGTAGGGTGGCGCGGTGCTGTGGATGAGGGATACAATATAGGGCAGTGCAGTGCTGTGGATGATGGATACAATGTAGGGTAATGCATTCCTGTGATGAGGGATACAATGTAGGGTGGTCCTGTGGATGAGGGATACAATGTAGGGCGGTGCGGTGCTGTGGATGAGGGATACAACGTAGGGTAGTGCAGTCCTGTGATGAGGGATACAATGTAGGGTGGTCCTGTGGATGAGGGATACAATGTAGGGCTGTATGTTGCTGTGGATGAGGGATACAATGTAGGGCGGTGCTGTGGATGAGGGATTCAATGTAGGGTGGTGCTGTGGATGAGGGATACAATGTAGGGTAGTGCAGTCCTGTGATGAGGGATACAATGTAGGGTGGTCCTGTGGATGAGGGATACAATGTAGGGCGGTGCGGTGCTGTGGATGAGGGATACAACGTAGGGTAGTGCAGTCCTGTGATGAGGAATACAATGTAGGGTGGTTCTGTGGATGAGGAATACAATGTAGGGCTGTACGTTGCTGTGGATGAGGGATACAATGTAGGGCGGTGCTGTGGATGAGGGATACAATGTAGGGCGGTGCTGTGGATGAGGGATACAATGTAGGGTGCTGCTGTGGATGAGGGATACAATGTAGGGCGGTGCTGTGGATGAGGGATACAATGTAGGGTGGTGCTGCGGATGAGGGATACAATGTAGGGTGGGACTTTGCTGTGGATGAGGGATACAATGTAGTGCGGCGCGATGCTGTGGATGAGGGATACAATGTAGGGCGGCGCGGTGCTGTGGATGAGGGATACAATATAGGGCAGTGCAGTGCTGTGGATGATGGATACAATGTAGGGCGGGGCTGTGCTGTGGATGAGCAATACAATGTAGGGTGGCCCGGTGCTGTGGATGAGGGATACAATGTAGGGCTCCGCGGTGCTGTGGATGAGGGATACAATGTAGGGCTGCGCGGTGCTGTGGATGAGGGATACAATGTAGGGCGGTGTGGTGCTGTGGATAAGGGATACAATGTAAGGCGGTACGGTGCTGTGGATGAGGGATACAATGTAGGGTGGCGCGGTGCTGTAGATGAGGGATACAATGTACGGTGGCGCGGTGCTGTGGATGAGGGATACAATGTAAGGGTGTATGGTGCTGTGGATGAGGGATACAATGTAGGGTGGCGTGGTGCTGTGGATGAGGGATACAATGTAGGGCGGCCGGTGCTGTGGATGAGGGATACAATATAGGGCAGTGCAGTGCTGTGGATAATGGATACAATGTAGGGCGGGACTGTGCTGTGGATGAGGGATACAATGTAGTGCGGCGCGATGCTGTGGATGAGGGATACAATGTAGGGCGGCGCGGTGCTGTGGATGAGGGATACAATATAGGGCGGTGCTGTGGATGAGGGATACAATGTAGGGCGGGGCTGTGCTGTGGATGAGCAATACAATGTAGGGTGGCGTGGTGCTGTGGATGAGGGATACAATGTAGGGCGGCCGGTGCTGTGGATGAGGGATACAATATACGGCAGTGCTGTGCTCTGGATGATGGATACAATGTAGGGCGGGGCTGTGCTGTGGATGAGCAATACAATGTAGGGTGGCCCGCTGCTGTGGATGAGGGATACAATGTAGGGCTGCGCGGTGCTGTGGATGAGGGATACAATGTAGGGCGGTGCGGTGCTGTGGATAAGGGATACAATGTAGGGCGGTACAGTGCTGTGGATGAGGGATACAATGTAGGGTGGCGTGGTGCTGTGGATGAGGGATACAATGTAGGTTGGCGCGGTGCTGTGGATGAGGGATATAATGTAAGGCGGTACGGTGCTGTGGATGAGGGATACAATGTAGGGCGGTGCTGTGGATGAGGGATACAATGTAGGGCAGTGCTGTGGATGAGGGATACAATGTAGGGTGGTGCTGTGGATGAGGGATACAATGTAGGGCGGTACTGTGGATGAGGGATACAATGTAGGGTGGTCCTGTGATGAGGGATACAATGTAGGGTTGTCCTGTGATGAGGGATACAATGTAGGGTGGTCCTGTGATGAGGGATACAATGTAGGGTGGGGCTGCACTGTGGATGAGGGATACAATGTAGGGCGGTGCTGTGGATGAGGTATACAATGTAGGGTGGTGCTGTGGATGAGGTATACAATGTAGGGCGGTGCTGTGGATGAGGGATACAATGTAGGGCGGTGCTGTGGATGAGGGATACAATGTAGGGCGGTGCTGTGGATGAGGGATACAATGTAGGGTGGCGCGGTGCTGTGGATGAGGGATACAATGTAGGGCGGTGCGGTGCTGTGGATAAGGGATACAATGTAGGGCGGTACAGTGCTGTGGATGAGGGATACAATGTAGGGTGGCGCGGTGCTGTGGATGAGGGATACAATGTAGGGTGGCGCGGTGCTGTGGATGAGGGATACAATATAGGGCAGTGCAGTGCTGTAGATGATGGATACAATGTAGGGCGGGGTTGTGCTGTGGATGAGGGATACAATTTAGGTTGGCGCGATGCTGTCGATGAGGGATACAATATAGGGCAGTGCAGTGCTGTGGATGATGGATACAATGTAGGGCGGGGCTGTGCTGTCGATGAGGGATACAATGTACGGCGGCGCGGTGCTGTGGATGAGGGATACAATGTAGGGCGGTGTGGTGCTGTGGATAAGGGATACAATGTAAGGCGGTACGGTGCTGTGGATGAGGGATACAATGTAGGGTGGCGCGGTGCTGTAGATGAGGGATACAATGTACGGTGGCGCGGTGCTGTGGATGAGGGATACAATGTAAGGGTGTACGGTGCTGTGGATGAGGGATACAATGTAGGGTGGCGTGGTGCTGTGGATGAGGGATACAATGTAGGGCGGCCGGTGCTGTGGATGAGGGATACAATATAGGGCAGTGCAGTGCTGTGGATAATGGAAACAATGTAGGGCGGGACTGTGCTGTGGATGAGGGATACAATGTAGTGCGACGCGATGCTGTGGATGAGGGATACAATGTAGGGCGGCGCGGTGCTGTGGATGAGGGATACAATATAGGGCGGTGCTGTGGATGAGGGATACAATGTAGGGCGGGGCTGTGCTGTGGATGAGCAATACAATGTAGGGTGGCGTGGTGCTGTGGATGAGGGATACAATGTAGGGCGGCCGGTGCTGTGGATGAGGGATACAATATAGGGCAGTGCTGTGCTCTGGATGATGGATACAATGTAGGGCGGGGCTGTGCTGTGGATGAGCAATACAATGTAGGGTGGCCCGCTGCTGTGGATGAGGGATACAATGTAGGGCTGCGCGGTGCTGTGGATGAGGGATACAATGTAGGGCGGTGCGGTGCTGTGGATAAGGGATACAATGTAGGGCGGTACAGTGCTGTGGATGAGGGATACAATGTAGGGTGGCGTGGTGCTGTGGATGAGGGATACAATGTAGGTTGGCGCGGTGCTGTGGATGAGGGATACAATGTAAGGCGGTACGGTGCTGTGGATGAGGGATACAATGTAGGGCGGTGCTGTGGATGAGGGATACAATGTAGGGCAGTGCTGTGGATGAGGGATACAATGTAGGGTGGTGCTGTGGATGAGGGATACAATGTAGGGCGGTACTGTGGATGAGGGATACAATGTAGGGTGGTCCTGTGATGAGGGATACAATGTAGGGTTGTCCTGTGATGAGGGATACAATGTAGGGTGGTCCTGTGATGAGGGATACAATGTAGGGTGGGGCTGCACTGTGGATGAGGGATACAATGTAGGGCGGTGCTGTGGATGAGGGATACAATGTAGGGCGGTGCTGTGGATGAGGTATACAATGTAGGGCGGTGCTGTGGATGAGGTATACAATGTAGGGCGGTGCTGTGGATGAGGGATACAATGTAGGGCGGTGCTGTGGATGAGGTATACAATGTAGGGCGGTGTTGTGGATGAGGGATACAATGTAGGGTGGTCCTGTGATGAGGGATACAATGTATGGCGGTGCTGTGGATGAGGGATACAATGTAGGGCGGTGCTGTGGATGAGGGATACAATGTAGGGCGGTGCGGTGCTGTGGATGAGGGATACAATGTAGGGCAGTGCTGTGGATGAGGGATACAATGTAGGGCGGTGCTGTGGATGAGGGATACAATGTAGGGTGGTCCTGTGATGAGGGATACAATGTAGGGTGGTCCTGTGATGAGGGATACAATGTAGGGCGGTGCGGTGCTGTGGATGAGGGATACAATGTAGGAAGAGGAGAGGAGGGGGCCGAGCCCTGGGGGACCCCAGCAGCAAGGGGAAAAGGTAGAGCCAGCAAAGGAGACGCTGAAGGAGCGTTCAGAGAGGTAGGAGGAGAACCAAGAGAGAGCAGTGTCCTATAGGCCGATGATGGAGCGAAGTGGTTTGTAGTCAACAGTGTCAAATGCTGCAGAGCCTCAGGAGAATCAGTAGGGAGCAGCTGCCCCTGGATTTGGCTGTCAGGAGGTCGTTTGGCGCTTTTGTAAGAGTAGTTTCCATCCCCTCCCCCGGTGGTCCTGATGGGGTTTATCTCCCCCCCTCCCGGTCATAATGATTGGGTTAATACTCCCTTCCCGGCGGTCCTGGTGGAGTTAATCCTTCCTTACTGTGGTGGCCCTCATAGGTTAATCCTCCACTACTCCCTGGCGGACTTGATGGGGTTAATTCTCCGCTCCCCTCCCCCCGGAGGTCCTGATATGAGAGGACACACAGACCTGCAGGGCCAGACAGCAGCAGTGAGCTTCCAGGACCTGTGATGACATCAACATAATCTGATCACTTGTGTGGGAGGAGTCAGAGATCACATGACCAGGGGAAGATGGCAAGATGCAGAACTCTATGTGCTGGTTGTGATCCCTGCTGGATGAGCTGAAGGGAGCAGGGTGTAGTAGAGCTGTGTGTGTGATGTGTGGGGGTCAGGATGGATATAGTAGAGCTGTGTGTGTGATGTGTGGGGGTCAGGATGGATGTAGTAGAGCTGTGTGTGTGATGTGTGGGGGTCAGGATGGATGTAGTAGAGCTGTGTGTGTGATGTGTGGGGGTCAGGATGGATGGAGTAGAGCTGTGTGTGTGATGTGTGGGGGTCAGGATGGATGGAGTAGAGCTGTGTGTGATGTGTGGGGGTCAGGCTGGATGGAGTAGAGCTGTGTGTGTGATGTGTGCGGTTCTGGATGGATGGAGTAGAGCTGTGTGTGTGATGTGTGGGGGTCAGGATGGATGGAGTAGAGCTGTGTGTGTGATGTGTGGGGGTCAGGATGGATGGAGTAGAGCTGTGTGTGTGATGTGTGGGGGGTCAGGATGGATGGAGTAGAGCTGTGTGTGTGATGTGTGGGGGTCAGGATGGATGGAGTAGAGCTGTGTGTGTGATGTGTGGGGGTCAGGATGGATGCAGTAGAGCTGTGTGTGTGATGTGTGGGGTCAGGATGGATGGAGTAGAGCTGTGTGTGATGTGTGGGGGTCAGGATGGATGTAGTAGAGCTGTGTGTGTGATGTGTGGGGGTCAGGATGGATGTAGTAGAGCTGTGTGTGTGATGTGTGGGGGTCAGGATGGATGTAGTAGAGCTGTGTGTGTGATGTGTGGGGGTCAGGATGGATGGAGTAGAGCTGTGTGTGTGATGTGTGGGGGTCAGGATGGATGGAGTAGAGCTGTGTGTGATGTGTGGGGGTCAGGCTGGATGGAGTAGAGCTGTGTGTGTGATGTGTGCGGTTCTGGATGGATGGAGTAGAGCTGTGTGTGTGATGTGTGGGGGTCAGGATGGATGGAGTAGAGCTGTGTGTGTGATGTGTGGGGGTCAGGATGGATGGAGTAGAGCTGTGTGTGTGATGTGTGGGGGTCAGGATGGATGGAGTAGAGCTGTGTGTGTGATGTGTGGGTGTCAGGATGGATGGAGTAGAGCTGTGTGTGTGATGTGTGGGGGTCAGGATGGATGGAGTAGAGCTGTGTGTGTGATGTGTGGGGAGCAGGATGGATGGAGTAGAGCTGTGTGTGTGATGTGTGGGGGTCAGGATGGATGGAGTAGAGCTGTGTGTGATGTGTGGGGGCCAGGATGAATGGATGGATGGAGTAGGGCTGTTTATGTGATGTGTGGGGGTTGGGATGGATGGATGGAGTAGGGCCGTTTGTGTGATGTGTGGGGGTTGGGATGGATGGATGGAGTAGGGCCGTTTGTGTGATGTGTGGGGGTTGGGATGGATGGATGGAGTAGAGATATTTGAGGGGTCACTGATGTCATCTACACATCAAGAGCATCGCAAGAACCTGCCAGGCACAGCTTGAGCCCAATGAGGTTGCCTCTGAATCGGTGTTACAACTCACAAGATTCATCCTCACACAATGATTTCTCCTTTGGCAGAGAGATATTCCTGCAACTCATCGGAACCGCCATGGGCAGTTAAATGGCACCGCAGTATGCCAACCTTGTCATGGCAAATCTGAAGAGTGACTTTCTGGCCTCCAGCAAACCATTGGCCTACTTCCGATCCATTGATAACATCATCATCATTTGGACCAACAGCGAACAAGCACTAATAAAATTACATGAGAGATTCAATGCATTCCACCCCACAATAAGGGCCAATTCTACGTGTTTCCTGCTGCGTCAGGCGCATGAATTTCGCCATGGAATTATGAATAGAAGGCAATAGCTTTCAATGCCCAAATGCGGTTTTCCATCGCGGATTTCTATGCGTGAAAAAAAACCACTGCATGTGTGTGAGGATGGGTAATTCAAGGAGCCTCGGACCCCCCGGTTCTTCCAAAGCACATAGGCGTTTATTTAAAGCAGTCCATCTTTACATGGCAAACAGAAAAGTCCATAGATGTCCCTCACACAGTCCTGGCCCAACTAACACAAGCACTGACCTCCTCACTAATTGCTCAGGTGAGCCTTTATAGCAGGGCATCCTCCCACAATCCTTTTCAGGAGTCTCTTATGCAGCACAGTGAATAACGATGCTGCATGGGACTGGGGGCGGGGCTTAAGGGATCAGCGAGCTAGATGGGGGGAGGAGCTAAGTAGGGAAGAGGAAGGAGAAGACAGGAAGAAGAACAGAAAGAGAAGAAGCGTGGAGGAAAGAGGACGGAGCCGAGCAAGACGCAAGAAGAGTTATAAAGACAAAGACTGAAGGCAGAGAAAGTTGAAGAAGAGGAGAAGACAGAAGCGGCTGACTGAATAGCGGAGGTCGGGAGTCATTGGGAGAAGATAAGAAGAGGAGAGTCGGCTGGAGAGCGAAAAGAAGAGAAAGATGGAGAACCTGAGGGCACTAATCCAAGCGGCGGTCGTACAGGATGGCACCGGCTGGCTGGAGGAGATACTGTCGAGCTGCAGGACGGCCGCGGGTGCGGCGGAGCCGGGACGCAGCAGAGCGGAGCCAGCGAAGCACCGCCGGAGGCAGAAGAGCAGTTGCGGGGAAGACCGCAACGAAGGAAACAGCCGCCAGCGAGGCTCAGCCTGAGCCCAGCGAACAAACGCCGCGGTCAGAGAAGCAGCCGGGGAGACGAGAGAGCGGCGGGAGCCGCGAGCGCCAGAAAAAAGATGGCGCCTAATTCAAATCGAGTGGCGGGAAAACGGCCCGCCACGAGGCAGCGCTCACCGCCGGCGAGCGGGAGGAGAAGAGGAGACACGCGCCAGGAAGCAGCAGCAACAGCAATCCCTGCAGCAGAAGAACAGCGCGCGTCTGGGCGCAGGACAGCGCAGAGAGAGAGAGGTGAGCCAAGGAGTGAGGCAGAAGAAGGAAGGGACACGCGGAGAGGGCGCGTACCCCACCAAGATGGCAGAGCGCCACAAGCAGGATGCAGCACAGCACAGGCGAGGAGACAGAGGGGGGGGGGTACAAGTACAGGGGGGAATAGATTACAGGCAGCGGCCCCATTTAGCACCTCCACCAGCAGCGCAGCGAGCAGCCCTGGCCCCGCATTGTTACCCCCGCGGAGGAGACAACGAAGGAGGAGTAGCTCTTCTTCGGGGTCATGTAGCCTGACCCCTGAGCCCCATGCATCTAGCCACACGACCCATAGACATAGCAGAGCCGCTTACCATCATAGAAATAGAGCCGAGGCTGCCCCGTACCGGGGGCAGCAGGAGGTGGTATACCCCACCCAAACGCAAAGCAGACACGTTTCACAAGTTCCGCCAACCGCTTCTGGCATACAGCGCCGTTGCTACGTTAACCCCCGATACTTAGACCCAGTGCTACAAGAAACGCTGGGTTACTCTTCACAAACGTCCGACAACCGCGCTAGCAGTAGCCGCCAAGGGCAGGGCGCCAGGCGTAGGCAAAGAGATAGAACCAGAGTGCTAAGACAGGAGGCTAGGCGTTCCAGGCAGTTAGAGCAGGCAAGTAGAGCTTCCAGTAGCAGCAGCTGCAGGGCGCAAGGAGTAAGCAGGATAGAGAGGGGCAGTTTAGAAGAAGAGACACGGCGCTCAGAAGACCAGCGCCATACGCTTCACTCGCAGTCAAGGCAACATGGAAAAGAACACAGCAATTACAGGAGTCAAGGCCACGCGCAAGGACGGTCAAGCAGACACCAGCCTGGTGTGGCGCCACAGCAAAGGGCGCAGGAGGCTACGCGCACGGTCAGTCGGGAGCCCACGCCCGATCAAAGGATTCGCAGGAGGGATACAGCTAGGACATCACCCTTGGCATCGCCGGAGGTCGGTCGAGCTGGTGAGTTATCATTGCATAATGCTTGGTGTAATGTGATGGATCCCGCAAAGGGTGCGGATAAACAGGATTTGGTCACGGTGTTAAAATCTTTGTTGAGCAAGGTTGATACGCAAGAAGGGCTTTTAGTGTCCTGTGGTTCACCAGGGGGCAGAGGCCCGCCTGTGAGTAATGTTTCTGGAAGCTCAACCCGGTGTATGGAGGGTGACCCAACGGAAGGTTTAAGATATTACGATTCAATGTTTTGTGGTGTTGCCCCGCTAGGGGTAGGTTTGGCTGACGATTTGGTTGAAAAGATTAAAAAAGGTTGATATGTGGATATTTGGTCCTTGTTATCAGCGGACCATGTGATGGTAGACAAGGAACGGTTGTCAGAACGTGGTGAGAAAAAGCCAAAAATCGCGAAGACGTTTGGGAATTGGCTTCAAGCTTATTTGGTGTTGGCTCATGTAGCGTGTCAACATCAGCCTGAAAAAGGACCGGAGTTGATGGTCTATCTGAATACCATTTACAGCGCCTACAAGCTGCACGGTGGGTCAGCTTGGTGGCGTTATGATGAGGACTACAGGCGACGGGTATCGGGTATGAGCCACATAAGCTGGGCCACAAAAGCAACTGATGTGTGGATACAGCTTATTCTGGCGCAAAGGCCCGCTAGAGCGTCCTTTCCTACGGGAGCCGCGGGAGGCGGGCAACAGCCCTCCGCGGCTGCTCAGAGACCCAATGGCTCATGTTGGCTCTACAACGAGGGCCATTGCAGGTTTTATGCCACCTGCAAATTCCGCCACGAATGCTCGGTTTGCGGGGGGCAGCACGCAGCAGTTCGCTGCTTCAAAAAACAGAGAACGACTGCCGCAGTGGGTGGTGCCAGTGGAGTACCGAACACCGGTGAAAAGCCTGGTCCTGGATCTGTGGTTAGACAGATACCACATGAAGCAGGCGGCAAGAATTCTTAAGGACGGTTTTTCAGTTGGTTTCGTGATTCCGTTTGCGTTTTCACCCGCGTCGACGTTCGCCCCTAACCTAAAATCGGCATTGGACAATATCCATTTAGTCAAAGAAAAATTGATTAAAGAAGTGGAGCTGGGCCGCATGGCCGGCCCTTTCGAAGCGCCGCCGTTTACGAATTTGCAGATGTCCCCCTTGGGTTTGGTACCCAAGAAGGAAACCGGGAAATTCCGCTTAATACATCACCTATCCTTCCCAGCGGGAGATTCCGTTAATGACGGAATATCAAAGGAACAGGCAACTGTTTCATATACGTCGTTTGATTCCGCGGTTCGCTTGGTAAGAGCGGCGGGTAAAAGAGCCCAGTTAGCAAAGACGGACATTGAGTCCGCCTTCCGATTGTTACCAGTCCACCCCGATTGTTTCCACCTTTTGGGATGCCGGGTGGACAGTCAATTTTTTATTGATATGTGTTTGCCGATGGGATGCTCCATTTCATGCTATTATTTTGAATTGTTTAGTTCCTTTTTAGAGTGGTTACTCAAGTATGAGACGGGCATCTCATCGGTGATACATTACTTAGATGATTTTTTGTTCGTCGGGGCCGAGAACTCGGGCAATTGCGTATTCTTGCTTAAAACCTTCCAGGCCCTCATGCTGAGGGTAGGGGTTCCGTTATCAGAAGAGAAAACGGTGGGCCCCGTGACTCGGATCACATTCTTAGGAATCGAGATCGACTTTGAGGATATGGTGTTCAGGTTACCAGTGGAAAAAGTAGCCAGGTTACACCAGACAGTCAATGAAGTTGCCAGCTGCAAAAAAGTCACGCTGAGGCAGATTCAGAGGCTGGCAGGTTTGCTGAATTTCGCGTGTAAAGTCATCCCTATGGGACGGGTCTTCTCAAAAAGACTGACGTTAGCTATGGCAGGGGTACGGGAACCCCATCATTTCGTGCGGATTACACGGGGGATGAGAGCGGACCTACATATATGGAAAGTGTTTTTGCAATCCTTCAATGGGCAAGTGATGTGCCCAAAGGAGGAGGTTACGGGTAGCGACATATGCCTATTTGCGGACGCGGCCGGGTCGGGAGGTTTTGGTGTAATTCTTAATAACCATTGGTGCAAGGAACCCTGGCCGGTGAGTTGGGTGAATAGAAAATGGACCAAGAATGTGACACTATTGGAGTTTTTTCCACTGGTGGTAGCGTTGGAACTGTGGAATTCAGAGCTCCAGGACCGCAAGGTCTGTTTTTGGTCTGATAATGCGGCGGTGGTGCAGGTGATCAATAGGCAGACCTCGGGGTCTCCGCCTGTGTTGGCATTGTTGAGACATGTGGTTTTGAGATGCCTGCAGAACAATATTTATTTGCGAGCCAGGCATGTTCCGGGTCATGACAATGGAGCGGCTGACGCACTCTCTCGTTCACAGATGGAGGCGTTCAGGGAACGGCACCCACAGGCGGAGGCCGAGGGGGTCCGATGCCCTCCTCACTTATGGGATCTGGTCGAGCAGAGTTGTTGAAGCTGGTGGAGGCATCGGTCACGGGCGCGACGTGGAAGAGTTACAATTCTATATGGTTGGAATGGCTTTCATTGGCAGGCGGTCGTGTGGTCGACGGTGAAAGGGCGCGGGCGGCCACGCTAGATATGTTGTTAGATTTACGGAACAAACATCGGTCGGTCGGAGTAGCTAAAAAATATCTAGCGGGAGTAGCCTTTCTGCTTAAACTAAATGGTAAGGCGGACGTTACTAAAGAGTTTATTTTTCGCCAGATAATTCGCGGTTGGAAAAAAGATAAGACGCATATTGATAAACGACGGCCCATTACGTTTTCTATGTTGATTAAGCTATTAGAATTGTTGGAAAGCGTGTGCGTTAATAGTTCGGAAGCGTTGCTATTTAGAGCGGCCTTTTCGGTGGCGTTTTTTGCGGCGTTACGAATCGGAGAGCTGGTCCCGGCGAGTAAAAATAAGCCTGGCGGCTTGCGGCATAATGATGTTATTTGCTTGGGTGCATCACTACGTATATGTATCAGAAAGTCCAAGACGGACATTTATGGAAGAGGCGAGTGGATAGCAATTAATAGCCTTGGATGCAGGTGGTGCCCGGTGAGCACGGTCAGAGATTACATGAGCTCGCGTAATATTTGCGACCAATTTTTCGTGCACGCGGCGGGCGATCCCCTCACCCGTTTTCAGTTTACGGCGGTTTTCCGTTCAGCATTACGCACAGCAGGTTTGGATGTGTCGGAGTTTGGTACGCATTCGTTTAGGATAGGTGCGGCAACCATGGCAGAAGCACATGGTATGCGGGAAGAGGATCTAAAACGGCTAGGTAGATGGAAGTCGCAGGCATATAAATCATACATTAGACCGGACTTAATATTATAACGCGAAGTGGTATGATTTTGGCCTGGAAAATGGCGTTTTTTCAGTTGCTTGGTACGGGTTTTGGTTTTTTGTTTTTATGTGTTGCAGCCGCAGAGCCGTGGAGAGTCTGGATCATCGGGCATTCATTCGTGTACTGGGCCGAAAGGAGAGCAGCAACTCGGCCATTAGGAAGGAGTTTAGGAATGCCGGACACTGTGGTAAATTGGTATGGGATTCGAGGACTACAATGGCCAAGGTTGCTGCAGATCGTGACGGAGATTAGCAGGTGGACCCCCCGGCGAGTCATCCTGGTCGTGCACGCCGGGGGGAACAACCTAGGAAAAGTAAAACTTGGCGATTTACTCGTTCTAATAAAACAGGACTTGCTCCGTTTTCGGGAGTGCTTCCAAGAATCCGTGCTCGTGTGGTCGGATATTATCGCCAGGAGATGTTGGAGGGGGGCAAAGAACCCCGAGGCGATCGAAAACGTAAGGAAAGTGATCAACCAGAGGATTTCGAAATTCGTGCAATCCTTGGGAGGGATTGCTGTACGCCATTGGGAGTTGGAGGACAGAGAGAGAGGTGCGCTGCGAGATGATGGAATACACCTAAATGACGTGGGATTGGACACATTCCTGTCAGGACTGCAGGATGGCGTGGAAGCTGCTTTAGCTCGGGTCTGTGGGGTGGGGCGGAATGCGCCGTAGGGATACGGCGCATGCCGTGTGGCCTGAACTTTCCATGCTGGAGAAGAGGAGGGTTTACAAGCCCAAGGAAAGCGGGCTTACAAACGTCCTGTGGAATAGTTAAAGCTAAAATCAGTTTAAATTAAGCGGGTTGTGGCATGGGAAGGGTTATGGAGTTAAAATAGTTAAATTAAAATAGTAGAGGTTAAATATTTAATAAAAGCTGTGGCCTACCCCACATTTACACACAAGAAGTCTCCGGGTAAGTTTTTGTTATTAGTTAAGGGAGCGTCAGTCAGGTTGATGCCCCCAGTCCTATAAAGTCATTCATTGGCTGCTGGTCGGCCTCTATATCCTCAGAGCAGACACCCTGCAGCTCCACCAGTGCAGGTAGGTACAAACAAAACATAAGGCATTGTACTCAGAGCATTCCCTTAGCTGTAGTACATGGTTCCCAAGAAAGGAAAAGGGATAGATCAAGCATTAGGTGGCCGGCCGGATGAGAAAAGCAAAGAAGTGTAGTATAAGTAAAGGAGCGCAGGCATCACAACTACGGTTATACATGTAATGCTTATGATAAAACGAAGGAAACCTCCTACATCTTCACAATGTGCTCATCTGCCATGGCCTCTCCGCGGGAGGACTCCATTGAAGCCAATGGGAGCGGTTTAAAACGCTGTACAACCGCTGCGCACTGCGGATCACGGCGTTGTTCTGTGATAAAGAACTTTAATGGGCGGGCTGTGCGGGCAACTTTATGGCGAAACTTGGCCGTCGGCTGGCGGTGCGGAAAAAAAGGCTCTATGTGAGTTTTTCCTTTGCTGTTTGTCTGTAGGCAATGGTGTGGCGTAATTGCAATTTTTTTTATTTTGTTTTTTACAGTAGACGATGCCAAGACAGAATGGCGGAGTGCGAGGGACCAATATAGGAAGGAGTTCTGCGCCTCCCTCGGAGTGGCTCGGCCGGCGGAAAGCGAAAGCACCCATGTCTTCACATGGAAACCATGCAGTACCTAAGGCCAGCCATGGAGATGCGTCCGTATGTCCAACGTTGTCCTGTGCGTGTCCGCTGTGTTAGTGATGTCACTGTAACGTGGTTATTAACGTGCCTCTAAATTCTTTGTATACGTGTAGCTGTGCTGAATGTGGAATTTCAGTGGCATAGTAGAGCTGTATGTGCTTTGAACAGTTGAGACGTATTGGTTATACAGCTCTACTACTGCAATGGGAACGTCAAAGCAGAGCCGAATGTGTTCTGTCATTGGAACAGCAGAGACATCTTACTAGTGTGCCTCAAACAGCAGAGGTGTATTTGTAATAAAAGACGTATGGAAAGCACCACGAAGTGCAGCGGTCTCCGCTCACCTGTACTACCATAACAAAGGGCTCTTTAACCCCTAGGATCTCGTCACTTACATTTCTCCGGCCTCAGAGTTACACCGTTAGAGTGTTATTAGAGATGAGCGAGCACCAAAATGCTCGGGTGCTCGTTACTCGAGTCGAACTTCCCGCGATGCTCGAGAGTTCGTTTCGAGTAACGAACCCCATTGAAGTCAATGGGCGACCCGAGCATTTTTGTATATCGCCGATGCTCGCTAAGGTTTTCATTTGTGAAAATCGGGGCAATTCAAGAAAGTGATGGGAACGACACAGAAACGGATAGGGCAGGCGAGGGGCTACATGTTGGGCTGCATCTCAAGTTCCCAGGTCCCACTATTAAGCCACAATAGCGGCAAGAGTGGGCCCCCCCCCCCCCTCCCAACAACTTTTACTTCTGAAAAGCCCTCATTAGCAAGGCATACCTTAGCTAAGCACCACACTACCTCCAACAAAGCACAATCACTGCCTGCATGACACTCCGCTGCCACTTCTCCTGGGTTACATGCTGCCCAACCGCCCATTTCAGTAATAGTAGCAGTCAAGACAGGCCCCAGTAACAATTCCAAAGCAGCAGTATAGGGGGAGCACCGTATTAGTTCCATTTCAGTAGTAGTAGCAGTCTAGACAGGCCCCAGTAACATATCACTAGCAGCAGTATAGGGGGAGCACAGTATTAGTTCCATTTCAGTAATAGTAGCACTGAAGACAGGCCCCAGTAACATATCACTAGCAGCAGTATAGGGGGAGCACAGTCTTAGTTCCATTTCAGTAATAGTAGCAGTAAAGACAGGCCCCAGTAACAATTCTGAAGCAGCAGTATAGGGGAAGCACAGTATTAGTTCCATTTCAGTAGTAGTAGCAGTCAAGACAGGCCACAGTAACATTCCCGTTGCAGCAGTTTAGGGAGATAACAGTCTCTTTCACATTTCAGTAGTTGCAGTATAGACAAGGCCCCAGTTACATTTATGTAGCAAAAGTGTAGGCCTTAAGTATTTTGCTTCAATTTTTTAAAATGGTGAGTGAAAAACCAGACAGACACCGTATGCAGCGTATATATGTATACTCTTTCCCTCTGGCAGGATGACGGCGATCATGTAACGGACACAGCAGAGCCAGGAAACAATTATGCGCAAGCCTGTAGTCAGACCTAGGTGCGTATGACTGAGCTACTGGAATTCACAGCGAAGAACCAGTCAAGTGGCCAAAGGCCAGTGGTAGGACTTAAAGGGGTTGTCCCGCGAAAGCAAGTTGGGGTATACACTTCTGTATGGCCATATTAATGCACTTTGTAATGTACATCGTGCATTAATTATGAGCCATACAGAAGTTATTCACTTACCTGCTCTGTTGCTGGCGTCCCCGTCTCCATGGAGCCGTCTAATTTTCAGCGTCTAATCGCCCGATTAGACGCGCTTGCGCAGTCTGGTCTTCTCCGTTTTGAATGGGGCCGCTCGTGCTGGAGAGCTGCCCTCGTAGCTCCGCCCCGTCACGTGTGCCGATTCCAGCCAATCAGGAGGCTGGAATCGGCAATGGACCGCACAGAAGCCCTGCGGTCCACCGAGGGTGAAGATCCCGGCGGCCATCTTCACAAGGTAAGTAAGAAGTCACCGGAGCGCGGGGATTCGGGTAAGTACTGTGCGGTTTTTTTTTAAGCCCCTGCATCGGGTTTGTCTCGCGCCGAACGGGGGGGCTATTGAAAAAAAAAAAAACCCGTTTCGGCGCGGGACAACCCCTTTAAGTATTTTGCTTCAATTTTTTAAAATGGTGAGGTGAAAAACCAGACAGACACCGTATGCAGTGTATATTATGTATACTCTTGCCCTCTGGCGGGATGACGGCGATCATGTAACGGACACAGCAGAGCCAGGAAACAATTATGCGCAAGCCTGCTGTAACGCTTAGCTGGGTAATAATGAGCGACTACTACCCCCAGCAGACACGCAGTAAACTGAACACTGTCACAGGCAGCCCAAAGATTTTTTTTTCCAATTTTTTTGAAAAAGCCCACTGCCTATATAGCCAGTATATCTCTTTCACCTTTCCCACTGTCCCTGCCTCAGCAGTACTGGCCCTATACTCTGTACAATGACTGCAGACTGCGGACGCAATGCTCTGCACGTCCGATATACAAAAAAAAAAAAATGTGCAAAACTGTTAAAAGCAGCCTCAACAGTACTGCACACGGTCAGATGTGGCCCTAAGAAGGACCGTTGGGGTTCTTGAAGACGAAGATAACAGCCTAACACTCTCCCTATAGCAGCTACAGCAGGACAGCACTTTCCCTAATGTCTCTCAGCGTGCATCTGTGGCGAGCCGCGGGCGGCCCCAGTTTATATGCTCGGGTGGCACCTGATCTCGCCAGCCACTCACTGCAGGGGGGTGGTATATGGGTGGAACTTCACAGGAGGAAGTTGTAATGCCTTCCCTGTGCTTCTATTGGCCAGAAAACGGCGCAAACTTTTCTGGAAGTGACTTGAACACCACGTGGTGCTCGTCTCGAGTAACGAGCATCTCGAGTACCCTAATGCTCGAACGAGTACGCTCGCTCATCTCTAAGTATTAATCCAGTACTAAACTAAATGCGCTGCATTTTCTACATGGTGGAATGCAACGTGCGTTCCATCTCGCTACGAAGGTGCGCGTACGAGCGCTCCACCGGTCACGTGATGGTTTCCCTTGGACGGGCTCACACCACAGTTTGACGCGCCCGCCGTACCGCCCCCTTCCATCCACTGAGCAGAGCGCGGACATTTTGAACTGTGGAAAGCTGCCAAAGGTAAATCCTATTTAAATGTCTGTTGTTTTGTATGTTGTCTGGCCTGTGAAAGGTGCCGGCGCGCACCAAAACGCGGTGAATAGGAGTAATTCCGACTGTCACCCCGGTGAGAGGACCTCAGCATTCTTGCTTTACTTATGAGGTGTCACTACTAGGAGGGGGCTTCTGCCGGTCATATCCCCCTCCCTCAGAGTGTCTACAAGATCCACTGGGGATCTTCCTGGGACATACAGTCATTGCTTGTGTGCAGCCATCCTAGGAGCGCAGCAGTTTTACCTATTTTTTCTTCTGTGTATTGGTAATACGGCTCTGATATTGCAATGGGAGTGTCCAAGCAGAGCTGAATGTGTTCTTTCATTGGAATAGCAGATGTATTACTAGTGCGCCTCGAACAGTTGAGACGTTTTTGTAATACAGTTCTACTATTGCAATGGATTTCGGGGAGTAGCACAAGTATTATTTATACATGTCAAAAATGAAAATTGTGTAGCTATGGGGGAAATAGGGGCATGTGACCCGGGCGTAATGAGATAAATGGGGATACAAGAACAACCTACAGTCAAAAGAGGCAATCAGCTGATTAATACAAGAAAGTAAAGTAAGAGATAAAGTACCTTAGATGTGATGACCAGGTGACCAGTCACATGTATAGGAGAGCTCCTGGAGAAAATAAAGGACCTTTCCTGATATGAGTGTGTTCAGTTATCGTCAATTTCAGACTGTGCTATCAGTTTTTCTCTGGTGTGGAAAATGAAGATCTTCATGAGTAGCATAAAGATAACTATTAATGGAGGACGCTATCACTGTGGATGGAGAACAATGGAGGACGCTATCACTGTGGATGGAGAACAATGGAGGACGCTATCACTGTGGATGGAGAACAATGGAGGACGCTATCACTGTGGATGGAGAACAATGGAGGACGCTATCACTGTGGATGGAACATAGGAGGACGCCATCACTGTGGAGGGAACATAGGAGGACGCTATCACCGTAGAGGGGCAGCATAGGAGGATGCTATCACCGTGGAGGGGCAACATAGGAGGACGCTATCACCGTGGAGGGGCAACGTAGGAGGACGCTATCACCGTGGAGGGGCAACATAGGAGGACGCTATCACCGTGGAGGGGGAACATAGGAGGACGCCGTCACTGTGGAGGGAACATAGGAGGACGCTATCAGCGTGGAGGGGCATCATAGGAGGACGCTATCACCGTGGAGGGGCAACATAGGAGGACGCTATCACTGTGGAGGGGCAACATAGGAGGATGCTATCACCGTGGAGGGGCAACATAGGAGGACGCTATCACCGTGGAGAAGCAACATAGGAGGACGCTATCACCGTGGAGGGGCAACATAGGAGGATGCTATCACCGTGGAGGGGCAACATAGGAGGACGCTATCACCGTGGAGGGGCAACATAGGATGCTATCACTGTGGAGGGGCAACATAGGACGCTATCACCGTGGAGGGGCAACATAGGACGCTATCACCGTGGAGGGGCAACATAGGACGCTATCACCGTGGAGGGGGAACATATGAGGACGTTATCACTGTGGAGTGGGACCAGAGGAGGACACTATCACCGTGAATGGGGGAACATAGGAGGACGCTATCACTGTGGAGGGGGAACACAGGAGGACGCTAGCACTGTGGAGGGGGAATAGAGGGGGATGCTATCACTGTGAAGGTGGAACATAGGATAACGCCATCACTGTGGAGGGAGGGAACATATGAGGACGTTATCACTGTGGAGTGGGACCAGGGGAGGTGGAGGGAGGGAACATATGAGGATGCTATCACTGTGGAGGGAGGGAACATATGAGCATGCTATCGCTGTGAATGGGGGAACAGAGGAGGACGCTATCGCTGTGAACGGGGGAACAGAGGAGGATGCTATCGCTGTGAATGGGGGAACAGAGGAGGATGCTATCGCTGTGGAGGGGGACCAGAGGAGGCTATCACTGTGGAGGGAGGGAACATATGAGGACGCTATCACTGTGGAGGGAGGGAACATATGAGCACGCTATCGCTGTGGAGGGGGACCAGAGGAGGACGCTATCACTGTGAATGGGGGAACAGAGGAGGACGCTATCGCTGTGAATGGGGGAACAGAGGAGGACGCTATCGCTGTGAATGGGGGAACAAGGGGGACGCTATTGCTGTGAATGGGGGAACAGAGGAGGACGCTATCGCTGTGGAGGGGGACCAGAGGAGGACGCTATCGCTGTGAATGGGGGAACAGAGGAGGACGCTATCGCTGTGAATGGGGGAACAGAGGAGGACGCTATCGCTGTGAATGGCGGACCAGAGGAGGACGCTATCGCTGTGAATGGGGGACCAGAGTAGGACGCTATCGCTGTGAATGGGGGACCAGAGTAGGACGCTATCGCTGTGAATGGGGGACCAGAGGAGGACGCTATCGCTGTGAATGGGGGACCAGAGGAGGACGCTATCGCTGTGAATGGGGGACCAGAGGAGGACGCTATCGCTGTGAATGGGGGACCAGAGGAGGACGCTATCGCTGTGAATGGGGGAACAGAGGAGGACGCTATCGCTGTGGAGGTGTTAGGACTGGCGGCTCTCGGGGGCTCCATGCCTGCACCGCCGGTCCTTTCTCCTGGGCTGTGGAGGTGCGGCGCAGGGGAACCCCGGTTTTTGTGGTCTGCCCTGGCCACTGTAATCCTTGACGCCGACTCTGGGAACTCGCTTCCATGCTCAAGCAGCGGGCGCCTCGGTAGTCTGGTTTCTGGGGACGTGGCAACGATCTAAACTGCTGAAAATCCCGCGATAGTGAGATGACTAGCAGCGTGAGATGCCGCTGGAGATCTCACGATGACTGCTTTGGTCAGTGCATGCGCATTGAGCTTCGTGTAATGCCGCTATGGGCCATTGTTATGGGGATGTCAGTACAACATCTCGCGGGCACTAACTTGGTCCTGAGTCAGTCCTCCAATGATGCTATCAGTATTTTTAACAAGGTATGTAATGGTGGTGGTGATTAGTGTTTTTATTAGTGAGTTAACTATATATATTGCAGTATGTGCTGTGATATATACTGGCTTGATAAGGACTGGGAACAGCAGTCGAAACGTTGCAGGCTTTTTAAGCAAGAAATGGATGAATAAAGAATTGTTTTTTACCTCAAAAGATGATCTGATGATGCTTTAAAGAAAAATACCCTGTATGCTGCTTACACACTGCTTTTATGGAGTCCACGCCGCGTCCCTGTTGCCATAACACCCGGGCATGCTTGTTCTGTCTCTGCCTGTTTTTAGCAGGTGCAGGGGGCTGTTTCTCCCAGCGCTCTGTGATTGGGTCCTCCTGCTGTCAGGCTCCCTGCCCCAATCAGCTGCTGGGGCGGGAATTCTGACAGCATTTAAACTGCTCAGTTCCATTCAGACCTTGCCAGTGTATGTTTGGACTCCAGCTGCACCAGCGTTACCTTGAATTGATGCCCTGTTTTGACTCACTTGCTTTGGACCTGACTTCGACTTTGCCTGACCCCTTGTACTGCGTGTTCTCCTGTTTCTGACCCAGATTGCCTGACCTGCTTTTGTGTTTGTTTGTTTTCCTTTATTTGTCTGAGTCTCACTCCTGCCCCACATCCCTGGTGAGGCTAGAGACTGTCACCCAGTTGTCGCCCTAGGGCCTAGCCTAGTGGGGCAAGTAGGTAGGGAGAGGGATTGCGGGTAGTACTCGGGACTTCCACCTGCCCGGACTCCAGCTGCAAATGATCTTCCTGCAGCTCCAATCTCTGGTTTGGCGATGTCCTCCGAGCAGCTAGACCCGGCTAATCCCAGCAATTTTCTCACTTACGGTGATTCTTTGCTCTTCCCAGAATGCACAGGGAATATGCAAATGATCTTCCTGCAGCTGCAATCTCTGGTTTTGAAAGGTTCCCAACATCTTCCACAAAAGTTTGCCAAAGAGAATTGTGACTTCGATTTTGCCCACCCGTGATCCGCCCTCTCCTACGCTGGTGCAAGGAAAATTAAAATATGAGGTAGAGAAAATCATTGATGCTAGATGGGTTCCAGGCTTGATTCAATATCTGGTCCACTGGAGAGGGTTTGGCCCTGAGGATAGGATGTGGGTCCCTGCCAGGGATATTCATGCACCATGCCTGGTCCGATTCTTCCACAGGGTCTTCCCTCTCAAGCCCGCTCCTGATCGTCCGGTGTACTGGCAGGATCGGCATCTCTTAGGCTCTTTATGCCCGCACCACAAGACCTATCCCCTGGGCTGCGGGGGTGCAGTGCAGGGGAGCCCCAGTTTTTGTGACCTGCCCTGGCTGCTGCAATTCTGGACGCCGGCTTCGGACGCGCTCCCGTACCTGGGTAGCTGGGGACGCGGGGGGGTGCCGTCTCACGCTGTGTTCCTGTTGCCATAACACCCGAGCATACAAGTCTGACTGTCTTTAGGAGGCGCCGGGACTGTTTCTCCAAGCGTTCTGCGATTGGGTCCTGCTGCTGTCAGGCTCTCCGCCCCAATCAGTTACTGGTTGAGGAGTTCTGACTGCATTTAAACTGTTCAGTTCCCTTCAGACCTTGCCAGTGTATGTTTGGACTCCAGCTGCACCAGCGTTACCTTGAATTGATGCCCTGTTTTGACTCACTTGCTTTAGACCTGACTTCGACTTTGCCTCACACCTTATACCACGTTCTCTCCTGTTACTGACCCAGATTGCCTGACCTGCTTTTGTGTTTTTGTTTTCCTGTATTTGTCTGAGTCTGACTCCTGCCCCACATCCCTAGTGAGCCTAGGGACTGTCTCCCAATTGTGGCCCTAGGGCCTAACTTAAGGGGGGCAAGTAGGTAGGGACAGGGATGGTGGGTAGGACTAGGGACTTCCACCTGCCTGGACTCCAGTCATGACAACAGGAGGACGCTATTCCTGTGGGGTGGAGGTGAAACGTGGGAGGACGCAGTGATGGTGGAGGCGGAACGTGGGAGGACGCGGTGACGGTGGAGGCGGAACGTGGGAGGACGCGGTGACGGTGGAGGCGGAACGTGGGGGGACGCGGTGACGGTGGAGGCGGAACGTGGGGGGACGCGGTGACGGTGGAGGCGGAACGTGGGGGGACGCGGTGACGGTGGAGGCGGAATGTGGGGGGACGCCGTGGCGGTGGAGGCGGAATGTGGGGGGACGCCGTGGCGGTGGAGGCGGAACGTGGGGGGAAGCCGTGACGGTGGAGGCGGAACGTGGGGGGACGCCATCACTGTTTGCAGACACAAAGCAGGATTGTTACTGTGTGGAAGAATGAGGAGGGACATATGTCTTTTAGTCTGTGCCATCGATCTTTTAAGATCCCAGTAACACCTCTGGCATCTAGTGTGATTCCGGTGGGCCACTTAAGGTAAGTCCGGCACAGGTTGACAGATTCCTGTCAGGATAATTTAGTCTGTTAGAGTTGGGGTGGCCTGAGGAGAAGAGAAAGAAATTGTAATTTGCAGTGCGGTGAGGAGGAGCAGTGTAGTGACTACAAGAAGAACAGCATAAGTAGAGAGATGCAAGAGGCTGAGGAGAGGCAGAGAGAGGATGATAGAATGTGATTGTATGAGAGAGCCTCTATAGGTTGGTTTCCTATAACCACCTGATGTTCAGCCATTACCATCTGCACCGAGTACTAAAGCACCCCCAAGAAAAAAGGGACAACAACCCCCAACATCCCCTCCTCCTCCAACATCACATGCACCAAGTACTACTGCGCCTCCTAGGGGAAGGGACAACAACCCCTCCTCCCCCAACACCACCTACACTGAGTACTACAGCGCCCCCTAGGGGAAGTGACAACAACCTTCAAAATTCTCTTGTCCCTCCTAGTGGGTTCAGGTCTGGCTAAAAACTGGCATCATGACAAATAGCACCATTATTTTCTGCCTGACCATGAGTAGCAATTATTTAATGTTGCTTGCCTAATTCTGTCAGTTGCTGCCATTTTGGGGGAAAGCAGAGTGAAGACAGGTAGCCACCATGAACACATTTGACTCTTAAACTACTGCTTGCGTCGTTGACTCAAACACTATTCCCATTCTGGCACACCACAGAAAATGGCATCACGAACAGGATGAGCCTTTGCAAAACCAATACCCTCAATCTTGAAAACACAATGAGAATCTGCTGCACACGATATAGATGTTATTCTGCATGCGAACGTGAAATCCACACATAGAAGAGAAAGAGGTGACACGTTGCTTCTTAATGCGGATTCTGTGTAAGAATGTCACACATAATTTTCTCGCTCCGAAAAATCTACACACGGATCTGCAGCTCCAACAAAGGAGAATCAGTGACAGAAATCTGTGACGACCGAGCGGATCTCCCATGTGGATGATTTCATGTAATGTTCCCATGTGAGCAGCTGGAGAGACGCAGTGATGCCGCAGAATGTCACCTGTGGAATATCCCTAGCAGCCGTGGAAACAAGGTGTGCAGAGGGGCCCCAAACCAAGTGTTTGCATCAGGGGCCCGCAGCCTTTAGTTCCACCCCCAGGGCCACTGAGTGCCGTGTATATCCAAGAACCGTGTGGAGATGCTGTTTGGCGCGGTTTCACATTGATGGGTAAATGGCGACACAACACGCTGATCAGCAAATAATTCACCGCATCTTGGCTCTCCAGAAGTGGCACTGTGGGCCTTTACCCTCCCAGATGTCTGGACCCCCAATGTAGGAGCAAAACAAGGAGAAAAGGTCAAGGGCAGAAGACTCATTGCAGCAGAAGGGTTAATCCTCTCTTCCGCTGGTGGGCTGGTGGTCCCCATGGGTTTAATCCTCTTCTCCCCCCACCCCCATGAGCCTTATGCAGTTCGTGGTAACTACTCTGGTTCTCTGTAATAGTAAGAATGGAACTCGGAGAATGCGTTCCACATTATCCAATATTGGAACGCACGTATCATTCCAAAGTATCACATGGTCCACGTCTCTGTCAATTGACTAACTCCCCCCAAGGCGTACATACTAATGACATTAGCATCTAGTGAGTGAGTATACTACATGCTATATAGATGGTGCTCTTTTTTTTCTTTAATATGTAATTGTATTGCTTGAAAAATGAGTCAGCCGAAACGCGTTGCAATAAAGTACGGTATATCTATATACCAATCCTTGGTACCTTACTTTTTGTATCCTGGACCTTATAAGCGCGGAATCTGCTTTTTACTTCAAACTCCCTGGTTGTGTTAAGGTGCCCGATTGCTGAAGTCATATATTGATTCCTGGCCGTCTCTCCAGCTACTTACTGGATTGTGGAACGGGATGATGTGTTTTACAAGCCGACTTGGCTCTTAGGTGCGGGTGGGCCTTCTTGTCCAAGGTTGTTCCCACCTTGCACCAGTTTTACACCACTTTTTTTTTCTACACATTTTATGTGTTAAAAATGAAGCGCTGTTTGATCTCTTGACTTATGGGTAATTCAATATACGGTCATAGCAATTGGTCCTTTTTGGTGGTCTATGTTGATGATATACTGATTTTTTTTCCCCCCAGACTGGGAAACACATGTTAAACACCTACATATCGTGTTATCTCATTTTCGCACTCAGAACTTATTTGCCAAGTTTGAGAAGTGTATTTTTGGGGTTCAAAAGATTTCCTTTTTAGGGTATGTAATTACTCCTACTACCCTGTTTCTCCAAAAATAAGACGCGTCTTATATTAATTTTTGCTCCCAAATATGCGCTGTCTTATTTTCAGGGGGTGTCTTATTTCGCCACGGCAAATCCGTCTGTGGCCGCTAATCCCTCAATTGGCCAGCTTTGTGGACGAAATTTCTCAGAAATCTCGTCCACATGGGACAGCAAATCTGTCATGGCAAAGCTGGGAGAAGCCGGCGTTGTGGTGGGGATTTACTGGCCACAGAAACGGAAAAGCGTGCAGCCAGGTTGCTTCAAAACAAGCGGCTGAGTGCCGTGGGTTTTGAAGCAGCGCTTTCCTGGCGAAAATCTCGCTGTTTATCGCTGTGGCCAAACTGCGAGATTTCCGCTGGAAATACGCTCTGTGAGAACCCAGCCTTAAGAATCACACACAGGTTGCCTGACACACAGAGCCATAAAAAAAGGGCTGTAAAGTAACGTACCTGTCTGCAGACAGAAGTTCCTGTACCACTTGTAAGCAGGGATGGTATTGCAGCTTCCGGCCACCAGGGGGAGCTCTGCAGATCTACCTATACATCTGGAGGTAGGAGACAACGGGGATGGCAGCAGGGGACAGGCCTCTTGACTTGCCTGCACACTTTACTATGCCTTACTATCGGGGGGTGCCTTATATTTGGGACTTCTGCAAAATTTGGGGGGTGTCTTATTTTCAGGGGGTGTCTTATTTTCGAGGAAACACGGTAACATTCTAATGGATTCTCACAAGGTCAAGGCTATTTCTGAATTGGAACAACCTACTAACTTGAAAGCCTTACAATGGTTCTTAGGGTTTGCGAACTTATATCGTAAATTCATAAGGAATTTTTTGTACTATAGCCACACCTTTAACTGATATGACTAAGAAATGGGCTTAGTTGGTAGAGGCAGTCCAAGGCCTTACTCAGTTGAAGAAGGCCTTTTCTTCGGCGCCAGTTCTTGCTCAACCTAATTTTGATTGGCCATTTGTAGTTGAGGTTGATGCTTCAGAGCATGGTGTGGGTGCAGTTTTGTCTCAGGAATTCCAAGGAGGCTCTGGCTTGCAGCCTTGTGCTTTCTTCTCTAGGAAATTCAACCCAGCCGAGCAAAATTATGATATTGGCAATAGAGAGTTGCTGGCCATAAAATGGGCCTTTGACGAGTGGCAACATTTTCTTGAGGGTGCCCGACATACAATTACAGTACTTACCGATCATAAGAATTTAATTTACTTGGAAACAGCTAAACGCCTTAATGCCCGACAAGCCAGATGGACACATTTCTTTTCTCAATTCAACTTTATGGTTACGTACATTCCGGGTACTAAGGATGTCAAAGTGGATGCCCTGTCGCGCAGTTTTGAGGCACCAGATTCTATGGAGTGCCAACCGGTAAATATTTTACAACCATGTTGGGTAGTGGCTACTCCCTCCTCTAGCTTGGCAACACAACTTCAAGTTGAACAACAGACAGTACCGGAAGGTCTTCCGGAAGGGTGGTTATTCATTCCCAGTACCTTGAAATTAGTGGTTTTGGAGGAAGTGCATTCGCCAAGATTAGCAAGGCACCCAGGCATTCGAGGAACCCTGAATTTATGTTCGCGTCTTTATTGGTGGTCGCAAATGTCGCGGGATGTTAAGAGATTTCTTAAGGCCTGTTCAGTTTGCACCCAAGGGAAGGCTGTTCGCAGACGTCCGCAGGGTCCGCTTCTGCCTTTACTGATATCAAACAAAGCGTGGTCACACCTTTCTATGGATTTTATCACGGACTTACCGGAATCATTAGGTAACCCTGTCATTCTAGTTGTAGTCGACAGGTTTACTAAGATGGCTCACTTTGTTCATCTTAAAAAAACTACCTAATGCTTTTGAGTTGGCTACTGTTTTCATTAAGGAGATTGTTCGATTACACGGCATTCCCACGAACATTGTTTCTGACCGTGGTGTCCAATTCGTAGCTCAATTTTTGCGAACGTTTTGTAGGAGGATCGGTATTGAGTTATCTTTTCCCTCTGCCTTCTATCCTGAATCTAATGCGCAAACTCTGGATGAATCAGGAAGTTCTCCAATACCTTAGGTTGTTTGTAGGTGACAACCCCAGTTGTTGGGCAGAATTCGCCATTAACAATCATGTAAATTCTTCTACTAAGAAGACTCCATTTTTCTGTAATTTCGGTCTGCATCCTCGATTCTCATTTTTCATTTCTCTTGAGTCGAACGTCCCGGCGGTAGAGGATCTTATTCAGGAATTTAAAGAGATTTGGAATAATGTACGTAGTAATATCGAAAAGGCATGTAATGACATGCAAGATCCTAGAAAGAGGTCTACTATTTCTCAGCCTTTTTCGGTGGGTCAATTGGTGTACTTGTCTACCAAGAACCTTAAATTAAAGGTACCTTCCTCTAAGTTCATGCCTCAGTTTGTGGGACCATTTGCTATTACTTGGGTCATCAACCTGATGGCCTATGAGTTAGAATTGCCCAAAACCTGGAGAAACCATGAGGTTCCACAAGACATTATTGAAGGAATTCATTCCTGCGGTGGTGCCCACCGCACACCCTCGTTCAGGGAGAATTAGAGTACGAGGTGGAGAGGATATTAGATTCCAGGATGCTTCGTGGTTCCCTTCAGTATCTCATTGCATGGAAGGGATTTGGTCCAGAGGAACATTCTTTGGTTCCTGCCAGAAAAGTTCATGCTCCTCGTCTTGTACGCTCTTTTCATAGGAAACCTGCTCCGATTGTCAGGGTTCCAGAGGTCCCCTGTAAAAGGGGGGGTAATGTTAGGAGGAAACTTACCAGGAGCGTGGTCGGGTCTCGGCAGCCTGCCGGTCCAGCTGCGGGGGTCCAGGCACAGTGTTCTTCCTTCTGGGTCCGGCGGCGTATCCCTTAGGGCGGCCGCACTGCTCTGGGAGCCTTTTCTGATGTGAGTGGGCAGGTCTTCTTCCTCCACCCAGACAGCAGCTGGCAAGTTTCATTGCCAGTGTTTGTTTGTATCTAGTAAGGTTAACTAGTTCTCTCTGGTCCTCTTAGTCCTTGTGCTTTAATCCATGCCTTCCTTAGGTGTAGTTTCATTGAGCCTTTTGTGTTTCTCCGTGGTAGATTTTTCCTTAGTTTTTGTGATCCTTTTTCCCCCTATAGTATCAAGTTATCCCTAGACAGTATAGGAACTGCCGCCCAGTTGTCCCCCTGGGTTTAGCCAGGGCGAGTGAGGTAATTAGGTAGGGTCAGAGGTGTGGGTGGTTTTTAGGGACTCCTAGTCTTATCTCTGTACCTGCCTAACAATCTTTTAACCTTTACCAAACTTCTTACCTCCCTCCCTAACTGATTAGCAAGCCTCGAAAAATTTAGTGCAGCCTCTGGCCTTAAAGTTAACCAGGCCAAGTCAGAAATCTTATTCTGTAATACCCCTTCCCAAGTTCAAAAGCTTATCAATTTCCATTATCTCCCCTACCTAGGGATCAAACTTACTAACTCTGTAGACACACTTTACAAATGGAACTATGAACCACTATTTTGCCAGCTCAACCTGGACTTGTCAAAGTGGGACTGCCCTAACCTTTTTGGGTTGAGTCAAATACACAGCATAAAAATGGTACTCCTGGCATGACTTCCCTATCTCTTTAGACAACTCCCCATTTCCTGACAAGTTTTGTCCTTTATTTGGTGGTATAAACACCCCCCGCATAAAACAAATCTTGTAATTACATAAGAAATTTGGAGATCTCTCTGTGCCTAATCTTCTTAAATAGTTAATCTGGCATATCTTGCCCAGATACCCCACCCCGCATATACACAGGTTCTCAATCCACCTTATAGGTCTCCAATCCACCTTATGGGTCTCCAATTAGATCCCCATACTTGGCTCTCTCTTCTATGGAATGGCATACCTTTGCCAACTAATTTCTGGGCCACTGCCATTTTCTCATTTTAATCTGCTCTGGTTTCAAGTGCGATTCAAAGTATTCCCTCGCTCCTGCCCATCTCCACTTAACCCTCTTCTTTCTAATCCAGCATTTCCCCCAGGATTGGATTCCCCCCGATTTGTGTGGTGGCACACTAACAAATGTATCACCCTATTAGACTTTTTAATAAGAAGTAAGCTAATATCCATGTCCCATTTGAATAATCAGTTTCAACCTCCTCCAGGGGAATGGTGGAGAAAAACTCAAATCTTTTACTTTTACATAGTAACATAGTATGCTAGGCCGAATGAAGACAACGTCTATCTAGTTCAGCCTATTTCAACCTCCTTCTTGATCCAGAGGAAGGCAAAAAACCCCAAGAGCCAGAAGCCAATTAGCCCTTTTGGGGGAAAAATTCCTTCTTGACTCCCTAGTGGCAGTCAGACTAATCTCTGGATCAATTTCTAGTTCCTACCTGTCTGTAAGACCCAGATCAACAACCCGCTGGTCACCTAAAATTTAATCCTGTAATATCCTTCCGCTCTAGAAAGACCCCTCTTAAACTCCTCTATGGATTTTGCCATCACCGCGTCCTCAGGCAGAGAGTTCCACTGTCTCACTGCTCTTACAGTAAAGAACCCTTTTTTGTGTTGGTGATGAAACCTGCTTTCTTCTAGACATAGCGGATGCCCTCTCGTTACCGTCACAGTCCTGGGTATAAACCGCCCATAGGAGAGATCCTTGTATCGTCCCTTCATGTATTTATACATAGTTATTTGGTTGCCTCTTAGCCATCTTTTTTCCAGGGTAAATAATCCCAATTTGGATAGCCTCTATGGGAATTCCAGTCCCTTCATTCCATGTATTAATTTAGTTGGCCTTCTTTGAACCCACTCAAGCACTGCAATGTCTTTCCTGAGTAGCCTTTTGGGCTCCCCTCATTCCCTCCTCAACCAAAATAGAACTGAATCCTCTAGAAGCCATATGTAAATGTTCTCCCATGTATCCTGGTATTCTTTCACAACTATACAGCATACTGAATGAAACGTTACAGAATAACAAATTACCATATATGTTCCATCAGGAAAAAGACCTGAACTCCACTCTGACGCTGGAGAGAGGGCATCATTGTTGTGAAGCAATACGCAAGAACAGTTGGCAAGTTATACTGACTGAATCATCATTGAAAGTATTGCATAGAGCATACTTGGTCCCAATCCAAATCCATGCGTCTCTAATCTTAGTGTCAGAGGTCATGCATGTGTTAGATTACAACTTCACATTTGATGGTTCTGCTCAGTAGCACAAAGTTTCTGGAAAAATGTAGCTCACCTCATCGCCTCGGTAGTGGGCACCTCCCCAGGACTACACCCCTTTATTCTGTTACTGGGTAATAGACCAACGGGTATGCATAATGCTCCCTTCAAACTCTTACAATATATGGCCATGGCTGCCCATTCCAATGGAAAAAAAACATCTTCCTTTTGATCCACTCATTCAACAAATCAATAGGATGCTCCTCTGTTAGAAATTGACTGCCATATGTCTCGATAGGGTGATCCAGTTTGAAAAATCTGGTTATCCTTTGTCAATCTACCAAATCTGCATTACTATATCCAACTGTAGAATCATGTATGTCCATAGCAAGTATAAACCAACATCCCCAGGGTTCCTCATCTGCCACAAAGACCTACGTCATTGATCCAGAACCATCTCAGCAACTAACCTCTTCAAAATCTTATAGATCCAATCATACGTAAAGCTCTCTACAGCGTGACCTCTAATGTTGTTTGATATGTTCTTTTCAATGTTTACAACTTAGCACAATAAATTTGGAGTGAGGCTGCATCCCCAAGACGACTCTCCAGAAGGCTGGATCAAGAACCCAGGGTGGTTTATAAGGCTATCGTGGATATTAGGTGCCAGTGGTTTCTCTGTCCAGAGAATTCCACTGAGCACCAGGTGAGTACCCACCCACCTCCTTTTTTATTATACACACCCGGTGGAATATGAGGCACTGATTGACTTATTGATAATGTTTACAACTCGTATACAAATGTCTTCCACTATGTCTCTATCTATATCCCCCTGTGTGGGGTCTTCAAGGCAGATTGTTGCCAAATTTCATTTTCAAAATCCAATAAATACATTTGAAACATAAAAACAAATGGTGGAATTTCTGAGGGTTTTTTCCATCTGCTTCCCATAAAAATCTAAGAAAACGAATACAACACAGGATATGCACCCCAGATTAGTGCCATTAAAAAGGACAACTTGTCCCAAAACAGCGAGCCCTCGTACAGCTGTCAATGAGTAATGGCTCTCGAAATGCTACGATAACAATCACTTGGTCCTTAAACCACAAAATAGGCTAGTCACTGAGGGGTTAATGCAGAGGTGTATGTTGATGCTTCTGGACCCCAATGCAAAATCCGTCACGGGGCACCCAAATATAATGCTTTATTCATAGTACTTGGATCCCTGTATGGAGAAGAGAGGCCTTATGGGCTCCCGGGCCCGGGTGCAACAGCATCCTCAGCATCCCTTATACTTACGTCCCTGGGTAAATGTGAAAGATCCGCTGATTTATAGGGCGGATTATCTGAATTGTATTTGTTTTTTGTATAAAATATCTTTATTGGCAATTACATACAATAATCATCATTTACTCCAAATATAGACGCCTTTCTATTGCATAAGACGCCACTCTGTAACTGCTGAACGTTTGTTTTACAATTTGTAAATAACATGGGTTTAAAAAAATGGCTACTTGTGTGTGTCTTCTTTCATGTCTAACAAGATTTTCTGTATTAAACACTTCCCACATTCTGAACATGAAAATGGCTTATCCCGTGTGTGACTTTTAGCATGTCTAACCAGATTTGTTTTCTGAATAAAACGCTTCCCACATTCTGAACATGAAAATGGCTTCTCTCCTGTGTGAATTCTCTTATGTGTAACAAGATGCGATTTCTCTGTAAAGCATTTTCCACATTCTGAACATGAAAATGGCTTCTCTCCTGTGTGAAGTCTCTGATGTGTTACGAGAGTAGCTTTCACTCTAAAAGATTTCCCACATTCTGAACAAGAAAATGGCTTCTCCCCGGTGTGAATTCTCTGATGTGTAAGAAGGTGTGATTTTTCTCTAAACCATTTCCCACAATCTGAACATGAAAACGGCTTCTCTCCTGTGTGAATTCTCTTATGTTTAACAAGATTTTCTTTCAGTGCAAAACATTTCCCACATTCTGAACATGAATACGGCTTCTCCCCTGTATGAGCTCTTTGATGTTCTCCCCTTCTGTGACTTTTCTTCTGCTTATCAGTCTGTGATGACTCAGAAGAGGGGACCTGTATAAGAGGATCAGATAATGGATCTTTGCTGTGAAGGGCTGAGGGCACATCTGGGATAATAGCAGGTTCTTCATCTGTATCTTGTGTGAAATTACAATCTTCTCCTTTACAATATGCAGATATAAGTTGTACCTCTGTGATACTGATACAGTCATCTGCAAAGAACAGAGCTGAATTTACTATTTCACAAGTTATATTGATATTATTAAACAGCACGGTAGCTTCATGGTTAACACTGTTGCCTTGTAGCACTGGGGTCCTGGGTTCAAATCTGACTATGGACAATATCTGCATGGAGTTTGTATCTTTTTCCTGTATTTGCGTGGGTTTCCTCTTATACTTCCTCATACTTTTTCCTCAAAAAACATGCTATTAGGTGAATTTAAAAATTGAAAGCCCATTTAGAACCCAAAATGTCAAGTGATGTAAAGTGCCGCAGAATATGTATGTGCTATATACAGAGGATTAGATTTGTATAGAAACATTCCAATACCAACTACACATCAGGTGGCAAAACTCAGTTAACTCACTAAAAACAGCGATGGCAAAACAGGTCAGTGGAGCTTAGAGCGAGGACCAGCAGATCATGATGTCCGGCCTACCAGGCTGTTCTCTTGCAGTTCCCCGCTTCTGTGGTGAAGCCCCCATCTTCACAGGGTCATGTATCAGTGTACCGGTCACCACTCTTCCAGTAAATGCTCAGTGGGGAACCATAAAGGACCCTATGAGTCAGTGCTATTAGGTGGTGTCCGTCTCACACACTCCTGACTGCTACATGTACTTTATCACAGAGGGGAGCAGTATGGTCATGTATGAAGAAGTCATGGCGGTGGAGCAAGTGAAAGGCCGGATTAGTACACACACCAGTGCTGCCGCCTTACGTTGTTTAGCTCCATACTAGAAGCCTAACAGAAAATACAAGAGTGCCACATCTATCACATGGCATTATAACTGCCTACAATGTGGTCCATCCGGCTTCAGGCATGCCCGCTGATATGTCCTGGACAAGACAGTGCAGTAGGTTACAGTATGTTGTTCATTATTTGGTGCCGGATCTATACCAGAGTCTACAAACGAAGCCTTCAGCTCAGATACCGGATTAGCAGATGCCGTCTTCTGGTAAAGTGAAAGACAAGTTCTTTATATTTTTCCTTCTATTCCTGATGTTGATCAAAATATGTGCAAAAACATCACCAAAAACTGCAGATCTGAATCTGGTCTTATCAGTAACTAACTGTAGTTGCTGTCAATAATATGGAGGTCCTGGGGGATCTATTAAAGGGTCCTGCAGAAGCACTTGCAGCAAGTCCTCCACAATCCCCAGGTTGCTTTCCCTGTTAGATCACTACAGAAATAGTATATTCCATACAGACGGAGTTCGGCCATTTCTGCACCAAGATTAGTTCCTGATTTTCCCTAAAGAACTCATATAAAGCATCACATGGTTCTCTTCAAGTCCCTTTTGAGCAGAAGTCCTGACACTCACAGCAGTAACCTTCAAACCTCCAAAGAATCTTCTGCTATCTGGGTCTATGTCTCCATGGTCTATTGTGTTAGCACATAGTAATGTGATATGAGTCTAACAGCAGATGATGAAGAAAGACTCCCACATATATTCCGCATCCATATTATAAATGCCCATCCTGTGTTATCCCCTATAACAGATCACATTGTCAGCCAGATTTAGTTTGTACTCCGGCTGAATGGGGGAATATACAGCGGAAAATCCAACAGATCCCAGAGCTTATAAATCTACATAACTATCTGCAGCCGGTGACCGAGGAGAATCTGTGACTCTTCTCAGCTGTATTTAGTGGTTACTACTAGAGATGAGCGAGCACCAAAATGCTCGGGTGCTCGTTACTCGAGACGAACTTTTCGCGATGCTCAAGGGTTCGTTTCGAGTAACGAACCCCATTGAAGTCAATGGGCGACCCGAGCATTTTTGTATATCGCCGATGCTCGCTAAGGTTTTCATTTGTGAAAATCTGGGCAATTCAAGAAAGTGATGGGAACGACACAGAAACGGATAGGGCAGGCGAGGGGCTACATGTTGGGCTGCATCTCAAGTTCCCAGGTCCCACTATTAAGCCACAATAGCGGCAAGAGTGGGCCCCCCCCCCTCCCAACAACTTTTACTTCTGAAAAGCCCTCATTAGCAATGGATACCTTAGCTAAGCACCACACTACCTCCAACAAAGCACAATCACTGCCTGCATGACACTCCGCTGCCACTTCTCCTGGGTTACATGCTGCCCAACCCCCCCGCACGACCCAGTGTCCACAGCGCACACCAAATTGTCCCTGCGCAGCCTTCAGCTGCCCTCATGCCACGCCACACTCATGTCTATTTATAAGTGCGTCTGCCAGAGGAACCGCAGGCACACACTGCAGAGGGTTGGCACGGCTACGCAGCGACCCTCTTTAAAAGGGGCGGGACGATAGCCCACAATGCTGTACAGAAGCAATGAGAAATCCAATCCTGTGCCACCTCCATCTGGAGCTGCACACGTGGGCATAGCAATGGGGAACCTATGTGCCACACACTATTCATTCTGTCAAGGTGTCTGCATGCCCCAGTCAAACCGCGTTTTTTTATAAATAGTCACAGGCAGGTACAACTCCGCAATGGGAATTCCGTGTGCACCCACAGCATGGGTGGCTCCCTGGAACCCACCGGCGGTACATAAAAATATCCCATTGCATTGCCCAACACAGCTGAGGTAGTAATGTCGTGCTTAATGCAGGTGGGCTTCGGCCCACACTGCATGCCCCAGTCAGACTGGGGTTCTTTAGAAGTGGAAACAGATGCATTTACAACTCCCTGTGCACCCACAGCATGGGTGGCTCCCTGGAACCCATCGGCGGTACATAAAAATATCCCATTGCATTGCCCAACACAGCTGAGGTAGTAATGTCGTGCTTAATGCAGGTGGGCTTCGGCCCACACTGCATGCCCCAGTCAGACTGGGGTTCTTTAGAAGTGGAAACAGATGCATTTACAACTCCCTGTGGACCGACAGCATGGGTGAGTGCCAGGAAGCCACCGGCGGTACATAAAAATATCCCATTGCATTGCCCAACACAGCGGATGTAACGTCAGCTGTAATGCAGGTGGGCTAAAAATTAATTTGATTACACTGTAGGCGAGGGCCCACAAAAATTGCTGTATCAACAGTACTAATGTACATCAGAAAAATTGGCCATGGCCAACCAAGAGGGCAGGTGAAACCCATTAATCGCTTTGGTTAATGTGGCTTAATTGGTAACTAGGCCAGGAGGCAGCCCAGTTAAAATAAAAATTGTTGGAGGTGAAACTTTCAACGCTTTAATGAGCATTGAAACGTATAAAAATTGTTTAGAAAAATTATATGACTGAGCCTTGTGGCCCTAAGAAAAATTGCCCGTTCGGCGTGATTACGTGAGGTTTCAGGAGGAGGAGCAGGAGGAGGAGGAGGAATATTATACACAGATTGATGAAGCGAAAAGGTGCCCGTTTTTGATGGGGATACAGAACGATGCTTCCATCCGCGGGTGCAGCCTACGTATTGCTTAGGTATCGCTGCTGTCCGCTGGTGGAGAAGAGAAGTCTGGGGAAATCCAGGCTTTGTTCATCTTGATGAGTGTAAGCCTGTCGGCACTGTCGGTTGACAGGTGGGTACGCTTATCTGTGATGATTCCCCCAGCCGCACTAAACACCCTCTCTGACAAGACGCTAGCCGCAGGACAAGCAAGCACCTCCAGGGCATACAGCGCGACTTCAGGCCACGTGTCCAGCTTCGACACCCAGTAGTTGTAGAGGGCAGAGGCGTCACGGAGGACGGTCGTGCGATCGGCTACGTACTCCCTCACCATCCTTTTACAGTGCTCCCGCCAAGTCAGCCGTGACTGGGGAGCGGTGACACAGTCTTGCTGGGGAGCCATAAAGCTGTCAAGGGCCTTAAAGAGTGTTGGCCTGCCTGTGCTGTACATCCTGCCTGATCTCCGCGCCTCCCCTGCTACCTGGCCCTCGGAACTGTGCCTTCGGCCACTACCGCTGTCGTATGGGAATTTTACCATCAGTTTGTCCGCCAGGGTCCTGTGGTATAGCAACACTCTCGAACCCCTTTCCTCTTCGGGTATGAGAGTGGAAAGGTTCTCCTTATACCGTGGGTCGAGCAGTGTGTACACCCAGTAATCCGTAGTGGCCAGAATGCGTGTAACGCGAGGGTCACGAGAAAGGCATCCTAACATGAAGTCAGCTATGTGTGCCAGGGTACCTGTACGCAACACATGGCTGTCCTCACTAGGAAGATCACTTTCAGGATCCTCCTCCTCCTCCTCCTCCTCAGGCCATACACGCTGAAAGGATGACAGTCCACCAGCATGTCTACCCTCACCAGTGGGCCAAGCTGTGTCTTCCCCCTCCTCCTCATCTTCCTCCTCCTCCTCCTCCTCCTCCTCACCGCGCTGAGATATAGACAGGAGGGTGCTCTGACTATCCAGCGACATACTGTCTTCCCCCGGCTCTGTTTCCGAGTGCAAAGCGTCTGCCTTTATGCTTTGCAGGGAACTTCTCAAGAGGCATAGCAGAGGAATGGTGACGCTAATGATTACAGCATCGCCACTCACCACCTGGGTAGACTCCTCAAAGTTTCCAAGGACCTGGCCGATGTCTGCCAACCAGGCCCACTCTTCTGAAAATAATTGAGGAGGCTGACTCCCACTGCGCCACCCATGTTGGAGTTGGTATTCCACTATAGCTCTACGCTGCTCATAGAGCCTGGCCAACATGTGGAGCGTAGAGTTCCACCGTGTGGGCACGTCGCACAGCAGTCGGTGCACTGGCAGATTAAACCGATGTTGCAGGGTGGCAGCGTCCGTGTGGGACTTGCGGAAATGTGCGCAGAGCCGGCGCACCTTTCCGAGCAGGTCTGACAAGCGTGGGTAGCTTTTCAGAAAGCGCTGAACCACCAAGTTAAAGACGTGGGCCAGGCATGGCACGTGCGTGAGGCTGCCGAGCTGCAGAGCCGCCACCAGGTTACGGCCGTTGTCACACACGACCATGCCCGGTTGGAGGCTGAGCGGCGCAAGCCAGCGGTCGGTCTGCTCTGTCAGACCCTGCAGCAGTTCGTGGGCCGTGTGCCTCCTCTCTCCTAAGCTGAGTAGTTTCAGCACGGCCTGCTGACGCTTGCCCACCGCTGTGCTGCCACGCCGCGCGACACCGACTGCTGGCGACGTGCTGCTGCTGACACATCTTGATTGCGAGACAGAGGTTGCGGAGGAGGAGGGTGGTTTAGTGGAGGAAGCATACACCGCCGCAGATACCAGCACCGAGCTGGGGCCGCAATTCTGGGGGTGGGTAGGACGTGAGCGGTCCCAGGATCTGACTCGGTCCCAGCCTCCACTAAATTCACCCAATGTGCCGTCAGGGAGATATAGTGGCCCTGCCCGCCTGTGCTTGTCCACGTGTCCGTTGTTAAGTGGACCTTGGCAGTAACCGCGTTGGTGAGGGCGCGTACAATGTTGCGGGAGACGTGGTCGTGCAGGGCTGGGACGGCACATCGGGAAAAGTAGTGGCGACTGGGAACTAAGTAGCGCGGGGCCGCCGCCGCCATCATACTTTTGAAGGACTCCGTTTCCACAACCCTATACGGCAGCATCTCCAGGCTGATAAATTTTGCTATGTGCACGTTTAAGGCTTGAGCGTGCGGGTGCGTGGCGGCGTACTTGCGCTTGCGCTCAAACACTTGCGCTAGCGACGGCTGGACGGTGCGCTGAGAGACATTGGTGGATGGGGCCGAGGACAGCGGAGGTGAGGGTGTGGGTGCAGGCCAGGAGACGGTAGTGCCTGTGTCCTCAGAGCGGGGCTGGATCTCAGTGGCAGGTTGGGGCACAGGGGGAGAGGCAGCGGTGCAAACGGCCTTCGTCCCACCTTGTGGGGTGCTTGGCCATCATATGTCTGCGCATGCTGGTGGTGGTGGCTCCCCGGCTGATCTTGGCGCGACAAAGGTTGCACACCACTGTTCGTCGGTCGTCTGCACTCTCAGTGAAAAACTGCCAGACCTTTGAGCACCTCGGCCTCTGCAGGGTGGCATGGCGCGAGGGGGCGCTTTGGGAAACAGTTGGTGGATTATTCGGTCTGGCCCTGCCTCTACCCCTGGACACCGCACTGCCTCTTGCAACCTGCCCTGCTGCTGCCCTTGCCTCCCCCTCTGAAGACCTGTCTTCAGTAGGCGTAGCAAACCAGGTGGGGTCAGTCACCTCATCGTCCTGCTGCTCTTCCTCAGAATCCTCGGTGCGCTCCTCCCTCGGACTTAATGCCCTTACTACTACCTCACTGATAGACAACTGTGTCTCATCGTCATCGGCCTCCTCACCCACTGAAAGGTCTTGAGACAGTTGCCGGAAGTCCCCAGCCTCATCCCCCGGACCCCGGGAACTTTGCAATGGTTGGGCATCAGTCACGATAAACTCCTCTGGTGGGAAAGGAAGCACTGCTGCCCAATCTGAGCAGGGGCCCGAGAACAGTTCCTGGGAGTCTGCCCGCTCCTCAGAATGTCTCATTTTCATGGAGTGAGGAGGCTGGGAGGAAGGAGGAGCAGCAGCCAGAGGATTCTGAGTTGCAGCAGTGGACGGCGCAGAACTCTGGGTGGACGATAGGTTGCTCGAAGCACTTTCTGCCATCCACGACATGACCTGCTCACACTGCTCATTTTCTAATAAGGGTCTACCGCGTGGACCCATTAAATGTGCTATGAATGTGGGGACGCCAGAAACGTGCCTCTCTCCTAATCCCGCAGCAGTCGGCTGCGCAACACCAGGATCAGGAGCTCGGCCTGTGCCCACACCCTGACTAGGGCCTCCGCGTCCTCGGCCGCGCCCACGTCCTCTAGGCCTACCCCTACCCCTCAGCATGCTGTATTACCAGGAATGCAGAAACACAACACTGTAATTAAATGTGCCGCTTATTGGCCTGTGGTTTGAGGCTGAGTTCGCTTAGGGAACGCCAGGAAATAATTTGGCGCAAGCCTGCTGTAACACTTAGCTGGCTGCGTATTTATTTGGAGAAATTTTACCCCCAGCACACACGGACCCAGAACACTGAGCAGAGTGACAGGCAGGCCAAATAGATTTTTTTCTAATCTTTTTTTGCACAAGGACCACTGCGTATATTCAATCTATAAGATGTCTTCTGGCCCTGCCTACACAATTCTGTCCCTGATGTGTGTGTCACGGAACTGCAGTGTTGCACTGTCTGTTATTAAGTGCAACAGAGCGGTGATTTCAGAGGCAGGAAATAATTTGGCGCAAGCCTGCTGTAACACTTAGCTGGCTGCGTATTTATTTGGAGAACTACAACCCGCAGCAGACAGAGACCCAGAACACTGAGCAGAGTGACAGGCAGGCCAAATATTTGTTTTTCTTCAAATATTTTTTTCAAAAGGACCACACTGCGTATATTCAATCTATAAGATGTCTTCTGGCCCTGCCTAACCACCACTTCTGTCCCTGTAGTATTATTGCAGGGCGCAATGCTCTGCACGACCGATATAGCAAAAAAAAAAAAAAATGTGCAACACTGCTAAAAGCAGCCTCCACAGTACTGCACACGGTTAGATGTGGCCCTGAGTAGGACCGTTGGGGTTCTTGAAGCCTACACTAACTCCTAACACTCTCCCTACAGCAGCTCCAACACGATACCACTGTCCCTCAGCTATCTCACAACGCATCTGAGGCGAGCCGCGGGAGGGGCCGATTTTTATACTCGTGTGACACCGGATCTCGCCAGCCACTCACAGCAGGGGGGTGGTATAGGGCTTGAACGTCGCAGGGGGAAGTTGTAATGCCTTCCCTGTCTTTTAATTGGCCAGAAAAGCGCGCTAACGTCTCAGAGAGGAAAGTGAAAGTAACTCGAACATCGCGTGGTACTCGTTACGAGTAACGAGCATCTCGAACACGCTAATACTCAAACGAGTATCAAGCTCGGACGAGTACGTTCGCTCATCTCTAGTTACTACTCACCTGGGCGGTTACCTGTAGGAATCTCCTCTTTACACCGCTGATCGCCCCTCACATTTATCTCTGTAGTATTAATATTGGTCAGATCTTCATCCGGATACAAAAGCTGTGAGACAAATATTGTAGAAGTCAGCAGATGATTGGAGAAGTCGTGTGGGATGTTTTATGACATAACGACCTGACAGGAGTAGTTATCTGAGCCACATAGCTGCCGGTCTAGAAGTCGGACATAGATATTACATGGCGGCTCAATGACTTCTCAGGATCCTCATGCACATGTATATCCGGCATGGCTAGACACGCTGCATGTTGTCTCAGTGGAGGAGATCAGCGTCTACCAGACACATCCGCTGCTTGTCTCGGGGATATAAAGGAGCAGATAGATATAAATCCAACCTGTTGGCTCCTTATTCCCACCAGCAGTCTCCACCGCCAGAACACTGGGAGAAGATCCAGACAAGATGTAATGTCTCTGGTCAGCGGTAATCCTGCCATCTCCACTGGCCTCATCACACAAGGGGAAGACATCTAATAAGACTGAAGACAAGAGCTTCACAGCCTTCTACAGATCAGAGGGACATCTCCATCTACCTGATGGTCCTGTGGAAGAAGAGGACGGGGACATCTCTCTGGGGTTCTTCTCTTACTGGATGGAACTGCAGGAAACACAGACGGACACTGAAGTCATTCTTTATCTACAGATAATAAAGTCCCCGTGGATTTAGTCCTGTCTATTACCTGGTGATGGGAGCGGCTGGCGGGTCTCCATCATGGCCTCCTTGTACAGATCCTTGTGTCCTTCTAAATACTCCCACTCCTCCATGGAGAAATAGACAGCGACATCCTGACACCTTATAGGAACCTGACAACACAATATACAGTCATCACCCAGAAGCCTCCAGTGCTGTTACTGTATAATGTCCCAGCATTCCCTGCAGCATCACCTCTCCAGTCAGCAGCTCAATCATCTTGTTGGTGAGTTCTAGAATCTTCTGTACATTGATGTCCTCATGTATCAGGGAGTAAGGCGGGGGCCTTGGGATTGGGGTCAAGGGTCTTCCCCATTCATCACACACAGGGGCCCGACAGCCATTGCTAGAGGTCTTCTTCACTACTGTGTAATCCTGTATATGGGGAGACATTAATATATATCACTACAGACATTGCCAGAGTCCATCACCTCCCCAGTGACATCATCTGTTATTACCATAGCTAAGAATGATATAATGTGACATCATCAGAATCTCTCACCTCCCCAGTGACATCATCTGTTATTACCATAGATAAGAATGATGTGATGTGACATCATCAGAATCTCTCACCTCTCCTGTAAGCTGGAAGACTATCTCTAGGGTGAGATTTAATACACTCTCCGCCATCTTGTTCCTGTCCTTCTCCATCCCTCACGGGTCACTGAGAAAAACTCTCTTGTCTAGAAGATATCAGAGGATCCGGTATTGTAGGAGCTGAATGGAAAGAAGATATACAATATAATGTAGTCCTAAGCTCTCACTCATGACCTGAAGGTTGCGGGTTGAACCCCAGCATGGTTTAGGGAGCCGGCTCAAAGTTGACTCAGCCTTCCATCCTTCCAGGGTTGGTAAAATGAGTACCCAGCTTGCTGAAAGCACTGTGGAATAATTTGGCGCTAACAAATAACAAGCGCCTTCCCTCCTTCCACACAAAATCCTACAGAAAACAATACAATTACTGGAGAGAATAAGGGGAAACATTTAAGGAGATATTACAGGAACCTGTTAGATGTTTGTGATGCCCCGACTACAAGCAGCATAACATCTAGATAGGCATCTCTTCACCTGGATCGGTTGGACTGACAGCTGATCCAGGATCGGCCCCAATGACTCTTCTCCACCCTTCTGCTTATTAAAGCATGTTTCCTGTATAACGCTGCGCCGTTCTAGAATACAATATAGATGTCTGCAATGTATCTGCCTGTTGGGATGTATTAAGCCATCGGGCAGTCTGCAACTCCTGGCAGCTCCACTTTAACCCCTTCCTGACGCACCATTGTTTATTTTAGTTTTTTAATTCCTGATTTCCAAGAGTAATAACTTTGTTTCACTGTCATAAAGTATCAGAGTTTGTGTTTTGCATGGTGAGTTGTACTATTTGACGGAACCATTTAAGGCACGGAGAGATTTATGATTTTATTACAAACTAATTTTATTAAAATATTTGCTTGAAATGGAAGAAATGAAACATAATTCCACTCCACAAATTCTGTTCACAAAGTTACCTGAAGGTGGACCTCGCCCTCTGCAGGCCGTCATGACAGCTGCAGTCAGTTGTTTTCTGCTTCCAGGATGCACGTAGGGTTTATAGGCGCACTTACTTTGCATTCCCTGTATTTTATGGGAGGTGTCCTTGGAGCGACCTCACGCTGGCTTTGTGGTCCTTCTAGTTCTGGTGTTATGAAGATGCTGCATGTAGTGATATATATGACCTGCGTACACCTTACACTGGTATTACTAGAAGGGCTTCTGCAGAGGATTCTCTGTTTCAGTTGCACTTTTAGTCAATAATAAATAATCAAGTTTTACGTTATTACAACTTGAAGCAAAATTGCCTGAAGGCGCTGATGTGTATTTAGCGCTGACTAGAATTTTGACAATGTGAGGCGTGTCTAGTCTAAGAAAATATATGCAGATTTGGGGAAGGGGGATTTTTTTTTTTAACTTTGTAATTTAGATACTATATAAACATATCAAAGGTGTGAAAATTGGGTAGCTACGAGGGCAGGAGGGGCATGTGACCCGGGTGCATGGAGATGAATGTGGGAACGCAGGAGGGCGCCGCCACTGTGGAGAGGGGGAACGCAGGAGGGCGCCGCCACTGTGGAGAGGGGGAACGCAGGAGGGCGCCGCCACTGTGGAGAGGGGGAACGCAGGAGGGCGCCGCCACTGTGGAGAGGGGGAACGCAGGAGGGCGCCGCCACTGTGGAGAGGGGGAACGCAGGAGGGCGCCGCCACTGTGGAGAGGGGGAACGCAGGAGGGCGCCGCCACTGTGGAGAGGGGGAACGCAGGAGGGCGCCGCCACTGTGGAGAGGGGGAACGCAGGAGGGCGCCGCCACTGTGGAGAGGGGGAACGCAGGAGGGCGCCGCCACTGTGGAGAGGGGGAACGCAGGAGGGCGCCGCCACTGTGGAGAGGGGGAACGCAGGAGGGCGCCGCCACTGTGGAGGGAACGCAGGAGGGCGCCGCCACTGTGGAGGGGGAACGTAGGAGGACGCCGTCACTGTGGAGGGGGAACGTAGGAGGACGCCATCACTGTGGAGGGGGAACGTAGGAGGACGCCATCACTGTGGAGGGGGAACGTAGGAGGACGCCATCACTGTGGAGGGGGAACATAGGAGGACGCCATCACTGTGGAGGGGGAACATAGGAGGACGCCATCACTGTGGAGGGGGAACATAGGAGGACGCCATCACTGTGGAGGGGGAACATAGGAGGACGCCATCACTGTGGAGGGGGAACATAGGAGGACGCCATCACTGTGGAGGGGGAACTTAGGAGGACGCCATCACTGTGGAGGGGGAACATAGGAGGACGCCATCACTGTGGAGGGGGAACATAGGAGGACGCCATCACTGTGGAGGGGGAACATAGGAGGACGCCATCACTGTGGAGGGGGAACATAGGAGGACGCCATCACTGTGGAGGGGGAACATAGGAGGACGCCATCACTGTGGAGGGGGAACATAGGAGGACGCCATCACTGTGGAGGGGGAACATAGGAGGACGCCATCACTGTGGAGGGGGAACATAGGAGGACGCCATCACTGTGGAGGGGGAACATAGGAGGACGCCATCACTGTGGAGGGGGAACATAGGAGGACGCCATCACTGTGGAGGGGGAACATAGGAGGACGCCATCACTGTGGAGGGGGAACATAGGAGGACGCCATCACTGTGGAGGGGGAACATAGGAGGACGCCATCACTGTGGAGGGGGAACATAGGAGGACGCCATCACTGTGGAGGGGGAACATAGGAGGACGCCATCACTGTGGAGGGGGAACATAGGAGGACGCCATCACTGTGGAGGGTTAACATAGGAGGACGCCATCACTGTGGAGGGGGAACATAGGAGGACGCCATCACTGTGGAGGGGGAACATAGGAGGACGCCATCACTGTGGAGGGGGAACATAGGAGGACGCCATCACTGTGGAGGGGGAACATAGGAGGACGCCATCACTGTGGAGGGGGAACATAGGAGGACGCCATCACTGTGGAGGGGGAACATAGGAGGACGCCATCACTGTGGAGGGGGAACATAGGAGGACGCCATCACTGTGGAGGGGGAACATAGGAGGACGCCATCACTGTGGAGGGGGAACATAGGAGGACGCCATCACTGTGGAGAGGGGGAACATAGGAGGACGCCATCACTGTGGAGAGGGGGAACATAGGAGGACGCCATCACTGTGGAGAGGGGGAACATAGAAGGAAGCTATCACTGTGGAGGGAGAACATAGGTATAATGCATAAAGTTTGGTACTGTGTTAGCCAGTAGAGCAAAATGTGATTGTTCCCACTAACTAAATCAATGTAATCTTGTAGATATGATACCTTTTAATGGCTAACAAAAATGCATGATGTTAATGCGAGCTTCTGAACCTATGCAGGGTTCTTCTTCAGGTTTAAATGAATTAGATCCAAGAAGGCATGCATATTTACACACGGAGACTTATGATAAGGCACAGACATGGATGGGAATAATTTACACTTAAAATAATATTACCACAGAAATGCAAACATCTTTAAAAAGTCACTGATAAGGGAGTGAAGGTGTTATGGTCTCTGAATTACTGTTGGGGATGTGGTGGTGGGGGGGGGGGTCACCAGGCCAGCAGTGTTATCTGTGCTATAGATGTCTCATACTTCCCACTCACACATAAATCCTTGTGTATAATTTAGCCCTCTATTGAACATGTCAAGAGTTGTTATAAATTTATATTCCCGAAATTCTTCTATGGCTATATGACTTGAAATTGCCTTTCAGTATCATAAATATCAGATCTTCTATGTTGTGTCCATGACTAGAAAAATGCTCGGCCGCAGGTAATTCTGTCTTTATCTGTTTAATCGTTTGTATCGATGAGATCTCATCCTGGCTTTAAGTCTTTGTCCTGTTTCTCCAGCATGAAGCCCCCAAACAGGACATTTACTGCACAGGATCGGACGTGGAACATGTCAATGACCCGGGATCTTATAGTCCCGCTGTGTGTTGGGGATTTGTATCCTGTCCATAGTCCGTACACATGAGCAGGTCTTGCAGCTTCTTACATTGCAGCAATAACAAGATTTTTGTAAGAACTTACTGTAAAATCTCTTGTTCATTGGAGGCCACAGTAAGACCTTAGGGATACACTAAAACCTTCGATATAGCTTCTGCCACTAGGAGGCGACACTAAGCATAAAAGTGTTAACGCCTCCCACTAGCTATACCCCGCCTTCAAACATTACGCTAGCTCAATTTCTATGCAAGCAGTAGGAGCAGCCAAGTAGGATACGACAATAGTTAACTAATAACAATGCTCAAGAACTGTAACTAACTGTACTACCATGTGTGACCGCACTGAGGACACTCCAACCAAGAGGAGTATGTGTTACAGCCCTAATGCCAGGCAGGGTGGGTGCTGTGTCCCTCTGCAGCTAAAATAGGGGCAGCAGCGGACTCAACACGTATCATTCATGCCTCACCGACGACATGAGGGACCCATGTCTGCATGGACACGGCTGACTGAACTTGGTTCCAAGGCCACCTGTAGAGGGATCGGACCCGTAGTGGTTCAGTGCGTCAGAACTGACCGGGGGGTAGTTGGTAGATGGACCCATAGCCCCCAGGTTCCCCGACAAAGGGTGGACCCCTGGCCTAGTACTATACTTAGACAGAACAAGACTGTAAGACAAGATATTCGCTGACTGACCGGATGTCAATCTCGTATAATGGCGTGAACGCACGAAGTGCGCGGCGCTGGGCGGCCTCAGCCTGCAGCTCATCCTGTAAGCGGGGAACGCTCTGAAGCTGTCTGCAGCGGGCCACCAGAGGGGGGAGCTAGCCATTAGGA